>NW_027555625.1:104576591-105840341 GCF_003287225.1 Phascolarctos cinereus
ATAGGGTAAATATTCTACCCAATACTTAGCAAGTAGCAGGTCTGAAATTGGATCTTAGATGGTTTTTCTGCAAATCTAGTGCTATTTCCACTCAGCCACAGTGTCTTGTCATGAACTGCAATTCATTTAGTCACCATCCCACTAATGGGGACCCACTTAATTTCTAATTTTTTTGTTTTATGTGGCTGTCACAAAAGATACTGCTAGGAATGTTTTGGTTCATACGGCACCTTTCTTTGAAATGGTTCAGGCAACACATTCAGTTATACTATACTTACCTGAAAATGATAAATTTGCCCAAATTAGCTTGAACTTCACCAGCGTCAAGGTGGCTTACCTGTCAGCAGTAATGGTAATTTGATTTGGCTTCATTTATCATCCTAATGATCAGGAGGCAAGGACTCTGGAGTAATCTCATTATTTGGACGACTGATTCATTTGTTGCTGATGTTAATAAGCGTCTTTTTTTTGTGGGGGGTAGTGGTAATTGTGTATGGTATTCACTTTTACTCTGTGACTAAGGAGGGAGAGATAACTGCACCTCCCTGATCTAGTTCGTTTCAGTGGTTGAAAGATATATTTTTTCAATCAACAAATATTTATTGAGCACCTATTCATTTATGCCTAATTAGGGCCAACAACCATTTTTATTGTGGAGGATACAAAGGGATTGGCCACTGCTCGAGGAGGACTTGTACTGGAGGAAACAAATAGCTAAGGAATGTTGATCTCTATCTCTTCCCACTGAGTCAAGATACTAGCTTGCTGCTTAATTGGTGCACGCTTAGTTTGTCTCATGGACTGTGCTTGGCTAAGTGCCCTTTGATCATTAAGTTTCTGTTTCTCAGTATCTTTGCCCTTGAATAACTGTTCTTCTGTAGTTCTTTTGAAAATTCTGCTTGGTCTTAAAAAATCCACTCACGGTAAGTTCCACTTGGACTTATTTTGAAAATACTTTTTAAAAGAAGTTTTTGCTGTGGAATAGGAGTCCAGGACTAGAAGTCAAGAAAGCTCGACTCTTGGCCCACTTCTGTTTATTCTCTCTGTGATCCTGGGTAAGTCCCTTCTTCTTTTAAAAAAAATATGTCAAATTGAGATAATACCTGCCACATGAAATTGTTTTGAGGCTTCAGTTAGATAATCGATGCTTAGAAAGCACTTTGAAGGGACAAAAACTCTACACAAATATGTCATTAAAAAAAATTATATATGGTTCCCATACAGAAGGATGAAGCCTCTGGGGCTTATGGCCCTCAAGCCTTAAGGCTGCTAAATCAGTACATATGTTGTTTTAGGTTGATCAATAAACCAACAAACATTTTGAAGTACTTACTCTGTGTTAGACACTCTACTAAGTTCTGGAAGTACAAAGAAAAAATGAAAACTGTTCTATCCTTGAGGAGCTTTCATTCTAATGGGTGTTACAATTTATCCTGCATACATTGTATATTTCTTCTTTGCCTCCAATTTACCTTGCATATATCTTTTTTTGCATATGGTTGTTTGCATGTTGCCTCTCCCATTAGACTGTGAGCTCCTTGAGATGAGGGACCGTCTTTTGCCTTTCTCTGTATCCCCAGCACTTATCACAGTGCCCGATACAGAGTAGGCTCTTCATAAATGCTTGTTGACTTGATTTGCTGATTTGATTTTCCATGTATGAAGAGTGACCCATTTGGCCATCTGGATGTAGCACAACAAAACTGTCCTTGTGCCAATGAGCTGGCTGGCAATTTTAATCAATTATACAAATAGATTAAGACCTGACAATCTGCTTCAGTTAGGACCATATAGGCATTAACCATCATAATCTTACTTTGGGTTAAATTCATTTTTTTTTTTTTGTAATATGTGAACAATACTAGTTACTAGGCAGGGCTGAAATTTTCTTTTGAACTGAACTGAAATCTTTTTCCTCTCTTTCAACATCTACCTTTCCTTTGATGAGTGCCCTATTCCCTCAGTTCCCTGGTGACTTCATGCCACTAGGCGCTGCTGTCCTCCTCAGCTCTTCCTTCTCACCCTACCTATCCAACCTCTTGCAAATCTTGTCTTTTCTACCTTCACAGCATCTCTCATACACTCCTTTTTCTCTACTTTCACACTCACTACCCAATTTTAGACCACCAGCATTCTCTTCTTTGTATTATGGCAGTTTTCTTCAGATTGATTTTCCTGCCTGAAGCCCCTTCTTTCCAATCCATTTTTTATTAAGTTGCCAAGGTGATTTTCCTTAAGTCAGATCATATCATGACCCTACTTCATAAGATCCATTGGCTCCTTATTACCTCCAGGATCAAAAGTAAAGTACTCTGTCATTTAAAGCACTTTTGTACCCTGGTCTTTTACTGCAGTTCTAGTATTCTTACACTTTGCTCCCTGCCCGCCTCCCCATCCTATACTTCAGCTACACTAGCCTACTGCTCTATCTCCCAGCTCCATGCCTTTACATTGGCTGTTCCTCATATTTGGAATGTCCTCCTTCACTTCTGCCTCTTGGTTTCCCTAGCTTTTTCTGGTACTGGTTCAAATTTTACCTTCTGCAGGGGGCCTTTTTGGGTTAGTCTTAGCTGATAATACCTTCCTCTCTGAGATATCTTTCCATCATCGTCTTTATGCATGTGAATAAAACTATATATGGCTATGCATACGTCACACACATACACACATATATTTATAGATATATAATATACTTTATGTATGTATATTACATATGCATGTGTTGTGTATGTATATGCAGTATATGTGTTTTTATTTATACATATGTAAGTGTGCATGTATGTGTGTATATATGTATATATATATATATAATTCATGTATTCATATATATACACATACATATATACATACATGCCCCCACACACTATATTGTGTGTGTTTGTGTTTGTGTATGTGTGTATGTCTCAACCATTAGAATGTGACGTCTTTGAGGGAAGGAAAGGGATTGTTTGTTTTCGCCTTTCTTTGTGTCCCTAGCATTTAGCACAGTACCTGGCAAACAGTATGTGTTTCATATATGTTTTTTGACTCTTTGATTGACTCAGTCACTGCCTGTGCTCTAGGCTTGTCTTTGCTTTCTTCCTTTATGAAAACCTGTTTTTAGCTAGTTGTCATTTGGCTAAGATCTAATAAATAAATTCAATAAAGTTTTCTTTGCTGGCCTATTATTAATAGCTTAATTAATTCTTCCTAACAGCACTTGAATTTTGTGGAAATAATGTCATATTCTAAAGGAATGACTAACTAATAGAATTTCAAGCACCAGTGATAAGCAGAGGGGAAGGAAAAAATGGAGAGCTGGGGGCTTTTCCTATTTCCCCTCAATTAATAACTGTAGCAACCATCCATTCTTCCTATTCATCAGACCATCCATCCATTCATCCATCTCTAGAGGGGAAAGGATTGTGGGTGTCCTCAAGCAATGGATAATTTTTAAAAAAACCCAACAACTTGTTTTTGGCTTTGGAATGTGTTTTTGTGTTTGACTTTGGATATGGGTGTGTCTGATGATCTAGGAATTCACTTCAAACAAAATAATGAAGGCATATTTTAAAGACTCAAACTTAGCAGGAACTGGGAAATTAGCCAGTTTCCTCATCTTATACCTTGCTCAGCTCTTCTCTGTAACCCACTAAATGCTTGAAATAGAATTCCTCTTTTAGAGGCAGAGTTTCCTTTCTTTCACATTTCTCTCTTGTAGGTTAATTGTTTGGGTTTCAGAAGACTTCTCTTCATTTAGAGCCAATACAGGCAACAAAGAAATCTGTAATCAGATGATTTGTTGCCAGCGTTAAACTTGAAAATTAGGCAAACTAGAGTACTAGTGATCTGTCTAAAGATAGCTGAGAATTTCACGCACTTTACTGAGTGAATCTCAATACCAACAGTGTTAAGACATAATTATTGCACTGATGAATGCTCAGTGCCTCTTTCTTGTATTTCTGGGAGATCTTGTGGAAAAACCAGTTCCTGTGTTGAAAACAAGGTCTAGGTAGGGTATCATTGATAAGAGCCATCTTAGAAACAGTGACTTCAATATTGATTATCACTTTTCTGCAGATGACTCACAGACTTTCTTTTTTAACCCCGACCTCGATAATTGTCATCTGGAAATCTCTAGTGGTATGTCCACTAGCTCTTCAAACTAAATAAGCCCAAAATGCTTTCATCTTCCTTACCGACAGACTCCAATGATTCCCTATTATGTCTAGCCATCAAATTTGCAATTTTCTATTTGGTTTTTAAAACCTTTCATAAGCTGATCCCTTCCTATTTTTCCAGTCTCTTTACACTTTACTTCCCTCCACTAACTCTGCTGCTCCTCAGCACTCCACTTCTTGACTTTGGACATTTTAACCAGCTCTCCCCCATGCCAGGAACTCTCTCCCTTCTCATCTTTGGTTTTTGGCTTCCCTGGTTTCTTTCATGTCTCAGCTAAAGTCCCATCTTCTGCAAGACGTCTTTCTAGTCCTTCCTCTTATCACTTTCCCTTAGAGATTTTCACGAATTTATCTTTTTTTCTCCTTTCTTTGTATTCCCAGCTCTTTCTATAGCACTTGGCACATAGTAGGTGCTTGTTGACTTCACACTCTGCCTTTCCTGTTATGTTTCCCATTTCTACGGATGCTCCCCTTGTTCTTTCAGTCATCCATGCTCACCACCTCAGTCATTCCTGACTCAGGATCATAAATCTAGAACTGGAAGGGATTTTGGAAGCAATCTAGTACACCTCCTCATTTTGCAGATGAGTGAAATGAGGCCTAAAGAGGTTAGATCAGTTGCTCAAGGTCATTCAGACAATATAACTGAATGGGGATTCAAACTCAGGTCCTATAACTTCCAGCTTACTCTTTCTTCTGTACCATAGCATTTTCCTGAAAATACCAGTAGTTTGATAATTTCATCAAAATACTAGGTGAGTTTAATTCATGATGACTTGTACTTACTGATTTCATGTTAGCTTATAATGATCACCAATTTATATGTGCTGACAAACCATATATTTAATAATACATTCTAGAATTTTCCTGGGGAACATTTGCCCATGTCTAGACTCCTGGTACTTAGCCTTTTCTCTACAACTACTCCAAGCTCACCAGAGATAGGTCTGTATTTATATTTGATAGTTCTCTTCATACTCTGAATAGTAATTCATCATGGCCAAGAAACTTGAACTCATTTAAAATAGCAAGATGCTTTTCCTACTTCTTCATTTATATCTGACTTCAGGATCCTTTTAAGCTACTCTTTCCAGGTTGAACTTCATTCTCCTTGATAGAGGTTTTTTTCCTTCCCCAAAGACCTATGATTTTATCATGTTGGGAATTCCTGTAAAATCCCTCTACTTAATTTAGATTGCTTACTCATCTGTAATTTAATTGTCTATAGAGAGATGCCAGGAAGCACTGAGAAATTTGCTGAGTGTCAGATAGCTACAAGAATCTCAGAGGTGGGATTCCAACCCAGATCTTCCTCACTCTAAGTTCTACAATCTAGCCACTGTGCCATATTTCCTTTTTTTTTTTTTTTGATAAGTAAGTTTCGCTTACTCTGCCTTGGGTGTTACATGTTGGTATATTCTTTTAATGTGGTAGCATCTTATTAATTTTTTTGTCTTCTGTAAACATTGGGTTTAATAAGGATAAAACTTCATTTCACTGGAGAATTCTATATGTATTCACATTTTTGATAGATCTTTCATGATATTTCCAGAACTTCATTATCTAAGAATTTTCCCTTCCCCATCGAATAGTCTTGCTTTTTAAAGTCTCTGTCTATGGATTCACATCATTTTTCTTGGAGCTTTGTGAAATCGGTTTTCTTATGCCAGAATAAGAGAGGCATTTGTGGTATAGTTGCTAGAGAGATGGCCAAACTTGGGTTTCTCTATTAACTTGGGGATCAAATATAAAGTCCTTCATTTGGCATTTAAAGCTCTTTATAACTTGGTCCCTTCATAGCTTTCCAATCTTTTTACCTTTTACTCCCTTCTGCCCAATCTATAATCCAGCAGTACTGGTTTTCCCCATACAAGGCATTTGCTACCTCCATGTCTTTGTTCTTAGCTGTTCCCCCATGCTAAATATACTCTCCCTCGCCGTCTCTGACTTTTAGAATCCTTGACTTCCTTTATGAGTCAAATCAAGTGCCCCTTCCTCCAGGAGTCCTCTTTGTTTCCCTCTGCCCTCTTATGCTACCGCCATTCCCTCTAAAGTTACTTTTCGTCTATTTTGTATCTATCTTGCGTGTTCTGATTTATATATGTTATCTCTTCCTTATTTAGAATGTAAGCTTGTTGATGGAAGGGTCAGTCTTTGCTTTTTCTTTGAATCCTCAGTGCTTAGGAGAGTGCATGGCACAGAATATGAGCTTAACAAATGCTTATTGACTGATTGCTGGCACTTCTGGGTCTTCCTATTGCTCCATGAAGCATAAGATACTTCCAATTGTTTAGAAAGACCATGTACTTCCTCTATGGAATCAACCTTGTGTTTCTTATGAAATGAGGTTTTGACACATACCTGGATCACATAAGATGGAAGCACCTATGTGGAAGACACCAGGGACCTTTCGGGAGAATACAGCTTACGATGTGGATAGGAATAGCCTCTTTCCATTGGCTGCATAGTTGGAATTGGCTACATCTTTAAAACCACAAGACTAAGGCAGCCTCTCTTTTCCTGGTGGAATCTAGGAATGAAGATTTCATGCATCCAGGGATAAAGGTCTCATTCATCCACAGCATGCACATTAAGACTAAGCTAAGTAGGGAAAGGACTGCTTTCTCTTCCCCCTATGCCCTGAGAAAAAGGCTCAAGGTTTTGGTTTATTTGCTTTGTCCTTTATAATTCTAGGTGCAGGGAGTACAGATCTGAACTCAGGAGCTCACGTTAGGGGGACCTCAAAGCCCAGATTCCAGGATAAATGTTGCAACCAGCCCAGCAGGAAAGCCCTGAGAAGCCAGAGTCCTAGGATGCAAACCCAGGGGGAAGGCTTTGGACTTGGAAGTTGATGGGACAGATGTCATAAAGGAATTGAGTTAGACTGTGAACCTAATCTACCTTCCTTCCCCAGAAACCAATTGGGTATAGAGGGATTATGCTACTAGTTGTTGAGGGGAATTTTTGTTTGTTCTTGCTAATGTTTTTGAAGTAAATATTCCTTTGTAAAAGCTAATCTCACTGTTAAGTGGAACTAAGGTGCTTTGATGCCTAAAATTAGGGTAACACATTTGGTGGGGGCTTGAGCTAGTGGCAGAGGCTAGACACCCGTCAGCATCTTTAAGAGAGGGAAATGGAATATATCTGGCCATGAGGCATCAGAGGCCAGAGTAATGATGGTTACACTTACATAGGGACAGACTAATCTTCTTGCTCAGTGTTCCACATTCACGGTAGAGATGGGTAGAGAGCCTCAAACACAAAATATCAAACAAGAAGCCTGATTTCCTCCAGCTAGTTCCAGTTCTCATCAAATGCCACAGCCTCTGGCAACCTGACCAGCTCAGGTCAGTTCATTTTCTCCAAATCTTAAAAGCCACAGATTACTGACTTCCTCCCTTTCTCACTTCATCAGGGTCTTTGCTCCCAGGTACATAAGGCCTTAACATGTCTCATTTGTTCCAATGCCTGGTATTCACTCTGAGGAAGATACTCATCTACAAAAATGTTCAGCTCAGGAAGGAGTTCCATCTACTGAGGGACCAGAACACCTCAGGCATGAGGTTCTGTAGCAGTGTCCTTGTTGCAGAATTTCCCAAAGGCTGCCTTTCTCCAATAACCTTTCTGACAACAGTGAAAGGCAGTGAGGAAGTGAGATCACCAGTGTCAGAGTCATCTCTGGTGCTGGTGGAAACAGACCGCGTCTGTTTCCAAATGGGAGTGGCGGCTAATAGATAGTACAGGGTTGGCTGGGCCACATCTGTAAGATTGTCGACTGCCTATTGCTTGTCCTCTTGCTTCTCAGATGTGTCTTAGCTACAGATATCTTGACATTTGATAATGAGGATGGATGGCTCTAGCCAAGGGGATTCCAAAGTTTTTACTGTATTCTGGGCTATGTTCTTGAGCCCCAGGCTGCCTCCATACTGGAGAAACAGCTACTGACATGACTTTCAGTGTTTCAGAATTTCTTCTCTTTCTCATTCTCTTTGGTTTCCACTTGCAAACCTACCGAATTTTCCTCCATTCCCCCCTACCTCCTCAAAAACTTTTTTTCTTTATGACTTCCTTTATTTCTTCTAACTTTTCTAGAAATTCTTATGTTAAAAACAGGAGTCTAGAGAATCATTTCCATGAGAAGTTTTTTTACCTTGAATCAGAAAAAGAATCCTGAAGCCTGATTCCAACTCTCTATTCAAACAGCAGGAATAACTGCTCTAGCACACACCTTCCAGTCCTTTGTTGGAAAAACAGATCAGTGAGATATAGCAGCTTTCCTCTCCTAGTATGGATGCCCAGGTGAGCATGACTGGAAATGTCCTTGGCCAGCATCCTTTTGATCGTGCTCTCTCACAGCTTGTGCACCTGGATGTCCCTGTGTCTGCAAAACATGGGTGGAGTTGTATGTCTGGGAGGTGGGCAAAGGGGAGTTGATGTATATGGCGTCTTTATTTGGCTTTCAGCTGTAATGTCATAAGCCACATTTGGATAATTAGCCATTGATTGGAACCAACTTAATGGTAGACCCTGAGGTTCCTCAGTTAAGAAGGTGACAGTGTGAGAACAACTTCATTCACTCAGAAAGCTTGGTAGGAAAAAGAGGAAACAAATTATTGCTGTCAAGAGGATTGTAGCTTTTATTTCAAATGCCTCCTGAGAGAGATAATCAGAAACTCTAGAGAGAGATGAGTCTGTTTCCCTTGAATGCCTGCTCCCGTTCTGATGGCATGAGCTAGAAACTATAAATAGGTATGGGGTGTGGCACTGTCAGAAAGGAACTGGGAGCTCAGTCCTTGGGAACTTCTGGTGTAGCTGATCCTTCTAGCCAGGTGGTGATCCCAGAATCTAGATGAAAGGAAGAATTCCAGAGGCCCAGTAAAGGAGGCTTGTTTGCTTTCTATACTCTTATGCCAAAAGAGAATCAAGATTATTATGTGCATATTGATGTTTCTTTGCCAAATTTTAGAGAAGACAGCATGGACCCCTTTGGCAGTCTGCTGAAGCTTATAGACCCCTTCTCACAATAATGGTTTTAGATAGTTAAAATTTAATACCTTGGATTACAAAGGAAACCAATTTATTGAAATAGTTAACAAAATATTTAAAAAAAATGCACACACCCTAAATTAGGAACCCTTGTTCAAATAACTAGTGTAAATAACCTGAATGTCCCCAGTGGGACTAAATAATGTCCATGAGTGCCAGTAAATACTACCTGTAGGCCTAAAAACCTTGATTAAACATTAGCTATGGAAAAGAAGAGAGGAAGGGATTGAAAAGGCGATGAGAAAAAGGAGAAAAGAAAAAGGACATATAGATGAATGGAGATTGTAGAGTACCATCAATAATGAATTTTGGTGTCATTTGCGGCCATCTGTGCTACATATTGCTTATCCTGACGTTATTGTAATGTCTTCTATGGGGATTACAATAGTCCTTTTTTAAAACAGGGATTTATGACAAGTATAGAACACTCTTAGGTATGTGGAGTATGATATTGGTTAAACTGCTTTATGCTTCCTGGTGCCTTTTCAACTTTTGTGCTATCCTCTTTGATCTCCATATATCCCTTCCCCCACTCCCCTCCCCCCCAATCTAATGTTGCCATTGGGCATCTAGCAGTATACAGTAGGCACTCAATAAATACTTTTTGATTGATTGATAAGAGGGTTGTTTCTCTTTTTCAAAAGGAATATTAACAAAGATGTTAGTGAGCTGTTAAAGCTGTGTTAGAACCTTATTGAAGCTTTCTTCTCAGTGTATCCAAAGAATGGCAAGAGTGTAGAAAGAAAAAGGGAGAACTCAAGAGAAAATAGATTAACAAACCTGTATTTTCTGTTGGGAACAAATACACTCATATTTCTCTCTCTGAGGGGATATATATGCAACCTGTGGGAAGGGGACTCTCTGTAATCTGTACTATAAATTATTGCTAATTTATAAAAGTCTGTTTTATATTCCATATTTTATAGTAATATACAATTAATATTATACAATAATATCATATAAATAAAATTATTTTATATTTTGTGTGAATTATATACACATGCTCCTACAAGAGACCTTAATGTTTTATCTATATAGTCAATTAACCAATCAACAGTAATTTATTAAGTGCCTACCCTGTGCTTGGCACAGGGTGAGAAAATGTACGGGGTATGTAATGATGGACAACATGAATTGAGACGTATCTTCTGACCTGACTTGTGATTTTTACAATTTGTATTCAGAGGTCATGCTTTTAAAATTGAGCATTTCTTCTCTTCTGCTAAAAATAATGACAACAACAAAAAAATCCCCAAAACTTGCCAGTTCTCTGGTTCTAACTGTTCCTGGCCCAGGCCAGGAATGGGTTGCAAGCCAGCTCACTGGGCAAAACTCTTAACAACCTGCTCTGCTATTTCTAACTCTTTAAAAAGCAAGAATCAAATTTGAGTCTGCTTTGATTAAACCTGTCAAGAATGATAACTGATCCTCTGCTGAGTGCCTTTTGCACCTGTCCCGTCCCATCCTGCCATACCTAAACCATACTTTAATTATATTGATATATATGTAATATATTCACATCTTACACACATCTATATGTATATTTTGTTCTCATTTCCTCAATGAGTAATTGGCTTGTTAAACTTGGTCCAAATACCTGCTGCTAGCATCCTGACTGGTACCAGATGGAGGGAGTTTGAGGCTCCACTGTGGCTGAAGCATGCTGGTTGCCAGTTTGAACACAGGAAGGCTTTAAAAGCAGAAGATTCTCTTCGAGTTCCATAGCCCTGTGAAATTGCCTATGATTTAGCATATTAACCTCAGAGGGAGAACAAAATATGCCATAACTTTGCTCCAGTGTGGAATTTAGTAAGTTGCACCCCATCCAAGAAATTTGCTCAAGTACCATATGAGGCAGCTCCCACAGCATAGCCTGGAAAACATGATAGTGAGACCCCAGTGTAGGACAAATAGCAAGGAACTATGTGAACTTGCCAGACACATTCTAGAGCACCTTATGTTTGACAACAGAGATTCTCAAAGAGTGCACTGAATGCTGTACTGTACCTTCTTCTTATACTTTACTCCTCTCTGTGGATTCTATGATCCAGTGACACTGGCCTTCTTGCTGCTCCTTGCACTCCCCCTCCCAACTCTGGTCATCTTCTCTGGCTGTCCCCCATGCCTGGAATTCTCTCCTCCCCTACCTTCATCTTTTGGCTTCCCTGATTTCCTTAAAGTCCCAGCTAAAGTCCTTCCTTCTGTGAAAAGCTTTCCTAATTCTCCCTTAATGTTAGAGTCTTTCCTCTGAGATGATCACCAATTTATCTTCTGTATATCTTCTTTGTACGTAGTTTGCATGTTGTCTCCCCCATTAGACTCTGAGCTCTTTGAGAGCAGGTATGGGTTTTTGCCTTTCCTGGTGTCCCAGTACCCTAGAATGGGACCTGGCACATAGCAATGCTTGTTGACTTAACTATTAGATGTGTAAAAAAAAGAAACTGGAAAACCTTTCTGGGCAAAGAAACCAACCTTTATTAAGAGAAACAAAAATGATGGTCTGCAGTCTATCCGCTGTGGTCTGAGACCATGAGCTACAAGAATTCACAGTTATTTATAATTCTGTTGATCCATGTATGACTTAAGCTGGGCAACTTATGGTGCAAATGATCAGTCCTTTTACTCAGGTGGATTAGCTCATGACTATAACATGACATAAGCCTGTGGCTTAAGTAGATCATGATATCTCAATTGCAGGTTTTATATTTGCAGGTCTATCTTTTGCATCATAGGTCAGGTCCACCTTTTACTCAGTATATTTTAATATAAAGATGATTATACTTGCACTTCTGAGATTAATTGACACAGGTATTTATCAGGGACAACATCATAGTTTTAGTTACACAGGTTTTCCGGGACTATGTTCTTATTGTAAATCACTCAAATCACTTCTTATCCTATTAAAATGTTTGTAGCTGATAAATGGTTACAAAGTAATGCAAAGCAAGGTACTCAAAGCATTGATTATTTGTTTTTCCCATTACAGATGTTATGTTATTTCAGCTAAAAATTTTGTAAATAATAATATTTAATATAAAGTTTACTTACTCAGCTCATGTATGATAAACATAAAAAAGTCATTCAACAACCATTTTTCAAGTGCTTATTATAGGCTAGGCTCTCTGCTAAGCCCTGGGGATTAAAAAAAGAGGCAAAAAATATACCTTCTCTCAAAGAATTCACCTTATGCTGGAGTATACAAAATATAAATAGCTAATTTGATAACATTATCAACATAAACAAAACCTGCCTATTATATATTTCTACTAACCTCAATTCATGTCAGATCTTGAACTTGCAAAGAATAAGACAGTTGCTCTTATTGAAGGAAACCTGTGCATGCACAAAACTTTCAACTCTCCCATAGTGTTGCCAAATTAAATGTTCAGTGTGCCATGATTCCTCAGGAATACTATGAATGTAAAGAATACTATACCATGAGAAAAAATATTCAAGAACCATTGCTTAATACATCCTAATGTGAACTATAACTTCATAGTATGAGTCAACATAGGACAAACTTTAAACACACACACACACACACACACACACACACACACACACACCCTGAGCTGGTATTAAGGTTTTATTCCACAAAACAACTTTTAGAGTGAAATCTGCAGTCAGTACTGCTTTTGCCCAATTTCTTATACCTTCTCTATGTATTGTCATAAATTACTAGATCTGGAAGGGACCCTCTTCTGACACATCCTTCATTTTACAGATGAGGACATTGAGACTCATCAAAGCAAAGTGACTTTCCCTAGGTCATGTGTAAATTGGTTTAGATCCAAATTAAAACCTAGTTCTCATGACTCCACATATTAAATGATGGGAAATTCATTAAAACAAACATTATGTGTGTCCTGGGGAGGCAAGAGGCATCCTTGCCCTCATAATATTACAATGTAGTAGAGGGAAATATGTAAATATGGCAACGCAGGAGGTCCCTCCTAACTTCATTCTTTAATGTTCCTATTAGTCGATAGCTCTTGGCTTATTGGTGTTTCCTTCAGCTTAAGAGCTGCCTGTTCCTTCCCTTGATTTTTCTATGTTCCCCGATCCCAGTTAGCTCCTTGGAAGGAAGATGGCATTTTCCTCCCTTGAACATTTGCTCATCACTCAGGCTCTTGGTTAAGAAGGACTAACTTTTTGCAAAACTACAAAATTAGAGCGCCTTGTCAGCTCATCCTGGGCCTGGACAGAAATATGCAGAGAACTAGATCCCATTGCTGTCTGAGTCATTGCAGATTGGTGTAAGTGGATGGAAGTACCCCTTTGTTGGGCGTGCACTTGGACTCAGGAGAACTGGAATTGCTCGCTTGTCTCAGATACAGACTTGCTCTGTGATCCCAGGACAGTCACTTAATCCTTCAGAGTTTCACTTTTCTCATCTGTGAAATGCGAATAATAATCTGTGTACTACCTTTCTCATGGAGTTGTCATGAGGAGGGTATTCTGTGAATGTATGCTAAGAGCTCACATTTAATAATAATAGCTAACATTTATATGGTGCTTACTATGTGCCTGGCACTGTGCTAAGCACTTTGCAATTATTATCTCATTTGATCCTCACAACCACCCTGGGAGGTAGGCACTATTATTATCCTCATTTTACAGAAGAGGAAACTGAGGCACAGAGAGGTTAAATGACTTTCCCAGGGTCACCCAGATAGTAAGTGTCTGAAGCCAGAATTGAACTCAGGTCTCCCTGACTCCAGGCCCTGGTGGGGTTTTAACTCCAGTCTTCCTGACTTTAGGCCCAGAGCTCTAGCCACTGTACTGCTCAGCTGCCCCATTTATGTATCCCTCTCAGGTTTCCAAAGCAAGCACTTTGCATACACTGCCTTTCTTGATCCTCCCCTCTTTGTTTGATTCTTTATTTCCCCCACATGACACATATACAGGAAACTCAAGTACAAAGTAGAGCATGAAAAGTGCATTAGAACCACAGGAAAAATGGTTTGCTGTCTGTGGAAGGCAAGCTTGCTTCTGAAAGGAGCAATCGGAGAGGCTTCAGGAACCAAAGGATGACCTTGAGGCATTGCAAGACAGTGAATTGTCTGGCATCATTATGTTTTATATGCTCTATTTCCTAGAGCTGAGAAGGGGAAACTTTCATCATAAAGCTAGGTCTGGGTTAGTGAGAATAAGAAATCCCAGGCAGTGGTTGCATGTGTTCAAATTTGCACTATTTGAAGTTACAATTATGTAAAATGTGGTAAATAGTTCCAGCCCAATGGAAATATGCAGTGTGATGTAGATTCAGAGCTAGAAGAGACCCCAAAGGTCATCTCATTTTCCATATGAGGAAACTATAGCCCCCCAAAATAGTTAAGGGACTTGTCTAAATTCACATAATTAGCAAGTGGCAGAGGAAGGATTTTGAACCAGGTCCTCTTGATTTCAAATCCAATGTTCTTTTCCCTGAACCATGCTGATATCTGTCATTCAAAAAGATTTTCAATTTTTGAGGGTCAACACTTAAAAAAACAGACTTTTCTGCTAAAGTGCTAGTTAAACAGAAAAGTAAATTAAACAGAATACCCCATTTCCAAGGTTTTCTGATTAAATGGGATTTTATTTTGTGATAGATTTCTGATCTGGTAATGCTATCACGCTTTCTAAGAAGCATTTCACAGAATCTCAGAACTGGAAGGAATGAAGAGGATGATAGTGATGGCTTATATTTATCTAGCAATTTAATGTTTACAGAGCCCTTTCTTTATATGTCCTATCTCATCTGGTCTTCACAACAACCCAGTGAGGTAGGGGCTATTATTATTTACAAATGGAGGCACAGAGAGGTCGAGTGACGTCCAGGGTTACACTGCTATTATTATTTACAGATGAGGAAACTGAGGCACAGAGAGGTTAAGTGACTTATCCAGGGTCACACAACAATGCTATATTGCCTGCCTCGGAGTTTATATAGTCAAACTAATACCTGGAAAGAATTCCCTCTACAACGTACTTGCTTGAGGACCTCCACTGAGAGTGTACTGACTTGATCCCATCAGCTCATTCTACTTTGGGATAATTCTAGTTGTTAGGAAGCCTTTTTCTTATATCAAGGCTAACTTTGCCTCTTTGCATCTCTTCCCCACTGCTTTTAATTCTGTCCTGTGGGATCAAACCAAAGACCATTTTTGAGTGACAGCCCCTCAGGTAGTTGAAGACAATGATGCTTTCCCTCAGTCTTCTCTTCTCCAGGCTACTATCACTAGTTAGTGCTTTTCAGTGAATCCTCACATGGAAGGAGAGATGGGGAGGGCAGGGAAAAGGTCAGAAACTGAGCTATGAATTCTGAAAGTTGCAGTCCTAATTGGACCAGTGTTCTCTAGCCTCAGAACATGCATCACAAAGGCAGTAGGGGTTTCTCTCTTCCCCTTTCCATGGCTGCCTTGCCTTCTGCCTCCCTGCCACTGCCCCCCATGGCTTTGCCCTTGGCTGCCATCTGTTCCCTTCTCTTGCCTCACTCTCACTCAAAAATTCCTGACCCAGTGGGAAATCCACCCTTTTCTCAGAGCTTCTGTAGTTTCAGTCATTCCTAGGGCAGGAAGAGAGCACTGTCTGCTTTGAGGTTCCAATTCCCAGAATTCACAGGTAGGTTTTGGGTCTTTTGCACTGTCTGCAGGGGAAACCAGCCTAAACAGCTGGTTATAGCCACATGAACTCCAGGCCTTGCATACTTCTTCCTAGCAGTGTGGTTTTCCCAGAATGATCCTTTCCAGAATGATAGCCTGCTAGCTCGTGGCTGTGCTAGAAATAAATTAACTGAACTACTGATGACTTTTCATGTACCTTTTTAATAGTGGATTACAAGAAGTGGTCTGACTAAGAGTGGGGAGTCCAATTCATTGTTTCTCTCACTGGGTATCCTAGGCATAGGCATAAGTGAATTGTGAAGTCCTTTCCATTTGAACATATTCCTTCCAGCCCTTGTTTGTTGAATGAGAGCAAACCTGGAGATCACTGTGAAAGGAAAGCATTTTTCAAGAAACATATAAGGAAATGGGAATATTTAGCTTGCTTGGGTCACCCAGCTGACTTAACACTTGTGCATTTTCCCCTGAAGTTCTCATGGATTGTCTATTAGCAGCAAAAGCATAATTCTCCTCCTACATTAGCATTGTGTGTGCTTTTTACCCACCCAGCATGGGGCACAAAGGTCTGTCAGTTTGGCTGCTCTGAAGAGTCATTTCTGCTAAATGCTTTCCCACAGTAGTGGCTTTGTCAGGCTAAATGAATGTTGGATTCATATTGTGCAGAGGCATCCTGTCAGGTCCACCACCTGTCTTCATTCTCAGAAGGCTCTGCTAAGACATCTGTGGTGAGTGCATACACATGTTTATGTCAATATATAATAGACAATTGCCACCTTTCTTTTACAGGAATTAGTGGGCTACTTGTTTGGTGGTGATTTATTTTGGCAACTGAACGAGGGACAAAGTTTCAAAGGTTCTGACAGATACAGGTTTGCACTCTGAAAGAAATATCAATTTCTAAGTATTACTTATATGATTTTGCAATGCCTTAGGAAACATAGAGTACTTAAGAGAGCGTATTAAAGTAGCTAGATAGTTCTCTGTTGGTCCCACGAATGATTATAAAAGTTGATTTAAAAAAGCCTCGTATAATTGGATATATGATTACCACAATATAAATCGTGAGGGAAATGAAGAAAACCTCACATTTCTGAAGAGCGTGGTGCTGAATGAGGAGATTATACATTTGCGGAAAGCAAACATAAGTTCCAAAGAGAATTATTGTTCTAATACTTTTCATTTAAAAAACTTGCAGAGAAAAATGATGGAAATGGGAGATACTATCTGGTATGTGGTGATAGCCCTCTAATTGCTATGCATTACAACATGGGGTTGCTTGTCCATTAAAGTCAGCACCCATGAAAACTAGAAAAGACTATCAACTATAGTTACTTATGAAAGTGTAAATTGATTTTAATAGCTTAATTTTGCTTTTCTAAGATTTTACTTATTGAAATGTAATGACTACAAAGAGTTAGCTTTGGTTTTCTCATTTGAGTGCTAGGATATTATGAGACTTCCTCCAAAGTCCTGGCTGTCTTGGAAAGGAGGTTGCAGTGGATTCTTGAAAAATAAGCTAGTTATCAACAATCTAATTGGGAAAAAAATATTCTAAATCACTAATAATTAGAGAAGGTTCTACCTTATACCTATCAGACTGGCAAGGATGGCAAAAAAAAAAAGAGAATGAAAACTGTTGCACAGACAGTATTGATGAAGCTGTGAGTTGGTTCAGCCATTCTGGAAAGGAATTTGGATCTATGCCCAGAAAGTTACCAAATTGTGCATACCCTATAGTGAAGCTATACCACTATTAAGCCTATACCTTGAAGAAATAAAGAGGAAAAGGATCTATATGTGAAAAAATATTTATAATGGCTCTTTTTGTGATAGGTAAAAATTGGAAACAAAGGGACTGTGCTACTGCTAGAGAATAGCTAAACAAATTGTAATATATGAATGTAATGGAATATTATTGTGCCATAAGAAATGATGAAATAGACAATTTCAGAAGAAACTGGGAAATCCTTTATGAACTGTTGAAGATTTAAGTGAATAGAACTGGAAGAATGGCAACTAGGATGGTGAAAGATGTCAAATTCATGCCACAAGAAAAACAGTTGAAAGAAAAAGAGATGCGTACCCTACAGAAGGGCAAGACTTAGAATTATATCATAGTTGTCTTCAAGTTTTTAAAAGGCTGTTAGACAGAAGAAGAATCAGACTTGTTCATCTCAGCCCAAAAGGGCAGTACTAGGAACAATAGATAAAAGTTGTAAAGAAATGTAGCATGTGTCTGTTTTTCTCATGTATGTTTTATATATATATAAATATATATATATATGTGCCCACGTGAATTTGTCTAATTGTATTCACAGAGAGGAATGAATAGATATCTATGCAATCTTGCCCACTTCTGTCCATTGGAGATTTTGATTCTTTCCAGGAGGGGAACAAGATATTAGGGCCTCCTTTGTTCTCCATGGAAAGGGGATACCAGTCTAGAATCATATCATTCTGCTCTACCTCACACCCTAAATATTAGTAGTCTAGGGGAAACAATTTTTAGGTTCATACTGATTTTCCTGACTGTTATTCCTTAATCAAGAAAGAGTGCTTCAAACTGTATTTGAAGGTTTGACTCCCTTTCCACTAAATGATATTTACACAAAGACCATCCAGGGGAGTGAATAATGAATTTGTCCATTTGTCCAAGCCAATTACAAAAAGAAATAAGGGAATTTACATAGATTAGACTATACCAGGCAGTATACAGAGTGAATGAGCTGTTCCACTGGGAACATATTATCTTTTTTAAATTTTTAAATTTTATTAATTTATTTTGATTTATCAACAATCACTTCCATATGCTTTTGAGTTTAAAATTTTTCTCCCCCTTCCTCTGCACCACCCTCCCTAAAATGGCACCCAATCTGATATAGGCTACACATTTACATTCCTATTAAATATATTTTCACATTAGTGAAGTTGTAAGTAAAAATTAAAACCAATAGAAGGAACCATCAGAAAGAGGAAACAAAACTCAACAGAAGAGAAAAAAAAAGATAGCAATTCAACTTCTATAGTTCTTTCTTTGGATATGGATAGCATTTCCCATCACGAGGCCTCTGGAGATGTCTTAGATCCTTGTATTGCTGAGAAGGGTTAAGTTTATCAATATTAGTCATCGCACAATGTGGCTGTTATTGTGTACGATGTTCTCTTGGTTCTGCTAACTTCACTCAGCATCAGACCATACAAGTCTTTCCAGGTTTTTCTGAAGTCAGCCTGTTCATCATTTCTTATAGCACAATAGTATTCCATTACATTCATATATCACAACTTGCTCAGCCATTCCCCAATTGATGGGCATCCTCTCAATTTCCAATTCTTTGCCACCACAAAAAGAGCTGCTATGAATATTTTTGTACATGTGGGTCCTTTTCCCATTTGTATGATCTCTTTGAGATATAGCCCTAGAAGTGCTATTGCTGGGTCAAAGGGTAGGCACATTTTTATAGCCCTTTGGGTATGGGGGAACATAATATTTTAACTGAGAGATAGTATGTATCTATCTACCCAAGGAAAAATTTCCTAAAATCTCTGTTGCTATTATTTTTCCTATATCACAGCTATGTTTTATGATATCTAGGTTGACAGATATATACACTTTTCCCCCTTTTCCTTTCCTATTTAGTTTAAAATCCATTTAAATTAAAATCCATTTAAATCCATTAAATTTCTAGCAATACAAGTCAATCCATTTTACCAGTCTGTTAGGGGCACTGTATCTCTGGCAAATGACTGTCTTTCCTCTCTTTTAAGTGGAGGTCCAGATATTCAAATCCCACTCTCAGTCACATCTTTCCCATCAACTATTCAGTTCCGAAGTCTGCCTTTCTCCTCTTAAGCTTTTGCCTTTGATCAGCAGTTATAATGAAAACATGACCTACATGTCTACAGTCTTCAGTTTCTGAGTTTTCTTTCCAGTATTTCCCCAGTCTTCAGATTCTGCAATATTAACTCTTTGACCTTATTCATTATAGTTACCTTGTAATCAAGTTGGACTTTACTCTTGACCTTTAAGTTTATAGGTTAGTTAATATACATAAAGTGCTTTGCAAACCTTAAAGTGCTATATAACGGTGAGACATTACTGTTATTATTTTCTCCTTGCTCTGGTCCTTGCTTTCCCAGTGATCAAACTATCCCCTATGACCAAACATCAACTTCACATTAATGTGTTTAATCCCTTCTGATCCATACTATTGACTTGTCACAATGGATAGGTGGGATGACCCTGAATGTATGATATATACTGAAGTGGGATATAGGAAACCAACAATTTTGAGTTCCTGTGGATTACTCCACATGGATTCTAAAGTATCCATTTGACTGACAGTTATTAATTAACCAATAAGCCTTTATTACTCACCTGTATTCTATATGCCAGGCACAGTGGTCAATGAGATACAAAAACAATAAAGGTAGGCAGTTCCCTCCCTCAAGTAAGTTATATTCTGTTAAGGAAACAACACCTATGCATATAAGTAAACATAAATAAATATGTTTGTGTTTATATATATATTTCATCTTATATGTACATTTGTATATTTTATATGTATATGTATGTATATATCCTATTTTTGTTGCTCAGTCATTTCAGTCATGTCTGACTCTTCCTGATCCCATTTGGGGTTTTCTTGGCAAAGATACTGGAGTGGTTTGCCATTTCCTTCTCCAGCTCATTTTACAGATGGGGAAACAGAGACAAACAGGATTAAGTGACTTGTCGGGTCATAAGGCTAGTAAGTGTCTGAGACCAGATTTCAATTCAGGAAGATGAGTCTTCCTAACTCCAGGCCCAGCAGGTACTCTATCCACTGCACTGCCTAGCTGCCCTATATAATATGTAAAAAATCTATCTATCTATCTATCTATCTATCTATCTATCTATCTATCTATCTATCTATATCTATATATCTATACCCTCCTCCTTCTCCTCCTCTTCTTCCTCTTTTTCCCCCTCCTCCTCCTCTCTCTCTCTCACTCTCTCTATATAGATATATATACACATACATATATTATATATATTACATATCTATGTGTGTATGTATATGTGTGTGTGAGTGAGTGTATACACACACACACACGCACACATACACAAGCACACTTTATGAAACGCTTAATGAAGGAAGTACCACATTGTGTTGAACCTTAAAGGTAGCTAGGGAGTCTAAGAGATGAAAGTAAAGGAGTGCATTCTGGGCTTTGGGAACAGACTGTACAAAGTCATGGAGACAGGAGATGGAATGTCATAAATGACAACAGCACTAGGACAGTTTAGCTAAAATTGAAAGCACATGAAGGAGAGTAAAAGTAGGATGGAGTCATACTGTGAAGGGTTTCAATAGAAGAGTTTGTATTTGATCCTAGAGGAAACAGGGAGTTTTGAGGAAATGATAAGGCAAGGACTTTAATAATAGCGCTTCGCTACCTATGTGGATGACGGATTGGAGAAAGGAGAGAGTTGTGGTAGGAAGAACAATTAGAAGGCACTTGCAATGGTCCAGTAGAGGGTTAATTATGCTTGAAACAGGGTGGTGGCTGTGTGAGTGGGGAGGAGGGGATAAATGTGAGAGATGTTGGGGAAGTAGAATTGATAAAATTTGGCAACTCTTTGGTTGTTGGGTGGGGGTGGCAAGTGAGAAGAAAGTTGAATTCGTCTCTGATTAGTAACCTGGGTGATTAGTCAATAAACATTTATTAAATGCCTATCACATGCCAGGAACTGTGCTAAAAGCTGGGAATATGAAAAAAAAGTGAAAAAGAATGTCTCTGCCCTCAAGAAATTTACAGTCTAATAAAGGAAGACACACAAAAGGAAGCTGAAAAGGGGGAGGGGTAATTGGTGTGTGTGTGGGGTGGAGGGAGTGGCACTGATGACAAAGTCTAGAAGAGGGCAGCCATGTGGGAAATGAAGGAATGAATGGTCTGGGTACCCTTCTTAAATGGAGGTTCTGGGAGGAGCTCTTCAACTCCACCCTCCCAATCAGAGGGAGGGGCTCCAGGAGCAGGGGCTGTAGATAAGGTGTGAGTTCCAGAACTTAAGTGACCTTGCAGGATGATGAGGTTCCTGGGCATGAAGGTGAAGTCCAGAGGAGTGCAGCTGGGTGGGAAGACTGGCTCTCATACTTCTTAAATGGGGGCTCTGGGAGGAGCTGTCTGTCTCTACACCTTTCATTCAGAGATGGTGGTACCCTTGACAGAAATAAGAAAGTTAGGAAGAGGAAAAGGTTTTTTTTTTTTGTTTTGTTTTATTTTTTTTGGAGGGGGGAGCAAATATAGTTAGGTATTAGAAGTACTGAGTTTAAGATCCTTATGGGAAACATAATGGGAAATACACAATAAATAGGTCATTCAAAGAGCATGCGGATCTTATGGAAATTCGTTAGAATAAAGAAATAATTCAGACTGGTTATTTGTTTTCATATAGACTAAATGCTTGAGTCATTGACTGCACCAGGAACTTGGGAGTCAGCCATGTGATATGCTCTGTCCTTTCTCCAGCCCATCAGTGGTGATAAATTACCAAGCATGTCTTTAAATCAGGCCCTGGGGGCTGGATCTGATAAAAAACTTCAACTGTGAAAATATTCACTTAATAAATTTAATCAATTAGATAGTAATGAGTGGAATTTACCATATATGAAACAAATCTAGGGCAGTTCTTCCCTCCCCTGTCTGTTATGTTCCTATTGGTTAAATTTAGAAAGTAATTATTTTTTTTTTCCTACTGAAACCAGTGTGGCTTAGATAACTGTAGTCTTCTTCACAATGTGTCAGAATTTCTTGATAAGGTTATGGACATGGGAACATCTTTCTTTAATACTGTTCAATTTTCTTACTGATGATTCAATGGCTTCTTATTATGGTATTTTCTAAAATGAGGTGAAACAGTGAGTTATTAAAGAGATAATGTGGGGAACTGGGTGGGACAGTCTTTTTTTTTTTTTTTGGCCAGGCAATGGGGTTAAGTGACTTGCCCAGGGTCACACAGCTAGTAAGTGGCCGCATTTGAGTCCTCCTGAATCCAGGACCGATGCTCTATCCACTGTGCCACCTAGCTGCCCCCGGGTGGGACAGTCTTAGACCTGGGTGAATATTTTTTTTTTAATTCAGAAGACAAAGTATATTTGGATTATAAATATATATTATCATCCTGAACCACAAAATGAGTGAATTAATTAATAAAGCATTTATTAAGTGCTATGTACCAAAGACTGAAGATAAAAAGACAAAGCTAAAGACAGTCTTTGTCTTCAAGAAGGTTCTATTCTAGTAAAGGAGATAGGATATATGGAAGAATAATAGCCTGGGAAGGATATTTCACTTTGGAACTGGAATGGTGAGTGTTGCTAAGGCAGGTATAGAATGACATACCTTTTCCAGTAGCAATTAGAGTATTGATTTGATTATGAGTCTGAAACAAGAGAAGCAATTGGTAAGAGGATACATATATGGTAACAAGGTGGTTAGGGAGAAGATGGCTATGGAGGTGAAGCATGGCTAGCACTGGCTGGCCCTGGTAGCTCATTGTCTTTGTATACTTTAATTTAGTGTTAAATGCTCGACTTTATTTCATTAGGAAGTCTAGCATTCTCTTCCTTGGTTACTATTCTTCTCTTCAAAGATTATTTAAATTACTTCCTCAACTGGTCTTCATTTAAGTACCTATTGTATGCAACAACTCTATTAAGAGTTATTAGAAGAGCAAAGGTAAATGTGGAAGGGTCCTTGCCTTCTAGAAACTATCCTGCAAGATGGAGCTTTGTCTTAAATGAAGAGATTGAATTCTGGGAGACAGATTAGCAAATGGTACCTTGTGTTCTGTTAGTAGAATATTTTATTTGAGCCCTCTGAGTCACTCATTGTTCATATATATTCTGCCCAAAACAAGATCTGAACTAGATGCACCCAATTGCTTCCCAGGTCTTTCTTAGTTTCAAGGCTCTAAAATAATCCAATCCAAACTGAGAAATAATTAATAAATTCCTATTATATGCAAGGCATTATACTCTGGGGATACAAAAACAAATGTAAAAAGTCCCTTTTCTTTAGATTAGTATAGATGGTTAGATCTCTGGGAATATAAATATCACATCTGTAGATGTGTAGCACAGCTGCATACTCTGGAGTTGTTGAGGTTTAGATGCTAGGGGTGCTGGGACCCCAAAATTGCAACATGCAGGACCTGCCTGAATGAATTTGACCCCAGTCTTCTTTCAGCCAAAGATAAGCTTTATTAAAGATGAGCTGGACTCTTAAGGAATCTGAACATTTGTGACCCTCATAAGGATGAGAGGGCGTGAGAAAGTCTCAGCCTCTAAATGGGGGCCAGGATGTATCTTACATACAGCCAAGTAATTTGGGGTGCCCGGAGGAGGGGCTGGGAGGAGGATTTTGAAACTGGGGTGACTGGGGGAGGAGTTACGGGAGAATCCCTCTGGAAGTGTCTGGGAGGTTGAATGGGGTCATCCAGGGCTAGGCTTTATTAGGGTAACAAAGAACTAGAAGATAAGGTTTAGAAGATAAGGAAGCTGTTGAATGAGCTCTGGATAAGATCTGGATAAAATATATGGGAAATATAACCCAGGGCTATAGACAGTAGGGGACTAGGCTTCATTAGGGTGTCAAAGGGAGATAAGGCCTAGGCCATAAGGGAGAGCCAGTTGATAGGAATAGTAATCAGGAGACTGCTAGAGTTCCTTGACTAGGTAAAGGTTCAAAGAAAGTTTAAGGGTTTTCTGGGGCCCATAGACAAATGGGACCCACATTCTTTTTGGGGTGAAGGGCAAAGGTCTCTGCTTGGGCCCATACCCCATCAGAATCATTGTCCCAGAATACACCTGGCTGCACTTCCCCTTGAGGATACAAGAAGTATTCTTGAAAGAGTGGGGATGTCTTCTCTCTGATGTC
Organism: Phascolarctos cinereus; assembly: GCF_003287225.1. Lineage (NCBI taxonomy): Eukaryota > Metazoa > Chordata > Mammalia > Diprotodontia > Phascolarctidae > Phascolarctos > Phascolarctos cinereus. Next base: position 104,601,325 of record NW_027555625.1, read on the forward strand.
ATTGGCTCACGTCCCCATTCCAATGTGTTCTCCCCCAATATTAACCACCAATGATTATTACTCCAATTGATGTTAACCAATGAACAATTAATTACAAAAGGATGTTAACTATAAAGATAGAGTGAGAATAAAAATTACAAAGCATTCTCTCCCCACCTCACCTCAAGACAGGAGGAGGTCATACTCTCCCAATCTATAGTCCCAGTCTTCAGAAAGCATAGGCTTACACTTAAAAAGCCTATCAAAAAAAGCCTTCAAATACCATCAAATTATTATCCAAATGTGGCATAGCTAATGGGCAGATAGGTTTGAACCTTTGCTACCTTTGGTTTAGGTCAAGCTGGTCATTCTTCTATAACCTCAATTGTGTTTGGCTTCTTGCACATCCCAATGTGGATTTTGGCTTCTGAACTTCTGGTGCTTGCAATTCTGACCTTTAGAAGTTCATAAGGTCATGTGGAAGGGTCCTTGCCTTCTAGAAACCATCCTGCAAGATAGAGCTTTGTCTTAATTGAAGAGGTTGAATTCTGGGAGGCAGATTAGCAAATGGTACCTTGTGTTCTGTTAGTAGAATATTCTATTCTATCCGTCTCTCCATTTTTCTCTCTAATATTCTATACATCTCCACTATTCCTTCACCTGAAGCAGCATCAGAGAACAGAGGCCCCTATTTATAGGCCACATGTTGGCTTCAGATGAGGTGGGCCTATGACCTTGCCTCATATAGAGACTTGTAGCATGTTGGTGTCACCTGAACAGCAGCCAGGTAGGAAAAAGAAAGAGAATAAGAGCCTTGCTTTGTCTGGTTAATCCTTTTGAATGGAGTTCAATTGTAGCTCTGCAGTCAGTCAATGGTTTATCTCTTCATCACACTCGGTTAGCCTACCAGAACCACTTATGGAAAGTCTATTCATGATCATTCAATTACCTGTCATTCTGTTTTTTGGTGCTTCCATACTCTTCCACAAAGGTGGACAACAGGCTGTACACACTGAATGTATTCTAGGAATGGAGTTCTATTGCCCAGACCCACCTATGTTACCCATCTTCCTCCATTTGTCTGCTGAACTCTTTCCTATTTTAATTCAATATCATTTTCTTCCCTCTGCGTCAGAGGAAGAAATGGCACTCTTCACTGCATCACAGAATTTTATAGCCTAATAGATCCTATCTAACCTACAACCCTGATTTTAAATTTGAGGAAGTGGAGACCCAGAAAGTTTTCAGTAAGTTGTCTAAGGCCATGCAATTTGTTTCTGGCATAGTCAGGCCTAGATTCTAGGCCTCCTGACTTTCCATGCAGTGAGCTCAACTCCAACCGTGATGCCCTCTTCTTGCCAAAGCTTATTCCTCTGCCTACTGCTTCAGTGGAGCAGTAGACTCAAAGTGTTGGACTTAGAATCAGGAAGACTTGAGTTTGAATTTTGCATCAGCCACTTGTTAGCTTTTGATCCTGGACAATCCTTTTGATCTCAGTTTTCTCATCTGTAAAAGGGGATAATAATAGTACATTATCTTATGGGATTGTTTTGAGCATCAAATGAGATAATTCCTAAAGAATGTAGATTTGCTTTGCAAACCTTAAAGCACTATATAAATGGTAGCTCTTACCATCCTTTCAACCTTCTTAGGGACCTTGCTGTCTCTGTCTTCTTGCTCTTTCTCTCTCCCTCTCTCTCTCTCTTTCCCCCCATCACTTTAATTCAATAATCATTTATTAAGTGTTTATTATATGCAAAGCACTTGCTAGGTGTTGGGCAAAATGAAAACTAGGCTCTGCCCTCAAGGAGCTCATATTCTCCTGGGGAGATAAGACATTTCTACAGATAAATAAATGCAAGTCAGTTTGCAGAGTATGAGAGTACCAACACCTGGGATAAGGAGGGGAGCTAAGGAATTTAAGAGGAAAAGGTGAGGAAGGAGTTTGTTCTGGACATGAGAGACAGTCTAGGAAAAGGCAAGGCAGCAGGAGATAGGATGCTAAATTTGGGGAAGAGGAAGTAGGCCAGCTTGGCTAGAATGTAGTTTGTGTGTGAAGGGGAGTAATATGAAAGAAGTCTGAAATAGCAGAGTGGAGTAAAGCTTGTGATGGGTTTTAAATGCCAAACTAACGACTTTGTGTTTTATCTTAGAGTTGATAGGGAGCCAGACAACGATGATGGTTGAGGAGGTGAGTACCGTGATCAGACCTGTTCTTTAGTATAATTATTTGGCAGCTGAGTGGAAGTTGGATTTGAGAGAGGAGAGGCTGGAATCAGGAAGATCAGTTAAAAAGGTGTTACTTTGCTAGTTTTCTTCCACAGGTACATTGGTATTATGTGTACTTCTGTCTTCACACTGGCATATTATTATAATTTGATACTTAATACCTGTTAACTCAAAATGGCACCCTTCCCTTTTGCTGTACTTGACTGATACCAAGGGATGGAGGAGTATTGGAACATTTAGGCAACAGATGCCTTTATTGATGATTATCTTGTCACTTGAGATGAGTTACTCTTCTTTAGTAATAGAGAGCAAGTCTTTCCGTGATTAATGAAGGTTGCCAAGAGTAATAGTGTCTGGGGTGCAGATACTCAATTCCTCTGGCCTCTATTTTAGAGAGACAGTCCTGGAAGGTTAATTATCAAGACTCATATTCCCTTCAGAGCATGCCAATTTTATGTTTTTCTATCATCTTTTTTTTCTCTTTCTATACATATATACATATTACATATATCCATATATACGTATATTTGTCTATCTATATCATAATGGCACTACAACTAATGACTTATACTTATTCTCCAAAGATCCTTACAGGTAGTTAGGTTAGAGTGCTAGATCTGTAGTCAAGAAGACCTGAGTTCAAATCCAGCTTCAAGCATTTATAATCTGTGTGACCTTTAGCAAGTCATTTAACCTCTGTTTGCTCAGTTTCCAGTACTGTAAAATGGGGATAATAATAGCCCTTACCTCCTAGAGTAGTTGTAAGGACCAAATGAGATAATATCTGGAACACAGTAGGTGCTTAATAAATTCTTATTCCCTTCCTGTTCCTCATTCTCTTTCCTTTGTCTGTTATATCAGTGAATAGACAGTTCATGTACAGTATTTATAGTATGTTTCATTGGCAATCCTAAGAATACACTTTGCAAACTTGTCCCTTCCTATTGGATTTATGCTGCCTCCATTTTTTTGTCTGGCTAGAGTAAATTCCTAAAGGGCAAGGATTGTGTTGATCAACTTGGTTCTTCCTAACAATGAACACTTTACATTGCAGAAAATGCATAATTATTTTGGATGTGGGATTCTCTCCTCCTTTTGGAACAAGCCCAGAGGCCTTTTAACCTCCTGTACTACCTCATTTCTTGTTAGTCTGCTGCAGTCTCCCTCCCAGCCTGGAGAGCTGCTAAAGGTTGTTTTGGGTCATGGCAGAAGCTAGCAGTAAAGGGAGTTTTTGGGTTCCTATGTCTTTCTTTCAGAAATATCCTACCCTGATGATGATTTGAAGGCATCTGAACACAGTGCTTTTAGGAATGATTGACAAGCTTACTACCCACCTTTTAGTGGGAACTCTCATGTTATGGAAATTATTCATTATGAGGGAGGTGGGATGAACAGCAGGAGACAAGGTCTTTTATACACCTGTGATTAGTAGTTTATATACCTGGTCTCCATCTCAGCACTTCTATTTGCAGCAAACTCATGACTCACTCATCTTTACCTTCACCTGCCACCTATCCTTTCCTCATTTCTTTCTTTCTTTCTTTCTTCGCATCCTTTTGGCAGGGATAGAATCAGATGCTTAAATATTTCCAAGGTATAAATGTAGTCATGACTAATCATAATACCATAACTGGATGCTTTTTAAAAGTCTGTCTTCTATATTTTTTACTTAATTAACTGGTAGGAAATAAACCATTTAATATGAATTACATTAAAAGTAGACATTTTAAGTTTTTTATTTATATAGCCTTAGTTATTTGTGAAATATTTACCAGTGCACCACTATATTGCTGTATAAACGTTACTTGAGCTCAGTATAATAGAAGTCTCAGGGAATGAAATCATCACCAGATTGGAGGCCCAAAGACAGCAGGATGATGATGATGATGATGATGATGATGATGATGATGATGATGATAACTGGCATTTATATAGATCTTTAAAGTGTGCAAAAAATTTACATCCATTATCTCATTTGAACTTCACAATAACACTATCTAAAGGCATCTCCAACTTAACAGTTCTGAAACAGAGCTTGTTATTTTTCCTCCCAAATCTCTTACTGTCGAGGATAAGACCATCTTACTCTTCATCCAAGTTTTCAACCTTGGAGTCATCCTCAGTTCTTCTTTTTCCTTCATCTTCCATTCAAGTACTTTGCTAGATACTGCCAATTCTACCTTCTTAGCATACATCACGTTTGACCCCTTCTTTCTATTCATAGTTACCACCTTAACTGAGGCCTTTTTTACTACTTGCCTATAGCTTTGTTTGTTGTTTAGTTGTTTTCTATCATTTCTGACTCCTCATGACCCCATTTGAGCTTTTCTGGGCAAAAATACTGGAGCGGTTTGCCATTTCTTTCTTGAACTCATTTTACAGATGAGGAAACTGAGGCAAACACGGTCAAATGACTTGTCCAGAGTCACACAGCTAGTAAGTGTCTGAGGCCGGATTTGAACTCAGGTAGCCTATTGGTTTTAAGATCAACTGAAAATTCCTCTGCCTGTCATTCACAACCTGTCTCCATCTTATCTTCCTGGTCTTATTTCACATTACTGCCTCTCATACAATGTTATACCTCAACCAAACTGGCCTCTTTACTGTTCTTCATATATGGCATTCCATATGCCAGTTCCATGCATATTCACTGGCAGTCCTTTGTGCTTTTCATGTATTACCTCCTTACCTCCACCTCTTAAAATCCTTAGCTCCCTTCAAGGCACAGCTTAAGCACCATCTTCTACATGAGGCCTTTCTTGGGTAAGTCATTTTAAGTTTCCCAGACTTAGTTTCTTTGTCCAGTAAAATGAGAGGTTTGCCAGGGGACACAATTACAAAAGTGAAGACAATTTCTGCCCCTTGAGTTTGCATATGAATGGAATAGGGGAGAAGGAAGTGGTGGTCAGGGAAGGACATTTTGGTTTGGAAAGGATGATGAGTAGAGTTATAAGGGAAGAGATTCAATGAAACATCATTTTCAATAGCAACAGTGGTATGATTTGATTATGGAACAGGGAAGCACTCAAGGCAAGAGGGATCCATGATGGCAAGCTGGCTGGCAGGAAGGTAACAAGGGAGTAAAGTGAAACATGGTGAGAACCAGCTTAGATGTAGAGGCCAATGTGAGGAAGTCACCAATAAGGACAGTGGGGCCTCAAGTTTGGAGTTCTGGAGGTGAGGCCTTGTAGGCCAAGTATGGTCTCTGAAAATGTGAGGCAGTATAGCAGGACCTCAGTGCTAAGAGTTCTGGAGATAAAAGTCTTGTAGAACGGGCTTGGATTCTGACAATGTGAGGTAGTCACCAATAAGGACAGGGAAAATGGATATTATCTGTCAAGGGAGTGAAAAGTATTATAAAATCACAAGCCATTAGACTTGTCAGCGACCTTTTATGTCATCTAGTTTAAATTCTTTGTATTAGTTCATGGCTAATTACTCTAATTGTTAGGCCCCTGAATTATCAATATTTTTGTCTATGTTGTTAATATTGGTAATAATGATAATGATAACATTGATTATAGCTTATGTACTCTTAAATCACTAAATTATGTGCGTCATCTCAAGTGGTAACAGGGTGCAGAACTGGGGGCACCAGTGATGCTTAAGTTGCATAGGAAGTGTGCAGTCTCATCTCTGCACAATTTGGGCTGTTTTGACTGACATAACTGCTTAATTGAGGTATTTTGCAGAATTCACCAACAAGCATTTACTGAAACAGCTATAGATTGGCAGCCAGCCTGTGCAGGTAAATGCTTGTTTTAAGGCTTAAACAATAAGAAGCCAATTTTAAAAGCATTTTTATTAGGTACAAAAATATTTGAGTTCAAAACCAATTATGCTAATAATGTTTAATTATTTCACTTTTTAAGAACAATGACAATTCTAAAATAGTTTTACTTTATATTGGTAATGCTAACTCAATAAAGATTTTTGTTTTGGCTAAAAACCATTAATGGTAATGTTGCTGCAAACTCAATGAAAAAAAAGGTATATTTAAATTAACTTTACCTCGTTGTAACACTTGAAAAAGCTTTTGTCTGTATTTGGTCAAGTGGAATCTGGTAAATTTTCAAATGGGCTGGTTTACATGTAAGGGACATAAGGCACATATAGCATAATGAAATAATGTCATATAGCCTAACAAAATAACATTCACTGTGTGCAAACATAAAATCCAAGCTTAACATAAAATAAACTCCATTTGAATATGACTAAGGCAGATTATCACTTTTATCTAAAAAGTTTTTTTTTCTGTGATTTCCAAAGGTCACTTAAATGACTGGTAATGAACAGAAAAAGTAAAATAGACAAGCCCTAAAGAGCACAGATTTTCAGTTCCAGTCTCTGCAGTGATATGAGTTTAGAATCTATCACCAAAGCAATCCTAAATATATATTTTTTTGCAAATCAGATAGGATTGTTTTAGTGCAGTAGGTTTTATTAAAGGCTTTCTTCACATAACTGAGAATATTCAGAAACTGAGAGAGGAAATGGGACAACTGCAACACAGAAGTCATGTAGGTGCATCCTGCTTAAGGCAGAGATAGAGAGCATAACCAATCAATAAATCAGTTAGCATTTATTAAGTGCCTACTACGTGCCAGATGATTTGCTAGCCTGGGGAGAGGGTCCTTAAAGTAAAATAGTCCCTGCCATCAAGGACCTTACATTCTTTTAGGGGAGGCAACATGAACACATATAAAAGTATGTGAAGTACATTCAAAATAAATATGAGGTATTTTTTTGGGGGGAAGCTGGAGGGATCACAAAAAGTTTCACATTGAAGTTAGCTGAGTCTTGAAGGAAAACAGAATTCAAAGAGGTGGAGGTGACCTGGGGGTAAGTCATTTAGGTTCTCTTAGCCTCAAATTTTCTCATCAGTAAAATGAGGGAGTTGGACTTCTAAGATCCTTTTTTAGCTCTAAATTGATTATTCTGGGATGCTATAAGTCAGAAGAGTTCCAGGTTCAAATCCCACTCTAGTACTTGTTACCTGTATGGCTATGGACAAGTCCTCTCATCTCTCTGGCCCATTGCTTCCTTATCCATATATCTGTGCAGGGCTGAGAGGAATGCAGTAACTACCTCATATAGTTAGGAAACTCAAATGAGAGAATGCATTGAAAGCATATCAATTTTGAACTAGAGCTGGAAGGGCCATGTATTCTAATGTCTTCATTTTATAGATGTGGAAACTAAGGTCCAGAGCAAATGTGATTTTCACAAGATCATACAGATAACAAGCCTCATGGACAGGGTCTGACTCAGAGTCCTCTAATTCTAGTCCCTTCTTTCTCTTCTTAATGCAGTATCCATAACTGTTATGTTAAACAGGGGATTCTTGTTCACCTAAAAAGTTGAGGCCCATTTACTTAACTGCTGTTTGACTCAGTTTCCTCATCTGTAAGATGAGGATAGTATTAACACTTACCTCCCAGGGTTGTGAGAATCTACATAGTAAGTGCTATATAAATATTAGCTTATTGTTCCATAAAATTTCCCTTGCTATTTCTAGTTGTTTACAAAGATTTGTCATCTTTTTTTACCTCTACTAAAAGTTTGGGATTTTAATTTTAAAGGTCAGGATTGTTTTTTTTTTAAGTAACAAATGTACTGACAAAAGTTTTCCTTTTTTTATATAGAAATAACTCCAGGAGGTTGTGTGTAAGCAGAATCTCAGCAGTATAGCTGTAGAATGATTGACTTTCCTCCTGAATGGTTTCCACCCACAGAAGACTCTCTTAATATGTGCTTAAAGGATTTGTTAGACATTGAGTATTGCAATATTAACTATGTTAACTGGACCACTTGGGTGATTGGACCAGCATTTTGTGTCCAGGAATAGAAAGCAGAGAAGTGTGTGTGCTGTGTGTGTTAATGTGTGTGTGTGTGTGTGTGTGTGTGTGTGTGTGAGAGAGAGAGAGAGAGAGAGAGAGAGAGAGAGAGAGAGAGAGAGAGAGAGAGAGATTAGTAGGTTATTAGCAGATTAGAGAGGCTGTGTAGACATGGAGTAGCATAAACAAGGATCTCACAGCCAAAAGTTAAAGACCAGAAATTCACAAGAATCCAAATCTAGGGGCTAGTAAATTCCAAAGCAATAGATCCAAGACTAGGAAAAGGGATGTCCTTACAGAGGAAGGTTAGGAAAACACAGAGAGAGGAGAAATATATGTAATGCTGGTAGCTATGGATGTTGTGTGTGGGGCAATTGGTCAACCAATTCTCATCACTGTCCTTTCCTCCCCACCCCATTTACTTTTGGATCTTTAATCATCCACACTCTACTACAACAATTAACTCATCTATTTTTTAAGTTTAGGGTTAATATATATATATATATATATATATATATATATATATATATATATATATAATTACTCCTCAGGGCCATATGGTGCTCTCATCTGCTACTTTATAGAGTTTATACTAAATGAAAAGTTAAGAATATAATTAGTAGCTCAGAGCCCCTAGCTAGGAAACTTCCTAACATTTAGGTAGAAATTTGAATCTCTTTCCTAATTTGAATTGTAGCTATCTTTAGCTAACTCCTGGCCTCTTAATTATTGAAACAAAAATTCAAGTTAGCAGAAATATTAATGTAAAGAAATGAATAGAATATACTTAGTATTTCTGTTAATGGACAGGCACTGGGAGGTCAAGTTGGGAGAGAAGCAGATCATTTGTTGGAATCTCTCACATTTCTTGAAGAGGTGGATACAGTCCACCCCAGTTTGAACCTCAGTCTTCTGATGAGAGATGCCCATAGAAGCCAATGGCCCTTCTCATCTTCTCCCATCTCTACTACAGCTCAGCCCTACCTTTTTTTTCCCTCCTTTTGCCTGGGCCATCAACTTTTTTCTCGCTTAGCTCTTACTGTCCTTCTCCTTCCTCTCAGCTTCTCTTGTAGGTTGTGTGAGTTTCTTTAAGAACTCTGGGGCATGACTCAATTCTCATTTCCACTTCAAATTACTCTCGGGGCTGAGGGAAATACTTGTCCTTCTGAACTACAAATCTCTAGATGCCAGTCAATTCTCAAACCCCTATTACAAAGATGATTATTTTATGCAAAGAATCAACTTGGGACATGCTACCTGTCTACTCCTTGTCCCTTCTATGGGAAACTTCATTCAGTTAGTGTACCTAAGGAGAAAAAGGTTTTTGCTGGTATTATTAGATTTGAGGCACAGATCCCTATTGCTTTGAAGTGTTTCTGTGGGAAGAAAGAGGGGCAGAGAGAGAGAGACAAAAACTCAGGTAAGATCCTCGTGCCTAATGGAAGAATGTGGCTTTGATTGTCTTGTTGACCTAAGTCATTCCTCCACCAGTTTACACTTTATGTTTTTCAGATGCTCTTGATGATTCACCCAGATGGATTTTCCCCCCTGCATTTATGTATTTCCCATTCTTTTGAACAACTTGTGCCCTGCAACTATGCTTGGTAAACCACTTGAAGCGGGACATAACTACCGCAGGAGCATGACTAGAATTCAGTTTCAGCATCAGGCTTCCTATCTCATTAACTATTCTGAGTCACCTGAGTGGTGGCTTTGGAGACAGAGCATGTGGGTTCAAATCCTGTCGGACAGTGCTATGTGATTAAGGTCGCTCTAGGTCTAAGCTTCCTTATCTGTAAAATGAGAGAATTGAGCAAGATGATTTCTGAGGTCCCTTCCAACTCTGTCTAGAAGAGCCTATGACTTCTCCCCATGTTGAGGGTGTGGCTCTCAGGACTCATTTATTTTACACACACATAGCAAAGTGAAGTGGGAGACAAGAGACTTAAGAAGATCCTTATACCTATGAAAGAAGAGGCAATAGCACAATTTTACTATAATGAACATACTCTTTAAACTGGGGGCTACTGTTTCAGGCCAGGACCAGCCAATAATTTTTCTAGTTATTGGAATTCCCTCAAAATGGGACTTAGAGTTATTGTGACAGGAGAGCAGAGGTAAAGAAATTTATGGGTATTTTGCCATTAATTTGTATGCTTACAAATCATGCACAAAATTCTTTTGCATTGGGGGCATGAGACCATTTCTGTTAGTGGACTGTGGTTGGAATTGATGACCTGGGAATCTTACCTCCAATGTTAGGAAACAGTAAGTATTTTTCTTGGCAGAAAAGATTCTATTCTCTCTCAGGCAGGAGAAAAACATATCTAATAATAACAAAAAGAGTTTGTAATTTAAACAATTTCCCATGAAAATTAGTAACACAATGATAATGCAATCTGCTTGTTTAAAGTGGGCCAAGAACGGCTGCATTTTCATCGAGGATAATTCCATTGCAGGCACCAAAATAGGACAATACCACATAGGAATGCAGTAAATATGAAATAAGGCTATTGAAAACATATTAATACATAAAATATTTATTGTACCAATTTCCCAGTGTTTACATTTAATCATTTTTATCATGTATCAGGGGTTAGCCAATTTGGTCTGAATTCTGAAAAATGAACATGGGATGTTTTGCAAGCTTGGCTTTTTTCTGAAGTGGTATCTCAGCGGGAATTACTGAGGAAATGCTTATTTGTTGTGAGGCGGGGGCACACAGCTGTAAAATCATAATGAATGCATCTCATAGCGGCACTAAAATGATCAGGGGACATGAGCAGCAAGAAATGTAATCAATCAAATGAATTAGTGTTGGAGTGTTAAGTGGAGGAGGGGTGATTGGAAGAACTTAGAAAGAGAAATATGTAGGTCTTTGCAACTCATTCAGTTATGTTACAATCAGAACACTTCTTATTACTTTGTGTTTTTTATAGTGATCTCAGATGTTTTCTTGCTTTCCTTTTACCACCTGCCTTTTGATGTCTAAAATATGTCTATGTCTATTAGCTCTAACAGTGATTCTCAAGTTGTTGTTGTTGTCGTTTATAGCATAGTTCCTAGAGGAATTTTGGCATGCCATGGCAGATTTGGGAGAGTTAGAAGATTTGGCACATGCCCATGTTTGCAAGCAGAAGTTCCATACCCTCTGAGGGTATTCCTCACCCTTCCAGAACCACTGCTCTATAATCAAAGATTCAAGAAGAATTAAAACTTTTGAGATGGAGGGTCTATAAACAGTAAATAAGTGCTGGTTGATTTATTGACTATTTAAAGGGCAGTTATAGAGCAGGGAAGTGTGAAGTTTTTCAGTGACATTTCATTTTATCAGAGTGTGAGAGGTCTGTGGGGAGGGACAGGAGTTATGTATGTTCTTGTCTTAAGAAAATTTAGCACAGGGCTTCGTGGATGATATTTGCTCAGTGAATTAGAGGGTTTGGGGCCTCTGGGGATTTGGCCACCTGGTGGAGGTGGATAGAGATTTAGAGGAGCAAGACCACAATGGTGAGTGAATAAGCAGGAGACCTGCCTCATGAAGATTTAGGGTAAAATTAGAGCTGAAAGGAAACATGGGGGTTATTTGGTCAAGCCCCCTCATTTTATAGATGAAGGAACTGAGGCCCAGAGAGGGTGAGTCACTTATGCATACACATAGGAAGTAGAAAAGCCTAGAATTGAAGGCCTGCTCTTCTGATGCTAGACTCCACATGCTCTTCTTCTGTGCCAATTTATTAATCAAGAAATATTTATCAGGTACCTACTATGTATATCACCCTAGCTAATAGGGATTTTGTCCTGGTAAAAAGAAGACAACTGCATATATAAGAATTGCCAACACGTATTGTAGGGCTCCAGCATGTAACTGTTTATACAGTACTTTAACATTAGCAGAGTCTTTTTCTCACAGCAACCTCATGAGGCGGGTGCCTCTCTCCCTGTCATGCTCCTCACTCTACTGGTCCCAGAGAATGGATAGGGAGAAAGAAGAACAAAGGATGATCAATGGGTGGAAGTTGCAGAGAGACAGACTTAGCTCGATATTAGGAACAGCTTTCCTGTGTAGAGGTGTCTAAAAGTATAACTGGTTGCCTTAGCAGCTAGTGGATTTTTCCGTCCCTAGAGATTTTCCAACAAATGCTTGGTGGATATAACAGCTAGTGTTTATATGAGCTTTAATGTTTGCAAAGCACTTTACAATTATAATCTTATTTTATTCTCACAACAACCTTGGGAGTTAGGCACTATTGTTATTACCCCCTTTTACAGATGAAAAAACTGAGCCAAACTGAGGCTAAATGACTCTCCTAGTGTTATACAAGCTAGTAAGTGTCTGAGACTGGATTTGAACTTGGGTCTTCTTGACTTCATGTCCAGCACTCTATTTTAACTATACCACCAGGCTCCCTGCATTGTAGAGGGACTTCTTGTTCAGTCACAAGTTGGACTGGACACCCTCCAAGTTCCCTTCCAATTCTGAGTTCCCCTAATTCTGTGACCTCCTTCTTCTTCAGGCTTATTGTTCCTACCAGGCAGCATCTGGCAGACGTCTGGGAGCTGGCACCAACAAGCCACACAGCTCAGCTTTAGGTAGTGTCAAAAGGACTGGGAAATGGCAGCATCATCTCCACTCCTCCATGGTTGGAACGCTGTGGCCTGTCCTCAAGAGCACATTCAGATCCTGAACATGTTTTAGGAGTAATACACTCGTGTGGCTTTTCTTAAAGTCATTGGCAGGTTCCAGAGGCACCAAGAGAGGTTTTGGAAGCCGCTTCTGTCCAGATCACTCAAAGCTCTTTTCTGATGTTGTGTTCAAAAATGATGCCCCATTGGTTGCTTTATATACCCAGCAGAGGGTAATCCTACACAGAAACATGTTTTCAGCATAGTCTGCAGCCATGCAGACCTAGCAGCAGACAAAAGAATATGGCGGAGTGAAATCATTTGAGATTTGTTAACTGTGGTCATAATAGAACATAGGAAGAGCAATGGAGAGAAGCATAGTGAGTGTGCATATTATAAAAAAGGAATTACATAGAAAAAGCAATGAGAAGAGTGTCATCAAGGAAATGTAGATGAAAAAAGGCAGATGTACTGGCCACATTGTGAATTTGGTTAACCAATGGATAACTTGAATATTCAATGGGTAAACTTGGCCTATTGAGTGAGCCTAAGGAACACTCCCAGTATGTTGGGTGGACCCCCTCTCCCCTTCCACCCTGGCAAGCTGATGGGAGTACATGGGTAGGAATTGCAAGGATAGGCAAGCATGCATATGTTGCAACCTGCATTATTTTAGGGGACAGCCACATTGATGAGATCACATAATGGAGAAATGGAGGGGTAGGAGGGAGACATGTTTTAGTCCTTTTTGCTCCTTGGGCCTTTGAAACACCATGTCGTCTTATTAGCCAGTGACATCCATGTTTAGAGGTAGTGGATGATTTAGGGGATAAGGCCTATGGGGTTAGTGCAGTGAAAAGAAGGCAAGGATAAGACAACTGATGCTGCTCGTGTAATTGGCTGCACTGCTGGTGTAATTACTGTTCCGATGCAGCGTGAGACCAGGGGGGAAAAACAACCCAAAAAAACCTTAGCAGCCAGGCGTTGGGCACATATTAACATTTTTAAGCACGAGGAAAGCTCGGAGCACCTGTATGTCTCTGTGGGACCTCAGCTCCTAGTGCTTTTATGAATGCCCTTAGTTCTTAGAAGAAGAGAGAATATGTTGGAAATGTTCAATTCTTGCTTTCTTGCACTTATTAGAATGTAGTATACCAATCTGGGGACTGTGATAATTGCTGCAATAATCTTGGCCAGTTTGTATTTCTGGAGTCTTTAATGAGAGCAGAGGATACTGGCTTATTAGGAATGCGGGTTCTAAGTGTAGAGTGCTGTCAGTGTTGCTTGGTAGGGGGCCCCCCTGCTGATATCTGCCTTGATTAGTCTTTCTAATGTTTGTGCCTGGACGCCACCATCCTACAGAAGAAACTTAACATATATACACACAGATTTGTTTACTAGAGGTGGAGTTTTGTTTTGGATCCAGACCTTTCGGCTGTTTGGAGTTGGGAATTTACTGCTCATGGGATGCACATCTTTTGAGCTTTAGAAATAAAATGCTGGAAAGCTGGTCTGGTGTGATGTTCTGGGTCTAAATCACCAGAGAGAATCTTTTAGCATTTCTATAGTCATCAAAGAGCTGGGATAGGCTATGTTCAGTGAGTGCCCATTTGCATTCATGAAGCTGGATAAATCAAAGGTGAGACCATTGTAGGAGAAAATTAAATTAATTAGATCTGATATAATATTAGCTTAGACTCATATGCAATTGACCTACTGAAAATCAGCTGATCTTCTCCATCCTCAATTAAATTTTATAACTATATTAAAAAATTTGACACTTAAGATAAAAGTTGGAAAAATGTGAATTCTCATAAAACCTTTTTTTTTTTTTTGATTTTAGGCAATTGGGGTTAAGTGACTTGCCCAGGGTCACACAGCTAGTGCCAAGTGTTTGGTCTGAGGCTGGATTTGAACTCAGGTCCTCCTGACTTCAGGGCCAGTGCACTATCCACTGGGCCACCTAGCTGCCCCTTCATGAAACCTTTTGCCACATACCTATAGAGAATGATTTGGTACAAGTTGTGGATCTAAGAAGTATGGCTCTTAGGTCAGAACAGCCAAGGAGGTAAGCCAGGGCTGACTGCTAGAGTTCAGGCAGGGATCTCTAACTACCATTCTCTTTGAGCTGTTCTCTGGGAAGCTTCTCTTTCTCATTGCCCGCTTTGGTATAGCCTCAGTTTTTTTTTTTTTGTTTTTGGGCAATGGGGTTAAGTGACTTGCCCAGGGTTACACAGCTAGTAAGTGTTATGTGTCTGAGGTCAGATTTGAACTCAGGTCCTCATGAATCCAGGGCCAGTGCTCTATCCACTGCGCCACCTAGCTGCCCCCTCATTGCCTGCTTTGGAAGAGTGCTATTCTCAAGTATGGTTACAGTCCTTATTTTTACTGAACTTAAGGTAGACCGTGTTTTAATTTACATAATCTAAATTACACACACATATGTATTATATGTACATATGTATGTATATAAATATATGTATATTGACCACATCTGCCTGTGATGTCATTGGCGAAGGGAGTTCATGTTGATAAGTCCCCCTCTATCATTGCAGAATGGTACGTTCTCTGCAATCTGGAGTTTTAGAGACTTTTGTATGGGGCATTGAAAAGCTACATGACTTGCTCAATGGTACACATCTACTATGTGTCAGAAATACTGAAATCTCAGTCAGAAACTTGAACTCCTTAAGGCCAGCCCATATCCACTCACTGGTTCTCACTGCCTCAGTCTCCTCATCTGTAAAAGGGTGATAATAATGACACATACCTCCCAGAATTGTTTTGAGGATCAAAGGAGATATTTATGTAGTACTTTGTGAACAGTAAAACACTATCTACATGGAAGCTGTTATTGCTCACATCATCATCATCATCATCATCATCATCATCATCTCTAACAAAACTTGAGAAATTTTTAGAAGCCATTCTGAATTTTTTTCTTCTAATAAGAAGGTGAGACTTCAGCTGGAACTGTAAAGAAGCTATGGAATGTAGGAGGCAGACATGAGGAGGGAGGGAGTTCCAGGGATGGGGACAGCCAGTAGGAATCAGGAGATGGAGTGTCACATTAGGCAAATGGCAGTGAGGCCAGTGTCACTTGAGGGCAGAGTATGTGGAGGTGAATAAGATGTAGGAAGACTGTGAAAGCAGGAAGGGGTCAAACAGGAGATTTAATATTTGATCCTAGAGGTAATAAGGAGCCACTGGAATTTATTGGATTGGGGTTGACATGGTCAGACCTGTACTTTAGGAAGATTGATTTGACAGCTCAGTGGAGGCTGGCCTGGGACAGGCTGGATCCTGGAAGATGAGCTAGTAGTGAGTAGACTATTTCAAGGGTCTAGGCATAAGATGATAAAGGACTATGCCAGGATAGTGGCAGTGTCAGAGGAGAAGAGTTGGAATATAAAACAGATATTAAAAAGGTAGAAATGACAGGACTTGGCAACTGATTGGATATGGAGTGTGTGAAAGAGGAGTTGAGGATGACATCTAGGTTGTGAGCGTGGATGACTGGGAGGAGGTAGCATCCTTAATGGTAATAGGGAAGTTAGGAAGAGAAGAAGGTTTTTTAGGGAAGATGATGAGTTTACTTTGGGATCTATTGAGTTTAAGATGTCTGTGGGACATCCAGTTCAAGATAACCAATAGCCATTTGGAGATGAGACTGGAGGTCAGGAAGGAGATTAGGGCTGAACAAACCTTTGTAGAAAATGAAGTACATTATTTTTTATAAAAGTAAAAATATTGGACAAAATATTTTTAATCTTCTTTTTACTGCAACTAAGCTGTCTAGATGCTGTCTTTCAAATTACACTTTCAATATCATTTTCCAGACCTGCTTTCAATCTCACCCAGGAAATATCTCTGCCCTGTGGCCCTCTCCTCTTAATGTTGAATCCCTGGCTTGGACTGCCATTTTAGGAGGTGCCCAGGATTTGCTCATTTCACTCCCTGCCGTATTTTTAATCCCTTATAAAATAGGTACTATTATCAACTCTATTTTATAAAAGAAGAAACTGAGGCTAAGAGAAGTTGTGTCTTGTCCAGAGCCATACAAGTGGTAAATGTCTAAGGTCAAATTTTACCTCAGGTCTTCCTGATTCCAAGTCTATAACTATAACAATAATGCAAGCTAGAAGCCTCAGAAGCATGTTAGGCACTATATTAAGAAGTATAAGATGTATAAGTATTTATATTTTAAGCTCTATAACAATTTTATTAAATTATTGCAGCATCACAGATTTTCAGTCTAGTCAAAGCCACAGTCCTCTCTGGATGGGGCTCACCTTAATATGGAAGAAAAGCTCCATAAATAGGCTTATGAAAGCTTCTTCTGGGTCAAATAGCATAAGTGGAGAGAGGGCAGGGGGCAGCCTTCCCATACTCTGCCCCATGGCAGGTTGTCAGGAGGAGAAAGGCTGACAGGGATGTTCACCATAATGTAGGGTCCAGCACAGAGCAGGGGAGTCTTGACCATGAGCTTTTCTAGCTTCTTCTAACTCTAGTAGTACCATCAAGGGCCATTATTGTCATACAGTCTGCTCCTGGGGTAGCTTTCTGCTCAGGAACTAAGGTCTAGGCCTAAAGGGAAGACAAGAATAGTTTATAACACGTGTGGCCTTAAGGGACCCATAGAGTCCAATTATCCACCAGAATAAGTTTTATAGCTTCTTCCAACTCTAGTGGTACCAGCAAGGACCAGGATTCCCATGGTCTTAATGGAGGAAGAGCTAGGGATTTTCATACAAGGAGAGGCCTGGCTTGGCCAGTGACAGCCTGCCACTGGGTTAGTTAAGTCAAAGCTTTCTCCTTTGGTAGATTTTCATATAGATGACTCTCAAAATCTGGTACCTCCTAGAGTGACAGGGGCCATGGAGTTGACATAAAAATGGTTCCGTTCTCCATTGCCTGGGTCTGGTTTTCTCACATGGTGGAAGGGTTGAGAATTGACTTTCAGTATGAGAACCTTGAAACACATTTCCAGTTTGTAGGTTCTGCTGATGCCTCAATTGTTGTGGGCCTCAAAGATGTTAGCAGCTAAAGCTGCCTGTAGAAGATGACTCCAGTCACCACGAAGACTTCCTCTGATAACCTGGCAGGCTGCTCAGTCAGAACTAGTCAAATGAACTGGCCACAGGTGGCTGCTGCTTAGCCTGCTGGTCCGCAAGACCCACACACTAGGCAGGCCATGGAGGCCCTGGGGAGTAGGGGCAAGGGCCTCAAGGGAGTGGGGGGAGGGAGGGAATCAGGGCCCCGAAGGTCAGGGTGGGCCAGGCCCCAGCCCGGGAGGGGCCAAAGGTGCGTACATCTCCTGTGGTGCCTCAAAATCTTCAATATGTAAGTATATTATAAGATAATCTGAAAGCTAAGAATTAGTATGTTATTTTTTTCCTTACTGATCTGTTGAATGATATAATAAGAAAGTTATTTAAATAAGAAAATGGACTACATGGATTTTGGTTCTGCTTCCCCTGGAATTTTGATGTGATATAAGTAATAATCATAATAATAACTAATAATAAAATAACAACAGTAATAATCTGTGATCCCCTTCCCACATGATGAAATGGTACCAATGCAATGTCGTGTTCTAGAGCAATGTCTCGGCTTCAGCATCAGAGGTAGGCCACTGTGGAGAATTGATCAGAGGATATGGTTAAGAGTTGCACAGGATGAAAAAGGGTGAATGTATTGGTATGGTTGAAAGGAATACCAGATGGGGCATGTCTTAGATCATTGAGGTGTTGAAATACTGAAAAATAATAATAATAATAATAACTGACATCTAGTGCTTTAAAGTTTACAAAATATTTTACCTCCATTTTCTCATTTTAAGAAGTATCAATGACTATGATAAAACACAATTTTATCGTGGTTCATGGGAACATTTTCTTTCTCATGCAGAGGTGTCAAACTCATGGCCTGCTGGGGCAACTGGCTGGCAAAACTCTTGAGTGGGAAGCAGAATAAAATGTGAATTGGGAAATATTTGAGAATAAATAAAAATTCAGTACAACATAGATAATAATAATGTTATGGTTTTCTAAGCCAATATAAAAACCACAGTGATCCGTGTCTGTTTGAGTTAGTCACCACTGTTATAAAGTATTTAAATTTCAGTAAAACTCCATATCCATGTTATAAACTCAAATTACACTGTCTTTTCGAGTAGCATAGTGACTAGCACGTGGTAAGTGCTTAGGCTGTTTATTGATTGATTAATTGATAGCATTTCTAGAAAATAAAGATAAAACCCTTCCTGAAGAACTGCCTTTAAAAGCTAGGGGTGGGGGAAAGGGAAGGAAAGATAGCAAAAAAAAAAAGTTGCATAACTTTATTATATATTTGAAAGGGATAGTAAGTTGTATATAATAGATTTGTGGTTTCATGTGCAATCATCTTTTTAAAATTCTCCTATGTAATAGAAATGCTTGTGTTATTTCATGAATTAAAAATAAAATAAAAATTAAAAAAAAAAGCTGTGATGGTTGCTACCAGTATGGTATTAGTAAGGTTTGGCCTATGACACTTTTACTTTAAAATAGTTGTGAAATCTCAGAATTAAGTTGCCTCCGGAATGCACTTGATTTGGTGTCAGAGATTCTGTCTTTGATATCTTTTTCTTCCACATATAAGCCATGTGACTTTAGGAAAGTCCATTTCCCTCTCTAAAATTGTAATATGAGGGATAAATGTTGGAGGGGATCTGGGGAAAATTGGAACACTAATGCATTGTTGATGGAGTTGTGAACTGATCCGACCATTTTGGAGAGCAATTTGGAACTATGCCCAAAGGGCCATAAAACTATGCATACCCTTTTAACCAGCAATACCACTTCCAGGTATGTTTCCCAAAGAGATCATAAAAACAGGAAAAGGACCCACATGTACAAAAATATTTATAGCAGCTCTTTCTGTGGTGGCAAAGAATTGAAAATTGAGGAGATGTCTATAAATTGGGGAATGTGGTATATGAATATAATGGAATACTATTGTGCTATAAGAGATGATGAGCAAACAGACTTCTGAAAAACCTGGAAAGACTTCACAGTAACAACCACATTGTGCGATGACTGACTTTGACCAACTTAGCTCTCCTCAGCAATGCAAGGATCTAAAACAACTCCAAAAGACTCATGATGAAAAATGCTATCCACATCCAGAGAAGGCTAGCAGACAGATAATGTTTCATTAAGGAAGTAGAGCTTGAGTAAGGTCTTGAAGGATGAGTAGCAATTGGATAGGCGGAGGGGAAAGAGGAATCTATTATAGATAGAGTAAATATGAGTGTAGACACAATGCCAGGAATGAGTATCATATGTGTGTAGTGAGGAGATTGACCTGACCAGTGCTGAACAATTTTTCTCACCAACAGATTGATGGGGGTAGGAAGGAGTGAATTATAGTGTTGTTGAAAACAAAACAAAAAGTGTTATTGTTTGGAAGAAAGGAAATGACCAACATACTGCTTTCATATTTCAAAATGGAGCAGTCTTTGGGGAATGCAAAGAACACTTATTTGATGTCTGAGAAGTAAGGTTAATAAATGTTTTTTTTTCATTCATTTCACTAATTCATCTCCAAGAAGTGAAGGCAAGAATTGAGAACATTTATTACATAAAAAGAAGCTAGCAGAGCTGTGATATAGGCAAGGCTCAATGAATATTCAAGAGAAAACCAAAGATATTTAACTGAAATTTAAAAAAAATTAATAAAAAATATCTGGGAAGGAAAACTGAAACCTTGGATGTGTGTCATCATGGCTTTTATAAAATAAAACTTATATTCTAAGTAATTTCAAATAGATAGTCACTGACACCCCTTTTTCCCATTGGCAAATTCTTCCTAGAATGTTCATTTTGAGGAAAGAGTCAGATTAGCCATCCTTCATTCTATGAACTTTGCCATGTTGTACACATGAGCGAACTACTTTTTCAGAATGGAAGCTCTTTGAAGGTACTGAGCATCTTTTTGCTTGTATTTGTATCTCAGCACTTTGCACAGTACCTGGCACATAGTAATTTCTTGATAAACATGTGTTGACTGATCAATTTGTAATTGACTTATCTTTGCTAAAATTCAGATTATTCTGACTAAGTTTGATTCTTGTTTCTAAGGATGACCCACTATTATCTGTAATCTTATTTTGGTTCGTAACTGATACTGCTATATGATAAAGTTCATCTTTGATTCAGCACTTTTAATTAAATACAACACCTGTTATTTAGACCTGCTGGGAATGATGACAATTTTACAGAACTGACATTTCAAACAAATATCGTTTTGGGGAAAGCCTCCTTATGTACACACTGATCTTTGGCACTGAAAGTATAGTCAATCTGGAATTTTAAATTCAGGACGTATGATACGCATGAATCTTTGACTTTTGTGTGATGCAACAGTAATTTCTTCTAAGGCTGATGCATTTCTAGGAAGGTTCACAGGGATAAGTAGACTTAATTGGGAGGTAAAATAATACTCCATGATTTTATTTGCATTCAACCTAGTAGTAGAATACCAATTTCCAGATGAAATTATTAAGCAATCTACAATAACAATATGAAGAAATTTTAGTGTAGACTTGTTGGAGTAGCAAGTATGCTAAAAAATAAGACATGATTTCTCTAGAAACTGTTAACTAGTGTTTTCTCAGTGTGATATGGAAGATAAATAGATAAATAATAACATTAATACCCTATAGTTGTATAGTGTTTTACATTATCTCATATGACCCATGTAACCTACCTCTGTGAGGTAGGAAAGGAATGTATTATTACCATTATGTAGATGAGGAAAGCAAAGCTCAGTGAAATTGACTTGTTTGAGATGTTAAGGGCAGCTAGGAGGCAGAGTTCTGGGCTTGAAGTCAGGAAGAGTCCATATCCGGCCTCAGACACTTACTAGCTGTGTAACCTTGGGCAAGTCACTTAATCTCTGTCTGTCTCAGTTTCCTTATCTGTAAAATAGGGATAGCTACAGCACCTACCTTCCTGGGTTGTTGTGAGGCACAAATGAGGTAGTAATCGAAAAGTACTTAGCACAGTGCCTGTGAGTGCCACATGAATGTTAGCTATTTTTATTATGAAAGCTAGTTAAGTGGGAAAGATATAATTTAAACCCAGGCCTTCTGATTTCCAGTCCTAAAGGTCTCTTTCTAGTATACATGTTGCCTTTCCAAATGTTACTTGGAAATCTTTCTGGAGTTAGGTTCCTTTAAGATAGAGAAAATGAAGCAAACTACATATGAGATTAACAGGAAAATAAAAAGGAAAATATATAGTAGCAATTACTTAATCGTGAATGTGGTGAGGACTTTAAAGAATGTAAATCTGTAGCAGTACCTTCCTTATGTATGTGTATGTACCTATTTGGCTTAGGCCTGAGAGGAAGCTATTTGGAAAACTTTGACCTCTATTGCCAGATTGGTTCCAGAGACAAGGGCACAACCCACAGATGCAAATATTTCCAGAAGATTATATAATTCCTGTATCTCCCTCCAAGATAGCAAAATCGACTTCAGTAGCAATGAAACCAATCTCACTGCTCCATGTAGCTCAGCAAATTGTATTTCAGCATTAGCTGATTAAAGTCATGGCCTGCGTTTTAATTGATTGGGTGGTTTAGCTGCTTAAAATTCAATATTGATATTTAGAAGAAGATGCATTGGGTTTGATTAGCGGATAATTTAATTCAGCATATGTAGCCTTGGACTTTGTAATCAGAGTTGCTGATTTAATAATGGAGTGCTTCTGGTTCATGGGGGACAATAGGTACCATAAGTAACAATTTGGGATTTGTCACATTTTCTTCAGTGCAGAAAATAATCTTTCCCAAGAAGAGCAATCTCTGACAGTGTGTCTCTTACATAATGTATTGTATTTTCCCAATCAACTCTTTTGAGATAGATAAAAACATGTTCACTTACATATTTTAAAAATATGGTGTGGTAGCAATTAACACAAAGCTGGACCTCATTAACTGATCTGAATTGTGTGTGTGGGGGGGAGGTAGGTTAGAGTTAGATGCAAATCTAACTGGTGTCATACTAATTAAAGAAAATGTAATTTTACTATTTTCAGGCATAAAAATCAGTAGCCCTGAAGGTAAAAAGGCCATAGTAGCTGATGGAGTTCTATTAGACCCAATTTAGTGACTTAAAAGGAATTGTGGTGTGGTAGAAAAAAATGATGGAGAGTCAGGATGCCAGGGTTCTAATCCTATCCCATCTCCTAGTGGTGAATCATTTAAACTCTTATCTCCCTAGTTCCCTTCCCTATAAAACCGTGATGAAAATAATTGCTCCATATTCTTCACTGGTCGTTCTGAGTAAAGCTCTTTTTACACTTCAGAGGGCTATATAAATGTGAGTTATTATTGGCTGGTTGTTGTCCTTCGTGCTTGAAGAGAACCAAAATGACATCACTATGTAGGGGTGAAGTCACAGCTTGTACTGCTGTGGCTGATCAGACCAATACAAGCTTGGAATGCTCTACCACAGGTCAGGCACAAATAGTCCACATGAACAATTGGAGTGGAGATGTGTCTAAATTTGCACATTTCATGTTTTCTTTGGAACTATTGTAATTCTGCTTTGCTCTTAGAGCACACAGTGCCTTCTTTAATGCAGGCACACCATGCTGGGCGGTCCTGTGCCAGTGAAATGTGAGGTATTATTATGAATTGAAGAAAGAGCAAATTGACATGAGCACGTGACTTGCTGATAAGGAGTTTGTTCTGTTTAACAGATTAAACATTTCAGGTCCCCACCCTTAAATCTTGTTTATTTACTCTGTTACTTGTTCTGAAAGCCTCTGTTTTCCTGCAGATTATGCCAAAATAAACCCTAGTCTCTTTCAGATGACAAATTCTGATTTAGTGGAGTCCAAATTATTGAGGTTTTACTATATCCATTTGCCCTGCTTTTTTTTTTTTATTCCTATATCTTCATCCCCTCCATGTACTCTGCAACCCAGTGATATTCCCTGCACAGGACACTGCATCTCCTGATTGAGCATTTTAGTGGCTGTCCCTTTTACCTAGAACTCTTTCCCTCCCACCTCTTTCTCCTGGTTTTCTTCAAGTCCCCGCTACAGTCCTACCTTCTGCAAGAAGCCCAGTTTTCCTTCACTTTAATGGCTTTTGCATTAAATGCATTCTGAGATGATCTTTAATTTATTTTGTATTATTTGTACATGTTGTCTTTCTCATTAGACTGTAAGCTCTTTGAGAGCAGGAACTGTTTTTTGCTTGTCTAATTATCTGCAGTACTTAGTGAAGTTGTTGTTGTTTGTCCTTCAGTTTCAAAGAAACCAATGACATCATGGGGTGATGTCTTGACTTGCATAGGGAGTGGATTTAAGGGAGTCAGAGCTGCACAAAGTCAATCAGCCTCACTTTGTCTTCCTGAGTCATCAAAGTCCAGTGGCAAGACAAAAGTCATGACAACTGGCAACGGCTCAAGATGTAGTGGACTGGTGGCTTCGATGTCTAAGCTCTAAGTGTCCCATAATGCCTTCTTTAGCTGCCTTCATGGCCGTTGGAACAAACTGTTTTCATACAGGGGGAGATTTTCACATGCTTGGGGTTGACATTCTCATGGTTTAGTCCATCCGCCAAGCATGCTGCAGTTCTTGGAGCTACAGGTAAGAGTTGGGTGAAAGGTGGACACCAAACGTGGATGAGCAGTCTGAAAAAAGGCTTGGCCAACCCTTACACCAGAGGGTCTAGTCCTCGCTGAATACCACATATACCACTTAGCAAAGTACCTGGTACTTGATAGGTCCTTAATAAATGCTTGCTGACTGAGATTTGCATGTGTTTATGTAAATAATATCATCCTTGACTCTCTACCTACACACACACACACACACACACACACACACACACACACACATATATATATATATCTGATTATATGAATATTGTCTCTCTTTTTAGAATGGGGGTCTCCTGAGGAAAGGGACTATTTTTGTCTCTTGATATCCCCAGCACTTAGCACAGAGCCTGGTGCATAAATACTAATAGATGCTTGTTGATTGAGTGATCACCCAATATGGAACACTGAAAGAGTATATAACCTTCATAATCTAGCCCCTTCTAACCTTCCCAGTCTTCTTAGACCTTAATCCCTGCCAGGTAATCTTTAATCTAGTGACACTTGCCTCTTGGCTGTTCCACAAACAAGATACTACCTCTCTTAGCTCTGGGCATTTTCAGTAACTGTCCCCTATGTCTAGACCTCTCTCCTTTCTCATTCTACCTACTTACTTCCCTGGTTTCCTTTGAGTCCCAACTCAAACTTCTCTTTTCCTAACCCCTCTTAATTCTAGTGCCTTCCCTCTCTTCATTATTTCTACTTATCCTGCATATGACTTGTTTGTTTTTCTTGTTGTGTCCCCTTTTAGATTGTGAGCTGTCTGAGGGAAGGGACTGATTGCCTTTGCCTCTTTTTCTATCTCCAGTATTCTGTACATAGTAAGTGTCTAATAAATGTTTATTTCCTATTGACTATATTTTTATAGCAGTTCTGGTTTTCTTTCTCTAGGTGTCATGCTTAATGGTATTTCTAGAAAAGAAGACCTGCTATAGTATTATCGGTGAATGAGCTCCCTTCTTTCTAAGTACATCCAGTAATACAGACAGGTAG
Organism: Phascolarctos cinereus; assembly: GCF_003287225.1. Taxonomy (NCBI): domain Eukaryota; kingdom Metazoa; phylum Chordata; class Mammalia; order Diprotodontia; family Phascolarctidae; genus Phascolarctos; species Phascolarctos cinereus. The sequence goes on from NW_027555625.1 coordinate 104,626,645, forward strand.
CTTAAGAATGTGCTTTTTTTTTTTTCCTGAGATTGGAAAAGCTGAATATGAATGTGGCTTCTTTTCTTGATTGGAATAGAGCAGTGGAATAAGGATGGTTTTCCTTGTCTAGCATGATAACAGCATGGGGATTCTATCATTTTCTCTTCTCTTTCCTGGTCTCAGAAAGTCAACCCATATTATAAAGAATTTTTTAAAAGGAAAAGAAAGAAGAGGAAAAAATCAGCAAAATTGACAAGTACATAGAAAAAAATCTAAAAACATATGCAGTGTTCCTCACCTGTGGACCTCCTACCCTTGCCAAAGATGAGTTAGAAAGGTGCCTTCTTATAGCTCCTTCTGTAGGGCCATACTTAGGCTGTTGTTCTTTCCAGCTACATCGTGGTAGTCCTTGTGAATATTGTTTTCTTGACTCTGCTTACTTTATGTTGCATCAGTTCAGGTAAGTCTTGCCGTGCTTTTCTATATTATATCATCTTCATTTCTTATACCACAGTTTCCTTACAGAACTCTTCAAATTTAAGTGGAATTTAACAGAGCCAACTCGGGCACCTCAAAGAGGGAAAGGTTGCAGCGGAAATGAGCTGATTAAACAGTGGATATGAGACACTTATTCCCTTGTGTTATCTAAGATGCTCTTTACACACCATCTGCCTCAGTTTTCTCAAGCATAAAATGGGAATAATAATAATAGCACCTACCTCACAGGGGTGTTATGAGAATTAAATGAGATAATATTTGCAAAGTACTTAGCACAGTACCTTGCATATAGTAGGCATTTAATAAACACTTGTTTCTTTCTCTTTTCCATTACTGTAGTGGTAGAAAATGACAGTGTAGAGAACTTGATTGGAGAAGAGTAAGAATGGCAATATAAAGAATGCTTATGGTAACTTGCTATTATTCTCTTCAGCAAAAAAAAAAAGTTTATTAATTACTTATACGAAGCACATATTATATCACTCAAGTATCAAGCCCTTTGTACAGAGCACAGTTTTCAGCATTGGGGAAGATACACATTTAGACAAATGAAGGACATTGTCCCTGCTCTCATTGAAGTCATAGGTGAATAGGGTGATAAGGAACGTAGAGTGTACAAGTAACTACTGTAACACCTCTAAACTTAAACTTGCTGTTGCATGTTAAGTCCCCCATAAGGTGGCTACCTAGAATTCAAGGTATTCTATGAGTCTGCATCTAAATTATAGCTCATGAGCCCTCCCCAGTAAACTTACCTTAAGTAGTTACCCACGAGGCACAATTAGCTCAAAATATAGGCAGTTCTGAGATTGCATTGTGAGAATAATAGCTATAAAACCTCCCTTCTTTACCCCCCCCAATACACAAATACACCTCAGAAATACACACAGAGTTTGCGGAAAGAGGGAGCAAAAACTTAGTGAGGCACACACATGAGGAGCCCACATGTGCCTAAGGCAACTCACACCTCTGGCAGTTTAGGACCCGAGTGTTCTTTCTTTCTGGTGGTATTCTCATGCTTATCCACCCTGACCATGTCATCTCTGATGGGCAGGTCACTCAGCTGGGCTTTCTGGGTCTATTCCTCTTCAGAGCTCAACTCTTGAATTTTGGTGACAATTCTGGAGGTAGTGGGAGGCTGCCTGCTCCAACTCTGTGTGTCTGCCTAATTGTTACCCTACCTGTATTTCTGTCTCTCTTTTTGCTAATGGATACTTTGTCTTTTGGTGCATGAATACCTCTGCTGTAAGATGCTTTGACTGATTTGGGGGGGGTGAGTGTGAAGCAATCTTGTGCTCCCTCTTTGATGGTTGAAGTACAAGGGTCATGTACTACATAAAACTGGTCTCTTATTCAAATGTGCCTTGATTCACCACAAGGCTAGCAGGTTTAGCTTAGAGCTCTGTACTTGGAGTCAGGAAGACATAACTATATAAGTTTTGTTGCTCTTGTAGTTAAGCTACTGGCATGGCCAAGCTTTAGGCAGGCAATGGCTTTGAATCCTGTCTCTGCTGCATTCGTGGGTCTACCTCTGCCATCATGGGCAAAGCACTTAACCTATCTCTACATACCTCAGTTTCCTAATCTGTAAAATGGAGAAAATTATATCCGTAGTACATATGTCACAAAGCTGTTGTGAAGATCAAGTGAAGTGATGTTTCCTACCTGCTCCAGAAACCTTACTGGATGTACTGTGCTATATAAATGTCAGCTATCACTTATTGTAGAGGCAGGTTTCAAGCAACTCATCCACCTTATGACCTACGTTCTATACACACTCACAGCATTAGGGCAGATGTTCTCCTCTTCCTCTCTGGTCCTGCACTGACTACTGCATCATGATGTCTACCTCTGTTTGCTGCTGCTCTGGGAGAAAGGCAGGGAAAAAGGCAGGAATCCCTTTTCATGACTAGTATCACAGTGTAGGAGGAAGATCCTTGGCAGCTTCCATTATATTGGAATTCTATCGTGTTGAGGGGAGGGGAAAGAAAAATCTCTTTGAATAGAAAGGGAAGAGGAGAGAGAAAAGCAGCTAACTGGTGTAATGGATAGAGAGCTGGGCTTGGAGTCAGGAAGAGGTGTGTTCAAATACTGCCTTTGTTTCTTGGCTGTGTGACCCTGGGTGAGTCAATTAACTCATTCCATCCTCAATTTCATCATCTTTAAAATGGGGGCAATAAGAGCGCTGACCTCACAAGGTTGTTGTGAGGGTCAAATAAGATATGACGTATAAAGCTCTGTGTAAGCCTTAAAGCTCTACATAAATGCTAGCTACTACTATTACTATGAGAAGAATAAAAAAAAAGGTCTTTTGCCACTTTGTAGGGAGGGAAAGAAGGAAGCACATTATCTCTCCAGGAAAAATTAGGGGACTAGATAGAGAATTAATTTTAAAGGCTAAGCAAAATACCTGTATGTTCTCCAGCTTCCTGATTTCCCAGTGATGGGAACTTTATGACTATTCATCCCATATCTCAGCTGCACTATAAATAAGCTTCTGCCAACTGGCCTGGGAACCTGTCCAGTGCTTATGACGTAGTTTCTGTACAGAGATGTGTTCTAATGTCCAAACACATGAACTTTCTTAGCTTGAACCTGTTTGTAAGTTGGAGACTGGTTGCCTGTTAAGATACATCTCTGATTACTATGTTCTTGTAATAGGAATTCTCAGAGGTGAGAAAAATGATAGGACTATTTTAAAAGGTAAGAAGTCTGGGTAATAGAGCTATCGAGATTGCCTGACAACAGATCATAGCGTTTAAACCTAATGGGCAGCTTCTCCAATCATAAGTGAGTTTGTAAATGTGTTTTATGTACTTCAGCTTGCAAGCCATTAAGTGACACTGCCAGCTTAATAACCATAAAAGCTATCCAGACCATAGTTGGCATTATTGACTCGGTTGCTAAAATGCTTTATTGTCTAATGGCAGCATTTGTAATGTGACTGGTGAAATATTGCTTGGAGAATAACATGGTATAGTGGTTAATGAGAAGTGACAAGCCGTTTCTTTTCTGTGGTTAACAATCACAAATAGCCCTGACAAATAATTTGGACAGTAACTTGAGTCACCCCATTAGCATGTACACTCCTTGAGGACAGTGGGTTGTTTTTTTTTTTTTAATCTTATTTCGTATCCCTAAGGCTTAGCACAGTGTTTGACTCATAGTAAATGCTCAACTAATGCTTGTTGATTGACTGACTGACTGACTGTGCCCTGGGGGAAGTTTCCTGTTTCCCCTCATCAGAATCCTTTATCTAGCAAAATATGGAAAATAGCTTCTGGAAGAACTTCGGTGAATCAGGAAGGACAAGGTATGACAGCGTAAGTGAGTTGCATCTCTAGCTGGTTATTGAGGTGGGGAACTCTGTGCCAAGCATGGTGCTCTGCATACTGAAGACACTTAGCTAGTTCAGTGATATGAATTGAGTTGAAGGACCTGATGCTCCAAAGGATAACATGGGGCTGTAGCAGTAACTGATCCTGAGGTTCAGTCATTCCTGTCTGGGGAATAATCAATTCTGTTCCCAGAGTTTATGGTTTGTTTATAACTGGTCATAACATAAAGAGAAAGTGTCCAGTAAAGCAAGAAAAATGATAAAGTCAAGATCATTTGCCCCAAGTAAAATGGTATTTTTTTTCCTCTTTTTCCCTTGTAAAATTTGTCATAAACATTCATCAGCCTTCCAGGGCAACAGATTTCTTTCATGTGCTTTTAAGGGGTGTTCATAGCCTACCCATTCACTCATTCTGTAGAGTCCAATATATCTATTGACTGTATTTCTCAGGTGAGGCATATGTACATGTATACATACATACATACAATACATATATATACACATACATACATATATATACACACACATACACATACATATATACAATGTGTATATATATACATACATATATATACATACACATACATATATACAATGTGTATATATATATATACATACATATATATACAATGTGTGTGTGTGTATATATATATGTGTGTATATATATACATATATATATACACACACATACACACACACATTGTAATGAATGGTATGCTTATGTCATAAGCAAGGCTTTTGCTCCATGACACATAGTAGGTACTTAATAAATGCTTGTCGACTTATTAACCAGGCCCAAAACAAATCACCTGGGGAATGCGTGGGAAAAGGGCTAGAGGTGAAAGAGGAAAAGAGGAGTAACAGTCCTCTAAAAATGACATGCTCAAGAAGCTATTGTTTTTAAGAACTGAGTTCTATATCTTTAGCCATCGTCTCCCACTTAGTCAACTGTTAGGTAGTCCCCTAAAACACAGGATGTGGGAAACATCCTGGATTCCTAAAATCCTAGGGATGGTTTTGTCTGTGGGTTTGATAGAGGACTCTTAAAGCTTTTAGCTAATAAAAATAAGACTTTAAGGGATAACTTTTGAGACATCCTATAAAGTCATTTTACATAGTTCAATATGAATAACAGTATGTGTACACATACTATGGATGACAGTTAAATATACACACTGCATAACTTCTTATTGTCATATGTACTTGTCATGTTATATATACATATGTGTATGTGTGTGTGTATATATATATATATATAAAATGTACATATAGATATAGATTTAGATAGATAGATAAATATCCCTTTTCTTTTCATCCCCAGTGCTTAGCTTAGTGCCTAGCACAGACTGACCACTTAACAAATGCTTGTTAACTTTTAGACACTTTTAACAGTTACAAAGAACTTTATGTCTATCATTTAATTTGATCCTTTTCATAACACTGATGAGAAATTACAGATCAATGATACTAAATGATTTGTTTAGGAATGATGTATGTATGTAAATGGTAGAGCTGAGACTTAAGCCTGGGTGTTCTGACCCAGGTCCTGTGCCCTTTATATTACGTCACATGGCTTCTTTATATATTGATATGAATAAAATATGAAGTTGTATATAAGGATAGGCACCATGTTACTCTTATAAAATATGAATTTGTACACATGATATTTTTATCCCTCTAGATAACTTCATGTTTTATTCATAGGTATGTGATATTTTACTTCCTCCACTAACCTCCTTCCTCCTCTAATGCCTCATCATGATGTGAAAGTGACCTGTGTCCCTGAAGGCTACTACAGTAGCATGTTAGCTCTTGATGGCTCTATGCCCTGAGGAGGGTTTTGGGTATTATCCTGGTAGATTGTATGCCTTTGGTCTGAGGATCAGCCCAGACACATTTGGAGAGAATGATTGCAGGCTGACTTTAGAGAGATGAATTTTTTGTCCACAGCAAATCTTGAATACAATTTATCAAGTCACAGTAAGATTGCAATCTGTATCAGTGAAGGGAATTCTCATACTAACAAAAATCATGAATCCTTGATGTAGTGATATGTCATCTATTACTTTTCTTGGTCAATGTCTGTAGATGATAGAACACACTTTTAGCTGGTGGCAGCAGTAGAATTGGGAAAGGCTGTTGGCAACATGTTCTCAGTTATAGTCAGTTAATCACATTGGCTGAATATCTGTTGATTTTTGAGCACAGACTGCTACACTGAATGCTGAGGAGCGATACAAAAGAGAGGCTATTATCCCTACTTTAAAGTACCCTAATGAAAGGAGAAAGAACATAAACATGGAACAAATGAAGAACATTTTCTTTTAATTTTTTTCTTATTGTTCTTTATCAAAATCTTAGCTTTTGCATTGTCATTATTTCCAAATATATTCTTCCCTGCATCGTTATTCAGAGAATAAGAGAATCCCCTGTCAAGAATTAGAAAATGAAAGAAAAAAGTAAAAAAAAATTCATAAAACTAAACAGCATATAAATTCAATATAACAACATATGCATTGTACCATATCCATAGTCCTCTACCTCTCCAATGAAATGAAAGAGGTCCATTTTCTCATCCGTTTTTCAAGCCCCAAGCTTGGTACTTAAAACTAGGCTATGTTGTTTCAATTTTTACCTCATTTACATTAGTGTAGTCCAGGGGTGGGGAACCTGTGGCCTTGAGGCCACATGTGGCCCTCTATGTCCTCAAGTGTGGCCCTTTGATTGAATCCACACTTCATAGAACAAATCTCCTTAATAAAAGGATTTGTTCTGTAAAACTTGGACTCGGTCAAAAGGCCGCATCCAAGGACCTAGAAGGGCCACGTGTGGAGGCAGAGAGGCCAATTAGAAGGCCATTGCAACTGTCCACATGAAAAGTGCTGAGAATCTGATCCAGCATAATAGCTGTGTGGATAGAGAGAATGGGATAGATGTGAGAAATGTTTTGGAGGTAGAATAGAGTTGAATAGAAGAGGGCAGTCTCAAGTTATCACACCGAGATTGTAAACCTGAATGACTAGGCAGTTGGTGCTATCCATATTATGAAAAGAGAGAGAGCCCAGGAGGAAGTTTTGGGAAAAGCTAATGAACTTTATGTTGGACATTGTGAGACTGATATGTCTAGGCAGATCCCACTGAGGATGATCAAGAGGCAATTAGCCCTATCAAACTTGAGCTCTGGAGAGAGACTAGGCTTGCGTATATAGATCCAGATGTTGCCTGTATTGAAATGATAGTTGTACCCAAGGGAGGCAGTGAGATCACTGGGAGAGAGAAAGCATAGAAAGAGAAGAGATGAGGATTAAATGTTGGGGTAGACTTATGGTTAGAGATCAGGACATAGATGATAATTCAGCAAATGGATCTTGGGGAAGAGCAAAGCAAGCCAGACAGGTAGGAGGAGAACCAGAAGAGAGAATTTTCACAAAAACCTTGAGAAGAAAGAGTAAGCAAGAGGAGGGTGTGATCAGCAGAGACATCAAGAAGACTCAGAAAAGGTCCCTGCTTTTGACAATTAATGGATCATCAGTGACTTTGAACATTACATGTCTCTAACACAAATTGAAGATTTTCCATGCTAGTTCAATATCAAGGTATTTTTGATTGCATACTGAAATCGGAAGCCAGAGTGGAATGAGTAGAGAAATTAGTGAGAGGAAAGAAAGTGAAGGCTGATAGTTTAGATGTCATTTCCTTTTTTTTTTTTGAGTCTTCGTTCTATCTCCCATAGTTAGCATAGAGTCCCTGCACACTGTAAATGCTTAATAAATTCTTCTTGAGCAGATGATTCATTTGTGAATTGAACCTGTGACTTCACTGGGGTGGGAATTCCTCACAAGAAAAGGCCGACCAGTGCAGATCGGATTCTTCTCTGTGCCTTAAGTTGAGGAGAGTTGCTTGGGTTGGAGGTTTCACAGGTCTAAAATGTTAAGTGAGATTCTCAGGATGGCATAGTATGTGTTAGAAGAAGGGCTTGAGCTCAGATCTCCCTGACTTTGAGGTCACCTTTCTATCCACTTTGCCAAAGCCATTTCTGTCAATGAATAGTAGCAACAACAATAATCATATATTATTGTTGACATTTGCATAGTGCTTTATGGTTCAGAAAGTGCTTTACATATGTTATCTCATACATGAGTGGCTGGGACCTAGGAACCAATAGTGAATGATTCCTTTCTTTGGGATGTAAGGTAGATACAATGCTACTGCTCCTAAGATGACCATAACTAGTGAGATGGAGTTTTATTTATTTTTAATGTGTTATTTCCTCCCAGTTTTGTTTTCCTTTTTAAAGCAAATTCTCATTTTGTTTCATTTTCTTCAGGCTGAGTAACTGTGTTAGTAATTCGGAGTATCAGCTTACTGATATGGACATACGTACGTATATGTTTACATATTTTCTTGGGATACCCTTTGAGAGCAGGTGTATGAAGTTGGGCTCTCAGTACAGTTAGAAAACCTGTATAGGAGGTTGTGGGAGGAATCTTGTGTTTGCTTTTCCTGGGCACCTTTATTAGAATATTCATCTCCAGTTTTGTCAACAGGAACAGCTTTTATAGTCTTTGTAAACTATCCAGATTGAAAAAAAAAAAGAGTCAGGAATGCTTCCAGGAAAACCAGACTGGAAATAGGGCTTTACAGGGCCACTTTCAGAAGATAACTGTTCACTACCTAGGAAATAGGCAGAGGCAGTTGGTAGTGCACAGCGTACTGAGCATTGGGACTGGAGTCAGGAAGACCTGAGTTCAAATCCGACCTCAGACACTCACTAGCTATGTGACCCTGAGCAAGCCATTTAAGTTAAGTCCCTTAGCCTCAGTTTCCTCAACTGTAAAACGGGGATAATAATAGCACCTACCTCTCAGAGTTGTGAGGATCAAATGAGGTAATATTTGTAAAATGTGCTTAGCATAGTGCCTGGCACATTATAGACACTATATAAATGTTTCTTCTTCTTCTTCTTCTTCTTCATTGTCTTCTTTGTCTTCATCATCTTCATTGTTTTCTTCATCTTCTTTTTCTCTATACAGATACTTTGGGGGCAGCTAAGTGTTGCAGTTGATAGAGCACCAGGCCTGGAGTCAGAAATATCTGAGTCCAAAACCAGCCTTAGACGCTTATTAGCTGTATGACCCTGGACAAGTCGCTTAACCCCTATTTGTCTCAGTTCCTCAGCTGTAAAATGGGGACACACTAGAGAAGAGAACGACAAACTATTGCAGTATCTTTGCCAAGAAAACCTAATGGCCAAAAGTTCATGGGGTATAGAGTTAGATAAGACTGGCTAACAATTCAAATACTTAATCCCTTCCTCCCTTCCCCCTTTGCTTCCCTTTCTCCCCTAGGTAAGAGTCAGCAGAATGTAGTGGGAAGAACCCAAGACTCTGGGTTTGATTTCTAGCTCTTCATTTCTCAGTTAGATGCTTCTGGGTAAGTCACTTCTTCCTGGGTTTTAGTCTCCCTATCTATAAATTTAGGTACCCAGACTAAAGGATTTCTTTGGTACCTATGCTAACGTGGCCTCACTGTCTCACAGGTCAAACAATCATCTTTATGTGGTGGCTTCAATTTGAAATCCTTTTTGGAGAGATTGACAGAGAAAATAAAATGCATCCCTGATTTTGTTATCCAGGAAGGCTAGTGCCCATCTTAGCTCTTTTACATTTCACAGCATTGCTTATCCATGCTCCATAACTGGTCCCAAAGCCTTGGCTCTCCCTGTTTTCTATGGCAAGTAAGTATTCATTTTGTCATGTGTCAAGTGATGTGCCATTCATTTGAGAGTGCTTTCAATGTCCACCCAGAGGACACCATTATATGCCTGTCTTCAATAACCTATGGGCGATATTTTGAAATATTCTTTGGAAATAAATCCATTCTAATGACCTTGTATTTGTTTGTATGGCTATTCTATTGAAGTGTGAATTCCAGTGATAGCCTGTCAGCAAAGTGGCAGGAAAGGCCTTGTGGCAGTGAAATATGACAAACAGCACACTTTTTGTTTATTGGTGACATTACTTTTGTCCGATAGTGAATATCTGCTCTGGTAATTTAGAATAAAATATAGTGGTATGCAGAATAAGAACAAGGCATTTGTGTACCCCAGACACTGTCTAAAAAGTATACCTCCTTTTTGTTACTGGCTATCAGAAGGAGTTTTGGGTTTGAGGGAATAATTTCTGAGACTGAAGATCATGAGGCTGTCCTGCTCAGTTCCTAACATCTAGCAGCAAACACCTGATGACATCATTAAAAAAGAAAATGAAAACATTCATAAATCATTTAGCCATTTCTCAATTGATAGATGTCTTCCTCATTTCCATTTTAAAAAATTTCTATCAGAGAAAGAGCTGCTATGAATATTTTTGTACATAAAGGACCTTTTCCTCTTTATACACTTTTGAAGTACTATTGTGTTATAAGAAATGAGGAAATAGATGATTTCAAAAAGACATGGAAAGGCATGCCGAGTGAAGTGAGCATAACAATTTATACTAAAATATTAATCTTATAAAAATACAAAATGTTGAAGGCTTTTAGAAACTGATGGAGAAGAAAGGAGAACAATTTATATGATAACAAAAACACTATAAAAACAAGTAACTTTGGAAGTGTAAGTACTGTGCTTAACAGAATGGCCATTTATGATTCCAAAGGACTGAAGATAAAACATACTAGATGTTAAAGAGAAGTGATAGATATGTGTTCCTCAGTTTCCTCATTTGTAAAATGGGGACAATAATAAAACCTATCTTCCCCTAGGGTTGTTGAGAGGATATAATGAGATAATATTTGTAAAGTGCTTTGAAATACTTAAAGTGCTTAAAATACTATATGAGTGGTAGCTATTGTTAAAGGCAGATAGATGATACAGTAGAAGGCATGCAGGACATGGAATCAAGAAGACACTAACCAGTTATATGACCTTGGGTAAATCACTTTATCGGTCTTGGCCTCAGTTTTCTCATCTGCAAAATGGGGATAATAATAAAACCTACCAGGGTTGATGTGATGATAAAATGAAGTAGTATTTATAAAGTGCTTTGCAAACCTCAAACTGTTAAATAAATAAATATGGAGGTTGTACTATTGGATACAGTATGTAATAAATAGCAGTTAGAGTCAATTCTATGTGGCACTTATTCCCAGATGTTATCTTCCATCTTTGAAATAGGATGAGATTTTTACTTTTGCATAATTTGTTTAACAGTTTGGGAGATGAGAAAATATAAATTGTTTTTCAAATGTTTTAGAGATAATACAAGAAGTACTCAACTTCATGTCATTAGCATGATGAGTATGTCCACACTTGATTTTAAGAGAGGGAGTCTGCCTTAGTGGGAAGAAAACTGGACTGTTAGGAGATACCAGTGTTCATTTCACCTCAGGTTTACTAGCTGTATGACCTTAGTCAAGTCACTTTTCTTAGCCTCACTTTTCCCATCTGTAAAGTGGAATGATAATAGCTGTTGTGAGGGGCAAATGAGGTGACATAAATGAAATGATTTGTGGATTATAAGGGACCAGATGAATGTCAGCAATTTATAGCTTGGTTCAGTGAATATGTGGAATGGACTCTGACTGCCCACTATTAGCTGGGTGACTCTAAGTAGGTAAATCACTTAAGCTCATCAGCTTCCGTGGGTTTAATTATCATCTCAATACAGATGACTCACAGATTTCTAGATGGAGCCCCCAGTATCTCACCAGACCTGCAGTCCCACTTTATTCAGAGACATGTTAAATTCAGTATGTCCCAAGCTAAAATCATTCATTATCTTTTCCCCTAAAGTTTCCCCTCTTCCCTACTCCTCTATTTCGGTAGGGAATTCTTTGAGTCTCCCAGGTTCATTCTTACCTCTGTATGCTGTCTCACCCTACACATGCAGTCACTTGCCAAATCTTGCCATTTCATTTCTACCTCCACACCAACTTTTACATCCAAACCTTTCTACCACACAGCTACCACCTTATTTCAGGCCATCTTTGTCTCATGCTTAAATGATTGCAATGATCTCTTAATTCTGGCCTAAATCCTACACACTGATACCAAAATGATTTTTCTTAAGCACTCATATGGCCATATAACTCCCCCTTCAATAAACTCTGATGGCTCCCTATTTTAACCCTGGAATAAAATGTGAATTTGTCAATTTGCCATTTAAAACTCTTTATAACCAGGCCATAATTTATCTTTCTTCATTATATATTACTCTAGGGGTGGTGAACATGTGGCCTCAAGGCCACATTTGGGTACGACCTTTTGACTGAGTCTAAGTTTTACAGAACAAATCATTTTATTAAGGGGATTTGTTCTATGAAGTCTGAATTCAGTCAAAGGATGGCACTTGAGGACCTAGAGGGCCACATGTGGTTTTGAGGCCACAGGTTCCCTGCCCCTGCATTACTTTCTTTCCTGTACTCTGTGACCCAGGCAGTGGCCTTCCCTCTTTTTCTCACGGATGACCCCCCATCTCTTGGCTCTATGTCCTTTTATTGGACATAGTTTTACCTTTACCTCTCTGAATCCCTTCCTCCTTCCATCTCTTCCAGATACACCTTATGTATCACCTTCTGCAAGAAATCTTTGCTGATTACCTCACTGCTAGTGCCCTCTTTCCTAAACAACATTTTAACTGTTTTCTATTCAGTTGTATTTACTCTCTTCATATTTTTTCTGTTTATAATAATGTGCTCATTTTCTCCTGTTAAAATATAAACTCTTTGTGAGTAGGGATTGTTTCCTTTATTATATTTGTATGTCCAGCACCATGTTTTATAAATTCTTGTTAGTCAGGATTGGTTAGTCAGTCAATAAACATGTTTTAAGCACCTACTATGTTCCAGATAACCATGCCAAGAGCTTAAGTAATTAAACTTTCTAAGCTTCAGTTTTCTTATCTATAAAATAATATGTGCTATAGCACATCCCTAACTGTGTTGATATGAGATGATATGTGTGAAGCACTTTGTACTTAAAACAGTATATAAATATCATCTATTACTAACGGGCATTTATTGAATTCCTATTATATACCAAGCCCTGTGCTAGGCTCTGTATTGTATAAGAAGACAGTCTAGATTTTGCCATCAATTAGATGGATAGATAGATAGATAGATAGATAGACAGAATAAAGCCTTTATCAAATGCTTACTATTTACCAAGCATTTATCTTCTACTTTAATTGGAGAAATGAGACTAAAAGAATCATCGAAAGGTTAGGGCTAGAAGAAGAGAGCACAGGAGTTTTCTAGTTCAATTTCCCATTTCAAAAGTGTAATGGATTAGGAGATTGAGGCTGAGAGGGTAAAGTAATGATAGAATCTGAGTCTCTGGAGTATCAGTTCAATGATCTTTCCACTGCATCCTGTAATGATTGTGCTCTAAACTATATGGAATTATCTATAAGTACAAAAGAAATTCAGAGAAGGCAGAGATCATAGAAGAAGTGGGGCTTGAGTACAGCATTGAAGGATGAGTAGGAATTGGGGAGGGGACATTCTGGGCATGGGAAACAGCATGATCAGAAGCCTGTCTTTTCAAATCAAAATAGCAGCTATTTATTAAGACCCTGCTATGTGTATGTCAACATTTCCCAAACTGTGTCTCAGGGAAGCTTGGAGGTGTATATAATATGTAATGGAGAAATCTCTGACAAAATTTCAATGCTACCAATGTTTTCTTCTCGAAACTACTAAATTATGTATGTGTAGTGCACAATGTGATTTTTCTTTTTTCCTTCCTGTATATTATCTAGTAGAATTGTATCATCTTGACAGCAATGGAGGAATGATAAAGGAGAACTGAAGTACCAGGGTTGTGGGGGAAGGGGGAGAGGCTGATAACTGTTTTCTTCTTATCCTGGGAAATGTCTGAGAAGGATGGAGAATGTAGAAAAAATATGAAAGCTTTCCCTCACCTTGACTGAGAAGCTGAAAGAAAGGGACCAAAATGTGATGGAAGAACAGCGGTAAAGAGTCAGGAAGCACTTCATGGTTCCCCACCCCGACCCGCATCACTCCACCCAATCACAGCTAGCAGAAAGTAGGTAAAAGAAACTTGGTGTATGCATACGTGAGAGGTAAAAGGGGGGGGGGGACAGTTGCAGTCTCAAGAGTCTTCAGATATTTCAAATGTGACTTAATATTTACCTTGATCTGAAGACTAAAGACTACTCATTTCAGAGTTTTTGTTTGTTTTCCCATAACTTACAATAAAACCTTTCCTTCACAATATTGTGAATAGCATGCTTGTAAGTAGAGAGTTGGGCTCACTGTAATGGTGGATAGACACTGTCCAGACTCAAGCCGGAGTGGAGAATCTGCAGCCTCAAGGCCGCATGTGGCCCTCTATGTTCTCAACTGTGTGTGGCCCTTTGACTAAATTCAAACTTCACAGAAAAAATCATCTTAATAAAAGGATTTGTTCTGTAAAACTTGGACTCAGTCAAAAGGCCCCACCCAAGGACCTAGAAGGCCACATGTGGCCTCGAGGCTACAAGTTCTCCAACCCTGAAGGGTTTCTCCAGGTGTCCTAGGTAGCATATAATTCAAGAGAAATGAAAAAAAAATTCTTCTGAAGCATATTTGGGTCCTTCATATCATGATAGCAAGTCTCTGTAAAAAAGGTTACATATCTATCAAAACTATTGCTTAGGGGTGTCAATTTATTTTTAGTATGGTAGTAGTCGTAATTAGTAATAGTAGTAGTAGTAGTAGTTGTTGTAGTAATTAGCATTTATATAGCACTTCAAGGTTTGTGAAACGCTTTACAAATATCATTTATTTGATTCTCACAACAACCTTGGGAATTAGGTGCTATTATTATCTTCATTTTGCTGAGGTGGAAACTGAGGCAGGCAGTGGTTAAGTGACTTTCTCAGAGTCACACAACAAATAATTGTGTAAGGCTGGATTTAAAACATGACCCCGCCTCCAGCACTCTTGTCTGTTGAGCCCCCTAAATGCCTTATATCAAATGAAAATTCTATTCCTTTCGTCTCCTTAGTTCTTTATTTTTCTGGACTCCTGACTTGACCTCAGGGTATTTCATAAACCTAAACTCCTAGCAAAACCTTTATGAATTTTTTTTTATAATATATTTTAAGGTCCAAAGGGTTCTGTGGCCAGAAATTGGGAAAAAGCCACAATAAGACATTGTCTTTTCTGTAGAGAATAGTGAAGACCAGGAAGATTTGTGTTGATTTAGGGCAAGTCACCTGACTTTGTTGACAGATAACAAGTATGTTTTCTCTGAAATGGTTAGCATATCTGCTTTATCCACCTTCCAGAGATGTTTTTGAGGATGAAAGCTTTTTGCATATAATGAGGGCACTATTTAAATACATTCATATTTTTCACTTGGATAGGGAGATAAACTTACACTAGGAAAAAATCCTTCTCTAGTAGTTTTCCACTAGACAGTAAAAAGTCAACTTTTTTTTTTGTGGCAACTAAACAGAACTTATAAAATGGAAAGTCTTAAAAAGTTTCTTTCATTTATATTTACCCAAATATCTTAATACTTCATGAGCTGATATTTGTGAAAATTTAGTGCAATGCTCTGCACGTAGTAGTTGCTTAATAAATGCTATTTTCTTTCTCTTCCCTTTCCTATTTATGTTGCCTATCTTAAAAAAAAAATTCCTGAATTAGAATTTTCATCTTTTTCTTATATGGATTCCTCTACTTCAAAGAGCAAAATTTAGCTATCATATAATGAACAAATAGTTCAGACTACATTATCTTAATAGATGCACATAGTATGATAGCAGAATTTTTTCTTGTTTAAAAAAATAAATCCCCATTTCTTGGAACAAAGCCAAGTCAGTTAAGGCTTTTAGGTATTAATTATTCAATCTTTTTCTTTCAAGCCAATACATTTTAAGCAAAATTTAAAATTGCCATGGTTTCCTTATCATCCATTCCAGACACTTATCTATAAAGATATTTTTACAAAATAAAATCCAGATTAATTTGGGCTTTATTTGTGTATTAAGGAATACACATACTCTGGTGTGGAACACCTGAAATCATCTATGGAGCTGGCATTATTGGATTTAACATTGCTCCAATATTATTTTCTCCAAGTGAAACATTATGTTTTTCCTTCATAAATATTAATGTACAAACTAAGGCTGTCCATTTTCACAGGGAAGGTGAAGTGAAAAATTGAGCAATTAGAGAGCCAGTCTAGATTATTTGGGCCTTAGGCCCCTTTTTTCTTAGTAAGATGGTTTATTTTAATCTGAATTACAGCTTGTAGGTGCTTCATGAATGTTTGTTACATTAAATTAAATTTTTGGATTGTTCCTTCACTGTATAATGGGATAAGTAATTTTATTGGTAAATTAATTTTTTGTAAGCAGCCTAAAGGTCATGTTTGCTTTGTTTGCATGCTCTACTTTGCCAGGCTAAGAGTTTGGTCCTTTCCTGTTCCATGTAGTGGGTGAAATCTAAAATAACTCAGGAAACAAAACGTTCAAGCTTCTGAGCATATCAATTTATTAAGCAATGCATGCCAATTGCATAAATCCAGACCAGGCCTCCTCAGCTTGGCACTGGATACTGAAATCAGCAGGAAACAAATTTTTATGCATGAGAAGAAAACAATTAACAGCATATAAACCAGGATACAAGATTAGGCAGCCTGATTTCTAATTGGAGGAAAGAATAGGGGCTTCTGAGTTGTGAGGGGGAGAGTGAATGGGTGCAATTAGGGTTACGGTTAGGGTTAGGAAAACAGGTGCCCCACTCTGCTCCTCCCCAAGTGTTTGTATTCAGTCAAAGGAACAAGGAAATAGTAACTGATTGACCAGTGTAGGCCTGCTTTCAGATAAAACATATGGGTTGCTTGAAACCTATAATTGTGAGAAAACTACTTGCATCAATTTTTTGATCTGACTGGATTTCTTATTAGCATAACCTAGGTCCTTAGGTAAGAGTCTCTAAGCAATAGGTAAGAGGTGGTCTGGCTTCCCAACCACACTGGGTAGGTTCAAACAATGCAATAAAGTTTTCTCACAATTCCCACATTTGAATAAAGTTTTTTCACCAGACAGAAATTGGACTAGACCCATAACTGAATAGAAAGGGAACTGAGCTAGCTCTAGAATTGTCACAAGACGGAGTCAGTGTGGTTCACTCATTTCCCACAATTCCCTCACTCATATGGTCCTGGGGGCAATTCCAAGGGTAAAGGAGTCATTAGCTACCTTCCGGGACAGTGTTCAGACACAGATGTAGAAGGGAAGGTGGTAGAGAGTGTGTAGCTGAGGATGTAACTGAAAACAAACTTGAGTCTATAGTCATAGTAGTAAGTCAGGTACCAGGTATCTGGTCTACTGGGCTGTGTCAGAAGTTTTGCCTCAAAGCTGGAAAGAGGCTAAGAAGGGGCAAAAGCATTGAATAATGGAATGACCACTGACTCTGGCTGGAATCAGATCACGTGAGTTGGAATCTTGGTTTCACTTCTCCTTTGCTAGGTACCTTTGTGACTTCTCTGGGTCTCAGTTTCCTCTTGTGTAGAATGGGATGAATAACATTTGTTCCATCTGCCTCATAGGATCATTTGGAGAAAAGTGCCTTTAAAAGCTTAAAATGCTATAGAAATAGGATTTTTTTTTTATTCAACCCATTTCATTCTTTGTTTTTTTATGGTATTTCTTTCCTTTCCTCTATTGGAGCTTCTGACTCCTTTATATTTGCTTGTCCTCAAATCCTTCTATCATTTAGACATGAAACTTCAAGGTCATTTTTATCTACTTCATTTTCTACTTTGAATATCTGAACCCATCATATTTTCTACTATAAATGTTCTAAAACCTACTCCATCTTCTTAATTCTTACAAAGATGTGATCAAATGAGATAATTATTGTAAAGCACATAGCACAGTACCTGGCATATAGTAAGTATGATATAAATGTTAGCTATTATTTTTATTGTTATTTGCGGGTCTTGTGCTTCAGTCTTCTCTAATCTTGACTATTATAAACTGTAGTGCCTGGATTTCCTGCAAATATCAGATAGCTAATCTCTACTGGACTCTCACCCTAGCAAAATAATCCCACCTCTATTAGTTGAACAGTCAACAAACATTATGAAGTACCTCCTACGTTCCAAACACCATGTTAAGCACTAGGGATACAAATTGGTCCTCACTGCCTGTAGGCCAAATATTTCATATTGCACTCTTCCCCACAAGCTTTTCTAGTACTCTTAAACATGTCTTGTCTTTGTCATTATCTCAAGTACCCATCAATTGTGTTCCTTCAATTTTATGGCCTCCTCAGCACCCAGTTTGATTTAACTACTTAATAGCTTACTTTAATAAAGTAATATTTATTTTGAAGGCATAACAACAACAAATATTCAAACATTCCTCCCCCCCCAAAAAAAAGAAACCTAGGGGCCATAGTTCTCCCTATTCCCCTTCAATCTGGGGGTAGGTTACAGTACACAGTTTAACTCAATTCCTATATAGCATCAGTTCCACCTAGTTCTAAGTATCAAATGTCCCTGGGCTTGTGTCCCAGCATTCTGGCTTCTGAGCCTGCTGGATTGGCAGCAACAGCCACTCTAGAATTCTGGCTCCAAAGCCCTCATAGCTAGAGCCATATTATCAGTTGCAGAGTTGGACTTGGAGAGCTTACAGAGGATTTGCTCTTACAAAGTCAGATGAACCAGTTAAAAGCCTCAGATGGGGATTGTCTTCTGTTTTTAGATGGCTAAAATGAGGAGCTCTGCCTACTTGGACTAGGGACTGAGTCCTTCTCAAAAGATGACTTCCCCCTGTAGTCTGTTATCCAATGGGGGCCAGCAAGGGAGCGAGTAAAATTCTTTAAAGAGATGAGTTTAGTGGACTGGATTTCTGTTGAGCCCTTTTCAGGGCTGCTCATCCACTTTTGATGTCCACCTTTCGCCTAGCTCTCACCTGTAGCTCCAAGAAGCAGTCACGCTCTGGTAAAACCCTCTCCCCAGACTGGCTAACCCAGGTTGAGGATAACCAACAGGCCTCAAGTCCATCAGTGAGTTAGGGGGATGTCTACGTCAAGCATGTGAAGACTTCCCCCAGTGAAAGGGGCAGATGACAGTAATTCGTTCCAATGACCATGAAAGTGGCTGAAGCAAGCTCTGTGGATCACTTAGAGCTTGATTAGACATCCAAGAAGCCAAGATCATTCGTTGTATCCCCAGCCATTGCCTGTCACCCTGATTTTTGCCTTGCCACTGCATTTTGATGTCACTGGAAGAGAGATTGAGGCTGAAGACTTAGTACAACTCTGCCTCACTTAAATTCAACCCATGTGCAAGTCAAGATATCACCCTGTGATATCATTGGTCCTCTCTGAACAAAGGACACACACCAGTAATGACCACCTTAACATTAGAAAGGAACTTTTTGGACTTGGTGGTCATGCTAGGCTCCCAGAAGCCATCTCTTCCCATTAATGAGTTGATTTACTACATTAATCCCTTCATAGAAGAAAAATGTAAGATAAATTCTGAGTTTTTAGACCCAGAAAAGTCTATGAATAGACAGACTTCTTCAAATTGTAAATATATAATCAGCTTATAATAACCAGATATGGGAAGATATATAACTTTGCAAATGTGAAAAATGTCTATGGTTTTTCTGACCACAGGCTCTGTTCCTTTTGTTATAGCCTAATGTTTGTGGTTTGAAATAAAATCTGGTAGAATATAAGCTCCTTGAGGGCAATACTTATATCCCCAGTGCCTGGCACTATGTGAGTGGCACATAGTAGACACTTAATAAATTCTTGTTGAATTGAATATAAAAATTAAGATAATACTTCACACCACATTTAAAGCTCAAATTTAATGATTTAATAAGTAATATCCCCATGGATCTGCTCAGCTGATAACTTTAGCCAAAGACGGAGGTGTGCCTTTGGGGCTGACAGCAGAAAATTGAACCATCTGCAAAAAGGAAGAGTATAGGACATTCTGCTAGGTGATCCTTTTCTTTGTTATAAAAACTTATGGAAGTTTGCTTATGTTATGGGGGAAGTGGTCTTATAATTGTTTCTTAGAAATGGACAGTATTCCATATAGCATATTCTACCAGGTACCCAAAATTGAGTAATTAAAATTATTAATTAAAAGAGTAGGGAATGAAAAAATGACTTTTTGAGTCGACTCTATCTCTGTAAGCATATCCTGAGAGTTCCCTTTTAAGACGGAATCTTCCCAAGAATTTCCAAAAAAATTAATCCATTTTTTAATTGGCAAGGCATATTGAAGCCATTTGGGACCTTGTAGACTCTTATTTTCTTTTTAAAGTAATCTAAAGGGAAGTGTTGTTTTATTTGCTGTTCTACTTATTTTATTCCCAATTCGTTCATCTCTTAAGGTAATAATGACCTGCTGTTTTTTTTCTATATCTGAATATTACAGTTTTTTTTTACCTTGGAAATGATAAAAAAGAATGTATTTTGAAGAGGCTTACAAGGTATCTTAAGTTATTTTTCTCCCTCTTTTACTTCTGGAATTATAGATTTTTCCCTAAGCAGTTATATGGATATGAACACATTCTGAAAAGAGGTGTTCAAGTGACAACTTATAGATTTTCATTTCATAGTGTGAGGAAAGTTAAATAAATATTGGTGTCCTTTATGAGGTAAATAAAAGTCACTGAATTGCTCTTTAAATGTTTAATTCATTTATAAGTTTGTCTTCTTTGGGAGGTCATGTATGCATTCCTCATTTCCTCTTTTTTTTTTAGATTTGTTTACAGATCTCTATTTCCTATTTTGATATGTATTTTAGCAAACATTCATCCTTTACTTTTAAAATTTTCAGGTTTGCTGGCTTATAATTAGTACAGTATGTTTGAGTAATTGTTGGGCTTAAAGCTCAACGTTAAAAAACTGAAGATCTTGGCAACTGGTTCAATCACTTCCTGGCAAATAGAGGCAGAAGAAGTGGAAGCAGTGTCAGATTTTATATTCTTGAGCTTAAAGATCACTTTAGATAGCACTGCAGCAATGAAATTAAAAGATGCTTCTTGGAATAAAAGCTATGGCAAATCTGGACAGCACACTAAAAAGCAGAGATATCACTTTCCAACAAAGGTCCATATAGTCAAAGCTATGGTTTTTCCAGTAGCAATGTATGGTTATGGGAGTTGGAATATAAGGAAAACTGAGTCCATAGAATCAACACTTTAGAATTGTGGTGCTGGAGAAGACTTTTGAGAGTCCCTTGGACAGCAAATCAGTTAGTACTTAAAGAAAGAAATCCAGGCCATTCACTGGAAAGTCAAATACTAAGGCTGAAGCTTAAATACTTTGGTCACATAATGAGAAGATGGGACTTGTTGGAAAAGACTGATGTTGGTAAAGATTGAAGGCAAAAGGAAAAGGGAATGACAGAGAATGAGATGGATGGATTGTGTCATGGAAACAATGAACACGAACTTGGGCAGACTTCAAGAGATAGTGGAGAATAAAAGGACCTTGCTATGGTCCATGAGGTCACAGAGAGTCGTACACAACTGAACAACAACAGAAACTTGTTTCAATCAGTTAATCAATGGATATTTGTTAAGTGCCTATTATAGCTGCCTTGGGGCAGCTAAAAAAAGTACAGTAGATAGAATGGAGTCCGGAAAATCTGAGTTCAAATCTGGCCTCAGACACTTATTAGTGTGTCTCTGGGAAAGTCACTTAACCTTGCTTGCCTCAGTTTTCATCATATATAAAATGAGCTGGAGAAAGAAATGGCAAACTACTCCATTATCTTTGCCGAGAAAACCCTGAATGGAGTTACGAAAAGTCAGTCAGGACTGAAAAAATGATTGAACAATTATATACCAAGCACTGTGAGCCTGTAGGGATATAAATACAGTGAGTGAAACATTCCTTTCTCGATTACATACACACACACACCCTAAGTAGGGTGTGTGTGTGTATGTGTGTGTGTGTGTGTGTGTGTGTGTGTGTGTGTGTGTGTGTGTGTGTGTGTGTAGAGAGGGGGGTTGAGAAGGAGAGAAAGAGAGGAGGGTTGGAGAAAGGAAAAGAGGAGAAGATGGAAAGAGAGAAGGAGGGGGGAGAAAGAGTTAATCACAAAGCAGTATAGGAAAGTTGGGAGTAGAAGTTGAGGGAGTATTGGGAAAAGTGTCATATCAAAGGTGATGCCCAAGTTGCATCTTGAAGGAAGCTAGGGAATGTCCTGTATAATTAACAACAACAACAGAAAGGCTAATTTGGATGGATCGTACAATGCAAAATAGGGAGTGATGTTTTATGAGGTTGGAAATAATACATTTTTTTCTTTTGTTAATTGGTGTTTTCAGAGAATGTTTCCCATGTATTTTAGTTTTCTTTCTGTTGTCAAACTCTTGAGTATAATTATTTAAGTTCCCTAAGATTTGTTCTTTGACCCAATCATTGTTTAACAACAACAACAATAATAATAATGATAATGATGATGATGATGATAATAATAATAATAATAATAATAATAATAATAATAATAACTAGCATTTATACAGAACCTTAAGTTTTATGAAGTGCTTTACAGGTATTATCTCATCTGACTCTAAAAACAATCCTGGGAAGTAGGTACTATTATTACCCCTATTTTATAGATGAAAAACTAAGGCAGACATCTTTGTCTTTTCTTGTGTTTATGTTTCTTGCATTGATTATTCTTTTCATTGTGTTATGAACTTACTTTTTTTCTCCTTAGTTTTCCTTTGGGATCAGGAAATTTGTTTTGCTTTTGATAATTCTCTCTTTAGATTATCCACCCTCCTTGTTCTACCCTTTTCCTTATTCCTGCCTGTTTTCCCATTGAATTTGGTGTATTTTCCTACACTTAACTCTGTATGTGAGTATATTTTTCTTTTTTTGGTACAGATAGGAATCTTCATGCCCACCCCATCACCAACTCCCCTTACATTTATAACCTTTTCTTCTCACCCACCTTAATTATGTGAAATGAGTTTGTCCCCATTCATCCTCCTTTCTATATTAGTATATTTCTTTTACCTTCCTTTTTCATTCTGCATTTAAAAGCCTCAGATAAGAACTAATACATGCCTTGGTCCTCTATTTTTTCTTATTTAATCCTCTTAATTCCCTGTGAAAATGTTATCCTGAAAAATAATATTGTGAACAAAAATGTTAAAAAATATTCTGAGGGGATATATATTTCTACTCCCCCTGTTAAAATGTTAGTGTTGCATCCTTTCAAATTGCTTAGATAAATTTACCTCTGGATTTTTCTGACTCTTAAGAAAAGCCTATTTAGTCTAGGCTTTTCATAAGGAATACTTAAAAGTCCTCTATTCCATTCAAAGTATTTTTCCCCTATAAGAATTATGCTCAGCTTTACAGGGTGTTAGCATTGGTTGTAAACCTGTGTCTTTTGCCCTTTGGAACATTATGTTCCAAGACCTCCTCTTATTTAAGGTAGAAGCTGCCAAGGCTTATGTGATCCTGACTGTAGTTCTTTTGTGCTTGAAATCTTTATTTCTGCTTGTTGATGACACTTTTTCTTTAATGTGGAACTTACATTCCTAGGATTCCTTTTCAGTGTTTCTTTCAGGAAGTGATTGTTAGGTTGTTTCTATTTCAACTTTGTCCCTTGGTTCTAATAGATCTGGGCAGTTTTCATTTATAATTTTTTGAAATATAATTACCTTAGCTCTCCTTTGCAATGGTGACCACTTAAAGCTGAAATATTTTAAGTATTCATTTTACATCCCTCATATGATGCCAAGCCATTCATGTATGCTACCACCTTCTATCATTCATTTTCTTTTCCTTATTCTCCTTCAGCTGTCCCTCCTCCTTTTCCTTTTCATCTTCCTACTACATTTAAGAGAAGTTCCAAAAAAAATCTGCTTGTTTTCTAACTGCTGTCATCCCGCATGCCAAATGACAGGCAACAGGCATTATAGTATAATCTGTGCTTCTTAAACATTCCTTGTATCCTTATTTTTGCCTTTTTCATAAAGAGGGCATGTGTTAACTAGAGGTAACCTCTGCCTGAATTTTAGGACTATCAGAGTCAGTTATATCAGAGTTGATGGATGGCAATATCTGAAGGGAAAGTGTGGAGAAGCTGGGGAGATCTGGAAAAGTCTACAGAGGCTAAGATTTGATCTAAGTCTTAAAGGAAGCCAGGAAAACTAAGAGGTTGAGGTGAGGAGGGAGAGAATTTGGCAGAGGACAGCCAGTGTAAAGGCATGATCATGGGAAATTCGAGTTGGAATGTCTTATGTGAGGAATACCAATTTGTCCAGTTTAGCTGGATCTTGGAGTATGAAGAGTGGGGTCATGTGTTAAAAGACTGGAAAGGTAGGAAAGGGCCAGATTGTAAAGAGATTAGATGCTAAACAAAAGACTTTGCATTTGATCCTAGAAATAATAGGGAGCCACTGGAGTTTATTGTATAAGGAAATCATATAGCATATATTTGCTTTGTGAAAATCATTTTGGCAGCTGAGAAGAGGGTGGATTAGGGAAGAGACATGAGGCAAAGAGACCAATTAGAAGGCTTTTTGTAGTTGTCTAAGTGTTAGTGATGAGGGGCTACGTTAGTGTGGTAGCCCCGAGGTAGAGGGAAGGGGACATATACGAAAGACATTGTGAGATTTGGTCCCAAATTGAATTTGTGGGATGAGTTTGAGTAAGATGTCATGGATGACACCTTGGTTATGAGCTTGGGTGACTGGGAGTTTGGAAGTGCCGGGAATAGTAATAGATTAGCCTCTCGATCTCTAGGGGAGTTTAATAACTTATCCAACATCATGCAGAGACTATGTGTCAGCATTAGAATTGGAACCCAGTTCTCTGACGCTATAGCCAGTGTATTTCCCATTACTGGCTCCTCTAGGGCTAAATTTTATTTAATAGTTTTTAATATTTAGCCTATTTAACTAAATAGATTAAAAACAATTTAAATAGTCACTTTTCATTGTATCAAGATCAGTTTGTTCTTCAGTAGGCCAACTATGCCCTACTTGTTTACACTATTTGCTTAGTAATCCCTTTCTACACCTCAACCTCCACAGAGCCTCAATTTCCTCATCCACAAAGGCTTCTCTACCTATATAAAAGGGTTATTGAGAGGATTTAATGATATTTTTGTGTCAGCTTGAGTATTATTCAAATAAAGGGTATTATTTTCTCATCTAGCATTTCATTGGTACTGTCATGTATTTATGATATTTTTATTTTGTATCATATTTATTTGTATTAATATCTGCTCATACTTACTAGATTGTAGATTCCTTGAGGACAGAGACCATGTCTTATTTATCTTTATTGATCTTTTAGTACCTTGTAATTTGCTTAATAATAAATGTTTGTCAATTAAAGTAGTGACAAGGGAAATTTTAGCCCCAGACTAAGGTGAATTTTATTTTTGTTGAGGGCAAATTAATAACATTTATTTGATGTGATTTAAAAATAATTTGTTACTGAAATAATATGATTGTAGTGAAAAAAAGGAGAAATAAACATCAAACATGAACATCCCAAATACATAAAAAGAGACATCATCCATCGAACTGGAAAATCAAATTGTGATAGTTTTTACCTTCTTTTTTAAAAAATACACCTATCACCGATTTCCTTCATTGTGCATTCATAGATAATATGACAAAATGCACTCACAAGTGCAACCACAAGAAGGAAATTGTTGCATTTATTTAAATGACATCTATTTTATCCTTTGACTTTGGAAAAGGATGGCTATTTCTTTGAAAATAACAACAAAGCTGATGAAGAGACAACTAATTTTAACCCCAAGATAGATTTTAAAATACATACTCATGCTTAATGATTCTTTAGAGTTTTATTTATGTTTTCATGTAGTCAGTGAATTTTTTTTCTGCTCAGTTCAGAGCTACTTAGAGGCTGAGGTAAAATTTTTAGAGGGAATAGGGAGAGGTTAGGTATCTTCAGGAGAAAATGATCAGAGATCATGTTAGCTCTTTTGCCCCTGTGGTTCAGAGATGGTGATTTGCCTTCATTTTCTGTTCACTGCTTCAAAGTGTTCCCTTAGCACAAGGCTTTTATGCTTATTTTTGTTGTGGTGGGGTAAGGAGGTCAGGAACTGGAGAACAAGTAGCATTTTGAATCTCAGCCTTCATTCACTCATTCAAAAAACAGGTATTGAAAGCCATCTAGAGCACAGCCCTGTGTAAGAAGTAACAGAAAAGGTTTTGCCTTAAAGGAGTTTGAAAAAAGCATGCAACATCCAGAGAATAATTTTAAAATTACATATAAGAAAATATACATACAATAGCATAACTTCAGATATATGTAAGTCCATTAGTGAGAAACATAGATTGCTTCTCTTTGAGGCTTGTGTCTCTTTAAAATGAAGTAGAGTAGTTGAGAAACTTAAGTTGAAAAATCTTCTAAGAAAGGACATCTGAATAATTCAGGCTGACTGACTTTGTTGGTGGTGCTCCTTGGGTAGCATCTAGACTATTGTTATGAGTTTACTATAAAATGACTGTCAACAATTTCCTTTACTGCCCTTGTAAGATAATGACTCTTCATACAGGCTTATGTGCTCTTCTGGTAATCCAATTAAAGCAATGGAATGGCAAATATGTTAGAAGTAATGTGGACCTCAGTTTTCAAAATCTTCCTGATGGAGATGAAGAAGCAGGTTGCATTACACCAGACCTGCACAACTTGTAAACTCCTTTGGGCCACAGGTAGGTTAGACTAGAGACAGACTGATGACAATGGTTGGTTGCTGAGGGTCATATGACAAATATAGGCCACCTGCAATCCTTTGGTAGTCCACAAGTGGCCTGTGGACCATATGTTGTGTAAAGATGCGTTACTCCCAAGAGGATGGCACTTTTTAAAGCAAATCTGAAGGTGAGATAATCAATTTTTGTAAACCACTTTTGTTTGGAAAATTATTCAGTTCTTCCAGCTTCCATTGATACAAGAAAATAAGCTTGCACATTACAGTACTTTTTGTCCAATCATTTTTAATTCTTTAAAACAAACAAAAAAAGTTTTTTTGCTTTGCTAATAATACTTGTTTGGTCATAATCCAGTGTGTAGTACCTTGATTGCTCTATATCACCCATTGTTGTATCTCAGTCTAGGCCTGCCCAACTGAGAAACACCTCAAGTCTTAAAATTATTCCTCCCCTTCCAATTAAATACCATTTTTTAGTGCAGATTTCTCATCTAGCAAATAATCTAAATATGTGTGTAAGTCTGGGTTCCAGCCTGGAGTATTTGCATAAAACTCTCCAGGAGAGTAGAAATCACTGTTGAGTGTGTTATGAGAGCTTTGGAGAGCAGAGGCAGAGACAGTCTTCTTTCAGGTGTGGAGAGAGGACATTGCCTGTCTCTGCTATGTCTGCTGCTTTCCAAAGTTTTTTTTTTTTAATTTCTCCAGGAACTGGTCCCAAGGAAAGATCCTGTGTCCTCTCTTATAGCAACAATAAAAAGGAATGCCTTTCCTCTCCAGATCTTTCCTGCCAATCTTGCCTGCCCCCCAGAGGAATATCTCATTTAGTCCACCAATGAGGAAAGTCTTGTGCAAATGGTCCCAGTTTAAACCGTAGATTACATTCCATAAAACTAATTCACACTATGGCATTAATGTAATGAATTAACTGTCCTAAGGAGTATTTCTTTTGTGGAGCCATTTGTTAACCCAAATTGATGTCTAAAGTATAATGCGAGTATTTGAAAATAATTTTGAGGGGTGTATATCTTGCTGGTTTCTTTGTTTACATTAGAATTGGGTTCAGCAATTTTCACTCCAGTTACGAAAATCTGCTTCAGCAAGGTAAGGAGATGACGCCATGTTTTGTCCCATTGCCCTTTCCTTTGACAACATTTCATTATCATCAAAGAAATTTACAAAGAAAAAGGACCATAGCAGATTCAGCTTTGGGTTGAGGGCAATAGAATGCTTTCTTCCTCTTCTTTCTTTGAATTCCTCCAGCCCCCTGCCCCTGTCCCTGCACTTCTTTTCTGCCCTAGGTTTGCCTTCACTAGTCTCCATTATTTGAGTTGCTGAGCCCCAACAAAACCACCTTGGTGCTTGATCTGCTATATGCAGTCTTTAAATATCTTTTCATCAATCATCTGATAATAGGCTTTCCTTTCTTTCCCATCTGGTTCATACTCTGTTGTGAATAAAATCACCAGGAGGGTTTCCAGGTAATTAATAATCAATTTATTAATTAGGCTAGCTAAGAATCAATAAATTGATGGTCAGCGGTTTCTCTCAATAACCAAAGATGAAAACACCAAGGGAGGCTCTGCAGTGTCTTAAATCAGATATATTCTCTTCTGACAAGTGATTGGTGAACATTTAATGAGGAAGTGGGCTAAAAGTCTTCAGCTCCTCCTGCTGAGAACTTGGCTTGATCAGAAGCTCTGCAACCTCAAGAGATCTGGGCTAGGGGAAGCCATTTCCACTGGGACCTCTCTGGCTAATTTTCTCCTTCATGACCTGGGTCACCCTAAATTCTAATGAAGGGAATCAAGGACAGAGTTCCTCCTCCCAGGGTAGGGTCTTGCCCAGACTGGACTTTGTTTGTACTGCAAACAGAAATTAAGTTTCCTAAGTGAAACCTAATGAGTGGCATCCTGTCCAACCTAGTTATGGAGCTTGTGCCTTGAAGGCTAGAAGATAATCTACTGTTCCACCCTTCTAAAACTGTCTGACATTTTCAAGAGTTGGGTCTTAACAGAAATAGGAGAAAAAGGATGGATCACAAATTAATAATTAGTTATTAATAGAATAGTAAAGTGTTAATTTATCTCAACTACAAACTACAAACTGTTTGTTAGGATTTATTCACAAAGGAGAAATCATGTGTAAATTAAGAAATAAAATACAAAAATAAAGAAATCAAAAGTGTATGCTAAAAATGTAAAAATAATAATAATAATGATAGTAATAGCTAGTATTTACATAAGGCATGTTACATCATTTGATCTTCACAACAATCCTGTGAGGTTGGTACTATTATTACCTCATTTTACAGATGAGGAAACTGAGGCACAGAAAGTTTAAATGACTTGCCCAGGGTCTGAAGCAAGATTTAAATTCAGGTCTTTCTGACTCCAGGTCCAGCCTTCTGTCCACTCTGCCATCTTAATGCCAATATAGGTTGAGTAGCAATCAAGTTTGTAAACATATCCTAATCTATCTAAACTTTCTGACCATCTTTCCATTTCTATGTCCAGGATATTCCTGTAGGTCTAGTGCCTAGATATTCTAACGGGCCCCGAAATAAAGTTGTTGCCCTTGTTCCCTGAAAACTTCCATTGGTTTGGGATTTGGCTATCAGAATACCCTAGACTGGCTGTCTCCAAAGTGGGGACTAGATCATATACCCCAAGGGGTGTTGTGTTCATCCAGCTGGGGGTGGGAAGATGAATTACATCCAATCCTCTCCATGAGAAACAACCGAACCTACCCTTACCCCACCAACTTCCCCACAGAGGTTCCTCCCTCCTTTGTATAAGTTTCCATCCTGCTCCTTTATGTACCAGCCCTCAGGGCAGGTCGAAATGAACTGTTTCCCAGCACAAATAAGTAGCTGTCAATGGGAAAATTTCAAACTAGATGTCCTGGGGACATCTCAAACTCTGTGTGTCCAAAACAGAACTCATTGTTTTCCCTCCCACACTCATCCTTCTTCCAAACTTCCCTTTTTCTGTGAAGGGTACTACCATCCTTATAGTCTCCTATGTTTGCACCCAAGGAGTTTATGTAACTCTCTCAGTTATATATCTGATTCCTAACTCTCACTCACCCCACATAGTCAGTTGCTAAATTTTCTTGTATTTAATCTTTGTAACATCTTTAACATATGCCTTCTCCTCTCCACACAGTCATCAATCTAGTTAAAGCCTTATCAGCTTTTGCGTAGACTATTGGTATATTCTTCTAACTGGCCTTCCAGCCTCAAGTCTCTCCCTTCTCAAAAAATGATTTTTCTCAAACTCTAGGCTGATTATGTCATTCTCTCACTCAAAAGCCTCCATTCATTCTAGGATCAAATACTATCTTATTTAAACTTTTTTTACATTGTAATATGCATAATTATTAGTATATTAGCACACATGTAATTTGAAAATAAGTAAATATTCACATATTGAAGGAGAAGTGCTCCAAAATATTTTAATGCTAGGTGTACAAGACTGGAAAGATTTGCAGACTGTTTCCTTAAATAGAACTTTGTCAATTTTATAACTCCAAATTCACATTAACCAATTAGGAAGCCTCTTAATTGCCAATGGGATCCTTTTTTCCTGTCTAATCTCCAGCCTTTGGAGGCATGATGAATTGTGAAGTGAAGTCTCCCATCTGACCATCTGACCTCAGGCTCCCAGCCTAGGAGTCATTCTACACTCCTCACTATCTCTCACCCCTCAATCTATTTCCAAGGCCTGTTGAATTTACCTGTGTAACATCTCTAGAATATACCCCATCCTCTCCTCTGACACTAGGCCCTCGTTACCTCATGTCTAGGTTATTGTGATAGTCTGATGGTGGGTCTGCCTGCCTCATTCTCTCTTTATGCCTTCATCCAAGTCATTAAAGTGATTTTCCAAAAGCAGAGTTTTACTCTGAGTTTACAGAGTTTTCCTATTGCCCCCAGAATCAAATACACCTTTCCAGTCTCCTTACACCTTATTCCCTACCACATACTCTTTTATCCAGTGACACTGGCCTCCTGGCTGCTCCGTGAACAAGATAATCTATTACGTATCTCTGGGAATTTTCGCTGCTGTCCCCCATGCCTAGAATGCTCTTTTTCCTCCACTCTGCCTACTGACCTCCCAACTAAAATCCCACCTTCTACAGGAAACCTTCCTCAACCCCTCTTAATTCTAGTGCCTTTTCTCTATTAATTATTTCTGATTTATCCTGTATATAGCTTGATTTGTATTTATGTGTTTGCACATTGTCTCCCCCTTTAGATTGTAAGCTTGAGGGCAGGAACCTCTTTTTATGTCCCAAGCACTGGGGACATAAAATAGTGCCTGGCACATAGTAGACTCTTAATAAATGTTTGTTGATTGATTGATTGGTAAAGTATTCCCATGCATGGAATAAATTATCCCTTCCTCAACCAAGAGGATTGGATGAGAAAGACATCATAATAGCTATTACAGTTTTGTCTATTATTCAAAAAAAGAAAACTTAACCCAGCACCCAATTCACCCCCAAGATTCACAAAAAACACTCCATCCTTCACAAGGACCTTAGTTATGATCTAAATCTTCCTTTTAGAGGTACCAGTATCTCTCATCATTTTCCTACTTAGCTTGAAGCATTTCAGGAGAGGACACTTTTTTTTAAGAGCAAGAATTAGGGGTCAGGAATAACTTGGCCCCTCCTCTTATCTTGGGAGATTGAATGGGCAGTGGTTATTCTCATTTTTCCATGTTGGAAACACAAAAAAGTCATAAATGAGTTGTTTAATATCTTCCAGCAAATCAGTGAAAGTTCTGAGATTATAAACAGGGTCCAGAGTTAAAATGACATCATTTTCTAGAAATGCCAGAATTGAAGGTGACTATATTAATTTTTATGTGAATGGGTTCATAAACACCATCATTCTTATGGGGAACTTTAAGAACCTTAAGTAAATCCTCCCAGGATTGCTATGAAGTAGATAGGGTTAATTTTCTAGCCTTTGTATATTATCACAAAGTCAAGTTTCTAGGAACTTGGAGAAGCTTGTACTGGGAAATTAATTTTATAGCTAATAACTATTTATTGAGTGCCCAGTGTGCATAGAAATAAACTAGGGGAATATAAAAGAGTATTTTTATTTTAATGGTAAAGTTTTAATGGTAAAAACAATCTAGTGTTTTCCCTCTGCCCTTAAGTCACATAAACATAGCCCTTCGTATTTCTTATTGCTTTTCTCCCCCTCCGCAATTATTCTGAGGTCCTGACCCTGAAATCATTTGAGAACCAACACCATGGAAAAACTGGTCATATCAAAAATTTCATGTGTATTTCCACATACAATAATCTAAACAATTAGGAGCTCCACTGGAATAACATTCTGGCCTTTCTCAAAGTCCTTTTTTCATTGCAATCCTATGAAGTAGGTAATGCCTTGTTGTTTTTGAGTTGTTTCAGTTGTGTCCAACTCTTTGTGATCCAATTTGGGGTTTTCTCATCAAAGATACTAACGTGGTTTTCCATTTTCTTCTCCAGCTCATTTTACAGATGAGGAAACTGAAGCAAACAGGGTTAAGTGACTTACCCAGGGTCACACAGCTAGTAAATCTCTAAGAATGAATTTGAACTCAGGTCTTCTCAACTCCAGGCCTGGTGCTCCATCTACTATGCCACCTCACTTTAATCCTTAAAGTATGGATTACCATTCTCATTTAATAGATGGGAAAACAGGCATCATGGTACTTGAAGTCAAGAAGCCCTAAATTCAAATCCTACCTTAGACATTCATACTAACTTTATGACTCTCTATAGTTATTCATTTAATCAGTAAGTATCACCTAAGGCAAGTGCAGTGGATAGAGCACTGGGTTTGGAATCCAGAAGATTTCTTTTGATGAGTTTGCCTAGCCTCAGACACTTAATAGCTGTGTAACCCTGGGCTGTGTGAACCTTGTTTACCTCAGTTTCCTCATCTGCAAAATGAGTTGGAGAAAGAAATGGCTAACCATTCTAGTATCTCTGGCAAGAAAACTCGAAATGGGGTCACAAAGAGTCAGACATGACTGAACGACAAGATCCTTTGCAGCTCCCAGTCTTTGCTTCCATGACTTGTTAAGCAACTGACCCAAAGTTACTTAACTAGTAGATGATAAGCTGCAATTCTAACCCAGGGCTTTTTGCTCTAAGTCCCATTCTTTAAATTTCATTACTCTACTATGAAATAATTTTTTCCAATTTAAAATCTATATTATGCCTCTATTAATACCCATACCTCTATTAATAAAATCACAGGTCTAGTCCAAAAAGGCTACTATGTCAATGGGGGCTGGGAGTGGTATGGGCAATAGTTGAAATCAAAGTCTTAGTCTAAATAGCTAAAACAAAATATACAGTTGTTTATATGTTGAATTTAATTGGTATTGACAACAAAATGTATTTGTACAAATACAAAACAAAAGTCAACAATATTGACAACAAAAACAATTGGTATTGACAACAAATCACATCATTCATGTGTTGGTTTTTCCTGGATTTTATGTGCTACCTGGATTTGATGGGGTGCTTGGGTGCTTATACTTGGACCCCAAGTGAGTGGCCCCAGTGAGGCAACCTCTGTCTCCCTGTTACAAGAACAAGCTGACCTCTGTAGAATTTCCCTTGTATGAACAGGACTATCTTGTACCAGCAGAACTACTGATGCCCACAGTTACTGTATATGATCCAGAGGTCAAGCTATAGATGGCAATTCCTGAAACTCTCTTGTTACAGATGTAACAGACAAAAATACACCCTTTAGGAACCCCCTTCCACTCTGCCACCCCCCCCATTTCCAGTAGTGAATGACATATTTGTATGTTATCACTTAATTAGCATACTTGGCACATAATCCACTACTTTTCCTATATAAGCTTTAGCATGATTCCTATCAGGTTGCAAGTTCCCTAAGGAGCTCTGCCCACCATGGTAGAAATCCTTAAGGACCTCTGCCTGCTGTGTAGTGTAACAATAAATCTTTGCCACCTTGACTTAAAGAATGCTTGAATCCGTGAATTCATTCCAGATGACCCTGTCCTATACTCCGGTTTTTGAGGGGTCTAAATTTCTCAGACTGCAACAGATTCACTTGTAAAGCTATTTTTTTCTTTTTTTTTCCACTTTGAGGAGACAAACTAGCCTTTTATGGGTCTTCCCAAAGTACCTGTAACCTAGGGAAATGAATTTTCTAGCGGAGCTTTTAAATGAAGTAGAGAAACTAGAGTATCATGCTCCTGGATGAAATTTGGTTTATTTCTGTGCACACAATAGCAGATGTCTGGAAAAGACGAAAAACATTTTGTCGGTTCTCTGTTTCTCAGTAACTGGATTGCAGTGTCAACCCTATGACTAAATTTTAGTTTGTATTTTTTAAGCTTTCTTCTGGATGGGTGGCATCATGTGATTATAGTCAATATAAAAAGATGTAATTAAGTACTGACAGAGGTGAAGAAACAATTAAACATCTGCTTAGATATTGATTAATCATGGAGTGCCTTGGACAAAGCAGTTCAAGTCTATGATCAAATCTTGAAAATCTGAGGTTTTAAAGTCAGTGGAGGGATACTGGGGAGAAAGAGAAAAGGAACCTTTCAACGTCAAATTAAATCACCAAATATTTATTGAGCGCTTACTTTGCCCCAGACACTGAGCTAGTTAAGCAACAAGAGAGACACAAACCCTCTCCTTCAGCACTTTGTAATCCTGTTAGAGTGCTGAGCCAAGAACTGATGAAACTTTAAATAACAACACAAATGGTAGAAGAGTGATTAGAATTAGGTTAATTGCCACATTCTTGGCAAAAAGGATTAGATTTCAGGTCCCCCCCCCCCACTAGGGGTTAAGTGACTTGCCTAGGGTCACACAGCTACCAGGTATCTGAGGCCAGATTTGAACTCAGATTTTCCTAATTCCAGGGCACGTGCCCTATCCACTTCACCACCTTGCTGCCCCAACGAGATGATTTCAAAAGAGATGTTTTGGGTTGAATTCACAAGAAATCACAGAATTTTGTAATTGGAAGGGATCTTAACAATGATTTTAGATCAATTCCCACCTCACTTGACCTATGGGTGGGCCTTTAGACTCTGCTTGAAGATTTTTCATGTAAAGGGAATCATAGCCTCCTGAGGCAGCTCCTTCAGCTTTTGGAGTGAACAAGAAGGCTTGGTGTAGAAGGAAACACTTAGTCTGAGCCTTGGAGAATAAATTTGAATAAGTCCTGGAGGGTGGTGGGAACCTAGGTGAAAACTGTGAGATCTAACAAAGGCAAGACATTTGGAAAATGCAAGGCATATTTGGGGACTGGGAGAGCATTTTGACTAGAGCAAATAATAACACGGATAATGGGAACCAATGGGCAATAAGATAAACATACCAGTTCACTTTTTCATGGGTACAGAAAGATGTGGGAAAAACACTTGATTAATGAGAAATTATAGCACTTGAGCATCTGTCTATCTATCTGTCTGTCTGTCTAATAGGTCATTAAGTCCCAGGTAAGAGAAGCTTGTGGTACAATACACAGAGAGCTGATCTTAGAATCAGGAAAATTGGGTTCCTGTTTTTGACACCCTTGTGTGACCAAGGGTAAGTCATTAATCCTCTGTGATGAAGGCTATTCTCTGACTGTAAGTTACAGATTGTTTGCCAGTTAGTATAGGTGAACTAGAAAATTTCCCTATTCTGATGAG
This sequence comes from Phascolarctos cinereus, assembly GCF_003287225.1. Lineage (NCBI taxonomy): Eukaryota > Metazoa > Chordata > Mammalia > Diprotodontia > Phascolarctidae > Phascolarctos > Phascolarctos cinereus. The sequence continues at coordinate 104,661,869 of NW_027555625.1, forward strand.
ATCACAGGTCTAAGACTGTCTTCCTTTTCCAAAAAAACAAACAAAAAACAAACAAAAAAAAACTCCAAAGGATAAAAAAGCAACCAACCAAACAAAAGATCCCCCAAAACCCAACCAAATAAAAATTCAGTCTCTACTAATGTAACAGTTTGTAATTAAGGGCCAAAACAAATAAGAAAATTCTGATTCCAAAGGGATATTTTCATAAGAAAAAATGTCAAATTACGTTGAGAAGTATAATCGCAAATGTGTCCAGAGCTGTGTGTTCTGAGTGGGAGGCTGACCTCTGCTTGCCTGAGGAAGGGAAAAAAAAACAATTTTGGTCCAAAGAAAAATAATCTTAGTAATACTTTTCTGAAGTAATTTCCTCTGGAATGCATAAAAGCCAGTGCACGGTAGGATCTAATTTTGAAACAATCAGAGCTCTGTCCTTGGAGGCTGAGTTTATGGGGAGAATTACTGGGAATTGAGAATTACATGACTATGGGATGGTTCCTGGTAGGTGCAGGTATTGTGTCTGCAGTGAAAACATTCCTACAGATCCTTGGAAAAGGAAGTGTTTGAATAAATGAGTAGTTCTCCTCCCTCCCAGTCCTCTCACCTCTTCTCCCCTTTACGTGAATCCTCTAGTGGTGAGGGCATATTATGTGCAGCTTTCACCTTTTCCCAAAGCTCTTCATTGACCAGACTACATTCTCACAAAGTGTTGCCACTTATAGATTTGACAGAGATCAGACAGCTTCAGTTGTCCATGGTAAAACAGTCATTGCATAGCAATAATCAAAATAATTCATAGATGATTTCAGGGATGAGGGCTAACCAAAAGGGAGAAAAAAAACCCAACCCATACACATTGCCTTAGAAAGCCACAGGAAACAGGATAAAATGTAATGTGATGCCTGAGCTTTTCAAAATGGTAGTGGATACAGCAGAAATTAGCCTACCTGACGGCCTAAGAAACAATTAGAGGTAAATTGAAATAAAGGCAAACCAAGGACAATCATTTAGGAAGGCGCCAGTCTCTGATACAATTTAAAATCCATTGAGAATTTCTGCTGACATTTTGAAGGAAGAATAACATCATTGGAATTTACTCAAAATTATGTTGATGCTAATACTGATGCTCTGTGTTTGGTAATAGCTCACATCCATGTAACACTTTTCCATAGCTTCCCTGAGAGTAGAAAGACAAGTATTATTAAGCTTATTTTACAGCTGGTCAACAGACTGAGAGGATAATAAGGAATTAAAAATAAAGTCTAATAAGGAGTCAATACTAGAGAATCTAGTGAACTTAGTGAGTTTGAATAAATGCAAAATATTTTCATGGAGGAAGGGCACTAGAAACTGAGGGGTCAGGTAATACCTCAACAGGATCTAAGACAGGGATCTAAGAAGCAGAGCTGAGGAAAGTGAATTCTAGATATGGGGAACACCTTATGGAAGAACACAGAGATGAAGGATGGATAGTAACACATGGGGAGGGGCATATAGGCCAGTTTGGCTGAAATACATGGACAAGAGTAATGAATGCCTAGAAAGGTAGGTTGATGCCAGGTTATAAAGTGTGTTAAATATAAACTGAGCAGTTTATACTTTATCCTAATGGCAAGAGTGAACCACTGGAGCTTTTTGTGAAAGGGAATGAAGTGGTAAGAGCAATAGAAGATGGAATGGAATGAGGAGAGACTGAAGCCATGAAGACTAATTACAAGGCTCTTGTAATAAGAGGTTATATACTCCTGTGCAATAGTGGCAGCTGTGTAAATGGAAAGAAGGGTATTGGTACAAAAATTTTTGTGGAAGTAATATTGCTAAGGCTTGGCAACTGACTAGACGTGAAGGAATGGTGGTCAAGGGGAATGAGAAGTTGAAGATGACTCCAAGATTGCTAACCTGGCTGACTGGAAGGTTGATGGAGCCTTGGAAAGAAAGGGAAGTTTAGGAAGAGGGGTAGACATGGTGGCAAAGATAATGAATTCTATTTTGGACATATTGAATTTCTTTCTTTCTTCTTTCCTTTTTTCTTTTTTTTTTTAAAGGCAAGGCAAGGAAACAAGCATTTATTAGATATCTATTATGTACCAGGCAAATCACTACTCAATGTTTTATAATCTAAAAGAAAAAGAACACTTAAAATATTTACAGTAAGTGTCAGGAGCAATAACTCTTAAAAAAAACAACCCTAAACCTTTCTAGGCCTCAGTTTTTTCCTTTGTAAAATGTAGGAATTAGATTAAAATGGCTGAATTGCAAGAAATGAAATTTTCAATAGCTGGCATTTAGGAAGGATTTGGGGGAAGGGAGGGATACTCCATGTTGTTTGGCTTAAAATGCTTTATAGAAAAATAAACTCAAATATCTGTGGCACATCCAGTTGGAAATGACTGGTAAACTATTGGTGATATGGAATTGTTATTCAAGAGAACAAGAGGCTAGCCTCTTATGTATAGAGATAAAACTAAACCCATGGAAACTGATGAAATCACTGAAAACGTCCCAGATAAATACCTTGATGATACAACCACAACAGTTAAAGCATTTGAAGAAGGAGCCGAGGAAAGAAAAGTCAGACAGGTAGTTGGAAAATCATGGTCAGTGTCATGAAAATCCTACAGAGAAATCAAAAAGGATGAAGACTGAGAAATGACTATTAGAGTGATTATTAAAAAAAATCATTGGTCATTTTGAAAATCACAGTAAAATATTAGCTCATACCTCAACATTTCAGTTTGATCCACTTTGTTGTATCTCTAATGTTCTTGTCTCTTTTAAATTATGGAATGGTCAAGGTTAACCATTTTGTCCCACTAGCTCTTCCACTGTTTAGCTGGTCAAGAGATGTAGAGTTACAATCTAATTCAGGAGTGGGGAACCTGTGGCCCTCTAGGTCCTCAAGTATGGCCTTTTGAAGGAATCTGGATTCAGAATCATAACTTCCTCATTCTGTGGAAGCCAGAAGAACTGAGGGATGCTGGTGAGAGCAGATCCTTCCATTGTTATGTTTGATCATCAAGGACTGATTCTCTCCATGTGACATCATATTAAATTAAAAATAGTTTGCTTCTTTGTTTTTTCTTTAAAGAGAATAGTGGTATATTAAAAATTTTTCTTCATTTGCTTCTGTGGATGTGATAGAAAGGCAATTGAGCTTCTGCCTACACAAAGAATTTATAAATAAAAGTGATAATTATTTACATAGTACATTTTAGATTTGGCTATTAAGTCATTTTAATATTCCAACTTTACATAACTTAAGGGGTATCAGCATATACTTCCCAAATATCCTAGCATCCTACAATAAAAAAAATTTTTTTTCTTTTTCTCCTTCTTAAGTTGAAGAACAATGTAATGAATCAGACTCTTCAGCTTTTTTGTTTGCTAAAAATGGTCATATGAAAAATATATAGAAATCTGCGCTTGAGGAACTGTGTTATCCTTGACTTTCACCGTATTTGAGATTTATTTGTTCACAGATGGCACTCAGCAGTGATGGATCATATTGTTCCTATTTGGACCCTGAAATTGGTTTCAACATAGTTTGGAATGGTGACAATTTGATCTTTTTTTGATGGAAGCTAGGGCAGCTAGGTGGAACTGTGAATAGAGCAGATTAGAATCTGGAAGACTCATGAATTCAAATTTGGCCTCAGACACTAGCTTTGTGACCCTGGGCAAGTCACTTAACCCCATTTGCCTCAGTTTCCTCCCCTGTAAAATGAGCTGGAGGAGGAAATTGCAAACCACTTCAATATCTTTGCCAAGAAAATCCTAAATAGGGTAAAAGTCAGCCACGACTGAACAACAGCAACAAAATGGAAACATTGATATTTTCAAATGATTGGTACTTCCCTCTTCCTGATTTTATGCCCTTTTAAGAGAGCATGGTTTGACTTCTTAAAAAAAGTATTGGGAATAAATTAAACATCAGCATAAATAATATACTTCCTTGATATCATTTAATTAGTTTCAACACATAAAGGATCGTAGTGTTTTTTAGAAGGTTTTCTCTCTAAGTCCCATCAGGATTCTATTCATTCTCATTTTGCTTTTCTTCTTATGTGGTTATGGTACATACTCCAATCTCCTTGTTCTGTATTTTTGGTTTCACTTATTTTTTGTATGGTTTCATAAAGGTTTTTCCGCAAGTTCTTTGTATTTCGGAAAACTGTCAATCTTAATTGCTTTGTAAAGCAATTCCTTTCCATTATTGCATCATTTTGAAATGGAATCATTCCCCTATTTTTGGATATTCAGGTAGGGTTTGAATTTGTGAGTAAATGATCCAGAAAATGAGAGAGATTTATCCATCCTCTGGGCCTTTTACAACATACCTTGGACTCACCTTGAAACCCAGCTATCACTAAAGGAGGGTCATCTTTAGGGTAGGCAATGGTTAATTCACAGATCCATTGGGTAAATTGTATCATACCCCGCAAAAATGAAAAAAAAAGTGTCAAACCCTTCTGGCTCTTTTGATTTTGTAGTCCTGGGATTACATACGTAGATCTATTTTTCTGTTGTTTTTATGTCTCTCCCTCTGTTTGTCTCCCTCTGTCTTTTTATCCCTGTTTCTGTCTCTCTTTGTATTTGTCTCTGTCTGTGTCTGTCAGTCTGTCTGTCTCTTTCTCTCTCTCTCCCTCTTTCCTTTCCTGCCTCCCCCATTAGAATATACATTCCTTGTGAGTAAGTATCATCTCACTTATTACACTTCTATCGACAGCACCTCTTCCAGTGCCTGCCACTGAGTAAAGGCTTGATATGTGCTTGTCGACTGATTGATCTGCGGGCTGTGAGCAGGGTGAGAGTTGGTGGGTGATGGGGTTGGGAGATTTTATTTCTTCCATAATCAGTGTATAAATGTATCATACCATAAGGCTGTTTCTCTTTCCTTTAGCCATTTTGCATAAGTTGGTCATGCAGCTTGTGTTTTCAGAGACTGTTTTAAAATATGTCTGCTACAATTTATTGCAGACTCAGAAAGCACAGGGTTAGGAGATGAGTATGAGCTAATAAGCACTGTCTGTCTACAAGATGTTTACATGTGAAAAGGCTGGCTGGAGTCCAGGAATCTGGGATCTAACCACCTCCAAATTGGACTAATTCTTCAAAAACATTATACAACGGTCTAAATTTATTTGTACTATCAGCAGTTGTGTTGTTTTCCTAGGGAGAAACAGACCCTTTGGGGGATTTGTTTATTTGGTTTTAGGCAGACTGAAGTCACTACCTCTTCTGAATAAATCAAGTCAAAAATATCCTGACAGTGCACAAAACAAGACCTGTATGTATAATGTGAGTTCTTTCTTTTTGATTTTAGAATCAACCTTGTCCTATGTTAGGCAGCTGGAGGCAAGAGTAAGACAGCTGGAGGAGGAGAATCGAATGCTGCCCCAGGTGGGTGACTTACAGAAGCTCATAGTTAGATAGTATCATTTGAGTTAGAGCATTTCATTTTAAACCTCAATTACATTTTCCCCTTTTAAAAGCTAGAAGTCATTTTGCAAATTGTTTTTCAATACAGAATATATTAGATCATGGATATTACCATTCATAGTGGTCATTCTATTATTACCCAACCTCTTATGTGTCTTATGGGACAGATGAGAAGAATTGAGTTTTCTTAAATGAAGAGTAAAAGAATATGAAAAGATGAAAGAAAGAACGGAGGAGAAATTGAAAATAAATAGGAAATATGGAAATTTTAACATTATTTCACATACCCATATATAAACCAACAGTATTCACTGTATATAGAGTGAGGTTATTCAAATGAAAAATCTGCTGATTTTTATTGTAAGCTAGACAAAATTTCAGGTAGTTCAGAGGTTTGTAGATTAATTATAGTAGTGTTTAATGAAATGTGTTAGTGATATCATTGAACCTTTATTGCATCAGAGGAGTAGCTATAATCGCTTTGGGGCTTCAGATTTCATCCCAAGAAAGTAAAGCACTGCTTATTTTAGTATATTCAAGTCCATGTTAAATTTCTGTCAATTTTATGTTTTAAGTGTCAGTAACTTGATAGGAATGTTCTTGGTTTCTGTTAGGGGGTGGTATGTGAAAATGTTGGGTTGGTATTTGGTTGAAGACCAAAAATAGGCAAAATGTCTTTGCATTCCTGCAGCAAGAAATTTATACCAATTAAAAAAAAAGTTTTCTTAGGCAAGTAGCAGATAATTATTCTTCATATTCTGGTGATAAATAATAGTCCAAATAAAGATTGTTTATAGCATAGAATTGGTTATAATCAAAAAAAGCTTTTACTATTGATACAAAAGATCTCTTGAAAAACACATTTTTAAGTCTTTTTATGCTAGTCAGTTTTTAACTATTTTTTTCCCATTCTCATCATGTACATAAGATTATTTCCCCTTCTTTTCTGCCAGTCAGCCATCTGGATGCTGATAATGAAACAAAATGAAATGATTCCTCACTTTCCTCTACTTTTATGTCAAATCTCATTTGTACCAAGAAATTTTTTCAAAATATATTTTTCTTTCCTTTCTGCTATTCCTTTCTGTGCTCTTCCCCCCTTCCCCACCCCTTACATTTCTCCTTTCATCCAGACTTCATTGTGTGACAATGTTGTGGCTATCCAAGAATAATATATATATATATATATATATATATATATATATATATATATATATGTATATATATATATATATATATATATATATATATATATATTTTTCCCTTGTGTAAAAGGTGTCTCAATTATGGTTTAGTATATGTGTTCACGGTCCTATTTTCATACTTTTTTTCAGATTAATGGAGAAGTGAAAGGAGTGAAACCTAAATTTTTATAATGTGAAATGAGGCTCACATTAACAATTAAAATATCTCTCTTTTCATTTAGGAATAGTGGAGGAAGGCTTTAAACCATAGTTACCATATTCATTCTAAGAAATAATTAAATGAAAGTGAGCAAAATGTGTACTAAATATCCTAAATAAAAATCAATTGACTTCATCTGTACCCAAAGTGTTCATGAGGGTGTTGGGTGTGTGTGTGTGTGTGTGTGTGTGTGTGTGTGTGTGTGTGTGTGTATCAGTCCTTCATCTTTTCCAAGTATTTTTTACATTAGGAAAGGAACTATAATATGATTACCTCAAAGAGTTAGATAGCTCCAATCACTTGCTTTTGAAATGCATTTCCATCTTATGAGAGAAGGGTATAAAGTACTGATTTTATCTCAAAATATTATGATAGAGGATCTGCTCTTAACAGATGTCACTGTAAAGGAAACTCCCAAAGCTTGAACATATGGTGACAGATGTGTATTCTATCCAGGAAATTTGTAGATCTGGTACAATCCAAAATTTGTAGAGCTCAGTTGGGTCATTCTTAATTGAGGATACCATATTTATTTATAATTAGATTAGATTAGATAAAGCATTTATTAAGCTCTTACTCTGTTTTAGCAATTCTACTAAACTCTGGGAATATAAATAAAGCAAAAAGAGTCCCTGCCCTTGAGGAGCTTACATTCTAATGGGGAAGACAATATATAAAAGGGAGCTAAAAAGAGGGATGGGGAAGAAATAAGGTGCCATTTGAGGGGCACTTGGTAAAATCAGTTAGTGCCAATGCGTCTCATAGCACGAATCTATTTGTTTCTATCAGACTGAGTGAGAGTCATCTTGGTAACACAAGAAGGCTGAAGCTCTTATCCTATACATCTCATAAAAAATTTTCCATATTTCCGTAATATGGATATATTTCCATAATGCTGTTTCAACCTAAACCTACTTCGCCTTTGGGGTAGAGGAGTCAGAAAAAAAAGAGATGAAAAGATAAATATCCTAGATCATGGTGCATTATCTTAGAGTAGGTATCATATAAAGGGAATCTTATGTAACTGTGAAAATAAAACTTGGATTGTGATTACACACACAAAAAATGTCATTTTATTGTTTTCCAAGAGGAAAGGAAAAAAAATCTTGTTTTAAATACACATTAAATATTATCAGGTACGTGGAACAATGATTGTAAACAACAGGGGATGCAGTAGCACCCTGAATTGTCCCCAGGAAGATATTCTTTCCTGCATCCTTAGCCTATTTGCAAGGTAAATTCCATGGGTCAAGCTAGCATTTTTGCATAATTCAGTCTTAACACTTGATTTTTCAAGTATAAAAACTTACAATGTCTTGATTAAGATGTCTTTTTTTTCTCCCCAAGTTCATAAGTTTTTATTTATCTTTTAAATAACCACAAAAAGCATGAGATTGTAGTTGAAAATTGGTAACACGAGCATCTTTCTTGATTGTGTTCTGATTATTTGTCAGTTTTTCAGCTCAATTAAGGAACGCAACTTCCTAAAGGAACAGAACTATCACTGGAGTTTTTAATAGTTTGTTATTTATATTTATATTATTTATATTAATAGTTTATTATTTTTAGTGATACATAGCTGTGAGATAAAAAGTATTATGCATATTATACTAAAGCAGTTTCCCCCCCCAATAAGTTCACGCTTAAATAGGCATTAGGGAAAGGGTGGACATATTTACATATTATAATATCTAAATATGAGGTGATATTAAGGCCTGCCTTTTATACTCCTATGAACTCTTCCATATTCCAGAACGAAAGTAATCTTTCTTGGTGGCTCCAGGAAGATACTGGAGAAAAGGAAGTGAGCTAAGAGGCAGCTAGATGGCGCAGTGGATAGAGCACCGGCCCTGAAGTCAGGAGGACCTGAGTTCAAATCCGACCTCAGATCAAGCGCTTGGCACTTACTGGTTGTGTGACCCTGGGCAAGTCACTTAACCCCAACTGCCTAAAAAGAACAAAAAAGAACAAAAAAGAAAAGGATTTGAGCTGTGAGTTGGTTGTGTCTGGTAGTGATGAGAAGGGCCTAAATGGAAGTTAGGAAAGTCGGTCAATAAACATTTATGAAGTGCCTGCTATGTACCAGGCACTGTGCTAAGTTGGAGGATACAAAGAAATGTAAAGGACATTCCTTGCCCTTGAGGAACTCACAATCTAATGGGGGAAATAATATGCAAATAATAATGTACAAATAGGCATTTACTGGATACATTGGAAATTATCAACAAAGGGAAAGAACTGGAATTAAGAGGGATGAAGTGAGGCTTCCTGTGGAAGGTGGGATGTAGCTGGAACTGGAAGGAAGCCAGGAAAGCCAGGAAGTGGAGACAAGGAGGGAGAACACTGCGGCACTGGGGACAGCCAGTGAAAATGTCCGCAGCTGGGAGTGTCTTGTCTGAGGAACAGCAAGGAGGCAAGTGTTACTAGATAATAAGAAAATGGGGAAAAGTGTGTGGAGGCAGTTTATGAAGGACTTTGGAACTGTGATTTATTGAATAGGGACAGACCTTCACTTTAGGAAGATTACTTTGACAGCTGAAAGGAGAATAGACTAGAATGTGGACAGACTTGTGGCAGGAGTACCAACCAACAGGCTATTGTAGTAGTTGGGACATGAAGTGGTGACGTGCAGTATTTGGTTGATTGTCAAGCGCGGGCTAACCCTTTACTCCTCATTTTCAAAACTTAAACTTTAGCCTTAGGACATAATTACATGGACTATTCAGCCACAATTTCAACCTGGCTTATAGTATTTAACATTACAAGTATACTCTGATATTTTTGATTTAGGCAAAGACAAATATTTGGGGGGATAGCAAAGAATTCACCTAATTAAGAGTCAGGAGACTTCCAGTCCTGTGTATACCTCAATTTCTAACCAGCTGTGGGACCTTGGGAAAGTCCCTTGTTTGTCTAGGCCTCAATTTCTTCATCTATACCATAAAATGATTTGAATAAATGATTACTAAGGTCTCTTTCAGTTTAAACATCTATAAATGTGGAAGTTTTGTTATTTTCAAAGAATATAGTTGTAGGTACATATACAAAGTAGCATGGGGAATCTTTATTTTATAAAGAATCCATTGTTAAAGATGCTTTTTAAGGACCAGCCCGAAGACATGAATACTCATAAAGCATATGTAGTTATGAAAATGATCAAGCCTACCATGTTTTCTTTTAAAGTATTCTCTCATATTTACTCTATACTACACATAGAATAGGTACTCATTGCACACCTGATTTATGGACCCCCTGAAAGACTATTGCCTCTCTAAGTAAGCGCAACACAGAAGTTATATTTTTGAAATGAACTTTTGAATCCATTGAAACAGATTATCCTGTTAATTAAGGGAAAGAGGCATATATAGTCCTAAAGAGAATAATATAGCATTCGCTTACAGTTGTTAGGGAATTTCTTTCCTAGTGTCTTGTTTTTATTTATGCAGTCTATGACTCTGTGACCACAGATTCAGGTTCACAGTTAACCTTAACAATATTGATGAATAGTAAGAGAAATATTGAATGAGGATATCATATGTGGACTGGACTGAGGATGGTCAAGGCAGATAGCAGTCTAGGAAATAATGGGTAAGGGATCACACAAAGAAAAACCATTTTATAAGTGTGTATATATATGTGTATATATATATACATATAAACACACATATATACACATGTATACATATACATACTATGTGTGTGTGTGTATATATATATATATACATATATATATATATATAAACACATATAAACACAGTTTTGATTATAGAAAATTGTTCTGTTGATGATTTGTAGCCCTTTATTTATGGTAAGTCAAGCCAGTGTTGTATAGTGAAAAAGAGCATGGGATTTATGTTCAAAAGACTTGGTTTGGAATGCAGGCTCTGCAGCTTACTATCAGTGCAGCCCTGAATAAGTCTCTTAACCTCTAGATGCCTCAGTTTCTTACTCCATAAAAAGGGAGGGGTGTGGACTAGATGGGGGCCCTTTCAAATCTGTGATCGTGTGACTTAGGTTACCTAACCTCTCTAGGTCTACATTTCTTCTTCTGTGAAAAGGGAGTATTGAATTCACTGATCTTCAGCCACCCTTCCGCATTCTGATCCTTTGACCCCTAAGTTACATTCAATCCAGTGGGCATACTTTTCAGATACTGAAAAGCACAGAGTTTCAAACTTTGCCAGATGCTAACAAATGTCTTGGCTTGATCCTAATTGTGTTTATATGACCAATACTGAAAATTTGTTTTAAACAGGATTATGTAGCTGTTTAAAGCTAATTTTGTTCATGAATGAATGAAAAAGTACGCACATGTTTAAATTTTCACTGGGATCCACCCTTAACCAACACTTTCATCTGTAATTATACTATATTGCTTAAAATAACAAATCAATATCCTTGCAGTGAAATTATAATGGGAACTTTGATTCATGGTTTTTTTTAATAGTTATCTTACCTGCAGATTGAGATTCCCTCTTTATGTTAAAAAAATCTCGTTCCTATTCTCATTTCCACTGCTGATGGATGTTGAAGTTAGTAGCACCCCAAAGGCATTCTGACTGGAGAAGTGAAGTATACAATTGTCTGCAGCTCCAAAGTCTATTAAACACACTTGTTAATGTTTTATTGGAAAATACGTTCTTTTCCATCAAACGTTCTGCTCTTTTAGTGACCTTGGCATCTGCATGGGTAACATAATTTGCCATCATTCTCTCTCTGTGGCCATCCCCCCAAAATTGTCTACCTCTAGAGACCCTTCTCAAGAACAAACATTCTTAAGCCAGTTTCCAGGATTCCTAAGGATATTCTGAATTTTTTCCCATCATGAATACGTACATGTGCTATAAGTTCAATTGACATATATGAAAGGCTTAGCCTTCAGAGCACCACTGGGTGCCCTCTTTCAGAAAGTAGTTCTATTTTTATAATGCTTTTGCACATATGTAAAAGTCTAATTTTAGGTCTGGAAATGAAATGTCTCCCTTTCATATAATTTGGTTACAATGGAGCTTTACAATACTGCCTTTCAGTACAATGGGAAAGTGATGGAAACTGCTACCAGAACAGTTTCTAAACAAAGGAAAAGACCTGTCACTGTTGCCAGAAGTGTAGATGAGAGCACACAAGAGCTAAGGGAATTGAGCTTTCCACTTCCATGGCAACGCAGCAGAAGTCCAGCATCCCGGCTCTGACGTGCCTAATGTACTTATGCAGAGGTTATCTAATGTGCTGCTGAGAGGCATAGAAGAAGAGTATTACCTGGCATTTAGATGTTACTCATGTCCTTCTAATTTGTTCCTTTGAATTTCCTAAGGTTTTGAGTATTTTTCTTTAAGCTCTATTGTGCCTTTAATCCTTTTTCCCCTTTTCTGTTTAGAAAATATTTTCATCTCCTAGAGGAACATATTTAGCTGTCTTCTTGAGGTTGATATTACTCAGAAAAATTAGTAAGTGGTGCCCAGAGAACAACCACAAAATGGCTTTTGTGGAAGCTAACAGCAAGATGGTGTTGTTCTGGTACCATTTGCATGGAAATTACTATTCATCTACTACTCTGCAAAATTAGTTTTCCATGAATAGGAACCCTAATTATGTTGAAGAAACTGGGTCTGATATGGAGGCTTCCAATGGCAAAAATATTCTTAATTTATTAGGCCGTAGCTATTGCTGGTGCCGTATTGGGGGTAATGATCTCATCCAGTTTAACATTGCTAGTTGACTTCCATTTTCTCTTAATTTATCTGCTTGAGATAACATAGGATCATATATTTAGATCAGAAGAAAACCTTTGAGTTCATCTAATCCTCATTTTATAAGTAACGAAGCTGAAGCCTAGAGAGGATAAGTCTTGCCCAAGGTCACACAGAACACTATTTTAATTCATATCTTAATAGTGGTTTAATGAGAGCTGGTGTGAACTACACAAGCGACACAAGTTGTAGAAGTATGATTCGACTTCAGTAGAAGCATGATTTCATCCATCTGAATATTTTCCTGCACCAATGAAGACTGAAAATCCTCTATGCTTTAGCAGATGGTTTCAAGAGATGTTGTGGCCAAAAATAATTCATCATCTGGTGAACCATTTTTTGCAGATGGACTTCTCTGGGCTTAGTGTGAATGGTCCTTATCGGCACGTCTATGATTATGTTGAGACTTCTGAGATTTCCCAACCTGATAGGAATTTTGGAGTTTGTATTCTGTTGGCAGAACTTAGTGTTTAGCACAGTGCCTGGCACATAATGGCTGCTTAATAGATACTTGCTGACTGACTCTGTGGCTGGAATAGCCAACAAGAATCCAGGGTCATCTAATGCTTATGATGATGAGGTTGTGTATTCTTCTGTGGTATATTGGTTTTGGTGGCTTCTACAAGTGGAGAAAGAATTCATACCAATCAAGTCACAACTCCATCAAAGTGACATAATAAATCCTCCACCAACGTATACTGCAGTGCCTCCACGTGGCATTAAGTGACCCTGGATTCTTGGTTATGGTAAGAGAATGCAGTCTCTAGAAGTTCCTTTGAAGCTAGAAGTTCTTAAAATCTTAAAGTCTTAAGAATGGTTTATAGAGGATCACGCTAACTTATGAAAACTTCTGAGTTAAAAACAAACAAACAAATATCCAGGAAGTCCCAAAAATCAGTGCAATTAGAAGCTGCACTAAGATTTTTGGGACACCCTGTATATCAGCAGAACACGTGGACTGTCCCTTTCTTTGTTTCTCATTCTTGTCATGAAGTTTATCCACTTCCTTAGCCAGTCACACATTCTGGATTATATTTACACCACTTCCTAAATACACCAAGATTAGAGGATAGATCATTGGCCTTGGGAACAGGAAGATCTGGGGGTGAGTCCTGCCTCTGAAACATGCTGGCTGTGTGACCCTGGCCAAAACACTTGACTTTGCAGTACTCTAGGCAGTTCACTAAGAGTATAAGTTGCAGAGAAGGTGCTGACCTGAATTGTCAGGGGACGTCCCTTACTAGGAACTCTTTCCATCCCAATGAAATCGTAAGGCCAGTCTCTATCTTCTTCCTTCTTACATGCAAGACATCCTTGATAACATTCCATTGTCTACTCACTTCCATCGTGTGTCTTTTTATTGTAACTTCCCAGATCAAAGTTTCCCTCCCAGGTTACCACCAGGTTACCACTTGTAAGGTTTTTGAGGGCAGTGAATGTCTTTGCTTTTCCATTTGTATCTACAGTACTTAACATAATGCTTCACATATAGTAAACACAATAAATACTTTAAAAATCATTCATATATCCATTGTAGATTCTATTACTTATAATTTTGTTTTTTCTGAGTTTTCACATTCCATGAGACATAGTCATAAGACATTACTGTGATGATATTGGTATTTTTGAAATGGACTTTAATGACAGTGAGTAATTTGGGATTATTGAAATTACTGTGTAATTTTCCAAATATATTTTGTCTCAGTCATATCTTCCTAGCTAATTCAGGTTAATTTGTTGATTGTCCATCTGCAGTGCCTGGCTAACTCAGAGGCTCCTCATCCAGTAGAATGCCACATTCTGCACTATGGATATTTAGGCTAATCTCTTTGGCCTTGTAATAGATTTTAATGATGGGGGGGCATATGTACCATGGCACAATGCCATGCTATCTAGAGATATACTACTACTACTACCTAGTACTTTATACATGCACATATTAATAACAATAATAATTACCTAGCACTTATACAGTACATTAAGTTTTCCAAGCACTTCACAAATATGTTCTCATTTCCTCTTCATAAGAACACTTGGAGGTATGTGCTATTATTATTCCCATTTTAAAGATGAGGAAACTGAGGCAGACAGAGGTCAAATGATTTGCCTAGGGTTATACATCTAGTTATTGCCTGAAACAGCATTTGAACTTGGATTTCCCTAACTCCTGGTCCAGCACTCTGTCCACATCATCACCTAGTTTCCTAGTTTAATAAGTGATGAAAGAGATAGTATAATAGCTTGAGGGGATGGGTATGACCTAATAGAGTTTTTTTCCCCTTAGGAGGAGGAGACTGGCCATGTTTGAAGGCAGTCGAGATGAAACTGATAGATTGGGAGAGACTGAAATTTAGAGAGAGAAGGATGGCAGTTGAGGGGGAAATCTGTTGGAAGTGATGGGAAGGGATGGAATCAAAGAGGAGTTTGGTTTGGCAAAGAGAAGAAACATTAAAAGGGGTTAGAGACTGAAGGAAAGAAGCAGAGTAGAAGATGGGATTAAGGGGTTTTGATATGAAGAGATAGGGAGAAGAGGCAGTTAATGACAGATTTCCTCAGTAATGATTAGAAATAAAAAATAAATTAAAGGACATATAATAGAATCCTGGAATAATGAAAAAAAATACTCTGTCAAGGAGACATTTTGAGAAGTAAATATTGATCTAGGATGATTTGTAGACCAAAGGAAACTTGACTTCAAAAATGCCTATGAATAATTTTTGTATTCCTTTGAGGGTGAACTCATTTGAGACTTTGTGGCTGGGGCAGCTGGGTGACACAGTGTGCCAGGATAGAGTGTTAGGTCTGGAGTCAGGAAGACTCTTCTTCCTGAGTTTAAATCCAGTCTTAGACACTTACTAGCTGTGTGAACCTAGGCAAGTCACTTAATGGCAAACCAATATCTTTGCCAAGAAAACCCCAAATGGGGTCATGAAGAGTCAGATGTGATTGAAACAACTGAGCAGCAGATTGAGGCTAAAAGTGTTTATAATATTAAGAATACTTCAGTATCATAAAGATCTATAATTTTGTTGGCTTTATTACTCCCTCCACCAACACAAATCCCAACCCTTCTCTTCCTTAGTAGATGATCTTCAAGAATAGCCTGGGTGGAAAAATTCATCCATTTGTATCCAAACTGGGGATAGACTTTTCTAAGCTTAGGTAGACTAGTCCTCAGACAGCAGACATACAGTCTGTCACCAAGCTCATATTGAAAGCTTTTCCATCTTGTCAGAACTTTCCAAAACTTGTATCCCATTGGCATACCCTTTGAGAATCTTTTCTCCATAGTGAATTATCAAAGAAGCAGAGGTAGGACTTTAGAGAAAAATTATGAGAATGAGGGAGAAAAAGAGAAACATGGGTAGGAAATATTTGATATTTAACATTGTAGAATAATGGAAATCACAAAGGGCTCAATTATTAGTCTTATTGGCTGAATAAGACTTACTCATCTTACATGTCCTTGTCTGCACTCTGCTACATTAATATGATGAATAATTGAATTAAATGTAAAATCACATCATTAGGACATTTTATGACTTGAGGTAGCCACAAAAAATAGTAGAATGGTGTTGGCCCAACATAACTGCCTATTCCATTATTCTTCTGCCCCTTTCTTTGGCAAAATTTGCACAATGAAAACTAGGAGCCCGATTAGCAGCAATTCATACTGACAGCACTGCCAGGCAGAAATCAAGAGTGAAACTTGGGAATTAACTTGGGAATATCTTAAGAATTTAATTTTGCATCTTAGAAAATAGTAACTGTGTGAGACTTAAGAATACAATACAATTATCAACCGTGATTCCCAAAGACCACTAATGGAGAATGCTATCGACCTCTTGACAGAGAGGTAATAGACTAATGACTAAATGCACATTTTGTTTTGCTTGACTCTGCATTTTGTTGCAAGTTATACGTCTCTATATTTTCCATTTGGAGAGGTAGAAAGAAAAAATGTTTGATAACTGAATATGTATATGCACATATATATATGTAACAGGTTTTTGTTATTCTTTAGAAAAGTAGTAACTATTTTTAGAGAATCAAACTGAGCTTTATAGAAACAAAATTGTTGAAGATTACAGTTCAGAAACAAATAGCAAGAACAGTGTGGTGTAGTTGAAAGAGCACTGAGTATGAAGGTAAATGACTTGGTTTAGAATTTCAGCTCTGCTATGTATTATTGTTTATGTGATCTTATGGAAGTCATATAGATCTCTCTAAGCCTTGGCTTCCTCATTGATAAAATCAAAGAGTTGGTCTAAGTGATCTGTAATGATCTTTTCAGCTTTAAAGAAAGAGAGAGAGAAAGGGAGAGAAAGAGAGAGGGGGATGAGAGGGAGAGAGAGGGAGGAAAAGGGGGAGAGACACATTAGAACTACTATTGCAAATTGATGGGGTGTATTTTCTTCCCAAATAAAGCCACACAGTCACGTTGATAAAATGTATCTTTCCCTTTGTTTCCAGGGTAATGGGAGCGTGGCTAATCTAAAATGATGGGAAAAATCACAAAGTATTTTAGTTTGGAATATGTTTTTGTGGCTGCATCCTAAATATGTAACTTGGGAATTCACTTTCATGCAAACAAATAAGCCATATTGCGAAAGTTTGACTTAGAAGGACATGGAAAAATTTCCCAGCTTCCTTCCTTCCTTTCATCACCTCCCAGATGTATATATACCAAGTACCAGAATGAACAACCTTGCTTTCTCTCTATTTCAAATACTGCCATCTTTGTGCCTCAGATTTTTCTTAGAATTAGGATGTTTGGTTTGTTTTAAGTTTAAAGCTTTTTTGATTGAAAGGCCATCTAGTTAGTCTAGTCTTTCCTATACTGAAATTTGTGAATGTTTCAATGGACTTGTGTTATTGGCAACATGAATATTTTTCCAGTTGTGAAGCTCACAGTTCATGCTCACTCATCGCATGTAGTTCTTTTTTATGGCCCCCCCCTCCATAAATTGCCCACTCAACCAACATGTCAGAATAAACCAAATGGTCCACTCAACCAACATGTCAGAATAAATGTTAAAAATGATTATTTCAGAGAAATCACTTTGAAAACTGTGCAATGACCTATAAATGTGAGTTATTATTAATAAATACATCTAATAAGCAGAGCTTTAACTTTAGTTCTGCCACTTTATTACCTGTGTAAAACTGAGTAAATCACTTAACTTCTTGGGGCCTCAGTTTCCTTAGCTTCCAAATGAGATGGTTGCATTAAATGATTTCTGAGGTCCCTTACAACTCACAGTCTGTGATTTTATCAATCTAGGTGGAAATGTTAATGGTTTGTTGAAATGCTCAATTGCTACCATGCCTCTGAATAATTGAAAATTGGTTCTATCAACCAAATGTAAAGTAGGAAAAAACGACTACCTAGTAGCAACGACATTTACAACCTAATATCTTCTCACAAATTAATATGGGCTAAATACAAGGGGCAATTTAAGCCAATATATGTATGCCTGTGTAATTTGAAGTTTTCTCATATGTAAAAGGAAAGAGCTAAAATTGTTAACTGAATCATACAATGGAGTTGATTAAAAATCGGAAGCAATACCAACAGTGACCTTTGGGCTTGAATGATACAGGCTATATTAATAATCAAGTGATCAAGTGAGGCAGAAATGAAGCCTAATGAAGATGTCAAATTTCCATAAAGGAACTTTTTTGAAGACCCTGTGAAATATAAAGTGGAAGTGAGATGAGACAATGTAGAGAAAATCCAGATATCGAAATCTTAGTTAATTAACCTTTAAATACTTCTGACTTATATCCAAAGTCGTGATTTTGTCTCGCAATAAATATGTGCAGTTTTCTGGGTTTCATTCTTAAGATCATAGGTTCATGCGATCACACATTTAGCATTAGGTAACTCTCCCTTCCCCTCTCTCTCACCCCCTAAAGAGAAAGTAACCCATTAAAAAAGAGAGGCTTAAGGCAGATCAGAAATAATTCATTTGAGAAAGTACTGTGGAACATTAAAAGGGTAATAAAAGATATATACACACGTGTGTGTGTGTGTGTATGTCAAATATATTTGTGATGCATAAAAACAGTGTTCAAGGGAGAAAACCAATCCATTTCTAAAACATAGCTGACTCAAGTCAATTCACCACAAATAGTTGCTTCTCTGTGTGTATATGTGTTATAGAGTTATTTAAGTATTCTATTTCCTCTTCTGTTACTCTGGGTAGTTTACATTTTTTGTAAATATTCATCCATTTTACTTAGATTGTTAGTTATGTTGGCATGTAATTGGGCTAAATAACACCTCCTAATTGCTTTAATTTCATCTTCATTGGTGGTGCATCTCTTTTTTATATTTGATACTAGTAATTTGGTTTTCTTCTTTCATATTAACCAATGGTTTATGTATTTCATTGGTTTGTAACAGCTTTTTAATTTGACTTTCTGCTTCCAGTCTATCCCCGCACTCCATTCCATCCTCAACACCATAGCCAAAGTGATTTTTCTGAAAGTATAGGCCTGACCATTCCTCACTATTGCCTCCAGAATTTTTAACTTTTAATAACTAACAAGTGCATTGAGTCTTTTGGGATATTTAATTCTCCACTACCTGCCCATTCCTAAGTTTTCCCTTTCACATTATTCTCCTGCATCTGTATTGGCCTACTTTTTGTTCCTGCATAGGCACTTACTTGCTTCATAAAGAATGGGTATGCTAGATAGAGTTAGCTCTAACCAGCTAAGAGATTGTTAAATTTTTATGCATTTGCACCTCAGAAACTGGCAATTATCACAAAACAGGGCTTGATTGTTTAGACTTAGGAAAGTTTTAGTAAAGCAAATTAAATTTAATGTTTGTGCATACATTTTGAATTTTCTTGGAGGGCCAGGTTGTTAGCCATTTACCAGCATACTCCTGTATTACTCTATAAACATTACTTGACCTCAGGGAATGAAGTCATCATCAGACCATGGGTCTGATGACTATAGGCTAATAACAACAGCAATGACATTTTTCAGCACTTTAAGTCTTTCAAAGTTCTTTACATCCATTATCTCATTGAGCCTCATAACACAAGTCCGTGCCAAGGATGTTCTCTCTCTTTACCTCTATATTTTAGAATCCTTGGCATCCTTCAAGACTCAGCTGAAGCCCCACCTTCTGAAGAAGGGCCTTTCCCAATTTCTTCAGCAGCTAATACCTTTCTCTTTAAAGATACCATATATATATATATATATATATATATATATATATATATATATATATATATATATATATATATATATATATATAGTATTTTTATATAATGTATCTATGGAGGTACTTATTGTCACATCCATCAGAACGTAAGGGCCTCAAAGGCAGTAACTGTTTTACTTTTTTCCTAGTATCCTCAGCAATTAGCCCAGGGTATGGCAAATGGTAATCATTTAATAAATGTTGTTAGTTTATTGATAGAAAGTACAATTCTCATTGGAGTTTTTAAAAGTAGCATGATATATATTGATAGTGTAGAATTATCTTTGACATTACTCGATGATAGGAATAAGGCATTTGAATATGAAATAAGTATTATTCTCAATATGCTTCTTGCTTCTGCTAATATTTTAACTACAGTAACACTATTGGGAAGGAGAAATAAGGTGAAAATAAAGAAATAATAAAAGAAAGGAAAATGTAACTATCGCAGTATGGCAAGTAATTGTGGGTTGAAGCTTTTGAAAATTGACAGATAACTAAGACTCATCCTCATGGCCTGTAAGTTCCAGAGGAAAGTGGAGTTGTTTTAATAACCAGATATATATCTGTTGTCCTCAAGACACAAGGAAGGTGTGCCCTGATAGGTTAAGGAGGAAATTTATGGTTATATTTTTTTATTTAAACATTTTCATGTGCTAGGAATTTCAGTGTCTCTAACAGTAGAACTATGACAAAAGGAAAATATAAAATACATCATGAATGTTGCAAATTTTGATCACAAGTAAATCATGTAGGAATGATTGGTCTTCATAATTTTTAGTAGTTAACATTTATTAAGTTCCAAAAGCTGAACTGAAACTTCAAAAGTCTTTATGAATGAAGGCTTTAGACACAGATGATGTAGAAACCTTGAACTGGATCTTTCCTCTTTGATTTGGGGTATGTTCTTCATTACTCTTTGTCATGCCCCTGGTCTGAGTTGAGGTTTGATAAGTGTTAGTATTAACCATCATCATTCTTCTTTCAAGGACACGTTTCTTGTCATAGTTGCTACAAATAACTTAGAGATAAGTGCCTGTGGTAAGATATGCTTCTTTTAAAAGGCAACCATTGGCCTATTTTAACACATGATCTGCCTTTCAATTCAATGCAGTAAATAAATAGTAACAATGCTTTTTTAAAGGCCCTTCTTTAGGCTGTAGGTATAAAAAGAGGACAGGGCACTCAGAGTGTTCACACTTCAGTGGAAGGGGCCGGAATTGAAGAGGAGTAGAATTAGAACTATCCAAAAGTGAAATGGCCTGCCATTACAGGCCTTTAAGCAAAGGCTGGATGGCCACTTGTTGGGTCTTCATATATTCATTCATTCATTCATTCATCCATCATTCATTCATTCAAGAAACACCTACTCTGTGCAAAGCATTGTGTTACCAGTGGGGATACAGAGACAAAAATGATACCATGTCTGTGTTTAAGGAGATTACATTATATAGGAAGAAAAGCATATCATGTCATCATGATGATGATCATCGTCAAATCATCATAGCTAGCATTTAAATAGCACTTTAAGATTTACAAAGCATTGTATAAAGTTATCTCATTTAATCCTCACAATATCTGTGCAAGGTTGGTACTATTGTTATCCTCATTTTACAGATGATGAAACTGAATCTGAGTGACTTTTAAGAAACTTGCCCAAGTTCCCGCAGCTAGTAAATGTCTGAGGCAGGATCTAAACTCAGGTCTTCTTGACTCCAAGTTTAGTACTCTTACCTACTGCAACAACCAGCTGCCATTCTGTATACAAATAAGTCAATAAAAATGTTCATGTGAAATTAAAAAAAAGGAATTTAAGGAAGAAGGCACTAATAATTTGGGGGATCAGTGGTGGCACCAGAATAGAGATTTGAGTGGAGCTAAGATTCCAAGAGGCACAGGTCAGGAAAGAGCATATTTTTGGCATGGAGGACAGCCTTTGCAAAGGGGCAGAAGTAGGAGATTGAATATCACACATGGGGAATAGTAATTTTGCCAACAAGTCTGACTAAATTGTACAGTGTGAGAGGGAGAGTAGTAATGTGATCTTGGTTTGGACACACAGGCTGGAGTCTGACTGTTATAAGCTTTAAATGCCAGAAAGTGGAGTTTGTACTTTATCTTAGGGGCAATAGCGAACCACTGAAACTTCTTAAATAAAAGAATGCTGTGGTCAGTTTTGTGTGCTAGGCATATTAGTTTGACAACTATATGGAGCAGAGAGGGAGTCCAATTAGGAGCTTCTGACAATGGTCCTGATAAGAGACAATGAGGGCTTAAGTGGAATGATCGTCTTATGAGTGGAGAGTCTGGGGCAGATATAAGAGATATGGAGGTAAAGTCTACAAAATTATCAATTTATAGGAGAAGTGAGGGAGAATAAAGATTCCCATATGACCTTGTGGTTATGAACCTGAATGACTAGAAAGATGGTGGTAGCATTGAGAGAAACAGCAACATAAGGAAGAGGAGGGATAGGTTTACGGAATGTGAAGAAGATAAAGGAATCTAAGACACTTGAAAAGGCAGGCCTGAAATAGGACTGAGAGGGAATCCAAAGTTATCCAGAGGGTGCTAGTGGCCTGAGGAGAGCTGGATTCTGTACATCATCATCTAAACTTCATGAAATTTATTATATCTATCAGAGATGAGAAATAAAATTTGGCATCATTGCCTTTCAGACTACAGGATGATTATTATTTGCTATACCAAAGCTAAAATTAAGCAGTAGTTATTTCATTCCTTAGGTCAAATCATTTTTAAAACCTTTATTTCCTATTCCCCCCTCCCCCATGAAACTCAAAGACAATTATCAACATCATGTTGTATGTTGTATTAGGAATTCCTGTTGACATATATGTTGGATGACATGGGTTCTGAGGCACTTTCCAACTTGTAGAGTCTATGATCTGAAACTACCAAACAATACATAGAAGCAAGCAAGTACGGCACAAAAGATAGAATGAGAAGGGATGAAGTGTGTTGTATAGAAAGGTCACTTTCTTTGGGGGACAATCAGGGAAGAAGTCATGAATGAGCTGGAAGCTGAGCTATGTTTTGATGGAAGAGAAAGATAAAGGTATAGGTGAGGAGTGAATGTATTCCAGTCCTGATGAGATGTTGACCTATGTGAATAAATGGAGATGGGAGAGGGCAAGATCACACAATAGCTAATAGGACACTTTCATTGGAATATAGAAAACATGAAAGAGAGTAGTGGAAAGGTAAGAAACAGGATGGAGTTAGATTGTAGAGAGAGATAAATGCCATTTAAGGGTTTGCATTTCATCCTATAGGTAGTAGAGGAAGCCATTGAAGGTTCTTGAGTAGAGGAGTACTATGTCTAGACTAATAGTTATTAGGAACATTATTTTGGCAGCTATGTGAAGGATGGATTGGAGAAGGGAGAAACTGGTGTCAGGGAAACTAGTAAGGAAGTTAACACAATAGTCCAGGTGACTGCTAACAAAAGTCTATGCTAGGATGTTAGCCATTCAAGATGAGAAAAAGGTAGAGATAGAAGATGTCATGGAGGTAGAATCAATAGGACTTGATGTCTGATTTGATGATGCAAGGTTGTGAAGGAGGGAGAAAATATTAACCATTAATATTTCAAGTTTGGATGACTGAGGGAGTAGCTGACGGGAATATCCTCAGAGTTAGAAGGAAAGACAGGCTTAAGCGGGAAGATGATGATTTCTGCTTGAGATAACCAAGGCTGAGAATGGAGAGAAGGATGAGATGAGGGTTGAGATAGAAGGTTATGGGGTGCCCACACTTAGGCAGGAAGAGGAAGAAGAGGTGGCAGGTAGAAGGAGAAACAGGAGGGAGTGACTTCACAGAAACAAATTGGAGAGATAGTTTCCAGAAGGAAATGGTGAGCCATATTCTACAATAGCTACAGAAAGATCAAGAGGATAAGAACTGAGAAATGGTCATTGGATTTATCAGTTGAGGCATCACCTGTGAATACAGTTTTAGTAGTTAGTGCTGGGGAGAGATTGCCCTCTACTAATGAAGCGATTACTTTATCCTGCCAGTGTCTGTCTATATCACTGCCTTACTTTATTTCTGGTTAAAAATTGTAGCTCATGGAACAATTGCTGTCATTGATTCCTCTCAGTCACAGACATAGAGAAATTTTACTGTGCTTCTGACATCTAGGAAGTGGGTTAGAGGGAGGGCAACTGAATGTGTGTAATCTCTAAATGAGAACTCACTTAAATTATATGAACTACACAGTCAAGAAAGACCATTGTAACTACTACAAGATCACACCCAACAGCACTGGAAACATTTCCTCTATTAAGCGTTCAGGCATTTTATATATATATGTATATATGTATATGTATATATATATATATATATATATATATATATATATATATATATATATGTATATATGTATATATATGTATGTGTGTGTGTGTATATATATGTATATATATATACTGTTCTTCATAGTTAAGACAGGCAACCTGGATAAAGCATTGATTTATATCTTATTGGACCATAAATTTACAAGCCGTCCAACAGCTCCATTTTATAGATAGAAGAAAATGAGGCTCAGAGAAGCTAAATAACCTTTCAAGGCTTACACACTAGTGAATTTCTAAGACGGAATTTGAACTCAGATCATCCTGACTGCAAATTCAGCACTCAATCCACTATCCTACCCCTTAGAGGACCTGCTTGGGTTTAAATCCTGGTCCTGGGGTTTATGACCTTGGGTGATGCCCTTCATTTCTCTGGGTTTTAGTTTCCTCATATATAAAATTAAGAAGTTGGACTAAATGGTCTTTGGGATCCCTTTTAGCTCCAAGTCCATTATTCACAACACTATGACATTCTATGGGATGCTATAATGGTTTTCTAATCACTGTAGCCTTCATTGGTCTTATAAGCAATGCAGTGTGCTCAAATCTGATATCAGATTGTTTCTTCATTTTTCTATTTGCTGGCTTCTGTGGCTTTGATTTGTATTTAAATCACATTGTTCATGTTCCTTATTTTGTCAAGAGGCAACTAGCCTACCCTTGTTTGATACTCTTCTTGCCGTCACTGTTTGTTGCTTCATTTCACTGTAGATTAGTCCTTGAATCCCCAAGACAGACATTGAAGGCTGTGGGGAAAAAAAGCTAGTTGTTGTTTATCTTCAGATGAACTCTTTTATGAACATCACCAAGATGTGATGAGACTGCACAAAGAAATAGCGTTTTACTCTCTATCTAAACTAGGCATTGGAACAATGGACCAGACAAGAAAAGCTGTCATCAGAATCTACACACACGCTGCTAAGGAAAGTAAATTGAGGAGGGACTGGAGACACTGAAGAGTAGAACAGTGACATTCTGGTGGTGCAGGCAAGCTTTATGTGATGAGTAAGCAAAAGAGGAGGGGCCCACAGAAATAGCTGTGACTGCACAGGAAGTATGTCCAAGAATTCATGGCCTAAAAAAGATACGGACAAGAGATGAAAGCCAGGGAAGGTAACTAAGGCTGGGGAGAAAAAAGACAGGGTTATATAATAGCATCAGGAAAGTGAGAATCTAGCATGCACTGAAGCTTGAACTAAATGTTAGAGCTAACCGAAAGGGTTTTGTTGTTCTTATTATTTTTGAAGCTGATGTTGGGAGCAAGAGGAAGATCAAGAAAAAGACAGAAATCCTATTGAAGGAAAGGAGAAAATGACAACTGATGGCAAACAGTAGGACTCCTATTGCTTCTCCTTCTCCTACCAAGGGAAACTACTTTCAGATTAGGAAGAGTAAAACAGAAAATAACAAGAAATGGAAAACCAATGTCCAATTGTCTGAGTAGTGTCATTTTTTTTTTTTTTTGGGTCTGGAAAAGGTATTTTAATTGGACATTCTCACTATCTCTTTAATTCCATAGAACAAAACCTCTTTCCCTCCCTAATGTCTTCCCCTGTTAGAATGTATGCTCCTTAAGGTCAGCGACTTTTTTATTATATATTTTTTGTTCTCAACACTTAGTACAATGCCTGGCACATATTAAGTACTTAACAAATGTATCCTTCCTTCCTTCGTTCCTTTGTTCCTTCTTTCCTTAGTAGATGGCGGAAGAACACATGAACGAATTCATTGGGGTCAAATCATTTTGCCTGAGTGAGCTACGTACAAAGGCAGCCCAAAATTTATAGATGTGATAGCTAAGGCAATCAATCAAACAACACGTATTTATTAAGTATCTGCTATGTACCAGTCACCATACCAACTGCTGACATACAAATAAAAAAGTGAGTAAGTCCCTGCTTAAGGAGCCTAATTCTACCCAGGGAATAAAGCCTGGTCACAAATAACTAAATACTAGGTATATACAAAATGTTTAGTGATTTAGAGGGTAACACTAGCAACTGGGAAAATCTAGCAGCCCTTGTGAAAGTTGTGGCACTGGAACTAAGCCTTAAAGGGAGCTAGGGATTCCAAGGGATGGAGCTTAGAATTGAGGGCATCCCAGCAAAGACAGGAGATGGAATGTATTGTATAAGAACCATCACATAGGCGATTTTGACTACAGCATAAGAGTTCATGTGGGAGTGTAAATGTGTAATCAGTCTGGAGGGACAGGGTGAAGCCAAATTGTGAAGGGCTGAAAATTGCCAAGCACAAGTTTGTACATTATCCAGAAAGCAATGAAGAACTTCATAAACTTCTTAAGCAGGGGAATGACATGATCAGACCTGGGCTTTCAGATTATTGGTTTGGTAGTATGGAGTTTGGATTGCGGAGGGGGAAAATGGAGGCAAGGAGGCCTTTTGAAATGGTAATGTAAAAGTGTACCATCACTAGCCAACAGGATCCTGATGAGAGATGTCAAGAGTCTGCATGTAAGAAAACATCTGGATTTTTCTTTAAAAAGTGAAGAAGATGATTTAGGTTGATTCCAGACAAAATTTTAGGATGGATTATTAAAATAGTTTGTGAACACTTAGGGAAGAAGTGATCACTAAGAGTGAGTATGTTACATTAAAAGCAAGTTGTGCCATATTAAATGTGTTAAATTAATTTTCTTTTTTGAAAGAACTAATAAGCTAGTAGATCAGAGGAATGGTATGGACATCATATGTATTGATGTTAGTGAGGCATTTGATAGTCTCATGATGGGCTTAAGGAAAAGATGAAGAGCTATGGACTGGGTAACAGTATCGTTAGGTGATTCAAAACTATCACTTTGCAAACACAAACACAGATACAAAGAATTCTGATGTAAGGAGCAATGTCAGCTTGGAGAGCCAGATGGCTCTTTGATGTTTAGTATTTTTATTAATTATTGTGTAAGGCACAAACAGTTTATTAAATTCATAGATGATGTGAATCTGGGAGGGATGAAAACCGTACTGTGCATTGCCCTAGTCAGACCATATCTGGAATATTTTGTTTAGTACTGGGCATCATATTTTAGAAGAGACATTGATAAACTAGAAAGTATCCAGATGAAGACAGTCAATATGATGAAGGGTCTTGAGTTTATATGGTATGAGGTTAAGTTGAGGCAACATATACCATCAATAAGCATTTATTAAGCGCCTTTTATGTCTTTTGATAAGAGAAGAATCATAATTATGAGGGAGGATGTGATACCTGTTTTTAAGTATTTGAAAGTTTGAGGTGTCAGTGAATGGGTAATCCAGATAGACATGTTGATGTAGGCAGACGTTTGGAAATGTGGATCTGGAAATTGGTAGAGGGATCAAGACTGAGACAGAGATTCATAGAAGTAATAATTGAAGCAGTAGGAGTATAGGAATAGAGTCTATGCAAGAGCAAAAGTCTTGCATTGTAGAAAAAGTAAGAACTTCATCTGTCAGGCATACAATTGCTGGAGTACCCAGTGGGAAGGAAAATTGTATTTTCTCTGAAGCATGCCTTTGTGCTGAGTGCTCATTTCCCTTGGGGAGTGATTGACTGTATAACTTTTGTGTTTGGGCTATTCTTGCATGTCATAGAGAGAATGCCAGGGAGATGGCAAACAGCAAGTCTTTGGTACAATGTGGCTGCCTTGAAAAGAACATGGACTCCTGAAATGCTGCAAGCCACTCCAATCCACACTAGAAATACTTCCCAAGAGGGTTTATAAAATAGGGAATGAAAGCATTTCTGAAATTGGCAAAAATTTAAAAAAAAGATAAATGAAATCCCTCTTTTTCCCCTTAGTGAGACTATTTTCTGAAAAGGATAAGAATATAGTTTGCAATTAAGTAAATTACTTATGAAATGTCAATTCTGCCCATTAGTATTTCATTTTTATTTGACTCTTGTCAAATGGGTTACTCTAGATCCACAAGTCTAAATTGTGTGAGGGTCTATTTGCAGAAGGGAAAATGCTTACATCACTATTTGGCTGCTTCATAGTCCATTCCCTATCTGTGGAGTACTTTGAGAAAAACAGAGGTACGTTTACACTCCTCTAGTATATTTCCTGGAGATGTAGGACCAGCTTGAAAATAATGTGTAACTGGGGCTAAATGACAACACAGGAGCCAAAGTAGGAGGAGAACAGCAGGGTTTAGTGTGAGCCAAATGCATTTTTAATGCTTTGGATGTTGACTGATAGAAACCTTATCATTACCAAACATTTTATATAGCACTTAATGCTTCCAAAGTGCTTATTTACATTTTTCATTAGTCATCCTCCTTCACTAACACCACATAAGAAAGTTGATAGGCTCATTGTTAGGAGCTGAAGACAAGTCATTTTCTGACAGCTGGGTAGCAAAGTTTGAACACAGCTGGTCAATTTCTGATTTATTTTTTTCACCATCTTGACTAGCAAAGTATTCTTTAAAGATAACAGCTAGCATTCAGATTGAGGTTTGCAAAGCATTTTTCAAATATTATTTCATTTTATTTTTACAACAACCCTGGGAAGTAGGTGCTGTTATAATCATCTTTATTTTATAATTGAGGAAACTGAGGCAGACATGTTAAATGATTTGTTCAGGGTCATACAGCTGGTTAGTGTCTGGGACCAAATTTGACCCCTGGCTCTCTGTCCACTGTACCACTCACCAGAGATAATGACTCTAGCAGATCCCAGTGCATCCTTTAGTTAGCTTATTATGTTTCATACTTCCTTGTTGGCTTAAAGAAAAGACTCTTTTTTTTTTACTCTTTAAATTTAGAGCACTGATATTTAAGCTGCTTAGATGTTATCACAACAGTGCCTAGTATGTAGTAGGTGCTTAATAAATACTAGGTTGATTGTTTAATCACAATCAAATTTCAGGTTAATTGAAGGTTGATTGTTTGCTGAATATGTATTTTTTCCAGTCCCTTTTGCTTTAGAGAGGCGATATAGTATAGAATGTTGAACTTAGAGTTGGGAAATTTGAGGCTGAATCTTGCTTCAGGTATATCTTAGCTGTGTGACCCAGGACAAGTCACTTGAGGAAAACTCAATTTCCTCAGAGGTAAGATGGAGATAATAATATTTTTATTATCTACCCCTCTAAGTTGTGAAGCAATTGGTCTGTATACTTTAAATGCTGTGTAAATGTGAGTTCTTATTGCTATATTCCCCTTGCTTCCAGAGGTTGAACGTTTTAATCTTCAAAATGGTTCTTTTGACCAGTCAGTTGGCAGGGGAAATAAAAGAAGTTATTTCCCAACCAGACTAGTTCATTGCTATTGCAATGAATAGGAATAGGGTAAAACTATTGGTTTTTGTCATTACCGATGCTATCTCTCATCCCCACAAGTGATGCTCCAGGGGTCTGGTTGGCTAGGTGATTTCTGAGATCTCTTCTAACTTCAAGATTCTATCATCTAATATCAGAAGTCCACCTTTCTTTTTGTAATGAAAAGGCCTGACATGAAATCTTGCACTCCTGTGGCACCAAGACATCTTGCCTGACTGTAAATGATCAGGTGACTATCACTGCTTGGCTAGGAAGAACCAAATTGTTGTATACCATAGAGGGGGTCTGCATTTGTTTCCCTGGACCCTTGCAAAGTTATCTTCTTTCCTTAGCAAGTTTGGTTTTGTTTAGGTAAATGTGATTTTACTTCTAAAGGAGTAAGTATGATTTTTGAACTTGCTTTGCAGGCAAATTATCTTTTGAAACCTCTCTGGTAATTTCTAGGAGTGATTAAATTCTCATTGAATAATCAGTTTACCTGAGCACCTGTATACTTTGAAATCGAAATAGGATAATTTTGTCTTCTAACTTAAGGGCTCCCTTGAGGGTCTTGTAGAAGTCATGCACATGACTTCTGTCAAACCCTTTTTCATTCGTCTTTTAAGTTACTTGCCATAATAGTAGCTAGCATTTATACAATGCTATAATGTTTTGCAGCACACTTCCCCTATATTATCTTATTTGGTCCTCATAACAATCCCATTGGATAGGTGCTATTATTACTTCCATTTTTCAAATGAGTTGAGGCTGGGATAAGTTAAATGACTGGCCTACGGCCACACAACCAGTAAGTTTCTGAGGCAGGATTCAAACTCAGGTTTTCTTGACTCCAACTCTATTGCTCTATGCCATCTAGATACTTTAACCTGATGGTATAAAGTCTCTTTCTCAAGTCTTGACTGTTTAGACTAACTCTGACCATAAAGACAATCATTGTTTCCACCTTCATTATTGTTATCACTGTTAATAATCCAAGCCCCCTAGAATGAATTCTGTATTTATCTATCACTTCCTTTGTCTTGTGGTTTAAATATCTCCTATAAGTGTAATGTTGATGTTAATGGAAGAAGAGGAATTTCTGTTAGATTGATTTCATAGACTTACAGTTTGTCATTTAGCAGTGCTTGTGTGCAAGATGGAAGCCAGTGGGGAAGCTGAACCTATGCCAAATTAACTTTTTCTGCCACATCACGTGAGCCAATAAAAATTGTTACCCAGCTGTTTTGTATCCACATCAAGGACCAAACTAGACATGAATGACTTAAGCTGCTTAATGAAGTATTTTGATGAGGTGCACCACAAATTTCCTTTAGGATAGAATGTGGTTTACTTAGAACCCAGCTGTGTCTTTAGTTTGTGGGGAATACCTTGCCTGGAAGTTATCATCTGAGGTCGTCTAGAGATCAAATGACATCAAATGCCCTACTATGCTGAAAAGTTGCTGAGAGCTTAGTGCTGTACACATTGCAGATTTTAACATATTTGTTGGATGATAATTGAATGAATAAATGAAATGGAAACTAAGCCCTTGGCCAGTGATTCTGAAATGGCTTGAAATTTCTACACTTGTGGGCAGGGCAGGGAGCAGAAGATGGGAGAACAGCAATTGGTGGATTGCCATCTACGGAAAATTTCTGGGGTCCTTTTGTCCAGCCTGTTTGGGAAAGACCATCCACTCTTGTCCCTTCCAGCTCTGGGGTCTTATGAAAGATGGTATGTGAGAGAACACAGTGATTCTTTTATTTTCTGCATACGGGATATTCAGATGGCTCTAAGTTTTAGCTAAATCCCTGTAGGAAGCAAGTCTCCTATGCTATCAGGAGCTGACAATGCCAGTGTCAGGACCACAATGTGTTCACCAAGTTAACTGAGTTTCTGTTCCCATAACTTTGGATCTGCCTACATCTTCTATCGTTCTTGGGAGTAATTTGAGTTGTGTGAGAGGTATGAAATAGAACCACTTCCAAGTTTTATCTTAGTTTCCTAATAAACAGACTCAGATTGGCATCAGCCATTTTTTTCTGCTGCTATATTATGCTGGCAACTAATTTCCCTGCTCTTAGGTCTCTTTTGACACAGGCACTTTACAGGCTTAACACCTAGATTTTTTTTTTATATTTCTCTCTCATTAAACAACTTTGTAAATATTTAGTGTTTGTGTTAGGCATATGGAAGAAATAATTCAGAAGTATCATACTCCTTTTCTCTAGAGGCCAGTGTCACCAGACACTTTTTTTGCTTCTAGTGTTTACATTTGGATAATAAATTCCCTTGAAATAAGATAGACATAAACACGTTACCCATATTTCTACCTTTTTTTTGTTCAATATGTGATTTCACAAGGTATTTCTTATTGTTCTTATTATCAATTTTTCTTATTCTTGCTATAAAGGGGCAAACTATATTTCATATCTTAGCCTTTATAAATCATACATTTCATTCACTTGGCTTTTCTGTGATTTGGTTCCTATTCTACTTTTTATAAAAATTCTTACCTTTAGATATCATTTATCTATTCTTTTCTATTGGCTTTATCCATCTCTTCCAAGTTTCAACTTGTGTAATAAATACTGTACAGTCCTCTCCACTCCCATCTTCTTTTTTAGGCAATTAGAAGAAAATTATTTTACTTTATTAAATATTTTCATTATGGAAATATAGATATTTGCATATAATGTAAAGGCATTAAACCTCTAAATAGACTCTCTTATTCCTTGCCACACCAAGAAGACCATTTTAAGAAGGTTGGTCAGAAAAAAAATGCTTCAGCATTATAAAATCTCCGTCGTCTCCTAGCTGCTACTATGAAGACAAAAACCCCATGAAGCGTATCAGTCTCCCACTCATTTGAATTCCACATACTGGGGTAATTATGCAGAATGGCTGACAATGGTCAGAATTCATAGTGGTAAATTCATGATCTCTAGAAAACTTCATTATTCTTAGCACCTTTAATATAAGGTATTCACTAGAAGTCACTAAATACTTGATTTGTAAATTCCCAAATGTAGCGACCTTTTTTCTGCTTCTGTTCCTGTGTACGGACTGCCTCCCATCCCTTAAATGCATTCCATCCTCATCTCGGCCTCTTAGAAGCCTTAGGTCACTTCAAGAAAGAAAGGAAAGAAACAAGAATTTATTAAGTGCCAGCTTAATAACTTTATTAATGTGCTATTTATTCCTATTTATATTAAGTCACTAGTCACAGTGGTAAGTGCTTCCTGAGTTATATCTTATTTGATTGTCATAATGACCCTGGGAGATAGGTGCTATTATTACCATCCCCATTTTACAGTTCAGGAAACTGAGGCATACAGCGGTTAAGTGACTTGTGCAATGTCACACAACCTATATTTTGAGGCCAGATTTGAACTTAGGTCTTCCTGACTGCAGTACAGGCCCAGTTCTGTTCATAATACCTCCCTGGCTTCCTTCAGGGCTCATCTTGTATTCATCTACTACTGGAAACCTTGCCTGTGCTTTCTTCTTAAATGATTATGCATGTTATGTTCCTTAGTAGAATGTAAGTTTCTTGAAGGTAGGGGCTATTTTTCTTTCATTTTTGTATATTCAGTACCTAGCAAAGTATCTTGAATATAGTGGGTGCTTTATGAATGCTGCTTGGCTTGTTAATAACCCATGAACATATCTCCAGTAAGGAAAGCTGTTGCTGTTCAAAGTATTGCATTCCTTGTTGAAAGATAGCATCTTACTGCCTGGGTTTCCATGTGTGTGTGTGTGTGTGTGTGTGTGTGTGTGTGGTCTCAATATAGCAAGCATAGCCAAGTATTTCAAGAAGACTTTCAGGGTAGAGGTGGGAGGGAGTGTTTGGGTTTTTTAACTGATGATTAACTGATGAGGTGATTGAATCTGATTCAGAACCATGGAAAAGAAAAAAAAATATCCCTGGCACATAGTAGGTACTATGTAAATGCTATTATTCCTATTCTGTTTATTCTCCTAGGGTTTTATCAATTCTAGAGAAGTACTTTCATGGCTTTAGTATATGTAAAGTGTATTGAACCACTCAATTTTAGGTGTTCCATTTTCTTCTGGTTTAGAGAATTGACCATAGTTTCTGAGTTTTCCTTGTCAAATACTTAAACTTCATATTAAAAATTCTTTATATAGATCACAGATATTACTCAGGAAAATATAATTATTTGAATATCTCTATACATAAAAGAAGCAGCAAGATAAGAAGCAAAGAGTCTATCATTTATTCTTCTTCTTCTTCTCCTGAATATCATCTCTCTTCCTGTGTGAAATCTTGTCATGTCAAATGTTTCAGTTTTCCAAACATGTATTTCTCTTCTATGAATAATGAACAGTTAAATCTAGATTAGTAGGTCAAAATATTTTTCTTGAAAGTCCAAATACAATGTATATCCTGGGTCTTGTAATGGCCATTAAGTGGGTAGAACAGTTTATTTTTTCATTACGCACTTAGTGGAATACACATTTGTAAAGCTAGGAAAATTTTCAAATTCTCCACCAGATTTTGAATAGATTTATTTTAATTTGGTAAACATGGATTTTCTTATTACAAATCACGAATATCTTCAATTTCTTTAAACAAATATCCAGTAATCTTTTGATCAAGATCTTATGCAAGTGGGGTTTTGTAACCTCCAAAAATAAAGACTGAGATGAAAATGAAACAATGCTTTTGGGGAAAAATAGCTAAAATATCTATTTTTTACCAATAATCTAAAAGATAATACTTATTCTTGGCCTCCAATGAAGAAAAAAAATTGCTAATTCCCTGTACTGCTTCATCCTAGGCATATAATACATCATGAAATTGAACAGACCGCACCTCACTTTTGACCAAGTTTCAGGACTTATAAAAAATTAAGCATCCTTAAGTGACAGGAAACCACTTCAGTGGATCGATGTTCCAGTTTCCAAAGTTGGCCTCATGTAATTGAAGATGGACTTGGGTTTCTGAATTTTTGCTCCAAGTGCATTAGTGTTTTGATTTTGTTTCTAAGTGGCAAATAGGTGTATGATTAGGTCCTTTATGCTATTCTAACCAATTACAAATAGTCTATTCTGTACAGCAAGTAGGAAGCTCAATATAGTGGTCTTTCCTTTTAGGAAAACTTATGGATAGTTTGAGAGAAAAATTTATTGAAAAAAAATAACCTGGCTACTAATGATGAACTCTTTGGCTGTGATAATTTGAGAAATGAAAAAATATAAAATGGTTTACAGTCTTCTGCATTTGCAGCACTGGTGGCAGAATAGCAGAAAAGGGACAGAGAGTATAAAGAATGCCTTCATTTTTAGAGTGTATATAAATCTTAACTGAACTGTTGGCACTGTACTTGTGAGGTTCTTGTTCAGTGACAAACTAATGGCCATTCTATTCACATGGGGTCCAAGAACTTGTCTTAAACAATTGATAATTGTCTTTCAATACAATTATTTTATGCATTTCAAAACATTATTTGGAGGAGTCCATAGACTTTACCCTACTGTCCAAGGAGTCCCTATCCCTAACACAAAAAAGGTTAGAATCTCTATAGTTTTGTGGAGTTGTTCAGTCACATTCACTTCTTCATGACCCCCCGGACCATAGCATGCCAGGCCCTTCTGTCCTCTATTATTTCCCTAAGTCTATCCAAGTTCATGTTCATTCCTTCCATATTCATTATTTCCATGATAATGTCTCTCCATCTCATCCTCTGCCATCCCCTTTTTCTTTTGCCTTTAATCTTTCCTAGCATCAATCTTTTCCAATGAGTCCTATCTTCTCATTATGTGGCCAAAGTATTTAAGAATCTCTATGCTAGAGAAACTGACTTGTTGGTACCATATATGTGAGGTTGCTGCTCGGGGATAACCTTGTGGGAATGCTACTAGATGAACTAGATAATACAGTTTTGACATTTGACTCTGTAAGTGAAACCAGAAGAGAAAAGAAGTTGCAAATAAACAGAAGAATGACTCTCAGGTTCTCCACGGAGAGCCTTTGCCAAAGGCTGGTTTAAAGAAGGAGACACTTGGGGATGATGTAGATGTGTTCTGAGGTATAGGCGAGAAGGAGCTCAGTATAGAAGGCTTCTATTTTCTCAGTAAAAGAGGTCAGGTTCTCTGCTGAGTGGGAGGACAGAAAAGAATAAGCATTTATATAGCACCTACTGTGTGCCACAGACACTGTGCTAAACACTTTTACAGATATTATCTCATTTGTTGCTCACAACAACCCTGTGAGGTAGCTGCTATTATTATCCCCATTTTACAGTTGAGGAAACTGAAGCAGCAGAAATTTAGTGACTTGCCCAGGGTCACACAGTAAGTTTCTAAGGCCAAATTTGAACTCCTGACTTCAGGCTCAATTCTTTAACTACTGTGCCACCAGCAAGGGGACAACGTGTTGGCTATTGGAGAGAATGGGTTGGGATCCTTCTGATGTTTACTAGCTGTTTAAAATCAAGGACACATTCTTGAGAGAGATGCTTTATGGCCTTGGATCCTGCCCTTAATCTTGGTCTGAAAGTCTTACAATGAATGTCCTTAATTACAAGGAGAATTGGATGACTAGATTAACAAAAATCAATATTCCTTACCAGGATTCCTTACAACACATTCAAAGTTGACAGTGTAATTTTTATGATGACAGCATATATGAAACCCATCATGGGCTCATAGATGTAGAGATGAAAGGGACCTTACACCATCTAGTTTAACCCCCTGTTTTTCTCTCAGATGAAAAAAATTGACACCCAGAGAGATTAAGAAGTTTTATCCAAGACCACAGAGGTAGAAGTAAATGCAGGAACTAAAATTCAAGTTCATGGCCTTTGACTAAAATTTAGTCTCCTTTCCTCAGTATTACATGGCTTTAGTAGTCTTTGAAATAGTAACAAAACTTTTCTTTTTACATTTAAACAAAGCCAGCTTGTTCTAGTAATATAATCTATATTTTTAAAATGGCAGTAGAAATTTTTTTCACTTAAAATTGTCATTTAAATATCTTTTAATGGTAAACAAAATCTAATTCTTTTGAACTTCCATATCTCCAACCTGCATTTGTAGAAAAGTGATAGCCAGAATCTGTAATGATTTTAATTTATAGGGCTGTAAAACATTCTTTATTGGCAGTTAGGATACAAGTTCTGAAACATTTAGTATACTAATTAAAATACTTAAAATGACCAGGGACAACAATGAATAAAACATAGGCTAAAAACAACTTAATGCTGACAGTCTTCAAAGATTTATGTTGCCACTCTTCTATAACAAACATTTAAGTGCCTACTGTGGGCAAGCCGTTGCCTTCTCTCCACTCTTATGTCTTATTATATTGCAGTAATTTCATTAGATCATCAATTTAGAACTGGAAGGAATTGTAGGTATTCTCGATCAAGTTCAGTCTTCTCATATTACAGACGAAAACTGAGACAAAGAAGTTAAATGCTGTGCTTAATGTCATACAGGTAGTAGGCGACAGAGTCAGGATTTGAACTGAGGTCCAAATTTACACATTTCACTTGGTGAATAAATGATTGCTTCTTATTTTAAAACTTAACTTCTTAGTTGTTTTAATACTAAAGGAGAAATCATAAGAGATAGAGACCAAAAACCTACCAAGTTATGATTTTCACAGCTGGAAATCTTCCACAGCTAATGTGGAAGACTTAGATGTGCCCATAAGCTTTATTTTTTTCTTCTTCTGATGATGTAAGATGATATGTTTTGATGATATAAATAACCATGGGTCATCTGACAACTTGATGACCATTTACAACAATGACTGGAATGGCCACACTGGCTGGAAATGGAAAGTAGATCAATGGCAAATATAGCTAGAGTGAAAAAAATATAATTCTATCTTCCTGTATCAGTCTAATATACATGTCTTCTTTTTTTACTTATTGGGTAGTTTGTGCTAATTCATATATATATATGTATGTATATATATATACATACATATATATATATATATATATATACATATACACACACACATATATTATGGGCTTAGTAGTCACTACTGTTTAGTATGAATACCTCAGAACACTTAACAACATCCTTTCTACTCCCCTGTTCATCTTTATGACTTTACCCATAGAAGTTACAGAGTGATGGGTGCTATTCATGGACAAGAAAATACTTTTAAGGAAATTAAAGCAACGAGAAGCAGAATAATGTTTTCAATTTTTCTAAGTGCTTTTTTTTGGTTTTGTTTTATTTTTGAGGCAATCAGGGTTAAGTGACTTGCCTGGGGTCACATAACTAGTAAGCCTCTGAGGTTAAGTGAGAATTCAGGTCTTCAAAGCTATCCAACTTTGCCTCCTAGATGACCTTCAAAGTGCTTTTGAAAAACATTGCCAGGTCATATTTCAAAACTGATTGTCTAAATGGTCTTGATTGTTCACAACCTGTGTGTATGTTTTGTCGCCATGATTCCCCTAGCTTAAGGATCTATGTGTTTCCTGCTCTCTACTTTTTGGGACCTAATGCCCCCACTGGAGAGCAAGATGAAGGAAATCTTGTGTAAATTAGTCCATTTGGCTGTTTATTATGGATACTGGGCGCCGGATAATAGTAGAGAAGAAACATGGAACTCTAGGCCAAGAGTTATATTTTTGGATTTTCTTTGCAATTCAGTTAAACATGATCCCTCCAGCACCAAGTCCATCCAGCAAAATGGAAATCTGACTGATGCATAGACATTTTGTATGTCTTTTATATGGAGTAGAAATTTGAAAATGTAATGGCATCTCCATACATAATCATGCCACTAGATAAGTGAAGGAAATAAGAAAGTGTATAAATTTTAATTACATTGATATGGACACTAAAAATATCACTGAAAACTTCATATGGTCATTACAAAAGTCATTCTTCTATTTAAAGCCTAGCAAATCATTAAAACTTCTGAAATTAAGTAAATTTAATTATTTTGAAAGTATTTATAGGGGCAGCTAGGTGGTGCAGTGGATAGAGCACTGGCCCTGAAGTCAGGAGGACCTTAGTCCAAATCCGGCCTCAGACCAGACACTTGACACTTACTAGCTGTGTGACCCTGGGCAAGTCACTTAACCCCAATTGCCTAAAAAAAAAGTTAAAAAAGTTAAAATAAATTATTTATAGAAATTTGCTACCTATAACATGCACACCTGATAATATATTCATTTTATGAATTGGCTTCAAACACTTTTTTTGTGTTTTTTTTTTTGTTTACTTATTTATTTGTTTTATATGATCTGTTAAAACTTGGGACGCAGTGTATTTCTGAGTGATTGTACCATATTGTTCCAAATATAAGGAAACCCAGAATAGAAGGCAACCTCCAACTAGAAACAGCTCAAATATGGAAAAAAGCTGGGGGTCGAGAGCCCGGCGGGTCTGGCTGTGGTGGCAGGGGTGCCGAGGAATAGGAAGATGCCTGCCCACTTTCCCGGTGAGTGAAGAGGGTTTATTGGCTGCAGTTGCTTTTGCTTAATTAGATTGCTACTGCTACTGCTACTGCTGCCATTGCTAGAGGCAGAGTTATGTTGTGGGGGGGGGGTGGAGAGAAATTCCATGCAAATAGAGTGGATGGTATTGGATCCAGCTCATGGGTGGAGGGGGACAGAGGAGACACAGACATTTCCCTTCTTGAGAGATGCTACCCTTTATGGATTTTTTTAGGGTTTGAAGATGAAAGTTGATAATATCAGTTGCTCAAGAAAATCACCATTCTGAAATTTACTCTAAAAGTAGTTAAATGTACATGAATATGGATTTCTATATCTTTGCAGACAGCTCTTAATGATTTCCATATTTTCCCCAGACTATCCCATATTAATAGTTCTATAGAGACAGTAAATTCCTCAGTTGTTACATATATCATGAAGACATGCAGAACTAGAGTTATGAATAGGCAGTTCAATTTTGATCGAGACCTTTGCTTGATTATAGAAGAGTTGCCTTTTCTTCTTTTTGTGGGGCTGTTAGTTTGCACACTAGAACTTAACATTGATATGTACACACACATAGAAACATAAATATATTAGATCTTGTTACAACAAATTTTAAGGTACTATCAAATACTTTCTTTTTAGGAGTGATATTTCACTGTTTTAAAATATGTCATTGATTGAGGCTCCGAAATGTAATAATACAAAGATTTTCTTGTAACAGGATTGGACTTAGACATTTCTTCAAATATCAGTCTGCATCTACCAAGATGTAGATTTGATATCTTTTAATAGCAGATTAGTAGGAGCTAAAATAAAATGCTGTTTGCATGTACAATAACTAGAGAATTACTTATTCTAGCAGGCAGCTAGATATCTCAGTGGATAGAGCTTTGGGTCCTAGAGTCAGGAAGACCTAAGTTTTAATCTGGCCTCAGATGCTCACTAGCTGTGTGACCCTGGGCAAGTCACTTAACCTCTGTTCGCCTTAATCCAACGGAAAAGGAAATGGCAAAGCTTTCTAGTATCTTTGCCAAGAAAACCGTATATGAGGTGACGAAAAGTGACCAACAAAGTCCAGATGTGATAAACAACAACAAAAAAGAAGTTTACAACTTCTTTAATCACTTCATTATTTTGGACACCTCCCAGGAAGTCAGAAAATATGAAAACTGATTCTTGAATTTGGTAATTGTTCATTGGAGAGGCCAGGAATCTTGAGATAAATTTGGAATTTTTAGTCATCCCTGAACTATTTTTTCCCTATAATAAATCCTAAGAAATGACTTCTCTCTTAACTTTATTTTAAAAAGAAAGAAGAAGAAAAACAAGATAAACAGATATAACCAGTCCTGGAACTTTTATTTTTCAAAATGTTCAAGCTTTTAGAGAGTTTTGGATGCGGTCTGTGTAGTCTAATAGAAGGGCTGAACTTAAGAGTCAGAAAATTGGAATTCGTGTAACATTGAATGGGTCACTTAATCTCTCTGGTCTTAGTTTCCTCTTCCCTTACATAAGAGGATTGGACTAGATGGTATCTTGAAGGTACCTTCAGATGAAATATTTGTAAAGAGCTCAGCACAGTGCCAGGCACATAGTAGGTACTATATGAATTCTTATTCTCTTCCCCTTCCCTTCCAGTCTAAAGTCTATTAATTCCTTACTGAATTTTCATATCTCCTTAACCCCCACTCATTTAGAAGACCAAGGATCCATGCCCCTTTAGAGAGCCTACCAAAACTAACATGCTCTATGATTATTATTAATTTTTTAAAAAAATTTGACACCAGGTCTTCTTATCTCACCCAAGCTGGAAGTGTAGTGGCCACTTACGGGCCTGATGATTGGCATGGAAGCTTTGACTTGCTCTCCTTCTGATATGGGCCAATTTATCCCTGCTTCAGCATCCTGGTGCCTCTGTCCAAGGAGCTCTCTACATTGGTGCCAGATTAAGTGTAAACAGCTAAGCAGTTTTAACCATATTCCAAGGATTCAGGAGGCTCAGTATCCCCAGTTGCAATTTCCCAGTAGTAGGAATTATAGGAATGCACCAGCACCTTTTGATCTATAGAGTAGGATCAGATAGAATAAGGAAAAGGTATATAATCCCAAAATTGCTGGGTATAAGAGGCATAGTGCTATATGGGTGCTAGATTGTTGGATGTTGTTTCATTCTCAATAATACATACAGGCTATAGCAGTCTTAGAAAAAAAGGTTAGGAATGAATTCTTTACCATATATGAAGTGAGTCAAGTTCAAGTAAGCTGGACCCTCAGGGTGTCCTGGACTTTGAGAAAGGAAACAGAAAGTGCTGTCAAGGGTACAACTTTCGTTTTGACCTTTTGATACAGATCAAAAGCCAACTTCATTTCATGCCCTCTATGGCCAAGTTCTTGGGCACTTCAGTCAGCAACATACACAACAGACCAGACTCCCTGGGGGGGACATTCAACACAGGGATACACATACATAATCCTGACTGAAATAGATACCCAGGGCCAGCTGACCATCACAGCACTGGGCTAGACTGTGCCCAGGTTACCTCCCTCCTTCTTGCAAGCACTGCATGGTTTCGTACACAGTATGATCAGGGTTTGTTTTCAGACACATGGTGAAAGTTCAGTTTCCCTCTATTCAACATAGCTACAGACCTTAAATAACTCCCAAACGGCAGAAGCTGGTGTACTCTTCAGGGAAATTAACAGTAGCGGCTACATGTTCATGCCTATTGCTCAGCTATACTATCTTCCTTGCTCTGCTAACAAATCCTCTGAACAGTCCATAAGATTTGGGGCAGCTAGGTGGTACAGTGGATAGAGCACCAGCCCTGAAGTCAGGAGGACCTGAGTTCAAATTTGGCCTCAGAGACTTGACACTTACTAGCTGTGTGACTCTAGGCAAGTCACTTAACCCCATTGCCTAGTCCCCTCCACTCCCCCCACCCCCGCTCCAAAACCAAACCAAACCAAAACAAAAAAATACAGTCCATAAGGTTGGGTCACAGGTCTTGTGGGGAAGGAGAGCATCCTTTTGATAAGGGGTTCTTAATAATTTTTTGTGTAATGGAGTCTTTTAATAGTCTGGTGAAGCTTGTGGATCTCTTCTTGGAGTAATGTTCAAAATGTACAAGATAAAATACATAAGATTACAAGGGAAATCGATTATATTGAAATACAGTTATAAAAATAGTAAAAAAAAATTAACAAGTTCATAGATGGCAGATTTAGAATTCCCTGCTTTAGAGGGGGTAGTACCATGGAACCAGGGTTGGAATTCTGCCATGACAATGGGGGTAACATACCTAGATGCCTTTTCAGTTTTAGAATCAATTGTCCTCTTCAGGAAATGAAGGCATCCACAAAGAAAGGCAGAAGAATCTTAGAGTCTTTAAAAAAATGTGTGGTTAAATCTCAACTGTAATTGGAGATTATTACAATTTTTTATGTGTGGGTGGGTGTGGAGGGACCCTGGCTCAAATTTCACATATACTAGATAATATCTAGTACCATGTAACTTTGGTAGGATAGCTTTTTAAAATGATCAGTCCTATGTCTCAGATACTGATTGTCTGTGCTAAAGGGGCATACAAGAAGAACCAGAAATGAAAACATTATTCTTTCATAGCAGTCTCTCTTTTAATGTGAAGAGTTAGAGCAGGGATTCTTAACTTGGGTTTGATGAACTTAAATGGGGAAAAATACATCTTTAATTTTCAGTATGATTGGTTTCCTTTTCAATCATATT
The DNA here is from genome assembly GCF_003287225.1 of Phascolarctos cinereus. NCBI lineage: Eukaryota > Metazoa > Chordata > Mammalia > Diprotodontia > Phascolarctidae > Phascolarctos > Phascolarctos cinereus. Next base: position 104,704,497 of record NW_027555625.1, read on the forward strand.
TTATGCATTTAAAAACTTTATTTTAAGAAAGGGTCCATAGGTTTTACTGGACTGCAAGGGGGTACATCTCATTCTCTCTCTCTCTCTCTCTCTCTCTCTCTCTCTCTCTCTCTCTCTCTCTCTCTCTCTCTCAGGCACACACACACACACACACACACACACACACACTTTAAGAAGCCATGTTTTCGGGGAACACTAGGGGAGAAAGGCTAATGGGGCTCCAAAATTTGGGGTGGAAGCAGCAAGAAATGGAAATGCCTTTGATTGATTTTAGATGCCAAAGGAAGAGATGGGGGAGTAGGGTGGGTGGGAGTGGGAATCTAGATGTAGAGTATAGACAAAACGTAATGTGTAGATAAAACATGGCATAAAGTATAGAAATTCAAATGTAAATAAATTGAAATTGTCACCATATGTTCCAAGAACATATATAAAGCCCTTACGTAAATTGTCCTGTTGTACAACTGCTCCCTCCCTTCATTCCAGAACATGTCTGTGCATAAAATTCATGCTGGTGCTAGTATCTCTTCAGGCTATGGGCATTTTATTGCACTTACCAAAACAGCCATCTGCTGTGTGGTTTGAGGAGAAGAGTTTTGGATCTGGTATCAGAGAACACATAGTCATGTCACTTAATTTCTTTGGGTCTTGGTTTCTTCATCCCTAAAATAGGGGAGGGGGTTGGACAGCTCACTTGATAGTCTCTGTCCACCTCTAAATCTATGATCTTTTAAGGTAGGGGTTCTTAACCTTTGTGTGTGTGTGTTATGGACTCCTTTTGAGAGTTTGGTGGAGCCTATGGACTCCTCCGAATGATGTTTTAAAATGCATAAAATAAAATGCAGAAGATTACAAAGGAAACTAATTATATTGAAATATGGCTATCACAACTGGACAACAGCAACAAAAGCCAAAGAAGTGCACCAACTCCAGGCTCCAGTTGGTACTTACAAGGGAGCTGGCATCACAGAACCAATTTTAAAGGAAGAGCTAGTTATTAGTCTTATCCTGGGACTTGGAAGAATCATGTGCTCATTGATCGACTAAAATAAAAATGAGCCTGAGTCTTTCCCTGGGGAGTGATGGCCTCTATAAAAGAGAATGGAAAAAATTTCCAGCAGACACTAATTCCAGAGGTGGCAGGCCATTGCTTCTCTTCTCCCTCTCTTTGTCTTGTTACTTCTCTGTAAAATGAGGGGAATGGAATTCAGAGGTGTCAGATTCGTGGCCCATAGGCTGCTAGCCGTGGCAAAACTCCCAGGTGCACCTGAATCTGATCAAAATATAATTGGGAAATGTTTAACAACATAAATAAATATATACCATAGATAATGTTATTTTGAGATTTTCTAAGTCACTGCATGGCTGGCAGGGATCTTTTTCTATTTGAATTTGATACCTCTGGACTAAATGTCTCTTATGAGCTTTCTTAGCTCTAAATACAATGATCCCATGAGCCTTTCTTCCAGTGCTCCCTATTAAAAGTACAGGTTTCTAGAAAAATGATTCCTTGCTATCTGGCAGAGTCAGATTCTGGCCATCATGGGGAAAACAAATAGAGTCCCTACCTTCAGTTATTCAGCCGCAAGATAAAGAGCCCCAAACCCAAACACATGTTAGGGAACTCCTTTGTCTTGGTTTCTTTTCTTTTTAAGGCAAGAAGAGGAGACAGGTTTTTTTCTCAAAGAAAATAGTGTGATGCTTAGTTAAATCTGAGAGGGGGAAAATGTACCATTAAAGTTTTTTTTTTTCCCTCCAAGTAATGCTTTGTAACAGACCCAGTTCTTTCAATACAAAAAATATGGTGTGTAATGCATTTTTCTGAAATGTGTATAATATGGCATTTGACTCGCTGACTTAGCAGTTTTAGCTGAGCTGTGGAGCAACTTATGAATTCCCTGTTTTAGAGTCACTTCAGTTTAAAAAAAAATCCTTGAAATGTTCTTAATGGTCATTCCTTGGGGGAGCAACTGTACTCTTTGATAAATCAGAAATGGCATTTGGAAGTGTACAAAAATGAGTCGTTGGCTTAGTATTCTTTTTGGCCATGCAAGAAACAAGTATATTTTAATGAGAAGAATTAATATAATTTAGAAACAAGCTAGAGCTGTGGGTTTTATTTTAATCTTTCTCAAATAAAAAAAAACTTATCCTTGTTTGCCAGGAAAACTGAATATGACAATGACATCTGCTTAATTAGTTATAAACGACTTTTGTTTAATAACAAAGTTGTTGATTTTTTACTAAGGGTCCTTTTAGGTTGCCATCAGGGGCTGATGGGAATAACACTTCACCCACCTCTCCAGCTAGCTTCAGCGGACATACCACACCTTCTCAGCAACCTGAACCAGTGGTACATACTCTTAAGGTAAACAACAGAACACAACCATGCATCTAGAAATTCAGTTGTGTTTGACTTCTTCCCCACAGTGTGATTTTCTCTCATAGTCTTGCTGTATCCATAGGTGTTTTTCCCTGATATTTTTATTTTTTTCCGTTCAAACATTTTAATTTTTGAAATTATTTTTTCAAAGATGAGTGTTTTTCTGAATAAGAGGTTTTGGCTTTGGAGAATTGATGTGTAATCTCCGTTGTTACATCTCTGTTACAAGTAATACTATCCATATCTACATGCATCAAAGTCAGTCTGATGTGCATATACATACGTATGTGTAAAATATTGTTATTTATATGTGCAATGTATGTAGCATGAATGTCTTCAGATATCAAACTTTAAGGTTTATTAAAATGTGATAAGGCACATTTTCTTTCGTTGATGGTCTTTAATCACTTATTCCCCATTCCTGCCCCATATGATAAAGGATTTTTTTTTAAAAAGTCATAACCAAACAAAGGAAAACAAAACAAAAGCCCTATCCAAGTGGTGATACCACATCCATAAATGGTTTATTTGGAATTTATTTGGAAATAAATGTTTCCAATCTTATTTAGAATTTATTTGGAATTCCTTAAAACAACAAATTACATATAACAATATGCAATAAGATTTCATAAGTTTGAAGTTAAGAATATATGAAAATTTGGATGTTAACCTTTGTTTTATTTGGAGAAGGAGGGGGAATGTTGCAGTTGCTGAGCAAATTAATAGTGTGACTATCGCTTTTGATATAATGTTTATACAAACGTATTGTTTTAAGAGACTGGTAGAATTCAGTTTAGGAAATATTTATTAAATACTTGCTTTGTGCAAGGCACTGTTCCAAGTGCCAGGGATACAGAATCCAAAAATCCCCTGAAAATGGATTCTGCAGCATAGAATAGCATGTATTTATGGTACAGTCAATGAAATTGCAGGCTTAGAAAAGGCCAGTAGTGGATGGCTGATGTTCTGATATAACAATTACAGAATCATTCTTACCTGTTAATCGAGAGACGTGTAGTAGGTAACACTTGTCTTGTTTCTTTTATTATACTTCAACATTTCAAGAATCTCAGATTCCCTTGGCATAGTACTCTCTCCAGATACAGATTGGAAGCCTTCTATAATAGAGAGCTTCAATGGCTCAAAAATTTAGATGATGGCAGCTCTCGTGGTGATGAGCCTCTGTGAATTTAGCTTGTTCACAGACACACTTCTTCTCTGGACCCATACTCAGAGGCTTTCAAGCTTGATAAGGCTTTTTAGACCTTCCTCTCTGCTGGCATAACTCTTAAGAGGCTAGGATTACTTTTATGCTTGGGTGAGGCACCAGGACAGAATTTTATTGGGGGTTCATTTGTGGTATGCACTTGAAAGTAATAAAACATCATCACAATTACATAATTAGTCAGAATTAGTGAATTTGTTTTCTAATGATAGGTGTTATACAAAAACCCTTAAGATTTCTTGATACTTTGCTTGAAATGTTAGCAACCTTAAAGGTACCAACTGAATAGGATTAAAGTATATCCCCCAACTACTTTATGGTTTCTTATTCTGACTTTTCTGTTGACTCACAGTGTGGCCTACAGCAAATCAATCTTTCTCTCTGTTTTACTTTCCTGAGACATGGAAAAGGAAGAATCAGCCTTTCATTTGCTTTAAGGGTTTTGCAAAGAGTAAAAGATTTATTATTTTTTGAACAGGTGAAGATTTTCCTAAAATCTTCCACATCATTATAGTTGTTCTCATCAGAATTAAAGTCTATCATAATGGAATAGAGAAGCATCACCCATGGCATGGATACTGCAGAGCAGTGAATGATTCCCCCCAGAACTTATATTTGGTTTTAGACTACATTGTATAATTTATTTTTGGCAAAGGTTTGCCTTCCTAATTAAGTTTTCCTTGAAATAATATTAAATTCCTAAAGTGCATACCTGCTAATACCAGAATTATGCTGGGTTATATGCAGAGTTTGTTCTTCGTACCATAGATAATTCCCAAAATGGATAGAACTACATATGGGTAATTAAGAGGATTCTGATTTTCTTTGAGATGGCTCAAGAGATCTTTCTGAAGGCAGAGATAGAATTACAATATACTGTGGGGAAGTAGAGCCTTGGCATCAAAGACATTGTCCTAGGTAGTAAGATTCTAGATTACAGAGAAGGTTGCTGATCAACTTTATTGGAGGGAGTTTCTACAACATGACTTCTCCCTGATGCTACACAGATCCAGAATCATTCCTTCCCTACCTCCCCAACCCACACCAAAAACTCACCTGTCTTTATGATTGGTATATATTTGTTCACTAACTGTCTGACAGACACCATGCTAAGTGCATTACCATTTGGATGCAAATGTGAAGGTTGTATTTTGCTAATAGTTTATTAAATAAAAGCTATCTGAAATACATTTTGGAAATACAAAATATCCATAGAGTTTAAACTTTGAAGGGTTGTGTTCACATATCTTTAAAAAAAGCAATGGGTTTTTCCTTCTTCCTTTCAAGGTATTTCAGAGTCATTTAGGACTGTTGTATTTTCAAATGTCCAAGATCACAATGTTTTATACTGTAAATTTTAACGAGTTTCCTAATTCTACTATGATTGGAAACTGTTGGTATATACTAATTTAGGGGTAAGGAAAGAAAAAAAAAGGGCCTCTTTAATTTTCCTTATAATTTGTACACTAATCACCATATAAAATTTTACCCCGAGAGAGTAATTTAAGGAAACATTGAGTATATTATATAATTATATGTTATAATTAGCTAGAGTACTTATGTCTAAGTTATTGGTTGGTACCTACACTGAACAATGAATTGTTTTTATTGAATAACTGAAGGGTCATGAATATGGAGTTTATTTTCTTCTTTTGCAAGAAGTGTGTTGGGAAACAGAAATGTGTGTCAGCATATTCTAAAGAAAATATTTTTTATTAAGTATTTCAATAATTAGGAATATACCTTCATTGAGATACGTAAATATGAAAAAAAGTTGCCATTTGGCAATTTTTGCTTTTAGAAGTCATCGCACTAGAGTTGATCTGTCAAGAGTTTTTCTTTTTCCTTCTCAGCAAAAATAATTAGAATTAGGGCTCTAGTTCCTCATCTTCCTCCATATCCCTAAGGGTATTTTTTCTGATTGACTTCAAAGGTATCTCTGTGCCTGAATGAGCATGATGGTGAGGGTGTGGAGCTGAATGAGAAATTAGCCCCCTCATAATGATGCTATAGTCATTTCTTGCTTATTAAATGCATGATAGCTATTAATCAGAGCTTCAGTTCATTTAGTAGAAATTAACTGATTTGAAGTACACTTCTCTGGGGTGTATTACAAATCAAATAGGTAGGAGAAGAGTCTCATACACTGTGCCCTTCAAGCTTTCTATGAATATTCACTGAGCAAGATAATAATTTTATATAAAGGTAAAAAAAATATGAACAACTCTTATCCAATATGAAGACCGGTGTCAGATTTTCATTTATTTCTTTGATTTTTTTCTGCATTAAAGAATCAGATACATATAGAGAAAGTGGTTTATGTTTCTGAATTCCCATGATATAGTGGTATGATTGGATTGATCATTATGGGGCTAAAGTTGTATAAATATCAATGCAATGTCAGACTTTGCACAAATGGACTACTTCATGCCTGGTTCATTTATTTCAGCTTTCCTGTTAGTCATTGTAGATTACATGGTTGTAGATTTGGCTATGGGAATCAGTATCAGTTTTGGAGATAGTAGACCTGAATGCACTGGCAATACTATTGTCCAGCACTGGAATCATATAGTTTTAGGAAAATATTTTCTCTGTGTTTTATAAACTCCATGAAGCATGAGCTGATGTTCTAGGAGAAAAATCACACCCACCCACCCAAACTCAACATTAATGGAGACTAACATGTATCTTATTAGAGCTCATAAGTATACCTTCCTGGGTTGTGACAATGCCAAGGTCCCTAGTGGTCATAGACTCCCATCTACTTTAGCCAATCCTTACATTGCCTGTGTCCATGTAACATACAAATCAAACAGTCATGGGATAAGATTAGTTATGTTGATCATTATGACAATGAGACATACAACAATATATACTTGCAAATGGTTAATGCTATCAGGTTGTCTTTTTGATCAAGGTAATGATCCAGTTTAGTTATTTTGAACATTAATGGAACAGAGTTTCTATGTGTCATCCAAAAAAATTGCAGAGATGAACTTATGAGTAATTGAGTTAGAAAAATTGCACAGATATGTACTCAGAGTATGTGAGTTTCAGAGCCTTTGATTTAGGCTATTTTACTATGAATACTACATATATATATATGTATATGTATATGTATATATATGTATATGTATATATATATGTATATGTATATATATATGTATATGTATATATATATGTATATGTATGTGTGTGTATATGTGTATGTATATATATATATATATATATATATATATATATATATATATATATATGTATATATATGACCAGTGGATTTCCTCAATGTTTTTACTTATATGTAACAAACTAATTCTTTTTTCAGATGAAATTTATTTTTCTTTCTCAACAAATCCAGGTCTTGGATGTTCAGGAAAATATAGATCGTCAACAGGGTAAAGAGTATGACCATGACCTTAGTGAGACAAAAAAAGCTATAGTCAGAGAAATGTGCAATGTAAGTTTTATATGCTTAATTATGTATTCTGTATTGAAGCCTCATCATAACTAAGCTATTGCTCCACGAATACCTATTTTTTAAAAAATGCTGACAGAATGCCTTTTCAAATTTTATATGAAAGTAAAACCAGTTACCCTCTGTTTCATCTGCCATTTGAATCTGGAGCATTTGTGAAAATAGTAATCCTATCATAAAACATTTAGGTCAGAAATGATTTGCAAGGTCTGTATGCTAGAGCCATTTATGAAATTTTCTCAGTATCTCTTCAATTGATTATCAAAAGTGGTAATATGCCATGGGGTAATAATCATTTTATTTCTCTTGAGCAAAATTTTTAATAGTGTTTGTTTTGTGATTTTTGGCAGTTCCTTGTTTAGTGATGAACATATGATTTTTTTTAAGCTGATATTTTTCTGATGCACTCCTGTTTAATGTTGTACTATGAAAATTATCATTATCTTTATAAATATTATTTTCTAAGTCCCTCATATGAAAGATACTGTGCTTCTATTCAAAGTCTTTGTATTTACTCTGCAGGAGTTGACACACTAACTCATCACTACTATGACTCTATGTGTAGATGTAAAGGTAATTAAATATATGTAAGTAATTATGTAAACTAAACAAAAAAGGAAAACACAGTAAGGATCTGTCTTACTTTCAAGATGCATTTTATATGTATTCATTGATGTAGTAGGGATTTTTTTTTTTATCTCAAGCCATAGCTTAATGCTCAGTCATTTTAGGTAAGAAACATACCATAATTCTAAGCAGGAATAAGTAGATAAAGGAATTTATGAAAGTGGTACAGGGAATTTGATAGAAGATTATTTATGTTAGAAGAAAATGTGGTAGTTTTTAAATGAAGTATTGGTTTAAACTTTCTGGAGAATGTTTTTCCCTTCACATCTTTTCATTCCTTTTGACTTTAAAACTGCTAGGAGTATCATGCAAACACTAAATTTATTGTGGTCAGATTTTGCCAGCCCACCTGTAATCCATGTGTCCTTGGTCCTTGTTATATGGTAAATAAAAAGAATGTGTGGCAATTCCACTGAATTTAATGGGAGTTTTATATTTTCTGGGGTAGAGAATAGGAAATTACTCTCTAATTCTCCTGTGAACTGTGGTCTTTGGCTGGCTATTGTGTTTGCTCTTTTTTTTTCCAGTGCTTTCCAAGCCATTTACTTGCATTTCCTATCTTTGTTTTGTTATTGTGTTAAAGAAATATGGTCATATCTTCCCTTGCTTTGCCTTCCCTTCCATTCCCTTCCCTTCCCTTCCCTTCCCCGAGACTTTATCTGCTTATCTCTCCAAGGCTGGAGGTGCAGCAGCTACTCGTTGGCCCCAGTCCCACTACTGATCAGCACACAGACTTTGATTTGCTCCATTTGTGATCTGGGCAGGCTCACCCTTCTTTATGTATCCTGATGATTTTCCATTCTTGGGGGCTCATCATATTGGTGCCACACTTAGAGTGGATAGCTGGTCTGCTTTAGTGCTACTGTAGCTCAGAATTCCTGACCTCAAGGAATCCACTAGATGCAACCTCTTGGCAGCAGACATTACGGACATGTACCAGCAATCTTAGCCATATATTTTATATATTTTCCTAGATACTCTACAGTTGCCTTTTCTAAATCTTTTTAAGCGACCCTTCTCTTTTTTTTCAATTTAACAAGCATTCTTACCTAGTAATGATGATGCTTGACTTTGGTAAATTAGTCAGAAATTAATAACAATAATAATAGACTATTAAAGCTGAAAGGGGCTTGAGAGATTTAGCCTAATTTTCTCATTTAATAAGTGAAGAATTTGACACCCACAGAGGTGTAGTGACTTGCTTAAGGTTCATGCAAGCTAGTGGCAGAGCCAGGACTAAGACCGTGGTCTCTTTCCTTGTGCTGTGCTCTTTTCATCATCCCAGTGCTGTAAGTCTTGGGATTTTAGTTTCTCTTCCTAGAGAATGCAAAATAGTATCTTTCATAGAGGGCAACTCTCTACTATAGCTGCTGCTACCATTTCTATCTAGAAAGATGCATCATGATGAAAAACTTATTAACCTTAAATTTAAGGGTTTGCGATATTCACCATATTTCCTGATATAGTCAGTTAAATTCTGAGCTAGGTTAAATCAAGAGTTTGTTGTCTTACCTTTTGATAACTTTTAAATGTTTTAAAAACCAGTTTATTAGTTTCCACCTTAACATGAAAGACATATGCAAAGTGACAGTTTCTTCTTCCTATTTATGATATATTCTTTTCTATACTAATCCACTGTTGTCACTTATTTTTTTTTCCTTTCAGCTTTTTTCTTTGTTTTTATGTCCCGATTTTGATGAGGGAGGCCCAGAATTCACCCTGACAGCTTTTGAAACTAGATCACATTTATAGGTCAGATTGACAAAGAAGAATTGATTAAAACCAAAGTAAAATAGGCACCACTGGATTTAATTGTATGAATGCTTAGCAAACTTAAAGAGGCCCAGGGAACAGATTGAGGACTCAACATTCAATACAGTGACATTGTTCTTTGGTTTCATAATGACCTTCAGATTTATATTTTATCTGGTTTACGTCAGGGGTGGGGAACCTGCGGCCTTGAGGCCACATGTGGCTTTCTAGATCCTGGGAGGTGGCCTTTTGACTGAGTCCAAGTTTTACAGAACAAATCTTTTTATTGAGGGGATTTGTTTTGTGAAGATTGGACTCAGTCAAAGAGCTGTACTTAAGGACCTAGAGGGCCACATGTGGCCTTGAGGCCACAGGGTCTCCACTCCTGGTCTAGGTGATAGCATCAGTTTTAGTGGTCCAAATCACCTAGTCTTTGTACATCTTCATCTTCCTGTCTGTAAAATGGCAAAAATAATATTCATAATCTTTATTCATTGACTAATCACTATATGATAATATTAAACCTTTCCTGAAGAACACTACATGAATAAAGGTATCACTATTTAAGAAATAGAAAACCAATTTTTAGTGGTAACCTTAGAGCTTCAGAAATGTTAGGTAGGCCTTATCAGGTTGCTAACTCCATGTTAGTAGGATATGTCCAGTGGATACCCTCAGTGACAATCTCAAAGAATTGAATATCTACAGTTGCATTGTTCTGTGAACCCCAAACCTGTAGACTATAGCCTCTGCTCATCTTGGATTCCTCCTTCTAATCATCTTAGCTTATTATTTTTTGGCCCTTGGTTCTAATGTAAAAGACATATTTTACTCAGTCCTAGCATCTGGGAGTCTCCTTAAACCACACAGTGCTGACCAAATTAGGGCCATCAGTTTGTAACTTTAGAATAGGTAATATCTCCAGCATGTGTAGGGAAGAACTTAGGGATGGACATTGCATTTTAGGTTGGAAGACCTCATATAACTACCCTCATGACTCTCAGCAGGATCACATAGAATCTATTCTAAAAGATGAGAATCTTTCCTTTGATAAAAAATGAAGAGAAAGAGACTGTGGTCTCTTAGAGTCATTTGTTATGGTGACTATCTTTGTTTTCAAATTGGGTATCAAGGAAAATATCTAATCCACTAAGGTAGCAGACTGAATTGATCACTCCTCTATTTAATTTCTCTTTAAATGTTTGAAAACAAAATTATAATACTCTTCTGCCAAATGCTTTAGTATGTCTAAAGAACCATCATATTTACTGAAAAATGGAAGTTAATATTTGCCTTGGTTCTGTCAGCATTATTGAATTACTTAGACCCATCTGAAAGCAAATTAATTAATAACTTGTTTTCTGTTTCTTTCTAGAATAATTCAATTAAGAATTAAGCCATTAGAATATTATCCTCATACTGAAACTCTCTTGGAGACAAAAAAAGTTCTTGATGTTACATACATACTTACATACATACACATACACACACACAAACACACATATAATATATATACTCTCAATGATGGAAAATTATTAATATTGAGGGCTGAATTAGTATTACCTGTCTATATTTCAGCTTTTCAAAATTCCAGCTTTTGCAGTTGTCTCATTGTCTCATTAAAAGCCTTCTCTGTCTCTCTATTTCTCTTTCTCTCTCTCTCTGTCTCTCTGTGTCTGTCTTTCATCCACCATTGTATTTTCTTTTCAAGGCTATCATGAGTTTACTCCTACCTTTGCCTTTTGAGTTCTTTTGGTTTTGCCAATCTGAGTGATCTTTGTTTTAACTACTAAGATTTACAAAAACAGGAGACATTAACTCTGGGTTGGAGTGGGGAAGAGGCAGTGTGATGGAAGGAGGGAGTGAAGCCAACCTCATTAACAAAATATTCAAGCCAACATAATGTTATGAAGTGAGAATTTAGCTGAGTCTTGAACCAAAACACCCATCCCTTTTTTTAAAAAACAAATTGACTGCTTTGATTTCCTTTATTAGAAATAACATATTTCATTGATACAGTAATGTTATGGTAGTTTTGAAAGAAGTTGTCACATCAGCCTTTAATTTTGACTCATTTGTTAGTAAAGCATATGGTCTCATCTGCAAAAATATCTTGGTTCAGTCATTTAAATGCTTCTCAGGACATTTCATTTTGTATCCACTCAAAAGCATTATTTTTTTTTTCAAAGCACATTTTATCCTCAGTCCTTCAACATGAATGTCTAGCGTTTACCTTGAATCATTACAACAGAGTACTGGACTCTCGTGAATGATTACCACTAACATCATTGTTCTTTTACTTCTTTTAGGTTGTGTGGCGGAAACTTGGAGATGCTGCAGGTTCTTGTCCTGGAATTAGGCAACATCTGTCCGGGAATCAGTATAAAGGACCAATGTGAGAATAACTCCCGAATACAAGATTAGCACTGGTGGTGGGAAAGAAAAGAAGGCATGATTTCCACACACCTGGACTCATGGGGGTTAATGATAGGGTGGTGGTGGACCACATCTATGTCTTCTTTGAACACTTCAGTACAGGTCCCATATGCTACTGGCAATTTTGTGTTTCTTGCTTCACTATATTCAAGTGCAGTCTCTGAATCATGACATCACTAATTTGTTATCCTACACATTCTTCAAGATCTTAGGACAATTGGAGTTTTTCATGAATGGAAGATGTTCTGGTAGCACTCTAGTGATTTTGACTGGTGTGACGTAATAGTCGCTTCCTACCATGTTCTGTAGGAGCTAAGAAATGTTGCCTTCCAACTCCCAAAGTTTGGAAACTAGGCCCCATGTCACTTGTACTTGAGTATATAAAATGCTAGTTACTGGTATTTAATTTGAAAGAAATGGCTGGATTTTCACTCCCTGAAGCATTCGATATTTGTATCGAGGTGCTAAAATTATCTCATGAATTCACTTTTCCAACTAGTAGCATAGCAAAATCCCTGACAGAACTTGTCTCAAAACCTGGTTTCTGGCCAACTGGGCAGGTAAGCGCCTTTCCCCCTCCATTTTGATAATACAACTTGGAGGTGACCAGTCTCCTGGCCCACTCCCCCATCAGCATTAATACTAAAAATTTGCAACTTCAACAATCATGAGCTTACTTTAAGGGTTTCCTGCTGTGAGAACATGTTGATTTGTTTTTTGACAATTTTGTTTCTAGACAAGCAGTTATATTTAACAAACTCTAAGTAGACTTTAAAAGATTGCACTGCATTTTTGAAAAAAGCTTTCCTTGCCTACTGCAGCTTTCTTTAAAAGAATGGTTTGATGATACTCAACGCATGTCTTTGACTATTTTGAAGCTTAAAACTCTTGTGCAGATTGCTTGAAGGTTGACCAAGAGACATGCTAGCTATGCTTAGTTTATTTCATTTATTATTTTTTTGGGGGGAGGGGGGAAATATGTATAACATTAGACTGTGTGTAATGGAAATGCTATGATAGGTATTTTGTGTTTATCCAAATGCAACGAGTTTCTTGTATGAATATGCAAGAGGCCTGTGACAGAATGCTATTGCTTACGCTTTTAGTGTAGCTTAGGATAACAGAGATAGGAATGCAACAATTGCTGGTTTTCAGGTTTGTTCTCAATTACTAAGGGTTTGCTTCACAGCAAATATTTTCTCTTTTTTGTGGGCTTGTTACATGTTGTATTAATTAACCATTTGGTAGTACAATGTAAGAAATTGATGTACACTTAAAAAAATTATGGTACTGTGATATAGAACCAGCCTGCTGTTGTCTGAAAATCCTTGTGAATTAATTTGCCACAGACTTTTATCTCCAGTTATCTTTATTTGGTTAGATTTTAAACCAATATTCCTTTTGAGATGTTATGTTTTAAAATTGTTATTCTCTGTTAAAAAAAGAAACCTGCTTGCTATATTTACATTTTCACAAAGTTTTCATCTATACACTTAAATTGTTGTATTCCTATACAATAGAAAACATTTAAAACAAGTTTTTGTGCCTGCAGTAGACCCTGCAGTAGCTATTCAAGGGACACTAGTCTTTTGACAAAACACTTGTGTAAATTTTATACTGTATTAAAACTATTTTTTTAAAGTTCTGCTTAAAATTGAGTATCAAGTATATGTGTTCATCTTAGCAATGGTAATAAATTATTTAATCTCATAGTGTTTTTTTTTTCAAAATGTTTTTCCATAACTGGTACATATCTGTTAAAAGCCATTAAAATTATGCATCTTTGCATGCCACATAGATGGATCCTCCATAAATGTTTGATGATGAAGGCAGCTATGATACTACAGAAGAATAGTCCTTTTTATATAATCCCTTCAGGAGTTTACTATTTGCTTGTTCCTGAATTCACAGAATTACCCACTGTAATACTGAATATTATTCAATTCATTTCACTAACCACTTATTTTCTGCTATGGGCAAGACTCTGTGCTAGGCACTAGAGATAAAAAGATGAAACCAAAATGGTCCCTACTCTCAAAGAATATATATTAGATGTTCGAAAACATTTTTTGAAACACTCTATTTCTATCTTAGAATTTGCACTCATCTTTGGAGCCTTCTAATAGCAAATGCAATAATACTAACTCCCATTTATATAGAGACACTTTGTTTACAAATCACTTTAAAATGTTATTTCATTTGAGCTAACCTCTACAGTTCATTCTTCTGTCGAACCACTATGGTGGCCATTCAATAGAATATCTACACATATAAGTAAATCCGCACCCCACGAAGATAAAGAAATGTGAAAGAAACAGACAACGTGATCCTCCTTCAATATTACAAATTAATGAGAAATATAGGACATATGGATCCAAAAATCATAAAAATGAGTACAATATTTAGAATTATCTACTGTTTCCTCAATGTGGGTATTCCTTCCATCTATGAAGATAATGATGAACATGTACCATTTTATACTGCTGTCTTCCACGTAACTATTATTCAAGCTTTGTTCCATAGATTTATCCAGTCTGCTGTAGATCTTCATTTTTTTTTCTTTAAGACACCAAGATATGATTCAGTTGTGCATCTGTTGACCCACATTTTCACCGTAAAGATGGCTTATCTTACATTCTTCAGTTCGAAATGGCCAAGTTCTACTTCTACAGTAATGGTGGTGGAGTATCAGAAAAGGCGCCAAAGCATCACATAATTTTTAGACTATCATTTTAATTTAACTCTCAGTACTATCAATATAATAGCATCTCTTTCCAGTAATTAATAAATCAATATATTGCCAGAGGAAAGAAACACTAGCCATATTGACATACTTAATATAAAAGAAAACAGAAAACTCATAGAAGTCATGTCCAAAAGGATAATTTGGAGACTTTCCTTAGAAAACCAAGTGGAGAAGTGGACAGATTTGTTTCTTATTAATTCTGGCTACCTAATTGAGCCATGATTTCATGGGGCACTTGGTCATCTTATCCTTCAGTTCTGACAGCTGAAGCAAACAAAGACTGAAGATAATTTTGGCACACCTGCCAAAAGCTCTTGTGATACACAAAGTAGAAAAGAGATATGAAGAATCCTACGAAGAAATAGAAAACATTCACATAAGCACACAGTTGTATTACATTGGATAATTCTGTCTCCATTTGCTAAAGAAATCTTTCGAATCATAGAATCTCAGAGTTGGAAGAGATTCCCAGAAGTCATCTAGTTCAGCTTTTACCTGGACATTGAGCTCCTCCAAATCCCCCTCCACCCTGCCCCCAAAAGAACATCATCTCTTCCCTGGTCCATTGCAATAATCTGCTACTTAGTGTTCCTTTCTTAAAACACTCCCATCTCCAGACTATACTATACACAGCTGCCTGTCCTAAAGCACAGATGTAAGCACAGCACTCCCTTGTTCAATAAGTGGCTCCCTGTTGTTTCTAGTATCCAGTACAAACGATTTGATATGTAAATCCTCTTCCAATCTGGCTGCTCCCCTTGATACATAGTTTGATATAGGCACACTGGCCTTCAAATTAAGTCAGTAAGCATTTATTAAGCACATACTATAAGCCGTGAACTGTGCTAAATGCTGAGAAGACAAATATGAACAGAAAGGGAGACAATCCTTGCCCTCAAGGAACTTAGATTCTAAAAGGGGGAAATAAGACATAAAAAAGAAATTGGGGTAAGGGGAAGATACAGGGGCTTCTTGGTGTTACTAACGAAGCACTCTTTTACCTGTTTCCGTCCCTTTGCATTGGCTGTCTCATGACCCTGGAGTGCACTTTCTCTTCATTTCTACATCTTAGAACCCTTAGTTTACTTTAGTACTAAATTCAAGAGTCATCTTCTTCATGAAGTCTTTACTGATCTTTCTAGCCGGTAGTGCTTTTCTATACTCCCCCAAATTATTTTGTATTTATTTGTGTGGTATATACACAGTGCCTCTCCTGATCAAATGAAATTTCTGAGGGCAGGGGCTGTGTCATTTTGGTCTTTATATACTCTCTTGGCACGGTGCCTATCACATAGAAGAAAACAATAAATGCATGTTGATTAATTGATTGATTATCTAGTCTCTATGTAAAGATCTCTATTATCTGAAATAACTCATTCCATTTTTCACATAGCTCTTATCAGGAAGCTTTTTAATTTAAATCAAAATGAAGCCAGCTTTTCTTCAATTTCCACCAATTACTCCTTCTACAATTTCTATCCAATACCCCTTGCAAATGCCAGTCTTTCATGCATTTGAAGATAGATGTCATGCCGTTTTGTGAGCCTTATCTTTTCTAAGTTCTAAAATGTATAGATATTTCAATAGAGTCTAATATGGGAGTCCCCAGTGCTCTCACCATCCCCATCATCATGCTCTAGAAGCCCTCATTTGTTTGTGTCCTTCCTACAAAGTGGCGTCCAATACTGAACATGATCAACCAGATGTACACTGACCAGGGCAAAATATAGGAATGTTCTTAACTCCTGCCTTCTGGATAGTCCACTATTTCTAGAAGCTATGATTTCATGGATCTGAATATGTCCTCAATCAAAGCAGGTTGGAAACATTCTAAGATTTTTTGTAGCTAGTCTTTGAGGAAAGATATGCCTGAAAAATATTCATCAATCTGTAGGAACCAGGTGACTTGCACTTCACCTGTAGAGGCAGTCATTCAATCAGTCAATAAACATTAAGTGCCTACTGTATACTGTAGGGTAGAGCACCAGGCCTGGAGTCAGGAAGATCTGAGTTCAAATCTGGCCTCAGACACTAATTAGCTGTGTGATCCTGAACATGTCACTTAACTCCTATTTGCCTCAATTTCTCATCTGTAAAATGAGGACACACTAGAGAGGGAAATGGCAAACTGCTCCAGTATTTTTGCCCAGAAAACCCCATGGACAATGTTCATGGGATCATGAAGAGCCAGACACAACTGAACAACCACAACAGCACGTACTCTGCACTATGTTAAGTGCTATGCATAGCCTTCAAACTCCAGGGAACCTCGGCCCCACACTGAGGCATTAGATCAGGCCTTCAGTGAAAGATGGAATTTTTCAATTAATGCAAGTTAAGATGGTGTTCCATGATTCAGAAAGTATGCTATTCTATGATTTGCAGCTGTATAAAGTCATTAAAGGAATGTAGGAGTTTAAAATATGAGCATAAGGGAACAGCTTAGGATAATTGAAAGCACTAAAGAATTTCCAAAATGTAATACAGACTATTCTCTTCCTTGCATTCAATTCTGAGTCAAGCCATCAACTATTTGCCAGTCATCAATCCTCCATCCTTTAATTGTGCAGTTGATTACCTTCCCTGGGCCTAGTTGGGCCTACCTTGACACAACATCACACTGGTCTCCTGATGCACTCCAATCTAACGAGCATTTGTTAAGCATTGTGCTGGATGCTGGGGATAAAGTCAAAAATGAAAATCAGCCCCTCCCTTTTTTTTTTTTACATTAGGTCTTACAATCCATTGGGGAAGTAAGGTGAGTTCACCATATAAAATTTCAAGCCCATTTTAAGAGATGAGAAAGATTATTACCAATGGAAGGGATGCATTAATGCACTCAATGGAACTGCGAATTGCTCCAGCTATTCTGGAAAATAATTTGGAACTATGCCTCCAAAGTCACTTAACTGGGTATCTCCTTTGACCCAGACCAAAAAGATCAAAGAGGAAAAGGACCGATATCTACAAAAATATTGACAGTCTCACTCTAGGCTAAAACATGTAGACAGATAAGTTGATACAAGATAATTTGAGGACAGGTAGTACAGTGCATAGCTCACGAGACCTAGAGTTAGGAAGACCTATGTTCAAATACAGCCTGAGACACATAATAGCTGTAGCAAGTCCTGAGCAAGTCATCTAACCCTGTTTGCCTCAGTTTCCTCATCTGTAAAAATGAGCTAGAGAAGGAAATGGCAAACCACTCTAGTATCTTTGTCAAGATCCCAAATGGGGTCATGAAGAGTTGGACATGACTGAAAAATAGGTGAAGAAAAACAGGCGTGATAGGTTTAAACTGTCTCTACGAAAAATGTCACATTTTACATCAGTTATTCTTGACACCATCCTCCTGGTTCCCTCCTTTGTAACCTCAAAGTTATCTCTGACTCCTCTTTCCTTCATTTCCTTATCCAATCAGTTGATGAATCTCATCAATTCTCCTTCCACAATGTCTGTTGTATCTGTCCCCCATTCACGTAACCATTATCGTAATTCAGGACTTTTCACTTCTCACCAGGACTATTAAAATAGCATTCTACCTGTCTTCCTGCTTCCACTCTCTCCTATATTTAACTCATCCTCCACCCAGCTTTTTGTGTTGTAGCAAAGAACTAGAGGGAGGGGCACCCAATAATTGGGGAATGGTTGAATGACGGATGATATGTGAATATAACGGAAGGTCTTAAGAAATGATGAAAGGACCATTTCAGAGAAACCTGGGAAATTTTTTTTTTACCAACTCTGTTACAACTCTGATCAATACAAGGACCATTCATAATTCCAGAGGACCAATGAAAAAGCACTTTATGCTCTTCTAGATAAAGAGGTGATGGACTCAACATACAAAATAAAATCTGTATTTTTAGACATCATCAATGCTACGATTCATTTTTTTTCTTGACTTCATACTTATTAAAAGTTTGGCTTTTCTTTTTCCAAAAGGAGGTTAGAGGGAGAGAAAATGAAAATTGCTAATTGAAAAGTAAAATTAGGGGCAGCTAAGTGGCACAGTGGATAGAGCTCCAGCCTTGGAGTTAGGAGGACCTGAGTTCAAATTCAGCCTCAGAGACATAACACTTACTAGCTGTGTGATCCTGGGCAAGTCACTTAACCCCAACTGCCAAAAAAAAAAGCAAAAAAAAAAGAGAAATAAAATTAAAATAAAAAAAAATTCAGAGGATAAAGAAAGGTACAAGAGATTTCATGCAAGCTAAATTTTAAAGAACCATACAGGAGAGGACCCAATCTAGGCTCACATGAGGAACAGTTGAAGGAACTCAAGATAACCTGAAAAGGAAGGAATATTTAAAAGGAAGCCAGTGCTTACTTTGCTCCATTCACTTATTTATTCATTCATCACACCTTGCTCGTCTTGCACTTAAAAAAAGGGTCCTGATTTCTCACGATAATAATAATGTTAACTCACTTCTTCCCTTTTAATGAAATTCGTGAATTTCCCTTTTACTCACATTTCCTAGAATTTTGAAGCCCTAGGTGCAATTATACCTATACTTAAACTTAGAAACAGCCATTTTTTTCTCAACCCACTCTTTTTTGCTTCCTTGATCCAGTAGTGAATATATACTGAATATGACATCATATTAATTACTGTGAAAATAAATTCATATCTCAAGCAGGAAAATTGTTTTCTAGTTGCAGAATGAAGGTGATGACGAAGCTGACCTTTCCAGCAAAGTGGCTGGCCTTGTCTAAGTACAAGCCACATTTCACACATTTCAGATATACTGAGAGGGTAAGATGGGGGAAGAACACAACACGCGAACCATTAACCATATCATATGTATAAGAGTTGTGATTTTCTCACCTTTTACATTTGCACTTATGGATAAATGCCCCATTTGAAGAATGGAATGAATGAAACAAAATTTAGTTTATTTAGTAGTTAGCTCATGTATGTTCAGAATTACATTGAGCCTGTGGATGGGAAATGTGTTAATGTATGAAATTCTTGGTTCTGGCACTGGTTTCAGTGACTTTATTTGGTCAAACGTCTCTCACATATACCTCATGTCAAGGTCATTTCTAATATATTAGAATTACCACCACACTCATTCCCACTTCCTCACAAAAACCTTTGTGTTCTATCTCCCCACACTACCTCCATTTTTGTTCCAAGTCTACAACATAAAGTCTTAGCTCTACTTCTCTGGATTACTGAAAGGTTAAGTGACCTTGACAGAGTTGTACAACCAACAAATGTCAGGGGTAGGATTGCAACCTAGGTCTTCCTGAGTACACCATATATGTATGAGGAATCTGTGAGAGGTGGGATTGATAGATTTATTCCCATCCATCTTCCCTACTCCCACAGTACAGTACTCCTTTTAAATGTACAGCAGAAGCCTAATTCTTTTATCTCAAGCAAGATTATTTTAGCTCCCAAAGGAGAAGATGGTACAAGTCAGAATCATGCCTTTCTCATGCCTGATGAACAGTTTTTCCTTCTCCAGACTACAACCCCAAACGAGTATATAAATCAAGGAGCATGTATTCAGATCACACAAGGAAATGAAAGTGATTTTTAAAAGAAGGTATACAGTAAAGATGGGTTAAATTTGGCAGTTGAAATTCTAAGCAGGCTAATCACAGAGAACTAGCCTGCACTCATTTCTGTCTTTCTATCTATCTATCTATCCACCTATCTCAATACATATATATATATATATATATATATATATATATATATATATATATATATATATATATATATATATATATGTCCCACATATATGACGTATATACACACACATACATATACAAAATAGTAAATATGTTTTCTATATATATGCAGGTATATGCCTATACACATGTGTGTGTATATATATATATATATATATATATATATATATATATATATATATATGTATATATAGTTCCCTTAAGTTAATGTAAGAAACTTGCCATAACAAATTAACAACAAATGAGTTAATTTCACCACCAATTCCCACCCCCTCTGCCTTTTGACTTATCTACTGAAAAATCTCTTAGCCCCTGCAATGGCAGGAAAAGTTAATGACTTCATATAATCAGTCCCCTTATATCTACATGACTAGAGTGAAGTAAATGTAGATCCATATCTTTATTTTGTACAGTTTTCTAAGGGCTGCCTTAACACTACATAAAGGGAATTGGTATTTTCAGGTTCTTGACATAGTGTAGCTTTGTAGGGTTTTTGTTTGTTTGTGGTCTAGATTTGTGATTTCATGAGTATAGAGAACTCCCATTATGGAAAATTCTGATGGACATCAATTCTGATGTACAAATTCACAAGTATAGCAGGGAAATCATTGGAGTTTTAGTCAGAAGACCTGTTACCTTAGACAAATCACTTAATTTCTTTGGGACTCAGGTTTTTTTCCATCTATAAAATGAGGAGATTGGACTGCATGACATTTTACGTCTCTTCCGCCCCTAAATTCATGATCCTGTGACAGCAATTTATTGTCTTAAAGAGGTGCCTGGGAATGGAACTTGGAGCCACTTGCCCATGGTCACACAGATAGCATATATCAGAGGTAGAACATGAAACCAGGCCTTCTGATTCTAAGACTAGCCCTTTGCCCATTACTGAACTCTCTTTCTCAAGCCTTGTAGATTAAATGTCTCTTAAGAGTTGGAAAGTTTCTTTTAGATCATTCATCCAATCCTTACTGAGGTTATAAGGTCTATTTTTACAACATCTATGACAAGTGGTCGCCGTCATCCACATGAAGAAATGAAAGGAATTCACTACCTCCTTAGCCCATACCACTTTTGAATAGCTTGAACCAGGGGTGGGGAACCTACAGCATCGAGGCTACATTTGGCCCTCTAGGTCCTTAAGTGCAGCCCTTTGACGAATCTAAACTTCACAGAACCAATTATTTGGATTCAAACCAAAAGTTCCCACCCCTAAAATTTAGAACCATAAGAATTTTTTTTTTATGTTTTGAGCTTTCTTTTTCTTCCTTCCTTCCTTCCTTCCTTCCTTCCTTCCTTCCTTAGGTCAAGCTATTGTGTGTACTTGCACAATTTTCAAATAGTTTTCTTCAAAAACAATTGACTATTCTTATTTTGACAATCTGGACTGTATCTTCCCAGTTAATCTAAATTAGTAACGCTTTAGCTTATTAGATGGGGGAAAGTCTGCATTCATTTTCCCACATACAATCCTTTAAGTTTGCCTTAAATATTAAGAGATGATGTGAAGGAGATGAGATAAATCTTAACCTGAGGAACCCAGGGCTTGCCCATTCACATGATGGAAGATAGCCACAAACCATTTAAGCTCTCTCAGATCTTTCTTTTTCTGACCTTAAGTAGCAGATATTATTAGCTATCCTGATCTTAAGTGGAGATATTAATGCTTTGCTTCCTTCCTGCCTCCCTAAGATCCTGTGAGGCTTGAGGAAATCATGTCTTAAGAGTTTTGGGCTTCTGGGAAGAAAGGTGTTATATCAGTTTTTAGCCACAGTGTTCCTAGTATATCGAATTTTTAAAAAATGAAGTTTTAGAAATCTAAGTTTTGTTGAGTGTGACAATCTCTCTGGTTCTCGAAAATAAATGAAGCCAAAGGAGAGAAAAAAAAATGAAGTATTCTCATCTGTTGTTATCTTCTCTCTACCCACAAAATACCATTTTATTAATTTTAGGTCAGAAAAAAATCTTAACCATGTTAATATTGCCAAATACCAGGCACCAAGGAATATTTTAAGACATTTCTGTTCCAATAGCTTAAACATCATCTGGTGTATTTATGGTGTTAGTTGAAAGGTGAGGTTAAGAAGCTCAAGAGTCATAGAATTAAATGAAGCCCTTCAAAATGTCTAAATGAGAAAAAAAGAAATCATCTGGCAGTGCTGGCCCAGGGTTATTTATCATAGCAGCCATCAATTCCAGAATAAAAAGTGTATTATAGAAGAAGAAGAAGAAAAAACCTATTTCCATGGTAACATTTTCTAATCTCCATCTAATGAAATAAACCCAGGAAGGAGAGAGAGGGAGGGGGAATATGAGAGAGAGAGAGAGAGAGAGAGAGAGTCCCTAAAATACAGCACACATGAGAATTATAGATATACATATGTAAAAAAAGAGAACAAGGACGAATTCAATAATTGCTGATAAGTTAGCATTAATGTAGTGCTTTAAGGTTTGCAAAGTGCTTTTCACATTTGATCCTTACCACAAACCAGTTAGTTAGGTGCTATTATTCTCTCTCTGCTTTATAGAAGAGGAAATGGGCTGAGAAAGGTAGATTTTGAACTCAGCTCTTTCTAACTCGAAGTTGTGTAGGGTTCTAGTTAGTAAGTAAAGCTGTCTCATGGCAGTCAAAATGAAATTATAAATATTCCTCTTGTAAAAATTAGTTAATTAATTAAATTTAATTGAATTAATTAAAAATGGTACTCTTCCTTAATGCTCTTTGTTATCAGCTCATTGTGGCATGGAGGTGACCTTGACTTCCCAAAGGCTATAAAGGCAAAGTACAAGCCCTATGATACTGAAAGCCTTCCAATATGGCTCCAGAAATGATGTGAATGAATGTCTTTTGTCTGAGGAAATACCTAGCTAAGTTGAGAGGGGTTCACCACCAAGTTGACATAGAATCATGAATGTTTTTGGCCAAAGCAATTCCCCAGAAGAGTCAATATGGTACAGTAGGTAGAGTGCTAGTTAAGAAGGCCTAGGTTCAAGCCCTGCCCCTGTCACATTTTGCTGTGTCCCTGAGCAATTCTTTTAACCTCTTAGTGCCTTAGGACACTCTATAAGTTTTGGAGAAGGTGCTGAGTTGCATGTATAGAGGGATTTTCTCATCCAATGAAATCACAAGTCCTGTCCTTTACTGTTTCCCAATCTTGTCTGTAGGCATGCTAAAACCATGGCCAAAGGATCTCAAGAGAGCTGGCATCCCAACACATTTGGGCATGCAGAATCCTCAACAGCAGGTAAAACATCAATGGTCGTCCCAAATCCCCCTGGTCTACCTACCAATTTGGAGGCCCCACATTCATGAAATCATGTATCCTTGAAATGTGGAAATATGACCATCTATTTCTGCCTCCACAAACACCAATGGAAATTAAATAGAGCCTGCAAACATATTTCTTATATGCAATTGGTAACACATGTCTACTTCGATTTTTGACAGAAAGACTGCAATCCAGAGTGAAAGATCAATGGCCATCTGCTGGGATTCTTGTTAATTACCTCTTCTTACAGAGGCTCAAGGGACTGTTCAGACTGAAGGAACAATTAACAGTTTATTCTGGCAGTTATTTGAGACAAAGTAAATAGTAGCTGGCCTTCCAACTACCTCACAGTGTCCTTTGTGAAATGGACTTGTGAGGTAGATTTCAAAGAACAGCACTAGTAATGTGGGGCATATTCTTTGAAGAAAGAAAATGGAAATTAATAGTATATATATATATATTTTTTTTTCCTTAAGAAACTTTATTTCTTAGAATGATATCCTTTAGAGCAGAGAGAGGATACTATATTTTTTCAAATGTCAATCCTCTTACCCAAACTGCACTTCCTCTCACCCTTACCTATTCATGTCCCTCACTTTCCTCAAAACTTTCAGTAAGGCTCATCTCATTCAAGATGGTTCCCTTGATTACTCCTTACCAAGTGATCATTCATTTACCCTCCATCCCCTTAGTGCTTAATGTACAAAGTCTTCATAGAATGAGGATGAATAATAACAACTAGCATTTATATAGTGTGGGTTTTTTTTTTTTATTTTTAGGCAACTGGGGTTAAGTGACTTGCCCAGGGTCACACAGCTAGTAAGTGTCCAGTGTTTGGTCCAAGGCCAGATTTGGATTCAGGTCCTCCTTACTCTAAGGCCAGTGCTCTATCTACTGCACCACCTAGCTATCCCCTATATAGTGTTTTAAGATTTGCAAAGTGTATTACATGTTATCTCATTTGATTCTCAGGATAAGCCTGGGAGGGACATGTTATTATCATCCTTGTTTATAGATGAGAAGACTGAGGCTGAGAGAAATTAAATGACTTGCCGAGAGGTTGTGATTTATTTCTATTAATGAGAGAAATGCAAAGTAAAAGCATTCCAAGATTCCCATACCCACCAGATTAGATTGGCAAAGATGACAAAAAAGGAAAATGATAAATATTTGAGAGGCTGTGGGAAAACAGGCACATTGATGAACTGTTGGGGGACTGGTCAGTGAGTATAACCACTCTGGGAAACAATTTGATATTATGCATAAAAAAATCACTAAATAATATATGTCATTTGACTCAGCTCTACCATTGCTAGGTCTAAACCCAAAAGAGATCAAAGAAAGAGGAAAAGGTCCTTTATATGCAAAAATATTTATAGTAGCTCTTTTTGTGGCAGAAAAAAAAATTGAATCTAAAGGGATGTCATTTGAGGCATAGCTGAACAACTCATGTATATGAATTTGATGGAATACCATTGTGATGTAAGAAATGAAGAAGTAGATGATTTCAAAGAGACATGGAAAAACTTACATGAATTGATGCAGAGTGAATAAGCAGAACAAGAAGCACAATTTATACTACAAAATCAATATGGCAAAAATGACAATTTTGAGGACTTTAATAATCTGATGAAAAATGAAATGAACACTAGAATAATTGATATAACAATAATACTGTAAAAACAAACTTTGAAAGCTCTAGGAATTATGATAAATATGATGTTGTTGTTGTTTAGCTGTTTCACTTGTGCCTGACTCTTCATGACCCCATTTGGAGATTTTTTGGCAGAGATACTGGAGTGGTTTGTCATTTCTTTTCCAGTTCACTTTACAGATGAGGAAACTGAAGTAAACAGGGTGAAGTGACTTGTCCAGGGTCACACAGTTAGTAAGTGTCTAAAGCCAGGTTTGAACTCAGGAAGATGAGTTTTCCTGACACTAGGCCCAGCATTCTATCCACTGTACCATCTAGCTGCCAGATCAATACAATAACCATTCATTATTCTAGACTCTAGAATAATTTAGAACAGTGGTATCAAACTCAAATAGAAATAGGGGCCACTAATTTGTACATAAAGATCCTTGCCGATTGCATATTGACAGTTTTAGGGTACAATATCCATGTTTTACTATATTTCAATTTATTTTATAAACTATTTCACAATTACACTCCAGTGTGGTTCAGGCTGCACTCTGGAGGGCTGTGGGTTGCATTCAGCCTGAGGGCAGTGTTTGACATCTCTGATCCAGACAATCAATGATGAAATGTGCTCTTCTTTAGAGAGCAGTCATGGATTTAGGGTGCAGAATGAGACAAATAATGGGCATATTTTATAAAGGTTTGTGGTTTAAAAACAAAACATAACTAAAACTAAAACCTTCCCCACCCTAACTTTCTAATTGGTCTCTCCCCTCCTCCAGTCTTTTCCCACTCCAAGCCATTTTCCACTCAGCTGTCAAAGTCATTTTCCTAAAGTGTAAGTCAGTTACTCCACTACTCAGTAAACTCCAGTGGTTCCTTATTACCTCAAAGATAAGACATAAATTGCTTTGGCATTTCAAGCACTTCACAACCTCTCCCCTTCCTACCTTTCCAGGCTTCTTACACTAAGCTGCCTTTACTCTACCATCCAGTAACACTGGCCTTCTTGTGGTTTTTTGAATGTGACATTCTGTCTCTTAAACTCCATGACTTTTCACTGGCTGCTCCCCATGCCTGGAATGATATTTTTCTTCACTTCCTCTTTCTGGCTTCATTTAAGACTATTCAAATTCTACCTTCTGCAAGAAACTTTTCCTCTTCCCCAACTCACAGTGCTTTTCCTCCAAGGTTATTTCCCATTTACACTGTATACGTGTTGTACATACCTAATTGTGTGTTCGTTGTCCTCCCTTGTTAGAAATTGAGCTCCTTGCAGGCAGGGATCTTGTTTTTGCCTTTCTTTGTATCCCCAATCCTTATCTCAGTGCTTGCCATATTGTAAGTGCTTGATAAATTCCAGGTGTCTGATCGACTGATTGATAATGGTTAAGTGATATTAACCAATGGGTTAATTAACTGATATATGTTCTTTTGCTTCATAATCTCCATTCTTATTTTCTTCATGATCCAAAGCCCTGGAAAAGAAGAAATAAAGGAAATAATCACACCACTGGTCTAAAGGCAGAATCCTGATTAAAAAAGTGGTGTATTTACTACTTTACCTTGATCACTTGTCTGTTCCACAGCTGACTCTACTAGAGGAAAATACAGAACGTTCCTTAGTGTCTTGTGGCCTAATTCTTCTTCAGTTAGTAGTGTCAGAGTCATTGATTTAGTTGTTTGTCCTGACTCCCCTAAAATGTTTCCTGCTTCTTAATAGGGAAAGAGAAAAGGATCCCTGCCTTTCTCCAGATTTTCTCTTCAGAACACCACGGAAGCTTAGTTATTGCCAAATTTTAAACTGTTGATGAAATAGTTAGTCATAGATTGCAAATTTCTTGAGAGCAAGGATTGTTGTACTCATTTTTCATTCCTTGCAGCACTAAAAATAATGCCTTATGCATAGTAGATGCTCAATAAATATTAGTTAATAAGACAGGGTAGGGACTAGGCGCGTGATTTTATTGATACAGAGAACTACTAAATGAAGAAATGCCCTCTACCAATTCAGGTCAGCACAGTCTCAAGTAATCAGTCTAATGTAATCAACAATTTAAAGTCTTAGAGAGTTGCCTAGAGCACCCAAGTCTTCCTGCCTTCAAAGCCAATTCTCTAGACAACATGTCAACAGGAATTCTCTAAGTATGAGATGAATGATTTAATAAATAATGTCGCTAAAAATCCAATTTTAAAGACACTTTTAAGTGTGGGTACTTCTTGGTGCCTTAACATCTGCATAAAAAATAATTTTGAGGTGATGAGGCATTGGTACAGGGGCACACAGGAAGCCATATTTAGCTGTGTAATTGCCATCTCTCCATTCCAAGTATTAAATATTCTCCACGCTGGTGACAGCATCCAGGTCCAATTGTAGAATTTTAACAGGACACTTAGAAGCCTTGATTAGCATGCAATGAGCCTTTTTCAAGGAAAATTAACTTCTGAGAGACACTGCCAGTGTGACACTCCCAGTTGCAGTCTCTCTTGTTACTCTTCTTTTGTGCATTTGTTAAATCTATCCTTTTGTATCTAGAGATCTGAGACCCCTGTCCTCATATCTTCTTCCCCTTTGACAAAAAGGAATGAATGGGGAAGATGTGGAAGCAACACTGATGAACTGCCTGCCTGGTCTCCTTGACTTTGCTTTATTTGTTTGCACTTTTAATATGGCAAGCACTGAGATAAGGATTGGGGATACAAAGAAAGGCAAAAACAAGATCCCTGCTTGCGAGGAGCTCAATTTCTAACAAGGGAGGACAACGAACAAATAATTAGGTATGTACAACACATATACAGTGTAAATGGGAAATAACCTTGGAGGAAAAGCACTGTGAGTTGGGGAAGAGGAAAAGTTTCTTGCAGAAGGTAGAATTTGAATAGTCTTAAATGAAGCCAGAAAGAGGAAGTGAAGAAAAATATCATTCCAGGCATGGGGAGCCGCCAGTGAAAAGTCGTGGAGTTTAAGAGACAGAATGTCACATTCAAAAAACCACAAGAAGGCCAGTGTTACTGGATGGTAGAGTAAAGGCAGCTTAGTGTAAGAAGCCTGGAAAGGTAGGAAGGGGAGAGGTTGTGAAGTGCTTTGACCAGTTCTATATTTCCCAGGTAAGCCAGACTTAATGACCAATTTACCTTGCTTACATTTACCACCACAGAATAGTAGAAATGAGGGACTCAAACAAATTAGACATTGGCTAATCTGTGGTTTAGTTTGGAGAATAATAATGCTTCAGTATTGTACTAGTTTGGTTTCAAAATTTGAGCATTGGTTCTTGCCCACAAAGATTTTTTTCTTCCCTCAAGGTTTGTGTGTGTGTGTGTGTGTGTGTGTGTGTGTGTGTGTGTGTGTGTTCATGGTTCAGTAAAATTATTAGTATTTGAATTGGCTTCAGTTCTTGGTTCATGGTTCAATTTAGCTGAAATCCCTGAATTGTATAACAAATAGCAGTCTCTGTAATGTTGACCAAAGGCAGCATCTGTGTCAAGACTTCCCTTCTCTCTGGCCTGCACCTGGAGCTTGCAGCTCCACAGAGGCTTGAGTGCACATGCTTTTCTCAGGTTTGGGAGCTGATACCTTTTTAAGCTGGCCTGGAGCCAAGTGGCTTGGTAGTCCATTCACAGATGGCTCCCTTTCTCCCACCCACTCATCATATTCCCACTCGGCAAAAAATCATTTTGTGATTTTGTGTATGTTGTGGGTATGTGTGTGTGAATAGCTGCTTGAGCTGCCCTTTCCCAAGGGCAAAGATCTTCCATTCTTAATGAATCCAGTCCTCTCTGTGGTTATGTGATGCAAACAGAGGTGAGATGGTTTCATTTTCTTTGGAGTTTGACTACAATTGCCATTGTTTCTAGAACTGGAAGGCTGAATCCCCTCGAGAAGA
Organism: Phascolarctos cinereus; assembly: GCF_003287225.1. Taxonomy (NCBI): domain Eukaryota; kingdom Metazoa; phylum Chordata; class Mammalia; order Diprotodontia; family Phascolarctidae; genus Phascolarctos; species Phascolarctos cinereus. The sequence goes on from NW_027555625.1 coordinate 104,733,639, forward strand.
AATAAAGGGCATAGCTATGGCAAGTGGCTGCAGAAGACTTCAGAATGTCACTCTCAAAGCAAGGTAAGAAGGAGAAGAAACTCAGTATGTTGTCATGGAACTGGACGCTGGTATTTGTCCTTTAAACTCTGTCAGGTGTTTTTGTTGGCAGGGGATATAGGCACCAAGCAGTGAAGTGAGAGGCCACTGGGAAGCTAAGTTAATGAAGTTCATATATACAAAGAGCCAGCATTCAATATCACCAGACAGGAAGAGCCAAGCTTCCTTGATAATTCCTTTGACCTCTACGCATGTGATTTGCATAAGGAACAATGGTTTTTTCCTATGGAATATGATAGCCCAAAGCTTGAGGTTAAAGTCAGAATGCAGAGAACAAAAGGAGACAGAGCTAGGTTTCTTTTTCTTTTTATTTATGTTATTATTTTTGTTTTAATAACTTTTTTTTGGACACTATGTCTCCCTAATTCCTCCAAAGCCGGAAATGCAGTGGGTACCCATGGACCCAACCCCATTATTTATCAATATGAGAGCTTTAACTTCTCTATTTTTCACCCCTCCTTACATAGTCTGGCTCTGGGTTCCTGGGGGCTCAGCATATGGAACTGGACTTAGTGTAGACTCCTGATTGACTTAGCCTATGATAGCTTCAAACTCTTAAGCTCAAGCGGTCCTAGCCTTAGCCTCTCCAGTAGCAGGGATTATAAGTGTGCATCACCATGCCCAGCCTGCATTTTGAGGGTTTTTTTGGTCAATCAGTGCTCATTTATTAAATGCCTACTATGTGCTAGACCCAGTACATGCATTGGGGCTGCAAAGAAAAATGAAAAAAAAATAAACTCCTACCCTCAAAGTGCTTACATTCTATCAGGGAGAAAACATACACACGATAAAGCATATGAGAATATGCATAGTAAATAAATGCAAGGTAATTAGGAGAAGAAATATTAGAGCTCTGTGATAATTAATGAAGTTCATATATAAATCATTTTAAAGTAACCATATCTTCCATAGTACTTGGGCTTATAACAATATCAAGAATAGTGGTTAGGTAAAACCATCTGATAACAGTGATTGTGTCTGACATAGCACGCCGCATTCCTCACAAGTAGTCTGCCAGTTCTCGACTCTGAGGAAGCATCTTCCAACATTAACCATCTGAAACCAGTACTGATCACTGGATTTGACCTGAGTTCCATTAGTATTAAGTCTTCATTTGTATTATTTTAGGTATTTGTATTTTGTCACTTTGGTACTGATTTCTTTCCTCTGTGTCACTTCATACAAATGAAAATTATGAAAATAAGAAACTATGTTCATGTGAAAAAGACCAGGATTTCATTTTTGTTTTTGGTTGTTTGCTATTTTTTTCCTTAATGGAATGGTTTATTTGATTCAGGTGGTCCTGGAAGCTGACTAGCAACTTTACATGCAGGAGGCTAAAGGCTTATTGGAGAAACTAGACCCAGAAAATTTAGTACAACAAGAATATTTCTTAACCTCTAAGGGGAAATATTAGCTCAATGCCCTCATATTCAAGAACTTTAGTGAGGGCTCTGGTAAAGTGTCTCCTTACATTGGCAATGTAAATTATGCAACCTCAATGGATTCCCAGGAAGTATCAGTGATCATTTAATCCATTTTTTAGACTGTCTGCATAACCATATAACCTTGGCTACTACATTGAAACAGCCCGGATCAAGACTTGATCTAAATTCGGAAGCATTGGCTACTGAAGGATTTCTTCCAAGTCCTTTGTGCCTGAAAGGTTATGGGGCTTTCTGGAAAAATTTTTCAATCAATCGAATATGTATTGAGTGTTTATTTTATGAGGGCATTGTGTTGGTTCCTGAGGGAAGATCAGTACACACATATATATATATACACACACACACACACACACACATATGTATATACCACAACTCCTATACTCCTATCTTAGGGGAGCTCACAGTCTTATTAGGGAGACTAGAAAAATACATTGAAAGTAAAGCAACCATATGAGACAATGGTGCACAAGATGTCAAAGCGTGGCAGTGAATAAGTAATTGGGATATGAGTAGGACAGATAAAAAATGAATTCAGAAGAGGGTGGTCTGGGAAGACTTCATGAAGGAAGAGAGATTTGAATTGGATCTTAAAGAATGGATAAGATACAGTTAAATGGAGGCAGGAAAGCATTTCAGGTGAAGAAAATACCATGAAAGTTGTCCTTTCCAGTGACTGATAGACAGTCCTAGAAAAAATTAGAGCAATGAAGTATTCTTGTGTTTACCACATATATTCAAGCTCCTCTTTCTACATGCTTTAAATCCATGATTTAAGTAAAAATAGTGTTGAATTAGGAGAGTCAGAAGATCTGGGCTCAAATCCTGTCTTTGGCACTATTCCAGTGTTAACCCTTGGCAAATTGCTTCATTTCTGTGGACTTCAGTTTCATCATTTGTGAAAAACTGGACTAAATGATTTTTGAGGTCTAGTCTGGCATCAGGCTGTAAGCTACTGTTACAATGACACCTCAGTAAATGGGAAGGACTTTTAGAATTTCTCTTTTGCTGGTTTAATTAGTATCACTAAACATGTTAACTTTGGTAAGAATAGCCATAACAGAGGGCCTCCAAGAAGAAAGTTCTAGTGGATAAGGAAAAAAAAAGCCTTATTTTTATTTCAAGTTAGCAAATTAATTTCACCTACCTGATCCCTTTCTTTTTCTCCCTTTTTCCAGTTGTCAAGACTTACATATTTCTGGCTAGAATTGATTAACAGTCCTTTATCCTTGAAAGGCAGCTTGTCCTTCTGGATAGGGGGAGAATTTAAGAGTCTGTAAGACAAGAGTTCAAATCCTGACTCTGACAGATATTAGCTATATGACACTGAGCAATCGCTTAACCGATATAAAAGATTATAAGTTAAAGACAGTTATCAATCTATAAGGAATTGCTGATTTCCATTTGTAGGGGGGAGTTTCCAGGGTGGGAGTTCCTTATACTGATAAAATCGCAAATCTGGACAAAAAATGAGAGAAAAGAAGGAAGGAAGGGAGGAAGGAAGGAAAGAAAGAAAACCCAACCCTTCCAAATTGTTGACCATGGGGTTGTACTCCTGGTGTTACCTTAACCTGATAGAATATGGTACGTGTCTTGGATACGTTTCTCAGAAACTGTCAATGTCTTGGATAGAAGCCTTAGTCACAGTAACCCTACTTTTGGCTGTTGATTTGACCTTTATTTTTTCCTCTAGGTAGGAATGCTATGGAAGTAAAACACTCAATATTCAGGGCGCCCTGAGGGGAAGGAGCTGATGATAATATTTGCCCCAGGGTTTTGTTCTGCCTCTACATGACCACTTCAGCCAAATCAGAGTAGGATAGTCTTATGAAAATTGCAGTTTTGGGGATCTTTGCTAAGGGATTTTGATGTCCAGAGCCTGCACTACACTAATAATTACTAAGTTCCACAAACTGAGACTTCATTCTGCTAATACTGCTGCTGATGCTCCATCAACCTAATCCATGAAGAGAATTGAATCTGGAGAGGAACATGAGCGGTCTGCAGAGAAGCTAATGTTTTCCTACAAAGGAGGGTCATGAATTTTTTTGGGGGAGGCCAACCCTAAAGGGGTTCCATATGACTCTTCATTAGTTTTTGGTCCCCTAGTCTAACTCAGAGCAAAAGCAATTGCAGTAGCATGATTAGGTCCTGGAGGATCTTGCCCTGTGAATAATAGCGGAAGAATGGTTTTGCACAGCCCTTAGCCTTGAGGGAAGCCGTTTCCAGCAGTTGGCCTCAGCATGTTATAATTCTGAACAACTTTCCAGCTGGTACTTTATTCTGAATGAACAAGGAACACAGCCGTGAGCTTGTGGTGGTAGGGAGTTGGAGAGGCATTTCTGAGAAAGCCTGTTTGCAAGTATTCACCTCCAAGCTGAACAGCCCAGCTCTTCAGTATCTTAAGGGAATCACTGAAGAAATTACAGGTATTCAAATTACAGAGAGCATAACTGGGGGCTGGAACACTTAAGACAACATGAAGTCACAGAAACTAGGATACTCTTACACACAAGTAGAGGAGGCAGCCACCTAGACCATGCTTAAAGGCACCCCACCCTCCAAATATCTCCTCCATTGTTCCCAGACTCCCATGATGCTAATCCATTTTTGATTACATGTCATAGTGGCTAAAGTGCTAGACAAGGAGTCAGGAAGCCTGAGTTCAAATATTGTATTTATTAGTCATGTATGACCTTTGGCAAGTCAAACTCTCTCAGCCTCAATTTCTTAATTTACAAAATGGAGATTATAATAATAGCACCTATGTCACAGGGTTGTTGTAGGATCAAATCAAATAATATCTGCAAAGCACTTTGTAAACTTTAAAGCACTATATAAATGTTATTTATTGTTATTATTATTATTACTATTATCATATCATTGAAGACCTCTGTTAAAATGCAAGTTTTGCTAGGTATATTAAAGAAGGGACAGACAATATTAACAAAAATAATAGTAAAATCTATATATTGCTTTAAGGTTTATAAAGTGCTCTACATATATCATCTAATTTGATTGTCACATTAACTCTGTGAATGGATGATATTATCCCTATTTTACAAAAGAGGAAACTGAGGCTGAGAGATGTTAAGGAGTTTGCCCAGGGCTACATGTCTAGTAAGTATCTAAGGCAGATTTCCAACTCAGGACTTCCTGCCTCCAAGTCCAGTGTTCTTTCCACTTATATCAGCTAGCTGAATACTAGCAGTCAGCATGGAGTAATGGATGGGGAGCTGGCTTTGGAGTCAGTGACACTGGGTTCAAATCTTGCTTCTTACACATTCTAGTGGTGTGATAATGGGCAAATCACTTAACCCCTTGGTATTTACAGGTAATTTTCTAAGATTATCATTATAGATAAGTTGCTATCTTTACTGGTGTAGACAGTTTCCATTCTGGGAGTTCACCGAAGTAATAAAATCACAGGTCTAGATTCAGTAAACAAATATCACCAAATGAATTATTATTATAATAATTCATATAGAGACTAATGAAATCACAGGTTTAAGTTCAGTAACTATATGACATTATTGGATCATCATTATACTAATTCATATAGTGCATGAAGGTTTATAAAATACTTTCCTCACAACCACCTTATGAGTTAGGTAGGAAAAAATGTTTACTCTCCTAATTTTACAGATAAAGAAACTGAGGCTCAGAAAGGCTAACACATCTAGTAAGTGTCAAAGCCAGGATTTGTGTATTAATTCTCTTGACTCCAAATTCAACACTTAAACTACTAAAACTACTAAACACTACTAAACAACACTGAAACTACTAAAATCCCTGCTAAATGATATTGCTAGTCTGGATTAATAGATTAGTTGAGAATGATACAACAGATAGGTACATGTCAATAGGGGGAGAGAGGCAATCTGGCCCATGGGATATACTGTCTTGATGGGGGTAAACTTGATTAGCTCACGAAAGTTAAAAGCTGCTTAGGGGGTGTCATGAGGACACTGGAGACACAGAATGGAGAGGCTAAACACAAAATGACAGTACTGGGACTTGTTCCCTACCATTTTCTTGAATCCATAAAAGATATTTCTGAAGAATGGCCAACTTGTCGCATAACTATGTTTGATTTGAATATTTTAATGTCACCGTTAGGTTGGCTCTAACTTACATTAAAAGCAAAGGCAAGTGTTGTGGGTTCTACTTCTGTCTTGTTCACCCCACCCTCCACCTTCCCCTTCCTTCCCCACTCCACCATGCCTCGACTAAGTTTCAACACTCAAACAGGTCTTAATCAACTTTATTGATTGATTGAATAAATCTAGTGTGGTCTTCCCTCTGGCTGATACAGTCCCTACAGCAAAAGAGGGTTTTCAAGATGTTGACTGGAATAAAGTAAAGGGGATAAAGAAGAAATGGGGCAGTCACCACCTCAGGTCTCCATCCACTCTCAACCCTCATCCTGGTGCTTATTACCAAAAATTAATTTCATGCAGAACTGCCACTGCCCAGCGTAAGGAGCATTCTCAAACAAACAAACAAACAAACAAAAAAAACCACATTACTGAAGACATGAATTGCCTAATGGCACAAAAGAAGGAAAGCAGTCAGAGGTGACCCACTCTGGTGCCCAAGCAGTCAATATAAGCATTGCTGTTATTTGTCCTTTGTTCTTTAAGAGGACCATGACATCAGGGAAGTGATGCCATGACATGCGAGTGAATATGGTATAAGTGAGGGAGGGCTGTGCAAAGTCAGCAGCCTTACTTTCTCCTCTGGAGTCATCTGGGTCCAGTGGCCGTATATGGATCAGAACAACTGGAGATGGTCCAGGATGCAGTGGGGAATAAGGGTAATGTAAGGAAATCATTATCTCTCCTGAATTTTAGTCCAAACTGAATCCCAGGTTCTGCTCTTATACTATGAGTTCCAGGATCCAAGTATCTCTAGAGTTTTAGTATGAGCACCTAGTGACTGACTATACCAGAAGTCAGAGTTGAATGTTCTGGGAAAAATCTTGTTACACACTCCTTTACCTGCTGGGGCTAGGCACAAGATATAGTTGTGGGAAATGAAAAAAAAATCCTCAGACTGGGCATATCTTAGAACTTTTGGGTCCAGATCAAATTTCTGCCAGGGGGATATGTAGGGTAGGGGAGTAATGGGCTTTCCATGCTTGCTTTTTACCATTTTAATTTACTTTGTGTTCTTGTTCTTGCTGAGTTTTTTGTTTGGTCTACTAATTTACATTATGTTAAGAGTAAGAAACACTATATGCAACATTCGAGCAAGTGTGTCTGCTTTCTTGAAGAAACATCTCCATTATGGCAAGACTTCATGGCTTAGTTTTGTCAATGAAACACATCTAGTTCCAAAAAAGGTGGCAGGCAATGTTACCATTGGGTGGGTCCTGGGAGCCAAATTCAAATCAGCAGAAAGACATATCCACAGAAAATTAGTTGACACTACTTTGTAAATACAAGCAAAACTGAGACAATATGATGTTGTGGACTTTGTTAACTCTGATAAATACAGATAACAACCTGGATGGGGCCAATCAAACGGCCAGAGTGAACATTAGGACTTTCCAACAATGGCTGTCAGTCTCACCTGGTAATTGAATCTCTCTCTCTCTCTCTCTCTCTCTCTCTCTCTCTCTCTCTCTCTCTCTCTCTCTCTCTCTCTCTCTCTCTCTCTCTCTTTCTCTTTCTCCCTCCCTCTCTCTCCTTCCTCCTCCCTCCCTCCCTATGTACCTATCTATCCACTTACTTACTTACTACCTATCTTATTTATATTAGCAAAAGCCTTCTGGCCATAATGCATTAACCAAAGAAATGACTATCAGGGAATCAGGAACTATGACAGGCCAATGAGAGAGCTTCCATTCAACTCAAAAAGCATTTATTAAGTACCAGCTGTGTACTAGGCACTATGCTAAACACTGGGGATACACAGAAAAGCAAAAAAAAATATATTCCCTACCCTCTAAGAACTCACAATCTAAAGGGGGTGGGAGGAGTAATATGCAAACAATTAAGTTCATAGAAGATACATACAGTATAAGTTGAGGATAATCACAAAAGGAAGGCACTAATGCTAGGAGAAGAAGAGGTTGTATGGACTGAGAAAGACATCTTGCAGAAGGAGGGATTTTATCTAAGCCTTGAAGGAAGCCAAGAAATTGAAGAGGGAGACATTCCAGAAATGGGGGACAACATCAAGTCAAAAAGCATTTATTAAGTGCTTGTTATATGTCATACATTGGACTAAGTGCTGGATAGCCAATAGAAACGCCCAGAATCAGAAGATAGAGTGTCCTGTGAGAGTAACAATGAGGCAAAGAGTGTTACTGGATAGCAGATTATGTGGAAGAGAATACGGTATGAGAAAATTGTAAATGTAGGAGGGGTCCAGGTTATGAAATGCTTTAAAATCTAAACAGAAGATTTTATATTTAATCCACATAGCGTTGGAGGTAATAGATAGCTACTGAGGTTTACTGAATAGGTGGATGATGTGGTCAGACCTGCACTTTAGGAAGGTCACTTTGATAGCTGACTGGAGGATATATGAGAGGAAAACCCCAAGTTCCTTTCCATTTCTTAAAGCTTATGATTATAGGTTGATGTTTTGGCTTTTTTAGCTCAGGTACGTAGAGGACGGTGAACGTATGGTAGGCAGAGCTAATGCTAATTATATGGTTCCCAAAGATCTACTGGGGATTAACCCAAAGGAAAACAAACTGTGTCATTTTGACCTAAAATTTGTCAACCATATCCTATCTATAATTTGGGAGGCTAATCCTTAGAGAAGGTAGCACTAACTCCGTAATAGGAGTAATAAACAGACTGTTTTAGGAAATTATCAAAGATATCATCAGAAAAAAATATAGCTCCTCGCCTCTATGCCTTAGAAAAAAAACCTCCTCCGCTTTTCCTCAGTTATTAGGAGCATGGATTAACTGGCAAGAAGATGAATGAGCATGCCTTCTGTAGAAGCTGTTGCCAAGTACATAATAGCCTGATACAGCAGCTTTGGGATAAGCAAACACTTACTGTGGGGTAAATATTTCACAACGCGTGAAGACACTGATGGGAATGACAATGTATTTTGCAATAGCAATTATTGCAGAAAAAACATTGGATTGGAAAGCATCATGTTTCAAACATCTCCAATGTCCTGAGGTAGCTGTCTTTCTCATAGCCACCAGTGATATTACTGAGAAAGGATTGGTTACCTGCCCCACCCCCAAACTGCCTTAGGGTGTTAAAATCTGAGCTTGTGCAAGGAAATAGAAGATTTTTGTTTCAAAAGTGTGAGTGAGAGAGGCAATAATTTTAGCTTGGAAATTTTCTTCTCTGATTATGCTACTTGGCATCTATTTCTACATTCCACAGAGTTTTACCATGTGACTGAGACTGGGATTGAAGTCTGATTGCTAGTCAATAGGTTGGTTCTTTATGCTAAGGAGGGGGTGGGGCTGTAGATCCCCTTGTATTCAGGAAGACATGATCTGGCATGATAACATAACCCACAGAACTTTGAGGTACAGTATTGAAATTTTTTTTCCTGAATTTTGGGAACTAAACCTTTCATTTGTGTTGAAATCCGTAAGCTTTAAGTCAGTCCAAAGCAGAGATTTTGCATGGCTCTGAATCCTGACATATCATACTTTTGAAGAATCAAAATGACAAGCCAAAAAGCAAAGGAAACTGTCTAGAAGGGGAGTACAGGCTAAGACCCAGCTGAACTCTCCCAATATTCCCCTCCAAACAACCTTAAAATAACACCACAAATCAAATTTTGGGGTAGCAAAGTCAACAAAAGGTCAGAGGGAGACATTTGTAAGACAACTTAGGAGGTTCACAGGAGAAGTCTGTACGCTGGGGTGGACACAGGCCCAGAGTGCTGTAAAAACACAGTATTTGGAGGTGGCTGTGACCAGCAGCAGTAGCTTTGGGAGCTCTCAGCCAAGAAATGGTAAGGGGGGCTTAGATGACTGGTCAGAAGGAAATTACAGCGGACCCTTTGCTGCACGTGCAGAGGACATTGACTGGCAGCTAACATTGCCCCTAAGCAGTTCTAGGTCACAGTTCTAGGGCCAAGAGGAGCACTAGTAATTGTGGCTTAAGAGGAGCAGGGGCTTTTCCTGGGTAAAGACCAGATCACAGACTAGGAGAGAAGTGACCACACCTCACCCAGGATCACACCACCTTGGAAGCAATGAAAAATTTGCAGACACTGGGAGCTGGCTCTGAAAGAGCAGCACAAAAAGTCTGAAGATTGGCATAGTGCCTCTCCACCCCAAGGTGAGCAGAGCCCAACTTTAACATAACATTCAACGTGAAGAAGTAGGTTGAGAAAATGAACAAACAACAACAAAAAGAACTTGATCATAAAAGAACCAAAAAAACTACCATAGTGGCAAGGAAGGCCAAGATATAAACTTAGAAGACAGCAATGTGAAGACAGCTACAAGCAAAACCTGAAAGTAAAACATGATAATTGGACTTGAGCACAATAAGAATTGCTAGAAGAGTTAAAGAAAGAAGTAAGAATGGTAGAGGGAAATATTGGGGAAAGAAATGAGAGTGACACAAGAAAATTATGAAAACAGAATTAACAGCTTAGCAAAAGAGGCACAAAAATACTGAAGAAAATAGTGCCTTAAAAAGCAGAACTGGCCTAATGGTTAAAAAAAAAAGGCACAAAAATTCACTGAAGAAAAGAACTCCTTAAAAAGCAGAACTGGCCAAATGGAAAAAGAAGTACAAAAGCTCACTGAAGAAAATAATTTCTTAAAAATTAGAATTGGGCAAGTGAAAGCTAATGACTGCATGAGACTTCAAGAAACAATAAAACAAAGTAAAAATGAATTAAAAATAAAAGAACGTGAAATATCTCATTTGAAAAACAATGGGCTTAGAAAATAGATTGAAGAGAGATAACTTAAGAATTAATACACTACCTGATAATTATGATCAGAAAAAGTCTAGACATAATATTTCAACAAATTATAAAGAAAACTGCCCCAATATCTTAGACCAAGAGGGTAAAATAGAAGTAGAAAGAATCTACTGATCTCCTCATAAAAGAGATACCAAAATGAAACTCCCAGCAATATTATAGCTAAATTCCAGAGCTTCCAGGTGAAGGAAAACATACTGAAAGCAGTCAGAAATAATTCCATTGTCATGGAACCATAGTCAGGGTCACACAAGATTTAGTAGCTTCCACTTTTAAAGGAATGGAGGGCTTAGAATATGATATTCTGGAAGACAAAAAAGTTAGAATTACAACTAAAAATAACCTACCCAGAAAAAACTGAGTATAATCCTTCGGGGGAATAATGAAATATAAAACTTCCAGGCATTCCAGATGAATAGACCAGAGCAGAAAAGAAAATGTGACATTCAAATCTAAGACTCAAGAGAAGCATAAAATGCTAAACATGAAAGAGTAATCATAAGGAATTCAAAAAAGTTAAATTGTTTACATTCTGGTATGGAAAGATGATGCATGTACTCTAAGAACTTTATCATTAGGATGGTTAAAAGGATTCTACATAGAAAGAGGGCACACGTGCCGATCAATCATATTGGGATGATCTCAACAAAATGTAGGGTTGAGAAAGAGAGATGAACTGAAAGAAGGGGAAAGGGACAGGTAAAATGGGGAACATTCTTTCACATAAAAGAGGCACACAAGGAAGAGCTTTTATAGTAAAGGGGAAAATGGGGTGTGGCAAGCAATGCTTGAACCTCACTCTAAATGTAATTTGTTCAAAGAGGGAAGAATATACACACCCACACACTCAGTTGGGTATAGAAAACTATCTTATTCAGTAGAAAAATGGAGAGGAAGGGGATAAGAGATATGGGGGAGATAATAAAAGGAACACTGGATTAAGGTAGTTAGTGATCAGAAATAGAACAGACTTTTGAGGAGGGTCAGAAAAAAAAGAGAGAGAAGGATAAATAGAGGAAAAAGGAGGAGGGAAATATACAATTAGTAATCATAGCTGTGAGTGGGAATGAGATGAGCTAACTCATAAAACAGAAGTGTATAGAAAAAATGGATTAGAAACCGAAATCCAGCAATATGCTGTATATAAGAGACACACTTGAAACAGAAAGATGCACTCAGAGTTAAAATAAAGGGCTGGAGCAGAATCTATTGTGCTTCAGCTGATTATACAGAAAAAAAGAAAAGGCAGGAGCAGCAATCATGATCTCAGACAAAATAAAAGCAAAAAATAAACCTAATTAAAGAGATAATCAGGCAAACTACATTTTGTTAAAAGTTATCATAGACAATGAAGTAATATCAAACATTTTCCCAGCTAATTTCTTTGAAAAAGGCCTCATTTCTCAGATGCATAGGAAACTGAATCAAATTTATAACAGCCATTCCCCTATTGATAAATGGTCAAAGATATTAACGTACAGTTTACAGAAGAAGAACTCAAAACTATCTATGGTCCCATAAAATGCTCTAAATCATTATTGATTAGAGAAAGGCAAATTAAAACAACTTTGAGGTACAACCTCACACTGATCAAAAATGACATGCTGGAGAGGATAAGGGAAAATAGATACATTAATGAATTGTTGGTAGAGCAGTGAACTGGTCCAGCCATTCTGAAGAACAATCAGGAACTATACTCAAAGGGCTATAAAACTGTGCATACCCTCAATTCCTGCCCTCATAGTAGGAAACTTCAACATAGTTTGAGATGTTCCATCAAGTACCATAACTTCTAAGTTTCTCTGTGTACTCGATTCTCATGCCCTACTTTTTCTTCCACACTACTACAGATACATGCAGATATTGATCTTCATCCTGCCATTACCCATGAATGTTTCACTTGCATGTTCATAAACTCAGAAACTTCTTTATCTTATCATTTTTTCATTCCATCTTTCCCTGTTCTATATGACTTTAATCCTGGTCTTCATCTTAACTCTGATCTGGAATTCACATCCACCTCTCAGACTACCCAACACTCACACACTGGATCCATTCTCCTCCCTTCACTGTCTCTACCCTTGGTGAAGCAATTCAGTGCTACGCTATCCTTCTTGCTCAAATGCTTTGCCCCTTCTTGTCTTTATACCAATCAAACCTTGCCAAATACTATCATTTGACAGCTTTTACCATCTGCCTCATTTGTTCCTATTCATGTGGGGCTGAAGGAAGCTTGAGGAAATCATGAAACCATACTGATTTGGGTTGCTATGAATTTATGCTACCTAATCTCCTGTGGGCCATCACTATAGTAATGTAATAATTCTATCCTTTCCCTAATCAAAATGCTATCCTTCTTTCCACAATGGCTATTTCAAACTGTCTCTCCTTTAGCCTCCCACAGCACAACCCTGTCACCCCACCTTCTCCATGAGGACCTCACCTCATGCTTGACTGAAATTTTTTAAAATTAATTATATTTTGTTAGCTATTTCCCAATTACATGTAAGCATTTTTAAACAATCTTTTTTTTTTTTAAATTTTGAGTCCAAAATTCTCTTCCTACTTCTACTGCTCCTCCTTCTTTGAGAAGGCAAGAAATTTGATTTCAATTATACTTGTGAGGTCACACAAAACATATATCCACATTAGCCATGTTGGAAAAAAACTCCAAAATAAAATAATAAAAATAAAATAGTAAAAAGAAGCATGCTTCAATCTGCATTCAGAGTACAATCAGTTCTCTGGAGGTGGATAGCATTTTTCATCATGGGTCCTTTGGAATTCTCTTGGGTGACTGATTTGATCAGAGTAGCTAAGTCTTTCACAGTTGATCATATTTACAATATTGCTGTTACTGTGTAAAGTGTCCTCTTGGTTCTGCTCATTTCACTTTGCATGAGTCTATATAAGTCTTCCCAGGTTTTTTTGAAACCATCGTGCTCTTCATTTCTTTTAGCCCAATAGTACAATAGTATTCTATCATAATCATAAACCACAACTTATTCAGCCTTTGCCCGATTGATGGACATCCTTTCAATTTCTAATTTTTTACCACTATAAAAAGAGTACTATAAATAATTTTTATACAAATAGGTCCCTTTGTCTTTTCTTTGATCTATATGGAATACAGACCCAATACTGGTATTGCTGAGTTAAAGGGTATATACAGATTTATAGCCTTTTGGGCATAATTCTGAATTGTTCTCCAGTTGTACTAGTCCATGACATCACCAATAGTTCATTAGTGTCCCAATTTTCCCACATCACCCCCATCATTTGTCATTTTCCTTTTCTTTGACTGAAAAATTTGAGGCCATTTGCACACTCTTTTCCCAATCTCTTCATTTTACATTACTCAGATGTCTTTCCTCACTATCTCTTCCTTTACTTCACTCTCAGATGAAAATGTAGTTCCTTTCCTTGCCAAAGCCAACCCCTCTACATGTACTCTTGATCCATCCTTTCTTGTCTTTTTCAACAGATTGTCCCTGCTGTCAGCCTACCCTCTCTCTTATCTCCAATATCTCCCAGTCTACTGTCTTTTTCCCTAGTGCTGCTGGTAATAATGATTGCCATACCTTCCCCATCCTTAAAGAGTTCCCATTTGATCTAACTTACCCAACTAGCTATCATCCTGTATCTCTCTTTCCCTTCTTTAACTACACTCTTTGAGGAAGCCATTTATGCTATGTGGCTCTACTTCCTCTCCTTTCATTCTCTTCTAAACCGTCTGCCATCTGGTGTCTGACCTCATCATTCAACAGAACGCTCTCCCCAAAGTCGACAGTTATCTTTTCATTGCCAAATCTAATGTTAATCCATTCTGACTTCTTTGCAACATTTGAGATCATTGACTAGATTCTTCTCCCTCTTTAGGTTTTCATGACACTGCTATCTCCAGATTCTTTATTTGTCTGACAGCTCAAGTTTCTTTTGCTGGTTCTTTACTGATGTTATATCCTCTAACTGTGAGCTTTCCTGAAAACTCTTTCTTGCATTTTTTCTTTATACTATCTCACTTGGGGATCTCACCAGCTCCCATGGGTTTAATTGTCATCTTTATGCAGATGATTCCCAGATCTCCATATCAAATCTCAGTCTATTTCCTGAGTGACAGTCCCATATTACCAGTTGTTTTTTAGAAGTCTCCAGTCATCTCAAAATCAGTATATCCAAGGCAGAACTCATTACTTCTTCCCCACCCCAAAGCTTTCCTTCTTTTGAATTATCCTGTTACTGTCAAATATGAGTCTCCTAGTAACCCAGGCTCACAACCTTTGTATCATATTTGACTCTTTCCTATCAATCACCTCAATATTCAGTCTATTTATAAATCTTGTCATTTCTACTTTTATGATGTGTTACAGCTAAGTACCCTTCTCTCCACTCACACAGCCCTCTCTTCTTCCCTACCAGACCAGTTCAGAACCTTATTAAATCTCACTTGGACTATTGAATAGCCTCCCAATTGGTTTTCCTGAACCGAGTCTCTCCACTCCAAATCATGTTCCACTCAGCTGTCGATGCAATTTTAAAAGCATAGATCTGACCATACTACCCCACTGCTCAATGAGCTTCAATTGTTCCCTATTACCTCCTGGATCAGATATGAAATCCTGTCATTCTTTGGCATTTTGGCTCTACTTCCAGCCTAGTAGCCATAGCCATCATTTAGGAGGACAAACCCATATAGAGAAGGGATTAGCCATTTCCACCAACTGTCAACCATTTGTTATCAGGGTAGGCAAGCCAGCTTGCCTGAAAAAACAAGGTACCTTTAGGGTGAGGTAGGAGGAGACATGTGCCAGGAAAATTAACCACTGGTACCATCTCAACTACTACCTACCATCAGACCTCATTGAATATAGCCCTGAATCCAAGGGCTCCAGAAATAGAAATATCCCCTAGCCTACTGGCCCTGCTTCAAACCCATCCCTAATCATCTTTGAAATCAACCTCTGTGGATATGTGACCTGGCAAATACTTTTAACAGCCACAGCTACTAAAGATAAAAAAAAGTTCTTACCAACAAAGTCCAAATCACTGTCAAATGGTTTAACATCAGAAATGAATATAATTTTTATCAGTAGAAAATCATGAAAGAGTATCATCTGCTTCACTATTGTACTCTAAGGACCACTGGAACTTTCCTTTTGACTTGCAGCTAAATCCTCTTATAACTGTCTCACCCCTTCCCCTTCCCCTTTCTTTTCCTTTTTCCTTTTTCCTCTTCTCTTTCCTTTCCTTCCCTTCCCTTCCCTTCCTTTCCCTTTCTCTTTCCCTTTCTTTTCCTCTTTCATCCCCTCCCCTCCCCTCCCTTCCCCTCCTCTCCTTTCCTTTTTTTTCTTCTTCCATTAATTTAAAGCCCTTAATATCCTGGTCCCTTTTTGCCTTTTCACTTTTTTTATCCTCCATGTCCTATATGATCCAGCTACACTAGCTAACTTGTTGGCGTTTGCACATAATATTTCATCTCCCATGAATTTGTATTGCCCATCTCTAGTAACTAGAGTGCTCTTCCTTCTCCCTCTTCCTTCAAGACTCAGTTAAAATCTTACCATTGTCAAGTACCCTTTCCTACTCCTACCAGCTACTAATGCCTTCCCCTCTGAGATTACCTTCAATCTATTCTGTATATATCTGGCATATATCTAGTTATCTACATTTGGTCTGCCCTATTATAATGTAAGCTCCTTGAGAGCAGGGACAATGATTTTCCTTTCTTTCTATGCCCAGCACTTAGCACAATGCCTGGAACATACCAAGTGCTAATTAAGTCCTGGTGACTGATTGACTGATTGACATTATTTACTATTATGAAAATAAAGGAGGTGATTGAGAGATTGCAAATAGCCACAGACACACAAGCTTAATTTTTCATGTTTATAAAATCTTTATGTAATCATTTTATACATGTTTGAGGGCATCTTTGCTAAAGATATGAAAAAGGAGTAGACAAGCTTTCACAAAGTATGCTACAGTTGGCCACATATATTAAGATTACACAAAATTTCTTGATAGAAAAAGATAGTCTTATTTCATAATTCATTGATTATTAATATAGGAAAATCTAAACCAAAGTGACATATACTCATCAAGGTGTTTGTTACTGAAATGGAGAATGTCCAGTTCAGAATCTATATTGGTGATAGATTCTCTGCAAATGGTCCCTCTAGACACAACTTTTCCCAAATTACACTCTGTTGATTATAACTAGCCCTATAAAATGACCAAACTTCCTAAATATTATCTGTAATCCCTCAAAATAAGTTGTCTTCAGTATCCACAGAGGAAAAATTGGATGAATAAAGAATATTTGTTGTCCAGCTTATGATATGAGGCTGGTTTATCAATACGGATAGCACTTCCTTGACATTGCAAAGGTTATTGGGACACTATTGATGAATGCTCACTGGTTGAGTGAAAGTCTCCCAGCATTTCTCTTCTCAGCTTCTAGGAAATTTGCCCTAACCCTTTAATGGATGAGAATAGACTTTTACAAAGTAGCTCTTCCCCTCCAAAAAGAGTGGGGGAAGTGAAGAGGAAAAGCAGAGAAGTCCTAGGGATCTGAAGTCAGGAGAGTGCTCAGGATGCAAAGTGCAGAAGATCCAGAGAGGGGAAAGCACCACAAAGTCATCAGCACTAGGACTCCTGGAGCTCTCCAGGCAGTGACTCTTCATTTCCCTTCTCCCCTTGGGATCCTTTCACTGGCCTCTCCAGAATTTCCCTTAGCCATGGCAGAATCAATTTCTTACATGTTTGTTGATCGTTCTTTGTTTATCTCTTAAAATGGCAATTGTGATAAATGCTTTTAACCATACACATTTACTATTCTGGGTGTATTTAGTGGGAATGCTGCTGGGAGGAGGAGATTAAGAAGCTATATCCCAGTAGGGGAAGAATGATATAAAGTTCGAAGCTGTGATATTTTTGCAAGTAATCGGCTGGCTGGGGGCTCAGTGCTGAAAAAGAGATTTATTGACTCATTTTTACAACTTACTGGGGCAGAGAGAAAAATATTTCTATTGGAATCCTTCTAGGGAAGGGATTCTTAACCTTTGTTTTGGCGTCAGCCCCTAGAACAGTCAGGCGAAGACTATGTACCCCTTCTCAGAAAAAAAAATTAAATGCTTAAGATAAAACATTTAGGATTACAAAGGAAACTACTTACATTGAAATGCAGTTCTATCTGTCTATCTGTCTGTCTGTCTGACTGACTGTCTGTCTATCTAAAAGGTTCACAGATCCCAGGTTAAGAATTCTCGTCTAGGTAGGTGATGAAGGAGTAAGCAGTGGCTAGGGAGCTGTAACTGTCTTGGCTGGTATTGAAATGGAGTCTCTACTATTTTTTCCCAGCTTAGTTCAAGAAGAAAGACCTTCTCAGGGGAGGAGTGGAAAGATAGGCTAGTAAGATAGTCAAACCCAGGGGGACCCTCCAAAAATAGGGATGCAAATAAGAGTGAGTGTCAACCCTACTTACCAGTAGAGTGTCACACAATTGTTAGAAATATTTCTTGTTCAGGCAGTGCCAATGGATCAGGAACTGGGCCCAAAGTTGAATAGGAGGAAAAGAATAATAGGCCAGGGTACATTGAGCAAATTGCATAGTGCTTTGTATGGCCCCAAAGCTTCCTCCTAAAACAACACCCCATTTTTAAAGCAACAATAAATAGGCTTTTGGTGCTGCTCTGTGGCTGTCATTCATGAAATATCATATACTCTGAGGAATCAGAATTGCCCAAAGGGCCACACAGAAACATATGTTGGACATAAATAGGCTGCAGCATGATGAGTTATGAACTGGAAATAGCATAAAAGATATCCTCAAAGACTTGTAGCCGAAACCTTCCATATATATTTTCTCTCCTATTAAAATATGAGCTCCTTGAGAGCAGGGAGTGTACTGTTTTCCTATTTGTATCCTCAAAAGAGTGCTTTGGATGTAGTAAGTACTTAATGAATGCATTATTCATTCATTCATTCATTCATTTATTTATGTATGACCTAGAAAAGGAGGGGGGCCAGTCAAATAAAGACAATGAGTAATAATTACACATGGATACTTTGGTGCTTGGTGCATTGGTATTCAAATAATGTCAAGTTGTCAAGATAAAGTTCCAAAGGATGTTGGGTGGCCCTCTTATAGAATGGCTTAGTGAAGGTTATGGACCAGAGCTACATAGGATGAGGAGGAATAGAAAGATTGAAATACATAATATTGGTTAGAATATCCACATTGATGAAATCCACAGATTACCAAAATATTGAAATATTGAATAAATATAAACTACTGTTCTAGGTGTTGGGTTCTAAAGGATGGGGTAATATTTAACTGGGTAGATAGGGCATTTGATGGAGGGGAAACTGTTAGCTAATGTTTGGGTAAAGGAAAGTTCACAGTATTTAAAAGGGGTAGTGAGTAAGACAGTTTGGAGCACAGGATTCTCATACAAGACACAATTGAAATCATGGAAATGGATGAGCTCTGAATGAGAAAGTATGTGACAATAATAGCAGAAAACTTGAGGAATACCTGTATTTAAAGGCAGGAGGAAAAGGAATATAAGATACAGAGAAGGAAGAGTTAGGTAATAAGATCACCAGGATAGTGTATAGCAGTGGCAAAAGAGATATAAGGCAGGAGGGGGTAAATGACATGTCAGTACTGTAGGATTTAAGAAGAATAAGGAAAGAAAAGGTCACTGGATGTAATGATTAAGAGGTTATTGGTGACCTTTGAGAGTAGAGATTTAGTATAATTGTAAAGCAAAAGGTGCATTATCCACATTCGGGGGAAAGTGAGTAGTGAATAGTTGAGGGCAATGAGCAAAACCCACACTAGTATAAGAAGCTTAGAAGTAAAAAGGAAGGAGGGTTGTAAGATTAGATTTAGAGAGGATTGCAGTACAGGTTTGAATGAAGGGTTTGTTTGCTTTTTTGGTAGAAAAGGGGATTCCAATCCATGTTTGAAGGCAGAATGGAAATAGCCAGTGAAGTGGAAGAGATTTATTTTTGAATTTGGATGCTTGGAATGAAGGATTAGGAAAGGAAGGATGCGGAAGAATGAGTTTAGTCTTGGATGTCAGAAAAAAAGAAAGATTGAGTGGAGATACATTTTCATAGGTAAAGAAGAGGAAAGTCTATCAGTCAATTAGCTATCATTTATTAAGCTACAATTATGTGTCATGCACAGTGATAATCACTGGCATGAGAAATTTCAAAAACCAAGAAGCTGATGCCTTTTGTCTAGAGCAGTTGTCTCTATTGCAGGGACCATATATCTGAGGAGGAGAGAGCAGGCATGGCATGGTCCCAAGGGGGATATGCCATGATACCATGGGGTGTGCGTTTGTGTGTGTATGTGTGTGTGTGTGTGTGAGAGAGAGAGAGAGAGACGACAGAGAGACAGAGATACAGAAAGAGATCAATCAATCCCACTCTGCCCATGATAGTCAATTATTGGGCTTGCCAGATGCAGTGACATCTAACTTTCATTCACTCTTGATGCCACAATATTTTCTTACTCTGCTCCTTGCCTCCATTGTGCAAGTTCCCAACCTTCCTGCTTTTAACAGCATTTAGTAGGTAGTTTCTGCACTAACTTAACTGTTACCTGGCATCCACAGCAGCAGTTTCTTATCGTCTATTGGGAAAATTTTTCTACTAACTGATGTGTGCTATCAAAAAACCTGGAGACAACTGGCCTAAAGTATCAGAGTGTGGAGAGACTGGGGAACTGCTCTTTTCTTTTTTTTAAAATTAATTTATTTGATTTATCAACAATGACTTCCATAAGCTTTTGAGTTTTAAATTTGTCTTCCCCTCTCTTCCCACCTCCCTCCCCAAGACAGCACATAATCTGATATATGCTCTCTCTCTCTCTCTCTCTCTCTCTCTCTCTCTCTCTCTCTCTATATATATATTATATATATATATATATATATATGCATATATATATATACATATATATATACATATATATATACACACACACACACACACACACACATATATATACACATACACACACACACACATTCCTATTATATTTTCACATTAGTGATGTTGTAAGGAAGAATTACAACCAACAGGAGGAACCACAAGAAAGAGAAAACAAAACAGCAGAAAAAAATAGCAAATACTAATGCTTCCAACTGCATTCAAACCCCATAGTTCTTTCTTTGGATGTGGATAGCATTTTCCATCATGAGACCTTTGGAGATGTCTTAGATCATTGCATTGCTGAGAAGGGCTAAGTCTATCAACGTTAGTCATTGCACAACATGGCTGTTATTGTGTTCTCCTGGTTCTGCTCACTTCACTCAGCATCAGACCATATGAGTCTTTCCAGGTTTTTTTGAAGTCTATCTGCTCATTTCTTACAGCATAATAGTATTCCATTACATTTATATACCACAACTTGTTCAGTCATTCTCCAATTGATGGGCATTTTCTCAATTTCCAATTCTTTGCCACCACAAAAAAAAGCTGCTATAAATATTTATGCACATGTGGGTCCTTTTCCCATTTGTATGATCTCTTTGGGATACAGCCCTAGAAGTGCTGTTGCTGGGTCAAAGGGTATGCACATTTTATAGCCCTTTGGGCATAGTTTCAAATTGCTCTCCAAAATGGTTGGATCATTTCACAACTCCACCAACAATGCATTCATGTTCCAATTTTCCCGCATCTTCTCCAACATTTATCATTTTCCTGTTTTGTCATGTTGGCCAATCTGATAGGTGTGATGTGGTACCTCAGAGTTGTTTTGATTTGCATTTCTCTAATCAATAGTGATTTAGAGCATTTTTTTCATATGACTATAGATGGCTTTAATTTCTTCATCTGAAAAGTGCCTACTCATATCCTTTAACCATTTATCAATTGGGGAATGGCTTGTGTTCTTATAAATTTGTCTTAATTCTCTATATATTTTAGAAATGAGGCCTTTATCAGAAAGACTGGTTGTAAAAATTCTTTCCCAATTTTCTACCTTCCTTCTAATCTTAGTTGCATTGGCTTTGTTTGTGCAAAAACTTTTCAATTTAATGTAATCAAAAATGATCCATTTTGCTTTTCATAACGTTCTCTATCTCCTGTTTGGTCATGAATTCTTCTGTTCTCCATAGATCTGATAGGTAAACTATTCCTTGTTCTCCCAGTTTACTTAGGGTATCAGCCTTTATATCTAAGTCCTGAACCCATTTTGACTTTATTTTGGTATATGGTATGAGATTTGGGTCTATGCCTAGTTTCTGCCATACTCTTTTCCAGTTTTCCCAGCAGTTTTTTTTCAAAGAGTGAGTTCTTATCCCAGAAGCTGGGGTCTTTGGGTTTATCAAATAATAGATTACTTTAGTCCTTGACTACTGTGTCTTGCATACCTAACCTATTCCATTGATTCACCACTCTATTTCTATACCACTACCAAGGAGTTTTGATGATTGCTGCTTTTTATACAATTTAAGATCTGGAATGGCTAGGCCACCTTCCCTTGCATTTCTTTTCATTAGGGAACTGCTCTTTTCAAAAACCACTGGAAGATCCCCATGGTCTATGGAACACAATAAAATAAATTGCTCATCCTGGTATTCATGATAATATTCCAGCCTTCGTTTCCAGCCTTATTTCATATGACTCCCTTTCACATACTCTATATTACAATCACACTAGATTGCTCTTTCCCTTATCCTTCTGCTGACATCTCGTCTCCCTGATTTTGCTCACATTGTCCACAATACCAAATAGATTTTCTGCAATGAAACTTTTCCTCCATCTCTGCCTGTTGAATTGCCTCCCCCACCTTTTTTTTTTAAAACAAAGCCCAACTCAGGAATTCTCTTCTCCATGAAGACTTTCATGATAATCCCTGTTGCAGAGATCTCTGTTCTTAAATTTCTCTTAGTATTTTGCCTGAATTTCTCTTTTGCATTTATCACATCCACTTTGATGTCATAGTAATTTCTGCATATGTGTTTTTCCCAATATGATTATTCCCATTTTTGTCATTTTTTAAAAGCAATTTTCAGGGTATGAGATGAAATTTCAGGGTTGTTTTAATTTATACTTATAAGCTGTTAGTGATTTGGATCATGTTATCAAAAGGTCATTTCTATCTTGAAATTCTTTTTAAAAGTGTTGATCGTTTAAAAGTGTAGATTGCTTATCTATTGTGGGAATGGCTATTGGTGTTAAATATATTTATCATATACACACACATATGTATAATATGATATTAGACTTTTGGTAATATTTGATGCAAATTATAAACAACAAGAATTTAATGCAAATATTTTCCAACTTTACACTTTCTCTTCATATTCCATTTTATTGTTTTTATTCACATAACAGTTTTTAAATTTTATGTTATTCAATTTGACTATTTTGTCTTTTATGATCTCTTTTATCCATTGTTTGGTTAAGAATTCTCCTCCTATATTTGGCCATTTATTTAAAACTAAATTGGGGCCAACTAGGTGGCACAGTGCATAGAGTTCCAGCCTTGGAGTCAGGAGGACTGGAGTTCAAATCTGGCTTCAGACACTTGACACTTAGCTAGCTGTGTGACCCTGGGCAAGTTACTTAACCTTGATAGCCTCACTGAAAAGCAAAAAAAATAAAAAAAACACAGAAAAAACTAAATTAGTGCAACAGAATTTGAGTACAATGGATATGACAGACCCTTGGAGTTTGTTGTTATGGAGTCTATATTGGCAGGATATTTAGGATTGTCAGTGTCACACAGATTGGTTGGGTTTAGTAGATAGAGTAATTCATTATTACAAGGAATACAAACCATCTATTTTTCCCAAAGGAGGTTTAAAATTCATTCACTTCTGATTCCATGTCTGGGATCCTTATCCAAGTCCAACTGTCTTCCTTTGCAAAGGAGAAGTTAAGCTGTGTTACCTACTCTTACCTCCTGGTAATTGTTAGTCACTCTCTTCACTCAAAAGTCAGTGAGCAGACCCTCTTAGCATTTTTCATGATTTACCCTGCCATGTGGCACAGGGACCCAGTAATGGCTTCCTACACTCCTGATAGACCCTTGTAAATGTCTGATGTTGAAAATATTGGAGTCTGAAAGAAAACTGATAAGGCCGCAGAAGGCAAAAGTAGGAAGACTTTTGTTGAACCACCAGTGCTTCTATATTTCTTCTTCATTAGGATCACAGGGTATTTTAGAGGTGATCTAGTTCAACCTTGTCATTTCATAGAAAAGGAAGCTAAGGAATTATCCAAGGTCATAGAGGCAATAAATAGCAGAGCTTGGACTTAGACTCAGGGTTAGGGTAAATTCTAAGTGCACTTTGCTCTAGTTAGACCATATCTGGAATACTGTATTCGGTTTCAGATGCCACGTATTTTTTGGAAAGGATATTGATAAGCATCCAAAATGGTGATTGACCTCAAGGTCATGCAATATGAACATTGTCTGAAGGAACTTGGTACATTTATCCTGGATAAGAGAGGACTTGGGACAGGGCTGTGGGAGACACAGAAGCTATTTTCAAGTGTTTGAAGGCCTTTCAATTAGAGGAGCAAATGGGCTTGTTCTTCTACGAGGGGTGGGGAATCTGAAGCCTTGAAGCTACATGTGGTTCTAGGTCCTCAAGTGTGGCCCTTTGACTTAATCTAACCTTCACAGAACAAATCCCCTTAATAAAAGGATTTGTTCTATAAAACTTGTACTCCGTCAAAAGGCCACACCCAAGGACCTGGAAGGCCACATGTGGCCTTGAGGCTGCTGGTCCATCCCCCTCCTCATCCCCGTAAAGGTAGAACTAGCAATAAGGGATAAAAATAACAGAGAAGTACATTTCAGCTTGATGCAAAGAAAAACTTCCTAATAATTAGACCTACTACAAAGCAAAATGAATATAGTGAACTCTTTTAGAACCTTCTTCCTTTCTACATATCAAGGCCTCTTACAACTTACTCCTCTCTACGTCTTGTATGATCTAATTGCTCTAGCCTCACACTCCAATTCCTGACACAATGCATTTTTGCTTATTGTCCCCATCCCTTGAATATGATCTCTCTTTTCACCTTCACTTTTTGGCTTTCCCAACTTTTTCAGGTCTCAGCTATAAACCCTGTCTTCCTTAATCTTAGTGCCTTCTCTTAGAGATTATCTCCAGTTTGTCATGGAAATATCTTGTACATAGTTGTTTGCATGTTGTCCCCCCATTAAACTATGAGATCATTAAAACAGGGACTCCTTTTGTTTGTTTATTTTTACCTTTCTTTGCATCCTCAGCAATTAACAGTACTTGGCATACAGCTGGAAATTAATAAAATGCTTGTTGATTTGATTTGACTTGCAGAATCTGGAGTAAACAAGGAGAATCTAATGTAACCTGTGAGAAAACCTATCGCTGATTCCCAATTGGCAAATCTTCTAAGTTAGAGCTTCATCCTTCATTCAACAAACACCTCTGTCAGAGGCTTTCTCAAGAGATGGATATATTTGAGGGGATTCTAGCTCTCAAAGCTAGGAGCCGGCAGACCTTGTAAGATCTGTCTTCTCTTTAGCTCTCACCAACTTCACCTTCACAGATACAGAGACTGATTAATCAGTCTCCACCAAGGAGAGTCTCATACTAATGGACTTTGAGGATGGGCTCATATTAATCTATGGGTCTGGCTGTCATAGTCTCATAGTCACATAGAGTGTGGTGCATTCTGCAGTTCTCCACATTACTTATGAATTACCATTACAGCTCCATGAAAGTTGTTGGCTGAAACCATCATCTCTGCAGTTCTTAGCAGCAACCAACAGACACATTTCAGAGAAAAGCTCTTTATTCCCATCCCTGGACTCTGTATTTCATGGGGCTGAGTGGGAGGCAGGGGCAGGAGAAAACAGAGGTTATTTCAGAGTTTGCACTGTCTTCTCTATCTTTAAAAGTAACAAGAGATTTAAGTTCTTTCCACATTATAGTTCAAAACATAATGCCAGGCTAGAGTGTCTCCTTTCTCCATTTTGAAATGTTCCTTTGTGTTCCCACTGACCTCTTTCCTCACACCAAAGTTCATGCAGAAGTCAGGAATACATGCCCCCATTCTTCTCATCTCAGCTAGTTTTTGTCATTGGACTGGGTGGAGTTATTTTTTTAATGTTATCCTACCCTCCCCACCAAGCTCCTGGGCTGTTTGATTTCCACTTATGCTAGAATTTCCTTCAGGTTCAGTCTTGAAAAAATATCATAATTTCTTTCCATTTATCTCTCAAGAAATTCTGAGAGCAACTGGGAGGGTTCATTAAATTACCCAGATCTACTTCCTGCCTCTGGTAGTAGGAGAGCCAAGTACTCCATGACTTTTCAATGTACTGGGTGTATGGAGAAAGGGAAAAAATAAATCCCTGTTATATAAAAATATGCACTTAAATCTTATGATAACCTCCCAGGAGTTACCTATGTCCAAATTCCTTAACTAGATTCAATTTCATTAAGTAATTTGAGATTAATAAGTGGGCCATTGTATGGGGCAAGGGGAAGTTTGCATTATCTTGGAATTTTCCTTTGCAATGGTGTTTATTATGACAAGTTTGACATGTATATCTATTTCAGGTGTCAGCAACCTCCTTAGCTGAATGTGAAAGAAATTAGAATGAAATTTCTCTGTTTGCTAAATGTGGATAATGACATCTGGTCTATCTACTTCACATGTTTTATGAAGGTCAAATGAGAGAATAGATACAAAATGCTTGCAAAATTAATAGTGCTATTCAGATGCAAAGCATTTGCATTTTAAAAAATGGATTAGGAATAAAATGAAGGTGGAACCAAAGGAATGAGAGAGAGGTGAAAAGACAGGTACTTATTATGAAGGTGAGAAAACAACCTCTCCAATTCTATTGGTTGCCACTTCTTGGTCTATTTTTCTTCATTCACCAAGTGTTTCTTTGGTCTTTTTTTCTTCCCAAAGTTTCTTTAGATTGTGAAATAATTGAAGGCAGAGCCTATGTGGTCTCTGAATATTCTTAGGAGTGGAGAGAAAAAGAGTGCATATGAACACATTGTGATTAATGATAACAATGACAATCACAAATTTCTTGCCAATGACAGCTTTAGACTCCAATTTTTCAAAAATGAACTTCTGCCAAAAGATTTCTTTTAGAAATGAGTATGTATGTGGGATTTAATTATATAGATGACTTAATTCTAAAGAGGAATTTTTGCCTCAGAGATGCAGTGTGGTATAGGAGGAATCATCTTGCCCATGGAACCAGAAGATCCAAGTTCAAATTCAGGTTGTGTGTGCTGGTTATACATCCGTTGATGATTAATGTGCGCAAGTCATGACCTCCCCAAATTTCAGTGTGTTCATCTGTAAAATAGAGTGCTACTTATCTAACAGATTGTTATTATAGGGTAGATATGTGGAGATTTGAGTTACTATTTTTATCAAGTAGGAGCCCTAAGTCACATAGTTATTAAGTGTACAACTTGCTCCCAAAACTTATATCAACTTCAAAATTACAGGATGAAGAAGGAAAGGGTTAGATAATAGTTCCTGTGAAAAATGTATTGGTTTTAACAAATTATTCAATCATTAAACATTTATTAAGCACCTATTTTGTGTCAACAAACATTGTGCTAAGGGCTAGGCTCTGTGCTAAGTGCTGGATCTTAATTTTAGTGGAATACAAGTTCAGTATGAACTACCAGTGTAACATGGCATCCAAAAAAGCTAATCTTATTTGAGGCTAAATTTAGAGAGGCATAGTGTCCAGAATGAAGGTGATGACAGTTTTCTCATCCTTTCCACTAGTCAGATCTCCTTTGAAACACTGGATTCAGTCCTGAAGTCACACCATACCAAGGACTTTGATAAGCTTGAAAGCATTTAAAGTGAGGTGAGTGGATGGTAAGGGGACTGGAGAATACACCCTAAGAAGATCAGTTGAATGGACTGGTGATATTTCTAATCAGGAGAAAAAATTTGGAGAATATATGATAGGTATCTCTCAGTATTTGAAGGAACTATCTTGTGGAAGATAAGATTAAAACTTTTACTCCTTGGCCCCAGAACTACAATGGATAGGAATTGCAGAGAAACATATTGATTAGGCTCAATGAAAAGGAAAAAAAAATTCTTAACAATTAGAACCATTATTGTAATGGATGTTTTCAAACAGTTTGAGTGGTCGCTTACTTGAGGATATTATAGAGAGGATTCTTTTTAAAGATTTTTATTGCTATCTTTTGTTTTTAATGTCATCTACCCTCCCCATGCTTTTCCCTCTCCTCTCCCAGAGAGCAATCTCTTATAACAAGAGATCAAAAAAATTAAAAAAAAAGAGCAAAGAGAGAAAAATCAGCAAAACTGATAAATACATAAAAATACTAACATTTTGTACAATGTTCCAAACCCATGGACCATCTCTGTAAAGGAGTTGAGGTAGGGGCCTTCTCATATCCCTTCTTTGGGATTAAGCTACTTCTTTATATTTTCATACCATTCTCCTTCAATTATTTTTCCTAAGTCTGCTACGCCACTTTCCATGCACTTGTCATGTGTATCTTCCTATGCTTCTCTGTATTCATCATAGCCATCTCTTCTTACACAACAGTAATATTCTATTACATTCAGGCACCACAAGTTATTTAGCCATTGCTCAAACAATGGACATCTATTTCATTTTCAATTCTTTGCTACCACAAAAATCATGCTATAAATATTTTGGAATATATAGAACTTTTCTGTTTGTCAGTGACTTCCCTGGGCTATATACCTACCACTATGGAAGACTCAACTAGCAAGTCTGCCAGTGGAATTCCAATGACTCTGATGGATCTCCTGCTTGCCTGGGAACTCCCCTCTCAGAACACTTATACTTAAGATCAAGAAAGAAAAAATGCAAAAGATGGAGAGGCACCATGTGCTCATGGTCATATATTACCCAGATGGGAGATAAGGCAGCTGCCCTTCTTCTCACCTCCAAGCAGCTCACAGAAGTTATAACTACCTTGCTGCCAGAAAGAAAATTCTTTGTAAAGCAGACAGAGGGAGGAGACAAAAAGACCCAAAGAAGGTTGTATCATTCCTTTGGTATGCCCACCCATTTCCAGCTCAGCAACTCATGTGTTACTAGTCATTCTGTCCTTTCAGCCAATAGAAGACTCTGTCAATGACATAGTACAGGCTGTGAGCCAACTATATAAGCTTATTGAGCCTCTATACATGGTTGGATTTGAAGCAAGCAGTGAATACGTGGCTTTGCTTTAAGAACTGAAGCTACACGTGAAATATCAGTGCCTGCTTCTAAGACGTCCCTGCTCCCATTGCCCATGTTCTCATTACTATGATGTCCATGTTTTTCCATTCTTTTGATAAAAAAAATTGCCAAATCTAATGATTGACTTTTTCCTCAGTCCTTATTCTTCTTTGTATCTCTGCAGTGTTTGACCTTATTGACCACCCTTTCCTACTACATGCTTTTCTTTACTGGGTTTTCATGACATTGCTCTTTCTTGCCTCTCCTCTTACCTGTTTGACTACTCCTTCTCAATCTTTTTTAATGGATTATCATAAATGTCATTCCTCCTAACTGGAGGTATAATCAAGGCTCAGAGGAGGGGTCTTCTTCTCTCTATACAGCCTGTCTTGATGATCTGATCAGGCCAGATGGACTCAATTATCATCTCTGTACAGATGACTCCCTGATCTATGTATCTAGATCTTATTTCTCCTGTGGACTTCAGTCCCACATCATCAACTGCTTGTTAGACATTTTGAATTGAATGTCCAGTAAGCCTTTCAATATCATGTTCCAAACAAAAACTAATTGTATTTTTCTCCCAAATTCTCTCCTTTCTATTGAGGATTCAGAGAACTTCCAGTTACCCAGGTTTGCAACTTCATTATCATTCTCATTGTCTCATTCTCACTTACCTTATGTATCTAGTCAGTTGCCAAATCTTATCCGTTTTTACCTCAATAATATCCCTTTCATCTGTATCCTTCTCCCTTTTTGCACAGCTGCCAACCTAGTTCAGGGCCTTATCATCTCTCACCTGGACCACAGTAAAATATGTCTAATTGTTCTCCTCTTCTCAAGTTACCTCCTATGCCAGTCCGTCCTCTACATAGCCACCAAAGTAGTTTTTCTAAAGTACATCTCCAAACAATGACTCCTCTATATTGACTCCCTCTTCTGAATAACAATAGTGAATAGTACTTTTCTCATTCTTCCTTCATATTATAGATTATTGTATTCCAAGGGGAGGGAAAGGGACGAAACTCTAGCCTGTTTAAGTAAATGAATGTCAGCCAAGAGATTCTGAGTTATATTTAGATGTGTATATACACACATATGCATCTGTGTATATGTATACATATATAAAATGTACATTTATACACACACATACATGTTCATAGCTTAGAAATTGAACCTGAGATTTCACTAGTAAAGGGTCCTTCTGGGTGAAGAAACCCCTTCTACCAGTGTAGGTCAGCACCATCCCTCTAACTTATTACCTAGGATTGTTTAGCCAGTATGGGTCAGGGGCAGGACTTGAGCCTAGATCTTGACTCCTTATCTACTATGCCATGCTGCCTCATATGTGATGTGTGGTGGTGGTTTTCCTTCATTCTTGAAGAGGACCATGCCATCAAGAAGATGATGACATGACTTACAGTTGAAATGGATTTAAGTGAGGGAAGACTGTTCAAAGTTACCAGCCTTACTTTTTCCTCCAGAGCCATCTGGGTCCAGTGGCCAGATATAGATCACGACAACTGGAGATGGCCCAGGATACAAGGGGAGACCTTGGCCTTTTTAAGCTAAGGTCTTTCCGAGTTAGCTCCTATCAAGGTGGTGCAATGGATAGCGCATCAGGCCTGGATTTAGGAAGACTCATCTTCCTGAGTTCAAATCTGGCCTCACACACCTACTAGCTATATGACTTTGGGCAAGTCACTAACCCTGTTTGCTTCAATTTCCTCATCTATAAAATGAGCTGGGAAAGGAAACGACAAATCACTCATATGTATATATTTAAATTAGATGCATATGGTATGTGTATATTTATATATGTACATATGTACATACATGCACATGCTTTTATGTCTGCAAAATTTTATATACACATTTATGTGATAAAGGGAGTTTCCCCATCCAAGGAGCTTTCTATATTAGCGTCAAGTACTTTCATACTATGATGGGGGAAAAGGTTTGTTTATTAGTTTACTAGGTTTTTTTTTTGTGTGAAGTCTATTGTAACCTCTCTTAACTTTTTTGTTTCTTAAAAGTTCTATTCTTTTCTTTCTACCTGTGCTATTCCTGAATTCTGTTACAGTTCTGTTATATTACATAAGCCTCCCACTGTAAAATAATACCGTATTCAAGGTCCTTCCTAAGACAGTTAAGGAGATGCTCTGGGCAGACCATCCACTCTGAGATAAAAAGCTGTCTCCCAAGTTTGCTAAGTGTGTGCCAAGGACAGAATAGCTAAAGAGACCTATCAGAAGTTCAAAAAGGCTTTCCATCATCCCAGTCACCTGTGTGCTAGACAATCAACGACTCTCTAACATTTGGGCCTAGATTTAAAAAAAAAAGATTGCTGATAACCATATTAAAAGTGAACCTTTTTCTTTATGTAAGCAAGGATAACTCAGCCTCAGACTATACTGCCTGTGCTCCACAGATATGAAAACTTATTTGAATAGAGACATAAAGGCTCATTATGGAAGAACATAATAGGTAGTATTTTCTAACACATTTCTCCAGCATTTTGGGACATCGTTCTTTAGTTCTTTGTTCTCTAGTAGACCGTGCTTAGAGGCATGGGTTGTATATTGGGTTCTGCTTTTATTTTAGTGGCATGATGCTAATATCATAGAACCATTCATTTAGAGAGCATTTGCTATTAAATAATAGGAAGTGTGTGGGAGATACTGATCACCTCACTTGCCTCTGAAATTAACCCATCAGATCCATGATACATGTATTATAGTTATTTGTGTTTGTGATATATGTCTTGAAAAAAAGGTATCTAAGCTTATTCAAGTTCTTTGATTCCTTTTTCAGCTATTATCTCTTCTGAACCAATGCAATCTGGCTACTGTACTCACCACTAACTTTTTTTTTTTTGTCATCTGCTGGCCTTTCTCTTTGCATGTTGTCTGTGGCTTCCACAAAACTCTCCCAAATTCCCACTTAATTTCTTATGCTGACCCACAATATGTCAAAACTGCAGTGGGCAAAATTGTGATGTGAAAGGCATAACTGTATTTTTTAAATTCTTTTTTTAAAATTTGTGTTCTCCTTGACCCTTTGGTAGCCTCTGTAACTGATAGCTTTCCTCTCCTTTTGGGTTTTGAGCATTCTTATTTTCTGGGTTCATTTCCTATCTCCCTAAGCTCCCTATATCAAGATCATTGTCCCGTCCCTGATCCCCATTTTTAGTAGTGGCCAAGGTGCTGCCATTGGCCTTCTTCTCATCTCTTTCTATATTCTTTCCTTTGGTGACCTTATACATATCCATGGCTTCAATGAACATGTCTATGCAAATGACCTATCTATTTAGCTAGCCTTGATATCTCCCATGAATTTTATTCCAACATCATCAACTTCTTGTTCAACATCTCTACCTTAACGTGTTGCTGGCATCTCAGACTCAAGATATCCCAAATTGGATTCATCACATTTGACACTCAATCTGCCTTTCTCAAAATCTGATAGCAATACCATACTCCTAGTAACCCAGGCTCTGGACCTCAATCATATAAGATTCTATCTTCTCCCTCTAATCCAAATAGTTGCCAAGTTCTATTGATTCTGCTGTAGCAATAGCTCTTGTAAACATTTTCTTTTATTCCACAGACCCTAGCATGATGCCTAGATTGTGGTGGGTACTTAGACTGATTGAACCATTCACTATTTTCCATTCACAATTGCTACCACCTTAGTTTAGGCCCTTATCACCTTAGTCAACCAATCAATCAACCATTATTTATTAAGCACTTATTATGTCCATTATTCCCAATTTTCCAGCATATAGCTTGTTTAAATCCAATGATTTGCATTAGATTCTGAATTCTTTGACAGCAGGGACTGTCATTTACCTTTCTTTGTAGGCTCAGTCCTTAACACAGTGCCTGGCACACAGTTGGCATTTGATTTTTATTAAAAAATTATTTATTGATTGCCTATGTTCCAGATGCTATGTTAACCACTAGAGATACAAAGAACATGAGGGGAAAAAAACCTGTTCCTGCCCTCACAGGGTTAACATTGTAATGAGAGAGACAACATGCCAAAAAAAGAAAGGAAAGAAAAAGGTGCATACAAGATACATAGAGAACAAATAGAAGGTGACCTTACAGGGTAATAAACCTCTTAACCTGTTCAATTTGTAATGCAGCACTAATATCCCTTGCCTCCATTTTTTCTTCTTTAAAATTCAAACTTCATAAAAATGCTAAAATAATCTTTCTCATGAACATATCAGGCCATGTCACTCCCTGAAACTTTTCCTATTAATTATGGGATAAAGTACTTTTGTCGTTGTTCAGTCGTTCAGTTGTGTCTAGCTCTTTGTGACACCATGGACCATAGCATACCAGACCTTTCTATCTTCCACTGTCTCTCAAAGTCTGTCCAAGTTCATGTTAATTGTTTCCATGACACTTTCTATCCATCTCATTTTCTCCTATCCCCTTTTCCTGTTGTCTTCAATCTTTCCCAACATCAGGGACTTTTCCAGTGACTCCCATCTTCTCATCATGTGGCCAAAGAATTTAAGCTTCAGCTTCAGTATTTGACCTTCTGGTGAATAGCCTGAATTAATTTCTGTAAGTATCAACTGATTTGATCTTGCTGTATAAGAGACTCTCAAAAGTCTTCTCCAGCACCACAATTTGAAAGCCTTGATTCTGCAATGTTCAGCTTTCTTTATAGTCCAACTCTCACAGCTATATGTCGCTAGTGAAAAAGATATAGACTGTATGGACCTTTGTCAGCAAGGTGATGTCTCTGCTTTTTAGTATGCTTTCCAGATTTGCTATAGTTTTCTTTCCAAGGAGCAAGTGTCTTTTAATTTAATGGCTTCAGTCACCATCTGTCATGATCTTAGAGCTCAAGATCATAAAATCTGACACTGCTTCCCTTTCTTCTTCCTCTATTTGACAGGAAGTGATGGGACCAGTTGACAAGATTTTAGGGGTTTTTTTTGATGTTAAGCTTAAAGCTAGGTTTTACACTCTCTTCTTTCACCCTCATCAAGAGGCTTCTTAATTCCTCTTCCCTTTCCTCCATCAGAGTGGTATTGTCTGTGTAGCTGAGATTATTGCTATTTATCCCAATATGCTCCTTAATAATTTAAGTGCTCCCCACACTTGCAGTTATATCTCTAGTATTATTACCTACAACTTCCCTCAGTAGGATCTATATTCTAGGCAAACTAATGAGAGAATCATAGAATCAAAAACCTTTAGATCAAAATAGAACTTGGGGATCTAGTTTACTGTTAGTGGTGACAGTGTGGGGGAAGCCAATGAACTCCTTCTCAGAATCATGTTTTTAAATGAATAAGATAAAATACCAAGAATTAGAAAGAAAACCAATTGAATTAAAATGCAGTTATCAAAATTCAAAACAAACCAAAACAAAACAATGGATTACACATTGAGAACCTCTGATTGTTCAATGGTCTCATTTTATAGATGATGAAATAAAAAGCCAAATGGTACATAGCTATCTGGAGGAAGAGCTAAGATTAAAACAATAGGTCTCTCCTGTCTCAGCCTAGTGTCTGTCAAATAATATTCTATGATTATTCACCCACACTCAGAGCTGCAACTCACATATGGTTTCAGGAAGAGCTCAGACAAATGAAACATAGGCTAGGGGCTAGCTTCTGGTGTCACTTTTCATGCAATTATTTCAGTTTTGTCACTTGAGTTGCAATAAAACTATGTGCTAATTTACTTCGGTCCCTGGCTCCTGTCTCGTATAGGCAGCTTTGTAATTCTTACCAGCGTTTATTCTCTGTGTGACGAATGCCATCGATCATTAAAAATGACAGCCATAATTTTGCCACTGAAGAAGATGATCTTTTAAACCTGTCAGCAAAACAAAAGGATTTTAAGAGATGCTGATGAAATCTTGTTTAAAAAAAAATCTCAGGCTGCATTTTGTTTTAACTTATTGTTGAACGGCTAAGTTTCTAAGGTCAGAGCATAGGTGGAAGTGGAAAGTCCTTCTAGGCTCCATCATTAGCTCAATAAATGACCTGGGGACAAACCAATTAGTGGAGGCTAAGTGCATGAGAAATGAAGGACAGGAGAGAAGGAAAGCCTGCACAGTGTCAAGAGTGAAAAGAAGATAGCAGGAAAGGCACCAGGAGAAGCAAAGGGAGACCTGTACCCAGGAGAAGCAAGAAATTGGTCTTGGTGGTCATTTCTGAAAGGAGACCAATCCATTTATCTCAGATACTAAGAACTGTTGACATTAGTAGGGGCCAAAGTCATCCTAATGAAGTCTTGCTTTTCTTCTTTTCTTTTCTTTGATTAAATCCTCCAAGACAGTATGATTGCTGACACAACAGGATGTCGATCTACACAGCTCTGTGTTAAAAAAAAAATAGAATCTTGTCCATTAAAAAAAAAATAAAATGAACTTCAGTCTTGTGCCCTCTTCTCACTAGAGACAGAAAACTAATTAAATGAAGTAGGCAAATGCTCAGGGTACCAAGACTAATGAGCAGGCCTGCTTTCTGCAAGTAGAAGGCAGTGATCCTGCAAACAGTTGTCATTAGAGAAGAGCTGATACTGAGAGGTGGAGGATGGGGGTGAATTTGCCCAAGGTCAGCTGTATCTGAGGGAGAGGTCTCTGCTAAAACTCATGCTTGAAAGTATCTGGGTGACCTCTTTTAGATCAGCTGAAGCAAAGGCCCATTATAGGACCTATAAAATCAGTGCATAAATCACCAACTCTGGCTTTGTCTGTCTGTGCAAAGTCCAAATTTTGTGACTTTTTTTTTAAAAGAAAACTCCTCCCAAATAATTTGTTGCAAATGTCATGCAAGCAGATGACTCACCTTTGTTTAGCTGAACCCTGACTTGGTGTAAACCCTTCATGGTTTTATTCCCTGCCTTACTCTTTTTTTTTTTTGCTTCTCTTGATCTGGAATCCTGGGTACTAAGGCAACCTGGGGGAATGGAACAAACCTTTGACTTGGAGTCAGAAGCCTGGGTTTGGATCTCGGTTTCACCACTTGGTAGGAGGAATAATCATGAACAAATGTATTAAACTTTCAGAGGATCAGTTTCTTCATCTGGAAAATGGGGGTAAGATTTGCACCTCTTATCTCTAAGGATGGCTTCAAAGAAAGTGCAATGGATAGTGCAAGACTTGGAGTCAGGATGGCTCACTTTTGAAGCCCATTTCAGATGCTTACTAGCTATGTGACCCTGGGCAGCTCATTTAACATCTTTTAGACTCAGACCTGTAAAATGCAGATAATAATAGTACTTATTGCACAGGGTTACCATAAAGATCAGGTGAGATTAGGTAATGTTGCAAGCCTTAAAATGAGCAATTATAGGTTTATCTCTCCACTGGGCCCTTATCTGTTTTGAGCCTTTTCATGATGTCAAAGACTTTGGGGTTGAAGGTGGCAGAAGGAGAAAGTATAGTTCCCTGGATCATTGCAAGGACTTGGCATTTAGCACAAATACCTCCTACTTTGAAAAACAAAACAAAACAAAACACTTTTTAAAATATCACCTACATTTCCCAATATATTCCCCCTCAGAATGATTTCTTATAATAAAGTAGAAAGAAATGGAAAAAAAAATCAGCAAAACTAACCAACATATTGAAATATCCTGATGTTATACATAATGCCTCATATCCATGTTCTGATCCCCACTTTTGCAAAGAAGTAAGAGAATACCTTCCACTTTTATGAGCTATATTCCTTGGCTGCCAAATATTATGCCACTTTTAGAATGATCACCAGAAACACCTAACTGGAAACCATATAGGTAGGATTTCTTTTCTAATTATAGAGGGCCATGTGATGACATCAACTACTCTTCTCTCTCTGTGCCAGTTATTCCTGACACTTTAATAAGTAGAGGTGCCAGAGATGCGACCTTTCCTGCTCTAAATAAACCCTGTGATGTCAGAGCAACTTGATGGACTATCCCAGTATCTAAGGAGACAGCATTTTCTGCAGGTACAATATAATAAAGCATACCTTTATTGTGAACAGAATGCTGATAATTATTGTTATCCTATTTCCATAAATTTCTCCTTGGAGATGAGTTTGGGAGGATCTATTTTCCACTGTACCTTGCGTTGGAAGACAATGCTCTTCACCATATAAATGTGGCTGAAAAAACTGATGTGTACTGAACAGTCCCTTGTACTCTTTTCAAATTCAATTCATTTAAATTCAACAAACATTTATTACGCAAATGTCAGAGCTGTCCTTTGATTTGCAGTGTTTATGGGATTGGTGACTAGATTTCTCACACTGATAGACAACTCAGAGCCCAGGCTCTGAAAAGAACTTTCCCATAGCCACTATTTCTGATCCTTCCATAGAGTTTTCTGCCCTCCCAACATCCCTGTTGCACACAGTTGTAACTGGGATTGATTTTAGGGTTGTTTCTTTGGTGTGTCCTCTGGCCACTTTAAGTTCCATGTAAGCTTCTCATGTGTCAACTGCTGTCTTAGTCAGCCCACCAATCATCTAGGGGGAAGAATACCAGGCTTGGAGTCAGATGACCTAGATTCATATCCTATCCAAGCTCTGCCACCTGTTTAACCTTGGACAAATCACTCAATCTCTCTGTGCTTCAGTGTCTTCATTTGCAAAATATAGGCTTTAGGGTCAATGACCTCTGAGATCCCTTTTAGTTCTATATATTTATGTAATCTTATGATCTTTTATGAGAATATGGTCCACCCTATGGAACTGAGTAGAAGAAACTAAAATTGTACAAATGAATAAACACGAAAGCATGAGGAGGGAGTAATGATTTCTTTGGTAGGACTAGCTCTCAGCAAGATTAAGAAGTTGGAAAAGTTTACTTAGATATTTTCATCTTCCCTTTCATAATCTTTCTCTTTTATTATTGCTTCCCATTTTTCTAGGTTCCTAGTACCTGAACTGTAACCTAACCATCTAATATCCTCCAATGTAGCCAGGGATTCTTAACTGGGAATCCATTTTAAAATGTTTTGATAACTATTTTTAATATAATTGATTTTATTTATAATCCATGTTTTTATTTATGCATTATATTCTGTGAAAGAATATATAGGCTTCATAAGACTGTCTGTAATGGGGTTCAAGATACACACAAAATTAGGATGTCATATACAACATTATCTCCCCCTCAGGTCTTCACTCTCAAGTAAATGTCATACTCTGTACCTGTCTCTTCTTTGATTATCTGTAGAATGTTGGACTTGGAGTCAGGAAGATCTGAGTTCAAATATTGCCTTAGATACTTATTAGCTATGTGCTCCTGGGCAAGTCACTTAGCCTTTTTCTGCCTCAGTTTCCTCTTCTGTAAAATGAGAATAATAATAGCATCTATGTTACCAAGTTGTAAAGATTAAATGAAGTAGTATTTGTAAATTGTTTTGTAAATCTCAAAACTCTCTATATGTCCTATATCTTCAATATCTCTGTCATCTTTCCTTTGTCTATTTCTCACAAAATCTTACTCTTTGATGGCTATCAGGTTGAAAAAAAATCTAAAAACTGATTTTTACTAAAGTGATTATTTATATCCCAATAGATGAAAGCAACACTACCTTTTCCCACCCTCTATTCTCCCAAAGAAAGCAACCTGAAGAATAGAATTTCAGGCACTGAAGCAAGCTAGTTGTTTTTAAGAGGTGGAGAGTCATGAATGGGGGCTGGGAACAACACACTTCTCATCATACCTCATTTGTCTCAGCATACCTCAAATCACTCTCAAAAAACTGTTGTCGACTGGACCTATTCATAAAACCATCACTGAATCATTTTGTGGAGGCTTGGAAGATATTCTCGTTAGTGTCAGGTCTCACCTGCCACTTAGCTTTCTAGTCAAAGGTGAAGAAGAAAAAGGATCAAGAAGTTTGAGCCTGCACTCCCAAAGGCCGATGCTGATGCCAGTGAATTTGCCACCTGAAGCCCCGCTTTCTATTCTTTACTCTAACATTTTACCCTCTCCAAGACTTCTCTTTGCCAACGACCCCACTATGTTTCTGTCCTCAATGGAATGATGGACTCAGGGTGCAGGATGAGACATATTATTTGGACATGGCCAATGCAGGACTTTCTTTTATTTGACTATGCATATTTGTTACAAGGTCTTTGTTCTTCCTTTTCTTTCCTTTTCTAATTTTCTTTTCTTTTTAAGAAAAATTTAATGGGGAAGTGGTTGAGAGAGAAGACATATTTTTTAAAATTAAAAAAATGAAATGAAATTAAAAAATAAAAACAAAAAGAAATGAATGTGATACAAGTGCTAGGTTAAAAGCATCAGAGCAGGAGCATCTATGTTTGCTTTACTCTTTGGTCACTTCGCTGGAAGCATGATCTTATTAATATGGGTACTTTTATAGCTTTAGACCACAACCTATCTATGCTTTCTCAACCTTTGAGATTCTTATCTGCAATCTCATGTAAATTGTCTAGAGAGCCAGATGTGGGGGCTCATGATGATAATCCCTGCTACTGGGGCAGCTGATGCTGATAGATTCCTTGAACTTAGGAGTTTTGAGCTCCAGTAAGACTAACACCATTAGGGTGTCCACATTAAGTGTGGAACTAACACGGTGAGCCACCAGGAGTAGGGGCCCACCAGACTCTCTCTCTCTCTCTCTCTCTCTCTCTGTGTGTGTGTGTGTGTGTGTGTGTGTGTGTGTGTGTGTGTGGCAAACCATCCAGTTTGGAAGTGGAAGAGTTTAAACTTCTGTTCTGATCAGTAGTGGGATTGGGCCACTATGTTGTTTCTGTACTTCTAGTCTAGGTGAGATGATGATAATGATGATGATGATAATTATAATAGCAACAGCATTTATATATTGTTTTAAGGTTTGTAAAGTGCCATACAAATATTAGCTCATTTTATCCTCACAACTGCCTTGTGAGGTAGATAGACCCAGTTTCCAATAAAGAAACAACTTAATAAATGAAGGAATTTTCCAGAGGGGTCTGCGCAATACAACAGACATTTTCCTCTGCTATGGGTCTTTCACATTTCATGGGTAACAATAGAATTTTCAGACTGTTTATCTGATAGCTGTCTAGCTATATGATTGGTTTACCCCCTTTTTTGGCCATACATTGCCCATAAAGAATATTTACACCACCACTCACAAGTCACTGTTGGTAATATTCTGCAGTCTATTTGTGCCCCCAATATGTCTCACCATTGACCTTTGGATCACCCACAACTTTAATTCTTCGGTAATTGTTGTGTTCCATAATCTTCAGCTATGTAGCAGAGGCTGCTAAAACTCAGAAATTTTGTTTCAAGTGACCTTTAAATGATGTTTCTATTCATTAATTTTTCAGCATCCTGTTTGGAAAAAAAGCTCTATTTAGTTTGTTTGAGAACTTTTTTGTCACTACAGCAAAGGACAAGTCCCTTGGAAATAACCATATTGCCACTATGATAAATTGTGTAAGACTGAAGTACTCAACACAATTAGTGTTCACTAGTCCTCAATATCAAAGGTCACAGAAAAAATATTGAATTCATATTATTAAAAATGTAGGCTGACATACTTATTGACTGTGGTAGAACACATTTTCAGACACTGGAAAAGAGAAGCAAAATAATAAAACTTATGAATCAGAATAGTCGTTGAGATGGAAGCATAATTAGTCTAATTATTCTTTACAGTTGAATACTTTTGGGTTGAAAGAGGAAAGGGGAGAAGAAGAAGAAATCTTACTACATTGCTAAATCGAGGGCTTTCTGAAATGCGGTCTTAGGTTTCATCATACATCACCTATGATTACAATCATAGAGTCTCAGAATTTGGGTTCTTGAGAGGATCTCAGTGGTCATCCAGTCCAATCTATACACAAAATCTCCATTATCACAAATCCGATTGGTAGAAAAAAGAAAGATTGAGCTTAGTCCAAAGAAGATATAATGATGAAACAATCTCATCAGTTTTTAATTCACCGAGGTATGTTCTTAAAGACAATTAAAAAGAAAAAAAAGTGAAGGTTATTATCCATGAAAGACTAAAGGCATTTCTGGTGAGTTTCTGGGATACACACTGTAGCAGGATAAAATATTGAGTGTCTCCACTTGTCTCCTTGACTCCTTTACTTGATGCCCCCTTGTCATCAAATGTGTCTAAAATTAAACCTACCATCCTCTCAGTCCTTCAAGTTCAAAATCCCCAAATCATCTTTGACTTTCTCTTCTCCCTAATCTTTCATATTCAGTTAGATGCCAATTTTTACTGGCTTTATCTATGCAGTATCTTTTGTATCTGTCCTTTTTCCTGCTCTGCCACAGGCACCACCATGGTTCAAGCCTTCTTTACCCCTGGCCTGGTCTATCGTAACAGTCTCTTATTTAGTCCCTGCCTCCATCCCCTTTTCTAATTCATTCTCACAGAGCTGTCATAATAATATTCCTCAGACACAAGCATGAGCTTGTCACAGAAATCTTCAGTGGCTCTGTATTTTTCCCTAGGGTAAAATCCAAACTCTTTATCTAGGCACTTCAGGCTTTCCAGAATCTGGTTCTGACTTACCTTTCCAGCCTAATTTTATTTACCTCTCTTCCTGTATCTGTGTTCCAGACAAAGGAGACTTCTAGCTCTTTGTCAAATGTTGAGGATGCTGGCAGAGGGGCATTAGGCTTGTGCCAAATGCTAAAGGAGCATGTAGTTACTTGCATCTGCCAGCTCTTCCCTGGGCCTCTCTAAACAGCATCTGGATACACACTCGGCATTGGCCTAAAGGTGTAATTAGGGAAACTAGCTTCTGGGTATGTAAAAGGAGTCTTAGCATGTGGATTGAAGATAGGGGGATTAGACTTGGGATTCAATTCAGGGAACCATGGTAAGTTTATGAGAAGAAAGAATGAGGAGAGAATGTGAAATAGGAGAAGAGAGTCTGTGTACAAGAGAAAGAAGACAGGTATGAATGAATTGATACTGGTTAAAGTTGGAGTCCACAGTCTATGGAGTTGGAGTGAGGATTTGGTAGGGTGTTTTGCTAAGTTCTGGGTTCTATTTGCAGTCCCATAATGCAAGAATAATTTTGGGGAACTGTGGTAAGAAGCCTAGTAAGATTTTGTATTGTCCAGCTCAGAGGTATCAAACATGGACCACTTCCTATAACCTGAACCAGATGAAAATGTAAGTGGGAAGTATTTAACAAAATAAATTAAAACACAATGCAATATAGAGGGTATTAATATGTGATTTTTCTAAGTTAATATGTGATGGGCAGGGATTCTTATGTGTGATTTAGTGGTCTCATTTCTATTTGAGTTTGATACCAGTGGTCTAGAATACCTGAATGAAATACTCCAAACTCCCTTAGTCTCTTCCAGGGGTAGGGAGGAGAGTGTTAAGGGGTCCACAAATTGGATTAAAACTTTTATTCAGAATATTTTGCTTCCTCCTCCTACACCTCCTCCCTTTTTTTTTTTAACCAGACTTATAATTTTATTGGGGTAAAGTAGTGGTCACCATTGTCAGGAGATGGGGACGTGGAATGATCAGAGGGAGCAATAGCTTGATTCCAAGAGATGTCTGATCAACAAATTGATAGGCAAGAAGACAGGTCACATCCCAATATCTCCTTTGCAATCCCAATAGGGCTTGTGTCCACTATCCCATCTGCTCTCTCTTGGATCTCCTCCTATCTGCCTGACTACTTATTCTCAGTCTCCTTCACTGGAGGGTCTTTATCCATATTGTGGGCATTTCCCAAATCTCTGTTCTGGGCTCTCTTCTTGCTGTAACTTTTTTTGACTTCATCACTTTTCATGCGTTTAGTTTTCATCTCTATACAGATGACTCCCAGGTCTATGTATCCAATCCTGATTTTTTCTACTGAGTCCTAGCCCATATCACTAATTTCCTATTGGACAGTTTAAATACCATCTCTCTTATAGGCATCTCCAATTCAACGTGTCCAAAAGATCTCATTTGTATTTCTTTCAAACACCTCTCTTCATAACCCCTCCTGTTTTTGTGGAGGGCACTACCATTTTTCTAGTCACCCAGGCTCACAAAGCTTAGTGTTAGAATTCATTCCTCACTTTCTTCCATCCCATATATCCAAGCAGTTACAAAATCTTATTTATAGCTCCATGATATCTCTTCCGTCTGTCCCTTTCTCTCTACTTACACTACAACCACCCTAGTTCAGCCTATCATCACCTCTCAGACTACTGCAATGGGACTCCTTGTTGGTCTTCCTTGCTCAAGTCATTTCTTTCCTCAACCCATCCTTCACACAGCCACCAAAGTGATTTTTTGTAGAATGTAGGTCTCACTATACAATTCCCTCAAGAAACTTCATAGGCTTTCTGACTCTAAATCAGATATTATTTCACCTTTCATATTTTTAAATTTCTGTTTTTATTAACATACATAATTATTAGTATATGTATATACTTTGTTAAGAAATAAACATAAAAAAAGGTGAGGAAGCTTGGGGTCTGAGAGGTTAGGTTAATTGTTCAGGATCAGATAGCTAGGAGGTAGCTCAGATGGTATTCAAATCTCTATCCAAGTTTAGCTCTTTATCTCTTAAGCCTTGTTGTACTAACAGTATTATCAATACCTCAAAAGGAGATCTGGGTGGTACCCCACCTTCATATTTTCTCCCTTTCCTTCACCAGGATGGCAGCATTCTGCA
This sequence comes from Phascolarctos cinereus, assembly GCF_003287225.1. Taxonomy (NCBI): domain Eukaryota; kingdom Metazoa; phylum Chordata; class Mammalia; order Diprotodontia; family Phascolarctidae; genus Phascolarctos; species Phascolarctos cinereus. The sequence continues at coordinate 104,776,981 of NW_027555625.1, forward strand.
TGTCACACAACACCAGAGAAAAGGCCTTAATTTCAACATCACAGTCATACAATATCAGTATCACAGCTTTCATGCAGGAGAGAAACCCAGTGAAGGAATGAATGAACAAAAACCCTCAGCCACAACCTTTGCCTTTACTGAAAATCAAAATCTCGTACCCAATAAAAACTCTATGTATGTATAAAATGAGGCAACATTCCTTGTCGAGTCTGGAGAGGTTTTTTCCTCTCTTCTTCCCAGAGAAAAGCAAGAGAGGATGGACTGAAGAGAAGGGATTATATCAGACATTGAATATTCTGGCAAAGGAGGTATAACTTTGATCTGAGGGTACACACCAGTTAGTTACTCACTGGGTTAACATAAGAAGCATAGGAATGTACTTTTGACATTCATATTAAGGTTGTGGGAAAAACTAGACCCTAGGTGTATGGTAGAAAGTTTAGTGCAGGGGTTCTTAATATTTATTGTTATCAAGGACCACTTTTTGCAGTCTAGTGAAACCTATGGATCTCTTCTCAGAATAATATCATTTTATTTATGTATTTATTTTCTTTTTTTTCTTTTTTCTTTTTTAAATTTTATTAATTTATTTTGATTTATCAACAATCACTTCCATATGCTTTTGAGTTGAAAATTTTTCTCCCCCTTCCTCCCCCTCCCAAGATGGCGCACAATCTGATATAGGCTTTACATTTACATACCCATTAAACATATTTTCACATTAGTGAAGTTGTAAGTAAAAATTAAAACAAATAGGAGGAACCATCAGAAAGATGAAACAAAACTCAACAGAAGGTAAAAATAAGTGATAGTGATTTGACTTCCATAGTTCTTTCATTGGATTTGGACAGCATTTTCCATCCCGAGGCCTCTGGAGATGTCTTAGATCCTCATAATGCTGAGAAGGGTTCAGTTTAACAATCTTAGTCATGCATAAACGTGGCTGTTTTGTGTACAAAGTCCTCTTGGTTCTGTCACTTCACTCAGCATCAGACCATATAAGTCTTTCCAGGTTTTTCTGAAGTCAGCCTGTTCATCATTTCTTATAGCACAATAATATTCCATTACATTCATATACCACAATTTGCTCAGCCATTCCCCAATTGATGGGCATCCTCTCAATTTCCAATTCTTTGCCACCACAAAAAGAGCTGCTATGAATATTTTGTACTGTGGGTCCTTTTCCCATTTGTTTGATCTCTTTGGGATATAGCCCTAGAAGTGCTATTGCTGGATCAAAGGGTATGCACATTTTTGTAGCCCTTTGGGCATAGTTCCAAATTGTTCTCCAAAATGGTTGGATCATTTCACAACTCCACCAACAATGTATTAGTGTTCCAATTTTCCCACATCTTCTCCAACATTTATCATTTTCCTGTTTTGTCATGTTGGCCAATCTGATAGGTGTGATGTGGTACCTCAGAGTTGTTTTGATTTGCATTTCTCTAATCAATAACGATTTAGAGCATTTTTTCATATGACTATAGATGGCTTTAATTTCTTCATCTGAGAACTGTCTGTTCATATCCTTTGACCATTTATCAATTGGGGAATGGCTTGTGTTCTTATAAATTTGTCTTAATTCTCTATATATTTTAGAAATGAGGCCTTTATCAGAGAGACTGGTTGTAAAAATTCTTTCCCAATTTTCTACCTTCCTTCTAATCTTAGTTGCATTGGCTTTGTTTGTGCAAAAACTTTTCAATTTAATGTAATCAAAATTATCCATTTTGCTTTTCATAATGTTCTCTATCTCCTGTTTGGTCATGAATTCTTCTGTTCTCCATAGATCTGATAGGTAAACTATTCCTTGTTCTCCCAGTTTACTTATGGTATCAGCCTTTATATCTAAGTCTGAACCCATTTTGACTTTATTTTGGTATATGGTGTGAGATTTGGGTCTATGCCTAGTTTCTGCCATACTCTTTTCCAGTTTTCCCAGCAGTTTTTTTCAAAGAGTGGGTTCTTATCCCAGAAGCTGGGGTCTTTGGGTTTATCAAATAATAGATTACTATAGTCATTGACTACTGTGTCTTGCATATTTAACCTATTCCACTGATCCACCTCCCTATTTCTTAGCCAGTACCAAGCAGTTTTGATGATTGCTGCTTTATAATACAATTTAAGATCTGGAATTGCTAGGCCACCTTCCCCTGCATTTCTTTTCATTAGTTCCTTTGATATTCTGGACCTTTTGTTTTTCCAAATGAATCTTGTTATTATTTTTTCTAACTCTATAAAATAATTTTTGGTAGTTTGATTGGTATGGCACTGAATAAGTAAATTAGCTTAGGTAGGATTGTCATTTTTATTATATTAGCTCGGCCTACCCATGAGCAACTGATGTTTTTCCAATTATTTAGATCTGATTTTATTTGTGTGAAAAGTGTTTTGTAATTGTGTTCATAGAGTTCCTGGGTTTGTTTCAGGAGGTAGACTCCTAAATATTTTATAATGTCTACAGTAAGTTTAAATGGGATTTCTCTTTCTATCTCTTGCTGTTGGGCTTTGTTGGTAATATATAGAAATGCTGATGATTTATGTGGGTTTATTTTATAGCCTGCAACTTTGCTAAAGTTGTTTATTATTTCAAGTAGTTTTTTACTTGATTCTCTAGGATTCTCTAAGTATATCATCATGTCATCTGCAAAGAGTGATAGCTTTGTTTCTTCTTTGCCTATTCTAATGCCTTCAATTTCTTTTTCTTCTCTTATTGCTAAAGCTAAGGTTTCCAGTACAATATTGAATAACAGTGGTGATAATGGACATCCTTGTTTCACCCCCGATCTTATTGGAAATGCTTCTAGCCTGTCCCCATTACATATAATGCTTGCTGAAGGTTTTAGATATGCTATTTATTATTTTAAGGAAGACTCCATTTATACCTATGCTTTCTAGTGTTTTTAATAGGAATGGGTGTTGTATTTTATCAAAAGCTTTTTCTGCATCTATTGAGATGATCATGTGGTTTCTGTTGGTTTTGTTGTTGATATGCTCAATGATGCTGATAGTTTTCCTAATATTGAACCAACCCTGCATTCCTGGTATAAATCCTACCTGGTCATAGTGTATTATTCTTGTGATAAGTTGCTGCAATCTACTTGCTAGTATTTTGTTTAAAATTTTTGCATCTATATTCATTAGAGAAATTGGTCTATAATTTTCTTTCTCTATTTTGACTCTTCCTGGTTTAGGTATCAACACCATATTTGTATCATAAAAAGAATTTGGTAAGACTCCTTCTTCACCTATTTTCCCAAATAGTCTATATAGTATTGGAATTAATTGTTCTTTAAATGTTTGATAGAATTCATTTGTAAATCCATCTGGCCCTGGAGATTTTTTCCTAGGGAGTTCATCAATGGCTTGTTCAATTTCTTTTTCTGAGATGGGGTTATTTAAGTATTTTACTTCCTCTTTGGTTAATCTGGGCAATTTATATTTTTGTAAATATGTATCCATTTCACTAAGATTGTCAAATTTGTTGGCATATAGTTGGGCAAAATAATTCCTAATTATTGTTTTAATTTCCTCTTCCTTGGTGGTAGCTTGCCCTTTTCATTCTTGATACTAGTAATTTGGTTTTCTTTCTTTTTTTTTAAATTAAATTAACCAAAGGCTTATCTATTTTATTGGTTTTTTCATAAAACCAGCTCTTAGTTTTATTTATTAGTTCAATAGTTTTCTTAATTTCAATTTTATTAATTTTTCCTTTGGTTTTCAATATTTCTAATTTGGTGTTTAGTTGAGGATTTTTAATTTGTTCTTTTTCTAGTTTTTTTAGTTGTATGCCCAATTCATTAATCTCCTCTTTTTCTATTTTATTTATGTAAGCATTTAGAGATATAAAACTTCCCCTAAGAACTGCTTTCTGCATCCCATAGGTTTTGGTATGTTGTCTCATTATTGTCATTCTCTTGAATGAAATTATTGATTGTTTCTATGATTTGTTGTTTGACCCAATCATTTTTTAGGATTAGATTATTTAGTTTCCAATTATTTTTTAGTCTATCTTTCCATGGCCCTTTATTACATATAATTTTTATTGCATCATGATCTGAAAAGGATGCATTTAATATTTCTGCCTTTCTGCATTGGATTGTGAGGTTTTTATGCCCTAGTACATGGTCAATTTTTGTGTATGTGCCATGTACTGCTGAGAAAAAAGTATATTCCTTTCTATCCCCATTCAGTTTTCTCCAGAGGTCTATCATACCTAACTTTTCTAATGTTCTATTCACCTCCTTAACTTCTTTCTTTTTATTTTGTGGTTAGACTTATCTAGTGCTGAGAGGGGAGGTTCAGGTCCCCCACTAGTATAGTTTTGCTGTCTATTTCTTCCTGTAACTCCCTGAACTTCTCCTGTAAGAATTTGGATGCTATACCATTTGGTGCATATATGTTTAGTAATGATATTACTTCATTGTCTATGGTGCCTTTTAGCAGGATGTAGTTTCCTTCCTTATCTCTTTTGATTAGATCTATTTTTGCTTTTGCTTTGTCTGAGATCAGGATTGCTACCCCTGCTTTTTTCACTTCAGCTGACGCATAATATATTCTGCTCCAGCCTTTTACCTTTACCCTGTATGTGTCACTCTTTTTCAAATGTGTTTCCTGTAAACAACATATTGTAGGATTATGGTTTTTAATCCATTCTGCAATCCGTTTCCGTTTTATGGGAGAGTTCATCCCATTCACATTCACAGTTATGATTACTATCTGTGTCTTTTTCTCCATTTCCCCCCATTTATGCTTTTCTTTCTCCTTTTTCCTTTCCCCACTTCACTAGTGTTTTGCTTTTGACCACCACCTCCTTCAGTCCCTCCCTTTTATTATCCCTTTCCCTTTTCTTCCCCTTTAGTCTTACTGCTTCTTCCCTCCCTTTTTCCCCCCTCCCTTTTCTTTCCCCTTTTCCCTCCTACTGCCTATAGGGCAAGTTAGATTTCTATACCTAACTGATTATATTATGCCCTTCTTGAGCCAATCTGATGAGAGTAAGGTTCAAACAATGCTCCCCTCCCTTCTTTCCCTCTGCTGTAATAGGATTTTGTGTCTTTTCCTGTAATGTAATTTACCCTTGTCTGCCTCCTCCTTTCTCAGTACATTTTCTAAGATCAGATTGATCCACTTATTTGGATCCATTTAACCCACTTGATTAGATTTTTTTTTATCATTACATCAAAGTCAACTAATATCCACCCTCTTTATGTATACTCCTTTAACAAGGTGTAATAACAATACAGTTCTCAAGGGTTGCAAGTCTCATATTCCCTTGTAGGGGTTTAAACAGCCCCCCTTATTAACAACATATTGTATCCTTCTGTCCCATTTACCTTTTTAAGTCCTTCTTGAGTCCTGTACTTGAAGATCAAATTTTTTGTTGAGCTCTGGTCTTTTTATCAGGAAAGTTTGGAAGTCTCCTATTTTTGAATATCCACCTCCTCCCTTGAAAAATGATGCTCATTTTTGCTGGGTAATTGATCCTTGGCTGCATTCCAAGCTCCTTTGCCTTATGGAATATCATGTTCCATGCCCTGCGGTCTTTTAATGTAGAAGCTGCAAGGTCCTGTGTAATCCTGACTGTGGTTCCATGATATTTAAATTGTTTCTTTCTGGCTGCTTGCAGCACCTTCTCTTTCATCTGGTAATTTTGGAATTTTGCTATTATATTGTCAATTTGGGATCTTTTTCAGGTGGTGATCAGTGGATTCTTTCTATGGTTATTTTCCCTTCTGGTTCTAGGACTTCAGGGCAGTTTTCCTTTATGATTTCCTGAAAGACACTGTCCAGGCTCTTTTTTTCATCATGATTTTCAGGTAGTCCAATAATTTTTAAATTGTCTCTCCTGAGTCGATTTTCCAGGTCTGTTGTTTTACTGATGAGGTATTTTACATTTTCATCTATTTTTTCATTTTTTTGTTTCTGTTTGACTGATTCTTGCTCTCTCATAGAGACATTAGTTTCCATTTGTCCAATTCTAGTTTTTAACAGATTGTTTTCTTCTGTTAGTTTTTGTACTTCCTTCTTCAATTGGCCAATTGTGTTTTTTAGGGACTTGTTTTCTTCAGTGTACTCTTCTGTTAGTTTTTGTCCTTCCTTCTTCAAGTGGGCAATTGTGTTTTTTAGGGACTTGATTTCTTCAGTGTGTTTTTTTTCCAATTGGCCAATTGTAGTTTTGAAGGACTCTTCTACCTCTCTCATTTGAGTATTAAGAGCCTTCTTGAGCTCTTCTAAGGAAGCTTTTTGGGCTTCAGACCAGCTCATATTCCCTTTTGTTGTTGCAGATGTGGGTTTGTTGATAATGTTGTCCTCTTCAGAATTTCTGTCTTGATCTTCACTCTTCTCATAATAAGAATCTATGGTACGTTTCTTTTTACTCATGGTGTTTTTTTGTTCCCTGGCCTTTAAAGAGATTGAGCTCTCCTGCTGGGGAACAGAGGGTACTGACCCAAGCTTCTTGTGTTGGGAGCCTTGGTCTTGGTCACTGGCTTTGAGTGCTGGGGTCTCTTATGCTGATAATGGGAGGCTGTAGGTCTCTGGCAGCTTACCTCATGTTGGGCTGGAATCAGCAAGGCTGAAACTTTCAGGCAAGTGAGAGTGAGATCGACTACCTTTTCACTCTGCCTTCTTGGCTCCCAGAAGCAATAATATCATTTTAAAAATCATAATTGAAGGAAATGCTAAATTTCAGTTACAAATGAATGAAAATAAATATGTAATTTTCCCATCCAAGTTTATAGACACCCTGAAATCTGTCCATAAACAATGGACCTCAGGTTAAAACCTTCAGATTGGTGTGTATATTGATAGGTGAATTAGTACTGGGAATTTAGTTCAGGGAGCCAATGTGTGGTCCCTAGAAAAAAGTAGCACGTGGACTAAGAAGGAAGAATCTATGTATGGTAGAGATTGTATCAAAGAGACTCAGTGCATGTTAAGGGTGGGATATGTAAACTGATGGAGTTACAAGCAGACCCAGAGCACAGGGTATGAGTGACAAGCACATTATGGGTTATATAGGATAAAGAACATTCATTCTGGAGTCAGAGGACCCAGGTTCAAATTATGCCTTGAATTCTTACTGCTTTTGTGGCCTTATTGCCTATATAAGCCTCCTCATCTGTAAAAATGAAAGGGTTGGGCTATGAAGGCTTTGAGGTCCCTTCTGTCTCCATATCTGTGATCCTATGACCGAGTGGCATGTCCATAAGACAAACTTAATATGCCATTTCCTATTTCTTTGTATTTGCACAAATCACTCCCTCCCAGCATTCTTGGAATGCATTCATCTTCTCATCTTTCCTTCTCATCCGTTATTCAAATCCTTTGTTTTCTTTAAGATACAGCTTAAGCAGCACCTTATCACCCCTGTCATTGCCTTTTCTGATCCTCCCAGCTGTTGGTATTCTCTTCCTCATCAAATAGTGCTCAGACCCTTTAATCCCACCTTTGCTCTCATCATACCTAATTGGCATCATATTCATCCTCGTACAGGTCACATCACCCTTTGTGGAATGCGTGCTCCTTAAAGGTGGGAATTGTTTAATTTTTTTCCTAGATCCTTACCAACCTGTTACATTGTACGCTGTAGGCATTTAATCAATGTATATTGAACAAAAATGGCTACTAGCCTTTGCTTTTCAAATATAGTATACAGTTCTAACAACTGGTCACTGATGATGCTTTGTAGTGGTCCCTCATCAAATAAGGTGAAAACTCAATCAGTGGAGTCCAGGGTCTCAGGGGCAGAGTCCAAGTTTCAATGGAAAGGAAAAGCAACCAAACTGCAATTTGTACTCTGTCAATCCTCTTTAACCCTCCCCCACAACTGCCCCTTAGACTCTAGACTCTTATGGCCGAGCTTTTGCTTTTACTTGCCCAGCACCAGTCTGTCATTTCCAAACTATGCTGCTACATAGGTATTTCTCCACTCCCCCCCTTTGAACTCTCCTTTATGTGATAATTTTTATCTATATATTTATATTACATTAAATGGAAATTCATTGAGGGCAGGGGCTGTATTTATATCTCTAGAACTTAGCATAGTGCCTGGCATTTAGTAAGCACCTAATAAGCTAATACATTCTTTTTGATTCATTCACTCACTCACTCACTCACTCATTCATCTGTGCCAAGTCTCTAAAAGACAAAAGCAAAGAAAAGATTCTGAAGGAACATGGGATATAGTGCTATATGCTTAAGCATGGCTGTAATTGAACTCATTCTCATTCTTTCCCTACCTCTCTCTTCACTCTCTTTCTCTCTCTTCTGCCATTCCTTCTCATTTCTCCCCCACCCCCCAGCCACCTGCTCAATTCACCTGCTTTCCAAGCAAAAACATGAGCAAGGATAAAGAGCTTAACAACAAAATGACATAACACCAGGGAAATACTGACAACCTCCAAAGATTTTCTCTGAGTAGGTAAATAACTTAAAACTAAATAAATCATTATTATCAAATAAATAATGATTTATTCATTTTCTATTAAACCAATAATTAAGTGAATATGGAAGGGTTTTGAAAGTGAGAGGTATGAAATTAAACTGTGAAGTACAAGGCTGTTATTAAGGCCCTATAGCTGAAGTTAAGTGTTGATGAATGAATGAAAAAAAATATTTATCAGGCACTGACTATGTGCTAGGTATTATGCTAAGCACTGGGGATACAAATACAAAAGCAATACAACCCCTGTTCCGAAGCTTATACTATCGTTTCTATAGGCTTTCCTGACCCTGCTCTCGGTTCTCCTACTACTTGCCTGATCTCTCCTCAGTTTCTTTTTGTCCAGTTAGCCATGAATGGGTTTCCCCCAGGGCTCTGTCCAGGTCCTCTTTTCCCTAAATAGTGTTTCACTTAATGATTTCATCAGTTTCCATGGATTCAATTATCATCTATATACAAATGATTCTAAGATCTATTAGTCCAGCCCTAACCTCTCTCTTGATTGCCAGGCTCACATCTCCACCTGCCTATTGGACTTTTGAAACTGGATATCCCACAACAATCTTAAACAGAACATATTCAAAACTGGACTAATTATGTTTCACTCCAAACCCTTTCCTTTTCCTAAGCCTTCTATTACTTTCAAAGTTACCACCTTCCAGTCACCCAGGTTCTAAACCTAGGTGTTTACCTTGACTCTCCATTCTCTCTCACCACCCACTTCCAATCAGTAGCCAAGTTTTGTTGATCCTACCATCATAATATTTTTCAAATATGTCCCTTTCTTTCCTCTGACACTGTCATTACCTGGTGCAGACTCTCATCACCTCATACCTAGACTGTTGAAATAGCCTGCTTGTTGGTCTCCCTATCCTAAGTCCCTCCCTACTCCTTTCTAACTTCCACTCATTTGTCAAATTGTCTTCCTAAAGAGCAGACCATGTCGCCATGTCACCTTTCCCTCATTCCCATTCAATAGATTCCAGTGGCTCCCTTTTATCTCTAAGTTACATAGAATCCTATATTATGTGCATATACAGGATTCTGTATTATATATGATAATATAATATGTGATATTTTGTATTAGATGCAATCTTATGTGTATTATAACATATAATAAATAATATAAAATCTGGTATTTGGTTTTTAAAGCCTTTTGTAACCTGCCCCTTTCCTTCCTTTCCAATCTTTTTGTCCTCTATTCCCACCACATACTCTGCAATCCATTGACTGTGGCCTCCTTGCTATTGCTTTTACAGTACATTCCATCTCCAAGGCTCCTGGCTTTTTATTTGTCTGTTCTCAATGTCTATAACTCTCTCTTACCTCATCTCTGTTGCCTGTTTCCCCTGGCTTCAAGTTCTACCATCTGTAAGAAGCCCTTCCCAATCCTCCTGAATGTTAATGCCCTCCCTCTGAAATTATCTCCTATTTATCCTGTACATATCTTGTTTGTACATATCTTCTTTGCATATTTCCTTTGTCATTAGTCTGTGAGTTTCTTAAGCTAAGGGACTGTCTTTTGCCTTTCTTCGTATCCCTAGGACTTAGCACAGTGTCTCTCATATAGTACGTATTTAATAAATGTTTACTGACTGACAGACTGTTTTAATTTGACAGAGAGAGGAAGGTTGGATAGTATAGAAGGTACAATGGCAAAGTAGCAGGCAAGAAGGCCAGGGAGAAAAGTGAAGCATGGTAGGGGCCCACCTGAAATAATGGACCAGGTGAAGCATTCATTCTTCAGGAGGGTAGGGGCCCCCAGGGTAGAATATAAACTTGTATGAGTCCATCAAATTCTTGAGATGATGGAAGTCTGCACTATGTTGTAAGACTCCTTTCTTTCAAGTAAACAAATGGTCTGAGGAGTAGGGCTAATATTGAGAAACAAAAATATGATCACATTTGTGGTCATTTAAGAAAATATAATTCAAGGAAATGGAGATACATTTTTCCCCATAGAAGCTGGACTATCCAGAGAGCAATAGCAGCAGATTTATCAGCTCAGTGTGTATCAGACAGAATAGGGAGCTCATTTTGAGCTAAGGTATCCTTCAACCTAGGAGATGACTGGGCTGAATCATAAGCAGCCACAGAAGTGACCAAAGCTCCTGAGAAGTAAACAGATTACATATATTTGCAATGTGACAAGGGCGCTCATTTATCAGACGAGGCAGACCCAGTGTAAGCCAAATTCCTTGACACTTTAGGAGGGAGTGACTAATACTGGGGCAAATGAGTTGGGGAGGGGTGATTTGGTAGCTTAGAGAAAGCACATGGGGCAATTTCAGGTAAGGGAGAATGACCCATCCTTCAGAGAGTCCTTTCAGATCTTGAGCCCCATGCCCCTACAGAACCCCAAGACAAGGCAGGAAGATGCTGGTAGTCACAGAAAAAAAAATCTCTACTCCTCAAGAAACTTCCTAGAGGTTTCTGCAGAGGGGGAAATATATTTCTGAATCACCACTGATACACAGATAATAATATCCATGGTGTAGTGGATAGAGTACTTGTCCTGGGCTCAAATCCTGCTTCAGGCACTTGCTAGTTGTGTGACCCTGGTTAAGTCATATAACTTTTCTAGAACTGTTGGTCATGGACAAAATGAGGGGTTAAGCTTGATGACCTCTAAAGTCCTTTGCATCTTAATCTATGATCTTAATGAAAGCATGCATCCTAAATGTTGCCCTTTGCAGCATGTGGCTGATGGTGGAATTATTGTTGGTATGTGAGAATAATTTTCCTATTTGCTCACTCTGACAGATTTCTTTGCTGCCTTCCAAAGAGAGAGAATGGATGTACCTCATCTTATATTCTTAAAAACAAAAAAACAAAAAAAAATTACGCTCTTTGAAATAGAAAAAAAAGAATTGAAACCTGTGATATTCTGGAAAAAGAAAGCCCTTGAGCTTCCTGTGCATAATTCACATGTTTTCCCAGGTAGCAGGTATTGTGGGTTCTGTGTTCATTTTTAAAATGGTAACTTTTTGCTGCCTTTGTTTTTTAGCCTTGGGCCCAATCAATAAAACTGCCTACATGCCTTTGTTCTCTTAAGACAGAAAATCATTGAAAACTATTCCATGGCTGCATCACATTGAGAAATCTATTCACTTTTTTTGTTTTTTCCTAGCCAGGGTGAGGTGTGGCATTGGTGGGAGGAGCAAGTAAAGTAGAAGAAACTATTTTACAATAACTTTCCTCCCTAAATGAGGGAACTCATTAATTTTGATAATCTGCTTTAATAAATAATTTTAAAAAAATTTTTTTGGCTAGGCAATGGGGTTAAATGACTTGCCCGGGGTCACACAGTTAGTAAGTATTATGCTTGTGGCCGGATTTGAACTCAGGTCTTCCCGACTCTAGGGCTGGTATGTTATTCACTGCACCACCTAGCTGCCCCAACTAATGTGAACTTCTTGAGAGCAAGGACTGTTTGTGTGTGTGTGTGTGTGTGTGTGTGTGTGTGTCCTTCCTTTGTATCCACAGTGCTTACTTAGCACAGTACCTGGCACATAGTAGGACAGAAGAATTAGGTGGCAGCAATTTACAACTTAGAAAAATATGCCCACATCAGACAGCAATATCTTTGGTCCTTCCTTGCTTTGTGCATGCCAGTGACAGTGCTATATTGGCTGTCACATTTCAGCACCATTTCAACCCTTTTCTTTGTTAGCATTGCTAAATATAGCCCTCATTCCACAGGAAGGACATTATTTATATTTAAAATGTATCTTTCAAAATAACTGCTTGAGGATTAAAGAGATGTTCAAATTATCTAAGACAGAATAACAACACCATGCATTTGGATAACACTTTATACTTCTCAGAGGGTTTTCACATATAATATTTCAGTTGAGCTTTGATGTTATTGTATCTGGGGCTCTCTACCACATCCCTGAAGTGATGGGATGGAGTTTTGGAAAAATTGCCTTCTCAGATAAATAGCCAGGACTATTTCTGGAATGATATCATAGACATATCTTTCTTTTAAAAGATCCTCCCTACTCCTCAGTAGGATGATTGGATTTGGAGAAGACAGGATGTATACTAACCACAAGATACTAGTGGGAGCAAAAGATAGGCTCATCACAGTCCTTCTGCTGTTATCCATCCCATTCCATGCACTTGGCAGGTGGACACACTGGCAGGGCATACAGAAAAATGTTAATGAAAGAGGAGACCATCAGAATATTCACATCCTGTAGTGACATCATTGTCTTGCCCTGGAAAGCTCCCTCAGATCTGATCTACCTTCTCCAACCCCCATTTGCCAGCAGGCAAACAGTATTGTAGACAGTCACACAACTACCAAGAGTGATAACCATCCATACTTCACTGAAATGGCCCAGGGAAACGTCATTGTCAGAACGGTGACATGATGTGGTTTACTTGTTCCTTGTGGCTCCACTGGGTTAAAATAGAGTGCTAGTGATGTTCCTCTCTTTTAAAATCCTTCCTCTTCCTCCCCTTGAGAAGGAAATGGTCATCATAACTCCCTATTATATGCCACATTGGCAGATGACAAGACGCTTGGAAAGAGAGCTCACCCACTGAGATGAAAAAGTCGGGATCAAAAAAGACCTCACTGGTTTAGACCAATAGACAATACTGAAGAAGAGGAGATTTAATATGGATAAGTACAAAGTTCTACAATGATATTTCAGGGGCTTGATAACAACAAGAAAAAGCTAATACAACCTTGGGCTGAAATAATAAAAGCACATTGATCAAAATAAGGAGGGATGTTAATCTCTCAGTCCTTTGCCTTGATTAGATTATATAACATAAATGCATGGATATTTGGAATATTAAAATGACTATTTACCTGTTATGCATTTACAACTCCTCCCAAACCTAGCACATTAAAAATCCCCTGGAGGCAAGTAGGGGGCAGAGCCAAGATGGTGAAGTGAAAGCAGTGGCTTGCTTCAGCTCTCCCCCAAACCCCTCCAAATACTCATAAAAAATGGCTCTAAACAAATTCTAAAGAAGCAGAACCCACAAAAAGACAGAGTGAAACAAATTTCAAGCCCAAAACAACCTGGATGATTGATCAGAAAGGTATATCGCGCTGGGCTATGAGAAGAGTGGAGCGCGGCGTGGGCGCAAAGGCCACAGCAAACCTGGAGCAGGCCTCAGAGAACTGAATTGCTGGCAGCTGGGGAGGTTTCCAGACTCCTCAATCCACAAATGCCAAAGACAACTTAGAAAGTCAGTGGGAAAAGTCTGTTTCTGCAGTGCTGAGAGAGGAATGCAGGGTCTCAGTTCCATTCCCCAAGAGTGTGGCCCTGAGAGGGGGGCAGTGGCCTTCTGAGCTTCTGGCCCATAGACTGTGGGGGAATCCAGTGGCTGATCAGGGAGGGATTGCAGGGATCTCTTTGCCAGTGCTGAGGCGAGAATCTCTTGCTTTGCCCGTGTTTGGATCTGGGCCACAGTTCTGGGCTATGGTGCTGGGGTGAGGAGGAGCGATGGTGTGGTGGAGCTTGTAGTGGCTGTGTAGAGAAACCCCTTCTCACAGTTACAGGACAGAAAGGGGTACTTGTGGTCACAGGCCAGGAAAGGAGTCAACACCCCATCCCTTATCAGACCACCTTAGAGGAACTGAAAATTTACAGGTCCCTACAAGTATCTCTGAAAACAGCTGTACAAATACCCAAAGCTTGGGACAGTACATTCTCCACATTGGAAGCAGACTCTTACCTTAACAGAGTTTGAAACTCAAGTAATTGGCCGGGATCATGAGCAAGCAGCATAAAAAGAGTCAGAGTATATTATCTTACTTTGGTGAAAAAGAAGATCAAAATTTACAACCAGAAGAAGACAATGAAGTCAAAGCTCCTACATCCAAAAACTCCAAGAAAAATATGAATCAGTCCCAGGCCTTGGAAGAGCTCAAAACAGATTTTGAGAAGCAAGTAAGGAAAGTAGAGGAAAAACTGGGAAGAGAAATGAGAGTGATGCAAGAAAATCATGAAAGACAAGTCAATAGCTTGCTAAAGGAGACCCAAAAAAGTACTGAAGAAAATAACACCTTAAAAAATAGCCTAACCCAAATGGCAAAAGAGGTCCAAAAAAGCCAATGAGGAGAAAAATGCCCTAAAAAGAAAAATTGGCCAAATGGAAAAGGAAGTCCAAAAGATTACTGAAGAAAATACTTCCTTAAAAATTAGAATAGAGCAATTGGAAGCTAGCAACTTTATGAGAAATCAAGACACTGTAAAACAAATCCAAAAGAATGAAAATTAGAAAACAATGTGAAATATCTCATTGGAAAAACAACTGACCTGGAAAATAGGTCCAGGAGAGAGAATTTAAAAATTATTGAACTATCTGAAAGCCAGGATCAAAAACAGAGCCTTAGACATCATCTTTCAAGAAATTATCAAGGAAAACTGTCCTGATATATTAGCACCAGAGGGCAAAATCAAAATTGAAAGAATCCACAGATCTCCTCCTGAAAGAAATCCCCAAGGGAAAACTCCTAGGAATATTGTAGGCAAATTCCAGAGTTCCCAGGTGAAGGAGAAAATATTACAAGCTGCCAGAAGGAAACAATTCAAGTACTGTGGAAACACAATCAGGATAACACAAGATTTAGCAGCTTGTAGCATGGAATATATAATATTCAGGAGGGCAAAGGAGATAGGATTACAACCAAGAATCACCTACCCTGCAAAATTGAGTATAATACTTCAGGGGGAAAAATGGTCATTCAGTGAAGTAGAGGACTTTCAAGCATTCTTGATGAAAAGACCAGAGCTGAATAGAAAATTTGACTTTCAAATACAAGACTCAAGTGGAACATGAAGAAGTAAACAGGAAAGAGAAATCATAAGAGACTTAGTAAGGTTCAACTGTTTACATTCCTGCAGGGAAGGATTGTATTTATAACTTATGAGGCTTTTGTCAGTATTAGGGTAGTTGGAGGAAAAAAATTATATCTATCTATCTATCTATCTATCTATCTATCTATATCTATATCTATATCTATATCTATATCTATATCTATATACATCTATCTATCTATCTATCTATCTATCTATCTATCTATCTATGGAGAGAGAGAGAGAGCAAGCGAGCACAGGGTGAGTTGAAGATTAAGGGGTCATATCTGGAGAATAAAATTAAGGGATGAGAGAGGATTATACTCAGAGAAGAAGAAAGGGGGAGGTAGAATGGGGTAAATTATCTCACAAAAAAAACCCAAAAGTCTCTTACAGTGAAGGGGAAACGGGGGAAGATAAGAGGGAACAAATGAATCTTCTCATAGGATTTGCCTTACAGAGGGAATAACATACACATTCAATTGGGTATGGAAACCTGTCTTACCCTACAGGAAAATAGGGGTGAAGGGGACAAGAGAGCAGGGGGATGATAGGGAGGAAGACAGATTGGGAAAGGGGGTAATCAGAAGGAAATACTTCTGAGGAGGGACAGGGTCAAAAGAAAGAATAGAATAAATGGGAGGGAAGGATAGGATTAAGAGAAATAGAGTTAGTTTTTCACAACATGTCTACTGTGGAAGTGTTTTGTATAACTGCACATGTATAACCTATATTGAGTTGCTTGCCTTTTCAGTGAGGGTGGGTGGGGAGGAAGGAAGGGAGAAAATTTGAAACCTAAAGTTTTAAAAACATATATTTAAAAAAAATGTTTTCACATGCCACTGGGAAATAAGAAATACAGGAAATGGGGTACAGAAGTCTTTCCTGCCCTACAGGAAAACAGAAGGGGAAGGGGATAAGAGAAGGTGGGGAGAGATAGAAGAGAGGACAGACTAGGGGAAGGGATATTCAGAATGCATGCCATCTTGGGATGGGGGGGAGGGGTGAGATGGGGTGAAAATTTGGAACTTGAAATCTTGTGGAAGTAAATATTGAAAACTAAAAATAAATAAATTTATATTAAAAAAAAAGAAAGGCCCAAAGAAGACAGATGATTTGAAACTCGAAATAAAAAAAAAAGTTTAAAAAAAATTTTACATGAAATTGGGAAATATTCAGTGAAATAAGAAATAAAAAAATGTCAAAAAAAAAGAAACTGCAAGTAACCACAACAGTCAATTGGTCCAGTCCCCTGCCTGTAAGCAAGCATTTTAAAGACGACACCGGTACGCTTTGGAGATGCAGAGTGGCATAAATGATATACGAATCTCCCTTGCAAAAAAAAAAAATCCCCTTGACATTGTATTATATTTCAATCTCAGATAAACATGATAAACTCCATTTCTCAGTCTTCTATTTTATTTCTCCAGTTCTTCTGTCAGGATCCTGCACACTATCGTGTTCCAGTGCTATTTATATACATTGTACAAATTTACTTCCAATTATAGTTTGTACCAGTTTGAATGGACTTAAGAATTTCTTAGTTTCTTTTAAATTCTTTACCACTCTCTTGGGCCCTATGCTACTCCTGATCTCCTCTATTTCTATTTCTTTTGGATCTTGGGAACATTTAACACCAGAATTTCCCTCCTCTTTGCACTTTCTCTTCTTTAATTTTTGCATATGTTTCTTCTTTTTCACTTTCATCTCATTCTCTGTGGTCCCCAAGAAGACCATTTACCTTGAAGGAAGACTATACTGTCTCTTTTCCTTAGGGAAAAAAATCTACCTGCACCTGTTACTCTGTCCTAGTTCCTTTTTTTTTTTTTTAAATTTGCCTTGTTTCCCCCCCCCCCCATCTGAAATCTGTCTTCTTTATTTCCTTCCATTTTTTTCCTGAAGGCTCTATTTTACTGCTTTTCCTACAAGCCCAGGTAGGTTCTTCATATTTTGGGGGGCAGACATTTAAGCTCCTGTTGTTTCATTTCCCCTTCTACTCTGGGTCCTTTAAGCCAACCCAGCTGCACCTTTTACTGTGACTTGATCTTGGGCAGTTGATATAAATATGTCCTTCAGAACAGAGATTAGACAGAAGGTCCTTTTCTGCCCTTGTCCTTTAAATCTGAAACTCCCAACTACACTATGCTGAGATAGTTTTTCACATCACATCTGTGATATTTCTTTGGCCTTTCTTCCATATCTCTTAAATAAACAGCAACTGACAGGTGTTTAACCTCATTCTCCTCTGGACACTGGTGTGTATTTCACACATATTCTTCAATCCAAACCCCAAACCAGTCTGCCCCTTTTACTAAAGTTGTTAATAACTCAAAATATCTGTTAAATTGTAAGGAGATCAGAGAGTTCAGACTGACCTTTGCTTCTCAGAGAGGTTAGGGGAAAGGATAGGACAAATCCACATTTCTTAATTGTTTTTATACCCTTTTCTAACTACCCCAGCCCTAATAATTTTCTAGAACAGAAAAATATGATGGGGCATGTTAAAATAGTTTTTGTACTGCAATTTCATTTGGGTCCTTTTCTATATAAGGAAGGAGATCACTGGAAATATTTGCCTAGCCAGAAGATATGATAGGAAATATGAACTAAACTGGATTTCTGACCATGTTAGAGAAGAGTCAAATTAAAGTGGTCAGAGGATATGGAAGAGGAAAGAATAGTTTAAATAGGAGACATGATCCTAGTTTGGGCACCTTTTACCTTTAGTGAGTAGTCTGGATGAGGGAAAATAGTTTCATAGCCATTAGCTGAAATAGCTTCATGGTCATTGATTGAGTCAACTGACTGAGGAGTTTTGTAACTTTCTTTTTTTTCCTGAAGGAGAAAGGCTTACTAATCAAACCATCCCTCCCCTGACTCCACCATCTGATGGAAGACAGACAGCAGCAGGTGACTCTGAAGGCAATACTTTAGCTAAAGATTATACCTGAGGTCAGAGTCAGTGTCAGAGTGAATAAGCATTTATTAAGTGCCCACTATTTGTCTGGCAGTGTGCTAAGCATCAAGGACACCATGAAAGGGATCAGACTCTCCCTGCCCTCAAGAAGATCCATGTAATGGTGGAGACAACACATAAAAACTAAGCTGAAAAGAAAACAGGAGGGCAGGGGAGGTTCCCTGGATGCAACTGGAAAATGATCTGAAAAAAATGCGAGTTTCAGAGTTGACTTCATCTTGCAGAATGATGTTTCTCGAGATGATAAAGTCCAGGAAAGGAGCTGCATGAAAAATGATGAAGAAGATTGATGAAGTGCTCTCCTTAAATGGTGGAGGACCAGAGCTGAGCTCCCTGATGTCCACCTCTCACCCTCTCCAACCAGAGGAAAGACTTCAAGGATCTCCTGCTGAGCAGCAATGAGTTTAAGAGTTGATTTCATCTTGCAGAATGATGAGTTTCTGGACATTATGAAGTCTAGGGAAGCATATGGGTGAGAAATGGTTAGATGAAAGGCTAGAGCAGAATGAAACAACTTTATCCCTCTTCTCCAGAAAAAAGCTTTACTAACCACAGCGTCCCTAGTGGATGGTGGATAGGGTAATAGTAATAATAATAATGATAATAATAATTATATAGAATTTAAAATTTTGCATATTTCTTTTTAGATATCCTATTTGATTCTCACAATAATTGTATGAGGTAGGCACTATTAATTATTATCCCCATTTTCCATATGAGGAAAATGAGACCAAGAGGGATTAAATGATTTTTCCAGAGTTAATGCAGCTAGTCTGGGGCAGAATTTGAACTCCTGACTCCATCTCAGGAGCTCTATCTACAATACCACCTAGATATCCTGAGGATAGCTGGAGAGCTGAAGACCATGTGATGTCCAATGAGGACCGACATGATGGTCTGGAAAGAGGAACAGATAGCAGAGGTTGGCACAGAGCAGGTTCAGGAGAGAATAGTATGGTAACATTACCAGAAACGTGAGTGGCCCCTCCACATGTGCCTTGGACATACATGATCCTTGTGAGTGTTCCCTCTATGTAACTTCATTGGGCTCATATATTTCCCACGTGTGAATGCCCTATACGTGGTTCCTATGCAGTGTGAAAATGAGGAGGGCATGCATTCCAGAAAGGGAGGGGGACTACCTGTGCAAAGATATGGAGGTAGGAGATGAAATGTTATTTAAGGGAAACAGCTAGTGGGCCAGTTTTACTATAATGTGTGAAGTGCCAAGTTAAAAGACATAGGCAACATGTGCAGACATGATATGATGCCCATTCTGTAATACAGGTGTAGGCAGTACTATGCATCTTCCAGGTAAACCAATTAGTAACAGAGAATGAAGAACAAAAGAAGATTAAGCCCTGTTTTGCATATCTGTAATCCAGCCCTAACATGCTTCTGGGGTTGAGTGAGCCTGTAATAGATGCATCTTGTTTGCATTATAGTTGAACAAAACCTTTAACTTGTAAACTTACCTTGGCTTGAAGTTATCTGAGGATCCTGACCTACCTTTCCATTGTATAAATTCAGTGGGTTCTTAAGCTACCTCTAAGTCAGACGGCCCATCCAGTTTGTGCATGACTCTGCAGAGGCAACCCTTGCAAGTAAAATCTGTTAATCTGTATTTGTTTATAGAAAATGGATTGAGGAAGTTAGATTGTCTGGGTCTTGGACAAGTCAAAGCAGGAAAGACTGGAAAGATGATTAGTTTAAAGTTTATGCTATTCACTGCATGTTTTATCATACCATTTAATTCCATGTAAACTCATTTATCAAATGCTTATAATGTCCTATGTGTATAGCACTTGGGGACATACCTTAGTTCACAGGGTTGGGTCACTCAAGGAACAGCTACCCAAGCTAAAGTTATGTTATGAGTCTACTACCCAAGGCGCCAGGTACTCCATGGGTCTATACTCCTTCACCATAGCTCATGAGCCCACATTAATGTGTTCACCTTTGTTGTTGTTATGGTTCATGTATTTACCTTTAATAACTGGCCAGAGGACACAGATAGTCTAAAACAAAGGCATTTAAAGAAATGACATGGGATAAACAGCATTAACAAAACCCCATAAGCCTGGGAAAAACTCTCAAATAAAGATATGGCCTCAGGTAGAGAGTGTACACACACACACACACACACACACACAGAACACAATTGGAGAAATACACTTGTGGGATGGATATATGTGTGGCAAACACACACACACATACACATACATACAAGAAAATGTGTGGCTAGGGTACAGGTTGCAGGGCTGATTGATCTCACTGTGTTGCTATTGCTGACACTGGTCACATAGTTTTCTTTGGTTATTGCTTTGCTGGATGGTGCTGCATGCTTTGCTGCTGGCTTCCTTGGAATGCTTCCCTCTTGGATAATGCCAGACATTGCTTTACTGGTCTCGTACTTTGGCTGAAATCCTTAGGTAGAGTGCTGCCATGCTCTTTTCATCCAGCTCTTAGAAAAGAAAAACAGTAAAATGTTTTCCCTAGAATCTTCAGAAACATCCTTTGTTTTGTTTCCTCATAGCCTGGGATCTGAGGTCTTCCCTCTCCCGGGAAAGGAGATTTTCAGCCCCTGGTGCCAAGTTCCTTACACCAAAGAACAGGGTCATTCCAGCTAGCTAGTGCCCTTAGGCTTTATCATTTATTATGACTGCTCTTTCTAGAGAGGGTCTTGGTGACCTAGGTCAGAGAGCTAGTCTATGGCAAATATTCAAAGAAATCTTTATAATTTTTTCATCTTCTGGAAAGCTAGGCCAGGCCATAAACAAAAGAATAGTTATTTGCCTAATAATTGCCAAATAGCTCTGGGGAGTTGGGGTTTCACAGTTTTTAAATCACAAGTCTCTTTTTTGTTCATGGAGATAAGTAGGTAGAGAAAAGCTAAGTTAGTAAGCCGAGGCAAGAGGGTAAGGCCATTATCTCTGTTACATGCTAAAGAGGACATCTGGCTCCTTCATATACAAATGAGGCTGTTTGTAGTCTGAGACAAGATGTGTTCCACACCTGTCATATATATATATATATATATATATAGACACACACACACATTTCACACAATGCATATATGCATATGTATGTACATATAGATATAATATATACTACATATATACATATATATATATATAAGATATATAAATACTATATCGATGTATGAATTCACACATGTACAGGTATGGGGAAAGTACAAAAAAAGGGTGTGAATGTGTATAGTTGAATATATGTAGTAGATAAAGGAAATGTAATATTGGGATGTTTTTACTACAGCACCTAAATTTAATTTAGAATATCTCTTTTGGACATTAAATGTATTTTGTGTACTGGAAAAATATATTTTAAGCCCATGAATGATTCAATTAATCAATAAGCTTTTATTAAGTGTTATCTGCCAGGTATTTTGTTAGGTGTCAGGGATATGGAAAAACAGCAACAACAAAAAAGCTAAACAGTCCATGCTGTCAAAGATTTTAGATTCTATTGGAGGTAAACCATATGTGCACATATAAGTATATACCATATACTGAGATATGTTACTGTTTGTCCTTTGTCCTTAGGGAGGACCAAAATGACATCATGATGATGAGGTCAATGTAGAGTGTCTCTAGCTGTAAACATACATACTGAAAGCTTTCCCATATTCATATGTAGACACACATATACATAGACACACACACACACACACTCACACACATATATATATATATATACATACATAAAGACACAGGCACACACACATATGTATATATATGTGTGTGTGTGTGTGTAAACGTTATTTGGGGCACTAGAAGTTGGAGTATTAGGAAAGACCTCATGTAAAGTGTAGTATTTGAATTGAGCTTTGAAGAGATTTTAAAAGGAAGTGAAAATAGGGAATCTAAGTGTCTGTAGGACAGAAGGAATGCATTCCAGGCATGGAGGGCACCTAGTACAATGGTATGAAATGAATTACCTTAAATGATAAGGAATATTGGAAGAGAGATGAGATAAAACTTGTTAAAATTGTATTTTTCCTATATAATTTATTAAAACTGTAAGAAAGAAATTGATGAATCATGATGCTATTTTGCATAATACATGATTCCACCTGCTACTAATAAAGGTCATGAATTGTCATTGGGGAAAGTGGGCTTACAACTCAGCCAGGTGAAGATGATATATGTACACAAATAACTATAATACAAATCAGACTATGACTAAGTACATAGGAGAGATTGAATAGGATGGCATTAGGGATTTTAAAAGGGCAGGATTACTTTTTTTTTTTTTGCTGGGAGATAAGAGACAGTATCATGAGGAGTTCTATGTGAGCTGGGCCTTAAAGAAGAAGGAAGATGTTAATTGGTTGGAGCTGGGGAGTCAAGGAGTGAGTTAAAAGCCTGGAGTACAACATATGAAAATGTGGAAAGGGGAAAGGACATGAATAAGGGCAAGAAAGCAGTTCAGTTTAACTGAAGCAAAGATTATGTTAAAGGTGGTACCTTGAGATGGGGTCATAGAAGGAGAAGAAGTAGAGACAATGACTAAGGATAGCTTTTTCTAGGAATTTGAGAAAAGAGGAAATTATGATATCTTGAAGAGAAGATAGCATCTAGGTGAAGTTTTTCTAGAATGGGGGAGAATTGGGCGTGCAGGGAAAGAACCAGTAAGTAGATAGTGAAAGATTGAATATTAGAGAGACAAAGCAGGTATGATTGATGAGGCAATTTAATATGAGATAGGAGGGCTTAGAGTAAAGGCAAAAGGGGATCCTCCATATCCAATCACATCTCTTCTCTGTTCCTTTTCACTCCTCTCACAGCCTCTACCTTAGTTCCATCACTCAACACATTTCACATGGTTTATTGCAAACACCTACTCATTGGACTCTGTGCTTCCAGTCTCTCCACTTTCCAATATGTCCTCTATATTGCTGCCAACATAATCTTCCTAAGGTGCAGGGGATGTGTGTGTGTGTGTGTGTGTGTGTGTGTGTGTGTGTGTGTGTGTGTGTGTTTTAAGTTTCCAGTACCTAGGCATAGTTCCTAGAATGTAGTAGGTGTTGTAATATTTTTTAAAAATTGGATTGAATTGATAATCTAATTTTCTATCTTAACAGGGCTATAATTAATAATTCAGGAGAATACAGGAGACAAAATACACCTAGATTTGAGCAAAGTATTTAAGAAATTTCTCATGCTTTTGTGGTAGATGATAGTTCAGTTTGGTGCCCAGGAATTGATTGAACGATTGGATCCAGAGTCATCATTTATGAGTCAATATTGATTCTGAGGGAGGTCTATAGTGGAATGCTATAGAGATCTATCCTTGACCTTGTACCATTCAAGGCTTTCTCTGTTACTCTCCATGAAGGAATAGATGATAAGACTGTAAAATTTGCAAATGACACACACCTGGAAATTATAATTGCTAGTTTGAATGAGAATTAATATCCCAAAAGAGCTCAACAGACCATAAGGGTGGGTTGAAAATGTTCCAATAAAATCCAATAGGGATAAAAGTTTATACCTATGCTTGGTCAGAAATCCACTTCAGAAATACAAGTTGGAGAAGGCATGTCCAAACAACATATGTAATGAAACTAATCTAGCAGGACTAATGGATTTCAAGTCCACGCGAGTGAATAGCAGCATGGAAGCAAAAAAAAAAAGTGAATTCAAATTTGGGCTATGTTGAAAGGCATAGTGTTCAGAACACAGGAAATGAGGAGGTTCCCAATGTGCCTTGCTTAATCAAAGAACGTGGATAATATTGTGCTTAATTCTAACTTGAAAATGCTCAGAAGAGTGATCAAAATGATAAGTTGTCTCAAGACTATGCCAAACCAGCAACAGGGGATGGTTAATCTAGAGAGAAAAGGACTTGGGAGTGCTGCATGTTAATTGTCTTCAACTATTTGAAGAGTTGTCATGGAGAAGGATTAGGCTTGTTTGTGCTCCAACACAAGTGTGTATTAAAGGAAGGACTTGAATATAGGTCACCATGACTCAAAGGCCAGCTCTCTAACTACGATATCACAATGTTTTTCTCTGCTTTAAATATGTTGAGTGTAAGTTATCACTTGGAGAACTGATTTGAGACACCTAGTACTTTGTTAGAACTGGGGAATTATAGATATAAAATTTGGGAATCATTTTCATCATTTGGTGAGGATATGGGAGTGTCTGAGAGAGCTTACGATGGTTTTGAAAATACCATCTGGGGATGTAAATAGCGCCTGTACACTTTTTCATAGTAATTATTTTTATAGTAACCTCTTCAATAAATTATCATACATTTTACATTGTAGATTCCACATAAGAGTATAAGCTTCTTGTGGGTAGGTACTGTTTTATTAATCACATTCATGCTTACTAGCTATGCAGCCATGGATGAGATGCTTAACCTCTGTGAGCCCCAGTTTCTTATGTATAAAATGAAGATAATAATAGCTGCAGGATCTACCTCCTTGCAAGACTCACATGAGATAATATATGTAAAGTTCTTTGCAAACATTAAAGTGTTATATAAAAGACAAATATTATTAAGATCTTACCTACTCTGCCACTGCAGGAGCATAAATTTAGAGTTATAAGGAACTTTTGAAGTACTTCTTTTCCAACTCCCTCGTTTTATAGATAAGAAAAATACAATTCCAAAGTTAAGTGATTTGCCCAAGATCACACAAGTAGGAAATCATACAGCTGGGATTTGAACCCAGGACTTCTGACTCCAAATCTGGTATTCTAGTATTTTATTGTTATTATTTGTGTCACTAAACACTTAGCACATAATAGATTCGTAATGTGTATTTATTGAATGAATATACATGAATTAAGTGCCTTGGACATCTAAATTTCTTTCCAGGTGCCCAGTTACTGTTAGTACTCAAGTTATAATAGAGATCAGCCAAAATTTATGTCAATCAGTAAATTAAGAACACCTAAGTTGTGTTTGTAACATCTCTACAAAAAGAGAAAATTGAAATGACGCCTGTTCAAATGAACACAATGATACAGATCAGTATTGCCATTCCATTGCACATAAACACAGAAGCCTATTGCAGGTTCTGGTTTGATGGTTTCCTGTGACTCTCCAGTGTTTCTGAATATTAAGTGGAAAATAAAAATCACACCTTTAATCTCTGGAACTGCAGTTTGTGGCTGAAATGAAAGGCAGCACAATAGCTCATGACTGAATTTTGATGGGCAAAGTAGTTTCTGTTTAATGCCCCCTGTCTGGCCAGACATAACAATGACCTTGCTCCTTTCTCTGCTTCTGATGGGAATGAGTAGGGCCCAGCTCTAGGACTATCATTGGAAAACTCATTTGCATCCCTCACAGGCTAGGTAGGAATCTGTTTCCTGTGATGTGACATAGGTCTAGGCGGGAAGCTGTTCTCTGTTTTTTAACATGGTCCCAGAGGTCCATGACATCTCCTCTGCCTGTCTCACCAGTCCTCTGCACCATGCACCATCTCCCATGACAAGAAATGCTATGACTTCCTTGGGGGTGAGGATTAATAACTCAGCTTGCAAGCCTTCCACTGAGAGGAGAATGCCTGGTCCCTCTCTCATTTGTCTATTTCCCTCTCTAGACACAATTTTCTGAAGCTCACATTTCCTTTCCTTATATCCTTAAAAAGTAACCAGTATGCTTGAAATAGGAAACATCAGTAGTGCCATACCAACCAGGGCACGCATAGTTGGGTCCTAGAAAATACCAGAACCTGGGTTCAAATCCCAGCTCTGATAGCTGCATGACTTTGGGGAAATCTAACTCCTTTTAGTCAGTATCTGTTGCTGTTGT
The DNA here is from genome assembly GCF_003287225.1 of Phascolarctos cinereus. NCBI lineage: Eukaryota > Metazoa > Chordata > Mammalia > Diprotodontia > Phascolarctidae > Phascolarctos > Phascolarctos cinereus. Next base: position 104,803,019 of record NW_027555625.1, read on the forward strand.
TTATCCTTTGCTCTCAAAGAGGACCATGACATCTGGAAGGTAATTATCATGACCTACAAATGAATTGGATTTAACTGAGTCAGGGCTGTGCAAAGTTTAATAACTTTAATAACAGTCTCTCCTCTGGAGCCATCTGGATCTAGTAGCAAGATATAGATCAGGATGACTGGAATGCCTGCAATACTCCTGTTTACTCTTGCAGGTTTTCTTTGTTATAAATTTGGAATAACTTTAGTAAAGATGAATGGACCTCCAAAGCCTCCCAGTGTTCATTACATAGTCATTGACTTGGTTTTATTCCTTTGCTTAGTCATTTCTTTTCTCACAGGGCTCCTATATGACATAGACAGTAATATGACACAGATGAAAATAAAAATGGTCCATTCAAACTTCATAAAGTAATGGTGCCAGTCTCTTCACCTCAGACCAACATTTGCAGTTAAGGTCAGTGTTTTCCATCTTCTCTTTCTCTCTCTCTCTCTCTTTCTCTCTCTCTCTCTCTCTCTCTCTCTCTCTCTCTCTCTCTCTCTCTCTCTCTCTCTCTCTGTGTATGTGTGTATGTAGGTGTGTGTGCATCAGTTGACTATCTTACATACTCTCTCAGTGAAGGAAATGGAATTTTATTTGTTTTAATAGAATAAGGAGAATTTTTAAAAAGGCAACAACAGCCTGGCCACTATGGGAAAAAAACACACACACAAACATATTAGACATTTTCAAAGCCCCAGAGCTTGGTTTAGAAGGACCTGAAGGAACCTCAGCTGGCTGTCAATGCCCTACTACTTCACCCTTCACCTTTCTTCCGCAACAACTTTCTGGGCTTCTGAATTTCCTCTTCTCATTGAGTGTGGTTGAGTACAGTGGAGATTTATAACAGATTATAACTATAACAGAAGAAAATGTTTGCCTTTTAACCTTCACTGAAATCTCCCACCCTGCATAGCTGTTACTTTAAAGTCAAAAGTATATTTACCTTAAGCCTTTTGCTTAGAACAACTAGTACAAAACTATTCAGATGAAAAATTTGTTTCCCCTGTTGTATATGTCTACTTATTTCAGGTGAAGTTAACTATCTCCTTTCTCCTAATTCCTGATGTTTTTGTTGAAAACATCCTTCTTTTTTCCAGAGCCGAAGTGTGTGTGTGTGTGTGTGTGTGGGGGCTTCCTGGGTTGCCTTCCCATCTTTTTAGCTCATCGTAGGTGAATTAAGGATGAGATGTACATTGAACCATTTAAAGAGGTCCCTATGCCCACATTCCAATTGGGAAGCAGAATAAGGGGCTTATAATAGACTGAAAACATTGATTACATTGATGGAGTCTGTTCTTGGCCTTATTTTTTTCCTCTGTCTCTATGCTTTCTCCCTTGGTGATCTCGTTAATTCCCAGGGCTTCAACTCAAGTTAAGTAGTTATTAGGTGCTCTGCTTTTGACAGAGAGGGAGGGAGGGAGGAGGAAATAGATAGATAGATAGAGAGAGAGAGAGAGAGAGAGAGAGAGAGAGAGAGAAGAGAGAGAGAGAGAGAGAGAGAGAGAGAGAGAGAGAGAGAGAGAGAGAGTGTACTCTAGCAGACATTGGGATACTTGAGATTTTTCTCACTACTGTTCTCTTCCAGGCTTGTGATCTGTTTTGTCAATTCAATTGTTTCATCTTTCTGTCCAGGTAGTCTTTAACTTACTCTGATGATGAAAAAAAGACTTTTTTCTCTTTTGATTAATTTTCAGGTAAATTTTCTTCACCATAGTTTTCCCCTCCCCTGATTATATCTTCTTAAAATGTTGCACTATGTCCTCCCCTTTCCTCTTCCCTATTCTGCTCCTTTTCATTATAGTACCATCCAGAATCCCGTTCTAATAATGGACCTTGGATCTTGGACCTTGGACCAATCACAGTAGTATCTAGGAGGCAAAATTTCCCTCCTTGTGTTACAGCTTCTAGTTTCTCTTGCTTGACAAAATTTCAATCATTTGTTCCTCTAAATCACTATTGTTTAGAGGGATGCAAATGAAAACAACTCTGAGAGATTAGCTAATGTGACAGAAAAGGAAAATGATAAATATTGGAGAAAATGTGGAAAATTGGAACACTAATGTGTTGGTGAAGTTGTGAACAGATCTAACCTTTTTGGAGAACGATTTGGAACTATGCTTAAAAGGGTATAAAACTATGCATACCTTTTGATCCAGCAATACCATTACTAGCTCTGTATACCAAAGAGATCATAAAAAAAGGGAAAAAGACCCACAGGTAAAAATATTTACAGCAGCTCTTTTTGTGATAGCAAAGAACCAGAAATTGATGGAATGCCCATCAACTGGGGGATGGTTGAACAAGTTGTGGTATATGAATATAATGAAATACTATTGTTCTATAAGAAATGATGAACAGACGAACTTCAGAAAAACCTGGAAAGACTTACGTGAACTGATGCTATGTGAAGAGAGTAGAACCAGGAGAACATTGTACACAGTAGCAGCAATATAGTGTGATGATCAACTGTGATAGACTTAGCTCTTCTTAGCAATACAATGATCTAAGACAATTCCAAAAGACCTGTGATAGAAAATGTTATCCACATTCAGAGAACTATGGAGTCTGAATGCAGATCAAAGCATACTATTTTTACTTTTTTGTTTTTTTCTTCCTTGTATTTTTTTAGCTTTTGTTCTGATTCTTCTTTCGTAACATGATTAATGTGGAAATATGTTTAACATGATTGTACATATATGACCTATATCAGATTGCTTCATGTCATGGGGAGGGAGAAGGGGAGAGAGAGAGGGAGATAGAAAAATTTGGAACTCAAAATCTTACAAAAATGAATGTCAAAAACTATCTTTACATGTAACTGGAAAAAATAAAATACTATTAAGTGCAAAAAAATTCAGGCACTTGTGCATAGACATTTGCATGAACTTATTATTGGTTTATTGGTATTATTAGGTTTTGTCTCCTTTTGGGTGTTTCAATTGTTATTTTTCATTTTATCATTTCTCAGTGATTTGACAACGTCATTGCCATTTTCTTTCCTTTGTCTCAACAAGAACCTTATAGCTACACTCTGTCTTTTTTCCTTGTTTATTAACCTCTTATTGTTCCACCAGATTGTTTTACTTACCTTTTCTCACTTACCTTGCCTTGCCAACAACCTTTTCCTTTTCCTCTTCCTTCTCTTTAGGTCTTTATTCTTTAATCTTGTTTATTGAGCATGCCAGATTGAGCCCTTCCTTATTTATCTCAAAGTGTTCTCCTTCAGGTTATCTTCAAGTTTCACCTACATTTCTCTTCTTAACCCTCCCAATTGCCTTCAGACTTTCGTCTTATTCAGCATGAGTATTTCTCTACCCTTCTCCTGAAACCTTCTCACAAGAAGACATAGAATTTATTCAACTACCAACCATATATGCATTACTCCTAAAGGTACACGTTCAACCTCTACCCTAAGTTCAAATCTTTTGTTTCTAATTGACTGATGGACATCTTCTCCTGAATGTCCCATATTATAGCACTCACCATACCCAAAACAAAATTTATTCCCCTACAATAACTCTTCTGATGTCACATTTTTTGTCAAGGCTATCATCATCCTTCCTATCGTTTTGCTTTATAACCTAGGAGTCATCCTCAGTTTCCTACTCTTACTCACTCCCTGATTTCAAATGTAATCAGTTGAAATTTTTTTGTCAATTCTACCTTTGCAGCATTTCCCATACTCATCCACTTCTCTCTAATCAGATGGCTATTACTACAGTTCAGGCTTTTATCTCTTTTTCTGGTTTATTACAGTATCCTCCCAATGGTCTCCCTGCATCCAGCTTCTCCCCTCTTCAATTTATTCTCAATACAGCTGACAGACTGATATTCCTAAAGCACAAAACTATGTCACTCCCCTGCTTATGAAGCTTCAATGGTTCCCTATTGTCTCTAGTAAGAAAGACAAACTTTCCCTAGTCTGACTTGAAAACCTTTATAATCAGATTTCAACCTATCTTTCCAGAATGATTACACATGATTGCTCACTCTCTACATTCTAGCCAAACTGGTCTACTTGCCCTTCCTCATACCTGAGATTTCATCTTTCACCTCACCAGGCTGAACTCCTGATTCTCTGTAGGACTTTTCTATAATGTCATAGAAACATTTTTACCCTGGAAACTCACTCCACTCTTGGACTACCTCTCACCTTGGATGTACCCTTTGCCTCCCTGAATTCTCCCTCTGATTGGCTGATTCCCTCTAGAACTTCCAGTTTAAGGAGGAGCTCAGGCGAAACATGTCATTATTCGTCTGCAGGATGTACTTTTGACTCTAGATTGTCTCTGCAGTTCTGCTGACCTCAGGAGTGAGCCACAGCTAGCTCAGTACTTCAGTAAGATCTGGTTATTAAATTTTCAGTGGGAGCATTTACATCTTGGATATCATCAAATTCTACAAACCAGGGCTTAAGTTGTTGTTTTATTTTCTAAATTTAAGAAAGTAATGGGGAAATTCCTAATAATGCAAATTAAGGATAAATAAGTCTAACATACATTTTTTTCCTGATCTGGTTGATAAATATTTACTAACACACCTTTGCCCAACTTGGTTTTCTTCATTTCTCCCCTGGCCTCCCTCCCCATCTTTTCAGCTTCCTTTTATGTCTTATCCCCCAAAATGATAAGCTCCTTGCAGCATTCTTAGTACTTAGCATAATGCCTGGCACATAATAGGCATTTGATGAATACATATTGACTGACTGAAATCTCTGTGCCTTTTTACAAGTATAGAACATGCTCACTCCTGGAATGCTCTGCCTCTCAGAACCCTGCACTTAAGGAGCAGCTTAAGTACCACTAGTACCTCCTCTGGGGTTGCTTAGTATTTGTTTTGTGTATTTATTGTATTGACTTATTTGTATAGATGTTGTTTCCCCTAGTAGAATGTGTACTCTTTTGAAGGAAGTACCTTTTATTATTTTTCCTATGAATAAATAGCAATAATAGCTAACACTCATATAGGGCCTACTGTGTATCAGTCACTGTGCTGAGCTTCGTAATTATTGTCTCATTTGATCCTCACAACAACCTTGGGAGGTAGGTGTTCTTATTGTTCCCATTTTTACAGATGAAGAAGCTGAGACAAACAGGTTAAGTGACTTGCCCAAGGTTCCACAGCTAATAAGTATCTAAGGCCAGATTTGATCTCAATTCTTCCAGAGTCCAGACCTGGTGCTCTATCCACTGAGCTACTTAGGTGCTCAACAACCATAAGTGCTCAACAATTGCTTGTTCAATTTAATTAAATGCACATATGGCCTCAAATTGGTTTAAATGTCAGTTGTCTAATGGTCAGCATTATCATCATCATCATCATCATTATTTGGATTTGCAATTACTTGAATGGTTGGAACCACAATAGTAATTAATGGTTGAATGTGAACTTGGTTGGAGGCCTCAAGTAGAATGCCACAGGGATTTTTGTTGGTTCTTGTGATATTTGATATTTTTATCACTGATTTATATAAAGATATAAATGATATCATAGTCTCCAAAAAGACCTTGGTAGACTAGAAATTTGGATCAAATATAATAATATTATGTTGCTGTTAAGTTGTTTTTCAGTTGTGTATGACTCTTTATGACCCTATTTGGTGTTTGCTTGGCAAGGATACTGGAGTGGATTTCCATTTCCTTCTCCAGCCCATTCTATAGATGAGGAACTGAGGCAAACAAGGTTAAGTGACTTGCCCAGGGTCACATAGCTAGTAAGCATCTGAGGCTGGATTTGAACTCCTTCCATTCTGACTTCAGAGCAGGCACTCTATCCACTGTGCTGCCTAGCTTCCCCCAAAACATCACATTTCATAGAAATAAACATATTCTTATGCCAGAACTGAATTCATTTGATCCTGCTATCTCATCCAGACTTAAAAATTTCAGTGTTCTCCATACCACTGTCCTTCTTCCAGCCCAGGCCATTATGGAGGGGAGAAATCACTGTAGAGGAGGTTTCACCTTCCCCAATGCCACAAATATCAAATGTTGAACAATTGTCAGTGATCAGTAGATAACCCCAAGAACTCTGGGAGTGGTTGGCAGCACCCTCCAAGTTATTAGTCGAGCACTTATAGCCATCATCCTGGGAAGTGGCCCTTCAAAGAGATGAGGCTTAGCAATTGTTACTAAGGTGCTGCCATCACTTCTGAATACCTGCAAAAGAAAGTTCTTGCCACCAAAGTCCTTGGTTCTGTCAGATTTTTCAACATCAGAATCTCATCTGATGGAAATCACATTAAAATGATGTATTGCATTATAATTTGCTACTGAACCTTCAGTACCATGAACATTTTCATCCCCATCTTACTTGCAACTGAAACCTCCTAATGTGTTGTCTTCTCCATTAATATGTGGGCTCCTTGAAAGGAGGGACCATATTTTTTTTATTTCCAAATGTTTCTATTTGTATCTTCATGGCTTAGCACAGAACAGATAATGATTATTTAATAAACGGTTTTTCATTCATTTATTCATTTGTTCATTTTTCATTCTACCTCTTACAGTCAAGATCCAAGGAGCCACTGTCTATTCTTGTTGCCTCTCTCCATTTTTTAAAATCACCTTTATTTCTCAGCACCAACTATTTTGGCTTATGACCCACCCACTCAATTTCAATTATTTTCTTCAGGGTCACAATCCTTGATACTAGATTCAGTGGCCTTTTCTCAGACCTCAGTCTATTCAATTTCTCTACTGCTGTTGACCACCCCATCCCCCTTTCACTTCCACAACACTGCTCCCTCTTGGATACTTAAGGATCTAGCTTGGGACATCTTTTCTCTTCTCTCCATATACTTTCTCACTTGGGCATCTCATCAGTTCCCATACATTCAATTATCATCTCCCTGATGATGATTCCCACATGCAAAAATCAACCCTATTTTTTCTCCTGAAACTCTATTCTGCTAGTTAGAACCCTCTACTAGGATGTCCCTTAGACTTCTCAAGCTCATCATGTCCAAAACAAAATTACTTTTACCTCTCCCCCCAAAAAACTGATTCCTCCTTAAAATTTACTATTTCTGCTGCAGACACTACCAACCATCTTATCACTATGGTTCTTCACGTTTGAGTCATTCTTGTCTCTTCTCTCACCTACATATCCTAGCAGTTGCCAATTTTTGCTATTTCTGACTTCATAACATTTTTCCAAATCACTCTTCTCTCTATTTACACAGACAATTCCCTAGTTTAAGATCTCATCTCCTCTAAAATGAATTATTGACACTCCTAATGGATCTCCTTGATTCCATTGTTTTTTCTCCCATCCAAACCACATCCCATGTAGCTGCAAAACTAATATTCCTAGAACAGAGAATTCTGCAGTTACAACATCTTCACTGTCTCCCTATTGCCTTTATAATAAAATAAAAAATCATCAGTCTGACTTCTAAAGTCCTCCACAAGTTGGGTCCCACATATCTACCTTTCAAGTTTTATTTTATATCACCCCTCCTCTATTATATTCAAACTTGCTTGTTAACTATTCACAATATTCCATCTTCAGCCTTCTGGCCATTGTATAGGTTGTTCTAGTATTTACTGAATCAATGCCCAATCGGCTGTAGGTCAATTTGAGCCACACTTGTTTAGCACACACTGTGTCAGAGGAGGAGGAATGGCAAAAGAAAGTAAAAGAGGTGGGGTGATGAGGGATTCTGAAGTGATTGCTTTCTGTCGCTTCTGCTGGAAAATAAAGTCAAAGGATCTGTTGGAGTTTTCAGGGCTCCTCTGGGCTTTTCTCCAACAAAACAAGTTGTCTGCTGAGGCTAGGGTCGCTGAAGTGCAAATCTACCACATGGTCATAGGGTGGGAAGCTGGTATGCAAGGAGCAAGAGAGGAAAGCATATTGGTGCTTTGGGTGGTCCCTAAAATCTACCCTGTGCCCAAATTGCACCCTAATCTGCCCATCCTTTCCTGCTTATTTCAGTAGTGTAAGGGTGCAGGTCTGTGTGGTGCCAAGGGTCCTTAAGGTGTGCCTCCTTATTCCCACCATCAGTAGGAGCCCCAGGAAGACGACTATCAGCCTTAGAAAGAGCAATGACAGCCCATTTCTCCACTCCTCAAGCCCAAGCTGAGAGAAAAGGTTCCACCCCTTTCTGCTGCTCACATTTCGGAGCTGCTGTGCCAGTTTGTGTAGTCTGGCTACCACTTCCTTCACTTGCTCAGTTTTGTTTCTCTGGATACAACAGGTGTTGGTTGATTTTATTTTCTTGATAGGATGCTGAATGCTACTAGTCTGTGAATGTTTTCTTCTCCCTTGTATCCACACAGCATCTGAATTTATTTTCTTCCAAAGGTTCTTGGCTCAGCCCTGTAACCCTAAAAAGTGGCTGAGGCAGGATCTGAACTTGTACTGGGTGAGGAGTAATTCTGTTTTTAGGGGGTTTAATGATTTGACCATGGGCAAAGAAGTAACACAGAAGATAGAGTGCTGGGCCTGGATTCAGGAAGACTCATTTTCCTGAGTTCAAATCTAGCCTCCGATACTTAAGAGCTATATGATCCTGGGCAAGTCTTTTCATCCTGTTTGCCTCAGTTACTCACCTGTAAAATGAACTGGAGAAGGAAATGGCAAAACCATTCCAGTACCTTTGCCAAGAAAACCCCAAATGGGGACTTGAAGAGTTACACATGACTGAAAAATGACTCAACAATAATGACTGGACCATGTCCCTTGTGTTCCTACAACAAGATTCCTAATTGTCTTCAACACCTTAATCTTGTTTGCCATCAGGGAGGTAGAGGAGGGAGTGGGTAGTGGTGGCACCCGAGCCTGTCCTGAATGCTTCCTGGCATGTCCTGACATCCCCAGGGCTCTTTCTCAGGGATGTGGTTGAGCTTGATCCTCAGGCCCCTCTCATGGCAACCTTTTACTATTCCTTTCTGGTCTCAGATAGCAGAGACCTCTTGCCCTTTTGTCATTAACTTTAGAAGCCCAATTCCTAGAGCTATTGTCATTGTACCCAGGCTGTCCTGTTCCTTCTCCTTTACCCTCAGGTTCCCCACTCCCTGCATCCTAGAGGGACTTGAGGGGACTCAGGGTTTGCTTGGTTCAACTCAGAACTGTCTGGCCTATTCTACCCAGCGGGAGCCCTAATGAGAAGCATATTCATCAGGGCCCAGTGATTGCTCAGTTATAGTGGGTTTACCCAGTAGCAGATGATGAGAAGCTCAACTCTATGGGGCTAAGTTTGGTCCCTTTTAGGGTGGAGGGTGTATGCAGATTTAGGAGAAGGGGTTGAGACTCCTTATCGTCTTAGCATCCCCATACCCAGGATGGTCGGGGTGGTACCCTCTAGGCTGGGATTCCACTGGCAATAGTAGAAGCTGCAGCATTTCCTCACTCAAGCAGTGGCCTACTGAGGCTAGTGCCTCTCTCTTTGTCTCCAGGACTGCTCCTTGGGAGTTCTCTGTTCAGAGGGGGCCCAAACTCTGGGCCCTAGGCATCCAGCTCACGCCTGTCTTCTCACTCTTCTCCTTTCACAAGCACCTTCTGCCAGCTCAGGTAAACCATAACTGCTGCCCTAGGGTTATGTCTCGGGCATGGCTAGATGCACACCTTGGAAAAGCAATTAGGGCAGGCAGGTAGCCAGGCATAGCAGCAGCAGCAACATCCAGGGGTGGGGACTATGGGAAACAGAAGATAACTGCCCCCTGCAAGTACTTCCACCATCCACTGCCTCCAGTGCCTCACAGGTACCCCATCTTCTGCGTGAATTGTGCCGGTTTCAACTGAGTGGATAACTTGATTCCTGAATACCCAAGAGGCACTGGGGAGTAAGGAAGATAGAAGGGGGAGAGCCAGGCATAGGTCAGTTTAAGCAGCATGTATTTAACATGTACTTAAAGTCTTAGAGAAGGAGGATGATGAAGAGATGGTGAAAAAGGCAGGATAGGGAGGGACATCATGAAGGGGGTATAGTCTTTCCTTTCTGGGTTGAGGCTTATGTAGATTTTTCTCTCCAGAAACAGGTCGTCTGCTGGCGATGGGGTTGCTGATTAGTCAATCAGTCAGCCCTACTGTGGCTGGTGGGTGCTGACATGCCAGATGTATGGGAGGAGAAGGGAGAAGGGAAGAAGGGCAGATTTTCACCTCTTGGGATGAAGCCCCTTTTGGGGTTGCCAAGCCGGGCACACTTTTGTCCTCATCTCTGCCTCTTAGAATATTTTCCTTCAAAGCATGGTTTCCCACCCCACCCCTCCTTTCCCCCACTCTCTGTCTACTGATCTTTATTGATATCTGGCTCAATCTCTCTCTTTGTATCTCTATATATTGTGCCCCTTTCCTTTTCCCAGTAAAATATAAATTCATTTTGAGAGCTAGAATTTTTTTAGGGGGAGAGGAACTTCATATTCCCAATGTTAATTTGAATTGAATTAAATTTAACTTAAAAAATCAGTATTGCAAGTGCAAGATGGGAGATATGGCAGACAGAAGTTTATTTGAAAAAAGATCTGGGGTTTCAGTCAAATCGAAGCTTATTATGACTTGTCAATGTGGTATGTCAGCTAAGAAGCTAATGCAACCTTAAGCTCCATTGAACTTCATTGAGAGCCAGAACATCCAGGCCTAGGGAGGTGTTGAGAGCATTTTTTTTTTTTGGCTAGGCAATGGGGTTAAGTGACTTGTCCAGGGTCACACAGCTAGTAAGTGTTATGTATCTGGTCCTTCTGAATCCAGGGCCGATACTCTATCCACTGGGCCACCTAGCTGCCCCCGTGATGAGAACATTCTTGCTTGCCCTGGTCAGGCCACATCTGGGATATGGTACTCAGTTCCTGGATTCAAATTTTAGCAAGAGCACTGACAAGATCCAGAGGAGAAAAATCACTGTGGTGAAGGACACTGAAATCCAGATGAAGAAAGATGAACTGTTTAGACCAGAGAAAAGACCTCTTGATGGAGGTCCGTGACAGCTATCTTCCACTATTTGAAGAAGTATCACACAGAAGCCGGTTTAGGTTTGTTCCACTTGGCACCACAGGGAAGAATTAGGAACAATCTATGGAAGTTAAAGAAAGGCTGATTTTGACTTCAAGTAAAAATAAACTTCCTAACTATTAGAGCTATATAAGATGATAATACTCAGATAGATGACATCATATAATTTTTTTATGGTTTGCAAGGAGTTTTCTACATGTGATCTCATTTTTCCTCCCAACCACCCTGTAAAATAGGTACTATTATCCACATTTTAAAAATGAGGAAATAGAGGCTGCATGTGGTTAAGTGATTTATTTAGTGTCACACGTTAGTAAATGTCCGAGGCTTGATTTGAACTCAGATCTTTATTCCAGGTAGCATGAGTGTTCCTTGGAACCTACTTGTCCACAACCATGGAGCTTCTACCCTGACCATCATTAACACTTCCTCTTCCCAATGGGAACCTTGTACTCTGCCTCTGACCTCTGATAGGTGAGCTCTTGCCTTATGAAGCCAGGATCTTCCTGGTCACCAGTCCTAAATCTTGTGGACTTCAGTAGCTCCCTCTCCACCTTCCTTTCTAACTCTCCTTTGTGTATTATATTATATCCCTCCATTACAACATAAATTGCTTGAAGGCAAGGACTGTCTTGTTTAATTTTATTGTATCCCCAGTGTTTAGTTATACTGGTGGGGTATTCAGGGAGGACTAGCACCTTTGGTATGAGGGACTGCTGAGCCATTTTCAGGGCTGCTCATCTACCTTTGGCATCCACCTCTCATTCTCATTCACCTATGGCTCCAAGAAGCTGTAGCACATTCAGCAGCCACACCCTGGTAAAACAGGCTAGGCAAACTGGCTGAACCAGGTAACTGACAGGCTTCAAACCATTGGTGAGTTAAAGGGATGTCTACCCCAAGCATGTGAAGACTTCCCCCAGTAGAATGGGTGGATGAGAACAATTTGCTCCAATGGGCATGAAGGCAGCTGAAACAAATATTGTGGAGCACTTAGAGCTTGGTCAGATGTCTAAGATGCCAAGGTCATCCACTGCATCTCAGGCCATTGCCAGCCATCTTGACTTTTGTCCTGCCCCTGGACCTTGATGGGAAGAGAGAGTAAGGCAGATGACTTTATGCAATTCTGCCTCACTTAAATCCAATTCACTCAAATCAAAACATTACCTTGTGATGTCATTGGTCTTCTCTGAAAATGAAGGATGAACAACACCAGTACCTGGCATATAGTAACACTTAATAAATATTCTATCTAGTGCAGGGGTTTTTAAAGTGGTGTCCAGGGCTTCCACAAACTTAGATGGGGAAATGTACCCAGATCTATTTCTCTTCATTTATTATTTCAGTCTGTAATGAGATAGTATTTCTATTATATGGTGTATCTGCAGCACCATTTTCCGTCTTTTGAGTCTGACGTGCTTGTAAACATATAGTCATTTTATATGTTTTCCTCTCACTTCATATATGGAATCAACAAGTTTTCCTAATTCTACCTCTCTCCTCTGCACCCTGCTGTCTACTCCTACTGCCATTGTTGCAGTACAGGTCTTCATTAACACCTGCCTGGAATGTTGCAAAACATGCTGATGGGTCCTCCCATCTAGATTCAATTCATCCTTCATATCATTGGCAGAATAAGCATTTTTATGCACAGATTTGATAGCATTCTTCTTTTATTCTCAGAACCTTCAGTGACTATATCTTACCCACCCTTTGTTTCTAGCCTTATGTATACTGTAAACTCTAGTCCAAGTATATAACCCTTTCTGTGCTCCTGAATATGCTTTGTCTTCTTCCACTTCTTAACCCTTGCCCACACTGTTTCCTCTGCCTTTTATGTTCCTTCTCAGTCTTCCTCTGCTTATATTCTAATTATTACTTAAAACTGAACTCAGATGCCACCTCCTCCATTAAGCCTTCCCTTAGTTGTCCCTATGGGTAATGACCCTTGTATCTCAGATACTTTGCTTTGCAGGTCACTAATGATCTTTTATTTTAATTTTGTGCTTTATAATACTCTATGTCTGTTTTAGTTCTCCTCCCCAATAGAGTATGAGCTTCATGAGAGCAGAGTCTATGTCTGACTTAAACTTTGAATTTTTCACAGTGCCCAGAACAATGTTGTGAATGTACATTCAGTTATTAAGTGTCTACTATGTTTAGATCTCTCTGCTAAGTACCAATATGGATACAGAATGTAGATAAGACATGCTACCTCTCCTGATATAATTTTTAGTCTAGAACTTAAGGCAGCTACATGGGACACTAGATCCAATACTGACCTCAAATCTAACCTCAGACTCTGAAGAAATTTTTTAACCTATGTTGCCTCAGTTTCCTCATCTGTACAATGTGAACAATAATAGCACCTACCTCCCAGGGTCGTCAAAGGGATCAAATGCCACAATATTAATAGAGCATTTTGCAAACCTTAAAGCACTATGTTGTTATTGTTCAGCTGATTTCAGTTGTGTATGATACTTCATTGACCTCATTGGGGATTTTGTTGGCAAAGATGCTGGAGTGGTTTGCCATTCTTCTCCATATCATTTTACAGATGGGGAAACTGAGGCAAACAGGGTTACGTAACTAGCTGGAGGTCACACAGCTAGTATGGCCAGATTTGAACACAGGAAGTTGAGCTTTCTTGACTTCAGGCCTGGCAATCTATCCACTGTGCCAGCGAGCTGCAAAGTACTATGTACATGGTAGCTATTTACTCAAATACTCTGAATCTACATTTAGTGAGAGTTTTATGTCTCAGTATTAGCTCTGTTACCTGCGTGGAGTATGTCTTTAGGTCTCTGTGTTAAGTTACATATAGTGACATCATCATCATTTTCATCATCAATAACAATAGGGTGATTGAAAGTATGTGGTAAGTTAGGTACTGTGCTAGGCAGGAACCAGGAGTTCTTTACATATTTTGTGTTAGGGCAGTCTGTTTTTCCTGTGTCAGTCTACTGAAGCTTATGAAACACTTCTCAGAATAATATATTTAGATGCAAAACATAAATCACATAGGGTTATAAACAAACAATACAACAAATACTTATTAATTACCTATTATAAGCCACACACTATGCTAACTGCCGGGCGCATACAAATAAGAAAAAGACGGTTCCTGCCCTCAAAGAGCTTACAATCTAGTGATGGAAGACAACATAAAAAAGGAAGCTGGAAAAGGCTGGGGAGAGGGAGCAGGCATACATGAGCCTGGTGGAGTTGAATCCAAGTAGTAACAGCTGGTGGGAAATGAAGAGCTGGCTGGGCTTCTGAGATCTTTTTAAATGGGAGCTTTGGGAAGAATTTTTTTGCTCTTCCCTCCAGCCCTCCAATCAGTGGGGCAGAGCCAACTGAAGTTCCTTATGAGGTGTAAATACTAAAGCCGATGAAACAGTGGTAATGGTTTTCCTGGTGATGAGTTTTTTTTTTTTTCCTGGAGGGGAGGGGTGGCAAACATAATGATGGTGGTTGGAATTAAACCAAACAATGCAGCTAATGGGAAATGAAGAACCAATTATGTTGGAATACAGTTATCAAAATGTTAAAACAAAAGAAAACAAATTCACAAATCTCAGGTTAGGAACCCTTGCATTAAATAGAAATAATTATACTTATCACTAAAATTATGTAGATCTATAAGAAACTCCCTATATCCATTCTAAAAGCCAAATTGTCTGTTTTATAAATGACTAGTGAGTGGGCATGCAAAGGCAGGATCCCTTACCCTTTAGACTATTTCTTCTTTGACTCAATTACTTGCTGCCCATGTGAGGGGAGGAGTGGTAAATGAGGTATCATATTAAGATCTTAAGGAACATAAGATTATAGCTACAGAGTTTCCCAAAACTCAGAGAGAACCTCAGAATCCCATTGCAGTGACACACCTAAAAAGGAATACAATTTATAACATCTTTGGTAATGATCCTCCAGCTTCTGTTTCAAGACAAAGTCATTTCTTCTTGGGATAACTATCATTGGTAGGAAGATTTTCTTTTTATTAAGCTGGAGGTTATCTCTTACAAGTTCCACCTAATGTTCCCAGTTCTTCCCATTGGAGTCAATCAAATCACACATCTAACTAGGCCCTTTTTCACATGACAGGCGCTTCAGATAATTGAAGGTAATTGTCAAGTGCCCCCAAGCTAAATATCCCTAGTTCTTTCAGTGATCCTCATATAGTATGATTTGTAGTCCTTTCACTGCACTGGACATAAGCCATTGAGCATCTTGTCAATGGCCTACTTTGTATGTGGCATTTAGAAATGTATATTGTATATGCCATATGTGGTCTAACCTGGGCAGGGTATAGAAAGATTCTCACTGAATTATAGAATTTGATATTTGGAGAGGCACTTAATGACTGTAACGCAGGAGCTTCTGGGCTCTAGCCTCTAGCAGGCTCACACTTGATCTAGGCAGACAGGAAGACAGCAGTGGAGACATGACAAACAAGGGGCTAATTTACTTTATTCTTCTCAATCACTCTTCTCGAGGGGGCCAAGGAGAATAATAGTAGGAGCACCAGCTCCTACAGCATCCCGGTAAGCCTTGGTGGTGGTGGCAGTTCAAGGCAAGTACAGCTTTACTCCTTTCACATTCCACAAATCCACACTTACTGACCAGCGCTTGCTTGATTTATAGAAGAATATACAAAGAAGGCATTTTGCCAGCAGTAGGCTCACAAGTTTACATTAACTTTAGCAATATCATGGTGACTTAGCATAGAACAGGCGAAGTATGTTGTTTACAAATTAAACTCAAATGTTCTTGGTTACATAAGGATGCGCAAGCTCAGTGAGATTGTTTACAGGCTAAGCTCCTGGGAACTAGTAGATTGTTTATGACCACGGATCCTGGGAACTAGTATCTTAGAAAAAAAAAACCAAATCCACCTTATGTACAGTAACCAAATAACCCAATTCACACCTAAAGATTTTCCCTGTGCAGCACAGCTTGACAATTAATCATCTGGCTTTTGCTTCCTCTATATGTCATACGCCTCCATTTAAATCAGCCTAAGATCACATATTTCTTTTAGTGTGGGTGGAGGAAGTAGTGCTGTCGTTTTATATTGTTATGCAACTGGACATTCACTCAGATTTCCACATTGTCTTTCTCACATGAATTGTTGTCTAGTCACACCTCTTCATTACTATATTTTTACCCCTTGTGGTTAAAACTCCTTGAGAAGGTTGTCAATAGATGCCTCTATTTTCTCTCCTCTGGCTTTCTTCTTAACTCCTTACAATCCAGCTTCTGACTTCACAGTTTCACCTAAACTGATCTCTCCAAAGTTATCCAATGATCTCTTAATTGCTAGGTCTAATGACTGGCCTTCTCTCTTAATTGCCAAATCCAATGACCTTTTCTCAACCCTCATTCTCTTTGCCCTTTGTGCTGCTTTTGACACTAATGATTACCCTGTCTTTCTTGATACTTTCTTCTCTCTAGGTTTTTGGGATACCATTCTCTTTTATTTCTCCTACTTATCCATCTACTCTTTCTCATTCTCCTTTCCTGCTTCCTTATCTAGATCATACCCTCTAATCATAGGTGTCCCACAGGCTTCTGTCCTGTGCCCTTTTTTCTTCTTCTCCTATACTACTTCACTTAGTGATCTCATCAGCTCCACTGGATTTAATTACCATCTCTGTGCTGATAAGTCTTAAATCGATCCTACCCTAACCTCTCTGCTGACCTCTAATCTCACATCTCCAACTGCCTTTCAGGCATCTTGAACTGGCTGTCTAGTAGACATCTTAAACTCAAAGTGTTCAAAACAGAACTCATTTTTCTCTCTAGATACTCCCCCACTTCCTAATTTCCCTATTACTGTAGAGGGCAACATCATTCTCCCATTCTCTCAGCCTCTCAACCTGGGAGTCATCCTGGATTCCTCACTATCTCTCACCCCCCTCAGCCAACCTGTTGCTGAGGTCTTCATAACACCTTCACTTTCACTTTTCCAATATCTTCCAGATTTGTCCCCTTCTCTCCTATGACACTGCCAGGGTGAGGGCTCATCATCTCATGCCTGGGCTTTTGCAATAATCTCTTGGTAGGGCTGCCTACCTTGTCTTTCCTCATTCCAATCCATCCTCCTTTAAGCTACCAAAGTGATTTTCCTAAAGTGGAGGTCCAGTCATGTCATTCCTCTACTCCATAAACTATGGTGGCTTTCTATTGCCTCCAGAATCAAATACAAATTTTTTTGTTTGGCATTCAAAGCCCTTTATAATCTAACCTCCTCCCCCCTTTTCCAGTCTTCCTGTATCTTACTCCTTGCTATGTACTCTTCAATACAGTGACACTGGCTTCCTGGCAATCCTATGAACAAGACACTGCATCTCTAGGCTCTTGGCATTTTTTTTCTGGCTGGTCCTATGCCTGGGATGCTTCCCCTATTCATCTCCCCAACCTGGCTTTCCTAACTTACATTAAGTTCTAACTAAAATCCCACCTTCTATACTTAGCCTTTCCCAAGATTACTTAATTATAGCACTTTCCCTCTCTTATTGTTATTTCCTATTTATTCTGTAGATAGCTTATTTGTACACATTTATTTGCTTGCTTCCCCAATAAATTGTGAATTCTTTGAGGGCATGAACTATCTTTTGCCTCTTTTTGTCTCCTCAGCACTTAGCACAGTGCCTGGCCCATAGTAGGTGCTTAATAAATGTTTATTGACTGATTTACTGACTTCTGCATCACACTTTTGGTACCCAGTGGTAGTACTTTACATCTTCCTCCACTGTCCATCCCTTGCTTCTTCTGTGAGTTTATAGTTTTCCTTCACCCACTTGCTTTTTCTGCTCCATTACGAAAGCTCACCTGATACCCCATAGATCAAAGTATTTTTCTTCACATAAGGAATTAGAGGAAAGAGAAGAGCAGGACAGAACACTTTCCATTTTTTTGAAACCAGGACCAAAAGCCACAGGACTTGTGCAAGTAATCCAAAGGGATAGAAAGGCAGGTGTACCTGCCTTTGACTCTAAACCAGAAATAGAGGATTAAATAATTGGACTGAACAAGTGAGAAGGGAGTGAAAAAGAGGAGTCAGAAGTCAAGTCAAGAAGTCAAGAAGTCAACAAACATTTACTAAGCACCTACTATGTGCTGGGCATAGTACTATGTGCTGGGGACACAAAGAAAGGCAAAAACAGTTCCTTGCTCTCAAGGAGCTCACAATATAATGGGGGAGGGGGGGAGGAACAGCTAATTGTCTTCAAAGAGACTTTCCAATGCCATATGGAGATGAATCTCCTAACTCTAGTTTTTACAATTGAGGGGAAAGGAGCCAATCTGACTGCTCAGTGTGTATTCCTACCAACCACCCACTGGAAACAGTAGCAGCAGCAGTGACATTCTCAAAGTTAGAGCCAAGCATACTGAGGTTAGAGAGACGACTTCAAGTCTGTCTTGCCTCTTAAGCTTCAAAAGCTTGTAAAATTATCTTCCTCTATGATGAGGCACAGTGCTGCCTTCCCTTTATCCTGTTAAGAGTCACCTGTTTATGTGGTATATGATTTTAGTTTGTCAGAGAAACACCAGCTAGGCTGCCAACAGCCAAGCAAACAAAGCAAGCATACAATGCACAAACAAAATCGGGGGTAGAAAATGTGCTGCTATTCTGTATTTCTACTGCTGCCAGCCAAATAAATTGTAGCATCTATATTTCAGGAAACAAAGGATACCTGACAGCTACAGGGCACCTTCTCTGCAGTAACCTATCAAACTGTCATGGACCCAACTCAATTTTATGATCAAGGAAGCAGTGAGGAACCCAAAGAACCCAGGGAGTTGGCCAGGGGTGGGAACTTGTGACCTTGAGGCCACATGTGACCCTCTAGGTCCTCAAGTGAACCCCGTTGACTGAATCCAAACTTCACAAAACAAATCCTCTTAATAAAAGGATTTGTTCTGTAAAGCTTGGACTTAGTCAAAAGGCTGCACCCGAGGACCTAGAAGGCTGCAGGTTCCCCACCCTTGGCTATATTTACCTGAAAGTCTTATTTGCTAACTTTTATAAGAGAATCTCCACAGCCTCACAAAAGGGAATGGACAATGCATCTTACCCATAGACTTTCTGAGCTATAGGTAAGACAAATTAGATCAAGATTTCTCAATTCTCCTATTGGGTCAGCTCCTTTAGCTGGACATACCTATATATCCCTCCACCAATGTACAAACCAATACTTTATTCATGGCATGGAGATGATGCTGGGTTCTCAAAGACTATGGCAGAACAGCACATTGTCTGATGTGTCCTGCCAAGCTAAAAAAGCTGAGAACATGGGCTAGCAATGGACTTTTGTATGAGAAGCTGAGCCTTGCCCTGGCTGAATTCATAAAGCCTTATCAGCAGAAGGTTGGCTACCAGGTGATTTTTTTTTTCATAACAACCTAAGAAGCTTCTGTACTAAAGCAAGGAGGGACTGCAACCTGTATCTGAGGAGGGAGTATCCACACCAATGAAATCTCAATTCTTTTAACTTATTGAGGAACTGAATTATTTGCATGACTTTCATCAAAACTATATTGGCCAACCCTTTGCCCCCTGGACCTTCCGTTAACATAGTTATGAAAGGCTAATATTTAGAACTCCAGTTCTTAGCATAGTGCTTGGCACCTAGTAGATGGCATTGGAATTCTGTAGCATAAAGCCCTATTTTCATACATGTGGATGTTTATGTAGAAACACATTAGCATACCAAAGCAGGAATGGTGTCACTGAGCAGTAGGTACTCAGCAAGATTTTTTGAATAAAACTGAATATTGCATATTAGATATGAACAGCCAAAGGCTTGACTATAATTATTTCAATTAAGTGGCAAACTACAATCATCCTATCATTTAGCAGCTCAAGACTATTCCAAAAACTGATCAAGATTATTAAAAGAGCATAATTAAACAGAAGTCAGCACTAGATACTGAATGAATTCTTCCTAGATGGGATTCTCCTGCTATTACCATGGGATTTTGATTTTGGTCTATTAAGGTATGATGTCTCAATTTTACATTGACTATTGTGGAGTCCTTTATACCAGATATTGGACATCTTAGCCTTTAAGAGCCTTTCCAGCCCTCAATTTGTGATCTTTCTATCCTATGATAAAAGAAGATGATACTAATTTTCCATGGGTCATAATGTGAAGATGGTCCACAGCAGTGGAGTTATATGACTTTTGAATAGAGTCCTTTGGCCTCCATTTACTCACCTCAGAAATGGGAATATTCATACCTGTATAATTCTTTCAGATACTAAGGTTATGATTATAATTTTAGCATCTATTGATTTCTGTAATGTTCCCCCTGCTCTCTAGAAGAAGAGACGGAGCATTAAAGAGGTCATAGGCTGAAAAAGTACTTTGCCTAGAGTAGTTCTATTCTGGAGTATCTAGAGAGTATGTTAATGCTCCCAAAATAATTTCAATTAATAGATAAAAAGTTTTTGTCTTTCCATGATCTGAAATAGTAAACTTTGGAAAATTTTTTTAATTGGGGATTAAATAATAAAAGAACACTATGTAATATAAAATCACTATCTCTAAGATATGAAATTTGTCCAGAAGATAGATAGTTGTCTTTCTCAATAGTTGCAACACAGTGATAAGGTTTTGGATTTTATTACCTGGTATTTAGGATGAAATAATTGGTGATAGCTGCATGTAGTTCACTGAGTAGGAAACTAATCATGCCTCTTTACTCTCTCCTTTTAAAAGAAACTCCTCTTTTAACTTGGCTTACTTTTAAAAGAGTGCTTATTGCTCTCTATGGTGCTCTCCACCCCAGGACAAAGACCTAGATTTTTGCCTTGATTCAGCCACTGGTCTGATTAGCTTCCTATTGTATGCACACAGGTCCTGAGAGGGTGGCATGATTACACCCCTTTGGATATTGGGCAAGGCTCAGAAGCCATATTTAGCCAAATTTAGACTGCCTATAAGAGACAAAGGCAAAACTAGCACAGGGAATATGGCATAAATTAAACAAGTGACTTTAGAAAGTACGTGTAGCAATCCAGCCTTTGTGAGAAGTGTGGGAGTGTGTTAAATAATTTAAGGACTTTTATTTGGTCCACATCCTTTACCAGTATCTATTTACTTGGTCATTTAATTCACTTAAAGTGCTTATTAAATTGTGCTGTTAGCAAAGCACTGTGGAAAACACAAAGATGGATGTAATCCATTCTCAGGCTTCAAGGAACTAACATTTTAGGATGGGAGAATAAGACAAATTCACAAAGAAGTGTAATAAAAGATAGGATGTGATAAGTGACTACAGAGAGCTTCCAACTATAAATTTAAGGGGAGTAAGAAATCGTTTCTAATTGGAGTAAGGTGGTCAGAGAAGGCGTCATGGAGAAAGTGGGACTGAACTAGGCCTTGACACTTACCAGCTGTATAACCCTGGGCAAGTCACTTACCCCATTGCCTCCAGAAAAATAAATAAAAGATAGGAAGGTTTTAAACAGGCAGGTAGGTGATTTATGTTCACCTGCTTCCACAAAGATTTTGAACAACACTTTTTATTTTGTACCTGGTACCTCTGAAATTCCTCCTACCTTCACACATATTTCTGTTGTTGTTAGCCCTGGCTTGAAGACAGTTACATCATTTATATCACAATTCTAGGACATTATTTGCAACTTCCTGAAACAGCATTTTTAAAAAAATCAGTTTTCATTGACAACTTTTGTTTTTGTATCACCTACATTTCCCAGCATGATTCTGGGAAAGCAATTTAATCTCAGTTTCCTAATCTGTGAAGTGGGGATTTTTATTATTATAATCACAACATTTACCCATAATTAGCAAAAAGTCCATTAAATACCCAATTTTTAAAATCTTTCTCATTAGAAAGACTTAAGCTATATTCCTGTACCCTGTGCTTGTGAAGCTGATTAAAAAAATCAAGTATAGAGCTTTACATTTATTTTACTGTTTCTCTGTGGCCTTTTCCTGCCCTCATCTCTGAGCAGTTGATCTTGCCTCTCTGCAACTGACCCCATAATCAGCCATGTCAGTGATTCATTATACATCTTCACTAGGAGGTATCTTATCTGGCACTATTTCTTTCTAACACTCCAATTACAGTAACTCTAGGAAACCTGGACACCTTTTTGTTTTCTGGATATATCTTACACTTTTTGTCCTCCACGTTCTGTTCTGCCATGAATGGGATAGCTCAAGCTAACCATTATGTTTGGAATGCTATCATCTCTACCCTACCTTCTTTACCAATTCTCTGTGTGGAAATCCTATGAAGATAAAGATATTAGACGGAAGATGGTGGGGTAGAGAGAGCACTCAGTTGAGCCCTCCCAACATTCCCCTCCAAACAATTTTAAAATAACACCTCAAAAAAATTTTTGGCATGGCAGAGACAACAAAGGTCAGAGATGTTTTTCCATCCCAAGACGACTTAGGAGGCTGGAAAGAGAGATCTGTGACATGAAGATAGAGGCTGACCTAAAGCCCATGTGGAAGAAACACCAGTGGTGAGTAAAGGTAGTGACAAGAGAAGCAGCACCAACCTTGTGAACTCTCAAACCAGAGATGGTCAGGGGACATGGCAACTGGTAAGAGTGAGATTACAGAGGCCTTCTGTACTAGCATTGGACTCAGAACCAGATACTGTTTGGCAACTCCATTGCCTATATTCACTTTTGGGTCATAGTTCAAGGGTAGAGAGGGGGGTGGTTTTAGTCAAGTGGGAGCAGGAACGCTAAGTAGCAGTGTTGCTTTTGGTCCCTAGGGATAAAGGGTATTGAGGAGCAATATTATTCGCAAGGGCCCTTCCTGGGTAAGGACCAAAGTGCAACAGGAAAGCAGTGACCACTCTTCACCAAGGATCATATTACTTTGGAAGCACTAAATACTTCAAAACACCCAGAACTTGCTCTGAAAACAACAATGTGAAAAAGCTCAAAACTTGAGACAGTATCCCTCTCCTGCCATATGTCAGGAACAGAGCCCAACTTAAATATGAAGTTCAAAACCAAGAAATAGGGTAGAAAAATGAACAAACAACAAAAAAAGAAGCTGACCATAAAAAGATATTTTGGTGACAGGGAAAATCAAGACACAAACTCAGAAGAAGACAATGAAATTAAAACAACTACATGCAAAGCCTCAGAGGAAAAAAAAATGTGAATCTGACACAAGTGCAACAGGAATTCCTGGAAGAGTTAAAAAAAAGATTTTCAAAATTAAATAAGGTTTGTAAAGGAAAAATTAGGTGGAGAAATGAAAGCAAAGGAAGGAAATTATGAAAAGACAATTAACAGCTTTGTAAAAGAGGCACAAAAATGCTGAAGAAAATGCCATCTTAAAAAAACAGAATTGACCAAATGGAAAAAGAGGTACAAAAGTTCACTAAGGCAAATAATTCCTCAAAAGCTTGAATTGGGTACGTAGAAGCTAATAACCTCATGAAAAGCAAGAAACAAGGTTGTCTGTCCTTCATTTCTGAAGAGGACCAATGACATCATGGGGTGATTTCTTGACTTGTGTGTGAACTGGATTTAAGTGAGGCAGAGTTGTGCAAAGTCATCAGCTTCACCTGCTCTTCCAGAGTCATCAAAATCCAGTAAGAGGATAAAAGTCAAGATGAATGGTGATGGCTTAGGATGTAGTGAGTGACCTCAAGACCTTTAATATCTGACCAAGCTCTGAGTGCTCCACAGTATTTGCATCAGCTGCCTTCATAGCCATTGAAACAATTTGTTCTCATCCACCCATTACACAGGGGGAGGTTTTCACTTGTTTGAGTTACACGTTTCCCCTAACTTATTGATGGGTCTGAGGTCTGTCAGTTACCCTCAACCTGGTTTGGCCTGTCTACTGGGATGGTTTCCCAGAGTGTTGCTGCTATGCATAGATGGCTTTTTGAAGTCACAGGTGAGAGTTGGGTCAAGGTAGACATCAAAGGTATACTAGCAGCACTGAGAAGAGTTCATCAAGACCTCATACCAGAGGTGCTAGTCCCACCTGAAAACCATATACAATAGTAAAACAAAATTGAAAAAATAGAAGCAAATGTGAAACAGCTCATCTGAAAAAAAAAACACAACTGACCTGGAAAATAGATTGAGAGGTAATTTAAAAATTATTGGATTATCTGAAAGCCATTATCAAAGAAGAAGTCTAGACATCATATTTCAAGAAAATATCAAGGAAAACTGCCTTGACATCCTAGAACCAGAGGGTAAAATAGAAATTGATAGAAACCATTGATCACCACCTCAAAGATATCTCAAGACAAAAACTCTTAGGAATATTGTAGCCAAATTCCAGAGATCCTAGGTCAAAGCATTCAGAAGGAAAACATTAAAAAACCATGGAGCCACAATCATGATCACAAAAGATTTAGCAGCTACCAAGTAAAAGGAGCAGAGGGCTTGGAATATGATATTCTAGAAGGTAAAAGAGCTGGGATTACAACCAAGAACAACCTACCCAGCAAAACTGAGTATTATCCTTCAAGGGAAAAAAATTGACATTTCATGAAACAGAGGACTTTCAAGAATTCATGATGAAAAGACCAGAGTTGAATAGAACTTTTGACTTTCAAATACAAAATTCAAGTGTAGCATCGAAAGGTAAAAGTGAAAGAGAAATCATAAGGGACTCAATAAGGTTAAACTCTTTACCTGTCTAAATGGGAAGATGATACATGTATCTTCTAAGAACTTTATCATTGTTAGGACAGTTAAAAGGATTCTGCATAGAAAGAAGACATGGGTGAGAGTTGATTATGGTGGGATGATTAAAAGAAGTGAATAGGCAAGAAAGAAATGTCCTGGTAGAAGGGAGAAGGGAGGAAAAAAATGGGAAAAAGTATGTGACATAAAAGAGGTGAGCAAGAAAGAGCTTTTAAAGTGCAGGGGAAAATCGTAGGGGTGGAGCAACATTTAAACATTATTCACCTCTAAATTGGTTTAGAGAGGGAAAATACCCACACACAATCAAGGGAAGTAGTAGGGAAAAAAGAAAAAAAAAGAGAGGTGGTAGAGGGGAAGGCAGATAAAAAAGCAGTGGTCAGAAGCAAAACCCACTTTAGAGAAGGGAGAAGATAGAAAGAGAGAGAAGGATAAACAGAAAAAAAATAAGATGGAGTAAAATATACATTTAGTAATCATAAATGTGAATGTAAATGGAATGAATACACCCATAAAACAGAAGCAGATAACGGAATGGCTTAGAAACCAGAATCCAATAATTCATTGTTTACAAAAAACATACCTGAAACAGAGAGACACACTAGAGTTCAAATAAGGAGCTGGAGCAGAATCTATTATGCTTCAGCTGAACTAAAAAAAAAGTCTTGGGGTAGCAATCATGATCTCAAAGCAAAAGCAAAAATAATTAAAAGGGATAAACAAGAAAACCACAGTTTACTAAAAGGCATCATAGACAGTGAAGTAATATTAATACTAAACATATATGTATCAAGTGTCATAGCATCTAAATTCTTAAAAGAAAAATTAAATGTTATGGGACAAAATAGTAAAAGTATACTTGTACAAACATCAACTTTCACTTCTCAGATCTAGAGAAATCTAATAACAAAATAAGTAAGAAAAAAGTCAAGGATATGAATTGAATCTTAGAAAAGTTGGATATGATAGACATTTGGAAAAAAATTGAATGGGAATAAAAAGGAGCATACCTTTTTCTCAGCTGTACATGGCACCTTGATAAAAAATTTCCTGTATTATGGCATAAAACTCAGAAGCAAAAGCAAAAATATATAATGTATCATTTTCATACCATAATGCAATTAAAATTGCATTTAATAAAGGGCCAAAGTAATTGGATTAAAAGGAATTGGAAACTAAATAATCTGATCCTTACAAATGAATGGGTCAAAGAGTAAATCACAGAAACAATCAACAGTTTAATTAATTAATAGCTTAATTAATTTAATAAGTTAATTAATAGTTTAATTAAAGAGAATGACTACAATAAGACAACATCCCAAATTTTGGGGATGCAGTTAAAGCAGTACTTAGAGGAAAATTTATATCTTCAAACACATTGAGCAGTAAGAGAAAGAGCAGATCAATGAATTTGCCATGCAACTAAAAAATTAAAAAAGAACAAAATAAAATTTCCCAATTAAACATCAAAATGGAAATCCCAAAAATTACAGGAAAGATTAATAAGCTTGAAAGTAAACAAACATTAAAGTAGTAATAAAACTAGGAGCTGTTTTTATGAAAAAAAATGAAACAGATAAACCATTTGCTAATCTGATTAAAAAAAGAAAGAAGAAAACTAAATTACTGGTTTCAAAAATGAAAAGGATGGGGGCAGCTAGGTGGCGCAGTGGATAAAACACTGGCCTTGAAGTCAGGAGGACCTGAGTTCAAATCTGACCTCAGAGCAAACACTTGACACTTACTAGCTGTGTGACCCTGGGCAAGTCACTTAACCCCAATTGCCTAAAGATAAAAATTAAAAAAAGAATTTAATAAAAAAAAATGCACCACCAATGAAGATGAAATTAAAGCAATTATTAGGAGTTATTTTGCCTAATGGTATGCCAGTAAAACTGACTATTAAGTGAAATTGATGAATATTTATAAAAATATATACTTCCCAGAGTAACAGAAAAGGAACAAGCCATCAATCAGCTCTCTAAGAAAAAAATCCCCAGGACCAGATGGATTCACAAGTAAATTTTGCCAAACATGTAAGGAATCCCAGTTTCAAAGTATCTGAAAGAAATTGTAAAGAAGGAATCCTACCAAATTCCATTTTGACACAAATAGGGTTTTGATTGCTAAACCAGGGAGAACAAAAATAGAGAAAGAAAATTATAGACCAATTTCCTTAATGAATATTGAAGAAAATTTTTAAAAATAAAATACCAATAAGGAAATTATAACAATACATTGTAGACATCATACAGTATGACCAGGTGGGATTTATACCAGGAAGGCAGGACTTGTTCAATATTAGGAAAACTATTAATGTAGTTGATCACATCAATAACAAAAAATAACAAAAATCATAAGATTAACTCGACAGACAGAGAAAAAGCCTTTGACAAAATACTACTATCTACTATGCCACCTAGGTGCCTTATAATAAATGTTCAATAATCTTGTTTATCATTTTATTTAAAATGTCTGCTTTGTTGTAAAATAGTCTGGTTCCTTAAAAAAAATTTAGATGGTTGAGTCTAATTAAGTTAATCACCCAATGAATCTCTGAGTGGGTTAATTAAAAACAGCTGGGGCAGGTGCGTGCCTTCATGTTTCCACTGGAAGGTCCAATGAAGTCAGAATGTCGTGTCCCCCCCCCCCCCCCCCCCCGCCCAAGCATACTATTGTATAGAAACCAGAAGTTCTGAAAGACATAATGATGTAAAACAGGTGAATTGAAATGCCCTGATAGAGGTGGAAAAAAAACAAAGCTACATTACTGTGGTATTTAAACACTAGTACTTTGAGAATAGGCTGTTTTGACCTGGAACTAAAACACTGGAAAGTAGAGTCTTGTGGGGAGGAGCACTAAAAAAACACTGAGATTTTCCTTTTGTTTTTTTCCTTTGCTTTTTGAAGTAGTGAATACTATTAAAGTTTAAACTATGTGTCTTAATTTGTCAAAAAATAATATATAAATACAGGCAAGTTTGATGTGGGTATGCTGGTAAATGTTTAACAACCAACTCTTTGGGGTAAAAAAAAATGAAAGTTTGACTCACTTTCAAGTTAAATCAAAATTATTAACATTTTCTTTAGTCTAATCCATGATTTATAATTGGCAATTTCTAAGTTGTAAAAGCTTGCATTGGGGCTATATTAAATTGGTATAAGCTAGTTCCATCACAACCCTTGGATTTTTTTCTCCCTAAAAGCTCTTGTGTCTCTATGGTCATACCTTTTCAGATTTAGGGTTCCTTTTGATGATATGATGGACCTGACAGGTGAATATTAGAATTCAGAGGCTAGTCAGACTCTTAGGTATGGGACAGGCAATAAAAAAAGTCCCCAAAATCAGGTAGTAAGAGTAAGTCTGGGCAGGCAGTCATTATTAGGGAGTTTGGAAACATTTGACAAACAGATGTTTTCAACAGGTTGTGGGAGCAAAGTATTGTGAAGTTCAGCAGCAGGCAGAAGGTGGCAGTCCAGGAAGCGAGGTGGTCTGCAGCAGCATTTGTAAGTGGTAAAGCTGTTACCTTGGTAACTTGGGTTTAAGGACAAGACATCATCCATTGGAAGGATTTAGGGAGCAAAACATGACCCTCGGTCTTGAAGAAACTAGGAACAAGCTAGAAACCATGGCAAAATATAGAGTGCAGAGAGACAAGAGAAGGGTGTAGGTCTTAGAACTCAGGTATTTGCTCACAAGGAAAGGGTCCAGTTTAGGGTTAGAAGAGGGCTAACAGCAACATTGACTTGATATGAAGCCACGAGTCACGGGATCTAATTAGTTTCCTTGGCTGAGAGTTCGCTGGTTTAGGCCCAGAGGATAGGTTGGGACTGAGCCTGAAGGTAGGGGTTAAAATGATCCCAGCCATGGCGATTGGATGGATTTGGGGAAAGGCATGGCATCTGCCCCAGCTGTTTTTAACTAACTCCCTCAGAGATTCATTGGGTGATTAACTCAATTAGATTCAACCACCTCACTTTTTTTTTTTAAGGAACCAGACTATTTTACAACAAAGCTGACATCTTAAAGGGGAAAGAGTCTGAATTGTCAATAAGACTGCTTTCCTACCTGGAGAGTCAGTGTTAGCATTTGGTAGCACCCCCTGGAGATACCATAGCTAGGTGGTACAGTGGATAGAGCACTGGCCTACAGTCAGAACGACCTGAGTTCAGATTTGACCTCAGACATTTCCTTAACTCTGTGACCCTGGATAGATCACAACCTCTATTTGCCTCAGTCTCCTTATTTGTAAATAACACCTACTTCCCAGGGTTATTGTGAGGATCAAATGAGATAATAATTATAAAGCACTTAGCAAAGTGCCCATCATATAGTAAGTCTATATACATGTTAGTTATTATTATTGTCATAAAGATAATATCTTTATTTAGGAATGAAATAGTATCTTTTAGATATGCCTTAATGCCTTGAATCATTATAGGACTATTTTTAGGAACTGACTGTCTTTGGAGCTCTGTATAACTGACTTACAGGAATTTCACTTGATTCTGTGCCTTACCCTGGACTCTACATAGCTGGTTTTAGTTGGACCTCCTTTAATTATCGCAAATTTTCAGTCTGGATCTGTGTGCAGCCGTGCTGTGAGAGGACATAGCTACTCTTTGCCAGGAGCCACACGCTTCCAGGAGGGTAATTATTTCAGGATCCTTCTTTCAGCTCTGTCTCAGAATCAATGCTGGTGATTTTTTATTTTTTAGTAGAGAAAGAGCCATGAGCTATGTAAGCATCAAGTTTGGAAAAGCCTCTCTTTGGTTGGCACAAGTTCATAAAGCAGAGATTTAAAAGATCTGTGGCCTAGCTACCCAGTTGGATGGCCAGGCTACTGAATTAGTACAACAATACATATGTTTGGGACGAACTTGCAGACGGACAATGAGTTGGGCCCAGAATTGAATGAATAGGAGAAAGGGAGTAGGCTAGATTGCATTTCTCTAAATGTGGAGTGTGTGCAGTGTTTTTGAGCTTCTGCCTAGGGGGAGTAAAAACAAACCTATGTTTTAAGCAGATATGGTGATGTTATGCTTGTAGTCTCTGATATTAGATGATGTTGGGGCTGGTGGATTGCTTGAACTCAGGAGTTCCAAGATGCAGTAAGGTTTTAAAGCCAATTGGGTGCCTGAATTAAGTTTAACATCAATACGATGTTCTTAAGGAGCTGGGGGACATTATGCTGCCAAAGCAGGGACAAACCAGCCCAGGTCAGAAACAGAACAGGTCAAAGTTTCCATACTGATCCGCAGTGAGATCTGGCTCCATGACTGGCTATTTCACTTCCAGCTGGGGTGAGATAAGGAGACACGGTCTTAAAAAATAACCCCCAAGACCTGTATTAAACCAAAATAAACAAAATACATTAAACAACCATGTTTTCTCGGTGATAATTGTGAATCTTGGAAATCCATCACCTCTAAAGATGCAATTTGGCATGTGATCCTAAGGACAATGGAGATTCACACTGTGTACATTTAGGTTTTAGTCTCTTTTTTAGTGATGATTTATGTGTAAGAGGTAATGCAAAAGGTAACACAGGAAATGTATGATTGATAAAACAGGTAGAATGGTCATGCAATGAGAATGAAAGGGAAGGTAGCCAGCTGACCCACAAAATAAAACCCACAAAATAAGACCCAACAAACCCTTACAGAAAAGTTTGGAGAAATTATCTCTTGAAAATTTGTGAGAGAAATGGACAAAAAAACTGAACAAAATGAGCATCTCAGAATTTCCAGAGTTTGAAAGGGCCTTTATATCCATCTAGTGCAAAAGTGGATTACAAAGGCACACCTACTACATCGTATTGACAAGTACTCGTGCAGCCCCAGCTTGAAGATTTCCAAGGAAAGGGAACCCACCTCACCTTAGAACTGGATATTCCAGGGGCAGCTAGGTGGCACAGTGGGTGGAACACCAGCCCTGGAGTCAGGAGAACCTGAGTTCAAATCTGGCTTCAGACACACAACACTTACTAGCTGTGTGACCCTGGGCAAGTCATTTAACCCCATTGCCTAACTAAAAAAAAAAAAAACAGAAAAAGAAAAAAAACCTGGACATTCTACTTTGGGATAGCTGTAATTGGTAGGAGAAGGCATGTGTAGGTTTACATTAGCACCAATAGGGCAACCAGTGGATGAAATGACAGATTTTAAGTTTTGAAATAAGGGAATAATCTGATTCATGCTAAGGATATCTGGCAGTTGTTTTTCATGCCTATGACCTCTGCAGCACTTTTATCAGTAACCCAGTACATTGGAGACTGGGTCAAATACTTTGAATGAATGAATGAAAAAAAATGCATTATTTATTATGTGTCATGAGTTAAGCTGATTGGGTATATTTTGTTTGTCATAGTTGGAGGCAACCTCACTAGAAATTCTTCTCTAATAAAACCCTATTAAATGTAAAAATGTAGTTTAAAATTTAAATTTTACATTAAATAAAATTAACTGAATTAAAATTAAATTTAAAATATAGTTTAAAATACTTGGAGACTAGTCTATGAGACTTCTGTTGGGATACATACTATGGGATTGTAGAGGTAAGACCAATTTATTAGAAAGTAGCATTAAAAAATGTACTCCTTTGATGTATGAGGTTGAGCTATCTTATACTGAATTCTCTTTTAGTGAGATTCCAGTATACTAGGACAACAATGTTCTTCAAAAGTTGTCAGTCAATATTCATTGAGTGCAAATTGTATGCATGGTCCTTTACAAAGCTTCTCAAGTGGCACAAAGAAAATAGCAAACTGTGATCTGCAACCTCAAGGGGTTTTTGCCAATGTGTTTAAAGATGAAAGGGACATTTTAGTTTAATAGCATATACCTGCTCCAACCACAGTGTAAAACTTGAGAACAGTTGTCTCAATTGTTTTGGGCTTGATGCTAGCAAGGAGGAGGTTGTAGTATGCTGCAAATTATAGTAAGAATCTCTGGCAAACATCCTCCATTTTGTGAGGTGTTTGTCACCAGAAGAATCAGATAAGAGTATGTAGATAAATAAATTGAAATACCTCTAGGCCTTTGCAAAATGAATTCAAAGCCCAACTTGAAAGTAGTTCAGTAGCATTGTAAATGATGCAGGTACTTTTAATTTTTAAAATGAAAGAGTAATCAGAACATTAAAAACAAATGGAGGAGAAAAAGCAGAGGAAACTTCCTAGATTCTTTCCAGCAAGCTTACAAAATCTGGTGTCACTCATTTCTCTTTTAAACTGCCTTCTAAAATGAAGCGAGCACAACTGGCACCTGCTGCCTTCACAGTTTATTTTTGTAATAAACTTTACTGGTAGATTTTTAAATATTGGACATCTGGGTTAGATTTTGCTTTCTACAGGTGGCCACTTTTTGTCTTAATTCCCATCTGCCTGCAGAAATTAGCTCTGTGGAGATGAACAGTTAGATTTTTCTAGGGCTATCTATCCAGTGGCTCAAACTAGGCACTGTCTAGATTGTCTCAAATGTTTAGGAGGCATGGTAATAAGTACAGACTAGGTATTGGGTATTGATAGCCATTTGCTTTCATTTGCAGGCATTTTTTATTCTGGTGTTGTTTAGTAGACTGAAGGGAGTGAATAGCTAGGAAAAGAATGAAGATGAAGGACAGGAAAAGATACTGATGATAAGGATGACCCAGGGTTGGATATGGCATAAGATGGCAGAAGGTGTAAAGGTTGAGTAATTCTATAATTTTAGAGAAGGCAATGTTGAAATGACTTGATATGAGACAAAGAATAAGTAGGGAGACAAATAAAGACAGAAGGAGAGTGATGAACTTGGAGAACAAGGTGATGGTAGGTATTATGGACTCAGAGATCATGCTGTACAGGGTAGGTTCATTGGGAGACACAAAAAAGGGAAAAAAAAGTTATGATCAGATGGAGAATGCTCTTAGTTTGAGATCTTAGATGTATTATCCTTCCAGTTTGTTTTCCAGTGAAAATATGTTGGTTAAATATTTGACAGTAACAGGGAATGGACTAAAACCAGACCCTTTTTTTATGCTTGACTTGCTTGACTGATATAATATGTCCCATAGCTTTGCGTGGTTTTAACTATCATTTAGGGAGTTTCAAAATGGGACTTTGAAAAGTGTTGTAAAGCATGCTTAAGGACAGGAAGTGTGGATAAATGTGAAATTTTAAATTGTTCAGTGGAAGTTGTTAGCTCAATTACCTTTCAATATGCACTTACCGAAAAGGTTTGGTACATGACTTCAATCTGCCAATTTTTGTAAAAAATCTCTAACTGTGTTGCTGGGAGGACTTTAGGATAGCACTAGTTCTCTGGTACGATTTAGAGCTCCTAGATTCTGATTTCAAATATATTGGGAAGGATCAAGATTTAGGAAGAATAAAATAATAATAGCATTTATGTAGCACCTTAATGTTTACAATGTTCTTTACATATGTTTTCTCATTTGATCCTCTTAAGAGCCCTGTGAGGTAGGTGCCATATTGTTCCCATTTTACAGGTGAGAAAACTAGTAAGGCTGAGAGAGGTTCAATGATTTGCCCAGCATTACAAAGCTGGTGGCTAGGGCTGGATTTGAACTCAGATCTGCCTGATGCCAGGTCCAGCACTTAAACTTTTATCTTATAAGCTACTAAAATAAATTGGGCATGAGAGCTCTCATGAGTGTCAGAAGAATATGTATAGAGTTCTGATGATGGGGAAAAGGACAAGAGCTAGAGAAGTTTTGGGTAGCACAGGCAGCCCTACTTCAGTTGGCTTAGGGTTGTTACTGATGCTACTCATAATGATAGGTGGGTAAGTTTTATTTCTCATTAATTACTAGAATGTACCTATTAGATAACAAACTCCATGTGAGCAGATACTGGAGTTTGTTTAATTTTTATGTCTCCCCTAGCACTCAATCCATGCAGGTGCTTAACGTTAATCATATGGCAGAGACATTTGTTCATTTCAAAAAATATTTATTGACTGCATACTGATCTGTAAATGTTTTAATATGGCACAAGAGGGGATTCTCCTATGAAAATAAATGTTTTCATGTCAATTGTAGGTACAAAGAAAGCTGCATGGAAAGAAGTTGAATTAAGTTCCCCTGGATCTCTTTTATTTAGATATAAAGTTTTTTAGAATGACTACAAAGGCAGTTTCATTGGTTAGAATGAGTCTTTGGAAGCAGCTTGCCTTGATTCTTTTTTTTTTTTTTGATCTTTTAAATAACTGGCAAAATCATGGGGCGGTGCTCAGAGCTTCCTGTCTCTTTCTTCCTTGTCTCTTTCCATACCCCACTCTACCCAAATCTCAGCAGAGTTGTAACTGTTAATGGCCTTATGGGGATCAGTGCTACAGGTGTCCTAAATATCTGCTCAACTGATCTCAACCTTCAGACATGAAGTAATGGCATGATGCTATCGAGTCCAATGCTACTTGGTTAATCACTTTTAATATGCATCTGAGCATATTGTAATGACTTGTGAGCTCCAATGGAGAACCTGGTGAAAATGAATTAAAAATAGCACTTGGGTAATTATTCAGCTTACACTGGGTTGTGAATATTATCCCAGGATGCGTTGACAGCATGCTGCCCTGGAACCCTTCCAAGAAAGACATTTCTCTGTACCGTCTGCTGTCAGAGCTTCCTAGGAAAAGTACACACTGCCGATTAGGGCAACATTATGGTGATGATATACAAAGCTCAGAGTTGGTGAGACTTTGAGATAATGCAACAGAAATAAATACACAAAATGTATTTGATGCAAAAAAGGAGATATGCATTCACTGAAATATATGTGACTTTGCTTGCTGATTAATTTTTTTTTCCCCCGTAGGTCCTTGGAGCCAAAAAAAAATTAGAAAACTTTATGTCCACATTATGGATGAATATGAGTGTCAAGTGATTTTTATAACTGTTTTCTATTTCATATGGTCAGTGAAGCATTCTAACTTTGAGGAGAAGGACCTGATTTGGGTATCCTGCTCACATGGAACAGTCACTCTGATTTTTCTGATCAGAAAGTTGGAGGCTGTGGACAGCTCTGGATTTTCTTTAGCTCAGTGGGATACTCTCATTGAATAAATGTTCAGTACTGAAAGCATTCAAATATATGTTGATCTGAAATGAACCCAATACTCATTATTCTAGGATTCATTCACTGCTCTTCTGAGTGGCTTAGGTGATTTTTTTCCCCTTGACTTTCACTCAAGACAATCTTGTCAGATATAGTTGTTGTGTGTGGGATTTATCCAGATAATGCATCTAATTTTCCCAGTCTGTGCATCTAGATAAAAGTGGAATCAAGGAATTAATGTTTTTACTTAAAGGGTACAGGTGTCCCATTTCTGGGAGCAACGTTCACCCTTTTTCTCAACCCTTGCCTGAGAGAGAGGAATGTCAGCCATATACTTCATCTTGTCTTTAGCTCTGTAATTAACTTTGAAATCTTGCCATGAATGCCAGCAAGTAAGAACTGAAGTGGATTTACTGGACTCATTTCTTTCTGTTATACTACAGGCCTTTCATTGGCATTATCATATGAGCACAACTGGAGAAAGGACATTCTGAAGGTTAAACAAAGATAAGAATGACACCCTCCCTGCCTGTGGCATATTTTTACCACAGAGAGGAAAGAAAATCATTTCAGACTAAGTGGATTCAAAGTGTAGGGCTGTTTTTACTCCTTAATAAATTTCCTCATTGAAATGCCTATCATGGTACATTCCACAAGTACTTAGAAAATGTAACATTTTAGAAGGAACTTGAGGAGCCTCTCAGAGAATTTTCAGCACCAGTCAGCACTTTACATTTCTGATGTCCTGAGCAGCTCCAGGGTGAGCTGATTGGTTGCTGATGAGGTAATTTGCCTGAACTCAATAAAAGGTCCATTTTATCACCAGTCTGGTTCTGAGTAAGAGACTGGTAATTTTAACCATGGGGGGGGTGGGGGCGGAAGGAAGCCTCCTTTCTGTCTGCAGTTGAAAGAGGGAAAGAAAACCCTGGGGTTTCAACTTACACATATGTTGGACTGAGTAAGCAAAACTTTAGAATTAACTTCCAAGGCAAGGAAAAGAGCATTAAAACACCATTACAAGTTGATTATTGCAACAAATATATTTGCCCACTTCCTGGTGAATGTTTAATAGAGCAACTCCCCTCTTTTAGCATAGTTTTGGTAGTGATCCAAAGATTGTTGGGTACCTACTTGTATGTTATCACATTTCCCCTCATTCCTTGCCTTCTTCTGTGACAAATTTTGTAGTTTTCTACTTGGTGATAATAAATTTTGGAGACTAGTTTCAAAACAATTCATTTTCATCATCTGATGGGGGAAAATCAATCTTGTGGATACTCACAAATACTCCTGGACAAACATTATAATTTGTATTTTATTGACTCAGTCTATCCATAAGCTATAAATATTTCTCCAATTTCTTAGATGTCTTTTTTGAAAAGTTTTTTTATAAATGTTTTTATATGGTCCCCAAGTTTGTCTTGACAGATAGACTCCCAAGTATCTTATATTGTGTACCATTATGTTAAAAGGAATTTCTCTTTCTCTCTCTTCTTGCTGGATTTTGTTGATAATATGTGGAAATGCTGATGATTTATGTCAGTTTATTTTATATCCTAGAACTTTACTGAAGTTGTTAATTCTTTCAACTAATTTTTAGTTGATCTTCTAGGATTCCCTAAGTATATCATCTTATCATCTGTAAAGATATTAAATGGAAGTATGTATAAGAATAATTTTACATATACCTATACATACATATACACACATAGGTATATAGGGTAGGACAGAGGGCAGAAAAAAAGGAAAAAAGAAGAAATGTACATGATAACTTTATGATGTGTTTAAAAGGAAGAGCAAATTGTACATAACAGATTTGCAGTATTTATGCAATTATTTTTTTTAATTACACTGTTATGGAAATGCTTGTATTCCATAAATTAAAAATGAAATACACCAACCTTAAATAGAAAAAAAGAGAAAGATTTCACTGATTCCCGTGCTTTCTAGTGTTTTTAATAGGTATGGGTGTTGTATTTTGCAGAAGACTTTTATTGAATCTAATGATATAATCATATGATTTTTGTTGTTATTGTTATTGATATGATCAATTATGCTGATAATTTTCCTAATATTCAACCAGCTATGATCTTTGTGATATATTACTATAATTTCTTTGCTAGTATTTTATTTAAAAATTTAACTTCAATATTCAGGAAGGAAATTGGCCTACCATTTTTTTCTGTTTTTTTTTCTCTCCCTGGTTTAAATATCAAAACCATTTTTGTGACATAAAAGGAACTTGGGCTCTTTTACCCAGTTAAAAAGTTTGTATAGTATTAGGATTAATTCCTTATATGTGTAGTAGAATTTACTTATGACTCCATCTGGCCCCAGGGTATTTTTCTTAGGGATCTCATTGATGGCTTGTTCAATTTATTTTTCTAAGACAGAGTTATTTAACTATTCTATTCCTCATCTGTTAATCTGGGCAGTTTATATTTTTTGTAAATATTCATCTATTTCACTTAGATTATTAGTTTTACTGGTATACATTTAGGCAAAATAATTCCTAATAATTGCTTTAATTTCGTGTTCATTGGTGGTGCAGTCACCCTTTTTTTAATTTTTCACACTAGTAATTTGGTTTTCTTTTTTTAAAATTAGCTAATGTTTTATATATTTTAGTTTTTTTTAATCCAGCCAGATCCTAGTTTTATTTAATAGTTTTTTTTACCTTTCAATTTTATTAATCTCTCCTTTGATTTTCAGGATTTCCATTTTGGTGTTTAATTGGGGATTTTCATCTTGTTCTTTTTTCTAGGTTTTTTTTAAATTTTAGTTTCATGCCCAATTCATTGATCCATTCTTTTTCTCTTTTATTGCTGTGCACATTTATGAGATATACCTTTTCCATCAAGTACTACTTTACCTGAATCCCACAAATTTTAGATTGTTGTCCAATTGTTCATTCTCTTTATTTGTTGTTTCTATAATTTGTTCCTTGACTCATTCATTTTTAATTATTAGATTATCTAGTTTCCAATTAGCTTTTAACCTATGCTTCCATGGCTTTTTATTAAATGTAATTTTTATTGTGTTATAGTCCAAAAATGATTAATTTATTATTTTTGCTTTTCTGAATTTGATTGTGAGGTTTTTGGGTGGTTTTTTTTTGCCCTAATATAGGGTCAATTTTTGTTAAAGTGCCATGTACAGCTGAGAAGAAGGTATATATTCTTTTTATTCTTGTTTAGTGTTTTCCAGAAGTGTATCATATGTAACTTTTCTAAGGTTCTTTTTCTCTCCTTGACTTATTTTTTTTTTAAATTTATTTTATGGTTAGATTTCTCTACCTCTGAGAGGCAAAAGGTAAGGTTCCCCCACTAGTATAGTTTTACTTCTATTTCATCCCATAATTAATTTAATTTTTGTGTTAAGATTTTGGATACTATACTATTTGGTGTATATATGTTTAGTAGTGATTTTATTTCGTTATCTATGGTGCCTTTTATAAAATGTGGTTTTCCTATTTATCCCTTTAAATTAAGACAATTTTGCTTTTGCTTTGTCTGAGATCATGATTTCTACTCCTGCCTTCTCTTCCCCCTCCTCCAAACGGAAGCTCAATAAATTTTGCTCTAGTCCCTTGTTTGAACTCTGGCATGTCTCTCTGTTTCAAACGTTCTATAGTATAGTACAGAACATTAATTAATCCTATTCACATTCACAGTTATATTGCTAATTGTCGATTTCCTTTCATCCTATTTTTTTCTGTTTATCCTTCTCTCTTGCTTCTTGTCTTGTCCTTCCTCTAAAGTCTATTTTGCTTCTGACCACTGCCTTCTTTTAACTGCCTTTCCCCCCACCCTTTCTTTCTCCTTTCCCATTTCCCTTCTGCTCCCCTGATGGGAAGATAGATTTCCATTAGCAATTGAGTATCCATTCATACTTTCCCTTTTTGAACCAATTTAGATATTAGAGAGCTCAAGAATTGCCTGTACTCTACCCCCATCATTTCTTTCTCTACTGTAAAAGGTCTTCCTTGCTAATGTGTTTTATGTGATATGATTTTTCCTATTTTTCCTTTCCCTTCCCTCTTCTCCCAGTATGTCCTTCTTTCTCCTCTATTTTTTACACCATCCCAATATAATCAACTCACTAATTCACCCTCTTTTTTTGTAGTTACCTTCTGACTGCCCTAATAATGATAAAGTTATTAGAAGATCCATGTATCATCTTCCCATATAAAAAAGTATACTAATTAGCTTTATTGAGACCCTTATGATTACCTTTTTATACTTCTCTTAAGTCTGGTGTTTGAATGTCAAATTTTATATTTAGCTCTGATCTTTTCATCAGGAGCGCTTAAGAGTCCACTATTTTATTAAATATCCATTTTTTTTCTTTCCTTGAAAGATAATACTCAGTTTTCTTGGGTAGATTATTCTTGGTTGTAATTCCTGCTCTTTTGCTTTCCATAATATCATATTCCAAGCCCTCTAATCCTATATAATGGTAGCTACCAAATCTTGTGGAATCCTGACTATGACTCCATGATTTTTGCATGGTTCCTTTTTTGCTGCTTAATTATTTTCTCTTTGGCCTGGGATACAGGTAGGGAACCTACTGCCTTGAGGCAACATGTAGACCTCTAGGTCCTCAAGTGTGGCCCTTTGACTAAATCCAAACTTCACAGAACAAATCCCCTTAATAAAAGGATTTATTCTATAAAACTTGGAGTCAATCAAAAGGCTGCATCTAAGGATCTAGAAGGTCACTTGTGGGCTCCAGGCTGCAGGTTACCCACCCCTAGCCTAGGAGCTCAGGAGTTTGGTTATATTCCTGGAAGTTTTCATTTGGGATTTCTTTCAGGTGGTGATCAGTGGATTCTTTCAATTTCTATTTTACCCTCTGATTCTAAGATATTGGGGGCAGTTTTCCTTGATAATTTCTGAAACTATGATTTCTCAGCTCTTTTTTCCTTCATAGCTTCAGATAGCTCAATAATTCTTAAATTATCTTTCCTCAATCTCTATGTTTTCTAGGTCTATTGTTATTCCAATGGGATATATCACATTTTCTTCTAATTTTTTAATTCTTTTTAAAAATTTTGTTTTATTACTTATTGATGCTTATGGACTTGACCAGTTCTAATTTCTAAAAAATATTTTCTTTAGTGAACTTTTGTATTTTTTCCCCACTTAGACAATTTTGCTTTTTAATGAGTTATTTTCATCTTTTTCTGTTTTGCTGATTCTACTATTTAAGATCTGTCTTTCCAATCTCCTGTATTGTTTTGATCTAGAAGAAATGTTTCGCTCTGACTTTTTGTTGTTTCTGCCACTCCAGAATTTGATTTGAGGCATTGTTTTAAAGTTCTTTGGAAGGGAATGCTGGGAGAGCTCAGATGAGTGTTTCTCTACTCACAGCCTTGGTTTGATACCTGGAAGTCCATTTCCATCTTTTTTGACAAGTTTATTGACATTTCATGGTGGGTATTATGGTACAAATTCATGTTTCCTTATTCTATTTCCATTTGGGAATTATAGGAATTCTGAAACAATTTTGCTCCTCAGTGTATCCACATGTTCATCTGAATTTGTCACATTATTAATGGGTGCAAAACTTGTAGTCCAACTTATAATTAAAAAGCCCCTCAAACATTTTTGGAGTAGGATTTTTTATATTGACGGAGTCCAAATCTTATAGGCTTACTTGGATTTCTGACAAATTTTGATATAGCCATGAATGAAAAAATGAGTTTTATCACTAAAAATTACCTTCTTCCAATCTTAACCACTCCTATATTTGCACTGTTTTGACCATAAAAATTAATAGTTGCTTTTCACTGGTTGTCCAAGGGCCACATGCATGTGATAACTCTAGAGTATTGCCCAAACCAGATTATATCTGGTCCCTATTTGATTTTAATATGCTGATGTCTGTCTGTCTGTCTGCCTGTCTAAATATCTATCTATCTATCTATCTATCTATCTATCTATCTATCTATCTATCTATCTATTTATCTATACCCATGTGATTTTCTGTCAACATA
This sequence comes from Phascolarctos cinereus, assembly GCF_003287225.1. NCBI lineage: Eukaryota > Metazoa > Chordata > Mammalia > Diprotodontia > Phascolarctidae > Phascolarctos > Phascolarctos cinereus. The sequence goes on from NW_027555625.1 coordinate 104,843,727, forward strand.
CAGCCCATGGGAATCTTCATATATAGGTTGGTGGCTCCTTCTTCTATTTAACCTTGATACCACTGCTATAAAGGAATCAATAATGAATTATTCAGCTGACAATTATGCTAAAGTCCTTTGCTTATTGTATGGGAATTGATACATTGTTCTAAAGCAGTAATTTATCAGTTAATGGTGTAGTTTTCCTGTTTTTGACCACATGTTCCCTTATACTTTGAAATAATTGGTCTTGTTTCCTTGTGGGCTTGAGTGATCTTTGAAATATTCAATTTACCTATGCCAATAACCTCTGTAATATCTCTAACAGTCATTGAAATGTGCTCTTTAAGGGCTACAACTTTTATATATTTCCTTGGTGTTCTATCTGTTCTTAAAATCCATAGGATTAAATACACAATGAAAGAGAGTAATGAGAAAAGCATATATGGCATAAATTCCAACAGTCAACTGACAGAGAACTAACTAAAAATGGGGTAATTAGTTCAGTATGTTTTTATCTAGTCAGTCTTTCCGAATCAGCTTAATGTCAATAGAAAAATATATGCATGCTCATTGCTATCACCAAGTGAAACTATCAAAAGTATACTTGTCCCAAATAATTTTTCCACTACTATAAATGATTGTTGATTCTCTCCATAATTTTATATTGATCATTATAACTGATTTTCTGGATCTTTATACTGGTAATTTTTAGCTATCTTTGAGTGTTGTTGTCTTGTTTCTATTCTATTTGTAATTACTGTTCTTTGTGTGCTTTTTGTCTTATGTGAATCACATTTTAAAATAAAGCTTCTCCTTGCTGCTTAAATCTGTCTCATTTTTTTCCTCTGGAAAAATCACTATACATCCTTCTTTATGCTTCCAGACTTTTCTTTGGATACTTCTAAACCATATGATACTGGGCACTAGCTAACCTAACTTCTCTCTTGTGGCTTTGTTGAGTTAGGAGAGTGCTCACTGACAGCTCATGATAGGACTATTCTTAGTGCCATAAATTCAAGTAATCCCTGTTTGCCTACTTCCTTTCATCTTGGTTTAGAGCTAATGATTTGTTCTTGGCTTCTAACAAAACTCAGATCATTTGATCTCTTTTTGCTTTCCTGACTCTGAAACAAAGTTCTTCATTAAAGTTCAAATATTCTCTGAGGATTGTTTGTTTGCTTCATAAGTGCCGCAAAAGATGGCTAAGTAATTAAAATCTTTGAGACATGTGTTCAGGCTCTGTCGTCTTGCATATTCTAGTCGTCTTGGGTATAAAACTTCATTTTCGCCTCTGTCCCAACCTGACCATCTCTAACTATTACAGATATTTCTTTTGTCCTGTTAGTTCTCTATAAAAGGGGTTCTTAACTTTTTCTTGTCCCATAGACCCATTAGAATGTAAGTTCCTGGAGGGCGGAGACTATCTTGAATGCTTGTATTAATCCGCCCCCCAGCTGTTTACACAATGATTGGCACATAAGAACTTATTAAAGTATCTATCATCTCTCTGTCTCTTCTCTTTAACTATCTCTCTCTCTTATCTACCTTCCTTTTATAAATCTCTCTTTTATCTCTGTCATCTTTATCTCTACCTAATTATCTATTTTATACTGTTCCTCACTTATATCATAGAATGTTAGAACCTTAAGGAACCTCAAAGGCCGTATAGTCTGATTTAGGTTAAACATCAATCTTTGTACCTCTTCCTCACCAAAGCCATAGTTCAATTCTTAGTACTTCTAGCCCCCACACCACTCTTCATTCCTTTTCTTCCATTAAGACTCTTCTTACTCTCCCTGTGAGATGCCCACAGGTACTGACATGTAACACTGATGAAAGCAATCCCCACATACAATGGGAAAACTCTTCTTGAGGAAAAAAGGCTGTGTTTCAGTCATAATTGAAGAGAGGAGAAAACCAGAGGCTGGGTTGGGTTAGTTTTCCAGCAATTCTAAAATCTGAGGAGGCTTAGATGGAGGCAGTTGCTGATGTGTGTAATCAGTTTAAAATGGGAAATCTGCATGGATTAATTCGGTTTATATTTACAAATGAAGGAAAGAAATGAGTATTTGTTAAACACCTGCTATGTGTCAGTCACTGTGCTAGCTACTCACAACAAGCAAATAGAGGTAAAGTGATTTATCACATAGCTAGTAGGTATCTGAGGCTAGACTTGCCTAGCATCACACAGTAAGTATCTGAGGTCAGATTAAACTCAATTCTTGCTGACCCCAAGGCCAATGTTCTATCCTACAGCTACCTAGCTGCTGGGGGAACTGATGAAATGTCAGTTTATCTGATATGGTCTTTTTCTATGAGACTTTATTCTTTTGTCTGCATGTAGTCAGTGACCCATACAGATGTGATACTATATGGTTGCACCCTGCACCTCAATTACTTTCTTTACAATTCCCACTCCTATTTCTCAGTCCTTTCAGAAATTTTATCCCAATTCCCCACTACTCTAGCTTAAGCCTGCCAAAGACTTATGGAAACTATGTTCACAGGTTTTAGTTGGGGGTGGGGGGGTGGGAGGGGTGGAGGGTGGTGGGGGTGGTGGGTGTGGTGGTGGGGTGGGAAAAAGCTGTTCCTATTGCTTGGAAGAGTGGGAAGAATTCTTGCTGGGGTAGCAATAAGAAGAAAGATATGTTCCTGGTGTCCTTTTCAAAAGATCATGGATTTAGAATTTGGAAAGGTCCAACTGCTGTATTTTATAGTTGAGAGAACTGAAGCTTAATGAAGTTACTTACCCAAAGTCACCCGGGTAGCAGGTTGCGGAGTAGGGCTGCAAATTCAGATAAAGTAGCTCCAAGTTCAGTGCTGTTACAATTGCACTGGGCCTCTGAACATATTTCCCCATTGAAATATTGATAAAAATGGTATTTAGCTTCCACTGTATTATAATACTGTACTTCTGTTATGTTATTGTTTAAAATGTGTGCTGGTCTGAAAACCTAACTACTATTTTATAACTTTGGCACTATGGGAAAATACAGAAACCTAACTACTATTTTATAACTTTGGCACTATGGGAAAATACATTCTAAGATCTAAACAACTGAGTTTATAAAGTTTTGGAAATCAATCTGCTTACAATTATAGAAGGATGCTTGTAATTTCTTTCTATAACCTTTATTAGCAGACATTCACAGTGTACACCACCCTGGTACACTTCAATTTTCACTTTGTAAGTTGTGTAAAACTTTAAAAAAATTATTCATTTAATTTATTTATTTTTAGTTTTCAACATTCACTTCCACAAGATTTTGAGTTCCAAATTTTCTCCTTGTCTCACCTCTACCCCAACCCTAAGATGGTGTGCATTCCAAATACCCCTTCCCCTAATCTGCCCTCCCTTCTATCACCCCTCCCCTTCTCTTATCCCTTTCCCCTTCTCTTTTCCTGTAGGGCAGGATAAATTTCAGTACCTCATTGCCTGTATATCTTATTTCCTAGTTGCATGTAAAAACAATTTTTAACATTTGTTTTTAAAACTTTGGATGCCAAATTCTCTCCCTTCTTCTCTCACCACCCACCTTCATTGAGATGCCAAGCAACTCGATACAGACTATACATGTGTAGTCATGCATAACACTTTCATAGTAGTCATGTTGTGAAAAATTGTAGTTCCTTTCATTCTATCCTGCTTCCCATTTATTCTCTTCTCTCTTTTGACTCTGTCCTTCCTCAAAGTGTTTGCTTCTGATTACCCACTCTCCCAATCTGCCCTCCCTTCTGTCACCTCCCTGCTCTCTTATCCCCTTACCCTCTATTTTCCTGTATGATAAGATAGATTTCCATACCCAGTTGAGTGTGTATGTTATTCCCTCCTTAAGCCAAATCCTGTGAGAATAAGATTCACTCATTCCCTCTCATCTTCCCGCACATCCCCTCCACTGTAAAAGCTTTTTCTTGCCTGCTTTATGTGAGATAATTTACCCCATTCTATCTCTCCCTTTCATCTTCTCCCAAGTATAATCCTCTCACCCCTTAATTTTATTTTTTAGATATCACCCCTTCATCTTCAACTCAACCCATGCCTTCTATCTATCTATCTATCTATCTATCTATCTATCTATCTATCTATCTATCTATCTATCTATCATCTATCTATCTATCTATCTATCTATCTATCTATCTATCTATCTCTTTATCTATCTATATATCCACATATTTTCCCCTCCAACTACCCTAACACTGACAAAGGTCTCATGAGGTACAAATATCATCTTTCCATGTAGGAATGTAAACAGTTCAACTTTAATAAGTTCCTTATGATTTCTCTTTCCTGTTTACCTTTTCACGCTTCTCTTGAATCTTGTGTTTGAAAGTCAGATTCTCTATTCAGCTCTGGCCTTTTCATCAAGAATGCTTGAAAGTCTTCTATTTCACTGAAGGTCAATTTTTTCCCCTAAAGGATTTTAATCAGTTTTGATGAGTAGGTGATTCTTTGTTGTAATCCTATCTCCTTTGCCCTCTGTAATATCATATTCTAAGCCCTATGGTTCCTTAACATAGAAGCTGCTAAATCTTGTGTTACACTGATTTTTTTCCACAATACTTGAATTATTTCTTTCTGGCTGCTTGCAATATTTTCTCCTTGACCTGGGAACTCCGGAATTCAGCTATAATATTTCTAGGAGTTTTCCTTTTGGGTTATCTTTCAGGAGGTGATTGGTGGATTCCTTAAATTTCTTTTTTTACCCCCTGGTTCTAGAATATCAGGGCAGTTTTCCTGATAATTTCTTGAAAGATGATGTGTAGGCTTTTTTTTTTTATCCTGGCTTTCAGGTAGTCCAATAATTTTTGAGTGATCTCTTCTAGATCTATTTTCCAGGTCAGTTGTTTTTCCAGTGAGATATTTCATATCGTCTTCTATTTTTTCATTCTTTTGGTTTTGTTTTACAATTTCTTGATTTCTTATAAAGTTATTGGCTTCCATTTACTCCATTCTAATTTTTAAGGAAGTATTTTCTTCAGTGAGCTTTTGGACTTCCTTTTCCATTTGGCCAATTTTGCTTTTGAAGGCATTCTTCTCATCATTGGCTTTTTGGACCTCTTTTGCCATTTGGGTTAGGCTATTTTTTAAGGTGTTATTTTCTTCAGTATTTTTTTGGGGTCTCCTTCAGCAAGCTGTTGACTTGTTTTTCATAATTTTCTTGCATCACTCTCATTCTTCTTCCCAGTTTTTCCTCTACTTCTCTGACTTTCTTCTCACAATCCTTTTTGAGCTCTTTCATGGCCTGGGACTGGTTCATATTTTCTTGGAGGCTTTGGATGTAGTAGCTTTGACTTTGTTGTCTTCTGGTTGTATGTTTTGATCCTCTTTGTCACCAAAGTAATATTCCATGGTCTGACAATTTTTGTTCTGTTTGCTCATGCTTCCAGCAAATTACTTGAGTTTTAAACTCTTTGTTAAGGTAGGGGTCTGCTTCCAGTGTGGAGAATGTACTGTCCCAAGCTTCAAGGGTTTTGTGTAGCTGTTTTCAGAAATAATTTTAGGAACCTATAAATTTCACTTCTTCCAAGGTGGTATGATTAAAAGTGGGGTGTTTATTCCTTTCCTGACATGAGCTCCAGTCTCTGAGTGACCACAAACACCTTTTTCTGCCTTGGAACTGTGAAGAGGGTTCCCTTTCCACCGCCACCACAAGCTCCACCATGCCAGTTGCTCCTCCTAGCCCCCAGAGTGCCACTCAGGGCTGTGACTCAGATCCAAGCATGGGCAAAGCAAGAGGTTGTGCCAGGACTAGGGCCAACCAAGCTCCTCTCTCACTGAGATCTGACAGACCTTTCCTATTGACCTAAGTTGCTTTGGCATTTGTGGGTTGAGAAGTCTAGAAACTTCTACAGCTTCCCTTGACTCAGTCCCCTGAGGCCTTCTCCAGATTTGCTGAGGCCTGGTCTTTGTAATTGCGCTCCTCTCTAAACCCAGCACAACAGACCTTTCCAATCAATCATCCAGATTGTCTTATGCTGGAAATTTGTTTCGTTCTGTCTTTTTGTGAGGTCTGCTGCTCTAGAATTTTAGAGCCATTTTTTTCACAGGTATCTGGAGGGGTTTGGGGGGGAGAGCTCAAGCAAGTCACTGCTTTTATTCCACTATCTTGGCTCTGCCTCCCAAAGTTGTTTGCATGTGTATTTCTCTACTCATCAGTGATTTAGAGCATTTTTTCATGTTACTGTTAATAACTTTGATTTCTTTTTCTGAAAACTGCTTGTTTATAACATTTTGGCCCTTTATTAACTGGGGAATGGCTCTTGTTTTTATAAATTTGGCTCTATTTCCTATATATTTGAGAAATAAGGCCTTTATCAGAGAACCTGGTTTCAAAAAGTTTCTTCAGCTTCCTGTTTTCCTTTTAATTTTGGCTGCATTAGTTTTGTTTGTGCAAAAGCTTTTTAATTTCATATAATTAAAATGCTCTATTTTACTTCCAGTAGTCCCCTCTGTCTCTTGTTTGGACATAAACTCTTCCCTTATCCATAGATGTGACAGGCACAATTTCCCACCTTTCCCTAATTTACTTATGATATTACTTTTATGTCTGTATTACTTTTTATGTCCATTTATCCATTCATCCATTTTGACCTTATCTTGGTATACACTATGAGATGGTGATCTATGCTTAATTTTGCCAAACTACTTTCCAGTTTTTCCAGAATTTTTTTTTTGTCAAATGTTGAGCTCTTACTCCCAAAGCTTGGATCTTTGGGTTTACCAAACACTAGATTACCATGATCATTTACTACCGTGCATTATATACCTAATCTATTCCACTAATCCACCACTTTGTTTCTTAAGCAGAACCAGATTCTTTTGATGATTACTGTTTTGAAACCTGGAACTGGTAGCCCACCTTCCTTAATATTTTTCTAATCATTCTCTCAATATTCTTGACCTTTTATTCTTCCAGATGAATTTTGTTATTTTTCTAGCTCTATAAATAATTCTTTGGTAGCTTAGCAGGACACTGAATATGTAAATTAGCTTAGGTGAAATTGTCATTTTTAGTATGTTGACTTGGCCTACCCATGAGCATTTAGTATCTCTGTAATTATTTAGATCTGTTTTCATTTGTTTGAAAAGTGTTTCTTAATTTTGTTCATGTGGTCCCTGTGTTTGCCTTAGCAGGTAGACTCCCAAATATCTTATATTGTCTGCAGTTATTTTGAATGCATTTTCTCTTTCTATCTCTTGCTGCTGAGTTTTTTTCTTAAGTGAATATCAGATCATGAAGCTCTCCTACTCAATTAAATCCATCATTTTCTTATTATATCTAAAAAAATACAAAAAATTCTGTTTAGATTTTTAAACCCTTCACAACTGAGCCCCAGTCTATCCTTCCAGTTTCACTAGATGTTACTCCTCCAACTCTCTCCACTCTACATGCATTGGTCTTTTCTTTATTCCTTATACATGATTTTCTATCTCCCATTGGTAACTTTGCCCTTATTGTCTCCCATGCCTGGAATGCACTCATTCCCTCCTTTCCTCTATCTCACAGAGTCCCTCTTTCCCTTAAATATGTGGAGCAGGTGCCACTATCATTTTCTGATCTCACAAAATGACAGTGCTCTCATTCCCAAACTACTTTATATTTGATTGTTTTGCATGTATCATTTTATATTTATGATGAATACATACACACATACACATTGTGTATGTGTCTATATATCTATATCTATATCTATCTATATCTATCTATCTATCTATCTGTCTATCTATCTATCTATCCATCTATCTATCTACACACACACACACACACAAGCTTATTCCTGATAGGAATTATTTCATTTTTTGTGCTTGTATTCCTGGTATCTAATAAAATGCTTGGTACAGAGTAGGCACTTAATAAATTATTGTTGATCTAATTGATTGACTAGCTGATTTATTAAACAATTCATCCAGTCTCAACCTCTGCTGGCTCCCCTTTCCACCCTGCCAAGTGTATGGCCTCAATAATCATGATGATTTTAAAGGTCATGGAGAAAGACTAAAGTGTGTCTTTTTTTTTTTTTTAATGTGATGAATAAAGGATCCTCTAGAAGCAATTTAAATGTACTTGCAACCCAATGATTTTTTTTTTGGTTTTCTTGGCTACTGTTTGCTAAATTATTCTTTCTGGAAAAATTAAGTGTCTCAACATCTATTTAGCCCTCTACATATGTCATCTTGCCATCTCTTTGCCATGACTGCCTTCTTCTTTCCCTATGGATCAGCACAATCCACACTGTACTTGGGCTTCCAGAATCTATGCCACTAGTCCTTGGTGGAGTTATGAACTCATCTTTGGAGCTCCAGGCCTAGGGCTCAGCGTTTTGATTGACTAATTTTGTGAGGGCAAACTAGCCCACTGTGCTCACTATATAAGCAGACCACCTCCAGACCTTGTACCAAGTTTCACTTTTGCAGCTTTTCTAAGCCATCAGATTTTTCACCCAGGCTATCTTTATATATGTCTGCCACCTGTCTAATATCCCCTTCACTCAGAGTAGCCAAATGAATTCAAATCAATACTATCATTGCTTCTGGAAACAGCAAGTTTGTTTACTTATATATCAACTTGTCATCTCTCTGACTTTACAGACTAAAACTCCCTTACTTGGCCACCACTCCAATTCAGGTGTTGTCTTCTCCTTTTATATTGTACATTATACTATGGCTTGTGTATGACATATTCAAGGAAGACTAATATTTCTGGTGTGGGGGCTTGCTGACCCCTTTTCGTGGCTGCTTATCTACCTTTGGTGTCTACCTGGCACACAATTCCTACCCTTAGCTCTAAGAAGCTCTAGTATATGCAGTGGCCACACCCCAATAAACCATCTTAGCAGATGGGTTAAATAAGGTTGAGGGTCTTGACAGGCCTTAAACCTGTCCATAAGTTAGGGGGGGTATCTACCTCAAACATGTGAAGACTTTCTCTGGTGGAATGGGCAAATGAGAACAATTTGTCGTAATGGCTATGAAGGTGGCCCAACCAGGCACTGTGGAGTGCTTAGAGCTTGGTCAGATGTTGAAGATGCCAAGGTTATCTACTACATCTCAGACTATTGCCAGTCATCCTGACTTTTGTCTTGCCATTTGATTTCAATGACTCTGAAAGAGAGAGTAAATCTGATAACTTTGTACAACTCTATCTCACTTAAATTCAATTCATGCATAAGTCAAAACATCAATCCATGATGTTATTGCTCCTCTTTGAGAGAAAAAAGCAAACAACAACAATGTATGAGGGCAAAAAGACTTCTCTTCCCCTTCATAATAGCACAGTGTGCAGCACATAAAAAAGTGGCTAAATATCTGTACTTCTTAGTGAAAATTAATTCATCCATTCACTCATTTAAAAGGAATATCTGATTCACATAAATGTGACATCAATGAGATTTAATAGACCTGGATTTGGATCCTACCTGGCAGGGACTAACTATGTGAAACAGGTACTAGCTGTGTGACTTGACCAAATCATTTAAAATTTCTAAGCATCAGTTTTCTTCCCCATTTCATGGGGTTAATAATGGCTTTTGCTGGTTGGCAGCTAGGTGGCATAGTGGATAGATCACTGGTCCTGAAGTCAGGAGGACCTGAGTTCAAATTTGGCCTCAGGCACATAACACTTAGTAGCTGTGTGACTCTGGGCAAGTCACTTAATCCCCAAGTGCCTCGTCCCTACCAAAAAAAAAAAAGCTTCTACCTCACAGGATTATTTTCAGAATCAAATGATAAAATGTATGCAAAGTATTTTACAAATATTAAAATGCCATCTAGCTGTGACTGATCATCGAGATGATGATGACGACGATGGTGATGAAAATAATGGCAATGACAATGATGACTACAACTGTGCTTACTTTTTACCTAAATACTAAGTGAATAATGTAGAAGTATGAGACATCTTAAAGGCACAACCTCAGATTACCAATAAATTTCTCAGTATATATTTAATTGAATTTAATGAAAGCATACAAATGCAAATTTTCAGGAGACACTGACCTTGTGCTAGTTTCTTTCATTCATTCTTAACAGATGAATTTTATTTGCTGGTTCAGTAGTTCTAAGTCAAAAACCATTGATACTGTTCTTTGGGGCCTTCTGTGCTTATAAAGGCAGTGTTTTAAAAATGGGAATCTATTTTGCTAATGAGTAACTAAGTAATTGTATCCAGTGATTAGAGAAAGAAATATTACCTTGGAGTTCTGAAAGTCTTTACTGCTACTCAGTAGAACTGCTACTGCTGTAACTTTCTTCAGTTATTGAGCAACAATGAGGCATGATTCTCAGCTCTAGTCCAGAGGGAAGAAAAAAGTCTTTTTTGCACTGAGAAATTTGAAGGATGCTTGTGTTTTGAAGAGAATCAGTTGTATGCCATTGGAGAGTAATCTTGAAATATTGAGACTACAAAGACACAACATAGAAACTTTCAGATGATATTCTCAATTTACATTTAATTTATGAATGTATGTACATTTATGGTCTGCAGTCCAAGTTATAAACCCATTTTAACCTTACTTCCCTTTTATGTTCCTTATATGTTATTGGCCAGACTTGCCAATGACAACAGATTGATAACTTGGAATTGGATACTCAACTGAAGCACAGAATTGGCAGTCATGTGTAGAAGTTGCAAAGAGGCAAATTTAGGCTTGATGCTAAGGAAAATCCCACTCTAAGATCATTAGAACTATCCCCAAATGGAATGTGCTGCCATTGGAACAAATAGATTCCCTCTCACCAGAAGTCTTCAAGCAAAAGCTGTATGACTACTTGTCAGGTATAACCTAGTGTTATGATTTTTCTTTTAGGGTATGGGTTTACCTGGCTGGTTCCTGATACCTCTTTCCATTCTAAAATTCGGCAATCCTAGGATTAAGTAACCTGTCCAACATCAACAGAAAGTCTGAACTCTTAGTGAAGTTATGTATAGTCCTTCTACTGAGAATGTCTTCCTCTGTTTTTTTTCTAACCCTTCTCTATTCATTCCCACAAATAACCTGTGGACCTAAAATATGGTTTTGAAAGGTATGAAACTCACGAGGCTTAGTCTCAGAAAATGAAGGTGACAATGATTGAATGCTGAAACTCTGATCCCCTCATGGTGTAGATGAATCCTTATGACAGCTGTCTTCACTTAATTGTTTGCCTAGACCAAGATATAAAGAAGTGTCTCCCCAAATTTCAAATATAGAAAAAAATCAACACAATGCCATGATGGTGACCTGAAAATGAAGATAGAATTCATTTTTGATTTTTTAAATTCATAATATCAAAAAAGTTTATTTATAAAATTAGAAGGCTAGATGGGATGCAAGACTTCCATGGGTTGAGTTCCCTCTCTGCTGCTTTAGGATCAGAAATTTGGAGCTGAAAGAGACCGCAGAATACAACCCAATTAATTGTATAGTTGAAGAAACAGACACAGAGAGTTTAAGGGCCTTACTCTAGGACAAACAGGTAATAAGCAGTTGAATTCAGATTTGACTGAAGGTCTTATGGCTCCAAAATACAGTGCTCATTCTGCTGTACTATATTGGCTCTTAACTCAAGAGAAAGTCACTTAAATTATCTAAACCTCAGTTTCCTTGGAGGTAAAATACCAATACTATATACCTCATGGTGTTATTAGAGTCTTAGATGAAATAATATATGCTGAAAAAATCTCCTTACTGCTGAGCAAGGAGAGAACAAGAAAGAGATAGAGAGAGAGAGAGAGAAGAGAGAGAGAGAGAGAGAGAGAGAGAGAGAGAGAGAGAGAGAGAGAGAGAGAGAGGAGAGGAGAGGAGAGGGAGAGGGAGAGAGAGGGAGAGGGAGAGGGAGAGGGAGAGGAGAGGGAGAGGGAGAGGGAGAGAGAGAGAGGGAGAGAGGGAGAGGGAGAGAGGGAGAGAGGAAGAAGGAGGAGGAGGAGAAGGAGGTTTATGGTCATTTTTAAACTGCTTACTCAAGATAAGTTTAGTTTAGAATAGAAAAAAAATTAAATTAAAGCTTCAGTGTCTTGGCCACATAATTCAAAACGTAGTGATATATGATTCATGGCATCGTTTGTTTCCAGCCTCCTTGATGTTAAACTTGGAGACCTGATTGACCTTGCCAGAGAACTCGTAGAATGGCTGCTCTGTAATTTTGCCTCATTAATTAGCAACCTTTCCAAGTCAATAGTGACTTTGGTTTTTGTTGATTGAATTAGTGGCAATAGAGGCTGTTGAGCTCCATGAGTACAGGAATTTGAGGTATTAGCATTAGTTGAATATTTATCACTGATAATTTTAGTAATTGCTGATGATCTACTTAACAAAATTTTGCATTGTATAATGAATTCATTCTATTTAGCCTGAAATAGTATACACACACACACACACAAGCACACACACACACACATATATACACATATACGTATACACACACACAAAGGTTGTTGCACTGGGAATTTATATCAGATAATACCTGGTAGAGGTGTCTAATAGATTTCTTCAGTATTTTCCTTTAAGAGGAGAATTGGTTTATCTTTTCTCTAATACTAAGTTGATTAATTCAAAAGTCACCCCAGCAAATAATTTTTTTAACCACAAAAGAACAGGAACTATAAATATGCAGAAAAGAAGTAATGCATATTTATATGCATTGTGTCAGCTTCATATGGGACTGATTTTAAATTAATTATATGCCCTATCATTGAGTTCTGAAAGATCTACACTTTGTCTCTGAGATTAAAATAATAATAAAACAGCAACAACAATATGGAATTCCCTGTGTGGCTCTCTTGGATGGCATTTCTATCCCCATTCGTTACTCAATTTTCTGTTGAAACACATCGAATCTAAGTTATTCAATTTACTTTTTATTTCTGTTGAATAGTAAATTATTCTAATGACATTTGCTATTCTTTTCATTTACTATTGAGGAATGATTAACTATAAGTGCAAAGGCATCTTCATTTGCAAAAGCCAACTTTTATAAAGTATTGTACTTATTTTTTTTGATTTCCAGTTATTGTATGATACTCTTTTATAAAACAGAGTACCTTAACTCTCTAGATAATGATATGTAATTTGTTTTTAAAAAATAATTTTTGGTTCAAGTTCTTCAAGTCCCTAACAAAAGTATAATTTATTTTCTAATACCCTACCTAATTTTCATATTTGTCTTCAGTTTTAAAATCGCGCATTCCTGTTTCATGCCTCCTTGCTATTCCTTGAACAAGACTTTCTGTTGCCTGACTCCAGGTATTTTTCACTGACTGTCCCCCATCCCTGGAATTCTCTCTTTCCCCATGTCTCTCTCACTTTGTTTCCCTGGATTCCTTCAGACTCCAGCTAAAATCTCATTGTGAAAAGAAGCCTTTTCCAATCCTCTTAATGGTAGTGCGTTCCTTCTATGATTATATACAATTTAATCTTCTATCATTTGTACCCAGTGATTTACAAGTTGTCTTCATGATACCATTATATTATGAGTTCCTTGAGGGTAAGGACTATTTTGGTTTTTATTTTTTGGCTTTTCTTTTATTCCCTAGCACATAGTACAGTTTCTGGCACATAGTAGGCACTTCATAAATGCTTATTGACTTGAAAATAAAGCAGGCCCTCATCACCCCCTTCCATAGACTGTTCTAATAGCCTGCTAATTGGAGCTCCCTTCTTCCGTTCGTCTTTTTCCAATCCAAACTCCACAGAGTTACTGAAATAACCATCATAAAATTCAAGTCTGACTATATCACCCTTTTGTATAAGAGCTTTCAATGGCTCATTATTGCTTCCAGGATAAGATGCAAGTTCCTTAGGCTGACGTTACTTTGTGTTTCAGCCAATCCAGTCTATTTGGCATGTCCTGAACTCCCTCCTTTTGTGATTTTGTATCCCCCATCCCTAGAATGTGTTCCTTCCTCATTTCCATCTCTTTGAATACTTAACATTCTTTAAGGTTTACTTCACGAGTTGTCTTCTGGGGAAGCCTTTCCTGGACTTCTTAGTTGTCAGTGGGCTCCCTCCTTCTCAAATTGATCATGTGTATACTTATCTGTTTATATATTGTATTACTTTAATGGAATGTAAGCTTCACAAAGGCTAGTATTATGTTTTGTTTTGTCTTTGAATGATAGGTACCTATCACCTTGTCTTGCATGTAGTATATGCTTAATAAATATGTGTTAGATTGGACTGATATGGAATGGATATTCAAACCACTCCGTGCACTTGCAGGAATTGAGCAAAACACCCAGTGAATGACTAGTTCTTAATCAATTAAAAATAATGGATTATATTACTGAATTCAATCTTTTTCCTTCCCCATCTGGAACCCACCCAAAATCAACTGTGACTTGAAGGAGAAATGAGATAGAAGTATTTCATGTTCCAATGAAATAGCTCAAGAATTAAAGATGTATTATTGTTACATGATTACTGTTATAATAACATTACTATTATAATAACATTACAGCTTTTCCAAATGGCTCCTAGTCCTTTCAGCAATTCCAACAACACTGGCCTCCTACCTGTTTGACAAATAAGATACTCCATCTCTTTGCTCTGAACATTTTCTCTGGCTGTCCCCTATATCTAGAAAGTTCCCCCTTCTCTGCTCTGACTATTGACCTCCCTAGCTTTCTACAATCCCACCATCTACAGGAAGCCTTCCCTAACCTCTGTTAAATACAGTGCTTTCCTTTTTTAAACTATTTTCTATTTATTCTATACATAGCTTGCTTTGTATATATTTGTTTACAAGTGTCCCCCATTAGATTATAACCTTCTTGAGGGCAGGGACTGTCTTTTGCTTCTTTTTGTATCACCAGAACTACGCATAGTGTTGGGCACATAGTAAGCACTTAATAAATGTCAATTGATTGTTCTGGGGGCAAAAGCTCTATTTATTAGGTTATCACAGTTTTCTCATTTAAGTCCTGGTAACACTGAGTAATGAATCCATATACTGAGTTAGGAAGACTCATCTTCTCAAGTTCAAATCCAGGTTCAGACACTTACTAGCTGTATGACCCTGAGCAAGTCACTTAACCCTATTTTCCTCAGTTCCTCATCTGTCAAATGAGCTAGAGAAGGAATTGGCAAACCACCCAATTTTTTTGGAAGACCCTACATCCTCAAATGGGGTCATGAAAAATCAGATACAACCAAAAAACTACTGAAAACAACAACAACAAAAATAATGAATATGACAAATATAGAGAAGTATGGAACTAATTGATGCAGGGACTTATCTTTCTTCACCTCTGTCTTTAAGAATTCTTAACTTCCTCTAAAGTTCTGTTTTGGTTCCATATCCTTCATAAGGCATTTTCTGGTTCCCCTCAGTCATTAGTACTTCCTCCCTCTTCAAATTATCATGTACTTTCTTGTCTTGGTACATACTATGTTCCCCAATCAAATGTAAGGTACTTGTGGGTGGGAATGATTTTTCAATTTTTTTTCTTTGCTTTTCTTGCTCTGATCACAGGGCCTTTCACATAAAAGATGCATAGTATTTCAATTTAATACAAATAGATGATACAAATTTGAGTTGTCATATATACTGAAATAACAATATAGGAATAAGAAGGCACCTTCAGAATATTAAGGAAGTCAGGAATAATTTACTATAACAATTTGTCTTTCAAGAAAATGTCCTGCTATATTTAAGGAAGGTGACATTTTAAAAAATTTGATTCTAGTGTCTTTTCCTATAACTAAGTATTGTTTCATTTGGGATGAAACAGTCATTTTGTGTGAGTTGTTTGAAAGCTTCATGAATAAATGGTTGCATTTAACCTTGAGTGTGATTCTATCAGGGATGCTCACTAGGACAGGCAATTGATTTAGAAGGACTAACTAATAATTTGCTCTGGTAGAACCTGATTCATTGAATGAGTACATTATTAACAATGCTGACTGATGCTGCAGAGTATTGCCCTGGGTTTGTAGCCTCTGTCCAACATTTCAGCAGCAGTGGAAGGTTTTGCTGCCCAGCTCTTGAAATCCAATTGTCCGCTTGCCAGTAGTGACTACATTTTGGATTTGATAATGACACAGTGGAAGGGGGGGAAAGTAGGAATTTACATTTTTGATCTCTAAGATTAGTATAGAACCTGGCTTATAGTAAGTGCACTCTCTTTCTCTTTCTATGTCTCTATATGTTTGTCTCTTTCTCCTCCTTTCACTAGGGTGCTCCAACTCTACGTTACTTGCTTCACTCCAGGGGTGGGGATGGAGGTAGGAAGGGTCCTTACTGGGATCTTTGATTTCATTAGCCCTCTCAGCACACTTTCTCACCTGTTTACTTCACACCACCATATGAGTATCCTTACTCTCTCCTTTCCACCTACACACTGTTGTCTGCTATCAAAGGATTACTCTACCCTAAGGTCAACTCAATGATTGGTGAGTCCCTGCCTGGAACCTCTATATCTTGAGAAGACCTAGGCTCTCTGCTCATTCTCCAACAACCCACTCTCTGACTGACTCTAGCTTTTTCACTGACTGCCTGAATTCCATGGGATGATGATAAACTGCCTGAAATAATTACTCAAAGGTTAGCATACTTTCATCTTATCATAACTTCCCCATCTCAGTGATTTTTAAACCCTGGTTATCATTGTACACGCTCTGTTCCCTATAACCCCCTCTACTTTCCACTTCTTTATTCCCATACTCCTTAATCCAACCCTTGTTCCAACATCCTACTCAAGATCTACCTGCCCCTTCCACTAGAATTCCTGATTACAATAATTTCATCCTTTTTTGGGGGGAGCAATCAGGGTTAAGTTACTTGCCCAGGGTCACAAAGCTAGTAAGTGCCTGGGGCCAGAATTGAACTCAGGTCTTCTTGACTGCACGGCTGGTGTTATATCCACTCTTCCACCTAGCTGCCCCAACATTTTCATCTTAAATGATTTTCCTATTAGCTAGGAGAAGATTTGGCTTCTTCCTGATGTTATTAATTTCCTGGCCACATTTTCCAGCACTGGTTGCACTTCCACTCATACCCTTTGACTCACTAGTCATGGTAGAGGAGTCAATACTCATTGTTCCCCATTGCCACTTTGAGACACTTGATTTACCACCACTGATCACTAACTCTTCCTCTTTTAAGGTTCAATCCATATTCAATCTATATCACTCAATCAAAATTCAGGTAGCTGTTATCTTCCAACTTTCAGGACACTCTCATTCAGTCAGTCAACCAACATTTATTGAGTGCCTACTATGTGCCAGGATATATCCAAATTGCTGAGAATACAAAGAAAGGCAAAAAATGACCCCTGATTTCAAGGAATTCATAATCTAACGAGTATGTATAAACAAGATATATACAACATAAATTGGGAGCAATCTCAGAGGAGGGCACTAGTATTAAAGAAACTTGGAAATGCTTCTGGCAGGAGGTGGGACTCTAACTGAGCTTTTCTTTCTTTAGTGAGTTTAATGCCTGGCTCATAATCTTTCCTCCCCAATTCCTGCCCTCATACTAAAGGACTTCGACATACAGATTGATGCTCCCTCAATCACCCAAATTTTCTAGTTCCTCAATTTACTCATTTCCTATGATCTACTCTTCCACTCTATCTCAGATATGGTTATACCCTTAGTCTTGCCATTATCTATAAATATTCCACTTCCATCTTTATGAATTCCAAAATTGTTTTATAATAGTGACTACTCTGTCCCCTACTGCCTGAAGAACAGGTCTGCCCAATTTTACTTCTCCCTTAGGGTTCTTCTGTTCTCTTAAGGGGATTGGAGAATGTCTGGTTTCTACAACTAACTTAATCCAGTACTGATTGTTTCCCCCATTTTAGGGGTCCACAATATTCCAACTCCATTTAACTACTAAACAGTCAGATAAGATTTTACTAAGGAATGATATTTACTTAAAGCGTACAATTAGAACAAACTTACAGATGTTTCTTTCTTACTTCAACACCTGGGGGGTATGATCTCCCTCCATTCCCTGAGCCTCTGGGGAGTAGAGGGGTATTTAGGGTCACAGCTCACTTCAATTCTTATATAACACTAGTCTCACCAAATTCCAAGTCCAAAGTACCCCTAAGCTTGCATCCCATAATTATGTCTTCTCAGGGTTTCCCTGTTGGGTTGAAAACAACATCTGGTCTGGGACTCTGCCTCTTTCAGGTAGATTTAAAAGCTTGGACAAATTCTGCCTACTCAGCTTGCCTTCTTATCCATGTGGTAGGCTAATTCAGAATGTCTTCTTTCAAAAGCTGGTCTCTGGCATCTCCCACCTGGGTGTTTCCATTCTAGGTGATCTTGGCATCAATAGAGCCCCATCAAACCTTTATTTGATACTAATCTTTTGTCATCCCACTTTTCCATCTGCCTTACAAGCCCTAACCCTGTTCTTTGTTCTCACTATTTCCTCTGATCCCTCTGCATTTTTAGCCATCACTCTTGCACTGGCTACATTTGCCTCCTTTCTCCATCTTAAGGCCTTGATGAACTAGTTCTACACTACATTATCCTCTTCTTTGCCCTCTCATCCTATTGCAAATCTTGACCTACCACCACCCAGCTTTGCATTATTCTCATCATCCACTGCCTTTGCTCCCATTTATGCTACTGTAGGAAGCTAGAGAAAATCACAAAACTGCTGACTTGTTCCAAATTATGTTACATAACCAGGCCTTCCCTGTACTTAGATGATTCTTTCACAGTTTCCTAATTCCATTCACCATCCCACTTACCACAATGACTTTTCCAAACCTTTTCATCCTTCCTCAAACCTCCCATAGCTCCCTTTCTTCTACCTTCTAACCTGAGAACCTTGCTTCACAGTTTACTGAAAAAAGTGTCTCTTTTCTGAAAGCTTTCTCTTCTCCCCTCTTCATCTTCTCATGACATTCAGATGATGTCTGCCATTTATTTCTTCTTTGACTTCTGTCTCACATGAAGAGGTGGCCCATTTCTTTGTCGTGGCAAACCCCTCTATATATACAAGTGATTCCATTCCATTCCATTCCATTTCTGCAGCAGATTCCTTCTCTATAACCCCCCCTCCCCCTTAATATTCTTTCTGGCCTACCAACAGGTCTATGTCTTCACATCCTCAAAAAAACTCACATGATCCATCTATACCCACTAGCTTCCACCTTATTTTTCTACTCCATTTAGTGGATAAATTCCTAGAGAAGACTATCTAAAATTGGTGCCTCCACTTCCTTTATTCTCACTCTCTTCTTAGCTCTTTGTATTCTGGTTTCTGGCATCATCATTAGATTTAAACTCTTCTCTCCAAAGTTAAAAACGATCACTTAATTGCCAAATCTAATGACCATTTCTCAACACATCCTTTCTGACCTCTAAGTAGCCCATGACACTGTTGATTATCCTCTTATCTTTATGTTTTAGAAACACCATTTTCTCTCCATTCTCCTTCTATCTGTCAGACCTCTGATGATCAATCTTTGTGAAATCTTCATCCAAGTCATTCCTACTAATCATAGCTGTCTTCCAAGACTCTGACCTGGACCCTTATATTATTCTTCTTGGTTATCTCATTATTTCTCATGAATTCAAATATGATATCTATGTAGATGATTCTAATATCAATTTATCCAGCCCTGACTTATTTTCTATTATCTAGTTTTGCGACTGCCACTGTTTATTGAGCATCTTGAATTGGATGGCTGGCGGACATTTTAAACTTAACATGTACAAAAATTTGACTGATTATCTAGTCTCTGAAAGCCCCTCTTTTTTCTAAGTTCTCCATTACTTTTGAGAATATTACTATCCTCCCAGTCTTTCAGGCTCACAACCTATGTTTAATCAATGACTCTTAACTTTCTCAAGCATGGCCCCTGCCCAAATGCAATTTGTTGCCAAGTCTTGTTAATTCTATCCCAGAAACATCTTTTCTATATGTCCTCTTTTCTCCTCTGACACTGCCTTCACCTTGGCACAGGTCTTTATCACCTCATACCTGGACCATTGCAATATCCTGCTGGTTAGTCTTTCTATCTCAAATTTCTGCCTACTCTGGGCGGGCCATTCTTTTTTTTTTTTCCTATGATCAAAGTGACCTTTCTAAAGTGCATGTCTGCACTCTCCTCATTAAACCTACTCATTAAATCACACTCATTAAACTACAGTGGCTCCTTATGACCTCTGGGATGAAATATAAAAGCCTTCATTTTTTTTAAGTCCTTTATAACCTGGCCTTTACTTACCATTTTAGTCTTCTTGTACATTACTTCCCTTCACATACTCTGTGATTACATGACACTGGCCTCTTTACTTTTCCTTGCATAATACATTTTATCTCCCAACTCTGTGGATTTTTATTAGATTTCTCTCATGCTTGGAATTCTTTCCCTCCTTCTTTCCACTGCCTGGTTTCCCTGGATTTTCTCAGTACCTCCTAATGCAAGTGCCTTTTCTATGAGTTTATCTCCAATTTATCTTGCCTATATCATGCTTAACTCTTTTCAGATATTTTCCCCCAGTAAATTGTGAGCTCCTTAAAGGCAGGGACTGTTTTTGCCTTCCTTCCTATCTCTAGTTTTTAGCTGATTGACTGGTATATAGTACACACAAGCATTGATAGTTGACTTGACTTGGCATGATCTTGACTACTGGCATAATAGAAGGAAAAGAATACCAGTGTTCAAATCTACCTTTCATACTTACTATTTATATCAGTTTGGGAGGTTACTTGTCTTCCCTGGCTAAACAAAATTTTTAGTTTATAAAATGAGATTTTGGGTACTAGATGGCCTCTGAGTTTTCATCTTGCTTTAAATTTATGAATCAATATTAGACATATTACAATCATACATTTTATTTGTTAATTCTAGTAAACTTTAAAATTTCTGTAAGCTTATATATTGGAACATCCCACATATATATGTATGTATGTATGTATGTGTATATATATGCACACGAATATATGTATATATATGTATATATACACACACATGCAATTGTTTATTTGTATATATTTTGGGGAAAGCAGTATTAAAATATTTTTTCTATATTCACCCACCTTTCCAAAGTTACATATAAGTTATGAGGGCTCCATATGTTACTCAGTTCTGTTTTTTCCCCCTCTAATCTTTGGTGACTTCCATTTGTTTTTCATCATCTGTTAAATGTCCTATGTAAACTATAGAGAATTCAGGGTAGATGAGTTTTTGCTCATCTTGCTCAATTTTTTTTTTAACAGAATCATTTTGTTCAATTGAATTTTTATGGAATCACAGAGTCAGAGTGGAAGGGACTTCAGAAGCCATCTACTCTGACCCTTACTTGAAAAAACTACAGACTTCCTCTCTACAAACTATTCAATGAACTGTCATCTAGGTTTTGCTTTGAAGATCTTAAATCAGAAGCTCACTGCTTCTGGTCTTAGTCAAATCTACTTTAGCAAAGTTCTAATTGCTAATTTGGTTGCTACTCTTTCTTTGTGGCCTCCTCCATTTATTCTATGACAAAGATTATCTTTTACAAGGTCATTTATGCACAATTGAGCATGACCACCCACTGTAAAACCAAATGCGTCCATACATATGTCTAGAAATGCATAATAGTACCAGGAAATCTCTTTTCTTTATTCATTCTTTGGATTAGGCAAATTATAGATAATCCATTTCCTAGCTCTTAAATATTGTGGAATAGAGTTTTACAAATGTCCAAAATTCTTGAAAGCATTGTGAGGATTTGGATTAAATATAAGTAGAACTGCTTGACATGTAGATGATGTAGGTGACTCACCCACTGTTGCATTGGTGGCATTTCAGTTAAGCTATGAAAAATCAAATGTTCCATAATCTCTATGACCATACATTGCCTGCTGCCTGAAATGCCAGCTTTCATAGCTTCTTCCTTATATTTAAGATGTTGGATCCTCGTTTGCAATGTAAATAGCTTTGGGGACATCACACTTTTGTCTGTGAGTCAGTTGAAAACAGTATGTTAGAATGTAAAATAGCATTTCCTCCTGGAATTAGGAAGGGCCTGAATTTGAATCTCACTTCTGACATCTGTTGTTTGCTTATGATCAAGTAACTTTTCTGCTTTAAGTCCCGTTTTGTCATCTCTAAAATGAGACTAATTGTCTGTAGTACATACCTACTTTTCAGGATTGCTTTTTAAGGATCCAATGAGATAATGGATGCAAAGTGCTTTGAAGTCTTTAAAATGTTATGTAAATTCCAACTGTTATTAATGGCACTTCAGTATGAATTATGACATTGGTCAAGGTCCTGATGTACTTGTGTACATGTGTGAGGGCATGAAGGCCTTGGGTTTCTGAGCATGGTGGAGGAGGGAACAGGGTATCACCTAAGAAAGAAAAAGACACAGAACAGGGAAGTACTGAATCTAAGAAAAAACTTACCTATTTATTAGTCTAATATCTGATTAGGCTTGTATAAAAGAGCTTTGATAATAATAATAGCTAGTAGCATTTAGATAATTCTTTAAGTTTTACAAAATACTTTATAAATAATATTGCATTTGATCCTTACAAAAGCCATTGGAGGTAAATGTTACTATTATCAATGTCTTATAGAAAAAAAACAAACAAAAAAACTGAGGCAGGCAGAGATTAAATGACTTGCCTAGGGTCACACAGCTAGTAAAAATTTGAGGCTGAATTTGATCTCAAATTTTCCTTACTCCATGTCCACTATGTCACCTAGCTGCCCCAATCTTACTTGCAATGGCCTTAAGGCAAAGAGAATCAGATAATGACTTGTTTTAGCACCCGATCTATCCTTAGTTGAATGGCTGAGAGTAATAGTATCTCCATGCACTCAATTATTTCCTTTTTAAAGTCAAGGCTTTTTTTTTTTTTTGATTGAAACTAAGTTCAAAATATGAACCAGACCTCATTTTGTTGTTTTATGATCTAGAAGAAAACAATTCTATTTGAAAAGCTTTTTAACACTAATTCTAATGATCTATTTTCATCTTTCTCTGGATTTATATTTCATTTAATGACAATAAAAAACTAGATGTAGATGGTTGGAAGGAAGAAATTTGGTATCCTTCAAGGCTCTTTCTTGAGAATTCTCTTTTCACTCTATACTGTCTCACCTGGTGATGTTATCATCTCACATTGGTTCAATTAATATCTCTATGCAGAGAATTTCTAGATTTATATATCTAGCACTAGCCTTACTCCTTAACTGCAGTACCACTTCATCAGCTGCTTTTTGGACATCTCACACTGGATGGCCTATAGGTATCTCAAACTCAGTATGTCCAAATCAAGACTCATTGTCTTTCCTCTTCCCCTTTTCCCCAAATCAATCCCTTTTCAAAACTTCTCTATTCCTATCAAGAACGGTACCATTCTTCTAGTCACATAATCTGATCACCTCCTTGTCACCCTTGACTTCTCACTCTTAATCACCCATTCATCCTATCCACTGACAAAAATCTGGCACAGCTATACCCTGGTACAGGCCCTTATCACCTCATACTTGGATTATTGCAATAGATTTCTGGTTGATCTTTCTACCTTGGTTTTTTTTTTTTTCACCCCAGTATGTCATCCACTTAGTTATCAGATCTTCCTAAAGTGCCAGTCTGGCCATGCCACCTCTCCCCTCCACCCCATTCAATGAACTTCAGTGCCTCCTTATTACCTACAGGATAAAATATAAATCCCTCTGTCTGGCTTTTAAAAATAATCATAACATTGCCCCTTGCTGCCTTTCCAGTCTTACACTTGGACTTTTGCCCTTGTACTCTACAACCTAACAAAACTAATATACTTGCAGGTACTCAAACATA
The DNA here is from genome assembly GCF_003287225.1 of Phascolarctos cinereus. Lineage (NCBI taxonomy): Eukaryota > Metazoa > Chordata > Mammalia > Diprotodontia > Phascolarctidae > Phascolarctos > Phascolarctos cinereus. Next base: position 104,867,454 of record NW_027555625.1, read on the forward strand.
ACATTCCACACCCTGTCCTTGTGCTTTTCCATTCTTCATTTCTGGAATGGTTTGCTCCTTCACTTCTGTATCTTTCTTTCCTTGACTTTCTTCGAAATTCAGCTCCAATCCCACCTTTTTCAAAAGGTCTTTTCGAATCTCCTCAGATTCAAAGGTTTTCCCCCCTTAGACCATGTTCCATCTTCTCTGTATATAATTTGTACATGCTTAGTTATTCAAATCTGTCATTAGACTATAAGGTCCTTGAGGGCAAGAACTACCTTTTGCCTTTCTTTGTATCCTCATTACTTTGTACAGTGCCTGACATATAGTAAATACTTCATAAATGTTTGTTGCCTGGCTGATTGGACACTACGGAACCTAGGACAGTATTAGTTTTTGGACAGCAATAGATATCATCCTAGACATGTATAAGTAGTAGATGGATGGCTGATGCACTACACTGGTACACACAAAATATTGAAAGAACTAAAGCAAAACCTCAAGGGATTTGAATAAATCCTCTGTGGAGCAGTCAGCATGAATCTTACATAGGAAGAAGTCATAGAAAGGCTGCAATCTGTATTACTAGAAATCACTTATTCATTGATCTATTGAAACAGCAAATAATTATATTCAAATAATGCTGCCTTAATTTTTATCCTTTTCTTTTGAGGGGTAAGTTCAGAAGGTTGGGAAGATCAGGTTAAAAACTGATCCTGGTATTTACACTATCACTAAAATTTGCTCCCTTCCAGAAAACCACAAGTAACAAAATTTGTGTACTTTACAATAGAATGAAGAGAAATTATCATACATGGGAGAACATACTAAGATACAATCTAGTTTTCTAAATACTTATGTTAAAGGAATAGGAGAAAGAATCTGCAGAAAATCAATGTCACTTTCTTCTTAGTGCTCTAGGTTACTGGCTAAGAATATAAATTGTGGAGAAGGTATTGACCTGCATTGGTAAAGGGAATTTCCTTATCTGGGAGTTCTCAGTACCAATGAAATCATAGGTTCACTCCCAATCCTTTTTCCTATGAAACTTATACATCAGGGGAATGTCAGAGATACAGTCTGGGTCAGTTATTCTTGGCTGTAAATCTAGATCCTTGTTTCCTATATGGAGGTGGCTGATACATTTGTGTAATCCTGTCTGTGGCTCCTCAGTACTTGAATTCTTTCTTTTAGGCTGCTTGCAGTATTTTTTCTTTAACCTGGAAATGCAGGGTTTTGGCTATAATGTTCCTGGGAGTTTTCATTTTTGTTTCTCTCTGAGGAGGTGACCAGTAGATTCTATTTCAACTCAGCCCCCTGATTCTCTGAGATCTGGATAGTTATCTTTTATAGTTTCTTAAAATATGTTGTCTAGCAATTCTAAAGGACTCATGATGAAAAATGTTAGCCACCTCCAGAAAAAGATCTGATGGAATCTGAATGCAAATTGAAACATTCTATCTTGAGCTTCCTGTATTTTTCTTCCTTTTGGGTCTGTCTTTTTCCACAACATGACTAACATGGTAATATGTCTTCCATTATTGAACATGTATAACATATATCAAACTGCTTAGTGTGTCAGGGAAGAGACAGATGAAGGAGGGAGAGATAAAACTTAGTACTCAAAACTTTTTTTTAAATCAATGTTAATTTTTTTTACATGTAACTGTAGAAAAAAAATAATCTTTAGAAAAAAGACCATGCACCATTTTTCCCCTTTTAAAAAAATGAGATATGTTGTCTAGGGTTTTTTTTTAATCACAACTTTCAGGTAATCCAAAGATTCTTAAATTTTGTCTCCTCAATCTGTTTTCCAAGTCAGTTGTTTTTATTATGAGATACCTTTCATTTTCTTTCATTTTTTTCAATCTTTTGACTTTGTTTTAATATTTCTTGTTGTTTCATGAAGTCACTAGCTCCTATTTGTTCCATCCTAATTTTTAAGAAGTTTGTTGCTTGGGCAAGATTTTGTGCCTCTTGTGTCAAGCCATTAATTTCCTTTCAAATTCTTTCTTCTGTAACTCTTACTCCTTTCTAATTTTTTTTCTCTAGAGCTTTAATTTAATTTCTAAAAAACATTTAAAATTCTTGTTTTTGACTTGTATCACCTCTTTCAAGAATTCTAGTTGAATTCATGGTCAAGCTGTGTTTTTCTTAGAGGCTTGACTTCTTTGTAGATGTTTTGAAGTCATTCTCCTTTTCAGGGTTTGTGTTTTGAGTGTCATTGTTAGTCACCATAATAGTTTTTAATGGTGGGATTTTTTTTTGGTTTTGTTTACATTCTTTTATTCTTCCAGCCTTCAGACTTAGGGAAAGGCTCTGTCTTCTACTACTGGAAAGGAAGGGAGGGAATGTTTGGGCTATTCCTGCTACTACTTTCTTGGGATATTGAGTGTGGTGTTATTCCTAAATCTCAGAGATAGCTCAGTCTGGGGATCTCTAAACTTAAAGTACTCCAAAAGGGGTGTGACCCTGGGCAAAGCCTGATTATTCTTCCTGCTTACTTTCAGCTTTGCAAACTCATTCCCCCCCCCCATTTAAACTGGTTTAGGCTCGTTTAAAGGTTTTTTTTTCCCCCAGTTTAAACTTATTTTAGGTGGTTTAAACTGGTTGTTTCCAGTTCAAACTGGTTTAAACTTTTTTTTTCTGGTTTAAACAGGTTTTGGGCAGTTCAAACTGGTTTTAGCTGGTTTTAAATGGAGTTTTCCATTTGAAACTTTTTTTTCCAGTTTAGCTGGTTTTAACAGTTTTTAGTGTGTGTGTGTGTGTGTGTGTGTGTGTGTGTGTGTGATTGAAACAGGTTTGGAACAGTTTAAACTTTTTTTTTTGTTTTAACTGGTTTTGGCAGGTTTTAACTGTTTTTTCCCAGTTGAAACCAGTTTTAGGCAGTTTGAAATGGCTTGAACTTGTTTTTGTCAGTTTTTAATGATTGTGGGAGATATGAACTGGTTTTGGGTGCTTTGAACTGGTTTTCGGTAATTTGAAGTAGTTTAAACTGTTTTTTCCCCAGTTTTTACTGATTTTGGACAGTTTAAACTGGATTAAACTAGTTTTCCCTCCCTAGTTTTTGGCAGTTTGAACTGGTTTGAACTGGTTTTTACCCTGGTTTCAACTAGTTCTAGCTAGTTTTTTTTTTCTGATTTTATGTAGTTTTGGCCAGTTAAGATTTTTTTTTTCTGGTTTAAACTGTTTTTTGCTGGTGTAAACCAGTTCAGATTGTTTTTCTCCAGTTTAAACTGGTTTAAACTCATTTTAGGCAGTTTATAGTTGTTCAGACTTTTTTTTTCTGGTTTAAATAGTTTTGGATGGTTTGACTTGTGAAAATATGAAAAGATGTAGACAAGACAATAATATGATTAGATGGGACTGGAATTGGTTAGACTTAAAAAAAAGTAAGCATTAATGGTTCAATACTAATTTGTCAGGAGATTTCCAGTGGGGTGCTAAGGAATCTTTTTTTGTCTTGTGCTGTTTAACATTTTATCAACAACTTGTTGAAAAGAATAAATGATATAATTATCAGATTTTCATATGATTCAAAGCTGGGAGGGTTAACTAACTATAAGTCTTGATGAAATTTAATACAGATAAATGTAAAGTCTCACAAATGGCTAAAAAAAGAACTTCATAGATTCAATATGGAACAGGGATAGTTAGCGGTTCTGGAAAAAAAATAATATCACTTAGTGTTAGTAGACCACAAGCTCCGTATAAGCCATCAGTGTAATATGGCAGCCAAACAAGCTAATGTGATTTTCATCTGCATTAAGAGAGGGATAACTTCCAGGAATGTGGAGGTGACAGTCTTGCTTTACTCTGACCTTATAGACCACTTCTGGAAAATTCTCTTTAGTTCAAGGCACCATAGTTTAGGGACACCGATATGTTGAAGAAAAGTCCAGGATTTGGCTGCCAGGGTTGTGAAATGTTGTGCCCATGCCATATGATGATTAGTTGAAAGTTTGGATGCCACAGGATGTGGTAGCTTCCTCCTCATGATAGGTCTTCAAGGAGAGGCTGGCTGTCTGATAACTTGATGAGTATACTGTAATGAACATTCTTTATTAGAATAGGTTGGACTAGTGTGAAAATGTGGTACTTTCCAAGTCCAAAATCCTTTGACAATGCTTATGAAACTGCATATCTACAGCAGTGGTTTTCAAACTTTTTGGTCACTTTATACCTTAAAAATTATTGAGCACCCACCAAACAGCTTTTATTCATTTGAATTACATCTATTGATATTTACAATATTAGAAATTAAATTTTTTTAGTATTACAATGAACATAATTGTTATTTCACAGACCCCTGAAAGGGCTGTAAAGATTTCTAAGGGTCTCTGGATAATACTTGGAGAATCACTGATCTAGGGAATATGACAATTTTTTTTTTCCATTGTGGATGGTTAGACCAATTTCTTTCTAATGAATATGGGTTTCATTGAGAGTTTTGTACTATCTGTCATCTCATTTAATTTAGTTTAACATTATCTGCAAATAGGAGATTTTGGGGAACCTGGACTTCTGTAGGGAATCTTAGACTTTGCAAAGGACATCCTTTGTGGCACTGACAAGTACTGCATGTCAGGATATGCCTCCTTAAAACATGTTGCTAATCAGACAGGATCAAACTCAGTCTCTTGATATGCAGTTTTATCACAAGGAATCAAAATAAAGTGTAGAAATTATTTAAATGTTCATTTTATAATTTCTACATAGACTTCGTAATACAAAAGGAGCACACCATTGTCTACCTCAGAATTTTAATAAATTCTGAAATGATGCTTTACAATATCACAAATGGCATAAATGACTTATAATCCACACTTGCATTTGCCTAAAAGGAAAAACTTAGCAGGAGTTTAAAGAAAAAACCATCTGCTTTATGTCAGTCCCAGAGTGACCTGCTTATTCAGCTATCCACATACCCACCTGTTCCACTAATGAGCTTAGTTTTTTTTTCCATATTCCCTCCTTGCTCCTTCTAAGCTTGACAGAGCTTTATGAAGCCAAGAGGTTATTGTCCAATAAAGATTTACTTAGCATAAACAAAATAGTTCTTTAATTAACTTCACCGTGAAGCATATTTCACAGAATATCTTCCTCCTTTTCCATTATGATCATGACCTTCATTACCTTCAAAGCTTTGACTGATTCCCTTTGACTCCCATAAGATTCAGGTTACTCTCAATCATTACTTACCAATCCACCCTTGCTTACCACTTTCCCTATACTTTTATTGAGGGGTAGCCTTGGAGTTCAAAAGGTCTAAGCAAAATGTAACTGTTCAACCCCTTTACAGTGAGATACAGCAAGGACCTGTAGCCTAAATTCAAATTTGGAGTATCCTATTCAGACATTTACAAAGAAGCCCATTCCCTTTATATAGCCACAGAGAAAAAAAAAAGATATTTAATTGCAGACTTTTCAATTCAATATGTCTTTATTAAAAACCAACCACGTGGGAGGCAGAGCTAAGATGGCAGAGTAAAAGCAGTGACTTGCTTGAGCTGTCCCCCAAACCTCTCCAAATACCTGTAAAAGGACTCTAAACAACTTCTGGAGCAGCAGAACCCACAAAAAGACAGAGTGAAACAAATTTCCAGACCAACACAACCTGGATGGTTGATGAGAGAATTCTATTGCACCAGGCTGGGAGAGTTCAGTAAGGGGCCCAGCAAACATGGAGTAGGCCTTAGGAAACTGAATCACTGGCAGCTGTGGCACTTTCCAGACTTCACAACCCACAAACACCACAGACACCTTAGAAAGTCAGTAGGAAAGGTTTGTCAGACCTGGGTGAGAGAGGAGGGCAGTCTGGCCCCAGCCCTGCCAGAGCCCCGGGTTGGTGGAAGCTTTTTCCAGAGCTACTTCCAGAGCTCTCAGCCCACATAAGATGAGGGGAGCCAGTGGTTGATCAGAAGGGGATTGCAGGGATCTCTTTGCTGTTGCTGAGGCAGGATTCTCTTGCTTTGCATGTACTTGGATCTGGGTCGCAACCCTGGGTGGTGGTCCAGGGGCAAGAAGTTTCACTGGTGTGGTGGAGCTTGTGGCAGTGGTGAGGATAAAATCCTCCTCACAGATCGAAGGCAGAAAAGAATGCTTGTGGTCACTCATAGACCAGAGCACAGACCAGGAAAAGAGGAAACACCTCTTCCTTAATCATACCACCTTGGAAGAAATGAAAATTTACAGGTCCCTAGAAGTATCTCTGAAAACAGCTACACAAAACCTTTGAAGCTTGGGACAGTACACCCTCCATACTGAAAGCATAGCCCTACCTTGACAATTGTCTGGAAACATGAACAAACAGTGGAAAAAACTCAGACCATAGAATATTACTTTGGTGACAAAGAATATCAAAACATACAACCAGGAGAAGACCACAAAATCAAATCTCCCACATCCAAAGCCTCCAAGAAAAAATATGAATTGGTCTCAGGCCATGGAAGAGCTCAAAAGAGATTTTGAAAAGCAAGTAAGAGAAAAAGAGGAAAAATTGGGAAGAGAAATGAGAGTGATGCAAGAAAATCATTAAAAAATGAGTCAACAGCTTGCTAAAGGAGACCCAAAAAATATTGATGAAAATTACACCTTAAAAAATAGACTAACCCAAATGGCAAAAGAGGTCCGAAAAGCCAATGAGGAGAAGAATGCCTTCAAAAGCAGAATTGGCCAAATGGAAAAGGAGGTCCAAAAGCTCACTGAAGAAAATATTTTCTTAGTAATTAGAATGGAGCAAATGGAAGCTAAAGACTTTATGGGAAATCAAGAAATTATAAATTAAAACTAAAAGAATAAAAAAAAGAAGAAGACAATGTGAAAAATCTCACTGGAAAAACAACTGACTTGGAAAATAGATCCAGGAGAGATCACTTAAAAATTATGGGACTATCTGAAAGCCATGATCAAAAAAAGAGCCAGGCATCATCTTTCAAGAAATTATCAAGGAAAACTAGCCTGATATTCTAGAACCAGAAGGTAAAATAGAAATTGAAAGAATCTACCAATCACCTCCTGAAAGAGATCCTCAAAGAAAACCTCCTAGGAATATTGTAGCCAAATTTCAGAGTTCCCAGGTCAAGGAGAAAATATTGTAAGCAGCCAGAAAGAAACAATTCAAGTATTTTAGAAACCAATCAGGATAATACAGGATTTAACAACTTCTACATTAAGGGACTAGAGGGCTTGGGATATAATATTCCAGAGGTCAAAAGAGCTAGGATTAAAACCAAGAATCACTTATCCAGCAAAACTGAGTATTATCCTTCAGGGGGAAAAATAGGAATTCAGTGAAATAGAGGACTTTCAAGCATTCTTGATGAATAGATCAGAGCTGAATAGAAAACTTGACTTTCAAATATAAGACTCAAGAGAAGCATGAAAAGATAAACAGGAAAGAGAAATCATAATGGACTTATTAAAGTTAAACTGTTTATATTCCTACATGGAAAAATGATATTTGTAACTCATGAGACCTTTGTCAGTATTAGGGTAGTTGGAAGGAAAAAAAATATGGATAGATAGATAGATAGATAGATAGATAGATAGATAGATAGATGGCACAGGGTGAGTTGAATATGAAGTGATGATATCTAAAAATAAAATTAAGGGATGAGAAAGGATTGTACTGGGAGAAGGAGGATGAGAGAGGTAGAATGGGGTAAATTATCTCACACATAGGTCCCCAGAAGTATCTCTGAAAACAGCTAGAGGCAAGAAAAAGCTTTTACAGTGAAGGGAAAGTGGGGGAAGGTGAAAGGGAATGAGTAAATCTCATTCTCATTGGATTTAGCTTAAGGAGGAAATAACAAACACACTCAATTGGATAGGGAAATCTATCTTACCCTACAGGAAAATAAGGGGGAAGGGGGTAAGAGAGTGGGGAGATGACAGAAGGGAGGGCAGATTTTGGGAAGGGGTAATCAGAAGCAAACACTTTTGAGGAGCACAGGGTCCAAGGAGAGAAGAGAATAAATGAGGAGTGGGATAGGATGGAGGGAAATATATTTAGTCTTTCACAGCATTACTATTATGGAAGTGTTTTGCGTGACTACACATGTAAACCTATATCAGATTGCTTGCCTTTTCAATGAGGGTGGGTGGTGAGAGAGGAAGGGAGAGAATTTGGAACTCAAAGTTTTAAAAATGAATGTTAAAAATTGTTTTTACTTGCAACTGGGAAATAAGATATACAGGCAATGAGGTGTAGAAATCTATCCTGCCATATAAGAAATAGAAAGGGAAGGGGATAAAAAGAGGGGTAATAGAAGGGAGGGCAGATTGGGGGAAAGGGCATTCAGAATGCAGGCTTTCTTAGGATGGGGGAGGGGAGAGATGGGGAGAAATGGAACTAAAAATCTTATGAAAATGAATGTTGAAAACTAAAAATTAATTAATTAAAAGTTTAAAAAAGAAAGAGATCCAACCATGTTTAAGGTGGGTTTTGGACATTTTGGACTCTTCCTGTGAGTACAATAGTATAAGAAAAATACCTGTTGAGTAAATTCCCTTTACCAAAGTGGATTCACAACTTCTTTGCATCTTCTAGTCTTAGAGAGTTGCTTAAGATACTAAAAAGCTTAGTGATTTTCCCAGGGTCACAAAGCTAGCACATATCAACAGTAGGCTTGAACCCAGGTATTACTAACTATGACACATGTCTTCTAACCCCTACGCCACAGCAGCAATTGAACTGAAGATCTAAAGGGGAAGAAAACCCAACAACAACCAATTATCGCTACTCTCAAGAGATAAAGAATTTTGTGTCCTTCTTCCACGCAATGTAGGAACTGGTTGGCACAGGAAAGGGGCATACCTCACACTCTTGCTCTAGAGATTGAGAAAAAAAATTTTTAATTTGGCACTTAAATGCCCTGTACCTTCATTTCCTCACCTATATAGTGCATTTGAGAATACCTGCTTTCAAAAACCCAGAATGCAAGGGTTTTTAGCCTGGGGTCTTTTGTTGTTAAAGATATTGATAACTGAATCTCAATATAATTACTTTCCTTTGTAATATCCTTTATTTTATTTTATGCATTTAAAAACAGTATGCTGAGGAGGCCATAAGCTTTGTCAGGTGCTAAGAGGGCCAACAACACACACACACACACACACACACACACACACACACACACACACACACAGAGGCACAAGGTGAAGAGCCCTGAGCATAGTGGAAGGAACTCTGGACCAGGATTGAGGAGCCCTAATTTAAGTCATGTCTCTGATCAGCTGCATAATCATGCATAAGTCAAGTCATTTAATGTCTCTGAACCTCAGTTTCCTCATTTGGATAATACTATTATTTCCCTGGGATCTGTGAGGAAAGCATATTATAAACTGTAAAGTTCCATAAAAGTTTAATTTATCATCATTAAATATTACTTCCTTTACCCTGTCTATCTGAGAGTTAATGTAGAAATTAAATACCAGACAAGGAAAACATTTTGGGCATGAGAAAGGGATTATGATTACTGGGAAAGGGGAACAAAATGAAATGAAGAGACCCTCTCTAGCTCTTTGTTTGCTGTCCTTGTCCTTCAATTTCCTCTCTTAGATTGTAAGCCCCTTGAAATAAAGTGCTATCTCTCAACTTATTTCTGTCCTTATCGCTTCCCTTACACATAGCAGGTGCTTAATAAATGTTTATTGGATGGAATTAATGAGTTCATTGAAGCCCAACTCTAAGACTACACTTTGAGAGGAAAAACAGATAATTCATCATGTGATCTTTAAGTTACAGAGACCTAGGTCATGCCTACATGATACTGAACAAGAAGATGAAGCGCAGGCTTGATTTAATCTTTCAGGTGCTTCCAGGTATTCATAATGTATACAAAACATTTAGATACTAGTTAAATTTTCTATTTCTCATTCAGATATTGGATATTTCAGAGACACAGCTGGTGATGGAACAAGAAAATTCATGTGGATTGAAATCAGAGTTAGATATGATCTCAGCCCAGTATGCTTACAAATCTTTGCTCTTATTTATGACCTTATAGTAAGTGGGGGAATTTATAGTTGTAACAGTAGGGGCAAATATAAAGACAGTAGGGTTGTAGATGGCAATGAAAGAAATAGTCTTTGATTCTATTAGAAAGGATTAGACGGAAGCTTTCTTGAATGGGATAATGTAAGAACCTTTCCAAGTTGTTGCAGTGCTTGCTGTGTGTGTGTGTGTATGTTTTATTCCTTCTCCTAGGGTAACCTTGTTAGCAGGAGGAATTACTTTTTCCATGGTGTGAACTTTCTAGAGGTTTTCTATCATAGCAATTACCAGAAAAGAAACACTTAAAATCCTAGGAAAATCTCTTGTTGATTACCATGGAATTATAGAATCATGGGATAGGGAGACCTTTTAAGAGGTCATTTAGTCAGTTGCCCTGGAGAAGTTGGACTGTGCCTATAGTATCCCCTCAATAAAAGCATTTCTTCTATGAAGTTTGGATTCAGTTAAAGGGCAACACTTGAGGACCTAGAGAGCCACATGTGGACTCAAGGTCACAGGTTCCCCCCTCCTGGCCTATACCATTCTATTGCCCAGAGGAGAGACACCTTGAGTCAACTAATCATGAATCTTCAGCGAAGGGGACAGTGTTCTCAGACGTGCAGAGAGGAGGAGGTCATAGTATTCCTGATGAAGGTAAAGCTTTAGGGGTGATTCACCCCTCTTCTGACTTGCATATCTATAACCTTGTGTTAACTTAGAGGATAGCATAATTGTGATATAATATGGCACCAATCTGATTAATTCAGGTATTTAATTAACAATACTAATTCACCTTATAAATTAATTATCTGGACTATAAAGACTTTTCATTTGCCACATATTTATATGATGATGATGATGATGATGATGATAACAACAATAATAATAGCATTTATTTAGCAATTTAAGGTTTGCAAAGTGCTTTTACAAATATTATCTCATTTGATCCTTCCAACGATGGTAGGAGGTAGGCACTATTATTATTCCCATTTTGCAGATGAGGAAATTGAGACAGACAGATGTTAAATGAATTGCTTAGGATCATAGATTTCTCAGGCCAGGTTTCAGCTTAGATTTTCCTGACTCCAGGTTCAGTTCTCTATCCATTGTGCCACATAGATGCCAAATAGGAGGTACAATAGTACACAATCAATAACTCATATTTATTTTAAACCTACTCTGTGTATATATGTATGCATGTGTGTGTGTGTGTGTGTGTGTGTGTGTGTGTGTGTATACGTGTGTGCACCCATGTGCATCCATATGCTTACTGCTATGGTAATACAAAGAAGTATAAGACATGGTTCTTGCCTTCAAGGATCTTCCAACCTTACTAAAGAAGGCAGTTAGGTGGCACAGTGGGTAGTGTACTGGACCTGGAGTCAGTAAATGAGTTCAAATCCAACCTCAGACACTACTGTGGACAAATCATTTAGCCTTTCCCTGCCTCAGTTTCCTCATGTGTAAAATGAGGGTAATAGCACCTATCAAAATAAGATAACACTTGTTAAAGTATTTTGCACACTTTAAAATGCTGTATAAATGCTAGCTATTATTAAGGAGTTGTACCTTTGAGAGGGACAAAAGAGTTCCTACTGTGTTGCCTTACACAGAGTTAAAGTTGCACACAAATATACCAGGGATCTGTAATTTAAAATTTTTGGTATTTCCTTCCAGCCTTATCCAAGATATCAACTCATCTTGGGTGTAAATACAAAACATCTGACTCCTCAGACATCATGCTGGACTCTCCTTGTGTTACTGCATCAAGATATATAAGATTATATTATGATGTGGAAGAGAGATAAATGGTACATGACTCATGAACTCCAAAACACTGTAGAGTCCACTTAATTGGGCTAGTGCAGAGACTGACTTCACTGGTAACCACTTGGAAAGTATTGATTATAGCATGAAACCTTTTAGGTCACTGTGTTCAAACCCTATGTATTAAGTACTGTTTTCCTTCAAGCAACTGATTTCATGTCCTATTAGCAGGCTTCTTATTTTTACCCTTTCACCAATCTCTCTCTCTCTCTCTCTCTCTCTGTCTCTCTCTCTCTCTCTCTCTCTGTCTCTCTGTCTGTGTCTCTGTCTGTCTGTCTTTCTAGAATTTTTACTAGCCAATATTTTAAGATGGCCTAACTTAATCCTGTTGAAGCTCTTCACAATCTGATTTCATCCTGTCTTTTAAGGTTGACTATACATTACTCCTCCTACGTTGTGCACCAGCCAAATGATCTACTTGTTCTCCATACATGGTATTCCATCTCCTACCACTATGCCTTTATATTCCATGCTTAGAATATTCTCCCTTCTCGCTGCCACTTCTTAGAAACCCGTACAAGTTTCAGTTTCTCCAGCTGTTAGTTCCTCCTATCCCTATTGCTGTATTTATTTTGTATGTATTCTGTATTTGCTTCTCCATTAATGTTTTTCCCCTATTTGGATGCAAGTTTCTTGAAGGCATGAACTGTCTCATTTGCCTTCAGTACTTAGCACAATACCTGACAAATAATAGATACTTAATAAATGCTTGTTGGCTGATTGTTACTTTTTCACCTTAAATTAGGTCAAATTAACAGCTATTTATTAAATACCTAAAATGTTTAAGGTACTATGCTCAGCTGTCAGGTAAGTACAGAAAAGTACAGAACTCCTCTGATGAAGTTTATTAATTAGCTGAAACAATGGAGAGTGGGACTCTTGACATACCCAATAAGGCTAGACTGGTGCAATGTGATGATATTGGGGAAATTTAATGAAATGAATGGCATAAAAGATCCATTTTTTCAAATTTTAAAATAATTTTACACACACACACATATGTGTGTGTGTGTGTATATATATATACATATATATATATACATATATATGTATGTATATCTATCTATCTATCTATCTATCTATCTATCTATCTATCTATCTATCTATATATATATATATATACATATTTTAGGCAAGTGGGGTTAATTGACTTGCCCAGGGTCATACAGCTAGTAAGTGTAGTAAGTGTCAAGTGTGTGATCTGAAGCCGAATTTGAACTCAGGTACTCCTGACTTCAGGGCTGGTGCTCTATCTACTGTGCCAGCTTTCTGTCCCATATGTTATTTTTTTAACAAGTGTTCAGGGAATTTTCAGGAGGAACTGGGACTAAGAATTTTGTCACTACAGGGTAAAGGATTCAGAGCACAGCAGTTGCCTGATCCCTCATTTTCTGGACTAGTGAAAATGAGTAGGGGACAGAAAAGGTAGATGGTGTAATGGAAGAGAAAATGGCCAGGAATTTTGGCAGAAGGGTTGGGTGGCAAATGGATTTCAGTTTAGGCATTAGTCATCAAGGCTTGATTTCATCATCCCTTCCCTATAGTTTTCTCTACTCGTCCCAGACCGTGGTTAATGTAAGCAGGCAGGTGACTAGGAGGCTGAGAAATTGGCATCCCTGAGATCAATAGCTGAGTTTGATTTGTTGTTGTTGTTATTATTAATTAGATATAAGGGGGGAGATATTAGACACAAGGAAATGAATTAACAGAAAGGATAGTGGGCTAGTCACAGGTGGAAAGAAAGAAATTACAGAGAGAAAACCTGAGTATGGCATGGGTACCCAGAGCTTGCTAAAAGACCAAGAAAAAGGCTCCCATTGTGGTAGGTAGATTTTCTGTAGAGGTTTTCAGGGAAGATAATGACAATTTCATAAAGAATTAGGAGGTGCAGCTGGGTGATGAGCTGTACCTTTGGGAAGAGCAGCCAAGTCATAGAGAGCCCCAATCCTTTGAAGTATTAAAATATATAAACTACCTGGACATCCATTGTTTCAAGTGAAACCTCCTTGCAGTAAGGCATCATCATTCAGCAGGTAAAATTCTGGTCTCAGAGCCTGAAAGATGTGGGTTCAAGTCCTACTTCTGACTCCAATTGACTGGGTGACTGTGGGCAAGACATTAGACCTCTTAGCCCTCCAGACAACTCTCTAAAGATTAGAAATTGTGTAGTGCATACTGATCTGCATTAGTAAAGGGAGTTTCCTTACTGGGAATTGCCTTTACTAATGAAATCACAGGTCTGGTGAAAAAAATCCTCTTAGAGATATATAAGAAAGGTGATATTATCTCCATTTTACAGATGAAGAAATTGAGTATCAGAAGCCTTAACCTGCTCAAGAGGTAATATGAATTTGTTCATAGGACACTGGACTTAGAGTCAGGAAAACTTGGGTTCAAATCCTAACTCAAGTACTGACTAGCTATGTGACCATGGCAAGCCCCTTACCTTACTGTGCTTCAGTTCCCTCTTCTGTAAAACAAGGTGGTCCGACTTGATGGCCTTTAAGGTTTCTTCTAGCTCTAAATCTCTGATCCTATGAATATACTGGTGTCAAGGATTAAGTGTTTAGATTGAAACTCAAGACCTCTGACTCTGGATCCAGTGTCCAGCCCCCCCCCCCCGTGATTTTTTTGTGTGTGGGAGACACTGAAAAGAATGGTTATTTCTACATTCTTCTTCCCCTAGCCTGCCATGGAGCTTGCAGTTTCACTTTTTTAGTGAAAGGACATGGTCTTTTAGAAAGAATTTGTCCCATTTCTCCCTCTTCTTTTTCTCTACCACCAGCCCTAGGCTTCACTATTGAGAGTATTGAAGTAATGCTGAATCAGTGATTTGATTGTTTCCAGTCTTGCTTGTAAATCGGTTTGAGAAAGTCTCTATTTGGGGGAGACATTACCCAATCTGCAGCTTTTGTATTACCTGTTATCCATCATGTATCAGGTCACCCCCTACTTGTAGCAGGTCATCTCCTACCTATTAACCCTCATTATAGTGCTAAGATGCAATAGTTCATCCCTTTTTGCTTACATGGACCTATTTGAATTGTCTTTATCTCACTACAAAAGTTGTCAGTAAAAGGTGGCTTCATCTTGAATCCCTTCTCGATCTCTAGTGATCAGCCCATTAATATATTGTTACATTGATGTATTTTAATAAAATTTTAATTCTTTTTCCTTAGTTTTGGTTTATTAATCAAGGTGAAAGCCCAAACAAAGAAATTTACTTTTAATAGAGCCTTCCCTCTCAGATTGTCTCCTATTTACATTGTATTTACATTACTACCTACTGCTGTACCCTAAGGATCCCGGGACTTTTCTAACTCACTTGTAGCTGAAACCTCCCATATGTGTTGTCTTTCCCATTAGAACAAGCATTTCTTAAAAGTAAAGACTGTGTAACTCTTCTTTTATATCCTCAGTGTTTAGCACAGTGCTTTATTCATAGTAAATGCTTAACAAATGCTTCATTCATGCCTTCATTAGTATATCTTGTATGTATATAGTTTGCTTGTAGTCTCTTACCTTAGGCTCTGAGTCATTAAACAGGTCATAAAAAAACCACTTTCGTTGTATTCTCAGCATTAGTAAAGAATGTGGCACATAAAAAGTACTTAAATGCTTATTTGCTGACTGCCTTCCTGCCTATACATATTAACAGGTCATTTTTCCTTTGTTTGGGTTCTCATATGGGTGACTGTGTATTTGTTTTTTAGCTCTTTCAATGAAAGCAAACACCATACTTAAGTTCTTCAGCAGAATCAACTATACCATGCAAATTGATAAGAGACCAACCTTTAAAGATGGGATCTCCTTAAGTATTATCTTGTATGCCAGCATAGTGGAATTGGGGCAGGGGAACAAGAGGATTGACCAACAGAGATCTTGAGGTCAGGGTCAAAAAATAGCAATAAGGAATCAATTAAGAGTGAATCAATAAACCATTTATTCCAGCAGTCCAGGGTAGATAGCAAGATGAAAAGCATATACAATGAGCCTAGGATCAGTTTTCAAAGGAAGAAATCAAAGCTATTAATACTCATATAAAATGCTCTAAATAATTAATAATTATATAAATGCAAATTAAAACAATATTGAGATACCACCTCACTCAAATTCATCAGATAGGCTAAGATAACAGAAAGGGAAAATGGCAAATGCTGGTGGGGATGTGTGAAAATAGATACAATAATGCTGTTGGAGGAACCATGAACTAGTCTAACTATTCTGGAGAACAATTTGTAACAATGCTCAAAGGGCTATAAAACTAGCTATACTCTTTGGCCAAGCAATACTGCTACTGGGTCTGTACCCCAGGAAGATCAAAGGAAAAAGCAAAGGATCCATATATACAAAAATATTTGTAGCAGCTTTTTTTTCTTTTTGTGGTAGCAGAGAATTGGAAACTGATGAGATGAGCATCAACTGAGGAATGACTAAACAAGTTATGGTATATGAATATGATGGAATACTATTGTACTATAGCACAAGAAATGATGGAGTGGATGGTTTCAGAAAAACCCAGAAAACTTATATGAACTGATGCAAAGTGAAGTGAGCAGAACCAGGAGAAGAGTATACATAGTAATAGAAATATTGCAAAGATAAACAACTGTGAAAGACTTAGTAACTTGGATCAATACAATGATTTGTCAGTACTTCAAAGGACTAATTATGAAAAATGTTATCCATTTCCAGAAAGAAAATTGATGGACTCAGAATGCAGATTAAAGCATATTTTTTCTTTTTTTAATTTTCTTGTCTCCCTCCCTAACCCACCTTCCACCCTGACCATAGCTAATGTGGAAATGTTTTGCATGATTTCATACTTATAATGAATATCATATTTCTTACCATCTCAATAGGTAGGTAAGGGAAGAGAGGAGAGAATCTGTAACTGAAAGTAAGAATAATTTTTTTTAAATGAGTCTGTATAAAAGATTTCTTGTATACAATTTTAATTGTATATGTTATTCAACATATTATTGTGTGAAATGAAGAAAAGATGTCTGTTTTCAAAACATGTGGTTATAGAAAAATAGCATATATGTTGAAGAAAAATGTATATTATTAGTTATAGAAGATAGACAATGGAGTTTTTATCTTAGTATACTTAGCCTCATAAAATCAAAGAAACCTGCCTGCCAGGCCAGACAGCAAGGAGAACTTTCTTAGGACTCTGGAATCCTCCACCTTCAGCAGTTAATTCTTTTTGTACTGATAAGAGGAGAAAATGAGACACTGAAGGACACTGGCTACTGTAGCTGGTCTTATAGGGGTCATTTATAGAAATATGGCTGATACAGAACAAGATAGAGTTGGCATGCTTTGCAACAAGGGCTGTTTTTAAGGTAGGGTGTTCATGTATTTTGCAAATATGTCAGAGAAGTTCACAGTGCAGTAACAGGGAGTTTGGTAAGGGATATTAAAGCAAGAATAGAAAGAAAACTCACTAGAAGTTGCCAATCTCAAGAAATTTACTGAAGTCAGTCTGTGTGGCCATCTGGGAAAGGTAATTTTGTTTACTTCTTCCACACTTATATGTGGTCTTTAGGTGTAGGGTGGCAGGACATGATTTATGGTTGGTCACCCAGCTATAGGAGCCAACCCAGCATAGAGCCCTCCTTCAGCACAGGTACAAGTTAGGGCAGTGATATAGAACTAGGGTCTGGTTTTTAATTTTCTGTGTTAGTGAAGAGGATGATGAGGTTCAGGAGTTAGGTCATCCAGAAAGAATTCAACAGGCAAATATTCTTCTAGTCAAGAGAACTTTATTGACGCAAAAGCACCAGGCTAACCCTGGGAGTAGATACTAGCAGTTTGTAGAAGACAGGGGTTTGTTTTATGCACAAATGTTTAACCACAGGGAAAGAGGGAGGCAGGAAAGGGAAGCAGGTGTGCTGAAAACAGTTCAAGGATGTGATCACAGAACAAGGAACTTAGCTTGCTCCAGTTTGGGGTGGTGGTGTAAGCACATACACAGCTGGGCTAAGGAAGCAAGGTTTTTGTTATCTGACAGAGCTTCCTGTTACAGATGAGGCAGATTTAGATGAGGCCCTTATAGCTGCTGGGCAAAAGTCAGCCTTATTGTTCCCCCCTCTATTGGTAAGGGAAATTGTTTGGGAAGATGGGATGCGGTCTCTTCTTTGGTAACTACTTCTTGCTGGCAAGGGGTATAGAGCTTTCCCTGCCTGAGTGGGGGTGGAGAGGAGAGTAAAATGAAGGGTCCAGGGATCCAGTGTCCAGGAGATGAGGAGAGTGTGTAACAGATATCCTTGTTGCATGACCATCTGCAGTTGGACAGCCAATAGTCTAGGAGACACAAATCTGACAAGCAAGTTCAATATGAAGGGAACAAATATAAGACATATTGAAAGTGATGTCAGAATAGAGGAAAAGAAGGAAATAAATCAAGAGCATCATGATGCCATTATTTACTTTTGACCAACAGGATTATCTGATCTTATTATTTCCTCAAAAGTTTCTACTCTGATTCCAATTCTTTTAGCAGGATCAGATGCTATTGAGGATCCAATTCTATATATGTAAATATAAGTAACGACACTTTTGCAAGTAGAAGCTTTCCACCCTTGAGTTCAATAATTATGCAAATGAATTTGCTTAGAAAAGGCTGACTTTATTCCAATTATCATGAAAGACTTGGGAGGATACATAATTAATTCCAAAAGTGCATATCAATAAACTGTTATAATAAGACATGTTTGTACCACAGAACACAGTATAAAGAGGTATTATTTCCACAACAGTAACAAACTTTGAAATTAACTTTTCCAATAATGTGAAAATAATCCATGTTACCCCCTCTAAGAAAATTTAATTGCACTGAAGTTCTCTTCCCTAAACCAAACTGAAGACACTTCTGATTTAGTTTTAGTTATTAATAGAATAACAGCTAGATCCCTCAATCAGTTGTACCAATACCCAATTATTCTTAAATCATTTTGAAATATTTAAGGACCTTATTCCATATAGACATATATGTAGTAACAGGAGATGATGCCACATACCCATTTGCTAAGTTTTTTAGGATATAGAAAGGAATGTAATCTGAGGCTGAATAGCTCAGATCTTAAACACACATTTTAGTATAGTAGCTTGGATGTATCCCAGCCTTAGCCTATGGGATAATGATTCAACATTGTGTTTGTACCTTTGTTTCACAAAATTCTTTTCCTTTTGTCTAATTATTCCCATATCATTCAGAAAGAATATTTTATTCCAGGGATTTAATCTTTCACATGACTTTACTGGAATACTAATTTACTCAATTGCTTGGGATATGGAATGACTACACATTCAGATTGAAAACAGCAAAATTTTACATACTTGCATTGTGCTTTTTACTAACCACTTGCTCTGATTATAGAAATTTGCCATTAAAAAAAGAAAAGAAAAGAAAAGAAAGCATGGAAATGATTATACTAAGTATGACATAATAAAACATCACAGTTTTCCAACCACGCAGTATCAATCCCACCTCATAGCCAGACTCAGGAATAGTCAGGTAGGAAACATTCCCTTTCAAAGGAACACAATGGGAAATTGACCCAGGAGATTGAGGCTAAGATTGTCCCCCCAGTTTTTAACAGCTGCAGACCTCTACCTCTATCACATTCTCTCTGAGTAGCTTGTGGCATTTCTGTCAAATGATGGATTATTGATCATTGATTATTGATGGATTATTATGATCCATAAGACAACTCAAAACACAATCCATTATGGTCCCAAGAGCTTTTACCTCAGATGGCAAGTTTCACTAATCAAAAATTTACCAGGACTCACATCTCAAATTTAAATGCGTCTTGTGCAAAAGCCAATCATTACAGATCACTTCTATACACTTGCAAATTATCAGCAAATCAGATTCATTGCTTAGGAACTCCATAATCCAAATAAACTCTTTGGTAAGTTTACAAATAAGGAGGATCAACAGGGACCCAAGAGAAGGGGCTTCCTATCCACCCAATCTACCTTTAGAGCTGCTGTGGGTTATGCTTTTTGACTAGCCCTGAGGACTGCTCTGAATGGGCAGAACCAATCTTGGTAAGGTTTCACCTCATCTCCTCTTTTACACACACAGTAATCAATTACCTGCTTTAGGTTTTAGCATTAAAACAATAACCAACAATCTTACAATTTTCATAATTATAGCCAAATTGTTTAGCTGTAACACAAATAATAAACTTCAGATGACATCAATTGCATTTCTAGATCATATAAAAATTATTGAAAGAAGGATGGTCTTACCAAATGCAGAGGCTGGTTGGCTTCTTTATCTTGACCTATCCCCATGGCTGTGTAGGCTGTGCACAGCTGCTTCTGCTGAACCTGGATGATACTTCCGTGCTTTCTGGGTGGGATACAGGGTGCACTTGGGCCTAGGGCCATTATCAGTAGGGCCCACAGGTAGCTTCTGCCCTTCTCCCCTTCCTTTTGCTAGGTGGAGGAGGGTGAATTTGCAGGTGTGTATGTGGGGGGGAAGGGCAAAATTTTCCTCTCCTGGTCTGATCTGGGGTGAGAGGGGTTAACAGAAAAAATATGGGACTGTTTACAATCTCTGAACTAAGATGCCATCTTGATTCAGAAGGAGGGAGGGGGAAAGGGAGTGACAGGATTGTAAGGAGTTGTTTGAAAACTCCTTAATGACCAATCTCAAAACTTCCAGAATTTGCTAAGATGTTTTAACCATCCTAACCTTTTCACTTCTACATCCACCCCTTAAAATTTAGAGTGAGGCATTGAACCTTTCAGACCTACATTCCCCAAACGAGTGCCCTTTCTTATGGTACCTGCAGCATGAACCATTGGCTATTTCTCTGAAAGAACCCATTTAAGGCAAATTCAAAGACATAACAAATCTAGGAATGAAATGTGGAGCTAAGTTCCTTGTCAACATCAAATTATTATTGCAACAAATTAGCTTGCAAATGGAAAATTAGTAGGCTTTTAAAAATTTACTCAGTATCTTTTCTTCCCTTTATCTTCAAATATATCACTGGAAATTAGGAAAAATGATTACATTCTGGAATCTTACATAGATAATGAATGTGGTAGTTCACAAACCTCCAAATTAACATGTAAAATATCCTTAGATGAAGCAGACTTGAAAATCACTCCCCTATTTTGTGCAAGGATTCCCATTTGCTCAGTAGGAATCCCATAACACAGAAAACTTTGCACAGGTGGATAAGAATTTATGACTAGATGGTTCCAAAAATCCTTGTCTTTGTTAACAACTTCATAATTTGACAGTACAATTCTTAATCTAAAACCACCCAGATTATAAGAGAAATTGCTTTTGTAACAACATAGGTGATACAATTGTTACAAATTACACAATATAAGAAAATTTAGAAATATAGCTATACCACAAGTAATTATCATATATTTAAAACTTGAAACAAAACTAATTAATTACCAATCAGGTGACCTTAATTTAGTTGGATGAGTAAATCAGATCTGGATTCATAATCACAAATGGTAATATTTTAATTTCTAAAGCCCAATAATCTTAGCACTTTAAAAGAAAAGATTATTATCCATAATTTCAAATTTTTTTAAGACACATGGTAACGATTCTTAGCTCCAAATAACGTTTTACTTCCTTAAAGAGCCAGAATTCCCTGTCCTTTTTTACCTTTGAGACTTATCAGATAAAGAGCTGACCTAAGCATTCCAACTCTCCAATACCATCCTCCTAGGAATTGCATATCCCTTTTGTAAGAAGATGCCTAATAGGGAAAGAAATGTGAACAGAGTACATAGGTAATGACAGGGAGAGGGAGAAGTCCAAAAGCTTGGAGAGGCTTGTTTAAAAATCCCCTTCACAAATCACTTTTCTTGGTCCTCTAGATTATATTGAGGACAGGCTATGTCGCAAAAAAAAAAAAAAGAGACACTTTCTCTTAAGGTCTCCCTTCTCAAATTTCTCCCAATGTGTGTGTGGGGATGAGAATCCCCCAACCTGTCCCATATCCAATATCCTGCAGCCACTCACCTCTTCTGGAAGAAGGCGAGAACAAGAGAGAAGAGATGGCTAAATGAGAGGCATCCTGCTCAAGAAGCCAAGAACCATCTCGACTGACTGCCTAGAAGTCAGAGAGAACCATAGCACCTCTCTGAGTAATTTAGGAACCAGAAAGATCCAGTCACAGGGCATAGACAAAGGAAAAGGGAGAGGGAGGGAGAGAGAGAGAGAGAGAGAGAGAGAGAGAGAGAGAGAGAGAGAGAGAGAGAGAGAGAGAGAGAGAGAGAGAGATTGAGAGAGAGAGAGAGAGAGAGAGAGAGAGAGAGAGAGAGAGAGAGAGAATGACTCTAACCTGTTGGCTAGGAGAAGGTCTGACCCTCTGATGGCTCCTGGGTTTTGGCATCAAAATGAAGAGGATGATGAGGTTCAGGAGATGGGTCATCTGGAAAGAATTCAAGAGACATATATTCTCATAGTTAAGAGAGCTTTATTGATGCAAAAGCAGTAGGACATCCCAGGGAGGTGGATACTAGCAGTTTGCAGGAAGACAAGGGTTTATTTTATGCACAATTTGGGGGCACTCAGCCAAGAGTGGAGTATGCTTCTACCTGAATATTAACCACAGGGAAAGAAGGAGGCTGGAAAGAGAAGCAGGCATGCTGAAAACAGCTCAAGGATGTGATTGCAGAACAGGGAACTTAGCTTGCTCCAGTATGGGAGTGCTAATCAGGCATAGAGAGTATGGGCTAAGGAAACATGTTTTTTGTTGTCTGAGTTTCCTGTTGCTGGGCAGATTTAGATGAGGCCCTCATAGTTGCTGGACAAAAGTCAGCCTCATAATTAATATTATGGAGGATTGGATGAGGATTGTTTTTGCATAGTAAATTAAGTGCCTGTCAAGATGCACTACAGTATTAGTATGGGGAAAAATCCACTTCCAGCAGTTTTCTGGGCTCAGTTTTAGTGAGTAGTTATTGGCATCATTACTTAGTAGGAGACTTTTCATCAACTGAGTTGATATATCTCTGGTTCCTAATTTAATGTGTGCATGTATTTTGCTGTTAGCAAGCTGGATATTATTATTGGTTAGTCTTGGTTGGAAAAAAAAAGCAGAAAGAAGCATGAAATACAAAATTGTGAACTCCAGCAAGAGTGATATTTAGGGAAGAAAACAATCCCATGTGAAAGAATTGTATGAACCAGAAACATTTTCTGATTTATCTTCCATGAGAAAGTCTTGTCATAGGTGTGTTGAAATTATATCTTGCTTTGGTTTCCCCTGACCATGCCATAGTATAATAAGCTAAGTATGAATAACCAGTGTAAGATAACAGTAATAGGAAATCAGTGTAAAAGAGAACATAGAAGTCAATTGCAAACATCCTGAGACTAGGTATTAAATTAGGAGAAGCCAGTTGGGCTTCAATGTTATGGCTCCTTTGTCTGATTAACTGCCCTTGATCTATAAGCTATAGAGAAGCTCTAGAGATGGGCAATAGAACCAAAAAATATTCTCTAAATTAGGAAACCCTAATGGGACACTGATAGTTTTGAGGTGATGTTGATAGGTTAATGGACCAAGCCTAGGGTGGTCTGACAGGAGTCATTTTGTATTTCACTACCAAAATTCTATAAAAATGGGACCCCAAAACCCTGCCCTCTGTACTCCTGTATTTGTATTTCCAAATATATTTCTTTGTATAATGAAGGTTCATACTTCCCAAGTGCTCCAAATTCCAATCTGGAATTATGTAAGTGGCTCTCTGTACCTCTAGCCCTGCCTTTATCTTCTCAAAACTGCTTACCTCCTTCCACTACCCAGTTCCTGGCCCTGTGTCATCTGCCTCTATACTCTAGACCTTATTAAAGTGAGATTGATATACTACTCCCTTTTGCTACCAGTGTGATCTTTCTCAGTAACCATCCAAAGAACAGAGTGTGTATACCTTTACCCATTGGGGATGGTTCCCCTCCTTTAGCTCATGAACCTGGTCCAAAGCCTGAGCCGATGGTGGATGATAGGACAATAAAACATGTGCCTCTTCCTAGGAGGGACCCATTCATTGTTGGTTTGTAATAGAACACTAGGTCTAATCAATTACATTTGCTCTACACCACATATTATCTGAAGTCTGACTTGAAAAGTGATTTTTAACCCTTCAGGAAAGGATTACTATTCTTTAGAAATAGCTTACAACAGCAACTGGCCCACAACAATTCTCACTGTCCTTTAGAGTATTAGGCTGCATCCAACCTGTAACCACAAGTGATTTAAATACAGCAATAACATGGGAGATAATCTTTTAATTTAACTCAGTTCAAGAAATACTTTTTAAGCACTTATTATGTGCAAACCAGCACCAAGTTGGTGTGGGAGAAATAAACAAACAAAAAAATATTTTAGATCAAAGCTTGCTGATTTTTCTGTGTCATAGACTCCTTTGTCAGCTGGTGAAACCTTCAGAACCCTTTTCAGAATAATGTTTATAAAGGTACAAAATAGAATACATAGGATCACAAGGGAAATCAATTATATGGAAATATAGTTACCCAATTAATAAAAAATAAATGAACAAACAAGTTATGGACCCCATATTATCCAGATTAATGACCCTTGCTCTAGGTGGTTCTTATTTAACTCTTCATCTGATTTCTCTAAGAAAATGCCATTAAAAATTAGTCTGTATTCATGGTAATGGTAAATTACATCAGGTTGTTATTATTACAGAGGCATGAGATTTTGGTGGGTGGAGACAAGATGGCAGAGTAGAGAAAGTAGAGATGGCACAGTAAGCTCAGCTTAGCATTCTCAACATTTTCCTCTAAAAACTTTAAAATAAAATTCCAGAGTAGCAGAGACAATAAAAGGCCAGAGTGAGACATTCTTCTAGGCCAAGACAATATTGGATGTTAGGAAGATCTGTGACATAGGAAAGGAGGCTGGCCCCAAGCCAAGTAGATGAAACACCAATGGTGGGACTAGGTGGTGAAGACAGAAACAGCAGCAGCTTTAGGAAGTCTCAAGCCAGAGATGGTAAGAGGACCTGGCAACTGATCAGATTAGGGTAACCCTAATCCTGTGCTAGCACTGAACACAAGACTAGAATTGGAAACTCAATTGCCTGTAGTCACTTCTGGGTCATAGCTCAAGGTGAAAGAAGCATATTCAGTCAAGAGGGGGTGGAAGTCCCAAGGAGCAGTCTCACTTCTTCTCCCAAGGGATCAGGAACCTTGAGCAAGAGTATTGTTTCAGGTCCAAAGTGAGGAAGGGCCCAGAGGACCAATATTAACTGCTGTCACAAGAGATCAGAGGCTCTTCATGGGTAGGGTCCAGAGTGAAGACAGAGAGATCAGTGACCACACTTCTCCTCAGATCACACCACCTTGGAAGCATCATAAACTTCCAAACCCATAGTATTAGCTTTGAAAATAGCAGTGCAAAAAAGCTTGAATCTTGAGACAGAGCTCCTTCCAACATCCTATGTTGGGAACAGAGCCAAACATTAAAATAAAGTTCAAAATCAAAAATTAGGGTGAAAAAATGAACAAACAACAAAAAAAGTAACTGACCATAAAAAGTTACTGTGTTGACAAGGAAGATTAAAGCACAAACTCAGAAGAAGACAATGAAGTCAAAAGGACTACAACCAAAGCCTCAAAAAAAATATGAATTGGACACAAACCCAAAAAGAGTTTCTCGAAAAGAATAAAAATTAGTTTCAAACTCAAATAATAATAGTAGAGGAAAAATTAGGTAAAGAAATGAAAACAAAGGAAGAAAATTATGAAAAGGCAATTGACAGCTTGGTAAAAGAGGCACAAAAAGTATTGGAGAAAATAACACATTAAAAAAAGAATTGGCCAAATGGAAAAATAAGTTCAAAATCCTCTGATGAAAATAACTCCTTAAAAATTAGATTTGGTCAAGTGGAAGCTAATGATTCAATGAAGAATCAATAAACAAAGCCCCCCAAATGAAAAGAAAATAGAAGAAAGTATGAAATATCTCACTGGAAAAAATATGATCTGGAAAACAGATCAAGGAAAGATAATTTAAGAATTATTGGATTACCTGAAAGCAGTGATCAAAGAAAGAGCCTATACAATATATTTCAAGAAATTATCAAGGAAAACTGACATAATATCCTAGAACCAAAGGGTAAGATAGAAATTGAAAGAATCCATTGATGACTCTCTGAAAGAAATCCCAAAATGAAAACTTCCAGGATATCATAGCCAATTCCAGAGCTCCCAGGTCAAAGAGGAAATCCTTCAAGCAGCAAGAAAGAAACCATGCAGATAGCATGAAACCATAGTCAGGATTACAGAAGATTTAGCAGCTACCACATTAAAAGAGACAAGAACTTGAAGTATGATATTTCAGAAGGCAAAAATTTGGAATTACAGCCAAGAATAACCAACCTAGCAAAACTTAGCATATTCCTTCAAGGGAAAATAGGATATTTAATGAAATAGAGTACTTTCAAGTCTTCCTGATGAAAAGGCTAGAACTTAATAGAAAATTTGACTTTCAAATAGAAGACTCAAAAGAAACACAAAAAGGTAAAAGTGAAAGAGAAATCATAAGGGACTCAAAATTATGGGAAATCTATATGGAAACATGATACATATATAGTCTAAAAACTTTATCATTATTGGAGCAATTAGAAGAGATTTACATAGAAATTATGAGGAGTGAGTTGATTATGTTGGGCTAATATAAAACAAATGGAAAGGATAGAAAAAAGGAAGCCCTGAAAGAAAAGCAAAGAGACAGGAATAATGGTAAAAAAAAATATTTCACATAAAATAAGTATTCAAGGAAGAGTTTTTGCAGTGGAGGGGGAAATGGCGGTGTGGGTGCAGACAATGCTCAAACCTTACTCATATCTAAGTTGGTTCAAAAAGGGAAAATATATACTTCCATACTAAATTGGCAATAAAAATATATCTTACCTAACAGGGAAGTAGGAGGGGTAGGGTGTAAGAGAAAGAGGAAGTTATAAAAGGGAGGGTAGATAAAAAAAAGGCAGTGATCAGAAGCAAAACAGACTTTAGAAGAGGGACACCCTAAAAAGCAAGAGAGAAGGATAAACAGAAGAAGATAGGATGGAGGGAAATTCACAACTGCTAATCACAACTGAATGAGAATGAGATGAACTCACCCATAAAATAGAAGTGAATAATAAATGGATTAGAAATCAGAATCCTTTGCTATGTTTTCTTCAATATTTTTTGTGCCTCTTTTACAAAGCTGTCAATTACCTTTTCATAATTTTCTTTCTTTGCTTCATTTCTTTACCTAAATTTTCCTTTACTATTCTTATTTGAGTTTGAAAATCTTTTTTGAGGAATTTTTGTTGGGTTTGTGTCCAATTCATTTTTTTTTTCTTTGAGGCCTTGGTTGCAGCTCTTTTGACTTCATTGTCTTCTTCTGAGTTTGTGTCTTAATCTTCTTTGTCAATACAGGTCAATTCCTTTTTTGTTGTTTGTCCATTTCTTCACCATAACTCTTGATTTTGAACTTTATTTTAATGTTTGGCTCTGTTCCCAACACAGGATGTTGGAAGAGGCTCTGTCTCAAAATTTAAGCCTTTTTGCACTGCTCTTTTCAAAGCTAATTCTATAGATTTGGAAGTTTATCCAACTCAACACCTGGAACTGAGAGACACACAAAGAGTTAAAATAAGGAGCTGGAGCAGAACCTATCATGATTCAGCTGAAGTTAAACAAAAAGGCAGGGGTAGCAATCATGATCTCAGACAAGCAAAAGCAAAAATAGAGCTAAATAAAAGGGATAAGGAGGTAAACAAGATTTGGCTGAAAAGAATCATAGACAATGAAATAATATCAATACTAAACATATATACATCAAATGGCAGAGAATGCAAATTCTTAAAGGAAAAGTTAAATGAATTACAAGAAGAAATAAATAGGGGCAGCTAGGTGGTGCAGTGGATAGAGCACCAGCCTTGGAGTCAGGACGACCTGAGTTCAAATCTCAGACCAGACACTTGACACTAGCTGTGTGACCCTGGGCAAGTCACTTAACCCCAACTGCCTTGCCAAAAAAAGAAAAAAAGAAGAAACAAATAATAAAACTATACCTTTACTTTCCCCTTTCAGTGCTACATAAATCTAAACATGAATAAGAAAGAAGTCAAGAAGATAAATAGAATCTTTGGAAAGTTAGATATGATAGACCTCTAGAGAAAACTGAATGGTAATAGAAAGGAGTATGCCTCAGCTATCATTTCCCAATGAAAGAACCCTCCCTTCTAACAAATAAATACTGTTAAGTAAAATAAATCAACCGTGGGTCACATCTGAAAATGAATTTCACTTTTCACATTCACCTCACATTTCATTTCCATTGTCATCTTTTCTAGGTTTGCTAAAAAATTGTATTTCATTTTTGGGCTCTTTGTGATTTCACTGGTACCAGAAGGAGCTAACCAGGGAGAAAAGGCATGCCAGAAAGAGGAAAGGAAACTCCAAGGGGAATGGAGAAGGTAACTTGGCTGCCCACATTCAAGGAACTTTTCTTTAGAGTACTAGGTAGGGAGAAGCTCTGATCTCTTCTGAGGCCTCTAGGAATCCTATGACACAAAGCTGAACTGTGATGTAGAGCATGGGTCTCTGGAAGAAGTAGTCCTAAGCCATAGTTAAACACCTGGGAAGAGGAATGGGAAGACAGAAAACAATTCAATTGTCATAGCAGTGTAGTGAGAAGGAAGGGATCATTAAGTTCAGGGAGTTCTAGGAATGACCAGTGTGATTCTAGCATACTTGAAATAATCTTTAGAAAAATTGCTTAATCAGAACTCAAGCCTCTGGCCATCAAGCAGAACAGTCCGATCAATTGATGTTTTGCTGCAT
Organism: Phascolarctos cinereus; assembly: GCF_003287225.1. Lineage (NCBI taxonomy): Eukaryota > Metazoa > Chordata > Mammalia > Diprotodontia > Phascolarctidae > Phascolarctos > Phascolarctos cinereus. The sequence continues at coordinate 104,896,124 of NW_027555625.1, forward strand.
TCATTCTGACTCTTTATTTGTGATATTATGATTCAAGATGATCACATGTAATTGATGATAATAATACTAACTAGTTAATAATATATAGTATTTTAAAGTTTGCAAAGTCCTATACAAATATTATATATCCTCACTGTAAAAAAAAATCTGATTTCAATTTAGAAAAAATGCTGGCTATTTAGTATGCAAAGATGAACTGATACAGTTCCTGTTATCCAGAAACTTACAAAATAACTGCTTGGAATAATGATGATAATCATAGCTAGATTTATATGGTATTTTAAGATTTGTAAGATATTTTGCATATGTTATTTCATTTGATCCTCATAAGACCCCTGTGAATTAGGTTCTATTTTTATCCCCATTTTACAGATGAAGAAACTGAGATTTGCTAGAGGTTTATTGACTTGTCCAGTTTCAGGTTGCTAGTAAATATCTGAGGCAGGATTTGAACTTAGATCTTCCTCGCTCACAGGTTCAGTGCTCTATCCATTCTATTGTGTGAGAATAACACAACAGAAAGATGAAAACAAAATGCTGTTGGAAAGCTGGAGGAGATATGACTTTCAGCCAGGAGGATCAGAGAAGGAATGATTCATGGAAAATTTGGCATCTGACATGGGGATAGGAAAGGAGTGAATTCTGGAAGAACTTGTGTGAATATACAGAATAGTGACAGACAAGACTAGGTGTATCATAGATTTAGAGTTAGAAGGGAGCAGAGGTCATCTAATCCAACCCTGTCATTTTAAAGAACATGAGGCCTAGAGAGGTTGGATTTTTTGCCAAGACTCACAACTAGTGAGTGGCAAGCTAAGACTCAAACCCAGGGCCTCAGGCACCAGGAACATGTTAGCACCTTGCCTCCATAACTAGCAGTGAAGTTCAACAGTACTATTGTATGGGAAAGGAAAGAAATATAAAATAAAGCTGGGAAGGTGGATCGGGATTGGGTTGTAGAGGGGCTTAAATGTTTCTTTTTAGTTGAGAAGTGATACAGAACTACAGAAAGTATTTTTTTTTTTTAGTATGGGAGTGATAACTCACATTAGAAAGGTTATGTTGGCAGTTCTGCTAATGATTATTTAGAAAGGGGAGAGATCACAAGTAGAGAGACTAGTCAAGAAGCTATTGCTGTCATTCAGGCAAGAGATGAACTAGGATGACAGGCGGTGGAAAGGAGGACAGAAATATAATGAGATGTGAAAATAGAATCAGCAAGATTTGGCAACCATAACTAGACGTGGGAGGGGAGGCAGTGATTTTAATCTTTTCTATTGCCAAAATTTGTGAAAATGGTCAGTGGGATTGATTTCTATTTTTTTCCCCTTTCCTTTGCCAATACTTAAGTGCTACAAGGGCCAGGATTGCTCAGAGCCTACACAATTTCTGTATTACTGTATAATTGATTATTGCCCCTTCCTGAGAAGGGTCTCCTGGCTCATGTAGAGTAGTGAGGAGAATATACAGTGAATAAATGTGTTGTTTTGTTCTTTCTTTTTTTACCTCTTGAAACAGTCTTGACTTTATTTGTCTAGAAACCTTCAGTTTAGGCCCATAGAGAGCTTGGTCAAAAGGAAAGGGAATCTGAGCAGTGTGTATACAGCATTATGGAGAATTCTCTTATGCCCAAACTTCCAAAAACTCTGACAGTTGCTAGGAAAGACTATTTTTGAGTGATATTATATAAAGGCAAAACCATTCAGTAATTGTATTTACCATTGTGAATACTTTTCCAGTTCTCCTTTTCTCTGAGATATTCATTTTTTTTTTTTACAAGCCTAAGGTAATAGATTTTTGGACCCTTTGTTTGCAAGAAAGAATCTTCAAATAGGTTCCTAGGATAGATGCCTGGTAGCATCACTGCATTTTTTCATGATTCTGAACATATATTGATTCTAAACTCAGATAGGATTGTAGGTACACTTCAAGTTTGAAATAGGTCAGCATGTTGTAATAGAGCCAGAGTTTGAGGTTTTTGTTGTCTTGATCAACTAGGAACAAAGGAGAGTTTGGGGAGTTCTGACAAACAGATGGAATCTCTGATGGTATCTGTCTTTGACCTCTGTGCAGAAAGCAGTTCTTTGTTTTTGCCAAATTAGAGTGACTATATATCAAGGAAGCCAAATATATGTGAATTTCCCCTCCATGATATTGTAGGACAAGGGCATGTCAAATGCTGGATTATAGAAAAGATTACAGATCTAGAAGGCGAGCTAGTCCAAACATCTCATTTTTCAGAGAAGGAAATGAGGCCCAGATCAGAGAGTAACTTTGCCAGATAGGTAATAAGGGCAAAGGCAGGACTCAAATCCAGGTCCTCTGATGTCAGCGTCATCTCTCTTTGCATGTTAAAACACTACCTCCTAATTCTTGATTTCAATGTTAAGTTCAGACATTTTACCCATTAAGTCGTTGTTGTGGTGCAGTCTTTCAATTGTGTCTGACTCTTTGTGACCCCCTGTGGGTTTTTTGGCAAATATTTTGGAATGGTTTGACATTTCCTTCTCTGGCCCATAATTTAAGGTAAGGAACTGAGGCAAACAGAGTTAAGTGATTTGCCCAGCACCATACAGCTAGTAAGCATCTGAGACTAGATTTGAACTCAGGAAGATGAATCTTCTTCACTTTGGGCCTGGTCCTCTATCCACTGTATCATCTAGCACCTCCTTTACTCATTAAACTTCTTTGCCATGCTGTTAACTAGTGAATGAGCTGGCACTGAAAGATGCAGGCAGTAGAGGTGACAAGAAAGTGAGGCCTGGGGCCTGCATCATCCACAAACTGAATTACCATGATAATCACCAAAATAGAAAGAAATAACAATATCTTCTTGACATTAATAATGAATACATGAAATTAATTTAATGCCTTATCTTCTGAAAGTATAAGCGAGTTAAGAGACATAAATTCATGGATAACAGCTTCATAAAATGCTTTTAAAAGGAAATGACAAATGCCTGGGAGTGTGAATTTTGCAAAGCCTGCCAATTTTTCCTTTTGTAGTATCTCTCATATAATATCTCCCTTCTCACCTCTGATATTGCCACCGCTCTAGTGCAGGCTTTTATCACCCCATACCTGGACTATTGTAACAGCTTACTGGTGGGTCTGCCTGACTCAAGTCTCTACCATTCTCCATTTAGTCACTAAAGTAATTTCCCAAAAGGATCAGTCTGACCATGCCACCCCTCTACTCAATAAATTTCAGTGGCTTCCTATCATCTCCAAGATTAAATATAAAAGTCTTTGTGGCAGTCAAGGCCTTTATAGCTTGGTCCCATTCTACCTTGCCAGTCTTCTTACATATTACTCCCTCCCCCCAAATCCACATAGACTCTGTGTTCCAATAACATTGGCCTTGTTTTTCCTCCATCTCTTGACTCTGGACATTTTCACTGGCTGCCCCCCATGCCTGAAATGCCATCCCTCTACATCTCTACTTCCTGGCTTCCTTTGAAAGCTCAGATAAAACCCAATCTTCTACAGGAACCCTTACCTAATCCTTCTTACTTCTAGTTCCTTCCCTGTGTTGATTATTAACCTATATGTTATAGCTTATTTGTACATAGTTGTCTGCATGTTGTCTCTCCCATTTTGAGAGCATAGACTGTCTTTTGCCTTTCTTTGTAGCACAATGCCTCACACATTGTAGGGTTTTAATAAATGTTTGTTGACTAATCAATGGACTTCCTTTGAAAGGGAACTGGATTTCAAGTCAGAAGATATTGGTTCAATTTCAAGCTCTCTCATTAGCCATCTAACCATAACCAATCATTTACTCTCCCTGAGCCTCAGTTTTCTCAGCTGTAACATGAAGATAATAATCCTTGTACTAATTACACTTTAACAGTTATTACTTGTCTGCATGGCAGAGTCTCAACAAAGATTTGTATAGTTGAGTGAGTAATTACTAGGCTTTTTGATGAAATGTTGCTTGGTTAGCACTGCATACTGATGGTGGAAGCAAAACACTATACGGCTGGATGGATCCTTAATTCGACTGAGATATATTTATGTTCTAAATGTTTACCTACATTACATATCTAATGCATTAGATTCTCATTGTTTCTGTTAACCCAGATCGACAGCACTGACCATTTATCTGTTTCTTGTAGTTTATTTGCTGATACTCTTCATCTACACACTTCTGTTTCTTTTTGTACATTTTTTTTTATAAAAGGCTACTACCCCAGAATCAATCCCTTGTTCCCTGACTGTACTTAATCAGTATTTCTTCACTAGTGAGTCATTCTGAATTTGTTAACCATGAATAGTGTTGTTTGTAAATTTCTGTCTCTGTCTCTCTCTCCCCAACTATCTATATCATTATAACTTCCCAATGATTCAATTCTGACACATCCAATAGAATACGCCTTTTTAATAAAACACACGTAGCCCAACAAAACAAGTCTGGGTGTGGCAGTAAGCAAAGTAAAGAGCGAAAGGTATAGTTTAAAGAACCAAAGACCTTAAAAGCAAAGGATAGTTTTGGTTTATCATAGATACTCCCCCAGAATCCTTTGTTCCCTAACTTCCCACTATCCTACACCTGTGAATCCTCATCTTTATATAATACCATGTAAAGCACTCTGCAAACTCTAAAGCACTATATGCATGTTAGTTTTTATTATAAATATTAATTTCTTTATTGCTGCTCCAGAAAGGCAGACAATCATGAACTTCAGATGATTTCTTCCAAGAATTTCTGTTCAGCTGGGCCCTTGCTGCTGTTCAACAATTCTACTCTTCCTTTATTGTTTCATTTTATTCACCACTGTGACTATTCCAAAGCTTTTCTTTCCTTCCACGCTGACCACCAAAGTCAATACAGCAAATTATTTAATCAACACTCACCATTGTCATCTTCCTTAGCCTCCTTCCTCCATTCTTGTAACATTCTCAACATCATCATTTTCCCTTGCTTTCTTCCTCTAACCACAGAACCACAGAAACAGAGCTGGCACTATTACTAAACAAGCTTAATCTTTGTATTGGTGCCATTAATTACATTCCCTCCTATCTCCTCTAGGATTGTGCTCTAGTAGTCAGTCTTTTTTTTTTTTTAATGCATTGTCAGTGACTCCATTTCCACTGATTCCTTGCCATCATGATACAAATATATGCAAGTGTCCTGAAATGGGAAAAAAAACTCCTACCATTGTCCTTTGTAAGCCATCCAGCCTCCTCACTCCATGACTTAAAATCAAATGTCTTTATTTTATGCTTTCACTTTTTTTGCTATCATTCTCTCCTTATCTCTTTGCGATGGGCCTTCCAAACCTGCTACTTTACTGAAACTGGGTATTTTATGAGGTCACTTATAAAATATGATGTCAGAATAGTATGGTAGATAGGGCATTAGAATTGGATTCAGGGAGACCTGGGTTCAAATTGCACCATTATACACTTATTAGTGGGAACCGAGGCAAGTCATTTAAACTCCCTGTACTTCAGTTCCCTCATATGTAAAATTATGCAGTTGGTCTCTAGGGTACCTTTTAGTTATGTCTGTGACCTGATGATTTTTAAATAACAAATATAATGACCTCACTTTCTAGTCATCATTTTTCTTGATATTTATGAAGCCCTTAACACTGGATCTTATTTGATACTCTGTCTTTGGAATACTGTTATTGAATATTCTCTCTTCTTTTACTTTCAGAGACAATGCATTCTCCTGGTTCCTCTCCTTCTTCTTGGATTACTCTTCCTCTGTCTTCTTTGTTGACTTCTCATATTCTCTGTCCCTTTAAGTTGTCTAAACATCTGTCTTTGGATTTCTACCCTATTTCCCTTAATAATTATATTTTCCCATGGCTTTAGTTATCATCCCTATGAAGCAACTCCTAAATTATGTCTCTAGCAGTGACCAATATTCTGAGTTCCAGATAACACATCCTTAGTTGTCAATACTCTTCTTGGACATCTCTCTGTTTCCTCAGATTCTATGTAAGAAATCTGAATTCATTGTCTTTCCCACTAAGCCCATTCCTTTCAATTTCATTGTTTTGGTCTATGGCACCATTATCATTATCAATAAGTTTTGGGTATATTGTCCCACCTCATATTCCATCAGTTATCTGTCCTCTCACATCTCTTCCAATAAATGGTGTTTTCCCTTTTGTTACCTTTGCCAATCTCATGGGTATGAGGTGGAACCTCAGAGTTGCCTTAATTTCACTGCATTTCTTTTATTATTACTAATTTGGAACACTTTTCTCATATGACTACTGATAGCTTGGATGATATAGAATGTGAGAACAGCTGATTTGTTTCCTTTAAGTATTTACCTATTGGGAAATGGCTCTTGTTCTTAAATATTTGAATCATTTTTTTTTCATAATAGTGTGTATTTCAGACCCTTATCAAAGAAACTTCCTCCAGAATTTTCCCCAGGTAATTGCTTTACTTCTATTTTTAATTGCAGTGATTTTGTTTGTGCAGAGACTTTTCAATTTTAATAGATTATGCATCCATTTTATCTTCTGCAATTCTCTCTATCCTTTATTTGTACATGGATTCTTTTTTTTTTGAAAACAATGTGTAGTATTATAGGTTTCCTGAAATGGAAATTTATTGTTTTTCTTATTTTTTATTTTTTAATATAAATTTATTTATTTTTAGTTTTCAACATTCACTTCCACAAATTTTTGAGTTTGAAATTTTCACCCCATTTCACCTCTCCCCCCACCCCAAGATGGCATGCATTCTGAGTATTCCTTCCCCTAGTCTGTCCTCTCTTCTATCTCTCCCCTCTTCTCTTATCCCCTTCCCCTTCTATTTTCCTGTAGGGCAGGATAGACTTCTATACCCCATTTCCTGTATTTCTTATTTCCCAGTAGCATGTGAAAACATTTTTTTAAAACATATGTTTAAAAAACATATGCGGTCCTTTAATGTACAAGCTGCTAAATCTTGTGTTATCCTGATTGTGTTTCCACAGTACTTGAATTGTTTCCTTCTGGCAGCTTGTAATATTTTCTCCTTGAGCTGGGAACTCTGGAATTTGGCTATAACATTCCTAGAAGTTTTCCTTTGGGGATCTCTTTCAGGAGGAGATCTGTGGATTCTTTCAGTTTCTCTTTTGCCCTCTGGTTCTGCTATATCAGGTCAGTTTTCCTTGATAATTTCTTGAAAGATGATGTCTAGGCTCTTTTTTTTTTTTATCATGGCTTTCAGATAGGCCAATAATTTTTAAATTCTCTCTCCTGGATCTATTTTCCAGGTCGGTTGTTTTTTTCCAATGAGATATTTCACATTGTTTTCTAATTTTTCATTCTTTTGGATTTGTTTTACAGTGTCTTGATTTCTCATAAAGTCACTAGCTTCTAATTGCTCTATTCTAATTTTAAAAGAAGTATTTTCTTCAGTAATCTTTTGGACTTCCTTTTTCCATTTGACCAAATTTTCTTTTTAGGGCATTTTTCTCCTCATTGGATTTTTGGACCTCTTTTGCCATTTGGGTTAGGCTATTTTTTAGGTATTATTTTCTTCAGTATTTTTTGGGGTCTCCTTTAGCAAGCTGTTGACTTGTCTTTCATGATTTTCTTGCATCACTCTAATTTCTCTTTCCATTTTTCCTCTACTTCCCTTACTTGCTTCTCAAAATTCCTTTTGAGGTCTTCCAAGGCCTGGGACTGATTCATATTTTTCTTGGAGGCTTTGGATGTAGGAGCTTTGACTTTGTTGTCTTCTTCTGGTTGTATGTTTTGATCTTCTTTGTCACCGGAGTAAGATAATATAGTCTGACTCTTTTTGCGCTGCTTGCTCACGATCCCGGCCAATTACTTGAGGTTTAAACTCTTTGTTAAGGTAAGAGTCTGCTTCCAATGTGGAGAATATACTGTCCCAAGCTTCAGCTGTGCCACCCTCAAGGCCACACTCTTAAGAATGGAACTGAGACCGTGTGTTCCTCTCTCAGCACCTCAGAAACAGACTTTTCCCACTGACCTTTTAAGTTGTCTTTGGCATTCATGAGAGTCTGGAAACCTCCACAGCTGCCTGCAATTCAGTCCTCTGAGGCCTGCTCCAGGTTTGCTGCAGCCTACGCGCCCATGCCGCACTGGGCTCAGCTCCCAGACCCGCGCAATACACCTTTCTGATAAACCATCCAGGTTGTCTTGGGCTGGAAATTTGTTTCACTCTGTCTTTTTGTGGGTTCTGCTGCTTCAGAATTTGTTTAGAGCCATTTTTTATGAGTATTTGAAGGGGTTTGGGGGGAGCTCAAGCAAGTCACTGCTTTCACTCTGCCATCTTGGCTCTGCCCCCTACATGAATTCTTTTAAAGTTACTTTTATGTATATGTCATGCATCCATTTGGAGATTACTGTAGGTTTTTTTTAAAATCTAAACCTAGTTTCTGCAAGATTGATTTCCAGCTTTCCTAGAATTTTTTGTTGCATGTCTTTGGATTTATCAAACTTGATGCTACTATGTTCTTTTGCTTTTGTATGTTTGTATTGAATCTGTACTATGAACTGACTTCTCTATATTTTAACCAGTACCAAAAGCCTTTTGCAGATTACCTTTTGTAGTACAATTAGAGATATGGTACAGCTAGGTTCCTTTCCTTGAAAAGTTCCCTTCCTATTGTTTCTATTTAAATTCTTGACCTTTAGTTTTCTGAGATGAATTTTTATGTTTTTTTTTTCCTGGCTCTATAACACAGTCCTTTGGTAGTTTGGTATGGCACCAAGTAAGTATATATACACTGAATAAGCAAAATAATTCACATAATATTTTCATTTTTATTATATTGATATGATACAAACATGAATGATTATTATATCTCCAGCCATTTAGGACTGTTTTTACTTCTTGAAAAACTGTTTTGTAGTTGTATTCATATAGCTCCTATGTATTTTTTTGTAAATAGAATACCAAATCTTTTATACATCTTATAGTTATATTGAATGGTATATTTTTAACTCTTCATGATGGGTTTTATTGGTAATATTTAAAAAACCTGATGATTTATATGTTTGTTGTATATTCTATCAGTTAATTAATTAGTTTATTAATTTTTGTCAGTTTCTGAAGTTATTGTTTAAATTTTTTTAGTTGATTTTCTTTTTTAGTATAATGAGAGAAAGTAAAGAGGAGTTAAGAAGCCTTTTGATGAGGGTAAAAGAGGTGAGTGTAAAAGCTGGCTAGATGCTTAACATTAAAAAAAAAACAACACTAAGATCTTGGCAATGGGTCCCATCACTTTCTGGCAAATAAAGGGAAAAGAAATGGAAGCAGTATGGGATTGTATATTCTTGGGCTCAAAGATTACTGCAGATGGTGATTTTAGCCACGAAATTAAAATATTGTTGCTCCTTAGAAGGAAAGCTATGGCCAATCTGGACAGCGCACTAAAAAGCAGAGGTCATCTTGCTGACAAAGGTCCATATAGTCAGAGCTATGGTTTTTCCAGTAGCAATTTGTGACTGTGAGATTTGGACTATAAGGGAAGCTGAGTGCTACAGAAGCAGTGCTTTCAAATTGTGTTGTTGGAGATTTTTGAGAGTCCCTTGCATAGCAAGGAGATTAATCAGTCGATACTTAAAGAAAGTAATTCAGGCTATTCACTGTAATGTCAAATACTGAAGCTGAAGATTAAATAATTTGGCCACATGGGGAGAAGATGAGACTTATTGGAAAAGGACTTGATGTTGGGAAAGATTAAAGGCAAAAGGAGAAGTGGATGGCAGAGGATGAGGTGGATACTGTCATGGAAACAATGAACATGAACTTGGACATACTTTAAGAGATAGTGGAAGGAAGAAGGGCCTGGTCCATAGGGTCACAAAGAATCAGACATGACTGAATGACTAAACATCACCACCACCAACAACCACTAGGTCCCCTTCCTTGGCAATTCTCCTTCCCCCCAAAAAACTTTAATTCTTGACCTTTAGTTCTTCCAGATGAATTTTGATTCCGCCCTCCCCCCCCACCGGCTCTATAACATAATTTTTTGTTGTTTCATTTGGTCCTGAATAATTAAACTAAATACAGTAAACCAGGGATCTCTCTATAGACCGTCATGCCACCTGCCAAAAAAATTCTATGTTTTTTCACTCAATGTATTTTTCTTGTATTATTACTACAGTTAAGATTTCTAGCATTATATTAGATGGTGACAATAGAAGTACTTGCTTTTATCCTGATCTTATTGAACCCCCCCATTATTATATATACATACATATATATGTATATATATATACATATACATATATATACGTATATGTATATATATACATATATATGTGTATATATATATATACATATATATATACATATATACATATATATACATATATATATACATATATATATACACATATATATATATATATATATATATATATATATATATATGTAATTCTGGCCCTTGGTTTCATATGGTTATTATTTACCATATTAAAGAATGATTCATTAATCCTAACTTATAATATCACATCATTCTACAGAACGATGTCATCACAACTTTCTACAGAAGCATAACCTATACAAATCAATATCTAGAATGAGATATAACAGAACCTAGAAACTACCTCATCCAGCAAACAAAGGTTTGATCATAAAGGTGACAGTAAATAAAAACTAAGTCACAAAATGTTATGGAGGATAATGGAAGACTCTTTGCCTCACCAAAACAATGAAGAAAAGTGGAAGGGAAAATAAGCCTACAGAAAGCTTGGGATGAACTCCCACTAAGCTAGAACTATCCATAGATTAAACTCCTTCAGTCGGTCAGAAACAAGCTTTTATTAAGAATCTACTGTCTGCTAGCAACTGTGCTAAGTGCTGGGTATGCAGAAAATGTTAAAACTACAAAAGGAGAACACAAAAAATAGAAACTGAAGTAGATCTTTCACTGTTTTTGTAGATTACTAGCTTTATCATTGATGGCAGCAAAACCATCTTTGTAAACAAAATGATAAACAATATTAGCAATAAAAGTTATTACAAAAGGCATCAGTTACTATTGGACCATGTGTCTACTTTCTCATCTCTGTAAAATCTTTATGAGAATAATCTATTGTAAATATATTGAAAGGTGTACTTGATGTACAATATGAGAAGGGAGCAGAAAAGCTTTTATAAAACATTTTAACAGTAGAAAATCTCTTTAGTCGCACAACTGAATGAAAGATATAAAATATGAGATCCTCCAATATTTCTTTTTAAAAAAATCAACAAAACCTAACTTTATTTACTTTAGCCAAATGCAGTCCCATAAACTCTCATCCAACAAAGTATTGCCTGTGCTGGTAAGATTTTGCAGGATTTCTTGATAGGCACAATCACCATTTTTTTTCAAAGACCATCTGACTGTCAATCAACAAAGGTGTTCTCTATTGTCCTGAAAGAAATCTCGAACAGAACCCAAATGCTAGAGGGATTTCTCATATATAGGAAAAACTTTCAGATATTATCTTTTGTGGATGGCATACTGGTAGTACAAAATGCCTGAATAAATACTAAAAAAGGGCACATTGGGCTCCATGACCATTCAGAAGAAATCAGCCTTATATGAATCATGCAAATATTCTTCCAGCCAAAAGATCAGGCATCTTCTATCAGTTAACAGCAACATTATGCATTGCTTAATCTGTGCACTATAGTATAATATCCACTTTATTCTCCTTTCCTTTTTTTTTTTTTAATGTGGTTGCTAGGCAGCACAGTGGATAGAGGGTGGGGCCTGGAGTTAGGAAGACCTGAGTTAAATTCTGGCCTCAGACATTTACTAGCCATGAGACCCTGGACAACTCAGTTATCCTTTATCTGCCTCAGTTTCCTTAAATGTAAAATGGGAGTAATAATACCTGTTTCACAGAGCTGTAAGGATCAAATAACATGATAATTGTACAGCACGTAGCACAATATCTAGCACACAGTAGGTACTATATAAATGCTATTACTACTCCTAATTGTACATAATGCAGTATGTGTAGGTACTTAATAAATGCTTATTTGCTTTTACCTTTTCCCCTTTTCACTCCCAATGTCAAATTGTAAAGCTATTTGTTCTGATAAGGACTGAAGAACTAAAGAAACTTAACATTATATGATCCTTTCCCTGGTTTCCACATTCCCAACTCTTTTACAAATGTATCCTTCCTCTTTGAATTTCTCATTTGTCATTTTAACCTCTTTCATGAACTTAATGATTTTATAACTTACGTCAGAGTTTTTTGTGTACTTGTTTCCTCCCACTCCTGAACTATAAGCTACTTGAAGGCAGGGAGTATGTCACTTTAATTTTGTATCACAGTATCAGACTTAGAACTAGACAAGATCTTTAAAATCATCTAATTCATCAGTTCTCAAACTTTTTGGCCTCAGGAACCCTTTATGCTCTTAAAAATTATCGAAGACCCCAGAGAGCTTTTGTTTCTATGGGTTAGAGTTATTGATATTTGCCATGTTAGAAATTAAAGCAAATTTTAAAATATGTATTTATTAATTTAAAAATAATACTACTAATGAACTAATCACACACTAGCATAACATATTTTTATGAATATAACTATATTTTCCAAAATAAAAGCAATAAGAGGAATAGTATTGTTTTACATATTTTTGCAAATTTCTTTAAGGTTTAGCTTAATAGAAAATAGCTGGATTTTCATATCTGCTTCTACATTCAGTCTTTGCTTTTATGTTGTTTTGGTTGAAATATATGAGGTCTCTTTTTTATACATATATGTACCTAGAAAAGGGGGAAGTACTTTAATAGGCAAATATATTTGTATTGAGATCTTTGTATTAAGAATGGTCTATTGCTAGGCCCTACCTGGCTCAAGTAACTCCACATTTAATTCCTGATTGACCTGCCTATGTACCAGGTCCTATGTGTCTATGTACCTCATAACTGATTTAATCATCTACATTTAGGGTTTGGAATGAGAAGTGAGCAAACGGTCAGTCTAGCAAACTTCATCTAATCTAGCTACGCAAAGATAGCAAGCTTTCTTAGTCACAGCGACATTGTGGTCAACGAAGAGGGGGTTGCAGTTAGGATCACCCACTGATTGACTACCCTAAGATCCCTCTCCTATCCAGTCCCTATGAATCTGCCCAACAACAATGAGATTTAAGAGATCTGGGCTCTCCATCAGGTATGCATCCTGTTATATGGCCAACTCATGGTTCTTTACGGAGTGTACGGCGTAAGGGTAAGGTGCCACGTGTCTGTGAGTAATAAAATGCTTGACTCATGATCTTTTGAGCATTGAGATTCCTTTGTGGTGCCTCACCCATCATCTCCACACAGAATGCTATGAAAGTAGTTTTAACCTCATTGACTGCCTGAAATGGTGTTGAGGATCCCCAAGTATCTACAGATGACATTTTAGGGATGGTGACCTAATTCAACCCCCTAATTTTACAAGTGAAATAACTGAAGCCAAAGAGGTTTTTGGCTTGACCAATATCATATGGATAGAAGAACTGGAATTCAAACTCAAAACCTTTGAAACCAAATCTAGTGTTCTTTCTACTGTCTATTGCTAGCTACTTGATGCTTCTGTCAGTACCTCACAGGGAAAGAGGAGTGTATCTGGAGTCAGAACACAAGTGTTTGAATGCTTGTTCTTTCACTTTCTTTTGTGACCCTAAACAAGTAGCAACCTCTATAAAATAAAAGGGTTAATCGATGTGACTTTCAGTGTTCTTTTTAACCCTAAATATATGATCCAATGATCCATTTGGGAGCCTAATGCTTTTTGAATTATGAGACTGGTTAATTCTGTTAATGTATCCCCATCTAGTCATGTTGCAAAAACTACCACTGGTCACAATGAGGCCCTGGACCAGGGATTGTCTATGTAAATCAGTACAAATCAACTTATATAATTCCTAGAATAATGATTTAAAATGTGTCCTACACATGGCACCTCAGTCACTTTCACATGACTGCTATTGTATATATTTACTTAAATTTGTCCAGATGCTACTTCAAAGCATTTTCTAGTAGATTGCTTCCTTTATGTCTAAAGAGTGAAAAGCAAATGTAGTAGCTTATAGACAAGTACCCAGTTCTGGTCTTAACTGAAAATTCTTGCTCAAAATGCCCCCTGGTCAAAGTAGACATTTAATGAAAAGTCTTGTTTCCATTTTCTAGGCTCTTCCTGCATTAGGTGCTATTCTTGCTAACACTTTGCAGTTTGTAACAGACCTCTTTTTCTGTAAGTGGAGGCTCTCTAGCTTTGAAACTAAATCTTGTCCCAGCCCTGTGGCAGTTATATAATTACCAGGTAACAAATGCTTTCCATGTTGTGATTGAATGGTTTTTTTAAGACCCAGGGTTTATGAAAGGTAATACACACACACACGCACGCACACACACACACACACACACACACACACACACACACACACACCCTTTTTTTCCAGAGTGATCAGAGATATCTCCCCTTAAGACATATTCCAAGGTAAAAATGTTCCATGAAGTACCCATCCCCCTTTTAACCCATACTTATGAATCTCTGGCTTTTCCCTGTCCAATTAAAAGCAAGAAATAAAAATACCCATAAACACTTGCTTATGGAAGTAGGGCTCTATGCTGTATCACTGATCTTGGCATTTGCACTTAAATTGCCATGGCAACCTTATCCAGGGGGTAACCTTGTCTCAAGGATCTATAATGGAATTAGGGACCTTGCTTTGTGTCTAAAAGATGAAATTAAGCTAGCTAATCTCCTATGATCAAGAACAAATTTAGTTTTCCATTCCCCTACTTGAAGGCCAGATTTTTTTTCCTTGATAAATCTGGCTTTGTTATGAATCCTGCCCCTTCTCTCTACATCACTTTGTGTATTTTTTGTTGCTATTATTGCTTTTTTTTTTTTTGGAGGGGTAAATCTAGTGTTCCCTGATCCATGAACATCTTGGTCACATTATTAGGCTTATTATTCTTAGTGGGTCATAGCAGTTGTAATAAGTCTTCGTCTCTGTCAAAAACTAAATTCTTTTTGTATGCCTTTAGGTAGAATTTTTTTTTTCTTTTTAAAATTTTTAGGTTGCAGAGCTCAATGCTGTCATACTTGTCTGGAAATCTATTTATTAGGGAATATTGTAGACATGGCACTGGACTTAAAAAGTAAATACCAGCAGAAGTAATGCTTACCTGCAAAGAAACTGGTGAGCAGATGAAGTTTTTTTTTTTTTCCCATACTCCTGTCTCCCATTTTTCTATTTTCAGTGATGCCTTTTTTTCTACTCTATACTCTTTCATATTCCGAGTGTTTTATGGGCACTATCTTCCCTTTCCTCTTTCAAACATTTTGTCAGGAAATATTCCAGCCCTAATATTTACTGCCTGTGTGATCTTGGACAAGTCTCTTACTTAAATTCCATTCCATTTAATCATCACATGTAAAGCACCTAGTATATATGCAAGCCATTGTAATAGGTACTAGGGATGCAAGGACAGATAAAGCATCCCCTGACTCCAAGGAGTTTACATTCTCCTTGGAGGATATAGCATGTCTAGATAAGTACTTACATAAAGTCTCTGGACCTCAATTTACTTACTTATAAAATAAAAGGGGTAGGATTAAATGACCTTTAAGGCTTAATCTATGATTCTTATACCATTAACTTTGTAATTCAGGTATTCTTAACCTCTCTCTCTCTCTCTCTCTCTCTCTCTCTCTCTCTCTCTCTCTCTCTCTCTCTCTCTCTCTCTTTGATGGATCCCTTTGTCAGTCTGGTAAATCCTATGGATCCTTTCTCAGAATAATGTTTTTAAATGAAAAAATAAAATGTATAGAATAACAAAGGAAACCAATTATATTGAAATAAAGATCTGATTTTTTTTCCTATCCAAGTTCATGGACCTCCTAAAATCTGCCTAAGAACCCCTTGGGGGGGGTCAATTACCATAAATTAAGAAACTGTCATAGTATGAATTTTATGTTGGTCTAATTACTTCTCTCGAGGGCTTTTACTTAGTAAAAGTAACAAAAGTCTCTCGAGTCTCCTATGAAAGAAATTTTAGGTAAAAGGCAACAGATGGGGCATGTAATTGAATCCCACCTCATAGGCAGCTTTCTACTTTGCCTTTGTGTGAAGCAGATGCCATATGGGGGCATAGCTTATCTGGATTAGAATTCAAGACTGACAAAACTAGAAAGGGCCATAGGGATAATCTCCTCCTATTTCCCCATCCCCCATCCCCCCCTACCAAGGTAAGGATCTTATCTCTTACTTTACTAAAAAATTAGGGCCATTCAAAATGAGTTCTCTCTTCTCCCATTCATTTAATCTCAAAACCACTTTACATCATTTCTCACTCTCTCTTCCTTTCCCTAATCTTCATTAAAGAAGTGGCTTTCCTGGCCAAGGCCAACCTAGCTACATGTGCACTTGATTGAATCCCTGCTGCTCTTGCTTAAAACACACTTAAGGTTTACAAAACACGGTTTCATATTACCCTTTGTGAGGTAGTGCCATTTTATAGATAGGGATACCAAAGATGAGAAAGATTCTGTCATATATCTAATATGTCTCATTAGTTAGAAAACTGATAAAAGGCTCTTATACTGAGGATGATGGTGGACCAATTTTTTATTTATCTTAACATTCATTTAAAATTTTTGAGTTCCAAATTTTCTGTCTTCAATTCCTCCCCCACCCATTGAGAAGGCAAGCAGTATGGTATAAATTACACATGTAAAATCATGTAAAACATGACTTCATATTAGCCATTTTGCAAAAAAGCAAGAAAAATAAAGTAAAAAATGATGCTTCAAATTGCACTTAGTTTATTAGTTCTCTCTATTGAGGTAGATAGCATTTTTCATCATATTATTGCTGTTACTCCTTGTGTCCATGTCTTTGTGACCCCATATGAGGTTTTCTTGGCCAAGATACTGGAGTGGTTTGCTAATTCTTGTACAATTCACTCTGTGGACCAATTCTTGAAATCCGTTGAGACTAGAACAAGAGGAAATGGGTTTGAGTTTCATCATGAATGTTTAGATAAGGTATTAAGAAATTCTTTCATTAGATTTATTATACACTGAAATGAGTTTTAGGGAAAAAAAACTATGAAAACTTTGTTTCAAGATCTTTTCAGATCACTTAGATTCTCAGTTCTCTAAGTCAGTCTTGTATAAGGGAGAAGGAATTGTCTAAGTTACTGTACAAAAATCCTGTTGCTCTGAGACTCCAGGATTATCTCTCATTCCATGTTAAAAAAAAAAAAAAGGAAATCAATCAACCAACGAATCTTTAATAAAGAAAGGCATACCTGCTATGAGATTATATTCACAAAAGCTAAACAGCCATTGCCCTTTAGGAACTTACATTCCAAGGGGGCATGAAGGTACATGTATGTATGTACATACGCATATATACATATACACATACATACATATATACATATATCTATATCTAAGGTGGGAATTGAACATACATCTTCCTGACTTTGAGGTTGGCTCTGTAGCTACCAAACCAAGCTGTTGAAACATTGTGAGCTGAATTCTCATTCTGGACCTCTCTAGAAAGGGCATTGGCTTTTGTTCTATGAGATGATGGCCAGGGGTCCAAGCTCTCCAGCTTGGCTTTGGACTGGCCAAATGGAAATGATCTGAGGCAGCAACAATAGCAGTAGAAGTATGACAAATGTAGCCAGAATCAACCTGGTATAAAAATTATCTCCTCACATACCACTTTAGCAATGTTTTCCCTGCAATGATCTCTGGACATTAATGAAGAGAGGAATAGTCTTCTTTTTCCAGAACTGTGTATTATTAACATGATAATGTTATGTGTTCCATGTGGTCCATGCTGAACCCATTATAAAATCTGGGCCTTCACAACAGATTTATTTTTCCTCGCTCTGGCCATGAACAGATGAGGGGTGGGACCTGGGGAAGGAAGGACACCAGGGTATTATGAATTCTAAGGAGCTGCCAAGTACATCTCCTTTCTGAAGTTTGACCTCAGACATTGGTGCTATTTTCCTGGGTTCACTGACTTTCCAGTGACCTGGACAAATGTTTTGAAAAATAATATGTGAGAGTATTCTCACTGATCAGGGGGCTATCTGGTCCTACATTCTTTTTTGGGGAGAGGAGGGAAAGAGAGGAAAGCATATTTTCAAAAGAAATTTGGTGAATTAGCAGAGCATACATGCTCTTTTCTAAATATTCTAAGAGAACTAACTGTTTTCTGAGACTGCTCTTTGTTAGTTCCCTCTCAAAGCTTATTCCTGTTCTTAATGTTAATTGCATTGTCATTTCTGTTTTGGTGATGCCCTCACTATGCATTAGAAAATATTATCTTTAGAGCATCAGTCCTGGATTCAGGAGGACCTGCATTCAAATCTGGGCTCAGACACATAACACTTACTAGCTGTGTGACCCTGGGCAAGCCACTTAGCCCCATTGCCTAGCAAAAACAAAAACAAAAAAAAGAAAATATTATCTTCATGTCTGAATGCTATTTCCATACATGTCAACTGGATGTTGGGATTCTTGGTAGCTAGTAGAGATATATACACAATAGAATCTAAGAGCTGGGTGGCACTAACTCTTACTAGCCAATTGTTAAACTTTTAGTGTGAACATTTAAAAAATGTTCATTTGATTAAGTTGTGATATTTTGAAACTGAATACTTTTGTGTTTATCTTTAGTTCAGGTTAGGTAGAAGAAGACACATATTCTATTTTGAAACCTTTCATAATATTTCAGCTCTTTTCCTTCTAATAGAACACTTCCTAAGAGAAAGAATTTGTTATATTAAACTTCCTATTAAAATTGTGTCCTTCAGAATTCTTAAATGGGACAGCTTTTCCTAGGCAGATTTAACTTAATTTTACATTGGGGAATAGAAAGTGGAGAATTTTGATGTACAAGGTGGGACCGGAGGAACAAAGAATAGGTGAAAGAAAAGTATAGCAATAAATATCTACTAGATTAAAAGATATGTACTGATTTAGGGTAAAGAATTGTAACATGCATGGAAAGCAAACAAAACAAAACAAAGCATGATCAATTACTATTACCAGGGAAAAAAAGAGCAGCCCCTTAATCTCCATGTTTCAAACTAAAAGTCTGGTATCGCAGGCTCATTTTCCCCTTTGTGAGATCTGCAGTGATTTTAGGTAAAAACCAGTCTAATATTTTTAATTTTTTTGGCTCTATGTGGGTGCATTATTGAGCATGATTGCATGTTTCTAGTAAATATCTTCTCATCGGCCCTTTCCCTGCAACTCAGTCATTCCCCATTGCTTCTGTTTACAGCTTTCCTAATGTAGGATATGAGGAAAGAGAAGAAATGCCAACAAGTCTAAATACTGAAAGGTCATGGTGGTCACACTTGCTAGTTTCCTTTTCAGCACGCATTAGACATTACAACCTTAGCGGGATCTCTTTCTGCTTTTAGATATTAAACTGATATTTTGCCATTTTCTCTTCAGGAGGCAATTTTAAAGAATATAAAAGGGTGCAGGAAACATGGAAATGGAAAGTGTGCAGCACCTGAGGGAATTTTCAAGCCATAGGTAGTGAGGAAGGGGAGGAATAGAACCTGAGTGAGAACTCTGCTTTGTTTGCGAGTAGTTTCTGTCTTGTTGTTGTGTTTAAAATATCCACACGTCAGTACAAAACCAACTTAAATTCTGTAGGTGGTTTTTGATTTTGCTGAAGTTTGGCTCTGGGGACTGATGAATCTCTTTGCACAGCTGTTGTTGGTGCCTATCTGTCCTACCTGCCTCCTTCCTCTGACTTCCCATCCTGCAGTGCACTGCTGCTAACATTCCTGTTGTATCTGGCAGAGGAAATACTGTGCTGACATTCTGAGCGAGAGGGATGTTATTCTTACAGACTCATAGAAATCTGGATTTGTGGAGAATAGGGTGAGCATAAGAACTACAGCATAATGAGGACACTAAAGTAGACACTGATGAGTTCCTCTCCAAACGTCCAATGGAAGAAGTGCTCATACCAATCAGTCATCATGCTCTCTTCATACATAGATCAGCACATGATTCCCAGATCATCTCTCCACCTTCCTGCCCCCATATTGCTTTTCAGTTCCCTTTTAAGTGTTGTCTTCTCCTACTAGAATGCAAGCTTCTTGAGGGTAGGGATTGTCTATCTTTTCCCTTGTGTTTATATTCCCGGCACACAGCATAATACCTGGCAGTTAGGTGGCACAGCGCATAGGGTGCTTGGCCTAGAGTCAGAAAGACATGAGTTGTGTGATCATAGGCAAGTCAATTAATATCTCTTTGCCTTAGTTTCCTCAACTCTAAAATAGGAATAATAACAGCAACTACCTTGCTGGATTGTTGTGAGAAACAAATGAGATGATGCTTATAAAGCACGTATCATGGTGCCTGACACATAGTAGGCACTATATAAATACTTATTCCCCTTTTCTTTATCATCATCATCATCATCATCATCATCATCAAGCTAGAGGTGTAGTAGTCATTCTTTTAGGGCTTTTTCTGCCCTACAGCAAACCCTTATGAACTGAAATATTGAATACTGCTTCTAGCTCATTTCTTGATCCTTCTTAGATTATAAATAGGGCTTCCCTAATGGGTATACAGATAGGACAGCTAGGTGGAGCCATGAATAGAATGCTGCGCCTGAAGTCAAGAAGACCTGAGTTCAAACCTGGCCTCAGATACTAGCTGTGTGACCCTGGGTAAGTTGTTAAACCCTGTTTGCCTTAGTTTCCTCATCTGTAAAATGGGCTGGAGAAGGAAATGGCAAACTATTCTAGTATCTTTGCCAAGAAAATGGGGTCAAATGGGGCCAACAAAGAATAAGACATAACTGAAATGAGTGAAAAACAAAACAAAACAAAACAACAACAACAAAAACAACAAAAACCAAATCTACCAGATTAGAGTGTTGCTTATTAGTGTGACTTGATGGCATCCAGGAAGGCTTCCTTTCCCTATAACAGAACTCATGCCAAGTGTAAAGGCACCTGCAATTCTACCATTAGGAATTACAGCATAGTTCCTGGCTTGATAAATTCTGTTTTCATTCATTCCTTTGGAATTAGCTGTGATCTTTTTCTTATTGTCCACTTTTAACATATGAAATCTCAGACTCCTAAAGTTTTAGAGTTGGTAGTGACCTCAGTGGCCACCTAATTCAATTAGTTCATAAAAAGGAAGTCCCTCTATATTCATCCAACAGTGGGTCAGCCCCAGATTTTGCCTGAAGATGTCCAGTGAGGAAGGATCCTCTGCTTCTTGAGGCAGCCCATCCAACTTTTGGATTGCTGTAATTGTTGGGAAGATTTGAAATCTTATTTTGTTTTTCTTCAACTTTCATCTATTACTCTTAGTTCTGCCTTCTAGGGCCACATACAACAAATATAATCTTTTAATGAACAGCCTTCCAAAAACATAATCAATCAAAAACATTTAAGTGCATACTATGTGCTTTATGCTAAGTGCCAGGGATACAAAAAGAGGCAAAAGACAATCCTTACCCTCAAGGAACTTATAATCTAATGGGAAAGTGATATACAAATACATACAAAGTAAACAATATACAGAATAAATAGGAAATAAACAAAAGAAGGAAGGCGCTATAATCAAGATGGGTTAAGGAAGACTTCCTTTAGAAGGCAGAATGTTAGTTGAGACTTAAAGAAATCTATAGAGGTCAGTAGTCAAATTAGAGGGGAAAGAGTGTTCCAGGCACAAGGGACAGTTGGAGAAAATGCACAAAGCTAAGAAATGGGGTCTTGTTTGTGGAACAGCCAAGAGGCCAGTGTCACTGAAATGAAGAGTACATTTTTGTGAGTAAGGTATAAGAAGACTAGAAAGGTAGGAGGGGGCTAGGTTATGATCATGTCCTTCTTTAACCTTCTTTCCTCCAGGTATATACCCCCAACCCCTTCTATTGATCCCTGTATGACATAAACTCAATGACCCTCAACAACTGGATTGAGCCACTCCTTTGGTTACTATCCAGGTTATCAATCTTTTCTAAAATGAGTGTCCAGATTTGAATACAATACTGCAGATGTCATCTTCTTGTATAGAGTACAGAGGGATCATCACCTCTATCTTCCTGGCATTTATGCTTCCTAGTGCTGCCCAAGTTTGCATTAGGTTTTTCGGCAGCTCTGTCCCTTTTGACTCTTATTAAGTTTGTAAACCACTAAAACCCCATCCATCTTTTTTGGATAAACAACTGTCTAGCCTTGTTCCCAGTACTTTATTTATATTCGTCCATATTAAATTCCATCTTAGAGGTGGTCTAGGGTGCTAATATGCACTCTTTCTAACCCCTCATTTATTTTACTCTGTTCTTTTAAAACTGTTATTTTACCAATGAAATCATAAATCCAGTTCATGTCACTGTCTTTTCAATCTAAAGTTTATTCTTCTTGGTAGAGAAAACAGAACAAAATAAGAATTAAACAGCTGTCTTCTCTTGTCAATCATCTTTGTCCTTTCTATCCTTAGCAGGATATTCTTATCCTTTTTGATCTTCCTCTTTCCCTTAATATAATGAAAAACAGGCCAAAACAAACAAAACAAACAAAGACCCTCTTCTCTCATCTTTAGCTTTTTTCTCTAGCCTCATCTCATTCTGAAATTTTGCACTCCTGATACCATTTTTACAGGATTTTTCCATGATCTTATATTCATATCTACTAATCTTCAATGTTCTACAAGGCTCTTTCCTGGGCCCCCTTCTCTTCTTCTTCTTCCTCTACACTATTTCACTTAGTGACCTCATCAGCTCCCATAGATCTAGTGATCTTATCTATGCTGATGTTTCTAACATGTACTTCTCTTGTCCCAATCTCTCCGCTGACCTCCAGTCTCAAATCTGCAATTGCCTTTCAGTTATCTTGAACTGGATGTCCACTAGACATCTTAAACTCAGCATGACCAAAACTGAACCCAATATCTTTCCCCTTAATAACAGTAATAACTAATATTTGTATAGGGCTTACTATGTGCCAAGTGCTTTATAATTATTATCTCATTTGAGACTTAGAACAATTCTGGGAGGTAACTACTATTATTGTTCCCATTTTATAGATGATGGAAGTGAGACAATAGAGATTAAGTGACTGGCCTAAGGACACACAGGTAGTAAGTGTCTGAAGCTGGATTTGAAATCAGGTCTTTCTGACTCCAGGACCAATACTGTATCCACTGTTCCACCTAGCTGCCTCATAACTTTCACTCCTTCCAAACTTCACTATTAGTGTTGAGGTCATCAACATATTCTCAGTACTCCAGGCTGATAATCTAGGTGTGATCCTTGACTTCCTCACTCTTTCTCACTCTCCTCCCTGCCCATCTGTTGCCAAAGCTTGTAGTTTTTAGCTTTGCAACATTTCTCAAATATGCTTCCTTTCCTCTAGTACTGCCACTAACATGCCACAGGCCCTCATCATCTGGACTATTGTAATAGCCTGCTGATGGGTCTGCGTGCCACTAGTCTTTCTTCACTCCAGTCCATCCTCTACTCAGCTACCAATGTGATTTTCATAAAGCACAGGTCCTACCACATTATGCCTTTACTTAATAAATGTTCCCTATCACCTCCAAGATCAAATAAAAAAAAGTCATCTGTTTGACATTTAAATTCCTTCATAACCTACCCATCTCTACTTTTCCAGCCTTTTTATGCCTTATACAACAACATCCCCTACACCTTACACATAACTCTTCCCAGGATCTCTTCGACCTAGTGACAATGGCTTCCTTGTTGTTCCGCAAACAAGACATTCCATCACTCAGCTCTGGATATTTTCTCTGGCTGTCCTCATACCTAAAATGGCTCTCTTTTTGCATCTCTACACTTTGGTTTTCCTGACCTCCTTCAAGTCCCAACTAAAACCCCACCTTCTACTGGGTGCTTTTCCTAATCCTTTTTACTTCTAGTACCTTCTCTCTGTTCATTATTTCCTATTTAACCTTTATATAGACTGTTTGTACATATTCATGTATTTGCTGTTTTCCTTATTAGATTGTTAGCTCTTTGAAGGCAGGGATTGTCTTTTGATTTTCTTTGTATCCTCAGCACTTAGCACAGTGCCTGGCACGTAGTCAGTGCTTAATAAATACTTATTTTCTGACTGGCTTTTATATTCACTCTCTCTTACCTGACCTTGCTTCATCTTTTGTACATAATATTTTATATCTTAAGTTGATTGGTAAGTTCTTTGTCTATAGACACTGATTTCTTTACTCTTCTTTTTCTTCCTTATTTAATTTTTTCCTTCTGTGTCCCTAGAATTTCATTCTTGACCCTACTCTCTATCTCTTGTTTATTCATAAACTGTTTGCCTATCCATCAGTCTGATTAACATGTTCCATGTTCTTCAATTTTTCTTGTAATATCTCTCTTTATATGTAGGTCATGTATCCATTTTGGTCTTATCTTGACAAATGGTGTCAGATACTTGTCTATGCCAAATTTCTGCCAGAGTGCTTTCCAGTTTTTCCAACAATTTTTACCAAATAATGAATTCTTATCCCCAAAACTTAAGTCTTTACTTGTTAAACATAAGGTTACTGTATTTATAAGCTGCTGTAAATCATATGTCTACTTTGTTTCACTAAGTTAACTTTCTATTTCTTAGCCAGTACCAGATAGTTTTGATAATTATGGCCTTATAATATAGTTTAAGATCTGATATAACTAAATCTCCTTCCTTCACATTTTTTTCTTCTTTATTAGTTCCCTTGATAGTCTTGACTTTTTGTTTATCTAAATGAATGTTATTCCTTTTTTTCTAATTCAATAAAATATTTTTGGTAATTTAATTGGGTTGGCATTGAATATATAAATTTGTTTAGGTAAAATTGTAATTTTTATTATATTGGCACTGCCTACTCACAAGCAATTAATATTTCTCCAATTATTCAAATATGATTTATTGGTATAAAGAATTTTTTTAATATAGAATTTGTTTCATATTGTTCAGCCCACAGGAGACAATCAATCCTTTTGAATCCTTAGAAATTTTTTTCTTCTGCTCTATCACTAACTCTAGGATATTGTGATCATTTCCCCCCTAGGTTTCCAGCTCTTATCTCTTATACTGTAGTAACTATTTTCTCTTTGTGGGTTAGAATTAGATCCAGAGTAAAAATTTCCATTGTGTTCTCCTCCTCTTCTTCCTACTCCTCTTCATCCTTCTTCTTCCTGCTCTTGCTCCTTCTTCTCCTCCTTCTCCTTCTTCCTTTTTCTCCTCCTCCTCATCACTAACACTTTATAATTTGTAAAGCACTTTACAAATATTATGTTATTTTATCCTCACAGCAATCTGCTGCCAACCTGGGAGGTAGTAATTATGACTATTCCCGTTTTACAAATGATGAAACTAATACAGACAGAAATCATGACTTGTCTAAGGTCAAACATTTAGTAAGTGAGGCCATATTTGAATTTAGGTACTTTTGCCTATAAATTCAACAGAGTATCCACCAAAGTACTAACTTTTGAAAGAAAAAAATGATCATGAAAGCAAGGAGAAGCTATTTGCAGATATATTTTTGTCAGAGTGAGTGCTCCAATTTATATATGCATAATCAAAGTCTTATCATGCACCTATTACAACTTTGTGACCTATTCCCTGGCATCCACATTTGTATACTTCTTCTTTCTCAGTGCCTGAGTCTTCCTTGACCTGGAACAGTTTACTCTTCCCACAATCATGGAATCTTTTCAAAAGGCTCCCGTTGCTGAATTCATTCTTTGGAGTCTTCATTTTGTGGAGAGGTATATTCTGGCCTGCCTCTTTTGACCCTGTTCATGACTTTTTCTGGACTTTAAAACCATTTCCTACTCTCCTTTTCAGTACCCTTTTGTGTGTTGCTTTAGCTCATTCAAATATATGCTCTTTTTTTTTCTTTTTCCTTGAATTTTTATCCCGCACACAGCACAGTGTCTGGTACCTGGTAAATGCTTCTTTCTTCCATCCCTTCTTCTGTTCCTCCATCCCTCCCTTCCTTCCTCTCTTTTTTTCCCCCTTTTTACCTCCATCTATGGGTTTTCTCTCCAGGTGGATAATATTATACTTAGATAACAAAAATCACTTCTGTTTATTCTTTCATTAGCCTTCACTCAAATGCCTTTCTCCGTACTTCCCCTCTCTGGTTCTTGGATTTCCTTGAATGAGTATATATTCTCCCCTGCCCCACCCCAGCCAAATTCATTCATTTTTCTCTGTCTTTTATGAATAAGGTAAAACCATTAAGAACTGTATTTTAGTAATCTCTCATTCCATCAAGTCTTAGTGATACCTATGAAGCCAAATTTGTCATCCTCTTCACATTTTCACTTATGGCCAGCCATGTGTATATGTCTGAGCCCTGGACCAGCATTGGGAATGGAGAAAAGACAATTCTCTCATTGTCAATTCAATCGAACAGATATGTATTAAACATACAATATGTGCAAAACACTGTGCTAGGTGATGAATGTGTAAAGATCGAAAACATTATACATGATGTCAAAGAGCTTACAACATAGTAGAGGAAGGGTAGGCAAGATATATCATATACTCAGACAACTATAAGATCAGAAATGATGGAAACAAAGAAAAAAATCACTCCAAGAAAGGTTTCTTCTATTTTGTCTGTCTACCATCAATGCCTTTCATTTTTAAATCACATTCATTTTTGAATATATCCACTCCCTCCTCTTCCAACTGCCTACCTAGAAAGCCTTCTGCTCTATGGCAATTTGATATGAAATAGAACATGTTCAACTGTGAGGATGAGGGAAGGATACATGAAGAAGATGCCCCTGAGCTGAGCCTGAACCTTAAAGAAAGATTAGGTTTCTCCAAGGCAGAGATAAGGGGTGAGGGAGACTACTCACTTTGATAGCAAATATATTCAAAATGAGAAGGAAGAGCTTGAACATAGACATGTAGACAGGAGGTCCATTTACTCACTGGGAAATCTAAGTGTCTTTCTATTTTTCTAAAACAAAATGCAACGGGCAAGAAAGAAGGGAGAAAACTGCTCATTGTAGCTCTACAAAGTGATGTACCATGGACAGCAGTTACTATATAGGAAGAAAAATAGCAGGAGGGCTATGGGAGCTCCCAAGCCAAAAAAAAATGCCTCAAATATCTCCATAAAAATTCATAAGCTATGTGTAACAAACCAGATGAATTAGATACCATAATATAAGAAGGCAAAACAATCTCAGATATCACTTAAACATGGTGAGATGAAACCCATAAATGGAATATGATTCTTGAAGTATATACTATATTCAAAAGAAATAGAAAAGGTGGAATATATTGAGGGCTCACTAATACTACATGTCAAGATGTTGTTGTTCAGTTGTTTCTGCCATGTCTCACTCTGTGACCCTATTAGGGGTTTTCTTGGCAGGATACTGGAGTGTTTTGCCATTTCCTTCGCTAGCTCATTTATAGATGAGGAACTGAGGCAAATTGGGTTAAGTGACTTGCCCAGGGTTACACAGCTAGTAAGTTTCTGAAGTCAGATTTGAACACAGGAAGATGAGTCTTCCTGGCTCATTCTATCCTGACACACTTTATCCACTGAACCACCTAGCTGCCCTTTAGAAGAAATATTTATGAGAAAATTTAGAAACAATTTAGGCGTAAAATATGGTGAAGAACAAAATAGTGTAAATAAAAGAGTCATAAAGAGAAACAACATTGCCACCAGAATATACTGCAGATCCCCTGGACAGAAAGAAGTAATAAGAGCTTTGAGAAACATGACAAGTCTGACCCAATTCCATGATATAGTAGTGATAGGGGATATCAGGTATTTGGACACTCACTGGAGCTCTCTTCCCCAAGCAGAGCAGCTAATACTTTTTTGCTTCACCTTCATAGTAATTTTATCTTCCACAAGATGGAAGCACCAAAAAGGGGAAATTATAAGGAAAATGGCTGGGGTGGAAATGATGGGAATCATGGGGAACAGTGACTATTTCATCTTTTAATTTATGATGGAGGGGAGGCTAATTGTATCTTTTATTTATAGAAAGCAGGGTTTGGATCATTTCATGATAGAATAGCAGGTATTTGGAACTATTATTATATAAGGTAAGACAACTCAGCAGCATTTGGAAGCTCTCAAAAATGAAATTCTGAAAAAAGAAACAATTCTGTTGAAGGATGAAAGAGGAAGTTATCTCAAGATACCCATTTGGATGCACAGAGAGCTAATGATTCGACTTAGATTTAAAAATGGCATCTAAAATGATGAAATTGAGGGCATGTAATAGAGGAGTAAAGTGTAGCATGGCCTTATTGGAAGAGTTTCAGGAACACTGAAGTTTAGAATGTGATGAGGCTGGCAAAAAAAAATTGCTAAGGGCAACAACAAAGGTTTTTCTGTAGCTACAATGGGGAAGAATGATGATCAAAGAAGAGACAGGCAAGATTGCTCAATGTCTATCAGATGATGATAACAAAGAAAAAGAAAGCCGAGTTGCTCAAATCTGTACTTTCTTTATATTATTTTCTGCCAAAGGCTATAAACTTTGGATTGGAAAGAAAAGAAAAAAGTGCCAATACAAGTATAAAGCAATGATAAGTAAGGAGATATTAAAAGAGCATCAAGGTGCCCTGTATGAGGGCAAGCTACAGAGTCCAGTGGAACTACATATTCCAATACTGAAAGAACTGAGGGATATAATTGCTGAGCCACAATCCATTATCTTGTATATTTCCCATTTTTGTTCATATATACAGTAGGACTGAAGGACAAATGTTCTAGTTTTGAAAAAAAAAAGTCTATAAGTTTTTTGACCAGTCAGCTTAATTTAATTTTCTTGGAGAAATTCTTAACTTATTATTAAAGGGATGATTAGTGATCCTATAGCAGAAAAAGTGATCCCAATGTGCCAGCATAGATTCACAAAGTGCATGGCATACCATACTAACCTTATATTTTATATACTGGTTTGTTAGGTAGGTGAAGGGACTGCTATAAATACAGCTTACCTATGTTTTAGGCAGACATTTGATAGTTTCTTTTGCTATTTTTACATAATAGATACAGTCCATATGATAGTATGAGTTGGTAGATTTAGAGGTAGTAGAGCAGATACTGTGGATATACTCAACTCTTTTTTTCCTTAGACCCATTGGCCAGAGACAAAGAATAGATATAGAAAAGTTAAAGGTCAATATAGAAAGAAGTCTTCAGTGGAGTTCCCCAGGAATCTCTTCTGGTTAACATTTTTTTAAAAATCATGATTTGGATAAAGGTAAAGGTGGAAGGCCCATTCAATGTGAGATGACACAAGACTTGAAGAGTAGTTGGCATACTGTAGGACAGACTCCAGACTGAATTAGCCCTTGACAAGATAGAACATTGGACTATACCAACCAAGTTGAAACTTCATAGGAATAAATGTATAATCTTACACTTGGTTTCAAATGATCAAATTCATAAGTACAAGATAGAGTCATAGCTGGACAGAATTTCACCTAAACAAAATCTGAGAGTTTTAGTGGAATAAAAAACTCATGCCAAGTTTATTGTTATATGGCAGCTGAAAAAGTTAATGTAATATTTTTTGTATTAAGTTATATTGTTCAGGGTTTAGGGTCTTGATAATCTTGTAATTTGCCTTGGTTTGCAGTTTGTCACATCAGGTTTTCAGTTCTGTCTCCTGCGTTTAAGAGGGTGACTGAGAAGCTGGAAACCCTCCAGAGCGGTACACATAGGAGGTAAAAGACCTTGAGTTCATGTTATATGAGAATTATTGGAAAAAAGGGGACGTGGTTTTCCTGGGGAAGAGAAAACATGGGGAAGCATGATAACTATCCTCAGGTATTCTAAGAACTTCTGTGTGGAAAAAGGTCCAAACTTGTTTTCTTGTGTTCAAAGTGTTGTAGTCATTGTCATTGTCCTTGTTCTTCTTTGTTTTTAAAGAGTTGATGTCTTGACTTATTTGTGAATTGGATTTAAGTGAAGCAGAGTTGCACAAGGTCATCAGCCTTACTCTCTTTTCCTGAATCAGTGAAGTCCACCAGCAAGACAAAAGTCGAGATGACTGGTGATGATCATAGCATTTCTGATGTCGGACCAAGCTCTAAGTAATCTACAGTACCTTTTTCAGCTGCCTTCATGGCCACTGGAACAAATTGTTGAACTAGTTGTGATCATGTATGGACCCTGGAACCTCCTCCTATCCCCAAACTTTCCTTGAACTTTCTCACATGGCTAAGTCTTGGTGTTCACCTAAGCCTATAATCTTCTCAACTGGCCTTTCATTGTGTCCTATGCCCAAACCTCTAATTCTCAGTTACCTCTAACCTAGCCCATCCTTTCATTGTCTGGATGGCCCCAGGTCACTTCTCACCCTTAATTCCTACTAGACCTTGTGGCCCAGGTCCCTTCTGGGTACCTCCCAGTCACTCTAGCCTACCGTCCTCTCCCATCCAGATCTTCCGACAGATATTTTTCATATAAAAAGAGTTAATCTTGTCCACCAAGAGGCAGATTATTAAAATCTCTCCCACCCTGACTGGTGTTCTAATAAACCTTGCCTTTGGCTGAAAGAAGGCTTGGGCTGAATTTATTCAAGGCAGGACCTGTGTTATGTACCCTTGAGTTTTGGATTCCCAGCACTCCT
This sequence comes from Phascolarctos cinereus, assembly GCF_003287225.1. Taxonomy (NCBI): domain Eukaryota; kingdom Metazoa; phylum Chordata; class Mammalia; order Diprotodontia; family Phascolarctidae; genus Phascolarctos; species Phascolarctos cinereus. Next base: position 104,926,715 of record NW_027555625.1, read on the forward strand.
AGACCTCAACAGCTGCAATGGGTAGAAGTTGCAAAATAGTAGACTTAGGCTTGAAGTCAGGAAATGTGTTGTAACAATTACAACTCTCCCATAGTAGAATGGGCTACTTCAGAAGTAATAGGTTCTCATTCTCTCAAATTCTTTAAGCAAGCTAAGGCTAGAGGACCACTGGTCAGGGATAACATAAAGGGGATCCTTATTCAGGTATCAGTTGAACTAGGTGGCCTCTGACATCCACTACAACTCTGAAATTCTGTAAATGTTTCTGAACAGAGGAGTGCCATGGTCAGACCTCTACCTTGGAAAGATTATTAGGGTAGCTGTGTGAATGAGAGGTGGAGAATGATATGAGACAAAGTAAGTATAGGGAAACCAATGAGGAAGATATATTAATATCCCAGGTGAGAGAACAGCATTATCCATGTGTGTGAGTGTGTGTGTGGTGTTGTGTGTGTGTGTGCGTGCGCGTGCATGCGTATCTTCTTCAAGATATGAATAAATTAGCTAAAATGTTATTAATTTATTTTTCTACGTGTCATGACCTAAATGTTGTGTTAAATTTATTTTAATTTTTGTTTTTCATGTTTGAAGCAAGGACTTCTTGAGCTCCCTGTGCAATGTTATGTGAATTAGTACACAAATTGTTTTGTTGAGCAAGGAAGCCTGTACCATAAATTTAATGGGATTGTAGTACCGATGAGAGATTAAACACAATGTGGTCTGAGTTCATTCCCAGTCTGTGTATTAGATGAGCACCTAGATGATTGATGCTTTCAATTTCCCCTCCCCCAAGTGAGCTAAGCATGCCTGTTCACTTCAAGACAGAGTCTATGATAGTAATGGTAAGGCACATTTCTACTGAACTTTAAATTGACTATGGGCTTTCTTTACAACATCCTTGTGTGGTTAGTAATACAGTATTATCATCTTTATTTTCATAGATGAGGGAATTGAGTTTTAGGGAGTTTAAGCAACTGGTTTAAAGTTACAAAGTAAGCAACTGGAGAAGGCAATTCTTGAGACTCCAAGTCTAGTGTTTCATCCACTTTACCTTGCATTGCGTAAAGGGAGGATGGGGTTGTACAGTGGACTTCTTTGCATAATAATTTAAATCCATAAAACACAATACACAGATAACAAAGGAATAATAGTAGTAGTATCTAACATTTATATGCCAGTTTAACATTTACATTGTACATATGTTATCTCATTTGACTCTTACAGTGACCCTGGGAGGAAGGTGCTATTATTATTCCCATTTTACAAATGAGGAAACTGAGGCTAGGAGAGGTACAGTGTCTTACCCAGAGTCACCCAGCTGGTATGTGTCTCAGGCAGGGTTGAATTCAGATGTTTCTGTCTCTAATTCCAGTGCTCTATACACTGAGTCACCTAGCTGCCAATTATATTGAAATAAGCCAAATGAAATCAATTCTATTGAAATAAAGGTGTAATTTTTTTTCTCATCAACTTTCACAAATTTCTTGAAATCAATCCACATACCACCTGAACCCCTGTTTAAGAACTCCTGCTCTAAAAAGGGTATTATTTGGTTGCTTCTTGCTTTTCTTGTGTGATACCTAAGAAGCTATCAGCTAAAAGGTGGGCAGGCAAGGTGCTGACAAGCTCAATTTTCTACCCATAAATAAAAAAAAGTATTTTATTTATTTCTGAGCTGTCCTGCATTCCAGAGGGAGTGAATCTAAAAACTAGTGATCTAGGGGCAGCTAGGTGGTGCAGTGGAGAGAGCACTGGCTTTGTAGTCAGGAAGACCTGAGTTCAAATCTGGCCTCAGACACATAACACTCACTAGCTGTGTGACTCTGGACAAGTAATTTCACCCCAATCACCTCACCAAAAAATAAATAATAAATGAATAAAAACTAGTGGTTTAATGGAGTCTCAGCCTTCCTATTGCAACTGGATGTGAGCAATCACTAGGAAATGCTTGTTCTCCTCTGGATAGCAATACCTCTTTTAAACAGATGTGAATAAGCCTTGAAAGCAGTCATCAATCATTCAATGAATATTTATTAAGCATCTACATTGTGCCAGGCACTATGCTAAGCACCAGGGTTACAAAAAGAGGCAAAAAACAGTCTGTGTCCTTAAGGATCTCAACAATCCAATAGATCTTAACTAGAATGGGGAAAAAATGAAATCCTAGCAGTATTTTTTTTTCATATCTCCCTATCCATACCCTTTTCATTTCAGTCTAGTTTGGCCCCATGCATAGCAATACATTTTTCACTTCTGTGTCTTTGTAGGGTTGTCCTTCATGTCCAGAATTCTTTCCGTCCTTACCGTTGTTCCTTGAAACTATTGGTGTCCTTCAAGACAGTGAAACTGCTGCCTCCATGAAGCCCTTCCTGACTTTCACCCCATTCTCTCCAGTTGCTAATAGTCTCTCCCTCTTAAAATTGTTTTTAATTGTTTCTATTCCTTATTTCTGTCCATGTTTTATCTCTTCTCTGGCCTTCTACCCAGAATAAAATATAAAGTTCTTGAGTACAGACACAGTTTTGTTTTTGTCTTTGAATCCTGGGCACCTAAGACAGTGTCATGCACACAAAGGATATTTAATAAATCTCTCTAAATTGAATGGAAAAAAAATTGTTAACTAAATTATGGGAGATGTCTGTTTTAGCTAGCCTGCTTCCCATTTCTTTACCTATTTTCTTATTCCAGAATGCCCTTTGAAGTAATTGACTGATTTGGATGACATTTGGAACACTACTAAAGTGTTTAGAGAATTGCCCATTTCTACCTTTGTATTTCCCAGCTGTGGTTTACTTCAATTCAATTCAATTGATCAAACCCTTCTGAAAGTTCCCTAGTGTGGAGAGGGCACTGCAGGAGGTAGGGAGTGATCTCTGCTCTCACAGAGCATAAGAGGCTAGCGGTTCCAACCTCCACTTTTTTTTCCTCTTGTGCCCAGGCAGCCAAGCACTTTTGTAGCAAACCAAGAGGATTTTGTTTGTTGTATATTGCATAATCTCAGATGGGTTCTTGTTGCCGCCCAGCAACATCATCAACTCCCTCTAACATTCCACACTATATGTATTCCACGTGTTCTCACTCAACAGGTAAACTTATCTTGTGGGGGTTTTTTTGTATGTGTGCTGGGAATATAGATAAATGGAATTTTGGGTTTGGAAGGAACCTCAAAGACTATTTATTTTAAGTCATACCTGAATGTAAACATCCTTTGCAATAGAGATTCTTAACCTTTTTGGTTTCATGGATCCCTTGGCAGTCTGGTGAAGTTTGTGGACCTCTTCTCAGTATGTTTTAAAATGCATAAAATAAAACAAGAGAAATCAATTATACTGAAATAGAGTTATTAAAATATTTTTTTAAGTTCATGGACCCGAGGCTGAGAACCCTTGCTTTATAACTTCCCCCCAACTGCCACAAATTACAATCCAGTTTTGCTTAATGTTTCTAATGAAACTCATCACCTCCTTCCTCAATGGATTGCTGACAGGATATGGGCCCAATCCAAGACCTTTGCCCCTCACCCCAAAGGAATTTGCTCCCTATTTGTTTGGGGGGAAGAATAATGGGGTTCAGGCTTTGGAAGCCTCCTCCTTTAGATCTCCTTGAATTTTCCTACTTCCTGTCAAGGAAGTCTCTAGTGTTCCCCTGAGGCTACAATCCACTCAACTGGGCTTTCATTGTGTTTATGCCCAGTGAATCTCCCAATTCTGTTACCCTTAATCTAGCCCAGCCCTCCATTGTCTGTTACAGGATGGCCCTTGATCCTATCTAGACCCCATTTCAGGCTGCATTCTTCCTCCAGTTAGCCCAGTTTACTGGCCACCCCCAATGAGATCCTCCCTAGACCTCTCCTCATAGTCATCTCAAATTACTTGGCCTATCCTAGATCACACCCACAGTCTTTCTGTATAAGAGGTCCAAGTTGTCTTGATTAAGGTGCTGAGATTCTTAAAATCTAGCCAATGGCTTAGATTCACTATCTAGCTTGCTTGTCAATAGGAGTGTCACAAATGTTCAGATTCCTTAAGAGTCTGGCAAATATGGCAAATCTTTAATAAATCTTGTCTTTGGCTGAAAGAAGACTTGAGTCGAATTCATTCGAGTATGACCCGGATGTCACTATTTTGGGGCCCTAGCACCCCTAAACCTCAACATTGCCACCTACGAGCAGTTAAGATAGAGATGTTGAGGTTTAGAGGTTTAGGGGTGCTGGGACCCAAAATCATGATATGTGGGTCCTGCTCCAACGAATTCTACCCAAGGCTCCTTTCAGCCAAAGATAAAGATCCGCCATATTGGCCAGACTTTTAAGGAATCTGAACATTTGTGAACTATTAGTTGGATTATAAGAATCTTAGCCCTTGGCTAGACTCTTAAAGAATCTTAGCATTTTAATGGAGACAAGATGGACCTTATATGCAGAAAGACTGTGGGAGGGATCTAGGAGTGGCCAAGTAGTTTGGGGTGACTGGAGGAGGTGTCTGAGAGAAGGGATACCTTGGTGGGAGTAGCCAGTAAACTGGGGTGACGAGAGGAGGGGTCTAGGGAGACTCTTGATGGGAGTAGCCAGTAAGCTGGAGTGAACAGAACAGCCAAGGGACTTGGACTTCTTGGCCAAGGGAGAATGGAGTCTAGATAGGATAAAGGGTGGGAAGTGGCCAGGGGCAACCTGGAGGTAATAGAAAAGAATTGGGAGATTGGGCATAGCCACAATGAAAGGCCAGTTAAGTGGATTACAGCCTCAGGCAAACACTAGAGATTTGGGAAAGTCCAAGGATTTTCCTTTTTAGGGTCCAGATCCCAAAGACATAGTCTTTTCCTTTTAGGGGTTCAGATCCCATCCTCATCAGAGAGATAGACCTGGAGTCAGGAAATCCTGAGTTCAAATCTGGACTTAGACACTAGCTTGTGTGACCCTGTACAAATCACTTAACCTCTGTCTGTCTCAGTTTTTTTTGTAAAATGGGGATGATAATAGCACCTACCTCTTACGCTTTTTCCCCTACCTCCTTCAATTTGGATAGCTCAAATCTTAGGGAAATTATTCTTAAAAGAGCTAAAAACTGCTTCTCTAATCACCATCTTTGTCTTTATTCTGCTGGATGCTACCTTGTTAATATCTTTCTTAAAATGTAGTATCCAGAATGGAAGACAATATTGCACAAATGATTTGATCAGGGGAGCATAGTGGGACTGTATTCCATGTTCTAGAGGAACAGTCTTTCTCTCCTATTAGATGTATCAGAATTTGTTTCTACTATATTTAACATTTTTTTGCCAGAGACCTAAAGGCACAAAAGACATGTTTTCAAATTTGCAGACGTCCCAAATTTAGTAGAGATAATTAACACACCCTCTGGCCACTTCCTCCACAGCTCACAGAAGCCCTCACCAAAGATGATGCCCTGGATGAAACTCTTCAATGGAGTTCTCCTGATTAATGATGGTCTCTCCCAGATTATCTTTTGAGGAAGGCCCTGGTCATGCTCCATTCACTTCTTCTCCTTTTTGACTACCTCATTCATAGCCTCCTTGTCAATTGCCCAAGCATATCCCTTCTAACCTCCCCCCAATAACCATAGGTCTCAAGTTCTGAAACATGAAGGGTACTGAAATACTAGCTTTTCTACAAATTTAGAAGAGGGCAAGCACAATAATATTCATAATTATTGACTGAAATGCTTCCCTCTGAAGCATTTAACAGCTTCCTCTCAGAGATAAGCCTGATTCTACCTTTTTTAAAAAGAAGGCATCATATATTCATTAACAAAATATGAAAACACTAGTGATCGCTCTAAATATAGGCCAAGTATGTATTTACATATTTTATACAAAGAATTCATAGATGAAAAAGTTTAAAGCAAACCCTATAAATTCTTATAAGAAAACAATATATTGGCTAAGAAACAAAATGTATAAACCCAAAAGTCCCAGGAATATAAAGACCAATTTGTTATTGATTTGGTAATCATTGACAAAGCCGCTTGAATATGCTATAACATTTAAACTGCCTTTGACAACTGCAAAGGTTTTGATTCAGTTTGCAATCATCACATATTCCTCCACTACAAATATTTAAAGCTAACTGAAATAGTGTAAGAATGCTAGCATATCTGATGGCCACTTGGAAAATATTTCTCTATTTAAGACATGCTACCAAGCAAAAAATGGCAAGAACAATTGATGTAAAAGACTATTTTCCCAGGGGACATTTTAAGCCCATTATGGTTTTGCCTCACCTTAAATACTTCATCATCTCAGTTAGATGGGACTAAATATGCCTTCCAAATTAATGGATGAATTGAACCAAAATATCTTATTATTCATTCGATGTATGTGGAACATATCAAGTTAAAGGGCTCCACAAACACACACAACACACACACACACACACACACAGACATGCACACACACATTAAACAGTTTCTATATCTCTCGAAAATCTTTCTCTAGTGATAAAAAATGTTATTTGGAGTAAATAAGTGCAAAATTCTTAACAATCACCAAAGAAAGAAAGACTGAAGGTTCATAGCTTGCATCCAGAGGTAACATTGAACCAATGGATCATAGGGATGCCACCAAATACTTGGTCTCCTTCAGGCATAACACAAGCATGACTTGTGTGACCCAAAGCCACCAGCACTACAACCTCCTTGCCATCTCTATGCCATACATGAACCTCTGGGCCCTTTAGCTTTCCACCTCTGGGTGGAACTTTTCCAGTTCTTTGAACACTAATCAAATCAATAATACTATTCCTGGAAAGAAAATATCAATCAATTGCCCTATGTCTATTTACCATTTTTGTAACTTCTCTGACCAAAACTCACCTCCCTGGCTTCCACTTACCTACATATGCTGTCTGCAGTGGATAGAGCCCCAGGCCTGAAGTCAGGTAGACCTGACTTCAAATGTCACCTCATACACTTATTGGATGTATGACCCTGGGCCAATCACTTAACCTATCTTCCTCAGTTTTTTTAAACTGACCAAAGAGGATAATAATAGCACCTACTTCCCAGGGTTGTTATGAAGATCAAACAAAATAACATTTGTTAAGTGCCTGGCACATAGTAAGCGCTTAATCAATGCTTTCCTACCCTGTTTCCATATAATGAGGCTAATCTAATTCATTGCAAGACTTTTCTTCTTTGATCCTGGGAGCTTGACCGTATCACTGTTGTGATGTCTTCCCAAATCTTTGTCATCTGACAGCACAGGTCTTCAGGCTAATGCTTCTGCAATCAACCTCAACTCTTCTTGTCAAGCATATTGATGCCAACTGAGGTGAAAACCTTCAGAGGGGAGAGGGGAGAAGGGTGCAGTGCTGGTTGAGGATGAAGGCAACACTGAGGATGCAGTCAGATGAAAGTGAAGGCATAGGTCAGGTCAGCGGTGGGGAACCTGTGGCCTTCTAGGTCCTTGGGTGCAGCCTTTTGACCGAGTCCAAGTTTTACAGAACAAATCCTTTTATTAAGGGGATTTGTTCTGTCAAGTTTGGATTTGGTGAAAGAGGCACACTTGAGCACATAGAGAGTGGCCTCAAAGCTGAAGGTTCCCCTCCCCTGAGTTAGGTCGTTTAGCTATACCTGCCTGTAAACTTGACCTTAACCTGGTTCAGGCTCCTTCTCCTTCTTTCACAGTCTATGCTTACTGCTTAAAAGATGTTTTCACTTCTTCTTTCCTTGGTTCCACTTATTCCCCATTGTACAGTCAAGGGAAGCTACCCAGGATGACTGAGTCAGAGGCCCAAAGAACTGAATGATAAAGTGGGTTGAAGTCGGGGGGAGAGGTGGAGAGAGAGTCATGAATAAAAGTCTGTCTCAGGCTCCTCTCTCTGTTGTGTGAGTTAGGACAAGTCAGTTATATGCAGTGTGCCACTGTTTTCTTACCTATTAAGTGGAGAGATTCATATTTGGGGCTTTTATTTGAACACAAAAGGTTGAGATTTTACTCAATAACCCACCAAAGCTGAACTCTCTAGAGGAAGGGTTACTTATTCCTTACGGATAACAATAGCTCACATTTATATATTATTTTAAGGCTCATCCAGCGCTTCCCTCATGACAACCCTGGGGGATATGATAAAGGCAGTTGTCAGCTCTACTGATGTTCTTGTTTGAGTCTTAGGAGCAGTGGTAAAGTGATATGCATACATAAATGCAAACCTGAATAATACCTGGCCAGAGGGAGCAGCCAAAGAGATTAGGATGATGCCTCTCCTACTAAGAGAAGACAACTGTCTGGAATGATGGATAGTTTTTGAGAGAACTGGGGTTGGACAGAGGTTCTTGGGGAAAAAAAACAACATGAATTTTGAAGTCAGATGTTAGGGGTTCAAATTCCCTCTGTGCTACTTATTATCTATGTGACCTTGGGTAATTTGCTTAATTTTTCTGGGCCTTACCCTCCTCACGTATAAAATGAGAGAGGTGAACAATATGACCTCTAAAGGTCCTTTCTACCATAATAAATAATTTTATGATTCATGAGAATACATTTCCTTAAAAGAAAATAATGTGATGCATGGCCATTATCAGGGATTGTTGCACCTATGGCAAAGACCAAAGGTTGATCTTAATTTGAGTGAGGTGAGATGGGAGTGTAGTTGAGAGGAAAGCTCCTTCAGCTCTTACTGAGATTGGGGTTGAGTTGAGATATAATCAAATAATGCCCAATTCCCACAAGTTCATAGTCTAAGTTACAAAGTACGCTTTATCCACATTCTTCATTTTAATGGATAAAACACCATTAGCAACACAGTAAGATATAGACCCCACGTGTCCTGACTATACTCTCTTAGACAAGTTATTGAAACAAGGACTTCTGAGATATGGGTAAGACTCCCTTGAGAACAAGACATCTTCTTAAGCCTAGATCCTAGTCTCATGCCTTTGGATAAGCAGGAGAAAAGAGGATTAGTATTTCCTAGAGGGTTCAATAACCTGAAACTCATCCTTACCAAAGAAGGAAGCTCATCACGCTTCTGAAGGGGCATTGGCCTGGGACTGCAGGTAGAGTAGGGAGAGGAGATAGTCTGTACTCCAGCTGCCAATATCTACACTGCCCTGGTCCCATAGCTTAGACAATCAGACAGATGGTGGCCACTAATGCCAATGAGGTACAAGGAGAGAACAGATCTCTGAAACTGAAGGACTCTTGCTATTTTTTTAAAATATATTTTTGTGGGTATCTTTTTTTTTTCAGTATCTTTCCTTCTGCCCCCTCACAAAGAGCCATTTCATATAAAAAATTTTTGAAGAAAAAAAGATAATAAAAAAGAAAAATCAACAAAACTGATCAGTACATCAAAAAAAAATGTTTAAAATGTATGTCTAATTCACCACAACAGTGAACCTCTCTCTTCTATAAAGAAGAGAGTAGGGGTGAATTCTTCTGTCTCTTCTTTGGAGCCTTGCTTTGTTTGGTTGTGATTTTGTAACATTCACTTTCGCTCCTTTTGTGGTTGATCTTTCTGTTTACATTGTTGTAGTCATTGTGTACATTGTTTTCCTGGCTGTCCTTCACTCTGAATTGGATCATGTAAATCTTCCCATGCTTCTTTGTATTCATCGCATTAATCATTTCTTACATCAAAGCAATTATATCTTTCTATTATAGTTTGTTCAGTCATTCCCCAACCAATGGCCATGTGTACATTGTTTCCAATTCTTTGCTGTCACAAAAAAAAGTATTGTTATAAATATTTTGGTTATATGGGGCCTTTCCCCCCCAATAATCTCCTTTGGATATAAGTTTAATAATGGAATCTCTGGGTCAAGGGGCATGGGCATTTTAATCACTTTATTTGTACAATTCCAAATTGCTTTCTACTATGGTGATACTGTTTCACAGTTCCACCAATAACGCATTAGTGTGCCTATCTTCTCAAAATCCCCACAGCATTGTCTATTCCCATTTTTCTTCATTTTCGCCAGTTTGTAGGGTATAAAGTAAAAACCTCAGGGTTTTAGCGATTCACAGCTCAAAGCCTATGCCACTCAGTTTGTCGTGTTGTTCAGTCCTTTCAGTTGTGTCCAACTCTTCATGATCCTGTATGTTTTTTTTTCTTTTGCTCTTTTCCTTTTTTGGGCAAAGGTATTGATGATTTGCCATTTCCCTCTGTAGTGGTTTAAGGCAAACAGAGGTTAAATGACTTTCCCACAGTCACACAGCCAGTGAGTGTCTGAGTTGGGATTTAAATTCAGGTCTTCCTGACTCCAGGCCCAGCACTCTGTTCTCTGAGCTACCTACCTGTCTCCTTTATACTAGCCAGAATCTGGCTAAGCTTAACTGCTGATGTAAACTATGAGAACTCAGAGAGACTCTATGGAAGGTACCAGGGTGGAACTTTAGTAGAGGATATTTATAAAAAAGAAAAATTTTTAAAAATGTACCTCAGTGCCCCTATGCACCTCACATTGATCTTCCCTATGAGGCTGCTTCTATTTCCTGTGCTTAGTCTCTCAAATGTTGTCAACTGCCATTCTACTTGGATGTAAGAACAGCTGTATTTCCACTCACTAACTTTATAAAGACTGCATTTCCAGTTGTGATTTGTTTTTAATCTGGATCTGTTTTTGATTTGCATTTTGCTGGAGACACCTAGGGTTAAAAACACATTCGAAATGAAAAAAGCCATTTCTCCTTCAGCCCATGAGTGCTTTGGAAAGCTATAGGAAACCAGTGGTGGAAAAATCGACTTCAGCCAGATGGTACAAGCAAGAAAATTACTTTCTATTATGGCTCCCATTCATACAATTAAAAATGAAAACAAAAACAACATTCCCTGACTGTAGGAATCACTAATCTGACAAACTATTTTGCTTATATAAGTTTTAAAAGTTTTACTTGGAATATCATTTATGCTTGCAGGCATAAAGTTACTATGAGACCAAGTGGAAACCAAACAAAAGGCATCAGACTCTAAGTCAGGGGTTTTTGCTATTGTTTGCTTCACAGACACCTTTGACAGAATGATAAAGCCTATTAACCACGTCTCAGAATAACATTTTGATGCATCAAATAAAATACATATGTATACAAAAACAATTACAACGTTAACAAAATATATAAAAAGATTCATAGACAGCAAGTTAAGAATTCTTGCTAATGCTGAAAGATACCCACTTTTATGTAGAAGTTGCATTCTCAAATCTTTAAAAGTCTACTGCTCTTCTCTATAGTCTAAAACTGTAAGCTAATAAACCTCCACATATTTCTAAATTGAGCATAAATGGATACCTATTTGTACATATTTCAGTATATCCATTTACCTGACTCATTAAAGGGTGGGCAGATCCATTCTGAGAGCACAAGTTTGAAGACTTATTTTCTAAGAAATACTTATGGTCTTGTCTTCAATGTCTAAAACCTCTCAATCTTAACTATGCTTGAAAAGATTTTCAATAGAATATAGGATGAATATGTAAACAGTATGAGTTGGGAATCTGGGTTTGTTCTGTATCACCTTTGCTACTCAATTATGTGGAAGGGAAGGTAATGAATTTCTTAATGTGGCTGCTCAGATGTGAAATTCAAACTTCTGTAAATTTACAGATGGGCTCTTAAAAATATGCTTTTCCTTTCCAGGATAACTCAGATATATTACATGTTGTTCCAGAAAAAAATAATAAAGCAATGGTACAATGTTATCTTATAACATCAGCCCTAACACAGGGCTATGAATTTGTAGACTACTTTGTCGCAGTTGAGTAAATGATATGGAACCATCACATGGAGCTGCACTATTATGGTAGATAGTAATACAGAAGGAGAAAATTATAAAATAGGATGAGCTTAAGTTCATCTCCAGAGCATTTAATTGATTTTGACTCCAAACTAGACTCAGTTTTAAATTGGTTCCACTTGAATAGTAGAAAAATATGAACATACCCACTGCTATTTCTCCTGAATGCTCTTTGCTTTGGTATTAGCTGAAAAGTATGCCATGTAAGCTGAAAGGAAAATAAATCTGCCCACTCCTCCATCATTCGCTTTTGCATCATCTGCAAAGGGTAAGGTACTTAGATCTTTTCTGTAGAGCAAGGTTAGCGCAGCTGAAAAATGAATCATCCAGCCAGTAGTGATCTAAGATAGAAAATAATGCTATAATATGTTGCAGAGGGAGTTTTATATACCAGAAGTCCTTTTCCCTTTTTGAAGACTGCATTTCAGAAAGAGGCTTTGATGTAGATTCAAAAATAAGATAAAAACAAGATTTTGTGACCTGCAAAATATTGCTTAATAATCATGATCCTTGCAAGCATTTCAACAATGATGCATTGGATGCTAGGGAGCAACAGAGACCCAAAGAAATACAGGAAGAGTTATGGGAATTGCATTTTCCATATTTGTTAACATATTTCCTTTCCTACTACACAATTTATTCAAGGTTCCATCTGATTCCACTGTAGTCCTGAGTCTCTGGGCTAGTATTGATTCAGATAATGAATGGTTTCAAGAGAATAAGGCTTACTGGAAAACTTTCACTGAATAAGAACATAGAATTGTATGGACATCACCATCCTTTATATTTTTTATTTTTGGTTGCTTTCCGTGGGTGAAATGGCCAGCTTGAGGCCAGCAGGTCTTTTTGCAAAGGCTCACTTTACTAATAACTTGTTTAAAAATATAGACGACGTGTTTGAATGACATGAAGCTGAGGGATAGCTATACTTTAGAAAACAGTATCAGGATTCAAAAAGATATCATCAAGTAATAACCTTGAGCCCAACCTTAAAAGATAAATTTGATAGGGTTAATCATAAAGTTACACTAGGATTTAAAAACAACAACAACAACAACAACAACAACAACAACAAAAGAATTTTGGTAGTGTGAAATTGGAGATTTTGTATATCTTAAGCTATATGGTAGTTAATTTCCAGGAAGATATTGGTCTTCTAGCAGCCAAATAAAACCTAAGGTGATCTTATGTAAGTCTCAAAGCCTAGGTTTAAGGAAGTGACAGTCTCACTGTATTCTGCTCTAGAGTACTCATTTGAGCACTCTATTCAGTTTTGGGTGCTGCATTTGAAGATAGGTAACATCTCTATAGCTATATCTATCGATCATCAATCAATCCATCTATCAATTAATCAATCTATCCACCTGTCTATTTTCAAGTACTTGAGGGTTGTCATACAGAAGTATTTCCCTTGGAGGGCAAAGCTAAGAATGTAAGGAAGTTTCAAATAGGTAGATTTAGCCAAAATTTCTACAAACATTTTCGTAATAGTTATAGCCAAGCAAATATCTAATGGGATGCCTTGGGGGTAGTGTTATTTCTCACCATTGAAGGACTTCAGGCAAAAGCTGGATTTCTACTTATTATTGCTGTTTAGTCATTCAGTCATGTGACCCCATAGGTCATTGTCCATGGGGTTTTCTTGGCAAAGATACTGGAGTGTTTTGCCATTTCCTTCTGTAATGGATTGAAGCAAACAAAGGTTAAGTGATTTGCCTAAGGTCATACAGCTAGTATCTGAGGTTGGATTTGAACTCAGGTCATTCTACTCCTGGCCCAGAGCTCTGTCCATTAAACCACCTAGCTGCCTCCTAGGCAAACTGAGATTAAGTGATTTGCCCATGAGATTAAGTGATTTGCCCATGATCTCACAGCTAGTAAGTGTCTATGGCTGGATTTGAACTCAGGTCTTCCTGACTTTAGGCCCATTGCTCTATCCATTACTTATTAGCAGGATTCTTTTATAAAGACTTACTTATGTATTTTGGGTTTTACACTACAAACATTTACAAATTATTCCTACCTACTCTGTGTGACATCTCTTGCAACAGAGTAAAACAATTAAGTAAAACTAATAATTCAGTAACCTCATCTGAAAATGCATGTAACATCACATATCTGTTGCTTCCTCTAACTCTCTATTTTTGCTTTTTTAAATGAACAAATCTACTTTCTCTCTCTCCCCCTCCCTCTACCTCATGGGAAAAAAAAAGACAAGAAGCATGAACTCCTTGTAACAAATATTAGTAGTCCAGCAAAATGTATTCCCTCACTGGCTACATATAAATAGATGCATATATTGCATACATACACACACATGTGTGTGTGTATATATATATACATATACATATATATATATAGAGAGAGATATATAGATGTCCATATATATCTATATATATGTATTTATGTATGTCTATCTATCTATCTATCTAAATTATATGTATGTATTATATATCTCCTTTCATATCCTAAATTTATTACCTTTGTCAGAAGTTCGATAATCTGTTTCTTCATCAATTCTATGGAATCATGGATGGTCACTTTGAACATAGCTCTTTGGGCTTTGAAAGATTTTTTTTCATTTGTTTTGTTTATGCATTGCTGTTATTCCATAAATTGTTCTAGTTTTGCTCATGTCATTCTTTATCATTTTGTAAGTCTTCAAAATTATTCATTTTTAATGAATGTAATCAATTATAATATGAATGTTAGAGTATAATTGTTTTGTTCTTAGTTTACTCTGATTGGTTCAAAACCCTTTGAAATTTTCTGTTTCCTCATTTCTCACAGCACTCTATTCTTTTCATATGCCACAAGTTGTTGAGCTGTTTATATCCTTTTCCCATTTCTTTAATATTTTGGGAGTAAAGACATAGCATTGGTATATTTGGGTGAAAAAGCATGTCCTGTTTAGTGACTTTTTGTGAATAAATCTTAAACTGCTTTCCAAAATGGAAATTTGAGGAATTCTTTTATTAGGTAATCCCTGAACTTCTTTATGACTGATATTTTGTTACTCTACATAGCTGTTGATATGTTGTGATTTGGGAAGAGGGTTTTCATGAACCACTAGCCCCATGCTTCCTCACATACATTATAGGGAAACATTAAAAGCTAGTGTAAATTGAACTACTAAGCTTTGTGGCTAGGAAAGCCCCTATTAGGCCAACATATATGATATTTTTGCTACATATACGTTTGAAATTATTATTAAGTTGCTCTTGTTCAATCTTTTTCATTCATTTCTGACTTTGTGACCCCAGTTGAGATTTTTTTTTTTTTTGGCAAAGATGCTGGGGTGGTTTGCCATTTTCTTCTCCAGATCATTTTACAGATGAGGAAACTGAGACAAACAAGTTTAAGTGACTTGCCCAGGGTCACATAGCTAGTAAGTGTCTAAGACTGGATTTGAACTCAGGAAGATGAATCTTCCTGACTCCAGACCTGGCACTCTATCCATTGTCCTACTTATCTGTCAGTTTCATGACAGCGTGCTAGCACAGGTTCTGATAACAGATGGGACTCTTGTGATTTCCCAGTCACCAATGCAGTGAAGCAGGACTCTATGCTTGCTCCCTGCTTTTTAGCATGATGTTTTCAGTAATGCTGTCAGGCACCTTCAATGAGGACAAAAACAGCGTGAAGGTCAGCCACCACATTGATGGTAAAATATTTAACTTGAAAAGGGTACAAGCCAAGACTAAAGTTCTGGGAGAGTTAGTGCATGATGTTTCGTTTGCAAATAATTGTGTATTCAATGCAGCCTCTAAGACTAAGATGCAACAAAGTATGGATTGAATCTCTGCTGCTTGTACTAATTTTGATCTAACAATTAACACTAAGAAAACACAGGTTCTGCACCAGCCAGCACCATATGATCCATATGTGGAATCGTCAGTTACAGGAAATGGAGAAATTTTGAATGTTGTAGAAATGTTAAGTTGAGTTGGCAATACACTTTCCAGGAATGTACACATAGATGATAAGGTTGACACACACATTGCCAGAGACAGCTCAGTGTTTGGGAGGCTCTGAAGAAAAGTGTGGGAGAGAAGAGGTATTAGACTGCCTACCAGACTGAAGGTCTACAGAGCCACTGTGCTGACCTCATTATTATATGCCTGTGAAACCTGAACAGTATATCAGCATCATGACAGGAAACTGAATTTTTTCCACTTGAATTGTCTTAGGAAGATTCTGAAGATCTCTGGGCAAGATGAGGTACTGGACACTGAGGTCCTTTCTTGATCTGAACTTCCAAGCATTCAAACTCTATTGCAGAGAGCACAACTCTGATGGGTTAGCCATGTTGTTAGAATATCAAACATATATTTGCTTAAAAGACTATTTTGCAGAGGACTCACACAAAGCAAATGTTCTCATGGAGGTCAGCAGAAGTGATAAAAGTACACTTTTGAGGTCTCTCTTAAGAACTTTGGACCTGATTGTGAGACATGGGAGACACACAGCTGTGCTCCATCAACAAAGCAGAATTGCAATAACTCCAAAGAAATGTGAGATGCACAAATTAAGAGATATCTCCCCTCCAAATGTTCATATGGACTATTGGTGCCCGACCCGTGGTAGTGTTCTGAGCTCATCTTGGTCTGATTAGCCAAAATTGGACACACTGAACCTTGCCCTGAACACAGTGAGGTAATTTTGGTCCTCTTCAAGAATGAAGGATAACAACCTAAACTAACCTAACCTAATTATTAAGCACTACAGATTCATTATATAGGAATAATTTTCAAAAGTTGTGCATGCCTATTACTGAATGAATACATCTCTTAGCATAGATCTTAAGACACTCAAAAGCACTTACTGTACTTAATAAATGTTTTTCATTCATTCGTTTTCCTCCCTCCCTCCCTCCTCCTTCCTTCCTTCCTTCCTTCCTTCCTCCCTCCCTCCTCCTTTTTCCTTCCTTCCTTCCTTCCTTCCTTCCTTCCTTCCTTCCTTCCTTCCTTCCTTCCTTCCTTCATTCCTTCCTCCTTTCCTTCTTCCTTTTTTCCTTCCTTCCTCCTTCCATCCTACCATTGTGCTAGCTTCTAGGAATACACATATATAAGTGATACAGTCCCTGCCACAAGGAACTTGCACTCTAATAAAGAAGCCACTTATAAACATATCTATCTATCTATCTATCTATCTATCTATCTATCTATCTATCTATCTATATGCATATATATACATATATATGTGCAGAACATATATAAAAGATGCAAGGGAATTTGGGAGAAGATACTAACAACTCAATAGATCAGAAAAAGAAAGGTAGCAGAAAGAGCTTATATTAGATCCTTTAGGAAATTAGAAATTTTTCCTCTTAGGAAATTTGGAAAGAATTTCCTCTTTAATACTGCTTGTTAGTTGTCCTTAGCATCACTTTTGGAAAAATTTTGAGGTGAGTGATTCTTAGACACTCAAATTTTAGCACATTTAATAATATTTGAATGTTGACACACACACATGTATGTATGTATATGTGTATATATATACATATATATGATATACATACACATTCCCCATAATTCACACAATTTTTTTTAATATATTCTAATGTATTTATCAGGTAATACTATTCAATATGTTATGTGTTTAGGGTTTCATCTACCAATTGAACTGTAAGTTCCTTGAGAGCTTATGGCCTATCTAAATTTTATATTTCCTCCAGTACATAAGACAGTACTCTCCATACAGTAGAAGAATAAAACATGTTCCATAATAGGCCACACTATTGGTAGAATTATTCATATAGTACCATGCTCTAATATATAACTTCACAAAAGAAATATCTTCAAAAACAGACAGACATAAATTGTTAGATGGATCTTATTTTTATATGGACTCTTTATTTCTGGACTCTTTATTATTATGGACTCTATTTTTATAAAACTAACAAAAAGATTTAGTGAAAATGTGACTCATTGTCTCTTTGGAATAAAGAGAAGTATAAAAGGGGTGTTGTCCCCCGAATTTCACAAGGAATAATGATGGGTGAAACAGCATGCTTTGAAACATATTGAGTGCCAGGTGGTGGTATCAGGTTGTCGACACTGGAAATGCCATTTTTACAAGTTGTCTGGCTTGCAATGCTATTTTTAAATCACGTTGAAACATCAATCTGTAATTCTTGGCCTTCTTGGAAGGAAAGTACTATAACTTGGAAATTACCCATGGTGTTGGTTGGGGCTACATATGTTTAAAAATAAATTTAATTGCCCAATAAGAAATATTGTAAAATATTACTTGCATTTGGTTCACTCTGCTGTAGTTTATTAACAGGAGTTTTAATTAACTCCATTGACAATGTTATTTTTCTCCAGCAGCAGCTGACTAGAAAACTAGGGCAAATTCCAGAGATAATTGTGTTAAATCTCATTAGGGAAAAAGTGAAAATTATACTCCTGATTCTGCACTCCTCTGATCTATATTCACTGAAAATATTCCTGAGATTGGTTTTCCCAGTTCTAGGTAACCCACATTCATATTTTAAGAATAATGCATTCAAAAATGCTTTCACTTTTTAGGAGTAGCTGCCAGACAAATCTTTGGCAAAGTGTTTGAGAGAAATTATTACAAGAGAATTGTGACTTCTAGGATTTCAGGGCCCCATTATATTCAGCAGAGCTGTAGCTAGCACATGATAAATGGTACCTTGCCCCAGGGCACAAAAATGGGGACTTGAACTTCCTCAGATTGGGTGGAGACAGTATCCAGTTGTCACTGCCAAGAAGGTCTTGTCATTATGGCACCCCCTCTCCAGGGCCTCTTTTCTCCAAACCAGGAGTGGGGAACCTGTGGTCTCAAGGTTACATGTGGCCCTTGAGGTCCTCAAGCATGGCCCTTTAACTGAGTCCAAGTTTTACAAAACAGATCCTTTTATTAATGGGATTTTTTCCGTGAAGTTGGATTCAGTCGAAGGGCCACACTTGAGGACCTAGAGGGCCATATGTGACCTTGAGGCCGCAGGCTCGCCACTGTCACCTGCTTCATACCCTTATAGAGTCAGGATGAGGATGTAGCAACTCTCATCTTGGTATAACTCCACCAATAGTCAGATTGCCCTTTATGTCATAACTATTGTTCCTCCCTTGTCCTCTCCAGACACACTTACTTCTTAGTTTTGACCTATATTTATTAACCTACAAGTGGGTGTTGCTGGTATCCTCCATGGCATATATACCTAACTATACTGATGAGATGTCACTATATAATATTGACAAAAATTTGAGCTTTTTTTAATTTTATTTTAATTGGGTTAGAAAAAAGTAACTAGACAGAAGTTCAATAAAAAATATTTGGAAAGGCTTTTTAGAAACATACAAATCCATTTGAAATATCTGGATTCTCATCAAAATTGCAAACGAAGTTTCTAATCTATAGCACAGATACTCCAGAAATGTGTCAAAACATCTACCTATTTTATTGCTGACATACCCTTTTACAATTTCATTACAAAGTTTTTCTTACCTTTTTTCTTCCTCTTATTATTTTTAGACAGTTCTGCAATTCTAGATTTGGGTCAAGGATTGAAATTGAAATACTAAATTCTGCTGAGAAACAAGGTTTAGTATTTTCTTTCCAATATATTCTGGGTTTTACACAGTGTTCCTTTCCTGGACATGATAATGATTAAAGTGAATTCTCTAATTACCTCTGTCTACAAATCCATATGATGTATTTATCAGTCCCAGAAATGGAATCAAACCTATTTGACTATCTTCTTTTTTTCAATAAAAAAAAAAGATTTCTTACAAAGCAGTGTGTTTCATTTCTTTCACATTTCAAGGGAAAGACTACATTAAAAATGTAGTAAGCGCATTTTTAATGAATTGCAATTGAGTTTTATTAAAAAATTAGCATTCATTTAGCTCTTTTATACTTCTCTTGGGGGGGTGAGAATTTCACATTTATTATTTTATTTTTATCATGAAAATCCAGTGAGGTAGATAGGAATATTAAATAATCCCCATTTTATGTATTAGAACGTGGAGGTACAGGCAATTTCAATGAACTGGTGCTATTTAGGCTAAAGAGGAAAAGACTTAGTGGGCAGGAGAGCTCTCTTTAAGCATTTTAAGGGATGTCATGTGGATGAGGGACTAACTCTGTTCTGCTGGGCTTTGTAGAGTACAACTAGGACCAATGAGTAAAAGCCAGAAAGAAGAAAATTGCTGCTGCTTGATGTGGGAGGGAAAACATTCTAGCAATGAGAGCTTTTACAAAGCAAAAGGGGTAGCCTTAAGCGATATTCAGTGCCTGTTTATTGGAGATCTTCACATAAAAGTTGGATGACCACTCATTAGGTATTTCGGGAAGATTCTTTTTTTGGGGAGTGAGAAGGAGGACTTTGGGTTGGACTAAATGGCTCTTGAGTTGCCTTCAAACTTTGAAATTCTCTGAGAATTATCTCTGGTCACAAGGTCACTTACTGGTCAAATGAAAGTAAAATTGCGCAAATAGAGATCAAAGCTAGCTAAGTGAGAGAGCTGAAGCAATTGGCATGATAACCAATTCAACAGACTGCTATTTAAAGACAAAGAGGCACTTTTATCCAAAATCATCACGAAATCTCACTGCTTTATTTATAGTGTTCCATTCTCCAATTTGTTACATAGGAAAGTATAAAGAGAGAGGAATAGGAAGTATGTCTTCCCTTTTGGAGTGCACACTTTTCAATATTTTTCACATGGTTCTGTAACACATGCTTTAGAAAGACTTTCTCAAACCCTATTCACATTAGCAGATCATGTTCCCAGGACAAGGTTGCTAGGGCTCCTCAGGCCTCTAGGGATGCCTCTGCTGTATTGAGTGTATCTTTTCTAGTACTATGGATAATGGGCCCCCACTAGTGTGAATCCTCCATGATTATTAGTTGATAACAATTAGTCAACCATTCCCAGTTAAGTTCTAAAAAGTGGTATTTACAGTGGAGATTCAGTAAGAACAATTTGTATAAAACAACTTCTTTCAAAAACTCTGGGACACAATTTCCAACAAGCACATGCAGAATGCAGGGGAAAGTGGTTTCAACCTTAAAGAGCACATATGGCAAAGGAGTATTTCATAGCCCCAGGAGCCCTTTGCTGTAATCTTCAAGATGTCAAGGTAAACTTCTATAATGACTAATGACTTTCCCCCCTACAGCCTAATGCCTATTACTGATCAATTCAATAGAAATGTACTCTCACCTGACAAAGGTGTCAAGATGGAGCATCTTATCCCTTATTTTAATTAGGGGGGAGAAGTAATTAACTAAGATGTCCCCTTCTATCCTCACAGTTCATAATGTAAACTGTGAATGGCTTTTTAGAGTGGCTATGTTTTAAAACATAAGGAATATCTTGGTCTTTTTGACTCTTACCCATTAGGGATGTTTTCATATTGTCCTTATTTCAGAGAACATATTTATTTCAATTAACAATACTTTATTTGGCTAACTTTCCAGATAGTTTGCCCCATATATTGGGGCAGATAGTCTATTCTGTTCCTCTGATCCATAAACTGTGTAGTTCCATCACTGGTTAAATTTATAACCAGAAACTTTAAATCCTATTTGTGTATTCACAAGTAAATACCTGTACTGAGATATCTTCAATAGTTTCCAAACCAAATTTAAGTCAGAAGGTGTAAGTAACCCATATATAAATCCTGGGCTGGTCCTGAGTAAATCTATGAATAAGTAAAGCCTCTTTTTCTTGTCCCTTCAGTTCCCTTCCTACTTCTCCCAAGGTGTCCAGTATTCACTAGATTGTGAACTCCTTGATTAGGAGGCCCTTTTCTCATCATTTTTTAGTATCCCTAGTACTGAGCTTATAGGACCTGGGACATGGCAATCAATCCTTCAGTTATGATTTATTAAGAACCTACTGTGTGCCAGACACTGTGCCAAGTGCTTAGGATATGAAGAAAGATTAAAAAAAAGAGTCACTGCTCCTAAGGATTGTATACAAGGCAAGAAAAAATGCAAACAACTATGTACAGAGAAGCTATAGACAAGGTAAATTGGATATAATCAATAGAGGGAAGGGACTATGATTAACTGTAATCAGGAAAGGCTTCTTATTGAAGCTATGACTTTAGCTAAGACTTGAAGGAAGCTGGGAGTGTTAGGAAGTAGAGATACAGAGAGAGAGAGAGAGAGAGAGACAGAGAGAGACAGAGGGAGGGATAATATGAATTGCAGGCAAGGGCAAGTAGGGTAGCCACTGAAAATTCCTGGAGTTGGAGATGGAGTTTCTTGTTTTAGGAACAGGAAGGAGGGTTACTTGGCAGGGGATTAAGGAGTAAGAAGATCAGAAAAGTACAAAGGGGCCAGATTATGGGGTACTTTAAAAGTAAAAAAGAGGGTTTTTTAAAATATTTGACCTTGGAAGTAATAGGGAGTCATTGGAGTTTGTTGGTAATGACAGGTCAGACTTTTACTTTAGAAAGATCAAGCTGATGGCTGAATAGAGGACAGACTGGAATGGGGAGAACAACCCAAAGGTTATTGCAGTAGTCCAAGCTTGAGATGATGAGGGCCTATACTATGGTGGTATGGTGGCAGTGTCAGAAGAGAAAAGAGTATATATGTTGTAAGGGGAGAGATGCTGAAAAAGTAGCAATTACAGGATTTAATGACTGTTTGGGTGTGGAGAGTAAAAAGGATTAAGAAGTCAAGGATGGTATCTAAGTTGTGAACCTTAGTAAGTATTTGTTGACTGATGGACTGCTCTCTTGCTATCTTCAGGCTGTCCAGAGTTACCTAATAAGTTGCCCAATTGCCTCAAACTGTAAAAATTGACTATTGCCCACCCTAGAAAAACTTAGGTATTTATATGTCCTAATTTTGGAATTTTGCTCTCTGCTGAATCAATATGGATGTTGGTAAGCAAATCGAATAAGTAATATAATCCGCTTATCCCTCATATATTTTACTCTATTAATTAACTAGCTTACACACCTTTTCAGAACCATACATATTAGGTTTTACTTCGCAGTTCTGATATGGGAGTAAAACACTTTTCCTATGGACATTTCTGTCCCTCCCCTCATTTTACCTTATTCTGTAGTGCATCATCCTCTACTTCATTTTTGTGAACCTGTGCTTTCCCCATGCCTGACCTGGCAGCGGGCTACCAGTCTGTCAGGGTCCCATCACTGTGATGCCTTTCTTCCAGGATTCATCTTTCTGCTCCTGGCCCTCAGGCCATATAGAGGTATAGACCAGAGCTCCAGGAGATAGACCATTACATCTTCCAGGTATGACTTTACCCATGTTCAGAATATCCTGTGACCCTACCATTAACTTTCTTCTCACAGATAAATTCATCCAAGGTATAAGAACTCTGAGTTTTACCTTTTGTCTTTAAGCAGTTATAATGCACATGTCTTAATACCCTTTAAGAAGTCATATTAAGTGTGATGCATGTGGTCATTGACCATTGACTTTTAATATCCTTTAAATTATGCAACAAAGATAACAAATAAATGATAAATGTAGCAAGTGAAGCAAAAGAAAGATTAATTTATTATTCCCATGATTAAAAAAAACACCTTAAAGACAAAACAAACTTCTGCAATTCTTCTAGTCAGAAAATTTTCATGTTGTTGTTTTTGTTGAGTTATTTTAGTCCTGTCCAACTCTTCATGACACCATTTACAGTTTTCTTGGCAAGACTTGGTGCTGGGCAGAATCCATCATGCTTCAGGTGAACTAAAAAGGCAGGGGTATCAATCATAATCTCAGACAAAGCAAATGCAAAACTAGATCTAATTAAAAGGGATATGCATTAAAACTGTATCTTGCTAGAAGGAACAATTGACAATGGAGTAATATTGGTATTAAATATATATGCACCAAATGACATAGAATCCAAAATCTTTTTTTTTTTTTAAAGTTAAGTGAATCATAGGAAGAAATGGAAAGTAAAGCTATAGGAGTGGGGGAACCCCAACTTTTCCTTCTCTGAGACAAATAAATCTAACCATAAAATAAATAAGAAAGAAGCCAAAGAGATGAATAGACTCTTAGAAAAATTAGATTTGAGTAGATTTCTGGAAAAAAATATGGGGATAGAAAGGAATAAACCTTTTTCTCAACTGTACACGGTACCTTCACAAAAACTGACCATGAAGTAGGGCATTAAAACCTCATGATCAAGTGCAGAAAAACATAAATATTCAATGTACCTTTTAAAACCATAATGCAATAAAATTACATTTAATAAAGGCTTGTGGAAGTATAGATTAACAATTAATTTGAAATGAAATAATCTAATCCTAAAGAATGAAGGGGGGGGGCTCCAGGAACCAAGATGGTGGAGTAAGCAGTAAGTCTCCCTCACTGTCCCTTATTGACCTTGGAAAACCTAGAAAATACCACTGCAGGAAAAACCCTGGAACAGTGGAGCCAGCAGAAAGACAAGGTACAACAGCTTTTTAGCTCCTGAGGCTAGAGGGATTAATGGGAAAGGGCCCTCTTGCTGTGGCTGAAAGGGACCAGTACAGGATGGGAAGCATCCCTGCAAGCCAGCAGCAAGCGCTACCTCAGCAAACTAGTGAGAGATCCCGAGCCTGGGGGGGGGTGGAGTAGGCAAGGGCCAACACTATGACCCCTCTTTCCCCTCACCCCCTGTGTGCCTTCTCATTACAGGGGAACTGGTAGGCACCAGTGCAGAGAACCACCAATTGTGCCATAGACAGGAATCCAACAGCGGCTGAGCCTACTAGTGCTCTAGTGCAGCCCCAGGAGAGGAGGTGCCCCTAGTGGACAGACCACCCCACTCCACAAGCTTCACTATAACCCCATGGAAACACAGAAAAACCCCACCTGGCCTCAGCACACACCAGCCACCACCACCAGCTCTGGCTGAGCACCAGGTAAGCTACAGCCTCTATAGTCTCCAGCTGCCAGAACCTGAGGCCTCAGCACACAAAGCCAGGAACCAGGTCCCTACCTCCCAGCACAAGAAGTGTGGGACAGCGATCCCTTGTGCCTCAGAAGCAGAGATCAACTTTAAAAGCCAGGAAAAAGGCAAAAACCATGTACAAAAGCAACATAGAGAAACAAAAACCATAGATTCTTATTATGGGGACAGGGAAGATCAAAACACAAATTCAGAAGAGGACGGCATTGTCGAGTTACCCACAATTCAAATATTGTGGAAGCATAGTCGGGATTACAGAGAATCTTGCAGCTTCTACACTAAAAGATGGGAAGGCTTGGAATATGATATTCCATAAGGCAAAGGAGCTTGCATTACAACTAAGGATCAACTACCCAGCAAAATTAAGCATCCTCTTTGAGGCAAGGAGATGGACATTCAGTGAAATAAGGGGCTCCCAGGCCTCCCTGATGAAAAGACCAGAGCTCAACAGAAAATTTAATCTTCAAATATAAGACTCAAGGGAGGCATAAAAAGGTAAAAAGGAAAGAAAAAGAAAACATTATTCAATAAGGGCAAACTGTTTACATCCCTATGTGGGAAGATGATACTTGTAACTCTTGAGAACTATATCTTTACTATAATATTTAAAAGGGATATACATATTCAGAGAGTGTGGGTATAAATTGACCTTGATGTGATGATAAAAAATAAAACTAATTAAGGGGTGAAAAGGGATTGTAATGGGAGAAGAGAAAAGGAGGTGGCAGAAAATGGTAAATTATATCACAATAAGAGGCACAAAAACATTACAGCAGAGGGACAGAAGAGAGGGAGATAAGCATTGTTTGAACTTTATTCTCCTCAGATTTGGCTTATGGAAGAAACAACATACTCAGGTATAGAAATCCAACTTGCCCTATAGGCAGTAGGAGGGGAAAGGGGAAAGAAAAGGGAGGGGGTAGTTAGAAGGGAGAGAAGAAGTAGTAAGGGAAAAGGGAAAGAAAAGGGAGGGGGCTTATAGAAGGGAGGGAAGATTGAGGGAGGCGATGATCAAAAGCAAAACTCTTTTGAGGAGGGAGAAGGAGAAAGGAGAAAGAAAAGCATAAATGGGGGGATAGGATGGAGAGAAAGATAGCAATCATAAGTGGGAATGTGGATGAGACGAACTCTCCCATAAAACGGAAGCAGATAGCAGAATGGATTAAAAGCCATAATCCTAAAATATGTTGTTTACAGGGAATGCACTTGAAATAGAGGGATACACACAGGGTAAAGGTAAAAAGCTGGAGTAGAATATATTATGCTTCAGCTGAAGCAAAAAAACAACAAAAAAAGCAGGGCCCCTGAGATAGAGTCAGAACTGGTGCTAAAGCATGGATGGACCTGAGTCAAGTCAGCAAATGTTTATTAAACACTTCCTATGGGCTAGGCCCTGTGCTAAGCACTGGGGATACAAAGGATGAAATAATGAACAAGCCAAAAACCAATAATATCAACAACCAAAAACAAACAAACAAACAAAAAACCAAACAGCCCCTGCTCTCAAGGAGCTCACAGTCTAATGAAGGAGACAATGTGTAAACAACTATGTCTAAGGAATATAAAATAGGATAAATAGGATGCAATCTCAGAAGGAAGGCATTAAGATTGAGGAAGACTAGGAAAGGCCTTTTGGAGAGGGTAGGACTTTAGCTGAATATTGAAGCTTTCTTCAAGCCTTTCTTCCATTGCTTCCAGGGAAACCAGGAGACAGATAAGAAGGGAAAGAGTGCCAAGCACGGGGAGCAGTCAGGGAAAATGAGCAGAACTGGGAGATGGAGGCTCACATGAGGAACAACAGGGAGGAAAATATCATCATTGGATTGCAAATACGTGGGGGCGAGGGAGGAAGATTTAAGAGGTCTGGAAGGTAGGAAAGGGCCAGGTTATAAAGGGCTTTAAAAGCCCCCAAAAGAGGATTTCTGGATGTAAGAAAGGGCCGCTGGAGCTGGCTGGATAGGTCCATACCTAACTTGAGTAAAGGAGGTTTGGGAAGCAAATAGGGAGCCATGCAATCCTTTACACAGCCTGAGGTTGATTGTGTGTGTGTGTGTGTGTGTGTGTGTGTGTGTGTGTGTGCGCGCATATTAGAGTTGTGGGGGACCCTCAGGAGACTCACTCTTTCTCCTGGGCTGTTTGATGGAGCAGCATGAAATCATATAAATATAATAGTCAGTTTCTTCTCACTATGGAGAGCTCTTTTACAGTAAGATCTGTATTTTTTTCTTTTTTTAATCCTCTCCTGGAAGAATACTGAGCCAAATTTCCCTAAACCAACAATCAGAGTGTTAAAAAAAATTCTCTCCCCCTATATGGAGGGAATGATCAAGGTGAAACTATGGGAAAAGGCCATGATGATCTTAACTTTCCATAATGAATTTGAGCATGTTTGGAAATGAACTTACCTCCTCCAACCCAATATAAAGACTCATTTGTCAAAAAGAAAAAAAAATATATATACTCCTACTTGAACCAAGGAGATATCTTGTGAAATCAGAGAGGGCAATTCACAGCAGAACTTAGGAGGATAGTATTAAACAAGGCTGCATTTATGTGACACCAAACTAAGCTTAATCTAAAATTCAGGTGATCATCTGGATGACATCATACCATATAGGCAATTTGTCTGATTAATTTTCTAAATTGATTTGATATTCTGGTAATAATAATAATTTCCATGTCATTTTAAGTCTTGCAAAGTGCTTTGTATGTACTATTTTAATTTATTTTTTGGAATTAATGGGGTTAAGTGACTTGCCCAGGGTCACACATCTAGAAAGTATCTGAGGCTGGATTTGAACTCAGGTCCTCCTAACTCCAGGGCTGGTGCTGTATCCACTGTACCACCTAGCTGCCCCAGTGCTATTCTATTTTATAACTCGGTGAACTAAATATTACAGGCATCATTATTTCCCATTTTAAAGATGAGGAAACATGTTTGTGGAATTTTAGTGGCTCATTCAGTCTAATAATTATCTGAAGTAGGATTGAAAGCCAGGTCTTCCTAACTCTAGGACTACTGTGCTGTCTGCTATACTTTGGTCCCTTCCTTTTGATTTCATATTAACATAATTTCAATAATTTATTTTTTTAAAGTCAGTCAAACCAGTTATGTGGTGCCCTAAACATCAGATAACTAGTTGATTTAACAAACTTTCCTATTAAACTGGCGCTTTTAGTAGTGTGTGGAGCAAAATCCATAAAGAATGCAAACCTCTTCTTTTCTCTAGTTAAAATATCAGCACAGCAGGTGCCTGCTGTGCCTGCAAGCATGCTACTGTGGCTAGTTACATTCTGCAGAAATCTGAGATGTGAGTAAATATGTTTGTGGGTGGGAGGTAGTTCAAAGAGATGGGGAGAGTGAGAGGCCGAACCAGAGGAGTTAGGGTGTCCTGCACTTATCCTCAAAGGGAATTTTTATTAATTCCAGAGAAGTCCTAGGTGTCTACCAATGACCTGAGGCAACAAATGTAATCCTTATATGAAAATGGGATATAGGAGAACCTGGAAAGAATATTGATTAAGGGTTAAGAGGCAAGATAGAGGAAAAAAAAAAGCTATCTGGGGAGAGACCAGTCTTCAAATCCTTCTTCTTCTCCAAGGTATCAAGATTTGACTAGTCAAATTAAACTAAATAAATACTTAGAAGAAAATAAGGCTAATTAAGACTCTATATGCTATTAACGTGTGTATGCCTTTTAAAATATCTTCATTTAATTTATACTAAATCTTTTAGTACACTGTACTATTTGAAATATTGTGCCTTAAAAAAGCAAAGAAGATAAGCTATAGTGTTTTAAAGATAATTATACCCAAAATGCAATCTTTTGGTAAGCAGTGGGGAAAAAACCCCAAAAACCTAGAAATGAAATTGAGTAGTGAGGAAACATAGGCTCAAAATAGGCCCCTTCTAGTACTGTGATTTGTTTGGCATCTCAGTTAAGTGATGTGATCATAGTATTTTAAGCTGGATGCAAAATTAGAAATTTTCTGTGACTGAAGAAATGGGGGCTTGTGAATTAAACATTTTCTCACTTAAAGTCCTATGGATAATGAAAACAACAGCTTTAAAAATGTCAGAGTCTGTGAACTTCACATATGTTTTCAGGAAGAGCTGCCAAGAAAGGAAAAGAGAAATCCTTCATTGGGGGCAGGGAGCTTTTTGAAAACAGAATCTCGTGCCGAAGAGTATTTGGTGAAATGTCTAATTCAAAATGCCATACCAGAAAGAAGAAAAAAAAAATAGTTCATATTAACAAATGTCAAGTCAGTTTCTATGGGGAGAAGCATAAATCTTTCTTAGTAGAAGGCAATTCTTGTCAGTAGGAATTTGGGGGTCTAGCACAAATACCACAAATTATGAACGAGGCAAATGGCAGGAAGAATACCCTTGATGGGAAAGGCGAGATAGTAGGTAAAGACCCTGGAACATTTGCTTAAAGGTACTTCTGGGGAGGCCACTGTATGAGGTCACCCCAACTAATTTGTAGCATACTATTTTAACTAATTAGTCATTTTCTCTAGACCATAGTATCATTTATGATCATAGATCTGGTTTGCTAGAAACCATAAGCAATTAAATATAACATCCTTACTAAATTCTCTTCTTTCTGTTGGCAAAGAACTGCAAGTAATGTAAGGTTCAATTAAGTTTGGTGGCCAATCTCCCCATCCTAATCGTACAGCCCTGGGGTGTAGCAAAATGTTTGAAGCCACAATCAAAGGCTTCAGGTACTCATTGTGGAATCAAGGCTACTTCTCAAGCCCCCTCCTTGTAAATGGAGCTTGCATGGCATCAGAGTCATTACAACAAACACAAGCCTTGCTTTCTAAGTATTTACAATATCAACTGAGTTCACGTGCCACAGATCAGGTATATGAAAGGAAATCTGCCAAGACAGGAGTCTTCCTTTGGCTTTGTGGCTCCACAGTACAAATTAATGCTACAATGACATATGAGATCATTAGAGAGCATATAATGATTTGTGTGGTATACTCTACTAATGAAACTTACAGAAAAAGTAGCAGAAACACATCCTAGTTTTCTTCTACTTACATTGCAATTTATCTCTGCCATAGATCTGGGAATTGAAACCTGAATTATTTCTAGATTTTGGATTAAAATGGATATGGGATTTTATTTATCTTAGGATAGTTCAAAAATGGTGTGGAAATGCATAATGTCTTAGTATGGAACTCTTTAGTTGAAATTATCCAGGTTCCAAATTTGTCTTTTCAATATGAAGTTAGGAAAGACTGAAGGAAAATTAAAGAAATGATCTGTCAATTCGCTCAAAAAACTAATTAAGTAAAAATAAATAAATAAATGATAGGAAATAAAATAAAGACCAGATTAGATGAATAGTCAGTTTCAGGAAAAAAATGGTCCAGGAGTCTGTGTGTAAACAAAGACTGAGTTCGTCTATGTCACCTTGCCTAACATGACCTGGGCATGGTTGTATCGTAAATAAAGTTTGCTTTTTGGTGACCTTATGAATACTTGGTGTCATTATTTCCCATTGCCTAATCACCTCTACATCCCAGATCTTTTCTTTCCACCAACTCTATGTGTTTGTAACTCTCATTTTATTAATTCCACATCCCTTTTATCATCAACACTTAATATTTTATATACCATCTTTTCAAGGTCAAACCATGCTTTAAAAATCAATCCATTAAATTTAATAATCATTTATTAAGATACATTGTGCTAGGCACTGTGGGGAGATAAACACATCACCTAAAACATAAACACTTCTGTCTTGAAGCTTATGGTCTGCCAGGGGAAATTATGAAGACATAGATATTGATATAGTGTGGACTTTGATGGAGAAAGGTCCAGTCCAGGGGTGGGGAACCTGTGGCCTTCTAGGTCCTCAAGTGCAGCCCTTTGACTGAATCCAAACTTCACAGAACAAATTCTCTTAATAAAAGGATTGGTTCTGTAAAACTTGGACTCAGTCAAAAGGCTACACCCAAAGGCCTAGAAGGCCACATAGGGTCTAGAGGCCACAGGTTCTCTATGCCTGCAGGATCCAGTTTCTCCAACATCTTCCCAATCTATCTTGCCCTGAAACAATTTTCTCTCTTTCTCCCTCTCTTTTTTTGTTTCCCTATTTTTCTATGTTTATTTCCTGTCTCTCATTCTTTGTTTCACTTCTCATTTTCCCTCATTATTCCTCTTTTTCCTATCCTCTCTCCCTTTCTCATTTCTATCCACTAAAATATAATCAGTTGAGTACATTTATCCAATAATTATAAAAAGTTATGGTATTTAGAGTTCCTCAGTTATTATCGCCAAAGTTCTCCAGTCTCTCAAATGAACAACTGAAGCATAGAATTCTGAGAGAAGCTTCACTTTGAGAAATTATGTTGTCTCTGAAGAGGTCAAAAGTAAAAAATAAATTAAAAAAAACTCCAAATGCTAGACTTACACTGAGAAAGCAGCTATAGCCATCCAATATAAAATTCTCTGTCTAATGGTTAAAGACCTTCAAAACATACACCTCTTTACGTTTCCCATCTTCTTAAATACTGTTTCATGTTCTGTAATCTTGTGACTCTGGCCCCCTCTCTATTCCTTGTACTCGCCACTCCAGGAATTTTCACTAACTATCCACCATGCATGGAATATTCTCCTTGATCCTCTCTGCTTCCTGGCCTCCCTTACTTTTTTCAAGTCTCAGCTAAAATCCCACCTTTTATAGGAAGCTTTTCCCTGATTCCTTTTAATTTTAATGCTTTCCCTCTATAATTTCCAAGACATCCTGTATGTAGTATGTTTATGCATAGTCACTTGCATGTTGTCTCCCCCATGTGGGCTCCTGAAGAGGAGGGGGACTTCTTTGTATCCCCGTCACTTAGCACAGCACCTGGCACATAGTGAGTGCTTGACAAATTTGAATTATTAACCAAAGGGATTTCACAAACTAAATTACAAGACCTGAATAAAACATTATTAATTCCCTCATCAGATCTCCTTGCCCTGGATCCTTTGTGCCCGTGATCATGGAGTTTTCAGGTCTACTTTAGATCTATCAGTGTTATCTGCCATCGGCGGCCTTTCTAGAAAAGTCACTCTGAATTCTCTAGACTAGTCTATAGTTTCTAATAGCCCTAGGAATCAAAGAACCTTTACAACTGGTTCCCCACTGCCTGGCATCTACACAGGCTAGTTGCAATTGAGGCAGGTGAGTAGAGCAGTGCAGAGAGTGCTGGACTTGGAGTAAGGAAGGCATGAGTTAAAATCCTGCCTTAGACACTTACTAGCTGTGTGGCACTGGGCAAATCACTTGATCTCTCAATCTCTCAAAGTTTCTTCATCTATAAAATAGGGATAGCAGCAGCATGTATCTTACAGCGTTGTTGTGAGGTTTAAACAAGATAATATTTATAAAGCGCTCTGTAAACCTTAAGCACTACATAATTCTAGCTATTAGTATTGTTATCATCATCATTATTATTGTTAGTAGTAGTATCTATAACTCACTTTGATATTCCTAACAAGCTGGTATAGTACCCCTGGAAGAGAGCATGACCACTTTCATATATTATATTTTCCCTCATCTTCCTGCCAATTGTTAAGCCTCTTGTCTTCTGAGGATATGGCTTCTTCCTCCATTTGGGCATGCTGCTAAATGTTGGGTAATGGGTAGGGGAAGCTGATCAATTTTTAACAACCAGAGTAACTCATCAATTCCATTCAGCAAAGATTTATTCAGCTTCCACAATGTACTAGGAGCTCAGAATACAAAAACAAAATGAAAAATAGTCCCAGTCCTCAAGGAGCTCACATTTTTTTTTTCCTGGAAGAATACAGTGTTTTAAAATAAGTAAATACAAGAGCGTTTGAGCAGGGAAAGTTATAATAATTGAGGAGAAAAGGAAAAGTTTTGCCTAAGAGGTAGCATCTGAAGTGACCCCTGAAGGAAAATACAAAGTGAAAAAGAAATGCATTCCAGGGAGACAACCTCTGCATAAACATGAAAGGTGCATGATGGAATGATGAATTTGGGGAAAAGCCAGAAGTCCACTTTGGCTGGGATATAGTGTATGAAGGTGAGTTGTGTGAAATGTCTGGAAAAGTGTCCAATAGCCTGATTATGAAGGGTTAAATGACAAGCTACAAAGTTTCTAAAACAAAGGAAAATCTGAAGAAAAACATTCCCTATGAAGGTACTCGGAGTACAGCATAATATTGTTAGAGGGAAGTCCGGAGGAGTTAGGAGAAACACTGTCTATGATTAGCTTTGGATTGCAATGCCTTTGCAAGTTTCTAATGAAGGGTTAATACTGAAAGTATTTTCATCTAGAAGAGGTATTGAAGAGTAACACTTCAGTGAAAACGCATTATGCTGAATGCTATCAGTCATAACCGCGCCATAATGGCCTTATATGAATTGTCTTGATTTTTTAGTATTCTTTGCACTTGCCTGAACTTAGTTCAGATCTGTGCCCATTATATTGCAATCTCTCTTCAGGGGACACAGTGTTTGAAATGCCGTTATAGGAATAAAACAGTTGTGTTTGGTTTTCACTCATTTCCAGATGCCATGAAACATTAACTCTTTTTGTGTCTAAGGAACAATTCCTCTTGGGAGGTGATTAAATCAAATCCCTGGGCCAGCCAGCCCCCCAACATTACTGCCTTACATCTACTTAAATGATACCCTTGTGTCATCTCAAAAGATGCAACATTTATTTTGGTTTATTTAAGATACGGACCCTTCGTTCTTATAAAAGGATTAGATAAGGCTTGGAGAGGAAGACTCTACATTAAAACAAACACTTAAAGATAGAACTATACAGAGGCCATCTTAGGAATGAAGAAGGAGTAGAAGCCTTCAGTCACCAGAAATGGGCAGATTAAAACACTTGGGCAATAAATTTGGCTTTAAATTTTGTGGCTAAGACCAAAAGGTAAGCGCAAGCAGCTACATGATACAGTACATAGAGCACTGGGCTTAGAGTCTGTAAAGCCTGATTTCTAATCCTGCATCATATACCTACAAGTTACATGACCCTGAGTAAATCATTTAGCCTTTTTTTTGCCTCAGTTTCTTCATTGGTAAAATGAGGACAATAATAGCAACTACCTCCTAGGACTGTTGTGAGGATCAAATGAGATAATAATTGTAAGGTACCTGGCACATAGTAAGCACTATATAAAAGTTCTCATCATTAGTAATAGTAATATGATCCTGGAAAAGTCATTTCATTTCTCTCAGATTCAGTTTCCTCAACTGTAAAATAAAAAAGATTGGGCTTTGAAATAATCAGATTGATTCTGTCTTTTTAAAAATTTATCCTATTTATAGTTAATTTATTTTGTCCTGTAACTGCCCAAGTCATGATTCTTTGTCTCTGAACTTAGTTCAGAAATTCGATTGGCCTATAAAGAATTAAGTTTAGACATACATTTCTCTTGTTAATCATTGTTCTACTCTTGTGTCAACGAAATGTGTTACCCTTGAAGGGGGCTGGTAGACACTGGTGAGTCTGGTCTAATCTCTTTATACCACTGAGCTATCCCTCAAGGATGTCTGGTTTTTTATCCAAAGGAATCTCGAACTTTTCAAGTGGACTCAAACAATGAACAATTCTTATTCACAGGAGGAAACAAGTGAGTTATTGCTAGCCCCTTATTCCCAATTTCCAATCAATCATGTTACTCCCATCCCAGGATGCTATCTACTCTGTAACCAATTGTATTGTTTTCCCATCTACCCAAATCTATTCTTTGTTCTCTTGTGCTTCTCAAAGCTATATGAAGGCTAGTAAGTCCTACCTCATGGTCTTTGTCCATTGAGAGAGAACATTGACCCAGTTTTTGGCCACCTCTAACCTAACTAACAAATTGACCATGCTTAGATCACTGTCTCTCAGTTTACCTTAATTTTCAAATGTAACAGCTTGATGTCCTCTATGGCCCTTTTTAGCTCTAAACATGTGATCCTATGAATAGATGGGGAGGAGATCATATATTTTTCATTATCTTATATTGGAAAATCTACAAAACCATCTGTAGGGTAAACATTTTTTTTTCCCTCTAGAAGTAACTTAAGTAAGATTTTTTTTACCATTTTTATACAGGACACTGGATGACATACTAGGCAATATCTAAGTTTTACAAAAAAGATTAAGAGTGCTATTCAGCTTAATAGTTCATGAATTGTCTTTCAGAGATATGGCATTAAACTGTAACTGACTGAAGGCAAGTTTCTGATGGCTTCAGGTAATAACATATGACAACTGATGATGACTGGGTAGTTGCCTTGAAAAAAGATAGAAGAGCCCCTTAGGGAGTGATCCTAGTGGTCCCCAAATCCATTCCACCCCCATGGTACTCTTCCCCCATAGTAGTGGTGAAAAAAATGTTACTGCAAGCTTCCCTGAGCCCTGACTAGGTTAACAAAAAAGAATTTGCCTGCTTCCCTTAGTTCTTGCCTAAATTTCTCATATAGTGAGTCAATCAATTAACATCTATTGAGTATCTACTATGTGCCAGGCTCTGTGTTAAATGCTGAGGACAGAGAAGGACGCAAGAAATCCCTGTCCTAAAGGAGCTCACAATATGATGGGATAATAAGCAAATAAACGAACACGCTATATACACAATATGTAGAAAATAACTTAGAAAGGGAAGGCACTAAAATCAAAAGGCATGAGGAAAAGTTTCATGTAGAAGAAACTCAGAGAAATGAGGAGGTAGAGATGTGGAGGGATACCATTCCAAACATGGGGGACAGTCACAGAAAATGGTTGGAGTTGAGATGATAGTCTTGTTTATGGAATAGCAAAAAGTCCAGTATCACTGGATAGAAGAGACTGTTGGTATGAGAGGAAATGGATACTGGAAGAATACTGGAAAGGTGGAGAAGGACTAGGTTATGAAGGGATTAAATCACCTGAGAGATTTTGTATTGGATTCTGATCCTGGATGTGATAGGGAGCCACTGAAGTTGATTAAGTACAGTGTTGACATTGTTGATCTTACCTATGCTTTAGGAAAATCTCTTTGGTGACTAAATCTGGACTAGATTAGAGCAGTGAGAGATTTGCAGCAAGTAGACCAACCACAAGTTATTGCAATAGTCTAGGTATGAGGTGATGGTAGCAGTATCAGAGAACAGAAGGAGGTATATTGAAAAAGTAAAATCAATAGACCTTAGCAATAGATTGGATATATGGTATGAGAGTGAGGAGTTGAGTAGATTGTGAGCCTGGGGGACTGGGAGAATGATGACGCCCTTGAGAGTAATAGGCACATTTGGAAGAGGGAAGCCTTTTCTTTTTATTTTTTTGAGAAGAATGAATTCATTTATGTTGGAAAAACTTCATGGCCCTCTTGTAAAAAAGAAGAGTATCCAGGACAATATACTGTGGGACATCCAGGGTTAGTGGATGTGATCTGGATGAGGAGCTTGCAAAGGAGACTGAGAAATGAGTGGTTATATAGATAGAACCAGGAGAGAGTGGTGTCCTCAAAACCTAGACAGAAGAGAGTAGCAAGAAGCAGATGACTAATAGTTTCAAAGCTTACAGAGTGGTCAAGAGGAATGAGGATTGAGAAAGGCCATTGGATTTGGTAATTTGGAGATCAGTGTAACTTTGGAGAGAGCAGTTTTGGTGGAATGATGAAGTGAAGAGCTGATTGCAGGGGTTAAGAAGAGAGTGATGGGAGAAGAAGCAAAGGCACTTATTGTAAATGTTCTTCTCAAGGAGTTTAGCCACA
Organism: Phascolarctos cinereus; assembly: GCF_003287225.1. NCBI lineage: Eukaryota > Metazoa > Chordata > Mammalia > Diprotodontia > Phascolarctidae > Phascolarctos > Phascolarctos cinereus. Next base: position 104,963,115 of record NW_027555625.1, read on the forward strand.
AAAGGTGATGGTTGTTATCCGTTGTTCTCAAAGAGGACCAAAATGACATCACTATGTTAGAGTCAAGTCACAGTGTGTCTGACTGTTGCTGATCAGAACAATACAAGCTTGGAATGCTATACACAGGTTAGGCACAAATAGTCCATGTGAACATTTGGGGTAGATCCTCTAAATCTGTGCATCTGAAGTTTCTTTTGAGTTACTTCAATTTTGCTTTGCTTATAGAACCTTCTCTGATGAGGGGCATGCCATGCTGGATGGTCCTGTTCATTGTCTCCCATGTCACGCAATCAATTCCAAAGGTCTTAGGAGAGACCTTGAGAATGTCCTTGTGTTACTTTTTCTGACCACCATTCTGACCACTGAGCACTTGCCCTGTGTGAGTGTTCCATAAAATAGTCTTTTTGGTAAGCATACATTTGGCACTTGAATAACATGGCCAGCCCATCAGAGTTGTGCTCTCTGAAGCGAGTTTGAATGCTTGGCAGTTTAGTTCAAGACAGAACCTCAGTGTCTGGTATCTTATCCTGCCAGTTGATCTTCAGAATCTTCCTAAGACAATTCAAAAGCAATTCAGTTTCCTGGCATGGCACTGGTATACTGTCCAGGTTTCACAAGCATCCAACAATGAGGTCAGCAAAATTGCTCTGTAGACCTTCAGTTTGGTAGTCAATCTATAATACCTCTTCTCTCCCACACTTTCGTTCAGAGCCTCCCAAACACTAAACTAGCTCTGGTAATGTGTGTGTCAGCCTCATTCTCAATGGGTACATCCCTGGAAAGCATACTGGCATGGTAAGTGAACTTATCCACAGTATTCAGAACTTCTCCATTTGCCATAATCAGTGGTTCCACATATAGATGGTGTGGTGCTGGATGATGGAGTACCTGTGTTTTCTTGTTAATTGTTAGACCAATATTAGCACAAGCAGCAGAGAATCAATCCATACTTGGTTGTGTCTCAGCTTCAGAGGCTGCATTGAGTGTACAATCATCTGCAAACAAAAAAAAAAAAACATGTACCAACACTTCCTCCACTTTAGTCTTGGCTTTTAGCCTTTTCAGATTGAAGAATTTAGCATCAGTGCAATAGCTGACCTTGATGCCACATTTGTCTTCATTGAAGGTATTTGACGACATGGTTGAAAACATCACGCTAAAAAGCATGGGAGCAAGCACACAGCCTTATTTCACTCCACTGGTGAATGGAAAGTAGAGAGCATCATCCACTATCCAGAACCTGGGAAAGCATGCTGTCATGAAATTGACATACAATGCTGGTGAACTTCTCCAGGCAACTGAATTTTGACATAATTTTCCATAAGCTCTCTTGGCTGACAATATCAAAAGCCTTGGTCAGATCTATAAACATTCTGTACAGACCTCTGTTTTGCTCCTGGCATTTCTCCTGGAGTTGTTGGGCAGCAAACACCATATTGACCATTCCTTGGCCCTTTGGAAGCCACACTGGCTCTCAGGTATATGACCATCTTCCAAGTGAAGGATCAGCCTATTAAGGAGGACTCTGGCAAGAATCTTGCCAGTAATGAATAAGAGAGAGCACCCCCTGTGATTGCCACAGGACAATTTATTTCCTTTACTTTTATAAAGAAGTGCAATGGAGGCATTCTTGACCTCCTGGGGGATAACCTCCTCTTGCCATATAACCTGGAAAATTTCAGTCAGCTTTTGTATGAGCAATGGACCACCCCTCCCATCTTGTAAATCTCAGTTGGAATAAAATCAGTACCAGGTGCTTTGCCACATGAAAGGAGCCTAATGGCATTCAAAACTTCTTCTTCAGTTGGAACTTTAGCTAGGGAGAGATTGACTTCAACCTGAGGTAAATGGTTAATGGTTTCAGCATTGATTGATCATGATCTGTTGAGAACACTGTGTAAGTGTTCAGCCCACCTCTCTAGGATCATATCCTTATCACTAATCAATGAGACTCCATCAACACTGAATAGTTGAGATGCACCATAGGTCTTTGGGCCATCAATAGTCTTCAGGACATCATAAAAGCACTTTGGATTGTTACTATTAGCATAAAACTGAATTTCAACCACCTTCTTATTCCTGCATCTCTCTAAGCTTTGTTTGTACTTTACTTTTGATGGAACTAAATGCTGCCTTCTTAGAGATGGGTGAACTATCCTGTTGGTAAACCCTATGGCATTCTCATTGTTCATTTATTAGCTTCTGAATTTCCCCATCATTTACATCAAACCAGTCTTGATGTTTGCAAGCATTCTGACTCAGATGAGCAAATGCAGTGCTATACACCAAAACTCTGGGAGCTGCCCACTCTTTTTCTGCTACACTATTGCCAGCTATGTGTTGTCTCAACTTTCCCTCCAAGTTAGCAACAAACTATTCCCACTCAGAAAAGTGCTCTAATCCGTTGACATTAATTCTTCTGGTAGTCATTTTGCCTTGGGGCTTCCACTTTTGTTGAATGTGAATATACAGCTTGGAGAGGATGAGGTTAGGGTCAGTCCAACACTCTGTACCACACATTGCCTTCTTCATTCTCACATCCTGTCTATCTCTTCTCCTTACAATCACATAGTCTATTAAATGACAGTGTTTCCTGTGAGGGTGCTTCCATGAAGTTTTATTGCATTTAGGTAAATGGAAGACAGTGTTGGTGATGAGAAAGTCATGAGATGCACAAGTCTTCAGTAGTAAGTGACCATCACTGTTGCTTTTTCCAACTCCATTCCTCCCAAGGATTCCATGCCAAGTCTGGTAGTCTGAGCCTCCTCTAGCATGAAAATCACCCAAAATTTTAAGCTTTGGCATGTTGATGATAAGGGTCTCCAGGTCTTCAAAAATTTTTTTCTTTGACCTAATCAGGTTTTGTCATGATGACAGTATAGGCACTGATGGTGGTGGTGTGGTGTGATATTTTCCTGCAAGTGAAAATTGCTTGTCATGAGCCTATCATCCACTCCTTTTGGTAGGCACATAAGCTTGCTGACTAGATTAGTTTTGGTTGCAAAACCTACACCAGCCTCATGCTTCCCTTCACTGGGGCCACTCCAGCTCTGACTTCAGTAAGCTGGTCTTCATTTGCCAGCTTTGTTTCACTCATGGTTGTTATTTAGATATGATATGTGTTGAGTATGTAGGTGCAAAATGAAGCACGCATCATTAGACATAGATAATGTATTGATTTTTTCTTAAACTTTATCATAAGGGAGAATTTTATTAGGAGAAGGTAAGTATTGAAAAATGAAAGCAATATTCAAAAAAGCATCAATGAATATTTTTTTAAGGGAAAAAGTGATCATTATGTTGTAAGCAAAAGGAAAATTAAAGAAAGGTATGTAGCTTAGGATGGATAGGATGATGATGAATGTAATGAAAAGGCTAAACTACTCAACTCTCATTGTGCTTCTGCCTTTGTCTCCCAAAGAGTATCAGTTTTAGTTTAGAAAGGAAAAATATGAAATAGTTTAACAGGGAGTTGAAGTCATGCATAATTCAGAAAATGGGAGGAGAGCACCTAGCAACCTTAAAGAGTTATAAGGCAGGGTAGTGTCAACCCTGAAAACAAATGACCCAAGAGTCACAGAGGTTATGCAACCACTGTTAACTCTGAAAACACCAAAGAACTCACACAGATTATCATAACCACAGTTAACTGAAAAAACAAAACAAAACAAAACAAAATAAAACCAAAGAGATAATAGTCATCATAAGCAAAAAGCTTTCTTTATTCTGCTGAAGCAGGGAAACTAGACACATGTCCCTGGTCTCCCTCTAGTAGGAGACACTCTTTAGTGTGGGCAAATCTCAATACATACAGTGTTAGCTACACAGTGAGCTGTGGCCATGAAAATGAGGGGTAACAGCAGTAATGAGACACGTTTGATTAAGGTAGGACTTCATGACTGGAACATGTATACTGCAGGTTCTTATCCAAGCTCAGACATTACCCAGAGCTGGTAGGAAACGATTTGGGATTTTACTGTGGCTGAGACTATTTAGAGGGTGAACACAAAAGATTATTGTTATATCAAGCACAGGACACAGCTTGCTTGCTGGGCCTTAGCTATGGAAAACAGTGTGTCTCCTAATAGTGAAAAGAGAGGAATAAAAAGAGAGAGGGGTGGTCTCGGCATGGGGATTCTGACAGGAGTCATTAACCCCAGACCAGCTACATCACAGGTTGCAGAAAGAATTGGCAGATTTAATCACCAGGGGTTGTTATCTTGATAAAGCATGGCTTCCTTCAGAACAGGCCATACCATACTAACCTTATTTCCTTTTTTGACATGGAAGCTAGATTGGCAGACAAGGGGAATATGGTAGAAGTAGTATGTTCAGGTCACATAAACCATATGATATATATATATATTTTCATGTCATACTTATGGACAAGATGGTGAGATGAACTAGATGGTTATACAGTTAAGCAGATTTGAAACTGATCAAATGACTGTACCTAAAGAATAATGATTAATGGCTTGATATTTGGAAGGTGCTTTCTAGTGGAAAGCCCCAGAGATCTGCCATTTCTTTTACGCTTTCCAGCACTTTTATCAGTGACTTAGAGGATTATCAGTACATTAACCAGATTTTCAGATTGTAATGACAAGTTTGATAATAAAATCAGCATCCAAGGAACTTCAATAGGCTAGACTGATGGGCTTTATTAAATATAACTCAAAAGGAAAAAAAAATTCTATATAATTTTTTTGTTCTGTTTACATCTGGGTTCAAAGAATCAATTGCATGTGTATGGAATGGAAGAGATATGGCTAGATAAGAGTTCCAGGTGAAAAATGGTAAGAGATAGGTTTTTAGAGAACCATAAATTCCATATGAATAAATAGCATGACATGGAAGACCAAAAGGCTGATGTTAACCCAGTCTACATTTAGAAAGTACCACAAATGATAGAGGTGATCTTTTGGCTATATCTGTCTTGATCAGACCACATTCCTCTGCATATGTACTGCCTTCAATTCTAGATGCTATCCTTTAGAAAAGGAATAGCCAAGCTGGACCACTAATCTAGAGGAGGGCACCCATGAAAGTAAGAGGTCTGAAGAGCATGACTTATGAAAATATCTGGGGTATATAGAAGATTTGCGGTTGTTGTTGAGAGTTCAGCTGGATCGTCTCTAACACACCATCTTGGCTCCGTGTTTTTTTCCTTTTTTGTTGTTACTGTTCAGTCATTTTCAGTCATCTCTGACTCTTTGTGATCCCATTTGGAGTTTTCTTGGAAAAGATACTGGAATGATTCACCATTTGCTTCTCCAGCTCATTTTACAGATTAAGAAACTGAGGCAAACAAGGTCACAAGTTAGTGTCTGAGGCCAGATTTGAACTCAGGATCCTCCTGGCTTCAGGCCCAACACTCTATCTACCACAACACCTAGATGCCCCAGCTTATAGTCTAGCAGGGGAGTTATTACATTATTTCTTATAAAAGCAATGTTATGACCCATTTATTTTTGTTGTTTGCAATTGTTTTTAAAACTCTCTATTTGTACAAAATGTAGATAAAGTTGCTGGGCCTTAAGTCTAACAGTATTCTAACATCAATATTTCTGAAACTTCTTTAGTAATATTGGTACTGTTTTCATATCACCCATGAATATTCCCTGAGATCAGAAAGAAAATACTGTCCCTTGAATGGCCTGTATTGACAAGACTTAATTTAACAATAATGCCATTTGACTATTGACATTGGTTATTGTTAATTCATTTGGAGAGGATTAGAAAACTGGAGCTTCTTTTACACCATTTTCAAGCATGAGTCTGCGTGTATAGACTATTATTAAAGAGAAACCTAGAACACTGTAAACTAAGGTCATCCTGCAAGGGCAAGATTCCTCATTGAATTCTAGTTAGCCTAAGAATTCTGGTCAGATGCCAACTCAGGTAATTGATTTTTGCTCTCCTAACTTTCTGTTTCGATTTTGAATACATATGCTTAGTTTCCTCTCTTCTGCAGGCACTTGCATGAGCTACTTAATGTTGGCTGTGCTTCACTCTGAATTTCCCTGCCTGTGGCTGATATATAAAGTGATCCTTATGGACAAGAAACTAAAATGTTATGCTATGTTCTCCTAAGCCAATATTTCTAGGGAAGATGTCAGCATTGCAGAATTAAATTGGTACCATGATTTCAATTTGCTAGAGGTAGGTACTAAAGAGTATCATTTTTAATGTTTGCTCTCTTGATTTAATAGGAGCGGTTGTGTAACTTATTTCCCATCCCTGGGCAATGTCAAGAAAAGAATGGGATGGGGAGAGGAGACTCTCCCAGATTCCCCAATGTCTTAGTATCATTGGATCTGTTGAAATATATTAGGGTAGGTTATATCAATTCAATTCAACAATCATTCTTTAAAGTTCCTATTATGTGTCAAATACTATTCTAGGCACTTGGGATACACAGACAAAAAAGCAAATTAAAAACAACAACAACAATAAACTCAGGATATCTCTTTCCAAGTTGGGAAAGCTCTTGCCTCTGGAAATAGTTTCTGGGATTCTTTTCTTTGTTCTTGCCTTGTCATTAAATAGATCTCTCCCTTTACTGCTTTGATGGTAGGGGAAATTTTTTTTCCCTTTAGGTCTCAGGGTGTCCATACTTATTTATATGTTAATATGTTCAGTGTTAGGAACAATATCTGATTATTTCAGAGCAAAAGTATATTAACAATCAACTATACTTTTTAATTTTTGTTTATATACTTATTTTGGCAATACAAAAATATCTTGGGGTTAAGCGACTTGCCCAGGGTCACATGGCTATTAAGTGTCTGAGGTCGGATTTAAATTCAAGTCCGTCCTGACTCCAGGACCAGTGCTTTATCCATTGTGCCACCTAGCTGCCCCTAACTACACATATTTTAAAAGTTATGTTGTTTCTGGAACTCATACCTAATGTTCTGTTGTTACTGGGAGGAGCCAACTAGCAGATATAATGGGCAAAATGGGCTGGTTTGTACTTTGTCACAATTTTATTCAGTTGTCATAAGGTGAGAGCTCTAGGGATGAATTGATAAACTTTGTCTGAGGCTAGGAGCATGGACTCTAGGCACCCTAGGAAAGGGTTTCTCTTATCCCAGAAAGTTTCTGCTGGTTGTCTAGGGGTCACAGGTTAAGTGTCTGTCTTTCTGTCATGGAACGGTCAGTACCTCCTAACTTTGGAAGTATTGTCCCCAGTGAATGGTTAGAACTAAATTGAGAAGGTAGATGTCTTTTCAGAATAATCATGCCATCTTAATCCCTAAATGACTTCTCTGGAAGAGCCAGAGGTGTTGCCTAACCCTTGGGAGAAGTGAGGGACAGCCTTGTGAGTGAAGGAGAATGTGTGACTTTACTTGAACAGAAGTAGTGAATGGGGTATCAAGATCAGTCTTTTGGAGCCTTTCTTCTTTTAATTCTCTCTTCTTTCTGACAAATGAAGGAGGCAATAGAATCCTTACATTTCTCTGAATTTTCCTCTGTCTTTCTAGTCAACTACGATGCAGAAGCAATCTGAACTATTTCTTACCCTTGGTTCCTCATCTGTCAAAAATGGAGCACTAGGAGAACATGACAGTCTCATCTCCCATAAATAAAAGAGGTGGTTAAAAAGTTACACTTTTATCTATTCCTCAACTGATAAAAGGTCAAAGGATATAAATAGGCAAATTTCAGAAAAAGTAACCATAGCTATCTATAGTCATATGAAAAAATGCTCTAAATTACCATTGATTAGAGAAATGCAAATGAAAACAACTCGGAGCTACTACCACATACCTATAAGATTGGCTAATATAACATAAAAGGAAAATGATAAATTTTGGAGGGGCTGTGGGAAAATTAAAACACTAATGCACTGCTGGTGAAGTTGTATACTGATTCAAAAACTCTGGAGAGCAGTTTGGAACAATGCCCTAACGTCTATAAACCCATGCAAAGCCTTTAATCCAGCAAACCACTACTAGGTCTATATTTAAAGAGATAAAAAACAATACATATACATATACATATATATATATATATATATATATATATGCACACACATATATATAATATATATATACATATATATAAATACATATATAAATATATATATGTATATACACACACACATACACACAAAACATTTACAGCAGCTTTTTTGTGGTAGTAAAGAACTGGAAATTGAGGGGATGTCTATCAGTTAGGAAATGGCTAAAACAGTTGTTATACATGATTGTGATGGAATCCTGTTGTGCTACAAGAAATGATGAGAAGGAATGCTCTCAGAAAAATCGAAGGACTTACATGAACTGATGCAGAGTCAAATGAACAGAATCAAGAGACCATTGTACATGGTAATAGCAATATTATATGATGATCTACTGTGACTAACTTAGCCATTTCAGCAATGCAATGATCTAAGATAATTCTGAAGGACTTACAATGAAAGGTGTTGTTCATCTCCAAAGAAAGAACTGATGAAGCCTGAATGTAGATTGAAGATACTTTTTCTTTACTTTATAGTTGGAGATTTTTTTTTGTCTGTGTTTTCTTTCACAGAATGACATACATGGAAATGTGTTTTGCATGACTGCATATGCATAACCTATGTCAAATTGCTTGCCTTCTCAATGAGGAGGAGTAGTGAGAGGGAAAATTTGGAACTTAAAATTTGAAAAAGGAATGTAAAATGGTTTTTATGTGTAATTGGGAGAAATAAAATATTAAACTTAAAAGAAAAGAAAGTTACTCTTCTGCTGAGCTGAAGAATGAGAAATTTGTTTCTTGTTTATTACCTCTTTTCTTGCTTTCTTGCTCTACTGGGAGTGAGAAAGTCCATGTGGCCTAACATTAGGTAGGTCTCATTGCACAGACATTTATGTATTCATTAATTCTTTCCAATATGTGTTTAGGATAGTTAGTAAGTATTTGAATTTTATTATGTTGGTGTCATTTTCAGATTTTTCATTCCAATTCAATTCATAAACATTTAGTAATGTCTCCTATGTGCGAGATACTGTGCTAAGTGCTGAGAATACAAAAAAGAGTCAAAAGATAGTCCCTGCCCCTCAAGAGGGTTACTTGGGAGGACAACATGCAAACAAATATATACAAAGCAAGCTATAAACAGGTTCAATAGGAAATAAATAACACAGGGAAGGCACTGGAATTAAAAGGAGTTGGGTAAGTTTTCCTGTAGAAGGTAGGATTTTATTTGAGATTTAATGAAAGCCAGGGCGGTCAGTAGTTAGAGTGGAGGAGGGAGAGCATTCCAGGCATGGCAAACAGCCAGAGAGAATGGTTGGACCCAAGAGATTGTGCGTCTTGGTTGTGTTACTGAATCAGAGTATATATAGGTGAGTAAGGCTGAGAAGACTTGAAAGGTAGGAGGGGATTAGGTTATAAAGGGCTTTAAATGTGAAACAGACCATTTTGTTGTTCCTGGAGGCAACAGGAAGCCACTGGAGTTTACTGAGTAGAGGACTTGACATGATCAGACTTGTGTTTCAGGAAAATAATTTTAGTGGCTGACTGGAGAATGGTCACATGGTTATTTTAAGCTAATAAATCTGTCTGATAGTCCATGTGCTGGGTAGGTGTATCAGATTGGCACACTTGTTACTGAGCTAAGAATTCCTCTACCAGTATATATGTTTTCACAGTATTCATTAAGTCTCTCTCTCTGTCTGTCTGTCTGTCTGTCTCTCTCTTTGCTTTATTGGGTTCAACTTCTAGGCACTTTACCTACATCCAAGAATTTAGATTACAGGAATCATTCCCCAACAGATTAGTCATATAGCAGGCACTATAATAATTGATGGAAGTCAGAGGTTAGTCTTTTTTAGGACTCTTCGTAACAGATTTATTTTAATCCATTTTTCATCTTCATCAGGATTTTCTACTTAAAAGAACACTGGATTTGGAGTCAGGAAACTTGGTTTTGAATTTCAGCTTTGCCATTGACTGGTTATATAAATGTAAGTCATTTTAACTCATACTCAATTTATCTATAAAAAAGAAATAACATTGCTTGAAAGACCTTCCTTACATGATCACTCTTGTGAAGAAAGCACTTAGTAAGTCTTTAGACATTATCAAAATATAAACCATTGCTCTTATCAATATTGTGTTTTTGCTCAGTTCTTGAGCTTGAATTTTCAAGGCTATGGGAGCTTGAGTAACTTGTTCAATATTGGAAATTGAATCTACTGTTTCAGCCATAGTACTGTTAGATTGGAGACCATCTTACTCTTGGTCTTTTGCTTCCATGTCCAAATCTTCATATAGTTTTGTATCGATTGGATTGCCCCTTCTTGCATTGAACCTCACTGCCTGCTTTTTTGTCCTATTCCCCAGCTCGATTTAGGGTTGGTAAATATGTATCTATACATTTTAACTGTCAGGAAATCCATATTATTGACTTTCTGGTTAGCAGGTGTAGTGAGGAGGAATGTGATTTACAAAGGTTATTTTGTCAGGCTATTGTTTAATACTGAATCCACACAGGAACCCTGGAAAGACTGCAGAGCGAGGACCCCAACATACCATACAATATAGCAAAGAGTCTCCACCATTCCCAGCCCCCCAAAAGTAGAAAACAGAAATGACAAGAAGAGCAGAAGTAAAAGAACCTGACACAAGGTAATTTTTACAGAAAAAAAGACCGAAGATCATATCATCAGCCCATCATTCCTAGGGATCCCATTTTGCCCTTTCCTCAGAGTCTAGTAAGTGGAATCCTAAGCTAATTTCTGGCTGCTGCTTCTCCTCCTCCTCCTCCTCCTCCTCTTCCTTCTTCTTCTTCTTCTTCTTCTTCTTTTTCTTCTTCTCCTCCTTCTTCTCCTTCTTCTTCTTCTCCTTCTTCTTCTTCTTCTTCTTCTTCTTCTTCTTCTCCTCCTTCTTCTCCTTCTTCTTCTTCTCCTTCTTCTTCTTCTCCTTCTTCTTCTTCTCCTTCTTCTTCTTCTTCTTCTTCTTCTTCTTCTTCTCCTCCTTCTTCTCCTTCTTCTTCTTCTCCTTCTTCTTCTTCTCCTTCTTCTCCTTCTTCTTCTTCTTCTTCTTCTTCTTCTTCTTCTTCTTCTTCTTCTTCTTCTTCTTCTTCTTCTTCTTCTTCTTCTTCTTCTTCTTCTTCTTCCCTAACTCTTGAAACCAAAGATAATAATATCATCGATCCAGAGCCAGAAGGGATCTTAGAGGTCACCTAGTCCAATACCCATTTACATATGACAGACCTGTCTTTATTTTGGATATGCTTCCAACCCATCCTTTTCATATAAGTTAAAACAGACAAATGATCAAACATCTTCATGACCAAGATCTCACTTTATGGACAAAAAGGTATTGTATTTTTGGGAGGAGACTGAAGTCAATCCAAATTGATATCCTTCACTTGAAGTAAAAGATTAAATCAACTGGATCGAGTAAATATGGAATGACTTAGACACATCTGATGGTCAATGCTAACAAACAAAACCCTTAGACCCAAACCATGAAGTTTTTGGTTAAATCTGGTTCTGCTATCAGATAAGGATGATAGAGGAATATGCTTTAATGCCTGAGGGTAGGGTAACCATTTCAATTTATTCCTGTAGTTTCTTTCCTCCCCTACGGTTTTATAATAAAATGGGAATAACATTTTATAAACTCATAAAATTATTTTGACACAAAAGTTTATCAAATAGTTTGAAACTTCCCCTTAATTTCCAAAAGTTTAAAAAATTCCTGTGTAATGCTTTGGTTGAATGCTACTGCTGAGGCTGTGACCGTCAGATTGCTGTGTGAATAAGTTTTTCTAGACTTAATTTCCCCAGTTGATTTAATCTTTAACTTTGAGGTCCCTTCCAGCTCTGCATATGTAAAATGGGGATAATAATAGCATGAACCCCTCAAGTTTGTTGTGAGGATCAAAGGAGAAATTATTTGTAAAGCACTTAGCACAGTGCCTGGCGTGTAGTAGGTGCTATATGAATACTATTATTATCTGATGATGATGGCAATGATGGTGGTGCTGGTGATGGTGGTGGTGTTCAAATTCCATTGTCTGAAAGCAGATATTGGAGTAGAGAGGGAAGTGGTGAAATAACCACTGAACTAATTGACAAGGCTGGGGGAATGTTGTTGAGGGTTGTAGAGGTCACCAGGACCTAGATTGGATGATAAAATTTGCTAGACTGAATCTGAAAGGAGTGGTTGACAACACTTCTGGGCTCAGTGAGTTGAGAGTTTTGAGAAAAGGTGTCTCTAGTAGCAGAAAGGAAGGCCTGGGAAGTAGTATCATGTAGGATGCAGGAGGGCTTGTAAGTCAGAAATTGGAATGAACACGAGTGGAAGAGTTGTAAAATAAAGGGACATTTATCAATATTGCTATCAGTATTATCATATCCATTTTGTAGATGAGGAAAAATCTCAGAGAGATTAATTGGCTTCCCCACAGTGACATAGCTAGTTCTAAAAATTAGAACCCAGATCTTTCTGGTGTTATACCCAGCACACTGTCTACTATTCCATGATGCCACTCACATAGCATCACTGGGTCCTGGATTTAGATCTGAGTAAGTACTTAAAGATAATTTAATATCTATCTATATCTATATCTATATCTATATCTATATCTATATCTATATCTATATCTATATCTATATCTATATCTATATCTATATCTATATCTATCTACATCTACATCTACATCTACATCTACATCTACATCTACATCTACATCTACATCTACATCTACATCTATATCTATATCTATATCTATATCTATATCTATCTATATCTATATCTATATCTATATCTATATCTATATCTATATCTATATCTATATCTATATCTATATCTATATCTATATCTATCTATATCTATATCTATATCTATATCTATATCTATATCTATATCTATATCTATATCTATATCATCTGTATCTGTATCTATATATAGAAACTGGGTCCCAGAGCTTCCCAAAGTCACATAGATATAATCTATATGAGCCAGTATTTAAACCCAGATTCTTTAAATCTTCAAAGGCTACAAATAATCTTTTATCTTGCCTTAGGTCACTTTCTTTTTCAATTTTCTAATGTTTTAATTAAGTAGTCTGCTCATTTTGTTTTGCAACTCTGCAAACTTCTATAGCATTTCTACTCTTAATGAAATAGGACATTGGAAATGTAAGGAGGCTGCAGACTATAAGTCATGTGACAGTAAATAAGTGAGGCTGTTTTATGATGATTTCCCAAGATTGTTAATAAAATACCTTTTAGAGGTAACTAAAAAATTCCCCCTCCCCATCTTGATTTGGATTATAACTGTTTAAATTATTCCCTACATAAACTCTTGAATAGGAAGTTGGGGTAGGTAGGGATTTGCATATTTGCTTTGTTTATCCTCTAGGAAGAATTAATTGGAGAAAAGCTTTAAAAATGGATCAGAATGCAGTGAGTTAATAAAATAGCAAATCTTAAACTGCAAAGACTATGAATATTCATGCTTAGTTTAAACACTTCCATTCCAAGATGGATCTTGCATGAAGGGCTTGAATTCTGTTGATTTTATTTAAAACCCAAACATGATCATCACAAAGATATAAAAAAGGTACAAAGATATTAGAGTCTCACTAAGTATCTTTTGTTTACAAGATAAAGTTTGAATGTGGGTGGCATAAATTCCCAGGCAGAAAGTACATTGTCATTTTAATGGTCTTACCACACAGTTTGGAGCTGGGGTTTCTTCTGATCATCTCTGGCCAGATTTTTCAGTTTTGAAGTAGTGAGGCAGTATGGTACTATGGTTAGAAGTGCTCTCAAGGGTTAGGAAGACCTGGGTTCAGATCTTGCCTCTGATTCATACTAGGCAAATTAGTTAATGTCTCAATGCCTTAGCAATTCTTTAAGTCTAAAAATTATTGTTGATTTGCCTTAATAAGAGAGAGCTTTGCTTCCTGGGAGGCTTTTCCCCAATGAAATCAGAGGTCAATTAAAAACAAAACAAAACAAAAACAAATACAAACAGGCTAGAAAGCTGCTGGTAGTAGCTATTGGATACTTCTTTAGCAACAGTTCCCGGCTCTTAATAAATGCTATTTGACTTGATTTGCCTTGGTTTCCTTATGTTTAGGTGTGATTTCTAAGACCGAGAATTTCAGAACTGGAAGGGACTGTGGAGTCAGAGGATTGTAATTAAAAGGATTATGTACTGAGCAGATTCAATTTAGGTTAGGATCTCAAAATATAATGACATGTATTCAGGATAAACTTAACAAATAATCACATTTATTTACAATGATTAATAATGATTAAAAACCACACAAGCAGTAAAGGTAAGAATAACCTTCAATGCAATAAGTAATAATCAACATAAAGGAAAGTAGGAATAAGAAAAGAAAGGATACACACTTACTGATCAGGTGAGCTCAAATACCAGTCAATTATGACTGGGGAGACTGGAGAACTGCCAAAAGATCTGGTTAGGGAGGCAACGGGGAGTGTCCTACCCCGGGACACAATGAAGAAGGCTGTGCTCAAGAGTCAGCATCCCTATCTCTGCTTCAAAGTCCTCCAACATCTCCTTTTCCAATGACCCTTTTTATATCCATGTAAACAAGGGAAAAACAATTTTGATATTTTGTTTTGTAGACATCTCTTTGGTAAGTACTCAGATTCAGGATACATACACATTCTAACAATGGTTGGAGCTTGATCAGAGCTCCAACTACCTGTTTATTGTGTAATTGTCCAAGAAGTGATCAATTCCTTGGACAATTACACACTTTTCTCAAGAAAAATGTTCTTTGAGATAGATTGTTTTCCCAGGTAACATTGTTTAGTTGTTACTTAATGTTCCAGTCTCCTTGATCCTGGCCACACTTTGATGACTCCATTTTGTCTTTATATCAGGTCATGAGGCAGTTACACCGTTAAGACGGTTACACAGGGGGCTGGGGAGGATCTATCCTCAGTTTCCTTTATAAGGACCTAGGTTCAAATCTTGAAGCTGGTGCTTTTCAACCTGAGTGACCTTGGGCTGTTACTTAATCTACCTGACTCTGTTTCCTCTTCTGTAAAAATGAAAGGCTTGGCCTAGATGGCCTCTGATGCTTTTTTTCCAGTTCTCTATCAAAAATCCTAACATACATGTAGTCCATACTATACCTGATAAAGGATCATATCACTCACACATTGGTCATATGGGATTGACAATTTTGATCAGTAATAACATTCAATTTTAATTCCTTCTGCGTCCAGATTCAATTTTAAAATTTCACTTCATTTGAGTTGTCTGAAGAGAAGTGTGACATTAAGACTTTTTTTTTTTGCATTCTCCCTCTTCCTCCATTACTTTTCCCTTCCCCCAATACACTTTTAAATTAGGATCTAAATGAGTGTCAAATATATAACTTCCAATCCAAAGCATTTAATTTTGCACTCAATCATCATACACATTATTTAATTATTTCTGAATTTAATCTTGGCTGAATTGAAGTGTGACTCTGACTCTTCTTTGAAGTTGTAATTCTTTTGCTGTTTGGCACCTGATTCCATTTTTTACCACTAATGGTAAATTAGCAGAATGGTGACTTCTGCAGTCAAAGGACCTGGATTTACAAAACAGCTCTGTTACAGAATGCTTGTGTGAACTGTGATTAAGTCACTTTACCTCTGGGCCTCAGTTTACTCCTGTGTAAAATAGGGGGAGGAGTTCAGGGGTTCACTGGTAAACGTTTAACAGCTAGTTCTCAAAAAAAAAAGAAAACCTACTTAGAACATATTTTTAAGCTTAATATGCATTATTCACATTTCAACATTATTTTCTTAAATTTATACAATCAACAAAAAATGAATGAATCCCTAATTTGTAGCAGTTTCCAGTTTCTGAATTGTAAGTGTACACCCTTAAAATTTAACAATTGGCTCTTGAGAGACAATTTGAGCTGGCTCCAGCACCTCCCTGGTAGGGTTGGACTAGACAACATGCATGGCAAAGTGAAGAGAGCCTCTGGAATCAGATGACCTTAATTCATAACCTTGCCCTAACATATACTACCAGAGTTTACTTCTTGGAACTCCATTCTCTCATTTGCAAAAGTGAAAAGGTTGGACGAGGCCCCAGAGGTCCCTTCGATGTTGAAATCTGTCATCCTAGGCTTCTTTAAATTTGTTATCCTATAATTCCAGACCTCTCATTAAATGCTGTCCTTACAAACAAGGTCCTATTGTGTCTTCTGCCCCTTCTTCAGTACCCTGCTAAGCAAATTAGCAAACATCTCTTAGGAGGGTAAGAGCCTGCCCTCTACCCAAGTAAGAGCACTAAAATCCCCAAGTGAAGCATTCTGTGACTGTTTTCCAAAGAATAATAACTCACAAAGGTGTAACACTTTATAGTTATAAAGCACTTTAGATATACTCATGTGATCCTCACAAAAGCCCTGTAAGGGAGGTAGAGAATCTATCATGATTCCCATTTTACAGAGGACAAAACTCCTATTGAGAAGTTGGGCAATTTTCAGAGTATCCTTTCCATAAAGTGGTGGATGAAGGGATTAAAGCCAGATTTTCTGACTCAAAATTCAGTTCTTTTCTCACTGTGTCATGCTGCTTTGGAATACTGAAAAAAGGGAAAGAATAATGAAATACTTGCACTATCATCTTTTATTATGTTGCTATAATTTAATATAGTATTTTATGGTTGGTTGTTTCATGTGCTCAAAGGCTCTGCCATTCATTAATAGATCTTAACCGTTTTTGTAAAGCTATGCTATAAATAACTTATTAAAAGAGTACCATATAAAGACATTTTCATTGCATTCCTTTTGATCTGAACATCAGTTGATGTCTTTAAAGAGGCTCTGTGAGTCAAAGAGTTGTAGAACAGCTGATTAGCTATGCACTGAAAGTAATCCCTAATGTGCAAAGTCAGCCACTTGTACAGAATCAGTCTGAATGACCCTAATCTTTAAAACCTTGCCTGCAAGAGATCTTGGTTGGAAATGCCCTTGCAAATGTACACGTACACATGGGGCAAAAGCTGAAGTAGCACAAAACTCATCTTTTTATGACACATATGCCAATCAGCATACTTTTGTCATTGTATGAAAGTTGTTTGCTCCTGTCTATAAAAGCCCCATGAAGTTTGAAATCTGAGCTGACCACTCTCTAATCACTTACTACCTTGGCATGCTAATAAATATTTTTGCCTTTCTTTTTCTGAGTTTGCCTCATCTATGAGAGGAAGGTGTGAAACAACATTTCTTTTAACACTAGATCATGTCCAGAGTGAAATAAAATCAAAGTAGTCATCAAATTTGCTAGATTTAGGAGCAGTTGGATAAGTCACAAATTATGAAGCTATGTGTTTTATATAATATACAATGTTATGTTATATATTATTTATATCATATCATATATAATATGAAATTATACATAAACAGTATAATTCCAAGTCTCCTGAGTTGGTAATTTTTTTTTGGCAGAATGCTTTTTCAATCTATTATGCTTGACTAAAATTAAAATGCATGAATTTTCCTTTTATTTTTTAACTAATACTACTCTTCTAAATAAGCAAAGTGAAATCCTCTAAGGTAGTATTTTAGTCTGGTGACATATGGGGAAAAATACTAATAAGTAAAAATACTCTACCTTCTATTTTATCAACTTTCTCTCTCTCCCCTCTATATGTCATGTAGCTCTACAAAGCTGTTTATAAAGAAGTTTAATTGGGGCAGCTAGGTTATGCAGTGGATAGAGCACCAGCCCTGGATTCAGGAGGACCTGAGTTCAAATCCAGCCTCAGACACATAACACTCATTAGCTGTGTGACTGTAGGCAAGTCACTTAACCCCAATTGCCTCACACAAAAAAAGAAGTTTAATTTTGGTAATTTTAGAAGCCACAGAATCTCTTTAATTTTGAGAGAAATTATATACCCTGTAAATATTGATCTTCTGTGGTTTAGAAGAATGCATTTTGGAGGCTTCAGTCTCCCATAGTGTCTAAATGGAATGATAGTTGTTGAGATAGGTAGAAGAAATTGCTCGTGATGGCACTGCTTTTTTGCCTAGTAATCAGTCACCTGATATATTTGGGGAGTCAGACAAAGGCTGAAACTCTGAGAAGGGTTCACATGATCTTTTACAAGGACTAATTACACGTACAGTAGCATCTGTTTTAGCTTCTGTTCAAGTGCTGATAATATCTCAAAGTAGGCCAACAGTAGCTTTTGATTAGCCTCATCACAGAGAAAAGGTGGTCTGAGAGCAGATGGGTTATGTCAGTGATTGGACTTTTGAGGCAACTGAAGAGTTCTCAGGAGAATTCTGAGATTCCAGAAGCCATCCATTGACTGTGATATGAGATTTATGGATCTTGGGAAGTGGTATTTTAAAAATTTGAAAGGCTGGAATTCTGTGATTCAACTCACACAAGCTCTTTCTAATTAAGAAAGATAAGCAAGCCAGTCCTTCTCAAATATAAGCCTGTGAGAATGTTTGGCTTTTGTCTAGAGGGGTATGAATACTTGAAGAGTTAATCATGCAATGCTATTTTCATACAGATGGGAATGGGGAGTGAAAAATTCAGTATTAGATGTTCAATGTTACTCTTTATACCATTAATTAATTCTGACCATGAAAAAGACAGAATAGCAGATGTAGCTATGATTTGTTTGTCCTGTAGTTGTGTGAGAGGAATTAACCACTGAACAAGATTTGAAAGTGATAGCAGAGGTCGAGATGATGAAAACACTTTCTGGATGGATTCTGTAAAACAAGTTTGGAAGGAACATAGCTTTGTCATTTATAAGACACTTTCTTTCTAAGAGAAGATCCAAGATTCTAGACAAGGGGTCATTTTGCCCAACTCATACCACAATGAAAATTCCCTCAACAATGTCTCTAGTAAGAGAACATTCATCTTTTACTTGAGGATATGGACTTTTGTCAGTCCTCATCATCTTTGACCTCTTTGCAGCTTTTGATACTTCTGACCATACATTTCTAGATACTTTCTCCTCCTTGGGTTTCGGGGACACTTTCCTGTGCTAGTTCTCTTCTTTGTGTAATTATTCCTTCTTAGGCTATTTTGCTGTATTATTACCTATTCCCATCCCTTTTTTTTGTGGGTATGCCCTAACATTATCCTATGATCTCTTCTCTTATTTCTCTACTCACTTTTTATAATCATGTTAAATCATGCTGGTTCCATTGTCTTCCTTAATGCTGATTACTACTGGATGGGGTGTCGGATTGGAGTAATGAAAATTTGAGTTCAAGTCCTTCCTCAGACCCTTAGGAGCTCTATGACTGTCAGCAAATTGCTTTACCTCTCTTACTCTGAGTTTCTTTATCTAAAAAATGAGGATAATGACAGCATCTATTTCACAAGTTTGTTATGAGAGTCAAATGAGATAATGCGTACAAACAGCTTTGCATACCTCAAAGTTCTACATAAATATTATTATTATATTTATATGTCTAATCCTCATCTCTCTCTCTTGAAGGACAATTCCATGTTACCAACTGCTTGCTGGATATCTCCAGGTGTAGGTTCCACAGAAATCTCAAATTCAGCATGTCCAAAACAGATCTCACTATCTTTTCTCCAATTTTACTCCTTTTCCTAACTTTCCCATTTTTACCAGCTGCACTGGCATTCTTCCAGGTAGCTTAGCTAATTTGTTTTATGTTTTTTGTCTTGTTCTTTGCTAAAAGGAGTGGTTCCCTGGAAAATGTTTTTGATGAAAAAATAAACGCTAGCAACATTTTTAAGAAGCTTGATATGACACTTTATTGACATACTTATTAGTGTGTTAATGCGGTCATACTTTCAGAAATACAATAAGGGACTCTATCTTTCTTTAACATTCCACCCATTCTCCTTCTATCTCTACTCATTTAAACTTTCTCTCTTGTAGATTTTTTTCCTTCCAGTTGATTAAAGCCTGCTAACTTCGAAACTTATCTTTTTACACTATGATTCCTCACCTCCCTTTACCTTTGTTACTGTTTTGAAGTTCATCCCACTTTATTTCCCAATCATATTCTATTCTAATATTCCACTGAATCTCTCCTGTACAGATTTCCTTATACAATACCAATTAACTTTTGCTTTTACTTCTTAAGTTGCATATTCTATTTCAACTTAGGAGAGCTAGCTACTAATTTACATAACAATTAAATTCTGTTAAATCATTTCAAATTAGCTTCAGTTCTGTTTATTCTCTAATAGGTGAAATCACATTTTACTAGACTAATAACATCTATCAGCCTCCAGGAAGGGGAGATGGGTGTGTATTTTGTGGGCTTAATCTTAATTCTAGCTGCAAACCTCCCAAAATCCACTGAGATGTTTCAGCAATTATAAAAATTGTTAAGGCATTTTTTGGAAATTTTCAGTAGAGATATTTTTATTTATAATTTTAGTCTCTAGCTTATAATACTATAAATTTATACATACCAGTAAAAATATTTTGTTCCTTTTCTTGTCTGTCTTTATCTCTTCAATCTCCAACTTAGCCAGGGTTGTGAAGGCAGAGAGAAAGAATGAATTCATGCAGTTTTCCTCCTTATTTCCCACTGAAAACCTAATCAAAGAGTCAGTGAGAATAAGTCCTTGCTTAATACTACAGATAGCTGAGAGAGCTGTTTAAGGTATGAGACTTCATGAATCTTCCTCACTCTTTGAAGCTCCCTTTCTGTGCTGTTTTACAACAGTTCTTATGGGTGATGACGTGTTCTCCTTTAAAGTTTTCCAAGGTAAATAAAACCTTGCACATGCTAGAGGGTTTCTGAAATGACAACCCCAATCAAAATCCAGCTCACTGCCTGCCAAATATACTAGTTTCTCTTACTAACCTAGGGCCATCCTTCATGAATGAGGCTATAACTAATGCCCATGTTCACCAAGATATCTGAGAGTCTACTGGCTAGTCACAGACCAGGTATATTGGGAGAGTTGAGAAGAAAGACAGGAAGAAAAAGAAAAAAAGAAAGGAAAAAAATATAAAGCTCTATTGAAGGACCACCATCCTACTTTCAATCAATTTTTTAGTTTTTTAGCAGCTGCTTATGAAGCCAGTGAGTAATCAAGTTAAGGGAATTACCTATTTGTTGATTAGGATAGCCTAGGAAAATTCTAACCCTACCGGAGTCTTTTCCTGGGACAAAGCCAAGCATAGCCTCTTAATTTTCTGGATGTGTGTGTCAGACCTGAACCCAAGGGGATTCACCAGATTCTCACTGGATTCAGTGTGATCCCAGGTTAGTAAGCCCCACCCATGCTCAATGCTAGAATCACAGAGACTTTGCTCATCTTCCATTAAGAACCTTCGGAGACCACTAGGAAATCCCACTTGTGAGACCATGTTGTTGTTCCCAAGAACAAACCCAAAAAATTTGAAATAGTTAAAAAAATAATTTGGTCATTTGATAGAAGAAAGTGAGCTGGAAAAGAAGTATGACTCCCTCTCCCAGGGTCTGGAAGGTTTTATAGGATTTTGACAAAGGTATCCACACATGAATCATATGATGAGGGTATTGCAAACAAGTCACACATTAATCATATGAAGGGAATTCAAAACATAAGCTTGAATGGCCCCAAAACAGTTTATGGATATGGAGACCTAAAACAAGAATGCTTTGGGTGGATATAGGACCTAGGGGTATCCCAAATTCTTTGTAGCCAACTCCAGTGTTCTTAGAGAATTACTGAGATTAGGATGACACTGTGGGTGCAAACAGTTTCTAAACACATAAAATTAAATTCAACAATATTAATAAATGATAAATAAATTCACATCAGGGGAGATATATGTATATCTGTATGTGGGGGAGTGGGGAGAGTGGAGGGAGGCTGACAAGAAGATAGACCAGGGATTAATTTACCTGGGTATAGCTGCTAGTTTGCTCTACAGTAGCTTTTTATTTAAAATAATTAATCTTTCTAATCAGGTGCTAAATTCACATGTTTCCATGTGACAGAAGAACTGCTAATAGTGCCAGTGCCCTGGTCATCCCACCCTAGTTTCAGCTCTGCATCTATATTTAGCAAAGCCATGTTATTGCTATTTTTTACTAGCCTAACTTATTTAGGCTGTGTGTTTCTTGCTCAATGTTGAATATTAGTTTGCCTAGGTCTGGGCTGATGTACCTGCAGAAATGTTGCTGGGATTCAGATGGAAATACTACAAGGCATGACTCAGCACAAAAGAAAGGTTTCTCTTTGCTGTCCTGAGGACTACCTAGGAGTATGGCATGTTGTTACACTCTCCCATGTAAGAAGTTTTTCATGTTTCATTACCTTCTTCTCTGGAAGAGAGTAATTGGCCATGGGTATGTTTGGGGTTGTGCATAGGGAGACATGAACAGGTGGTTAAGAAGCGTGAGAGACCAAAGCATAAGAAAGTCAGAGCCAATTACCTCAGATTACCTACGTTTGTTTTAGTTTGAACATTGTGCCAGAGTGGGGATGCGGGAGGGAACAATCAGTAGAGTAAGAAGTAATATTCCCAACGTCAAAGTCGGGCATTCGTCAATAATCAAACTCTTTATCCTGCAGCTAAGTAGGAAAATGATGTCAAGAATTGACTGATATGAGCTCAGAATTCAAGCAGTATGCACATAGAGCAGAGTAAGAAAAACAACATGGAGGGAGGGATGAGCTGCTTTGATAATGATGCTTTTCTTCAAGTACAGGATAAACTCAAGAAGCACTGTTTACTTTTTGCTTCAGTTTACCCAACTAGAAGTCAGCACTGAGCCCCTATCCACGATGGAATGCTGCCTCCTTTTCTGAATTTATTGTTGTATCACCTGTTTCATCAGGCCCTCCTTTAGAGACTGCAAACACTACCTTTTAGAGCTAAATAGGGTATTATATAAAGGACAGTTTTTAACTACCCGTTTGGAGAGACTAGTGAGAGTAATGGTTTGAGAGAAGGTGAAGAGACTGTTTTATGGTCATTGTTGGAGAGGAGCTAGAGAAGACAGAATTAAAGAAGATGGTTATGTCTTTCTTGATGGAACTATTTTAACCTTTATTTCACAAAAAAGGATAGAGTTCTTGAGAACAAATAAACTCTATTTTATCAGATAAATAATATTTAATAAATCAGATGCAACTGAAATGATTAATGAGAAAGAGATAGAAATTGTATTAGTTAATAATAGTATATTATATTTCTTATAACCAGATTTTGGGATGATGTGAATGAATGTGGTAATGTGTCAAGTTGTAGGCTGAGTGAATGCAGTTGACCCGTAACCCAGTTATACTGTATTTTGTTATTTTTATTTTTATTTTTCTTTGCTTTTTGGTGAGACGATCGGGGTTAAGTGACTTGCCCCAAGGTCACACAGCCAGTAAGTGTTAAGTGTCTGAGGCTGGATTTGAATTCAGGCCCTTCTGACTCCAAGGCCAGAGCTCTATTCACTGCGCCACCACCCAGCTGCCCCCTACGCTGTATTTTAATGGGCTATGTTCGTGGGATCTTGGTACCGTAGAATTGGTTCTCTGCAGAAGTAAGTAAACATACTTGAGTATTGTAGGCAACGTTTACTCAGCACACACTCAATAAGCAAGTAGACGTTCAATAACAACTAAAAATCAATGTATAATAAATTCTAAAGCATCTACCAGTTTGCTGGAAGTGCCACAGGCCTGCCACTCTCAAGACCTCGGAAATACACCAACTCAAGGATTGACCTAGATCCAAGAGTTCTGGGACATCATCCACTAGCATATTTACAGTTCGAGTTTGTTTAGTTCTCCAGTGGCACTCCCCTTCAAGCACACCAATGAGTGACCATTCCAATGCCCAACTCATTAGACAAAGAGGCAGAAACTCTGGATGAACTCTGGACGTGGGACTTGGGACATCTGGAGCTGACTTAAGACTTTGGATCCAGTCTGAAAGGGCAATCAGGTTGGCTTCAGGATCTTGGCTTATTCAGTGGCATGAAAGATAATCGTGGTTATCTCATCCCTGGTAACTGCCTGCAACCTCTTCTATCATGGTACTGTGTGAGCAGACTCAGCTGCCATCCCTGGCAAGGAGGAACCCAAGAATTCCTGGGTTCTGACATTGCTGATCCTGGTAACCCTCCTACTCTAATCCTGAACTTGACTGCAGCATCCTCTGCAGCAATTGTATCTGTCTCCTCACTTCTTATTGCTACCTCAAATCAAATAATAATTAATAATAATAAAAACATGTGTATTGTGTTTACTTCATCCCAGGACCATACTAAGCCTTTTACAATTATTATCTCATCTGACCCGCACAACAGCCCTGGGAGTTGGGTGCTACTATGTTCCCCATTTTACAGCTAAGGAAACTGAGGCAAACCAAGATTAAGTGACTTGCCCAGGATCATACAGCTAGTAAGTATCTGAGGCTAGATTTGCGCTCAGGTCTTCCTGATTTCCAGAACAGTGTTTTATCCACTGAACCGCTTAGCTGGCCACAAATCCCAGTCAATCTGGAACTCAGACAAAGTGAGAGAAGCTCTACACAGACACATCTTCTAATTGGTGAAAGCAATCTTCTTTCTGCTTTTAGCTGTATCTGAGGCACAAAAGCACTACATGACTTGCTATGTATACTGAATGAGTATCATAGTTGAAACTGGAATTCAGTTCTTTTGGCACTATTTTTATTCTCTCAATCTGGTGTAGTGAAAAAAAAAACTCTTACAGGATATGAAATCTCAGGATATTATTTAAAAATCTGACACTTTTACTTACCACCTGTGTGAACTTGGACAAGTCACTTAAGTTCAGTGACCTGTGGTTTCCTTATATATAAAATGGAGGTGGTAGGGTGGCTGTTGTGGTTGCTGTTGTCTGTCCTTCATTTTTGAAGAGGACCAGTGACATCAAGGGATGATGACTTGCACGTGAATTGGATTTAAGTGAGGCAGAGTTGCTCAAAGTCATGAACCTCACTCTGTCTTCCTAAGTCATCAAAGTCCAATGGCAGGACAAAAGTCAAGATGACTGGTGATGTCCCAAGATGCAGTGGATGACCTTGGTGTCTTCTATGTCTTACCAAGCTCCACAGAGCCTGCTTCACATACGAAATGTATATGGTTCCCAGTCAACCCTTAAGGAATTCATACAGAATTCCAGAGTCAAAAAAGCAGTAGGGAGAATCTAGGGCATTGGGAATGTTGCTTTATTATTCCTGCTACTTGCCCATATTCATCAGTTAACCAGCCTTTGTGAAATGAGGCTAAAATAATGAGGGGTGGCTCTAATGACATCTAAGAACGTTTGTGGGCCTAGAACTATTATCCTATCATCCCAGGCATGCAAAACATTGACTAGTTTTTAAATACACTTCCAATTTAATACATCTTTTCTGAAGCCAGAAGGATTTCATTTCCTGTATGTCTCAAACACAGGATAGTTTATTTTTTAATCATGCTAACGCTTGTTCCCTTCAGTAGTTTAGACTTCTCATTTATTTCAGTCTCCCACACTCTGATGGAGCTGAAAGATAATTCTGAATAGCTACAAGAATTTTATGCTCTTTCAAAGTATTAAATAAAGACTCAAATGAACTTAACCCAAAACACACTTGAAGTTTGAGATGATATGGAAATCACTCCTCTGTTTTATTTGGATAGTTGGATTTAGAATTAGAAGGGAGCCTTGGAGCAGAAACATAACAAAGGTAAATGTAGGACATATATATCTAACACAAATTTACTATCCTAAGCTATTAGGATAAGAATCATATTGAATATCTTGTCTCAAATGCAGAATTAATTACTTACAATGATGCTTTTAGAGATCAGCTAATCCAATTATGAGGCAGCTAGGTGCCTTTTCTGGAGTCAGGAAGACTCATCTTCCTGAATTAAAATCTGGTCTCAGATACTAACTAGCTGTGTGACCCTGGGTAAGTCACTTAACTATGTTTGCTTCTGTTTCCTCACCTTTAAAATGAACTGGAGAAGGAAATGGCAAACAACTCCAGTATCTTTGCCAAGAAAACCCCAAATGGGGTCACAAAGAGTCAGATGTGACTGAAAAATGACTGAATAACAACATACCCAATCATATCATTTAATGCATGAGGAAATTGAGGGCCAGAAATATTAAGGGTCTGGCCAAATGGACACATACCTAGGGACTGTCAGAATTTCTAAACAGAATTCTCTTATCTCTTAGCCCAGCACTCTTTACAGCATACCATAATACCTCGCAGGGGTATGCTGGAGCTAGCTCATACTGTTTCAAGAAAGCTGGTTGTTAAATTTTCAGTGTGAATATTTCTACATTGGAAACTAGAAAATGCTACAAATTAGGGCTTGAATTATTTTCATTGATTGTCTAGTCTTAAGAATATGTTGGAGAAAATGTTAATAATGCATATTAGACGTGAAAGTGAATTGTAATAAAAGTGGTCAAAGAGGAGTTAAAAGTCAAGGTAACTGAGCTTCAGACCAGAGTCAGGAAACAAACAAACAAATAAACAAACAAACAAACAAACAACAACAAGAAGACTGTACAGCAGGATGCAGAAAGATCTTGAAAGCTGAGTTATTGTGCATTCCTTTTGAAAGAAAACAGACAATAGGAACTGGAGGGACTGGGGTGGAGCTTTGTGGCTTACTGAGTAGGATATGCCAATCTACTGTATTATGACTAGCAAACTGTCTTATCTTTCATACTGTCCTTCCTAGATCCCCCCTCAGCTCCTTTGAGATTCATCACATCCAGATTTATCACCATCCATATTCTGTGTATAGTCATCTCCTGTTTCTTTGTCTGACCTGCCTTCCAAAGGAAAACAAAAACAAAAACAAAAAACTGGTTAAATCTTCCTCTTTTCTAAAAGAGTTCTGAATCTGGTTCCCAGGCCAGTTCTCCAAGCTATCCCTTGTCCTTATACTTGGGGACTTGAATATATATATTTACATATGTTTTTAAATTTTCATTTTTGGTATTTTGACCTTGTCAAAAATTAACATTAGTATTTCCCTGTACAAAGGAAAGATTGCCCATCCTCAGTCATGCTGGACTATGCTTGCCCCTCTCATCGCACTAGGCATGGTGGTATTGCTAAGGTGGTTCTCTTCCTACTCTTTGCAAAGGTTAGCCAGATGTCAGGTTGTTTCCAGTCACATCACCTAATAAATTAGTTCACAAAAAATCTTTTCAAATTGATATAATGGAAAATATCTATTTTAATTTTTGTTTATACTTCTATCTTTTGTTTTGGTTAAGAATTCACTCCCTAGTCATAACTACGAAAAGTACCTTATCTGTTTCTCTTCTGATATTTTTATGGGGTGATATTTAATACTCAGGTTCTATATGCCTTTTTGTTTATTGTGGTATATAGTCTAGGATATTCTAAACATAATTTCTGTTTAACTGCTTTCCACTCTTTCCCCAGCAATTCCTGTCAAATAAGAGGTTTTACCTCAAGCATAAAAATACTTCTAGAAATCATTTAGGGGTCTTTTTTGCGTCAATAAGAAAACCATCCTCCTTCAGACATCAACTGTTAAGTTTTCCTACATTGGCTTGAATTGTATCATTGGACAAAACTCTATTACTTAGATCTATAATCATGGAAGGATGGCCTGGCCTTTCTCACAGAGCACAGAATATAGAGGACTTGGGAATTAGAGGGAACAGACTTCAGTAGATGCTTACAGTACTTGTACTCCTTCACAGGATCATAGGATAAGAAATTTAAAGCTGAAAATGAACTTACATCTTACATATGAGGCAACTTATAATAAGAGAATTACAGTGACTTCCTCAAGGTCATAGTTAGTGCAGAGGTATGTGAATTATGATTGTAAATAAATAATTTTCATATGACTTCACTTTGTGTGTTCCTACTGACACTAGACTAATTCAGGATGTTTAAATTTTCCCAGATCAAACTATCTTGATCTAGGTTTCCTCTTCTGTAAGTTTTCAAGCTAATATGAAGAAGAGAGTACTGAAGATTAGGAAAACATAATTTTTGCTGATGAAACCCACTTTTTCCATTCAAAGCTATATGAAAACACTTTTTAGAAGAAATTCAGGTGAGCAGGTAAAATCAGGTAGTTCTCATTAGGCTGCAAAACATCTTCTCAACCAAATGTTTGGGGATTTTTTTTTAAACTTCCAGTATAGGGGCAGGTAGGTGGCCCAGTGGATAGAGCACCAGCCATGAATTCAGGAGGACCTCAGTTCAAATCTCCTCTGAGACCAGACAGTTGATACTTACTAGCTGTGAGATCTGGACAAGTCACTTAATCCCAATTGTCTTGCAAAAACAAAACACAACACAAACAAACAAAAAACAACAAAACTTCTAGTATGGCTGGATGTCTTCCCCCATAAGAAGAATGATATACTCTGATAAAACTATCAATACAAA
The DNA here is from genome assembly GCF_003287225.1 of Phascolarctos cinereus. Taxonomy (NCBI): domain Eukaryota; kingdom Metazoa; phylum Chordata; class Mammalia; order Diprotodontia; family Phascolarctidae; genus Phascolarctos; species Phascolarctos cinereus. The sequence continues at coordinate 104,991,468 of NW_027555625.1, forward strand.
AATAAGAAGAATTGTTCCAAAATTATGAGAATCCTAAAATGGAGATGGAACACTGCAATATGACCTTTTGCTATGCCATCATGAAAGGTGATATCTAAGAGAGGGTGATAAACATGTTTTAGTGGCTTGAGAATTAGCCTAGGTTAAACACCACTGAAGACCATTGAGCATTAATCAAGGATAGACTTCAAAAAATTACTTAGTCACAAAAGATATGATCAACACTCGTAATAAAAGTGTAGCTTGATTATGAAGAATTAAAGAATATGTGTCAAAATCTTGTGAACTCAATGTCAGATCCTGTAAAAAACAAGTGATTGAAGCTAAATGAGAATATAAGTTAGGAATTTAAAAAAAAATAAAAACTTTAAGATTTACTGTCTGAACCAACGAAGTACATCATTTTACTTTGTTCCAGATAATTCACAAACCACTAAAAGCGTTTGACATAGGGTTTGAACCCAGGTATTCTTACCATGAGCACTTATACTATGATTTTTTACCATATCTGCTATCACCTGCCCTCCAAGATCAGATTCCGTCATTATATTTTTTCAGTTGTAATTAAAAAGATTATTCTACTCCCTTCCCTTTTTTTGGTAGAAACTCTATGATGATGCTTTAAAGATTTAGTTGTATATAATTGTGATTTGTCCTTCATTCTGGAACAGGACCATGACATCAGTAAGATGATGTCAAGACTTGCAAATGAATTAGATTTAAGTGAGGGAGGGCTGTGCAAAGTCACCTCTGTGACTGTGCAGCCTCACTTTATCCTCCAGCCCCATCCATCAGGATGACTAGAGATGGCCCAGTGGGAGACCTTGGCCTTCTTAAGCTATGGTCTTTCTGAGTTCTCACTTTGACTGAGGCAAGGCCTATTCAGTGATTCAGACTGTTTAAGAAGTGAGCCTGGGGATGGTTTCTTTAGTTTAAAAAAAAAATCACACTGGGAGGGGAAGACCCTCAGGGTTTCTGGCCAAAAGAGAAACAATTACTATTTACATTCATTCTGAACCATCAGGGCCCAAAAAGTAACCACTGAGTGGTGCTTGGGCAGGGATCTATTGTCCCATTAATTAGAGCCAGAATGAATTGGGTTTAAGGCATGGTCTTTAGGAAAGAAATCCAGTAAACCCCAAAGAATCAAGGTAGGTTTCAGCCATAAAAAAAAACAAAACACCTTCCTTTGGGTAGAGAACACTCAGCTAAGGGCATGATGAGGAGAGGAGAGGAGAGGGAAGGGGAGGGTCAAGCAAAAAAAGGAGAGGGGAGGGAAGGAAGCTGCATTGCTCAACTGGAACTGGACCGTGGCATCCCTATTGGGTAGCTCTGACTGCTCACAGGTTGTAGTTTGTCCTTCGTTCTTGAAGAGGACCATGTCATAAGGAAGATTATGCTATGACTGGCAAATGAATCAGATTTAAGTGAGGGAGGTCTGTGCAAAGTCACCAGCCTCACTTTCTCCTCCAGAGCCATCTAATTAAATATGAAATGTTATTGTCTTTGCAAGCAGAATTCACATTATTTCTAGTAATATTTCTGGCCTAATTTTTTTTATGATTGTTAGAAAAATTAGAAATAGAATTCTGTCATTTAAACATTCATATAAAAAGAAACCATTTAAGATGACCATTAAGCCATTTGTTTTTTCTTTAAATGCTTATAAATGAGTTCCTATTTAGCAGACATTTGGGGAATTGTCCACACATCCCAGGCCGTCACTAGTAATCCTGACTTTTGTCTTGCCACTGGATTTCAATGACTCAGGAAGAGTGAACCTGATGACTGTCTAATTCTGCCTCACTTAAATCCAATTTATGCACAAATTTAGATATCACCCATGATGTCATTGGCCCTCTTCAAAAATGAAGGATGAACCCCCCCCCAGTTCCCCACACTCCCCCTGGCCGCCATGTTTTTCAACAGGGCCTGGCTTTGGCTTCCCCCATAAGGAAATGGCCAGGGAGCACCAAGGAGCCCTAGGGCCATCGCTACTACGGAGCCCGAGCTAATGAAGCTGGAAGGAGGCCATGGCATCCAGCAGTAACTGGCTGTCCAGGGTGAATGTCGTGCTGGTGATGGCCTATGGGAGCTTGGTATTTGTGCTGCTGTTCATTTTTGTAAAGAGGAAGATCATGCGTTTTGCTATGAAGTCTCGAAGAGGCCCTCACGTTCCACTGGGGCACAATGCTCCCAAGGATCTGAAGGAAGAGATAGACATCCGACTATCCAAGGTCCAGGATGTAAAATATGAACCCCAGCTTTTGAAGAGGATGATGCCAGACTTTTGCAGCTGGAGACACCAGGAAATCAACATTGCTACAGCTACCTGTACAGGATGAAAGCTTTGGATGCCATTTGTGCCTCTGAGATCCCGTTTCATTCAGAAGGCCGGCATCCTCGTTCCCTAATGGGCAAGAACTTCCACTCCTATCCGCTGGAGTTTCGAAACACAAGTACCCCCTTCAAGGGTGTCCGCAAAGCTCTCATTGATACCCTGCTAGAGGGCTATGAAACAGCTTGATATGGAACTGGTGTCTTTGGCCAGACTGAATATCTACACGACCAAGAAGCACTGAGTGAACTGGCTGCCGCTGTCAAAGCCCGTGGTAGGAGCTACCAGCGGCAGCACCAGTCAGCAGCTAAGGATCTAATGCAGTCTCCTGAAGTTTCCTCCCCAACAACCATTCAGGTCACCTATCTGCCCTCCAGCCAGAAGAGTAGAAGAGCCAAGCACTTCCTAGAGCTGAAGAGTTTTAAAGATAACTACAACACACCAGAGAGCACCCTCTGACTGAATTTGGGGATAGCCATAGCCAACATGGCTCCAATAGGAGAATCTAATCTGTACCCAGGGATTTCTCCAGGGCAGGAGACACAGCAGCACTGGACAGCATTGAGAGCATCATGCCCAGAATTCTTGAAATGGGTGTCTGGAGATCCTTCCTTAGCTTATCCCTCCGGTCCTTTTTTATGGAGTTGAATGCACATATTTTTCCTCTCTCCATGTCATTTCCTCCTTACCCTAACTTGTTTTCGATCATGGTTATTTTTTGCCCTCTCCCAAAGTCAGTTTTATCCTAAATAGATTAGTGGGAGTGGGGGAGGGGACACTTATCTCACCCACTCGGATGGGGACTCTAGCCCACAGACATGTCATTTAAAGTTGTGGAGTGAAAAAGGCAGAAGAGAACTAGGGTGTTGTACTTCAACCGAGCCTCGTTGAGATTTTTGTTGTGTTTTGTGCACTGCCTTGCCCTTCTCTTCACATACTATATAGAACAAGATGTGACTGAGGGAAACTCTCAGGGATATAGGCACTAATTCCGTATTCTCCCAATAAGTCACTGCACTGGTCTGACTTTATAAACCGGTCATTTAATAAAAACAGCTGTAAAAATAAAAAAAAAGGATGAACAACAGCCTCTCAATGTAGTGCCAGATCCCCTTTGTTCTGCTGCCTAGGAACAATAGAACTTGCCACCTAGTTAGTTAGAAAAATTATTTAAAATGGGAAGTTGCCAGATAAGTAAAGGGGAGCTCCTCTCCACCCAGCCTTGCTCCTAACCCACCCAACAGCCTTCCCGGCAGTGGGCCCATACAAGTGTTCGAGCATCTTTGTCTCCCTGATCTGGGGTAATGTTTACTTTGTTCTCCTGCTCCCGCTGATCACCCACTTAATACCCCTTGTCTCAGATTGAGTTTTTTATGCTTTTCATGGGAACACACACACACACACACACACACACACACACACACACACACACAATCCTACTTATGGCTTCAGTCTTTAGAGTACTTGGGCTTTGGGCTAGGAAATGCTGATTGCAGAGGGGGGGAAATGCATGAACAGGTTAGTCAGATATTGGGAAAGGGGAATGGCCTGAAGATTTCAGCCAGCTAAAGAACTTGCTGATAAGTACATGGGAGAGAGCTCTGGAGAGGCTGGTAGAAAAGCTTTGCAGTTGATTACAATTTGAGTGGGAAATATGTGCTATTGGCACTTTTCCCCAGTATGAATTCTGTGGACAGTGCTAATTGACCAGACTTTCCACCATGCTGTTCTGTGCTCACTTCATTTCTGCCCTGGTCCTGAACAAGTTTATTCACACTATTTATCCTTATCTTCTCCTAGGTTAGCTATGTTAATGAGAAAATAGACCTCCATTGTCATTTCACACAGTGAAGGCTTTGTTTTCCCCAGCAAGATCTTTTATGACCTTTCTTGTGTCTTTTCTTATGGAACAAAAGGGGACATTAGGGAAATGCTAGAACTTATAGTTTTCTTATCACCTGTGGCCCAATAGGCATGTGCTGTTTGGGTCAAGCACAATAACAAGGCACCACAATCTACACAAATGAGCATAAGAACAGCACACTGAGTCCCAACCTTCTTGAAAGTGAAAAATAATATTGTTGTGCTTTATACATCCCCATATCTGCTCCTCTAACAGACAAAACAAAAACAAACCCAAGCCGCCAAAACATTTTATATTCAATTCTATATAAAAGGACAAAATGAAGTTTATTCTGGGTTTTTGTTTTGCTTTTTAGCCCTTCATTATATCATAGAGATCATTAGAGATAGGTTCATAACATCGTGGATTTAGAGGGAAGGAAACTTAAGTCATCTAGAACAACTCTCCTCGTTTTACAAATGAGCCTGATGCCCAAGAGTAAGGAAGTGATTGGCCTACACTCATGTAGATAGTTAGCAACAAAACCTTTTACTGAGGCCCTCTGATACCCAATCCAACATTCTTTTCACTGACGTTGCCTTCCATACTTTAGGAAGGCAGTGAGCAGAGTTATAAAAGCACAATTATTTTGGGAGTGTTTCATGGGTTTTTGTAGGAACACTTTCAGGGAAAGATTACAAACAGTTTGAGCATAGGAACTGTGTATTCTTTTTAGTACCTAGTTTAGGGGCAGCTGGATAGCACAGTGGATAAAGTGTTAGACCTAGAATTATGAAGACCTGAGTTCCAATATGGCCTCAGACATTGGATAGCTATTTGACCATGGTCAAGTCACTTAGCCTCTGGCTCCATTTCCTTAACTATAAAATGGAGATGAAAACAGCACCCATATCACAGAGTTGTGAGGAATAAATAAGATAATATTCATAAAAAAATTTAATATAGTCTCCTGCACATATGTAAATGTTTATTTCCTCTTTCTTGGTCTAGTATAGGGCCTTGAAGAGAGTAGGTATTCAATAAACATTTGTTGAATTGAATTTTTTTTTAAATAAGAGTTTTCTCTTAATAATAAACTTTTTGTTGCTAGATGGGTCTCACAAATTGTTTTTATCTAATGAGGTCAAATGTAAAGGGCATTAACTAACTCTCCAAGAAGCACTCTATGGGAAGCTAAAGTAGAAAGAAATGATGTTTGACTAAAGAAAGGGTGCTCTACTAAATACTGTGGGAAAGACCTACACAAGGGCATGTCTATTGCATTGTACCAAAAGTGATTTCTAAATTGTTACCTAGATTCTTAACTTTTATAACCGTACTTCTGAGCTGCTTAATTGGTAATCACAGTCTACATTGTCAAGAGCACAAACTCTTGGTGCTAACTTCTTTTAGACTATGGAAAGAATTTTGAATCTTTAGTCAGAGGACCTGGGTTCAAATCCCACCTCTGGCACTTATCTATGTAACTCTGGCAAACCACTGCATTTCTCTGGGCCTCAGTTTTCTGATCTGTAAAATTAAGGGTTTGGACTAGGATGTCTTTGATTCTTTCTAGCTCCAGAACTTTGATCCTGTGATTAGGATTTGGATGCTTGCTTGATATTCTTCTCTTCCACTCAGTTCAGTAAAAACAAGTGACATCATGGAATTTTGTGACTGCCTATACTCTTGGAATAGTAACATTTTGGGAAGCAGCAGCTCAGGAAGAATTTTTGAACACTATTTTCTGGACTATGTATAAAACCTCTTCCTCAAGATGGTTCCCATTTGCTTCTTTGTATCTCTTAAGTGACGTGTTATAAATAGTAGTTTTAGGTCTTAGAAAAGATTTCATGATCTTTGTATGCACATAGCTCTGTTTTCCTTCAAGACTCAGCTCAAGTGCTACTTTCTACATGAGGCCTCTCCTGGCCATCTTATCCCTAGCTGCTAGTGCATTCCCTCCTTAAACTAATAATAATTATATGCGCCAGGCACTACGCTAAGCACTTTACAAATATTATCTCATTTGATCCTCACAAAAACCATGGGAGGCAGATAGCATGGAGGTAGGGGCTGTTTTTAAGGCCATTTTATAGTTAAGGAAACTGAAATGAATGGAGGCTAAGTGATTTGCCCAAGGTCATACAGCTAGTAAGTATCTGAGGCTAGATATGAACTCAGGTCCTTTGGACTCCAGAACTGGCACTCAATCTACTGTACCAACACAATTTTCATTTTATATTCATGTATTTATATTACATTCTCTCTCTCTCACTCTCTCAGCTCTCTGTACACACGCACATGCACACCCACCCACCCACACACACCCCTATAGATAGATAAAACAGCATCCTTAGTATATATGTATATACTTAACTATGTACATGTTTTCTTCCTCATTAGTTTACATGTTCTTTGAAGGCAGAGATTAGCTTTAGCTTTTATTTTATCTCCAGCACCTAGCACAGTGTCTGGAATATAGCAGATATTTAATAAATTGAATGCTTGTTGGTTGATTCATTGATGTCTCCTTCCATTAACCACCAATAATATTATTTACAGGTATAATTGATTCCAAACTGCTGCTGACCCAGAATTTTTTTTCCAATTGAGTTTCAAAAATACTCATAGTAATGCCCTGAACCCTTACTTATTGAATCTTCTCTCTTTGAAACACCCAGAATTTACCACGTGACCTCATGTAATAAGAACAAGGACAATTCACTTAAAATAGAAGGTATGGAGATTTCAAGGAAAGATCAGATGACAAACTTCATAAACCACATCCAGTGCAATTATCTTCCCAAGCCATAGCTTTATAAGCATTCCTTTCTGTGACCCCAGCTCCCAGCTTTCAATTAACTAGGGCTACGAGTGCTGCACCTCTGCTTGAATGCTCTACATTAGAAATACTCTCAGTACATGGGGTTTGGGGAGAATATGGTAGAACTTGCCACGGATGATCCCTAAAGGTGCTATGTGCTAATTTCTGGCTGGACAGTATCTCTTGACACTGGACAGATGCATCCTTAAGGGTCCTATACAAGTGGGAGGTTTCAAATATCACACTACTGCATCGTATCCTTAGTGCTGGTGGGAATGAAAGAAACCCCAATAAACTTGTGCTACTGTATCAGCCATTGAATCTACTATTGATAAACATGAGAATATGTCAATAACTACAACATTCAGCAGGGAAGATGGGTTGTATAGGGCCTTTTGCTACAGCAATCATTCTTACCTCTTCTGAAGAATTGTTTTCTTTCCACTCTATAGTTTAACCTTGATGCTTCTTTCTCCTTTGTCAACTCATAGAAATTCACACCATTCCAGCTGGCCAATTCCATAGGATGGAATTGTTGCTACATCCAATGGATTTACTAATGGTAGCTATAAAAAGACAAGAGTTCAAGGAAACCTAGGGGACCTCATCTATTTGTGTGTGCCTATTACATCAGCAATTAAGAGAAACTTAATTTTGGAATAAATCATGATTTTTCTGAAGTTGAAATGAAGGAAGGTAACTGCTACCAGAATACTTTCTGCTGAAGTGTTTTTGCTGAGACTAGAACACAATATTCTGCTTTTGACCATGGCACCAAGCCACTGGATCATTTTTATTCAGTGAGGACAAATGCAATGAGGCAGCACTAAACCTCAGATCAAAGAAACAATAAATCACAAGCTATTGCAGGCCACCCACAACAATGATGGATGCAACCACTGTCTCCCAATGGCATTGTCTGAATGGGAGAGCCACTTGTGTATACTTATTCCTATACTCTACTCCACTTTGTGGTTGCTGGTAATATTATAAAAAGCTAAGTGGCACCCAAGGAGATAGTAGAAGCCACTTTAACTGTGATATAAAGTAAAGGGAAGATTCGCTTGAGCAGGCCAAATGCTAAGGATGTGAATTAGTCTAATCTTCCATTGCTGGCCATTTTGTTGATAATTGGAATTTGCAAGATGTTTCGGCTGGTAAGGCTTGTGGTCATTCCATATGGCATCAATTGATGAGTTCCAGCTTAAATTTCCTCCCAATCTTTCACTATTTCTTAATGTGACCATTTTTTCCCCAAAGTTCAGAGCTTATATTTCTTATATTAAGAAATGAATTTCATATCTTCAGGAATTCCAAAGCTTTATTAGTCACCTGAGTATAATATTAGCATAGTAAAGCTCAGACAAACTATGGTCTCCTTTCATTTGATGTCATGTACCATATATTTTAATAGACTATATGTCTATTAGATTGAGATGATTTCTTAATTGGCCTCTTTCAGCTTCTAAGAGGCTAGTGCCAATTAAAGTGGCTTCTACTCTGTTCATTATGGATAAGTTGGTTACATCTGGTGACATGTCTGTGACTTTTAATGAAAAATTCTCCATTCTAGAATCAGCTTTTGTCTAATCAAGTAGGAAACAAAATTGTCTTCAAAAACTGAATTATAGCACTTTGTAAAATCATGAAATAAATGGAGACAATAAAGCCTAAAAAAAAGACTACAAAAATATGTTGATTCTTCATTTAAATTTACACTGACCTGATTTGTCCTTCAGCACCTTACTTATATCCAGTCAGTCAATAAATATGTATTGAGTGCCTACTATGGGCCAGTCCCTGTGCTGAGTTCTGGGAATATAAAAAAAAAAAGAGACAAAAGATAGTTCCTACTCTCAAAGAGCTCGTAGTTTAATGGGGTAGACAATATACAAACAACTATAAACAAACAAGACATATACATCAACCAATGAAGCAATCTGAAATGTAAAACAGTGTAAAATATGTTTTATGGAAAGCACACTTTTTTAAAAAGAAAAAAAATGTTTTCTGGGGTAGGTTGCAACTCTAGCAGGATAGGAATGGATTAGTATCATAGCATGATAGACCTGGAAGGGACTTTAGTGCTTGTCTAGTTCAGATCTATCACTTTGTAGATCAGAGAACTAAGCCCTAAAGAGGTAGAGGAGCTTGTCCAAGGTCATATTAATGAGAGCCAGGACTAGAACTGCAGTCACATAGAATCATAGTTCTAGAGCTGGAAGAAACCTCAGAGGCCATCTAGTTTAACCCCCTCACTCTATAGAGGAGGATCCTGGGGCCTAGTGAGCTTAAATTAATTGTCTAAAATCATGGAGGTAGCAAGTAGAAGAAAGGTTCTAATTCCAGTTCTCTGACTCCAGAGTCAGTATTGTCTCTACTGCCCTGTTCCTTATGTTCTTTCTGCAACACAGTTCTGTTTTGGCCCTGTGTCCCATGTTTGAATCTACCTTTGCCCCTACCTTCTCCTCTCCGGTTACCAAGTCCTGTTTCTGCTAGAGCTCTGCCAAGCTGTTTCCTCTTTCCCCATTACTATTACCCTAGTGCACATCCCCTTTAAAGTGTGACTGAACCATTACAATGGCCTTCTACCAGGCCTTCCCTCCTTTCTGCTTCTAATAGTCCTTGATATTAATGTTTCTTAAACTCTGCTGCAAGGAATTCTGAAATACTTCGAAGTTTCCTTTTTTTTAAATGAATTATAGTATTTGTTAATAGTCATTAACATAATAATTTTAGAGGATTTTACTTTTAGGGCTCTGCCAGTTTTATTTAAATTGAAGGGTTCTATCACAGCAAAATAATTTGAGAACTTTACTTTATTCTCCAAATAATCTTGCTTGTATGTATAATTATCCATGACCACCTTATATGGATATCTGTCCGATGAAATCCTCATCTCCACCCTAGCTTACTCCCTGCTAATATCCCAACCAGCAACAGAGTACCAAGCAGAACAGGCAATGGGGAACCTTCCTACTTCCTCAGGACATGTCCTACCTGGATAGAAAATAAGCATCAACTTCAATCACAACCTAGGGCTCATTACTCACTTCAAACATTTTTCCCCAACATGGCCACTCATACTACTTCGAACATGGAGGAACAAAATACAATTCTTTCAGTAAGATTGAGAACCACCAGTCCTTACTACTTACCCTACACTATGCCCCCTACTTCCTACAGCCTAACCATCTGCCCTCTTGTTGACTTGTCCAGGCTTTGTTTGTCAGTATAGGACACTGATTATTTCATAGTCCAGCTGAGGACCACTAAACCTGTCTCTTTATCTTATATTGCTTATTCCTATAGTAGTTAAATTAAATATGAGTTCTTAGAGAGAAAGGACTATCTGGCTTTTCTTTTTGTACCTAGAAGAGTGTATAAAATATAGTAAACTTATAAATGCTTTTCTATTCATTTGTATTACTTTTCTGCTCAATTTTTTTCAGTGACTACCTATTGCTTGTTTAGTAAAACTCAAGTCCCTTTGTTCTCTTTTAAAAATCCTCCATAATTTGGCAAAACTTGCATTATTTAACCTTATTTCCCTCCATGCTCTCTATGTCCTGGTCAAATTAGACTATTTTCCCCAAACTTGCTCCAGTCTTTCTTCCTTCCTTTTTTTTGTTTATATTGTTTTCCATGACAGGAATGTTATCCTTCTCCATTTTCAATTACTATATCCCTTTACATCCCTTAAAATCCAACTTAATGCTTTCTTCTCCAGGAAGGCTACACTGAGTCACTCTCTTTCAAAGTAAGAATTTGTACCTCACACAGCACTTTGTTTTATGTATCACAAGCATACTGGACATGTACAATTCTTTGTGAAATTCCATTAGTTTGTAAGCTCTTGCAAGGACAAGGACAGACCATTCTTAGTTTTTTAAAAAATTTTATTTTATTAAACAGCATATCTGTCTTAGTCATATGATTTAAAAACTCAAATGGTGTATATTTTAGACCCCATGCACTTACCACATTATTCTTCAACAAATTCTCCTTATTCATTCCCAATAACAGTAAAATCAATAACAGTCCTATCTTATTAAGATGGTGCATTGAAATACTGTTTTTGTTCTTTAGTAGCAAGATGATGCACTGTAATTTCCCCATTCTTTGGTGACTGTATGGTTCAGTGCTTGAGTTTTACTTCAGAGCAATACCACTGCACAACAATTAATGAGATAGAAAAAATGAGGCATATTACAGCCTAAATGTGTATTTTTAAAAATTGATCTGTCTTCTAGCACTCGCTCTTTTGAGCAAATTATTATTTTTTAAATATATTTTAATTATTTTAAAAAATTAAATAGAATTAAATTATATTTTAAATATATTTTCATTGTTTCATTAGCTATTTCCAAATTACATGTAAACAATTTTAACATTCATTTTTTAAAAAAATTGAATTCCAAATTCTCTCCTTTTCTCCTGTCCCCTTCCCATTCCTTGAGAAGGCAAGCAATTAATATTGATTATACATGTGAAGCCATGCAAAACATATTTCCATATTAGTCATTTTTCAAAAGAAAACACATATACACAAAAAGAAAAATAAAGTGAAAATGTATGCTTCAATGTACACTCATAGTTGAATATGTGGATGAATGTGAATAGATACACTATCAAATAATTTTTGATCTCTGTAGTTATTTTGAATGGAATTTGTTTTTCCAGGTGTTCCTTCCATGTTTTATTACTTATATATAGGAGTTCTAATGATTTATATGTCTTTGTTTTGTATCAGGAAGTGGCAAAGTGGAGTATAATAGAGATCGAAAAAGAGCTCTTGGGGCAGCTATGTGGCATAGTGGATAGAGTACTGATCTTGAGTTCAAAGCTGGCCTCAGACACTTGACACTTACTAGCTGTGACCCTGGGCAGGTCATTTAACCCCATTACCTAACTAGGAAAGAAAATTTTTAAAAAAAGAGAAGGAGTTCTCCTCTCTTATTACTGCAAATAACTTGTTTTGTTTGGGAATTTATTGTTTTTGAATGATTGATAGAATTTACTCAGAAAACATATATTCTAAGCTTTTTAATCTCTCCCATTGTTTAACCCAGTGTTCTGAACAAAGCATTTACTTATCAAGTCTAAATCTTTGTAAAAATTAGAATTGAAATAATAGGGAGAAAGAAGATAAGAGGAATAAGATTTGTGAAGCAATTATTAAATAAATAGTTATTATATATAACCACAGCAAATATTTAATATAACATGATATTCTAATGAAGTACTATTTAATTAAAGCACTATGCACAGAATCTTCAGAAAACTGGAAGGATGCTGAAGTACAGAAAATTCAAAAATGAAAATCAGGAGACTTAATCAGGAAATGTGATTCTGGTTCTAGCCCTAGGTACCCTCATGGCATTGGCCAATCTACCTCACTTCTCTAAGACTCAGGTTTCTTATCCATAAAATGGGGGAGCAAGATTAGATGACCTCAGAGTTCTAGACACCTTGTTAGAGTCATCAGATTACAAAAAAGATCTAGAAATGCCATAGTATTGGGCTAACTCTAATAGATGAAATGCAAAAGGATAAATGCGAAGTCTTACAATAGTGTTCTTTTTTTTTTAAACACAAGTTAGTAAGTACAGGACGGGGAATATATAGTTACAGAAAAGGGTTAAAAAAGATCTGTGGGGAGGGACTATGGTGACAGGGAAGATCAAAACACAAACAGAAGAGGACAATAATATCAAAACAAAGAAAAATGTGAATTGATCTCAGGCCCCAAAAGAACTCCTGGAAGAACTCAAAAAGGATTAAAAAAAAACTTGCAGAAAGAAATGAGAGTGATATAAGAGAATCACGATAAAAAGTCAATAGCTTCGTATAGTGGCAACTTGACTCTATGTACCTGCCTTTCTCTTTCACTAGGTTGATTCTTATTTGGATACAAATAGAAACCAAGTCACCTTTATTATACCATTCATAATGATAGTGGGTAAGGCCTGGTCCCAGCCCATGGGTGGCAAGTAGTTTTGATAAGGTAGCAAATATGGAGACTGTCTGGTAATTGCACCAAAATTAAGTGGGTACCCACCAGTGACCTCATCTCCTCTATGATTATAGGATGGGGATAACAAGAAGAAAAGAATTAATGGTGGGCCAAATGCTGTTTCCTCATTGTTTGTAAGTGGTCCTGGTACCGCTATTCTCCTCTTGTTCTTGGGGAAGTCTAGCTACAAGGGAAAGAACCTGTAGAGGAAAGACATGTCAGGGTATAGGACCTTACGGGTGTCATTATTTATAACAATTATTGGTTTTCCTTCCTTCTATCCCACTTCATTTTGGTATAGTCCTGGGGAACCTCTGAGGAGCCTTTGCTCTGAGTTTCCTATCAAATGATAAAAGGCCTGGACAAATTATTCGTGGCCCATTGATTTGGCAAATGTGGTTTCCTCTCAATTTTTCCCTGACTGGGGCAAAACTCTGCTTGCTTCACACTAGTTATTGCTTTAATTTGATATTTTTGAAGGAAATATTGTAGCCTAGTTTGAGTATAACACAGAATACATGGAATAGTAATAGTTGATCAGCCTAGAATACTGCCAAATTAGGAAAGAGTTTGAATGTTAGGCAAAGAAGTTTATATGTAACTCTGAAGGGAGCAGTGAGTGATTACATTTGGATGGTTGAGTGTGACCCATTCATATATTCAAAAACAATATTTTTGCTTATTGATATATTAACAATACACACTATCTTCTCTTTTAGTCTAATGTTGGACAGATCTATTCCAATTGTTTAACATTAGCTCTAACTTGAGCAACACTTCTAGAAGCATATAAATAGCAGTCCCTTCCCTTTTTCTTTGTTAGGTGACTTTATGTTAATTAAATATCTGTTCCCCTAAACTAGCAATAACCAGTCCTACATTGAGTGTTAGCATTTAAACCTCTGCTTTAGCTATCCTAGAATACTCATTATAAGACTGCATGACATGTTTTTCTGTAACACACAGTGGGTATATTTCCCTTATGATACGGATCTTGCTTTGTATTACCTTGTTCAATTGTTTCATAAATAAAAACAATGTGCCCATAGCAGAGGCTTGATCTGCTGAAAGTTGACAATTTGAATTATTTAGGGATGATTTGAATCATGGGATAATTTCCTGCTTGAATATTTCACTGCAAAATAAAAGCAGACAGAATTACAGGCTGCTTTTTTTTTCAGTCTGAAACAAATCTAGACTCCCACTTCTTCCGGCTTCTCTTGGGAATGCGAGGGGAATAAGCAGGGTTGATTGCTTAGGGCTGTAGCTAGGGTCTGCACTTGGCCAGTTTTATTATTTTCCATGTTTCACTGCGAGCTCCCAATGTATTTCCATTCTCCATCATTTAGGACCATCTGTCAGATATTGCTTTCCAAAAGATCAGCAAGACTGATCATGTAGGAAAGATAAATCAATAATAGAGAGAACTTTATTTGACCAACATACATAATTTACTGGCATTTCAGAAACAAGATGCCCCATCTCCCCTCTCTGTATAAAGCTTAGTCATATAAAATTTCTCCAAAATGAAAAGTCAGAATAATAAATGGAAAAACAAAAACTTCCTGGAGGAAAAGCCTATTCAAAAGTAGAAAACAGTCAAATTAATGTAAAAACCTTCAAAATTTCCTGAATCAGACTAGTCAACAATTTGCACTAATAATGCCAGAGCTTTCCTTTTCTTACCTCAGATGGCCTTGTCATTGTTGATAGAATTTGGGTTGTTGTTGTTGCTTTTTGCTTTCATTCAGACTCATCATTTCCTCAGTGAAGGTGACTCCCAGTGTGGGAACTTCCTCCAATAAGACAGGTAGACAACTTGACTGTTACTTATAGTATTAGAGTTGATAGTTGCTTTTTTCAGTGTTTCTCGATCCATTTTTCATCCTATTTTACATTCTGTAGAGTGTGCATACAGAAGGATGTCTACAGTAGAGATGGCAGAAGAGGCAAAATTCAGGGTTTTCATTAAATAATAACAACAACAGCAATAACAACTGACATTTATGTAGCATTTGAGGGATTACAAAGCTGTTTACATACATTATCTTGTTTAAAAATGTGTATGTGATGCCAACTCAGTGAGTTGCAAAGTGAAAAATACACCCACTCCCTTTCCATTTTCATGATGTCAAATGAATAGTTGACTCATTGTTTTTCTTTTTGATAGAACTTACCTTTCTTTGCTGTCAAATAGACAAAAATCCTGTGCGTACTGTGTTTTTATGAGTATAGTATCATTCAAAACATGTTGTGGTGCAAAGAATACGATGTTTAGAGTCAAGTGACCAGGAAAGCAACAGCAGACTGAGTCTAAGGACCTTAGGTGGAATCCTGGCTCTGCTATCTAATACCTCTTTGGCCTTAATTAAATCATTTCATCTCTCTCAGCCTCTGTATTCTCCTTTGCAAAATGGATCAGATGACTTCTAAAGTCCTTTCCAACATCAAATCTATGATCTTGTTATATACAACTTTTATGACATTGAGAAAGGCTCTTAACCCCTATGGGCTTTATGTATAAAATGGGAGGGGACTCTACCCACCCCTCTATATCTGTAGGCTCTCCACAATCTGGCTAGAAGCTACCTACTTAGCCTCTTACTATTTCATGATTAATATGATCTAGTGAAACTAAGCTACTTGCCACTCACCATTATTGTTCTGCTCTTTCCTATTTCTATACCTTCATTCAAAATGTTCCTCATCCCTAGAATAATAACAAGTATTCTTATAATAATCATATGTAATGAGAAAGAACTCAGTGTGTAGTGATGTCTCCTGAGTTGTGGTTGTTCACATGTGACCTTAAGGAGAAAGAATAGACATCCCTACCCTCTTCTTCCCCTACTCTTTTCCAAGGAAAACTGATCTTTGTTAGGATGGGAAGCAGGAAATTGAAGCTGGAGGCCTCTCTGCTTTCCTTAAATGGGGTACCAGGCTAGAATTTTATCTATCTTCTTGCTTAAATATTATTTGTCTAGGGAGCATGCTCAGGTTCAATTTAATTCCTGATCACTGTGCCATTATCATTGATGGAAAGAGGGAACCCAAGCTCTATATCCAAGGCTTGACTTCCTTTCCACCAAAAACTTATTCTACAATGAATACACGTATTGAATAGCAAAGAAAACTTATTTATCAAAATTGTAGCAAACAGAAATCAGAGAATACACACCCACACATGCGTGTATGTATTTGTATGTATGTATGTATACACATATACACATACATACATACATACTTTCATATACATATGAATATATACCAGACATTACAGAGGTGTGGAGGGAAGGTACGATCACTCAGCTCAACCAAGAAAATTATAGATTTCACCCAATGGACAAGTTCCCCAAAGTCTCTAAGGTAGCAGTCTGGGGACAGGTACATTATGGAGTCTGCTAGCTCCTCTCATTTCCTCCCAGAGTCTTTTCCTCCAGTACTCTGAAGTGGAGTTGGACTCTCCCATTTTCCTTCTTGAAGCTAGAAGCCAGAAGGACCAAAGCAACTAGAAACTCAAAAAAGATGTGAAACTTGAAAAGTCCTAAAGAGAACTGAAGAAGAAGGCTGGAGCTTTCCCATTCTCTCCAACTCTACCCGCCTCTCATGTAGGACAGGGTCTTCATTTCCACTAATTAGGAGAGAGTCTCATACCAATGGATTTGGGGACAGAGGTTGCTGCTACTACTGCTGGGGATACTTCTACTAGTACTGAATACAATAGTAGTAACAACAATTAACATTTATATAGCACTTTGAGCCTTCTAAAGGATTTTAAATATATCTCATTTCGTCCTCATTATAACCCTGAGAGGTAGTTGCTATTATTATCTCCATTTTATAGATGAGGAAAGTGAGGTAGGCAGAGGCTAAGTGACTTGCCCAGGGTTATACAACTAATAACTGTTTGAAACTAGAATTGAAGTTAGGTTTTCAGGTCTAGTACTCTATTCACCGTTCCACCTAACTTCTGCCAGAATAGATTTCATTCTACCTCTTCCTCATTTGTTAGGGTCCTTCTTTCCTCTTTAAAAGCCAACCAAAGTATCATTTTCTTAACAACCATGTTCTTCCTTCTCAGGTCACATTTCCATGAGATTTAAGGTTTAAAAAGTGCATTGCATGCACTATCTCACTTGCTCCTCACAACACCTTTATAAGGTAGGTGCTATTATTATCTACATTTTATAGATGAGACTGAGGCTTAGACAAGTTAAGTGAATTGCCCATGAACATACAGCTCATTAATATCTGAAGTAGGATTCAAATCCAATTCTTCCTGATTCCAAGTCACAACTATGCTTTACGGGCTTTCAGTAATGATCACCTGACTCTGCTGACTGAGTCAATTTAGAAAATGAAAGCATTACTTGAATGAACTGGATAAATGATGCTTCAAGTACAAATTTCTAGTGGGTAGGTTCTGCCTCCTTGTGGCAGAGGTGCATGTGTAGCTCAATGAAACTATGACAGACAGATCATAGTGAAGAGTTCTGTTAAAAAGTGATCCACTGGAGAAGGAAATAGCAAACCACTACAGTATTTTTCCAGGAAAATCCCTTAGATAGTATTAAAACGACAAGAGAGATGACATTGGAAGATGAGCCTCTTAAATTGGAAGGTGTCTAATACATACTACCATGGGCAACAATCCCTTAGAAGAAATGGAACAACACTTATAGATAAGAAAAGGCTGAGAAAAATAGTACTAGGGTATGATCTCAAAAATGACACAACGATATCTGCTCAAATCCAAGGCAAACCATACATCATCACAGTAATACAAATTTATGTTTCAACTGCTGATGCTGAAGAGGCCCAAGTTGTTCAGTTCCATGAATACCTAGAGCAAATTCTAGTAATAATACCAAACAAAGATGCCATGTTCATCATAGCGGATTAGAATGCTGAAGTAGGAAAACCAAGGATAACTGGAATAACAGGCAAGCTTGGCCTTGGAGTACAAAATGAAGTAGAGCAGAGACAAATAGAATTTTGTCAAGATAACTCACTGGTCATAGAAAACACTCTTTTACAACAACCCAAAAAGCATCTCCACACATGGGCTTCACCAGATAGTCAATACAGAAATCAGATTGATTATGCACTTTGCAAACAAAGATGGAGAAGCTCTATACAGTAAATTAAAATAAGACTTGGAGCTGACTATGGATCAGCTCATGAACTTCTTACTCCAAAATTCAGACTTATATTGAAGAAAGTAGGGAAAACCACTAGACTACATAGCTATGATTTAAATAACATCTCTTATGAATATGAAATGGAGGTGATGGATAGATTTAAGGGATTAGATCTGATAGACAGAGTACCTGAAGAACTATCAAAAGAGGTTCTCAATATTGTACAGGAGGAAGCAAAAACAACAACAATAACAACAAAACCTTTTCAAACAAAGAACGAAAAAGCAAAATGACTCTCTGATGAGGCTTTACAAATAGCTGGGGAAAAGGAAAGTGCAAGGTAAAAGAGAAAAGGAAAGATATACCCAAATGAATGCAGAATCCTTGAGAATGGCAAAGAGTGATAAGAAGGTTTTTTAAATGAGCAATGTGAAGGAATGGAAAAGACAAGAGATCTGATCAAGAAAATTAGAGCTATCAAGGAATGGTTCCTGCAAAAATGGCAAAATAAAAGAAAAATGGTAGGGACTTAACAGGAGTAGAAGAGGTTACAGTGAAGTAACAAGAATACATAAAATAATTTCATGAAAGAAAGATCTTAACATCACTGATAACCATGATGGTGTGGTTACTGATCTACAGCCAGACATCCAGGAGAATGAAGTCAATTGGGCCTTAGAAAGTATTGTTAGCTATAAGGAAAATGGAGGTGTGGAATTCCAGTTAAGCTATTTAAAATCCTAAAGGATGATATTGATAAAGTTCTGCATCTAATATGCCAGCAAATTTGGAAAACTCAACATTGGCCACTGGATTGGAAAAGATTAGTTTACATACTAATCCTAAAGAAGGGAAATATCAAGGAATGTTTAAATTACTGAATGTTCAAATCATTTCACAGACCAGAAAAGATACCCTTAAGATTCTGTAAGCTAAGCTCCTACATCCAAAGCTTCCTAGAAAAATATGAATCAGTCCCAGGCCTTGGAAGAGCTCAAAAAGGATTTTGAAAACCAAGTAAAAGAGGTAGAGAAAAAACTGGGAAGAGAAATGAGAGTGATGCAAGAAAATCATGAAAAGCTAGTCAACAGCTTGCTAAAGGAGACCCAAAAATACTGAAGAAAATAGCACCTTAAAAATAGTCTAACCCAAATGGTAAAATAGGTCCAAAAATCCAATGAGGAGAAGAATGCCTTAAAAAGCAGAATTGTCCAAATGAGAAAGGAAGTCCAACAACTCACCAAAGAAAATACTTTCTTAAAAATTAGAATGGAGCAATTGGAAGCTAGTGACTTTATGACAAATCAAGATATTGTAAAACAAAACCAAAAGAATGAAGAAGTAGAAGACAATGTGAAATATCTCATTGGAAAAACAACTGACCTGGAAAATAGATCCAGGAGAGAGAATTTAAAAATTATTGGACTCCCTGAAAGCCATGATCAAAAAAAGAGCCTAGACATCATCTTTCAATAAATTATCAAGGAGTACTGCCCTGATATTTTAGAACCACAGGGTAAGATAGAAATGGAAAGAATCCACCTATCACCTCCTGAAAGAGATCCTCAAAGGAAAACTCCTAGGAATATTGTAGCCAAATCCCAGAGTTCCCAAGTCAAGGAGAAAATATTGCAAGCAGTCAGAAAGAAACAATTAAAGTATTGTGGAAACACAATCAGCATAACACAGAATTTAGCAGCTTCTAAATTAAGGGACTGGAGGGCTTGCAATATGATATTCTGGAGGGCAAAGGAGCTAGTATTACAGCCAAGAATCACTTACCCAGCAAAACTGAGTATAATCCTTCAGGGAAAAATGGAAATTCAGTGAAATAGAGGACTTTCAAGCATCCTTGATGAAAAGACCAGAGCTGAATAGAATATTTGACTTTCAAATACAAGACTCAAGAGAAGCATGAAAAGGTAAACAGGAAAGAGAAATCATAAGGTACTTATTAAGGTTGAACTGTTTATATTCCTACATGGAAAGATGATATTTGTAGCTCATTAGACCTTTCTCAGTATGAGGGTAGTTGGAGGGAAAAATTATGTGTATGTGTATAGATAGATAGATAGATAGATAGATAGATAGATAGAGAGAGAGAGAGAGAGAGAGAGAGAGAGAGAGAGAGAGAGAGAGAGAGAGATAGAGGACACAGAGTGAGTTGAAGATGAAGGGATGATATCTGAAGAATAAAATTAAAGGCTGAGAAAGGATTATACTGGGAGAAGGAGAAAGAGAGAGGTAGAATGGGGTAAATTATCTCACATAAAACAGATAAGAAAAGGCTTTTACAGTGGAGGGGAAGTGGGGGAAGGTGAAAGAGAATGAGTGAATCTTACTGTCATCAGATTTGGCTTAAGAAGGGTATAACATACACATTCAATTGGGTATGGAAAACTATTTTGCCCTACAGGAAAATAAGGGGGAAGGGTATAAGAGAGCCAGGTGATGATAGAGGGGATGGTAGATTGAGGGAGAGGATAATCAGAAGCAAACACTTCTGAGGAGGGGCATGGTAAAAAGAGAGAGTGGAATAAATGGGAGGTGGGATAGGACAAAGGGAAATATGGTTCATTTTCCACAGCATGATTACTTTGGAAGTGTTTTGTATGACTACATAAGTATAACCTGTATCGAGTTGCTTGCCTTTTCAATTAGGGTGAGTGGGGAGGGAGAAAAGGAGAAAATTTGGAACCCAGAGTTTTAAAAACGAATGTTAAAAAATTGTTTTTGTATGCAACTCGGAAATAAGATATACAGGCAATGGGTTATAGAAATCTATTCTGCCCTACAGGAAAATAGAAGAGGAAGGGGATAATAAGAGAAGGGGAGAGATAGAAGGGAGGGCAGATTAAGGGAAAGGGTATTCAGAATGCATGCTGTCTTGGGGTTGGAGGAGGGATGAGATGGGGAGAAAATTTGGAACTCAAAATCTTGTGGAAATGAATGTTGAAAACTAAAAATAAATAAATTAATGAATCTTGAAAAGTTTCTGTGAGCTAGGCCGCATTAATATCTGAACCAAGAATTACCAGAAGAGCAGACTGGTTTTCGTAGAGGCACTTTGCCTCTACCAAATTGCCAACATGTGATGGATTATGTGCTTCACAAAAGTACACTAAAGCCTTTGTCTGTGTGGATCACCAGATAGTGTGGCAAGGTGACAAGTCCTCAAAGAGACGAGAATACCAGATCATCTTACTTGTCTCTTGAGGAATCTGCATGTGGGCCAAGAAAAAACAGTTAGAAGTGAACATGGAATAGATGATTGCCTTAACACTAAAACAAGAGTACAATAGCTGTATATTGTCACTTTATTTATTTAACACATATAGAATACATCATGTGAAATTCCAGGCTGGACAAATAGAAATCTGGAATTAACATTGCTGGTTAGGGTAGCTAAATTTGTGGTAGTTTGAGGATGCAAAAGAGATCACTTCATTCAGAACTGTCTTCTTGATTGGTATAATTTAAATGTTCACCTTTGGCATTCTTACTATGAAGAAGTGAATGGTTCTGTTGAAATACAAGTTATTTTTTGAAATGATTATCATAGTAATTGAGTTTTTCCTTATATCACTTTATCACCCCTAAGAAATATAGGAGGAATTAGGCTATCAAATTATCTCCTGCTACTTAGGTTTTAAAAGGATATTTAGTAAAACATTAAGGAAATTTTCCCCTGTCCTGGCACATTATGATTGTGGTATAGTGGGAGGGAAATGACTTGAACAGTGAGCAGAGGGCATTGGGTATCTGAGAAACATAGGGATTGAGGAGTATAATTCCATGGAAAAGAAACTTCACATACTTGATAGTTCTATCTAGAGTTGGACCTCCTCAGGCCCTGTTTCTCTCAAACATATTTAAACACTCTTCAGTAGACAGTACTAACATGATCTCACAGTATTAAGAGAGACAAAGCATGCTAGCTAGGTAAAAGATTATTCAAAATACATTTTTCCCTGGTTAAATTACAAAGGGAGAATTATATTAAGTTCTTAGTGACACATTTTAGAAAACATACTAGTAACCTGGATAGTACCCAAAGGAGGGCAACCAACATGGTGAAAAGCTTCAATATTATTATTTTTCTGAAATTTTGTTGAAGTATGTTTCACCTATAGAAGGGATGACTTAGGGGGAGCATGACAGCTATCTTTAAAGAACTATAATGTGGAAAAGGGATAAGAATTTTTCCTTTGATCTAGGAAAATGAATCACAGAATGATAAGGACAATGTAAATGAAAGAAACAGAAAGAAAACAATTGAAATTGAATGCTGTGAAATAATAATGGCCAGACTTGGCTCCAAAAAAGAGATAGAAGAGACAGGAAAATGCATCTCCTTCCTGTTTCTTCACAAAGTTGGAGAACAATGATTATGCAACATTACATATATTTTCAGTCTTTTTCAATGTTGTGCTGAACTATTTTTACTTCTTTTTTTTTATAATGGATTATTCTCTTGAAGTGGCACAGGGATGTAAAAACAAGTTATAAATAAAAGTTTCTTTTTTAAAGGAATTGTTCTGCTTCATCCCAGGTGAAGAGCAATGGTGGAAGTTGCAAAGATGTAATTGTACTTTTGATGGAAGGGAAAACTTCCTAATAATTAGAACCATCCAACGTGGAATTGGGTTGCTTTTGGAATCAATGGATAAACCTCACTGGAGGTGTTCGAGCAATGGCTAGAAGTTCATTTGTCAGTGATGTTGAACAGAGACCTCATTAGGGTTGAACTAGATGACTGCTTTGATCCTTTATATCTCAGAAATCCTGTGGATGTAAGTGGACAAACACATTTGTTGAATGTCTTGGCTATATCAAAGTCACCTGCATTCAGTTAGCTGAAAGTATGTCTCCAAGCTTAATGAGACTGATCTCATTCACCTTTTTTTACTGCATAGAAACGCAAGCTGACTGAGAGAATTAAAAATTTCATTTCACTCAAATTGAGATGTTTTAAAATTAACTTTTTCCAATCCCCAAGTGCTAGAAGAACACTGGATTTCTACATCTGCCCTAATATGTTCAGCTCTTCATGTATTTGACTCCCACATCTATATATCTTCCTCTAATCTTCTTCCTTAGCCCTAACACCATATTAACACGCTCCCCCAATTGAATATAAAATCCTTGAGATGAGGGATTTCATTTCTGTCCTTGTGTCCTTAGTGTCTCATACAATTCCTTGAACATAATAGGCATTTAACAAATGTTTGTTGAACTGAATTGCATTAACTGGCTTTGTAACAAGTCTGGGATAGCAAGAAAATGCAGTATATAATAACAAAGCCTTTTCAGCTACAGAAGGCTAGAATTAACATGTTAGTGTTTCTTTGTTACTGATAGAAGAACTTGGAGGGGAAGCTCTTGGGTTTGATTTTTCTTTCTCGAATATATGCACCATACAAATTGTGCTTCTGTCGACTTTAACGCAAATGTCCTTCAGGGATGTATAATTAATGGTCAAAGACCAGCCTGAAAAAATTGTGCCTGTAAATTTCAACTGCTCTGGGAACCAAAAGCTGATGATTTCATCCCTTGGGAGTAGATCAGTCTTCATTCTCCCCTGACTTGTGTTCTCTGCTTTTCAGAAAAGACTCTTGATCACATTAATTATTTGTGAATCCCTGATTTTTCTGTGACCAAATGCTCCAGTCTTGCTAGATCTTTGTCAGATGTGTCATAGTTGAGTGAACAATTTCTGGCTTCCTGTACTTCCCTTTGGGCCAGAGCTGTCAACATTCATGTTCATCAAGAAAACCTTTAACTTCAGAAAACAAATCAGCAGCTTTGGGGTCATAGCTTCACATGTGATGCTTGTTGAAATGGAGAGAAGCCAGAAAGCATAGGTTTATTTTTGGCTCACCCTTCTCAAATTTGGGCAGCTTTCTCTGTGAATTTGCATGTCCTCATTTATCCTTGACCTTGGAGATACCCTTGATGAACTATCTCCTATCTTTCTTCCCCTACTATGTGAGTAACTGCCATTCCCCAAGTTTTGTTGATTGTTTTGTCCTCTTGTGCTATATTTATTTTTCATTATTTGGCGGATATCACACCATTGCTTTCCCTACGGTCATCAATTTTTACTTTTTCCCCAACTCCCCCTACACATACCTCTTAGCACCAAATAAATAATAGGTGATCCCAAAAAATCTGTGCCGTTTTAAGTGTTAAATTTCAAAGTAACATGAAAATTTTATATATCTCAATCCTATTTCAGGAAAGGAATACTTTGCAAACCTTTAAAATCTTACAAAAGTCCATTATTAGCAATCTCAACCAGAATCCTGAAGCTGGGGGTAGGAGGATCTTGCAAGGGACCTGAAATTTAGAATACATAGACAATACTTCAAGTCTACCATCAGCTAGAAACAATTGAGCTTAGCACATAGTTATCAAGTTTATTAATTTGTAAGTCATTCAGTTAATAATCATTTATCAAGTACCTACTATGTATCAGGAACTATTGCTACACATACAAAGAATGATATATTTTTTCTCTAAAGGAACTTATAATGCAGGATCCAATAATAAAGTATATTTGGAATTAATACAAGGAGTATAAACACAACCAGATATAACATGGCTGGATACAAAGTAAGCAAGAAAGCATTAGGAACTGAGGGAACAGAAGGCAGACAGTAAAAAGCTTCATGTTTAGTGCTTAAGCCATATCTTAAAGGAAGAGGGAGTTTATATGAAGTGATAGTGAAGAGGGAGTGCATCCTGGACAAGTGGATAGTCAGTTTAAAGGCACAGAGATGGAAGATGGACGCAAGAGGCAAAGACAAAAATGTATTACTACTGTGCTCAATGAGCTTACGTTCTATTGGGAGTGACAGGATGGACATTAATAGAGATTGGAGACATAGACTCTCTCCCTTTTCCCATATATATATGTATGCATGTATGTATATATGTATGTATGTACGTATGTATGCATATATGTACATATACATATATGTATATATGTACATATACATATATGTATATATGTATCTATACATATATACACATATGTATGTGCATATGCTTGTGTGTGTGTATACATACATATATATATATACATATAATATGTATATACTAGTTAAAATAGGAAACAATGAGAACTTTCCTCCTCTCAGCCAGATAGCAAGACTCCAAGCAAACTCCTTTCCATCCCAGTTCCTATTAATCCCTCCCTTCTCCCAAAATGACTTAATCTTTTTTTAAATACAAATTTATTTAGTTTTAGTTTTTAACATTCACTTCCACAAGTTTTTGAGTTTCAGATTTTTGCCCCATATCCCCTCTCCCCTCACCCCAAGATGGCATGCATTCTGAATAACCCTTCCCCTAGTCTGTCCTCTTTTCTATCTCTCCCCCATTCTCTTATCCCCTTCCCCTTCTATTTTCCTGTAGGGCAGGATAGACTTCTATACCCCATCTCCTGTATTTCTTATTTCCCAGTAGCATGTGAAAACATTTTTTAAAAATATATATTTTTAAAACTTTAGGTTTCAAATTTTTCTCTTCCCCTCTCCCCACCCACCCTCATTGAAAAGGCAAACAACTCAATTTAGGTTATACGTGTGCAGTTATACAAAACACTTCCATAATAGACCTGTTGTGAAAAACTAACTCTATTTCCCATAATCCTATCCTGCCCTCCCATTTATTCTATTCTTTCTTTTGACCCTGTCCCTCCTCAGAAGTATTTCTTCTGATTACCCCTTTCCCAATCTGCCCTCCTCTCTATCATCCCCCTGCTCTCTTGTCCCCTTCTCCCCTATTTTCCTGTAGGGTAAGACAGATTTCCATACCCAATTGAATGTGTATGTTATTCCCTCCTTAAGCCAAATCCTATGAGAATAAGATTCACTCATTCCCTCTCACCTTCCCCTGTTTCCCTCCACTGTAAGAACTTCTCTGTTTTTTTTTGAGATAATTTACCCCATTCTACCTCTCCCTTTCTTCTTCTCCAGTATATCCTCTCTCATCCCTTAATTTTATTCTCCAGATATGACCCCTTAATCTTCAACTCACCCTGTGCCCTATCTATCTATCTATATCTACATACATATAATTTTTTCCTCCAACTACCCTAATACTGACAAAGGTCTCATGAGTTATAAATATCATCTTTCCATGCAGGAATGTAAACAGTTCAATCTTAATAAGTCTCTTATGATTTCTCTTTCCTGTTTACCTCTTCATGTTCCACTTGAGTCCTGTATTTGAAAGTCAAATTTTCTATTCAGCTCTGGTCTTTTCATCAGGAATGCTTGAAAGTCCTCTATTTCACTGAATGACCATTTTTTCCCCTGAAGGATTATACTCAGTTTTGCTGGGTAGGTGATTCTTGGTTGTAATCCTATCTCCTTTGCCCTCTGGAATATTATATTCCATGCCCTGCTCCTTTAATGTAGAAGCTGCTAAATCTTGTATTATCCTGATGGTGTTTTCACAGTACTTGAATTGTTTCCTTCTGGCAGCTTGTAATATTTTCTCCTTGATCTGGGAACTCTGGAATTTGGCTATTTTATTCCTAGGAGTTTTCCTTTGGGGATCTCTTTCAGGAGGAGATCTGTGGATTCTTTCAATTTCTATTTTGCCCTCTGGTTCTAATATATCAGGGCAGTTTTCCTTGATAATTTCTTGAAAGATGATGTCTAGGCTCTTTTTTTGATCATGGCTTTCAGATAGTCCAATAATTTTAAAATTCTCTCTCCTGGATCTATTTTCCAGGTCAGTTGTTTTTCCAATGAGATATTTCACATTGTTTTCTAATTTTTCATTCTTTTGGATTTGTTTTACAGTGTCTTGATTTCTCATAAAGTCACTAGCTTCCAATTGCTCTATTCTAATTTTTAAGGAAGTATTTTCTTCAGTAATCTTTTGGACTTCCTTTTCCATTTGGCCAATTTTTCTTTTTAGGGCATTTTTCTCCTCATTGGCTTTTTGGACCTCTTTTGCCATTTGGGTTAGGCTATTTTTTAAGGTGTTATTTTCTTCAGTATTTTTTGGGTCTCCTTTAGCAAGCTGTTGACTTGTTTTTCATGATTTTCTTTCATCACTCTCATTTTTCTTCCCAGTTTTTCCTCTACTTCCCTTACTTGCTTCTCAAAATCCCCTTTGAGCTCTTCCAAGGCCTGGGACTGATTCATATTTTTCTTGGAGGCTTTGGATGTAGGAGCTTTGACTTTGTTGTCTTCTTCTGGTTGTATATTTTGATCTTCTTTTCACCAAAGTAAGATAATATAGTCTGACTCTTTTTGCTGCTTGCTCATGATCCCGCCAATTACTTGAGCTTTAAACTCTTTGTTAAGGTAAGAGTCTGCTTCCAATGTGGAGAGTATACTGTCCCAAGCTTCAGGGGTTTGTGTAGCTGTTTTCAGAGATACTTGTAGGGACCTGTAAATTTTCAGTTCTTCCAAGGTGGTATGATAAGGGGCAGGTGTTTACTCCTTTCCTGGCCTGTGACCACAAGTACTCCTTTCTGTCCTGTAACTGTGAGGAGGGCCTCTCACAGCCACTACAAGCTCCACCACAGCCATCCTCCTCTCACCCAGCACTGCTGCCCAGAACTGTGACCCAGATCCAACACGGGCAAAGCAAGAGATTCCTGCCTCAGCACTGGCAAAGAGATCCCTGCAATCCTCTCTGATCAGCCACTGGATTCCCCCTCAGTCTGTGGGCTGGAAGCTCGGGAAGCAGCTGCCCCCCCAGGCCACTCTTGGGGAATGGAGCTGAAACCCCACCTTCTCTCTCAGCATGACAGAAACAGACTTTTCCCACTGACCTTCTAAGTTGTCTTTGGCATTTGTGGATTGAGGAGTCTGGAAACCTCCACAGCTGCCTGCGATTCAGTCCTCTGAGGCCTGCTCCAGTGTCCACACGCACTGTGCTGCTCCAGCCCAGGTGATATACCTTTCTGATCAATCTTCCAGGTTGTCTTGGGCTGGAAATTTGTTTCACTCTGTCTTTTTGTGGGTTCTGCTGCTTTAGAATTTGTTTAGAGCCACTTTTTATCAGTATTTGGAGGAGTTTGGGGGAGAGCTCAAGCAAGTCACTGCTTTCACTCTGCCATCTTGGCTCTGCTCCTCAACAGACTTAATCTTTTAAAGCTGAATTGTGTATACTTTTTATGCCCCTTGCCCCATTCGCCAAAATTGCTCCTTGTGGTTTTTATTCTTAACTACCTTTCTTGTAAAATTGCTGTGATGAGAAATCTAATGACGTGTGTAAAATCTCTTAGTAAAGGAAAATTGTATAAATAAGAGATTCAATTATTTGTTTCAGAAAAAGGACAGATGTACATAATCACACTAGCCTGGCCATAGAGTTTGCTCCTGGAATCTAGACAAGCATAATAGCCAACCTTTAAATAGTGTGGTCAACCTCACAGTGAATGTTGAGTGTCCCCATGTGGAAGAGAAGGCTCAGAACTAAGGACTAACTTGCTGGTACGTTTGGCAACTTCACTGCTTCATTCAAATATTAATTTAGCTAGCATGATTTATAAATTCTACTTGCTGATGTTTAGAAACCTGCATGTTATTTACAAATATTAACCATTTCAGTTAATAGGCTTGGTTCTTTTTCAGTCAGATATTTTCTCTAGGTCAGTCTTGGAAATCCTAAGAAATAATTGTTACATATTGAATCCTTGAGATTTATGGGCCTTTTCACTTGCTCTGGAACTATACTTCTCATTTGGAGGTGGGATCCTTAAGAATAGGGACTGATGTGCTTTTCAGTTTGCATCCCCAGCACTGATGCTGGACATATAATAAGCATTTCATTCATTCATTCATTCATTCATTCATTCATTCATTCACTCATTCTCTTAGCATTGTGGTGAGCTACTTCTCATCTCCAGGTCTTTGGTTCTGCTTTCATAAACTTCCTCCTTCACAGCTTTTAAAAAAAAAGTCACGGCAACAACTTAGCCAGTTACATGAAAGTGGAATGGAATCTAATTAGATGAGCTAATTGTCTACTCAAGTGCAGGCATCTTTTAGCTATATCTGACTATGTATTGAGCTAAAAGATCTTGGATTATGGAGAAAAGCATGCCGTGGTCAATAACATTCTCTATCCTTTCTGACTTTATGGTTGCTGGCCCTTCATTCTTTTCAAAGTACTTTCCTATGATTCTGGAAGAACAAGTCATATCTTCTACCTCCTTTTTTTTTTCAGCCAAAGAAAAGGTTTATTAGAACATTGTCATCATATTGGGCAGACTCTTAAGGACTCTGAACAGGGGTAAGCAGTGGCTAGATTATAAGAATCTAAGGAGGGGCGGAGCTAAGATGGGAGAGTGAAAGCAGTGACTTGCTTGAGCTCTCCCCCAAACCCCTCCAAATACTCATAAAAAATGGCTCTAAACAAATTCTGAAGCAGGAGAACCCACAAAAAGATAGAGTGAAACAAATTTCCAGCCCAAGACAACCTGGAAGATTGATCAGAAAGGTATATCACTCTGGGCTGGAAGTGCAGCACAGTGCGGTGTGGACACTGGAGCAGGCCTCAGAGGACTGAATCGCAGGCAGCTGTGGAGGTTTCCAGACTTCTCAATCCACAAATGCCAAAGACCACTTAGAAGGTCAGTGGGAAGAGTCTGTTTCTGTCCATGCTGAGAGAGAAAGGTGGGGTTTCAGCTCCATTCCCCAAGAGTGTGGCCTTGGGGGGGTGCAGCTGTTTCCCTAGCTTCCAGCCCATACACTGAGGGGGAATCCAGTGGCTGATCAGAGAAGGATTGCAGGGATCTCTTTGCCAGTGCTGAGGCAGGAATCTCTTGCTTTGCCCGTGCTTGGATCTGGGTCACAGTTCTGGGCAGCAGTGCTGGGATGATGAGGAGTGATGGTGTGGTGGAGCTTGTAGTGGCTGTCTAGAGGTGGCCCTCCTCACAGTTACAGGACAGAAAGGAGTACTTGTGGTCACAGGCCAGGAAAGGAGTAAACACCTTGCCCCTTATCATACCACCTTGCAAGAACTGAAAATTCACAGGTCCCTACGAGTATCTCTGAAAACAGCTACACAAACCCCTGAAGCTTGAGACAGTATACTCTCCACGTTGGAAGCAGGCTGTTACCTTAACAAAGAGTTTAAAACTCAAGTAATTGACCAGGATCATGAGCAAGCAGCCAAAAAGAGTCAGACTACATTATCTTACTTTGGTGACAAAGAAGATCAAAACATACAACCAGAAGAAGACAACAAAGTCAAAGCTCCTACATCCAAAGCCTCCAAGAAAAATATGAATCAATCCCAGGCCTTGGAAGAGCTCAAAACAGATTTTGAGAAGCAAGTAATAGAAGTAGAGGAAAAACTGGGAAGAGAAATGAGAGTGATTCAAGAAAATCATGAAAAACAAGTCAACAGCTGGCTAAAGGAGAACCCAAAAAATACTGAAGAAAATAACACCTTAAAAAATAGCCTAACCCAAATGGCAAAAGAGGTCCAAAAAGCCAATGAGGAGAAAAATGCCCTAAAAAGAAAAATTGGCAAAATGGAAAAGAAAGTCCAAAAGATTACTGAAGAAAATACTTCCTTAAAAATTAGAATAGAGCAATTGGAAGCTAGTGACTTTATGAGAAATCAAGACACTATAAAAGAAATCCAAAAGAATGAAAAATTAGAAAACAATGTGAAATATCTCATTGGAAAAACAAGTGACCTGGAAAATAGATCCAGGACAGAGAATTTAAAAATTATTGGACTATCTGAAAGCCATGATCTAAAAAAGAGCCTAGATATTATCTTTCAAGACATTGTCAAGGAAACCTATCCTGATATATTAGAACCCGAGGGCAAAATCGAAATTGAAAGAATCCACAGATCTCCTTCTGAAAGAGATCCCCAAAGGAAAACTCCTAGGAATATAATAGCCAAATTCTAGAGTTCCCAGATGAAGGAGAAAATATTACAAGCTGCCAGAGGGAAACAATTCAAGTACTGTGGAAACACAATCAGGATAACACAAGATTTAGCAGCATCTACATTAAAGGACTGCAGGGCATGGAATATAATATTCCAGAGAGCAAAGGAGATAGGATTACAACCAAGAATCACCTACCCAACAAAAACTGAGTATAATTCTTCAGGGGAAAAAATGGTCATTCAGTGAAATAGAGGGCTTTCAAGCATTCCTGATGAAAAGACCAGAGCTGAATAGAAAATTTGACTTTCAAATACAAGACTCAAGTGGAACATGAAGAGGTAAACAGGAAAGAGAAATCATAAGAGACTTATTAAGATTGAACTGTTTACATTCCTGCATGGAAATATGATATTTATAACTCATGAGACCTTTGTCAGTATTAGGGTAGTTGGAGGAAAATAATTACATGTATGTAGATATAGAAAGATAGATAGAGGGCACAGGGTGAGTTGAAGATTAAGGGGTTAGATTTGGAGAATAAAATTAAGGGATGAGGGAGGATGATACTTGGAGAAGAAGAAAGGGAGAGGTAGAATGGGGTAAATTATCTCAGAAAAATAAAAACAGAAAAGAATAGGAAATGGGGTATAGAAGTCTATCCTGCCCTACAGAAATATAGAAGGACAAGGGGATAAGAGAAGGTGGGGGGGAAGAAATAG
Source organism: Phascolarctos cinereus (assembly GCF_003287225.1). Classification (NCBI taxonomy): domain Eukaryota; kingdom Metazoa; phylum Chordata; class Mammalia; order Diprotodontia; family Phascolarctidae; genus Phascolarctos; species Phascolarctos cinereus. Next base: position 105,023,235 of record NW_027555625.1, read on the forward strand.
AGGAGAGGACAGAATAGGGGGAAAGGATATTTAGAAAGCATGCCATCTTGGGGTTGGGGGAGGGGTGAGATGGGGTGAAAATTTGGAATTCAAAAACTTGTGGAAGTGAATGTTGCAAACTAAAATCAATAAATTTATATCAAAAAAAAGAATCTAAGCAGTGGTTAGATTTTAAGAATCTAAGCAGTGGCTAGATTTTAGGACTCTGATGATCTTAATGGAAGCAAAATGGACCTTATATACAGAAAACCTGTGGGAGAGATCTAGGAGTGGCTAAGTAGTCTATGAGGTAATGGAGCCTAGATGGGACCAAGGGTGGGAAGTGGCCTGGGGCCATAGGAATGCAAGATAATGGAGGGGAGATTGGGTGTAGCCACAATGAAAGGCCAGTTGGTGGGATTATAGCCTCAGGCTAATGACAGAGATTTGGCCAAGTGAGAAAGTCCAGGGTTTTTCCTTTCTGGGGCCCAGATCCCAACCTCATCATTCCCTCCTCAAAAAAATGGGACATAAATTCTTTTGGAGTAAGGGGCAAAAGTCTGGGCTCCTGAAACTGCTTCCTGCTGGCAAGGGGCATAGCGCTGTCCCTGCTTTGAGGGGGTCCCAAAGAGGAGGTTGACTGGAACCAAACACAGGCTGCATCCAGGGAATGAAGTGGGGACATTGGCTGGTACTTGCTGTTTGCTACCAACTGTAGGTGAATGGCCTATAGCCTGGAAGACATAATTCTGACAGAAAAACCTGCAGGGCCCAGATATAAAGCAGGGGCTAGATTTGGGGCCCAACTTTGAGAGGATAAAACATCCTTAGCTCTGTTTGGATTCAGATAATTCAGTTTTCCAGCCATGCAGTATCAAATCCACCTCATAGCCGGGCTCAGGAATAGCCAGGTGGTAGTATTCCCTTTCAAAGGAATATAATGGGGAAACTAAGCCAGGAACATCCTATCTTAGACTAAGGCAAAAATTGTCCTCTCAGCTTTTCCCAATGCTGACTTCCCACTAGTACCACCTTCTCTGAGTAGCTTGTGGCATTTCTCTCAGATGGTGGATTATTGATTATCAATGGAGTATGACCCATCAGACAACTCAAAATAAAATCCTTTGAGCTTTTACCTCAAACAACAAGTTTTACTAATCACAGCTTAGGAAAAGCTTTTCCAGGATTTACAACTCAAACTTAAATTTGTCCTTGTGTAAAAAGCCAATCATTAGAGATTTCTATACACTTGCAAATTCTCAGCAAGCCATACATAACCCCAGCAATGTTTTTGGCTAGTTTACACATTAAAACAATAATCAACAATAGCTAAATTATTTTAGGGGTAAGCAAATTATGAAAAATTGCTTGACATAACTGATACAGATAAGTTCACCAATTTGAAATTTGAAACAAACCTGTTACCAATCAGGTGACTTCAGTTTTGTCAAATGCACTTCCAAGTTACTTCACATGGAGAATCAACATCTCCTCATTAACAATTAAAACTACAAATTTAAAAGAGCATGCTTACCCAAGTTTGGAGGCTACCTTCATTACCTTGAGCAGGATGTGCTGAATGTGGGTGATGCTTCCAGGCAAAGGTTGCCCTAGGGTCCAAGGCCTTTGCCAGGGGGTCCCATGACAGGGCTGCTGCCCCTCCTTCTCCTTCCTTTCCCAGATGGGGGAGGGCGAAATCAATGGTGAAGGGTAAAGGGTGAAACTCTTAGGAGAAGAGGGGTTAACAGATGCCCTCTTGACTCAAGGGAAGGGAATGACCAGGTTGTACAGGTGTTTCAAAATCTTTAATGATCAATCACAAACCTCCAAAATCTGCCAAGATATTTTTAGCTATTCTAACTTTCCCTGTAACCTCCATGAAGGAGGATTCAGAGGTCCGGAGGGAAGGGAGTAAGTAAGCCTCAGGGAACCAAAAAGCAACTGCGGTTTTCCCCAATTCCCTAGCTCTGAGGGAATTAACAGAATTCAGCCTACACTTCCAGATAGGGTGTCTGTCCTTGTCCTCTATGCTGCAGAAAGTGTACCCAGGTTCATAGCCTTCAACTGACCCAGTGGACCAAGAGCCTGAGAGCGTCAGTCTGAGTGTGAGACAGCCTCATAACTGTCTGCCAGAAAAATGCCTCCAAGCCTTGGTGCAGGGGAGAGGGACCCCAACTGCAAGGCAAGAAATGAGGTGAGGGGGGAGGCCTACGTACCTTCCAGTCTTGGCTGGAGAAGAACTTGGGGTTAGGCAGTTTCCCTATACAGTTTAGGGGCTAGGGGTGCTGGGACCCCAAAATCACAACACACTGGTCCTGTCTAAAAGAATTCAACCTAAGCCTTCTTTCAGCTAAAGACAAGGTTTAATAGAACATCCATCGTACTGGGCAGATTCTTAGGGAGTCTGAAGTGGCTAGATTATAAGAATCTAAGCAGTGGCTAGATTTTAGGAATCTGAGCCTCCATTTTTTTTGTGTTATGGATCCTAACATTGGCCTGTGTCCAGAAAAGAATTGTATTTTTGAGGAGCTGGTAGCCCCCTGTGACAAAAGACTTTGCCACTTTCCTCCTTGGCTCTGAGAGAGGACACAAAACAAATTTTGAGATACTGCCCTGTGAGGATATCACAGAATACCTGGACTAAGCTCTGGCTGGGCTCCCAGACTGAAAAGTAGGAGGTGGTGGTGGTGGTTACATGTTGTGAGAAGCTCCTTTTGTCAAATTGATTTCCTTTTTACAGTTACTGAACAAAAGAGCTGAGTCTCTGTCAGCATTTAGAAAGAAATTAATGATGTATATGAATAACATTCCATGGTATACTGTATTGAGTAGTGACCATCTATTAATTAAATGTGTCTTTGTCAACTATTTTTGGAAAACTAATATTCATTCTTTTTATGAATGGCAGGTTTGTTTATTTGAGAAAGTAAGCTCTTTGAGAACAGGCATCCCTATGTGTGTGTGTGTGTGTGTGTGTGTGTGTGTGTGTGCGCGCGCGCGAGCGCATGCGTGCGCACAAACATTTATATTCCCAGCAAAGTGCCTTGCACAAAGAAGGCATTTGATGTTTATTAAATTGAATTAAATTGCAACTACTCTTGCACAGATTAAACTGAAGAGGGCCAATCTTTTTAATCAGTGCCAACTTTACTGTAGGCACAGCTGCCTGTGTGGTTTGGTTTCAGGGACAATAAAAAGGTTCTCACATCCTAAAACATTGAAAATCTTGGTTCAGATCTGTGATTTTTGTCTTTATGGGAGTTCTTTCCTCCAGTGCAATTGGCAACCCCACTGTGACATGTAATGCTTGTGTGATACCCAGGTAGGTTGTGTGTCCAAGTGGGTTTATCTAGATGGGGCTCTCAGGGAGGTATAAATAGATATCTCTCTAGTCTTTTCCACCCACCTTTCTCCAAAGGAAACTGATTTATATTAGGTAGGGAATAGGAGTTTGAGGCTAGGAGGCTGTCAACTCTGATATCTTTAAAGAGGGTATAACTGGCTAGAATTATATCTCTTTATTCCCTAAATATTGTTAGTCTAGGGCAGGGGTGGGGAACCTGTGGCCTTGAGACTACATGTGGCCTTTAGCTCCTCAAGTGTGGCCCTTTGCCTGAATCCAAACTTCACAGAACAAGTCCCCTTAATAAAATGATTTGTTCTATAAAACTTGGACTCAGTCAAAAAGTCACACCCAAGGACCTAGAAGGCCACAGGTTCTCTACCCCAATCTAGCGGAAACAATTTTTAGGTTCAATCTGTGCTGTTAGTCATTATCCCTGAATGGAGGAGTGCCCTAACCTATAGCTAAACATTTAATTCCCTTCATACTGGCTAACAGCTACCTAGACACCATCACACATAGCAAATAATGAATAAAGCCATTTATCCAAACTGATAGCAAGTAGAAATGAAAAAAAGTTATACATGTGAACACATACTCAACTACACAGAATGTGAATGAACTCTGCCCCATTGGGAATGAGATATCTCAGTTCAACTAAGAGAGTCCCTGAGCTCATTCAACTGGAAATTCCCCGATGCCCAAGGATGTTAGCCTGAAATAGCAACATGGTCCTCTATATGTCAACTTCTTCCTGGAGTCTTTCTCTTCCTTCAGGGCTGTCTTTCTGAAGAGATCCTTAAACTATTTGTATCCTCTCTAGAGGCCCAGAGAATAAGATCTCACCTCCCTCAAGCTCTCTGAAACTCTGCTCCTATGCCTGAGTAATGGTTCTCTATGCTAATGAGGAGAGTCATATGCAAATGACAGGCTTGAGCTCAAGGTTACAGTTGGTACATATTCTTTAATAGCTGCTGTGGCAAACAAAAGTTATCACCCTGAAGATTAGCTGATAATGAATCTCTCTGAATTTAACTAGGCTGGCCATAAGATCAGATAAGGAAATTAAAGACAAGAAAAAATAAAGTGATTTGTGTAAGGCCACAAAGGTAAGAAGTAGCAGACCAGGGATTTGAACCTAGGTTATTTGATTAAAAATCTCATGCTTTTTCCATTGTTCCATGTTATTTCCTGGACTCCCTCCCCATATCCCAATGTTTATGAGGCCTAAACTTTAAGTCTTGCCAATTTGGTAGAACCTGTAAGAGCTTGTACTCTACTAGCTCACTAGCATTTTGAAACTTTTGAAAACTCAAGGTCAACTCCATGCCCCAGGAAAACATCAGAATGGAGCTTTAGTCAGTCAAGGAACAAACATTTTATTAACCATTGACTATGTACCAGGCAGTGTAATAAATGACGGTAGTGCTAGGAAAGGCAAAAACCTGGTCACTGCCCTTAAGAAGTTCACATTTTAATGGGAGGGACAACATGCAAACAACTCTGTACAGCCAGTGTAAAGGTAGGTAATCTCAGGGGGAAGGCACTAAGGGAGGGGAAAGAATTGTTGTAGAAAGCCTGAGGTTCTTTGTTATAAATCTCACAGTTAGAGATCCATTCCTTTGGCTCCAGGCTTATATGCTATTAAAATGTAATACCTCTGGCATAGGCAGTACATAAGTCATAATAGATATTTTGTACCTTCCTGAGAATAAATTTGCAAGTTCCTTTGCTGAGAAAAGTTTGTTGTGGTGGTGCTAGTGGTTCTTTTTAAATACAGAGGAGAATGGTGATACTTGGAGAAGTGTATACGCCTATGAACGAGGATTAGGAACTTAAGGTTAGAAGTCAAATTTAATATATTACACAAATTTCCTTTGGCCCAAGGTGTGACATTCCTTTTACCCAGGACAAGATCTTACATCATGACTTCCGTTGGCATTCCCAACATCTGCTATGGCAATCTAGAGACAAGGCTTAAATTGTCCTTTTTTTTTTTAAATGAGGAATGACATGGGTAAAGTCACGCTGACTTGATAATAGCATGAATAGAGGTCCAGTGGTAAGAATGAGAGCAGCAAAAAGGTTAACTTTATCAGAAGCGTGTAGACATGCCTTGGGGCCCCATTAAAAAAGCCTTGAAAGCTCTTCCTATGTTAGAGGAATTTGGACTTGATGAAGTAATCTACCAGAGGTGGGGAACCTGTGGCCTCGAGGCCACATATGGCCTTCTAGATCCTTGAGTGCGGCCTTTCTATTTTACAGAACAAATCTCATTATTAAGGTAATTGTGCTGTGAAGTTTGGATTTGGTCAAAGGGCTGCACTTGAAGACCTAGAAGGCTGCATATGGCCTTAAGGTTGCAGGTTCCCCACCCAAAATCAGTTGCTAGTGGCCTGGAATAGGAAGCTCATTCTTTCACAGCTGAATCACTACCCCAGTAATAGAGATGGAGAGAAAAGAGGCAAACTTAAGACATTTTGAAGGAAAGAATAAAGAATTTGGTGAAAGATAGGATATAAGTGTAGCATAGGTTGACTCTAGGTTGACTTCCTTAAAGGCCAGGTCTGTTACATTTTACTTCTTCCACAGTGTTCTCTAGTATCCCAAGGAGACTGGGTATCTCTCTTCTTTTCCATTGGCTTCAGCTCATACTGATTGTATTCCCTCACTTAGGGGGCCCAATGACCAGCATACCTGTTCTATATTAAAACCTGGAATCAGATTAGCTTTTAGAAGGGGATATTAGCAAAAGCAAACATGCCAACATTTTCCCTTATGTTGCCTGGTCTCTGAGGAGGGAAAGGAGGTCAGATTTACAGTTTAGCTCAGTTCCTAGATAGCATTAGTCCAACCAAGTTCAAGTCCAAAGCTCCACTGGGATAGAGTTCTGGACTTTTCCAACTCAGAGCTTCCCTGATGGGCTGGTTACAACACTTAAGCTTGGATTCCTTGACTCAGTGGTTCATATTCTGCTCATTCACTAATATGGAAAAGCACAAATGAAAGGGCCAAAGCCGTGTTTTTTTTTTTCAAAGCTACATGGCCCAAGGGAGGGGATGGAAGAAGTAACAGTCCCATTGGTTGTACTCCTTACCAGATGGTGTGAATTGCTGTGATTGAAGGAGTCCTTTACCTTCCTATGCAAATGTAGGCAGAAAAGCTCCAACCATGCTCAATCAGACTGTCTTAAAGATGCAGACAGTACTGACTATTCAGATAATGGAAAAAGATTGCTTCTAATCACATATTAGTGTAACTCAGAATGGCCAGGCATATGCTAGTCCTCCAGTCTCCCAGAAGCATATCTTCAGCTTCTTCCACATGGGGGCCATCATCTAAGGTAATTTGAGCAGACCTTTATTACAAATGAATTGAAAGAAAAATAAAAGGATTGAAGCTATCAATTTTCTTAGATTTGGAGTTTAGAAAAAATGATAGAAACATTAAAAAAAATGAGACAGTTGAAAAGTTCAACTGGTTTGGAAAAAAAAAATGATTGTACTTTGGGGCATGTTTCACCTAAGGATTTGGCAAAGCAGCCAAAACAAGATATCATTGAACAGGCATTTATTGAGCCCTCACTGTATACCAGGTACTGTGCTAGACAGGGGGTCAAAGAATGAAACAATCCTTGCTTTTAAGAAGCTTATGTTTTAAAGGGGCAGACAACAAATACGAATTATATATGAATAGACAATGATTATAAAGAGAATAAAAATAGTATCTCAATAAAATTTAGTTAAGAAGAGAAAGCACTGGAAATTATGGGCACTGTGTCTTGAAGAAAGAGGCTGTCTATAAGGCAGAGGTGAGAAGGCAGTTGAATCAAGGTATGAAAGATGGCTGGTACATAAGGAGTATCTTTTGGGTAGAACATATCAAATGCCAATTTGGTTGAATCACAGAGTTCTTAAAGGAAGAGTGATATGCATTGAGGCTGGAAATATAGGTTGAGGTCAGGTTGGGAAAGGCTTTAAATGCTAAACAGGATTTTTTATTTATCTTAGTTCAACAGGAATTCACTATAGTTAATGGAGTAGGGGAGAGACATGGTTATATTTGTCCCTAAGGGAAATCACTTTGGCAGCAGTGAGTAGGATAGATTATGGTGGCATGAGTCTAAGGCAGGGAGTTCAGTTAGGAATGGCTACACTAATCTAGGTAAGAAGTCATGAAGGCCCTAAACTACAGTGGTGAATATATGAATAGAGAGACTTGGTTGGATTTGAGAAATACTGTGGAGATAGAAATGGCAAGATTTGCAATTGTATGGATATGTGAGTGAAAGAATGCAGAGTTAAGGGTAATGCTGGAGTTTATAAACCCTGTGAGATTGGAAGGACAGTGGTGTGTTTCACAGAAATTAGGACACTTGGACAAGAATTTTGGGGAAAAGATGATGAGTTCAGTTTTGGATATGTTTGAGTTTGAGATGTCTCTATTTGAAATCCAGTTTAAAATTTCATATAGGAAATTGGTGAGATCCTGTAAGCAATGAGAAATATAGGTCTGTAGCTTTATCAGAGATGTGGATTTGGGAAGCCACGAGATCTAAAAAGAATTCTTATTGTGGACTAAAGGGCTGCTGAAGTACATTGTAACTCTGAGATTCTGAGATTATGCAATATAAGAAGTTCATAACACTGTGATAGCCACTGGGGACATACAAAGATACATACAGCATGTTACCTTTTTATTTATCAAATAACAAGCATTTGAAATTAATCCGTCCCTCCTACTCCTATTCCCCTATATTGAATATTTTTTTTACAAGTTAATAACAAAGCCATAGATATAGATAGAGATAGAGATATGCACACATATACACAATCCGGCAAAACAAATTCTCACATTAGCCACATCCAAAAATGTACATATCTTTCTGTATTCTAAATTCATCACCTCTCTTTCAGAAGCTGTATCATGCTTCATTTTTATTCTTTTGAAACCATGTTTATCATTACATTGATAAGAGTTTTAAGGTCTTTTGAAGGTTTTTTTTCCTCTATAATCTTATTAGAATTCTTCTAATTCTGCTCATTTTGTTCAGTATCAGTTTATAAAGATCTCCCCAGTTTCCTCTGAAATCACTTATTTTGTCATTTCTTATGGAACAATAATATTCCATTATTTTAATTTATCAAAATTTATTTAGCCATTCTACAATAGAAAGATATTACTTTAGTTCCTGATTTTGATTGCCATGAAAAGAGCTGTTGTAAAGATTTTAATACATGGAGACCTTTTCTTCTTTCTTTGATTTTTTTTTTTTTTTGGTTATTGCCATAGTGAGAGTATATGGCTGGGTCAAAGGGCATGCATATTTTAGCAATTTTTGTGGGGGTTAGTATGTTTTGTATCTATTCTCTTTAGAAGCACAAAGAAATATAAATAAATTAAATATAAGATGGTAGAAGAGTGGGCATGAGCAGTTGGAGAGATTAAGTAAGGCTTCATGTAGAAGGTGATACTTAAGCTGTGTCTTGGAAAAAGAAAGGTTCTATGAGATGGAGATGAGGAGGAAGTGACTTCTAGATATGGGAGACAGACCATGTGAAGCCAGGAAAATAGGGAATAGACTGCTGTATGTGAGAAATAGAGAGAAGGAAATTTGGTCAGATCATAAAACATAGAAGGATGAAAAATATGTAATAAGGCTAGAAAAATAGATTGAAGCCAGTTTGAGAAGGGTTTTAAAAGGTAAACTAAGGAGTCTGTATTTTACCTAAGATGCAACGGGGAGCCACTGGCATTTAATAAATCAAGTAATGCCAGGGCAGCAATGGGTAGGATAGACTGTGGTGGTGTAAACCTTGATGAAGACAGACCAATTAGGAGACTGTTTGCAGTAATCTGGTTGAGAGGTGCTGAGGGCGTGAACTAAGGTAGTAGCTGTGTGAGTGGAGAGGAGGAGTCTTATTTGAGAGATGTTGTAGCGGAGGTAGAAATAGCATGATTTGGCCAATGACTGGATATGTGAGGAGACGAATAGTGAGGAGTCAAGAGTAAGGCAAAGGTTATGAACCTTCTATTGTATTTATAATGCAGTTAAATACCTAAATTTTCTTCTTAATAACTGTTATCTATCTTTCTCTCCCATCACACACTGCTAAAATTCAGTTTTTTAACTTAAGTTAAGGGATTTACATTTATCCTTATTGCTTTTGAGCTTATTAAATTTGGCCCAGCGTTCTAACCTACTGAGAACATTTGGAATCCTAATTTTGTCATGTGGTATTTTATTCTATTCCTCATGGCTTTGTGTCATCTGTGAACTTGCTAAACATGCCAAGCTTGTCTCTCCAAACTTAGCTAGTCTGGCCCTCAGATGCCAGATATTCAATTCATTGATGGGCCCATATTTAAATAAAAAACACAAACCTGGCAGAGATAGCTGACAAAATAGATGACACTATTCCAAAGCATTTTAACAGATTAATGCATTAGGCTTAATCTAATAAAGATTAAATTGAGTTGAAGTCTCCCATTTTGGTTCAACAGATTAACTATACAATTACAAGATGGGTTAAGACATTTTTAGAAAATAGTTGTTCTGAAAAGCGAAATTTCTTTTCTTCAAGCTTAATATGTCATCAATGTGATGTGACAGCCAAAAAATCAAACATCTTCTAAGGTTGCTTTGAGAGATATATAGCTTAGAGGCATGGGGAGGTAATAGTCTATATGTACTCCACCCTTATGAGATGTCATCTACAATACTGAGACCGTCTCATATGAAGAACAGTTAAAAGAACTGAGCATCTTTAGCCTGCAGAACAGAAGAGTAAGGGAGACATGCCATCTGTCTTCAAATATTTGAGGGACTCATGTAGAGGAGAGATAGGACTTTTTTCTGTTTTGCCTTATAAGGCAGAGTAATGGCTGGAAGTTACAAATAAGCAAATTTAAGCTTGATCTAAAGAAAAAACTTCCTAATAATTACAGCGATCCTAAAGGGAAATGAACTACCTGAAGAGGTGATGGGTCCCATCTCCTTGGATGTCTTCAGGCAGAGGCTAGATAATAATATATTGATTATTTTATATTTGGATTCCTTTTGTTTATGGTTTAGACTGCTGATCTCTCTTTCAATTTTCAAATTTTCTGACATTCTTTGAATCTTTTCTAGCCTTTTTAGCCATACCAGAGCTTTTGTTTCCTTGGCATAGCCTTAGAGAACATAGGACCACCCACCTACCCACTCACAGATATCAGATACAGATACTTCTCTCACTTTATCTAAGTAGACCATTCCTCAGACCTCTGTGTGAAAGGATGACTTTGCCCCAATATACTGGGAATGGAGGGAGGGAAGCAGGAACGTGACCATCCCTCCATGGAGTGAGCGGGGATACTACTGAGGACATGTGGGGGTCTGGTAGAGAAAAGTGAAAGCAGGAGGAGGAAAATAAAGGGCTGGGGCCAGCCACATGGAGGCCTGGACAGAACCAAGAGGAAGAATGTGGAGGAGGCAGGGCAGACCCATGGGAGCCAGATGCAGACACAGATAGGAGAGAACTTGCCAGACACAGGGCCAGTGGGGCCAGACACAAGTGGTTTCCTTTTTCTGCACTGGACATCTCAAGCCAAGCTCCAATGCAGCAGCATCCGTTCTTTTTCTCTCACTTGGAGGTATTTTGTTTTAGAGTTGAGTTCTTGTAGTCTTTTTTTTTTTTTGGTGGTAAGGGGGTGAGAGGCCAGAGGAGCTGAAGAGAGACAGAGAGAGAGAGAGAGAGAGAGAGAGAGAGAGAGAGAGAGAGAGAGAGAGAGAGAGGAGAGAGAGAGAGAGAGAGAGAGAACGAGCATAGGACTGCATAGTAAAATTAACATCGGTGATTTTTTGGAATGCAAATTTCTTTCAGAATTCTTTATGTAAAGTCAAATTTGTATCATGTGAATTTATATAAAGCATAAACTGTCTGTAGTGCTTATTGGATGTTTTCCAAAGAGTAGGCAATTACTAATTTTTGAATGAATGAATTATTAATGAATATGCTTAATACAATATGACATTATACTAAGGAACAATATGATATCAATGTTTTCTAATAGTATGAGAGAAAATCAGAAGTCAGAACTAAAATAGTAGGAAATTTGTTATTTTGTTATAATAGTAATAGGTATAAAATGTATGTGCAGTATTTTTGCCCATCTAGATTATGTGTGTACTCATAGATCTGTCTAGATGTGACTTGCAGGAAGGTAACTCTAAGAGTCTCCTTTCTCTAACCTTCTCCAAGGGAGATTTCTATTCCTGCCAGGGGAAGAGCAGGATGTTGGTGCCAAAGGCTGGCTACTCTCCTCAAAGAGAGGGTATTATTAGTCTGGAGGAAATACATTTTAGATTCAAACTGAGCTTCTGATTGCTATCTCCTGATGGGGACGGGATGCCCTAAACTACACACACACACACACACACACACACACACACACACAAACACACATATCTAAAGCTTGATTTCCTTATCACAAAATACATGAATATATGTAACAAAGAGCAAATAAACTCATCTATGCAAGCTAATGGGAAACTTAAAGAACAGAAGCTATACTGATGAGAATATATACCAGATGATACACAAAGTAAATCAGTTCTTCCATTGGGAGCAAGAAATCTCAGCTCAATTCAGAGAGAAAAAGTCTCAGACCTCATTCAAGAGGGAAATTTCCCAGTCTTTAGTAAGTCTTTCCAGTAAGCTGGGGATGGGAACAGAAACAAAGTGCCATCTCCTTTACATGCTGGTTTCTTCCCAGAGTCTTTGTCACCTATCAAGGACCTGAAGAGAATCTGTGGTCATATATCTTTTTTCCAGGCTAGAGGCCAGAACACTCTTCTTATGTCTCAAATTGTTGCTAACTCTGTCCCTCATATAGTTGTGGAGTATTGAATGAATAATCAATCTCCATCAATGAACAGAGACCCATACAAATAAGCTTTGAGGTGCTGGTTGCACAGGTAACACATAATCCTTTTAAGTTTACAAATTTTATATATATATATATATATATATATATATATATATATATATATATATGTATATATATGTGTATATATATGTATATATATGTGTATATATATATACACACACACACATACACATATGTACACACATGCATATGCATCTATCTACTTCTACACACATTTATATCTATATCATCTATGTCTGTATCTTTTATATTCAATTCAGTCCCCATAATAACCCAGTGAAGCAGGTGATACATCCATTTTGCAGATGAGATAAGTAAGGCTAAAAATGGTTAAATGACTTGCCCAGGGTCATACAGCTAACAAGGGTCTGTGGAAGAACTAAAAAACTGGTCTTTTTAACTCCAAATCCTGTGCTCTTTTGATACCCATCATTGACTGTATGTAACAGAATTAAGAAGCCTGACAGACATTTTCAAGAATGAGTATAAATTCTCCAAATAAGTTGATTGCCCTTGCTAGAGCAGGAATGTAAAAAGATAATAACATCATATTTTTTTTAACTATGGTTTGACTGCCTTCACTAATAAGATAAAAAAAAAACCCAAATGCTTATTATGACAAGTGTCCTCTAAAAATTTACTTTTAAGTCAAAATCACTTTTATGTAAATGCATGAAGGAAAGGTACTCTTCCCTCCATGTATTCTGCCTTCAAGCCAATCTGACCTATTTTTGCCACCTAAATTATACATTGCTCTCTTCTGCGTCCTTCACTTTACTCATGCTATTAGCTGGCACTATAATGTTTTCTCTCCTTCCTTCTCCTGTTAAAGCACTACCTTTGGTTTTAAAATCAATATGAATGCTACCTCTTCTAGTAAACTTCCCTGATCACAACTGTGGGTAATGCACTCCCGCTAAGGTCTCATAGAGTACTTGTGTATAGTGTATACTTGATATCTGTATCCAAGAATCATAAGGTTTGGAGCCAAAAGAGAGGTTTTGTGTTATCTTGTACAGCCCCTTTTTTTAAACAGATGAGGAAACTAAGATCCAGAAAAGTTAGGTAACTTGTCCAAAGTCATCCAGGTGGTGAGTGGAAGAAATGCTATTTGAATCTAAGTTCTCAAATTCAGGGGACTAAATGCTCTAAAAGTCCCAATTTAAACCTATGGTCCTAAGGAAATAAAATAACAGTCCTAAGAATTCAAAGTAATGCATTACCCATATAGTGATCACGATATTATAAATTCATTTAGGATGGGGCTAACCATATTTTATCCTGAATTTAGATGCAAAAGGGTTTGGAATCTAAAACAGTTTATCATGAGGTTTGATAAAGTGCTGATGAATATAAATCCCCTAATGCTTAGCTACTTGAGCTAGAAGAGAACTTTGGTTTCTCTCATTTCCTGAAGAGGAGGAGAAGAAGCCTGGAAGTAGGCTACTATGTTAGAAAGATAGGCAGGGCTGGGCTGGGCTGGGCTTTGGAGAAAGCTAATCACTTCTGCAGGATTCTACAGCCCATGGCTACCCAGATACCTTTGTTGTATGAATGGAGAGTTTAGCATTGCCCTTGAGAAGAATAGAAGAGGTCTAGTGGTTTTACAACACAGATACAGTTAAGTCATTCCATCTGCTTTGTGGCATCTAACCATGTTTGGGGTGTATGGGATTTTCAAGGAGGACTAGAACTTCTAGTGTGAGGACTTGCTGAGTGCCTTTCGGCAAGTATCCTTTGGTGTCACCCATCTTTGGTGTCTACCTTCACACAACTCTCACTTGTGGCTCCAAGAAGCTGTAGCATGCACAGTGGTCACACCTCAGTAAATCATCTTGTCAGACAGGCTAAACCAGTTGCAGGTAACCAATAGGCCTCAAACCCATCAGTGAGTTAGGGAAATTTCTACTTCAAGCATGTGAAGACTTCCCTCTTTGGAATGGGTGGATAAGAACAATTTGTTCCAATGGTCATGAAGGTGGCAGAAGTAGGCAATATGGAACACTTAGAGCTTGGTCAGACATCGAAGATGCCAAGGTCATTCATGACATCCTGGGCCATCACCAATCGTCCTGACTTTTGTCTTGCCACTGAACTTCAATGACTCTGGAAAAGAGAGTGAGGCTGATGACTTTGCACAATTCTGTCTTACTTAAATCAAATTCACATGGAAGTCACGACATTATCTGTGATGTCATTGGTCCTCTTTGAAAATAAAGGTCAAACAGCAACAACAACCACCCAGCATCTGTCATGACTGCTCATGCAGCCCTATATTCTGGGCTGATGCTCTTGCTAAGACCAAGAATGAGATTCTAGAGTCTAAGGCAAAGACTTAGGAAACATATGTGAAAGCTGCACAAAGTAGGTGCCCATTCCTGTTTCTGAATTGTATAGACTCCTATTTTCTCAACCTTTTCTTGCTTTTATTCTCATATCCCCAACCCTTATCTCTTAAGCTATCTCTTAAAAGTTTGTGTTGCTTTCTTTTTCACCAAAGGGTTTTTTTTTGAAGAAACTTGTTTCTCTAAGATATTATTTGCTGAAATATTGGCTTCTGTGTGTTCTTGAGGGGATTAAATGAAGGTTGAGGATGCAGGGAAGGATGAAAAATGGTGAATAATACCATAGGAAAGAGAATTAGGAGATCTTATAATCTGATGGATTGCTGATTACACTGTCAAGAGAGAGAAGAGCTTGAATGATTTCCTTCTGGCTATCACAGCTACAAGAGTCACTTTAAAGAAAACCAGGCTTCAATGTGTTTATGTGGCCACTGTCAAAATACAGTAACCCAGAAACCAAAATATATCAATAAATGAATACCTATATTGATAAAGGAAATTTCCTCACCTGGGAGGTCTTTATACCAATAGAATCACAGGTTCTAATCATATAATACTTTTGAATTACACATGTGCACACAAATTTGAAATGGTTCACAATTTATCTTCCTCTATGAGGCAGGTCTGATTATAATAATTTGAAATATTTCTATATTAATTTAAGGTTTACAAAAAGATCTCTTGTAAAGTGATTTAGGCTAACTGAATGTATAGCTTAACTTTTAAAATGGGCAATATGAAAGTCAGACACAAGGGAGGCAGGGGAAGAAGACTTATTTCTCTTCAGAAGCATGAGTTGACTCCATTTCTTTGTAGGGTAATTAGATGTGAGCTTTTTATGTTCCCCAAAGATTATAATTGTCCCTTGATTTGAGTCAACCTCAATACTGTGAAACTATTTTATTCTTTACACAAGAACAATTTTCATAGACCTGGCCTCGCCTGAAGTAGGTGTCTACATCAGTGCTTCTGTGGCTTATGATATATGTCTCCTGATGCCAGTGCTAATTTTTAGGCTTTCCTCTTTAGCTGAAGGTTTATACAACTATGTAGTCATCAGTTGTAGTCACTTCATTACTTGTGAAGAGACTGCTACTTGGAATAGATGCTGATATTCTCAGAACTATACCTAGCAATTTTTGTACCTGGGACAAGCAGCATAGAACCTGCCCTGGACAATCAATAGGAAATGTATATTCAAATCAAGTTTGTTATTTGAAAATAATATAAAAAAGCAATTGATAGATTCAACTGCATAGGTAGGGGATTACATTATTATGGTGTTTACAAATGGGTGTGCTGTATAATCTGTTCTTCTAGCTTCCTATTTAATTGTTTTTACTAATTGCTATAGGTACCAAGTCCTGATTTGTAACTTTTTATGCTGCTGAGGAAATAAATATTTTAAATTTTGCTTTGTAGTGAATGCTTGATTATTTTTAACCCTAGTTATGACTGGAACATATTGGAATACAGTAAAACTAGACTTCTATCTATACTGTGGGGATTGATTCAACAAGAAAACAGCATTCTCTCTCTCCCCTTTACCCCATGCAAAAAAAAAAATCAGTCAAGCAACACTGACAGGTCTGTTATGGAGTCAGTTACATGATTTGGTGACTCAGGTCTTATCTCCTCGTCTAGCATTCACCAGGATAATGGAAACTCCTTAGCTGTGATTAACACGTGTGTCAGTAGCTCTCAAGGTACACCATGAGATTGGGATCTTGTGGAATTTCTTACTTTTCTGACTCACTGACCCCCTCCTACCCCAGATAGTTGGGAAACTTCCTTTCTGTCAACAGTGTGTTATCACTAGATGTCCTTGAAAGCACAAATGTTCACATAGATCAAAGAATGAACAGGTTTATTTAAAGGTCAAAGAAGACAAACAAGGCTCAGTTAGGCTACATGCAAAATAGCAGTATCCACTAATGACCAGCTCTCCCAAGTCGCTTGCATATCTTTGGACAAGTATGAACTATTTTTTAATTAATGATAATTATTGTTAATAACAGTAGTACCAGCATTATCAGCAGCAGCAGTGGTAATTCAGCTATTCAACAAATCTTTACTAAACATCTGCTATGTGCAAGGCATTGTCTTAGATGCTGAGGAGTCAAAGATATTAGCTTTCAAGCTAATAATCTAATAAGGGGAAAAATGTGTCATTGGGGAAAGTTACTTGGAGGAAATGGCATCCTCCCTAGGTAGGTCTTTAAAGAAGGAAGACACTTCAACAACTACACATGTTGGACAAGGGGTGGAGTTCATTGAAAACTTGAGGTGCAGCATGAGCAAAGAGATGACATTGGAAGAAGAAAAAAGGAGGTGGTGGGAATGGTGAGTAGTCCAGGTTGGTCGTAACATAAAGTATGTGAAGGAGAAGAGTGTGAGATAAGTTTGGACAATGAGACTTGGAGACAGATTGTTGAAGGCACTGAATGCCAGACTAGACTTTGTATTTTATTCAGCGGAGAATGGGAGCCACTACAAATATTCTGAGTGGAGGAGTGACATGATCATAATGATTTGTTAGAAATATGATTTAAGTAGCATTGGCGAGGGACCAATTATAAACTATTGCAATAGTTGAATAAGAAGAAATAATGGCTTGAAATAGGGTGGTTGAATGGGGATGGAGAGAAGGGGCCAGATAAAAGAGATATTATAGATGTAGAGAAGATAAGACTTGTTATATGCTTGGATGTATAGAATAAAGAAGGTTAAAAGACAGAAAGATACACAAAACATAGAGAAGATAGGATGAGGGACAGGTTTGGGGGGAAAGTTGAATTTAATTTTAGAAACTTTGAGTTTCATGTGCTGATGTGACATCCAATCAGTAAACAGACATTCATTAAGTGCCTCCTATTTAGCAGACATCATCCTAGATATTGGGAAAGAGAGACAAATATGGAACAGTCCTTCCCCTCAAGGAGCTTACATGCCCTATATGGAGACAATGTGTGTACTATAGCTTAAACAATAGTCATTTTCTGCTGCTCTTGCCACACCTGCTTTGTGGCTGCTTCTTTCAATGGCCACAGTAGGGATGCAGTCTTTAGATGGAAGTCTGGGGAAGTGAATAGGACAGAGTGGAATGGTTCGGTTGACATGTTAAGTTAGCTGATGGTGGGGGTATGTGCAGACTCCTACTTTTACTATTCCCAGCTTGAGGCTTCTCTTCCTTGCTCTTTTGCCCTAGTTTTTCCTTTGCTTTTCAGTGACTGGCTGTGGGGACATGTGTTAGGCTGGCCCTTTTAGAGGGGCAGGAAAGTTATTTGGATTCCTTGATACCTGAAGCATAAAAAGGCTCAATGTAAGGGAGAATTTATTGGAGTTAGCATTTTTTATCTGGGCTCCTATTGCCTCAGGGGAATGCTTTCCTGACCTAGTGTGGCTGGTTGCCATGGTGATTATGGAGGTGGAGGAGAGTAGCAATTTATATCCTTTTCAACTTTTGAAGTCATATTCTTTTAATTTCTTGTGATGAGTAAAGTTGCTTTTTATTGCATTTTAAGATCTAAAAGTGACTCATTGCACTTTAATGCCTTAGCCTGAATCAGTAGACTGGACTAGGTTACTACTGGTATAGAATAGACATATATAAGTATAAAGAAAATATATGCAAAATAAATTTTAAAAATAATTTGGGAATGGAGGAAATGAACAGCTAGGAGATCAATAGTCTCATGTAGAAGTTAGTGTGTGAGCTGAGCTTTGAAGAGGTAAGGGGTAGGGGCAGTGGGGAGTACATTCCAAAGAAGTGAGATAGCCAGTGCATACACATGGAGATAAGAGGTGTAATAGAGAGAGAGAAAAAAAAAAGACAGGGAGAGGGAGAAGGAAAAAGAGAGGGGGGGAGAGAGAGGGGGGGAGAGAGAGAGAGAAAGGGAGGAAGAAAGAAGAGAAGAATAGAGGAAGGGAGAAGAGAAGAGAGACTGTAAGAACATTTATTAAGAACTTGCTAGGCACTGTGATAAGCATTAGAGATACAACTAAAAGCAAACAAGAGAGTCCCTGTGCTCTAACATCTCATAATAAAGTGAGGGTGAGACTGTCTATAAAGGGGGCCTGAAAAATGTGTAAGAGTGTACTGGCAAGGAAAAGGAGAAGTGGAGAGAGTGCATGCAGCCAGGAATTGAATGAACATGTCTGGAGATCCTCATAAAACGGTGATTAGAATTGGGATTTACCAATCAGGTAGCCTGAATTGTAACCCAGAAACTTGGCATATCCTAAAGAACTCAACAGTTAAACTATACTAGAGTGGAGTATCATTACAGACAAACTATTATCCATAACCATACAGGCATGATATTTAGCCATAAACATTTAAAAAAATTGTATGGAAATTATGATGCTAAATACCTATATTTTTAAATTATATTTTTTATTTAATTCATTAAATATTTCCCAATTATATGTACTTTGAAAAATTAGTTTATTTTTGGTTTTCAGCATTCACTTCCACAAGATTTGAGTTCCAAATTTTCTCCCCAACTCTCTCCTCCCCCACCCCAAGAAGGCATGCATTCTGAATACCCCTTCCCCCAATCAGCCCTCCCTTCTATCACCCTCCCCTTATTCTTTTCCCCTTATATTTGCCTATAGGAAAGGAATAGATTTTTATACCCCATTGCCTGTGTATCTTATTTCCCAGTTGCTGATAAAAACAATTTTTAACATTCATTTTTAAAACCTTGAGTTCCAAATTCTCTCCTTCCCTCCCTCCCCACCAACCCTCATTGAGGAGGCAAGCAATTCAATACAGGCTATACATGAGCAGTCATGCAAAACACTTCCGTAATAGTCATGTTGTAAAAGACTAACTACATTCTCCTCCATCCTATCCCAGCCCTCTTTTATTTTATTCTCTCCTTTCACCTTGCCTCTCCTCAAAAGTGTTTGATTCTGACTACCCCCTCCCTCAGTCTACCCTCCCTTCTATCATCACCCTCTTCTTTTATCCTCTTCCCCCATATTCCTATAAGGTAAGATAGATTTCCATTCCCAGTTGAGTATGTTATTCCCTCCTTAAGACAAATCTGATGAGAGTAAGATTCACTTATTCCTTCTCACCTCCCCATTTTCCCCTCTTCCATAAAAGCCTTTTCTTGCCTCTTTTATGTGAGATAATTTACCCCATTCTGCCTCTCCCTTTCTCCTTCTCCCAGTACAAATCTCTCTCACCCCTTAATTTTATTTTTAGATATCATCCCTTCATATTCAAGTCACCCTGTGCCCTCTTTGTGTCTCTGTCTCTGTGTGTGTGTGTGTGTGTGTGTGTGTGTGTGTGTGTGTATTCCCTCCAACTATTCTAATACTGATAAAGGTTTCATGAGTTACAAATATCAGCTTTCCATGTAGGAATATAAACCGTTCAACTTTAATAAGTCCCTTATGATATCTCTTTCCTGTTTATCTTTTCATGTTTCTTTTGATTCTTGTATTTGAAAGTCAAATTTTCTCTTAAGTTCTGTTTTTTCATCAAGAATGCTTGAAAGTCCTCTATTTAATTAAATATCAATTTTTTCCCTTGAAGGATTATGCTCAGTTTTTCTGGGTAGGTGATTCTTGGTTTTAGTCCTAGCTCCTTTGCCCTCCAGAATATCATATTCCAAGGCCTTCAATCCCTTAATGTAGAAGTTGCTAAATCTTGTGTTATTCTGAATGTGTTTCCACAATACTTGAATTGTTTCTTTCTGGCTGCTTGCAATATTTTCTCCTTGGCTTGGGAACTTTCAAATTTCGCTACAATATTCATAAGAGTTTTCCTTTTGGGATCTCTTTCAGGAGGTGGTCAGTGGATTCTTTCAATTTCTATTGTACTTCTGATACTAGAATGTCAGGGCAGTTTTCCTTGATAATTTCTTGAAAGACGATGTCTAGGCTTTTTTTTTTGATCATGGCTTTCAGGTAGTCCAATAATTTTTAAATTATCTTTCTTGCATCTATTTTCCAGGTTAATTGTTTTTCCAATGAGATATTTCACATTACCTTCTCTTTTTTTTTATTCTTTTTTTTATGATTTCTTCATTTCTTATAGAGTCATTAGCTTCCATTTGCTCCATTCTAATTTTTAAGGAATTATTTTCCTCAGTGACCTTTCTACCTCCTTTTCCATTTGGCCAATTCCGCTTTTTAAGACATTCTTCTTCTCATTGGCTTTTTGGACCGCTTCTGCCATTTGGGTTGGGCTATTTTTAAGTTGTTGTTTTCTTCAGTGTTTTTGGGGGATCTTGTGGAGCAAGCTGTTGACTAGTTTTTCATGATTTTCTTGCATCACTCTCATTTCTCTTCCTATTTTTCCCTCTACTTCTCTTACTTGCTTTTCAAAATCCTTTTTGAGCTCTTCCATGGACTAAGACCAATTCATGTTTTACTTGGAAGCTTTGGATGTAAGAGCCTTGATTTCCTTGTCTTTTTCTGGTTGTATGCTTTGATCTTCTTTGTCACCAAAGTAAGATTCTGTAACCTGAGTTTTTGCCACACTATTTACTCATGTTCCCAGACAATTACTTGACGTTTTAACCCTTTGTTAAGATAGAACTCTGTTTTCAGTGTGGAGGGTGTAATGTACCAAGCCCTAGGGGTTTTGTGCAACTCTTTCCAGAGATACTTCTAGGGATCTATAAATTTTCAGTTCTTCTAAGGTGATATAATCAAAGGAGAGGTGTTTACTCCTTTCCTGGCCTGTTCTCTGGTCTTTGAGTGACCACAAGCACTCTTTTCTCCCTTGGAACTCTGAGGAGAATCCCCTTTCCACAGCTGTCACAAGCTATGCCACACTAGCTCTCTTTCTCACCCCAGGACTGCCACGCAGGACTGTGACCCAGATCCAAGCCAGAGCAAAGCAAGAGAATCCTGCCTCAGCACCAGCAAAGAGATCCCTGCGATACTCCTCTGATCAGCCACTAGACCCCCCCCCCCCCCACTATCTGTTGGCTTAGAGCTCTGGAAGTAGCCACTGCCTCAGCCACCTCCTTGGGGCTAAGGCCAAAACACACTCCTCTCTCACCCAGGCTCAACAGACATTTTTTATTGACCTTCTGAGTTGTGTTTGGCATTTGTGGGTTTTGAGAAGTCTGGAAACTACCACATCTGCCAGTGATTCAGTCCCCTGAGGCCTGCTCTGGTTTTGCTGGGGCCCTGTCCTTGCCTGTGTAACCCATGCTGAACTGTGCTCTTCTCCCAGCCTTGTGCAACAGACCTTTCCTAGAAACCATCCAGGCTATCTTGGGGTAGAAATTTGTTTCACTCTGTCTTTTTGTGAATTCTGCTGCTCTAGAATTTGTTTAGAGTAATTTTTTACAGGTATGTGGAGGGATTTGGGGGAGAGCTCAAGCAAGGCACTGTTTTCACTCTGCCTTCTTGGCTCTGCTGCTATGTGTAAATTTTTTAAACAATCATTATAACAAAATCATCATAATAAAAAATTTTGAGTTCTAAATTCTCTTCCTCTTTTTCCCTCCTAGAGAAAGCAAGCAATTGTGAAGTCATTCAAAACACATTTCCATATTACCCATTTTGCAAAAGAAAACAGAGACAAAAAATAAAAGAAATAAAGTAAAAAGAAAACATTGTGCTTCATTTGGTATTCAGAGATCATCAATTCTCTGCCTAGAGGAGGTTTTTAATTTTTCATCATAGTTTCTTTGGAATTGTCTCAGATCATTGTCTTGATCAGAGTAGCTAAGTCTTTCACAGTTGATCATTGTCACAATATTGCTGTACTAAGTACAATGTTCTTCTAGTCCTGCTCACTTCACTTTGCAAGAGTTCATGTAAGTCTTCCCATGTTTTTCTGAAACCATCCGGTTCATATTTTCTTATAGAACGATAGTATTCCATCAAAACAATATACCACAACTTGTTCAGTCATCCACCAGTTGATGAGCTTTCCCTCAGTTTATAATTCTTTTCCACCACAAAGAGCTGTTATAAATATTTCTGTACAAATAGACACTTTTCCCTTTTCTTTGATCTCCATGGGTAGTGATATTGCTAGATCAAAGAGTATGCACCATTTTATAGCTGTTTGGGAATAGTTCCAAAATGTTTTTCAGAATGGTTGGACCAATTCACAACTCCACAAATAGTGCACTTATGTCCCAACATCCTTATCCCCTCTATTATTTGTCATTTTGCTTTTCTGTCATATTAACCAATTTGATAGGTATAAGAAATATCTCAGAGGTACTTTAATTTGCATTTCTCTAACTCAGAGGTGGGAACCTGCAGCCTTGAGGCCACATATGGGCATCTAGGTCCTTGGATGAGGCCCTTTGACTGAGTAGAAATTTTACAGAACAAATCCTTTTATTAAGGGGATTTGTTCTGTGAAGTTTGGATTCAGCCAAAGGGCCACACTTGAAGACCTAGAGGACCACATGTGGCCTCAAAGTGATTCCACACTCCTGCTCTAACCAGCAGTGACTTAGAACATTTTTTTATGTCACTTATGTTTTAATGATAGCTTTGATATCTTCTTCTGAAAACTGCCTGTTCATATCCTTTGAACCAATGAAATTTATCAACTGGGGAATAGGTCTTATTTTAAAAAATTTGCTTCAGTTACACACACACACACGCACACGCACACACACACACACACACACATTTGAGAAATAAGACCTTTATCAAAGAAACCTGTTGCAAATTTTTCCCAGTTTCCTGTTTTCCTCCTAATTTTGGTTGCATTAGTTTTGTTCAAAGAAAAGCTCATTAATTTCATGTAATCAAATTATCTGTTTTACTTCCCATAATGTTCTCTATTTCTTGTTTGGTCATAATCTTTTCCCTTATCAATAGATCTGACAGATATGTTTTTCTGTGCTTCCCAAATTACTTATGGTGTTTCCCTTTCTATCTAAATTATTTATCCATTTTGTCCATACCTTGCTGTACAGTGTGAGACGTTGATCTATACGTTCTATCTGCCAAACTTCTTTCCAGTTTTCCCATCAATTTTTTGTCAGCTGGTGAGTTCTTATCCCCAAAGCTTGGATCTTTGGGTTTATCAAACACTAGAACAGTATGGACATTTACTACCATGTTCTTTGTACCTCATCTATTCCTATGATACACTACTCTATTTCTTAGTTAGCACCAGATTGTTTTGATGATTACCTCTTTGTAATATAGTTTGAAACCTGGAATTTCTATGCTACCTTCCTTTACATTTTTTTTTCATTGATTCCCTTGATATTCTTGACTTTTGATAAAATTATTCTTTGGTAGTTTGGTATGGAACTGAACGAGTAAATTTAAATTAGGCAGAATTGCCATTATTATAATATTAGGAACAACTAATATTTCTCTAATTTTTTAGATCTGTCTTGATATCCGTAAAAAGTCTTTTGTGATTGTGTTCATATAATACCTAGATTTGGTTGCCTGGTACACGCTAAAGTATTTCTATTGCCTGTAGTTATTTTATATGGAATATTTCTTTCTATCTATTCCTGTTGGACTTTGTTGGTACTATGTAGAAATGCTGATGATTTATGTGAGTTTATCTTTTATCCTGCAACTTTACTAAAGATAATTGTTTCAACTAGCTTTTTAGTTGATTCTCTAGGGTTCTCTATGTATACCATCATGCCATCTACAAAGAGTGTTAGTTTTGTTCCCTTTTTGCCTATTCTAATACCTTCAATTATTTTTTTTTCTTATTACTATAGCTAGCTTTTCTAGTACAATACTGAATAGTAGTGATGATATGGGCATGTTTGCTTCAATCCTGTTCTTACTGGGAAGGCTTCTAGTTTATCTCCATTACAGATAATGCTTGCTGATGATTTTAGATAGATAATACTTATCATTTTAAGGAAAGCTCCATTTATTCCTGTGCTCTCTATTTTTTTTTATATAAGAATAGGTGTTGCATTTTGTCAAAAGCTTTTTTTTCTGCACCTACTAAGATAATCATATGATTTCTGTTAATTTTGTTATTGATGTGGTCAATTATGCTGATAGTTTTCCTAATATTGAACCAGCTCTGCTTTCCTGTTATAAATTCCATCTGGTCATAATGTATGGTCTTTGTAGTATATTGCTATAATCTCCTTGCTAGTATTTTATTTAATATTTTAACATTCATATTCACTAAGAAAATTGTTCTATAGTTTTCTTTCTCTGTTTTTGCTCTCCCTAGTTTTGGTATCAAAATTATATTTGTGTCATGACAGGAATTTGTTAGGATTCCTTCTTTACTTATTTTTTTTCAAATAGTTTATATTTTATTGAAATAAATTGTTCCTTAAATATTTGGTAGAATTCACTTACAAATCCATCTGATTCTGGGGACTCTTTTCTTAAGGATCAAATTAATGGCTTGTTCAATTTCTTTTTCTATGATAATGTTATTTAAGTATTCATTTTCATCTTCTGTTAATCTGAATAGCCTATATTTTTGTAAATATTCATCCATTTCATTAAGATTATCAGCTTTACTGGCATATAATTGAGCAAAATAACTCATAATAATTCTTTTAATTTCATCTTCATTGACAGTGAACTCAATCTTTTTTATTTTAATACTGTAGCTTGATTTTCTTCCTTCTTTTTTCAATGAAATTAATCAGTTTTATCTGTTTCATTGTATTTTCCCCATTAAGATGGGCTCCTCGTTTTATTTATTAGTTCAATGGCTTTTTATTTTCAATTTTATTAATTTTTCTTTTGACTTTTATGATTTCTATTTTGGTGTTTTTTATTGGTATTTCGGTTATTTTTAATTTGTTGTTTTTCTAATTTTTTTTGTCACATGCCTAATTCATTGATTTGCTCTTTTTTAATTTTTTTGATGTATATGTTTAAAGATATAATTTTTCACTCAGGTACTAATTTGACTGCATCTTATACATTTTGTGTCTTTTCTCACTGTTGTCATACTTTTCAGTGAAATTATTGATTATTTCTATGCTTTGTTCTTTGAACCACTCATTCTTTAAAATTAGATTATTTAGTTTCCAATTAATTATTGATCTGTGTTTCCATGGGTTTTTATTGAATGTAATTTTATTGTATTATTATCTGAAAAGTACACACTTAATATCTCTGCTTTTCTGCATTTGGTTGTGAGGTCTTTATGCCCTAAGACATAGTCAAGTTTTTGTGAAGATGTCATGTACAGCTGAGAAAAAGATATACTTCTTTCTATTCACATTCATTTTTCTCTAGAAGTCTTTCATGTCTAACTTTTTAAAGATTCTATTCAACTCTTTGACTCCTTTCTTATTTATTTTTGGTTACATTTATCTAGCTCTGAGAGGGGAAAGTTGAAGACCCCCACTGGTATAGTTTACTGTCTCTTTCTTCTTGTAATTCATTTAACTTTTCAGTTAAGAATTTGTATTCTATGCCATTTGGTGCCTATACATTTAGTACTGATATTACTTCATTGTCTATGGTTCCTTTTAGCAAGATGCATTTTCTTTGCCTATTCATTTTGATTCATTCTATTTTTGCTTTTGCTCTGTCTGAGATCATGATTGCTATCCCTGATTTTTTTGTACTTCAGTTGAAGCATAATAGATTCTGTCCGAGCTCCTTATTGTAACTGTGTATGTGTGTGTGTGTGTGTGTGTGTGTGTGTGTGTGTTTCAAGTGTGTTCTTTGTAAATAACATATTGTTAGATTATGGATTCTAATCCATTCTGCTATTGGTTTCTGCTTTATGGGTGAGTTCACCCCATTCTCATTCACAGTTATGATTACTAACTGCATTTCCCTCTGTCCTATTATCTTCTGTTTATCCTTCTTTCTCTTTTGATCTTGCCCCTTTAAAGACTGTTTTGCTTCTGATCATTGTCTTATTTTATTTGCCCTTCTTTTTTTATAACTTTTCTTTTATCTTCCCTCCTAATTCTGTGTTGGGTAAGATAGATTTCTCGCACGTATTGAGTGTGTATGTATATATATATATATATTTTCCCCCCTCTTTGAACCAATTTAGATATGAGTGAAATTTAAGCATTGCCGAGTCCCTCCACCATTTTCTTCTCTGTGGTAAAAGTTCTTCCCTGCTCACTTCTTTTATTTGAAATAATTTTCCTCCATTCTTCCTTTCCCTCCCTCCTTCTCCCAGGACATAGCTCTTTCTTGCCTATCCATTTTTTTTTTACACCATAGCAACATGAATGACTCACTCTTGCATCCTCTTTCTATGTAAAAATACTTTTAACTGCCCTAATTATGATAAAATTCTTAGAAGTTACATGTATCATCTTCCCCTATAGAAAAGTAAACAATTAAACTTTATTGAGTCCCTTATGATTACTGTTTCATGTTTTTATTTTTATGTTTCTCTTGAATCTTATATTTGAAAGTAAAATTTTGTATTCAGCATTGGAATGCTTAAAAGTCTTCTATTTCATTAAATATTTTTTCCTCTGAAGGATTATATTCAGTTTTGTAGGGTAGATCATTTATGGTTGTAATCCCAAGTCTTTTGTCTTCTGGAACATTATATTCCAAGCCCTCTGCTCAGCTTATGTGGTAGATGCTAAATCTTGTATGATCCTAACTACAGCTCCATGGTGTTTGAATAGTTTCTTTCTGGCTGCTTGAAGTAGAATCTCTTTGACCTCAGAGCTCTGGAATTTGGTTACAATATTCCTGGGAGTTTACATCTTGGGATCTACTTCAGGTGGTAATTGGTGTTTCTTTCTATTTCTCTCTTACTCATTTTCCCTAGGATATCAAAGCAGTTTTCCTTGATAATTTCTTGAAATATTATGTCTAGGCTCTTTCTTTGATGATAGCTTTCAGGTAGTCCAATAATTCTAAAATTATCTCTCCTTGATCAATTTTCCAGGTCAGTCGATTTTCCAATAAGATATTTCACATTTTCTTTTTTTTTTTCATTCTTTTGACTTTATTTTATTTTTTTCTTAATGTCTCATGGAGTCATTAGCTTCCACTTGCCTAATTCTAATTTTTAAGAAATTATTTTATTCAGTGAGCTTTTGTGCTTTTTTCCCATTTGGTCAATATTGCTTTTTAAGGAGTTATTTTCATTAGTGAATTTTTGTACTGCTTTTTCTATTTGGCTAATACTTTTATAAGGTGTTATTTTTCATCATTTTTGTGTCTTTTAATTTTTACCAAACTATTAATTGTCTCCATAATTTTTTCCTTTGCTTTAGTTTATTTACCTATTTTTTTCTTCTACCAGTCTTATTTAATTCTGAAAACAATTTTTAACTCTTCCAGGAATTCTTGTTGGTCTTGTGTCCAATTCACATTTTTTTTCCTTTTGAGGCTTTGCTTGTAGCTGTTTTGACTTCATTGTCTTCTGAGTTTGTGTGTTGCTCTTCCCTATCGTCACAGTAGATTTTTAAGGTTAGGTTGTTGTTGTTGTTGTTGTTGTTGTTGTTGTTGCTCATTTTTCCACCATTTCTTGATTTTGAACTTTATGTTAAAGTTAGGCTTTATTCTCTTTGTGGGAGTGAGAGTGACAATGTCTCAAGCTTCAGGGTTTTTCACACTGCTGTTTTCAGACCTAGCTCTGAGGGTTTGAATGTTTTTAGTGCTTCCAAGGTGGTGTGATCTGGAGAGTGGTATAATCACTACCTATCTGGTCTTTATATTCTGTACCCAGGAAGGGTCCCTGATCCCTTGAGATTTGCAATTGATGTTGATACTCAGGGCCCATGCTCCCTTGGGAGTGGAAGTGATAATGTTCCTCAGGGTCCCTGAATCTTGGGACCAAAAGGGATACTGCCTCTCAGGGTACTTTGACTAAAATTGCTCTTCTTTAATTTTTAAAATTTTATTTTTCCTCAGTTACATGTAAAAACAATTTTTAACATTTGTTCTTAAAACTTTGAGTTCACAGTTCTCTCCCTTTCTCCCTTTTTGCCTCCTCCATTAAGAAGGCAAGAAATTTGATATAGATTATACATGTATAGTGATGCAAAACATTTCCACATTTGTCATGTTGTAAAAGAAAACATAGAATACCCCCTAAAGAAACCCTCAAGAGATATAAAGAAAACAATAAAAATATGCTTTCATCTGTATTTAGACACCATCAGTTCATTCTCTGGGAATGGATAGCATTTTTCATCATAAGTCCTTCAGAGTCATCTTGGATCATTGCACTGATGAGAATAGCCAAGTCATTCACGGCTGATCATCTTGCAGTGCTGTTGTTACTTTGTACACAGTACATTTCACTTTGCATCAACCTGTGTAAGTCTTTCAAGTTTTTTCTGAGAGCATCCTGCTCATCATTTCTTGTAGCACAATAGTATTGCATCAGAATCACATAATATGATTTGTTCAGCCATTCCCTAACTGATGGCCATCCCCTCACTTTCCAATTCTTTGCCACCAGAAAAGAGCTGTTAACAAATATTTTTGTACATATAGGTCCTTTCCCTTTTTAAAATCTCTTTTGGGATACAGACTTAATAGTGGTATTGCTAGGTCAAAAGTTATGCATGGTTTTATAGCCTTTTGGGCATAGTTCCAAATTGCTCTACAGAATGGTTGAATCAGTTCACAACTCCACCAACAGTGTATTAATGTTTCATTTTTCCCACATCCACATCAGCATTTGTCATTTACCTTGTAATAGGTATGAGGTAGTACTTCAGAATTGTTTCAATTTGCGTTTTGCCAACAAATAGTGAGTTAGAGTATTTTGAAAGTACTATCCTTTGCCTGTGAGCTATGATCCACAAGTACTTATTATAAGCAATAATGTTGCCAAACATTGTGTGGTTCTGCATAAGTGCTAGCACAAGGTCCCCTTTAATCTCTTTCCCACCTATTGTCTCTACCTTGAGAGTTTCTGAAGCACTTGGTTCCACCACTGGTATTTTACTCACATGGGCTGTGACTCAGCCTTCACCCCTGTGTCACAGATATCTTTCTGACCTCCTAAGTTGTTTTTGGCTGAAATAATGTCTTAGTCTGACCTTTTATTGTCTCTTACACTCCAGAATTCAACTTGAGGTGTCATTTTAAACATTTAGAAGGGAATGTTGGGAGAGTTCATCTGTGTACTTTCTCTACTCTGCCATCTTGGTTCCACCCCTGTAAGTTCCCTATAATTTCTAAACTATGTGGCATGAAAAGCTTCAAAAATATAATGCCTTGTAGATATAAGAATAAGATATAAGAATATAGATATGAGAACTTAATAGAAAATTAAATATAGGATCATAGATTTAAAGGGCAAGTCTGAGCTCTTCATTTGATAGATGAAGAAAATAAAACCCCAAAGTGCTAAATGACTTTCTTAGGATACAATAGCTAGAAAGTACCTCTGGGGTGGGAATCACACTGAAGTCTTCTGGTACATCCAAGTCCATCATGTGATCCATATACCACATGATCCTGTCACCTAGTAGAGTTATTCTGAAGATGCTGTCAGTGAGGATAGAGATGAGCTTCTAATCCCAATGCTCATTGAATTTAAAAAAGTAGCATTTTAGTGACATGCATAGTCTATAGGTCAATAATCAGAAAAAAAATAATAGCATTGACTTGTCTTTAACTGTTTTTGAGAGAGAGAGAGAGAGAGAGAGAGAGAGAGAGAGAGAGAGAGAGAGAGAGAGAGAGAGAGAGAGAGAGAGATTAGGTAACAGACAGTAAGCATCTATAAGCATCTACTCTGTTCCAGGATACTAAGCAGTACTAAGCAATGGTGATGCAAAGCAAGGCAGAAGACAGTCATTCTTCTCAAGGAGCTCTTTTTAATGGGAGAGATGACACAGAAACAATTAAATACAAGCAAGCTATATACACATAATTTGAGATAATAAAAAGGCATTAAGGTGGGTTGGAAAAGACTTCTCAGATAATATAGGATTTTAGCTGGGAATTGAAGGAAGCATGGGAGACAGGGATTATCAAAGGAGGAGGGATAGAATCTCAGGCATGAGGAACAGCCAGTAAAAGTGCCAGAGTTAATGCACGTTTGAAGAAGACTGAGCAGGTTATTGTCATTGGACCACAGAGTAAAAAGCTAGCCAATAAGATGTAAAAAGACTGGAAAGGTAGGAAAGGGCCAAGTTATAAAGGGCTTTTAATGACCTGATATAGGTCTTATAATTTGACCCAGGATATGATAGGGAACCATTGGAATTTACTGAGTAGGGTGGTGACGTGGTAAGTTTTACACTTTAGGAAGATCACTTGGTGGTTGAGTAGAGTATGAATTAGACTGGGGAGAGATTTGAGACAGAGAGAGACCAACCAGAAGTCTATTTCAATAGTCCAGGTATGAGGGCTGAATCAGGGTGGTGGTGGTGTTAAAGTAGGGAAGTTATAAAGGTAAAATTGATAGTACTTGGCAGCAGATTGGATGTATGGGTGGAGAGTGAGGAGTCCATGATGATATCTAGGTTGGGAGACTGGGAGAATCATAATGCCCTTGAGAATAATAGAGAAGTTTGGAAGAAAGGAGTATTTAGGTGAAAGATGATGTATTCAGTTTTAGATATGTTGAATTTAAGATGTCTATAGGATATTCAGTTTGAGATGTTGAATAGTCAGCTGAGGTTAGGACTTATAAATAAGTAGACCAGAAAATCATTAGCACAGAGATGATTATTGAACCATGGGAGCTGATAAGATAAGGAACTAGCTATAGAAAACTATGGGCCATGAGAAAAATTAAACCTACTGTCTGTTTTGTAAAACTAAGAATGTTTTTGGGTTTTTTTGCATTATCTTTTTTAAGTTGTAAAAACCATTCTTAGCTCCTGGGCCATACAAAAACAGACACCATAAATTGCCTGGAGAAAAGAAGAGGTCCCAGGATAGAGCACTAGAGGATACTTACCTTTAGCAGGCATGCATGAAGATCCATTAGAAGAGACAGGAGAAGATAGGTAAGAGAAGAACCAGGATAGAATAGTGCCACAAAACCTAGAAAAGGGAGGATTGAGGAGAAAAGGGTGCTCAGTAGTGTCAAAGGCTGCTGAGAGGTCAAGAAGGATGACAATTGAAAAAAAAGAAGGCCATTAGGTTTGGCAATTAAGAGATCCTTGGTAACTTTGGAGACAGTGGTTTCAGCTGAATGATGAGGCCAGACTTTGGTTTACAGAGAGTTAAGTAGTGAGAGGAAAGGAAATGGAAGTACCTTTTTGAGGAGTGTAACCACAAAAGGGAGAAGAGATATGGTATGGTAACTAGTGGGAATGGACAAATAAAATGACGGATTTTTTTTGAGAATAGGGGAGATATGGATGTACTTTTAGATAGTAAGGAAGTAGCCAGATTAGAAGGGTTTGAAGTGAGGGTGGTTATGATGTAGGAGACAATCTGCTGAAGGAAATAGAATGGAAAGGAATGACTTGTGCATGAAGTTTACCTTGGTGAGAAGAATGGCCACCTCCTCTTCTTTGGGACTGGAGTGGTGATGATAATGCTGTTGCTGTTGATGATGATGAGGAAGATAGCAAACATTTACACAATATTTTAATATTTGCCAAGTGATTTACATTCATTATCTCATTTGCTTCGAAGAGAATGTTCTTTGTTCCCAAAATTTATAGAGAAAAGATGAGATTTCTGGCAGTTTGGTTGCAAAAAATTAATATTGTGGACAATTTTTAGAGTTAATATTTGGGTCTGCTTTCCCTCTCTGCCTATTACCATCAGAAAATAAGGAACTGTGAGATCTGATCTGCAGTCATAAATCAAACTGGAAATTTTTAACAAAAGCAGTTTGTGTAGTGTGAATTAATGCTTCAGTGGTGCTATGTACTGACAAAAGACTGTGTATTTTTTCCCCTCC
Organism: Phascolarctos cinereus; assembly: GCF_003287225.1. Lineage (NCBI taxonomy): Eukaryota > Metazoa > Chordata > Mammalia > Diprotodontia > Phascolarctidae > Phascolarctos > Phascolarctos cinereus. The sequence continues at coordinate 105,055,597 of NW_027555625.1, forward strand.
CTCCTCTCTCCCTTCTTAGGACAGAAAACTGTTGCATAACAATAAAAATAGGACCCTTTGAAGTCCTGAAAGACAGCCTTGCCTAAACTTGATAAGCATATTCAATGCCTTTATCATCTTGACTAGCTTTAAATTTAAATTGTAGTTCAAATTAAAAGGGCCTTGCTAAATGGCTGAGCTCCTGTATTCCCCCTCCCCATTCCCATACAAACAGTTCTATGCAACCAACAGTCCCTTTTATAAAGTACTTTTCTTAGGGAAACTAATAATTTCTGCCTTTCAATGTCAGCTTGTTCAGGTAAATGGGTGTCCAGAGAAAGAAGAATCTCTGGAAAATGTTTTCCTTCTTCCCAGTCCCTAAATGGCACCAAGGATGAACTGGTAGGTATGAATAGTGAAATCAATAAAATAAGGAAATTAATCAAACAAATATTTATTAAGCATGTAGTAGAGGAAATACATTGATAAAGCTTAGAGTGCTGTCTTTCTGGTAGTTGGTATGAGCATCATTGTCCCCATTTTAGTTAGTATAAGCATCATCTAGTACAGACTTGTACCACTTATAAACTTCTGGCCACGGATAGGTTAGATTGTTGGTTGCTACAGGTCATGTGATAAACAAGAAAATGAGTAGTGGAAATCCTACCTTTTTCAGGGGCCACTGGAAATCCTGTGGGGGGCTGCAAGCAGCCCATGGGCCATATGTTGTGCAGGCCTGATTCAGTAGTATACACATTTTATAGAAGAGGAAACTGACTTTAATGGAGATTAAGTGGCTTGCCCAAGATCTCATGGCTTCTAAGTCTTAGAGACAGGTCTTTAACCAACATCTTCTGACTCCAAGTCTCATTTGAATGTCTCAGGTCGATTCTTATGCTATGTTCAAGCACTGTACAGGACACAAAGAAAAAAAAAAGTTGCTGCCTTCAATGCACTTACTGCACAGTCATGGAAATAGGACATATGTACTATACATAAAAAAAAAAAATTACCCTTTTGCACTCCCTGTCCCATATGCCTAGAATATATTCCTTCCACATTCATCTTGGTTTCCTTCAAGGTTCAGCCAAAGCTGGGACTTTCTACACAGGGTTTTTGCTCAGCTTCTAGTGTTTCCCACTGAACCCTATGGTTGCCTTTGCATCTGTTTTGTATGTGAGAGTGGGAGGGTTTACCATACCCCATTTTTTTTATAGGCAATGGGAGTTAAGTGACTTGCCCAGGGTCACACAGCTAGTAAGTGTCAAGTGTTTGGTCTGAGGCTGGATTTGAACTCAGGTCCTCCTGACTTCAGGGCTGGTGCTCTATCTTCTAAGTCACCTAGTTGACCCAACCATATCCCAGTTTTAAAAGTAAGCCAGACTTCTAGAATGAATCAGTCAAAGATTTAAACCAGAGTGAACAAGTTCTAAATAACTGTATTCAATCCATCAATTAATCACAAGTATAAACTAGATGTGAATACAAGTCCTTCATGAATTTAGGAGAATTAAAATATGTTGATCATTGAATGAAATCATATCAGACTGGAAATGTATTGGCGTTGGTCGAAAGAATCACTTCTTTCCAAATCCAAAATCACTTCTGGATCTATGTATTTTCCATGAATCCAATTGGGAGCTGCAGATTTCTGCAAGAGCATTCCTATAGGAATTCTGGAGCCTGGCCAGGTTAGTGGTGGTTCAATGAGTTTCACTTTGCAGGTAGGGTGCGATCCAGGATTGGGTTCTCTTTTCTGATTTCTCATTGTGGCAGCAACCTGGGACATGCCAGACACACTGGAAAAAGGCAGAATCAGGACTCTATAGGGGGACTAAACACCAACAGGGAGCTAAACCTAAGGTAATCTTCATGAGAACTCCATGGAGGAAGAAAAGAACTTCCAGCACTGAGGTAGCATCGAGTCATTCTTTGAATCTTTTGTATAGTTTTGTGGAAAACATCTGACTGAAGATGACTTTGTTTCCATTCCCAGACTCATGAACTGCCTGAGGCTCACCAAATATTATTACTCCCAGCTTCCGACTATTTTGTAAATGTCCTAAACTCTCCCCTTTAAGATTCCCAAGTTTTCTCTATGAATCTTCAGTAGTTACATAAAACAAAACCACTTACCTTGTGAAACTATGGAATGTCCCAACCCCCTTGCACTCATAATCCCTTTCCCTCTCCCCTAATACTTTATAAGCATCCCAAATCCAGTCCCCTCAGTGGTCTCCCCAGCACTTGCTGCTACATGCCATATTGAATACCTTCTTATTAATTCAGGTTGACACAATACAGGAAAAACCCATTCTTGCATTTGCGTGCTAAGTCCTCTAGCAGATTTTACAAGTGAGACTTAATGTGAGACAAATTAAATTACAAAACTCTTAAGGTTAGGGTTCCCTTAGAAGGCTAAAAGGGGGGAAATAATCACCATCTAGGGATATGAAACATTGATGGGAATGAAAGTGGCTTTGAAATTGCACCCACTATTGGAGTACCTTGTATGTGTATATGTACACCATTTCCCTTGTTAGAATGAAAGTTCCTTGAAGGCAGGCAGGGACTGGTTCACTTTTGTCTTAGTTTCTCCAGATTTTACAGTTTCTGGCACATGGAAGTGAGGTGTGTGTGTGTGTGTGTGTGTGTGTGTGTGTGTATTTTTTAGTTAATAGATTGATTATAGTGAGTGGTATAAATTTTAAAAAAACAGTTTAAAGGAGGAAAAGATCATTCCATATTGTGAGAGAGACTCTGGGAAGGAGCCAGGACTTCATTTTTATCTTGAAGAATGAGCAAAATTTGGGACGTGAAGAGGAATGCAAAGATCATAGGGAGACAGAGAAAACAGTTGCCAAGTGAATAGACTCGTTTCACTGCCATAGGTGGCTCATGGTGAGTTATAGAGATAGCTACCAAAGTATTATTTTAGGGATGGGATGACTTCAGAGGTCTCCATGGTTCTGGTTCCAGTTTTGTTCTTTTTTTCGTATCCTTGGTGTTTAGCACAGTTCCTGGAATATAGTAGAGCCTCAATAAATGTTTATTGATTGACTAACACCCAGTATTCTTTTAAATTCTCAACAGTAACACTCTATAGATTCCTTTTATTTCAGCTCTTTCTTCTTCTAGATTCATTTTCCTGATGGATAATTTCCTCTGATTATATTGACTTCTTGCCTCCATTGTACTTCTAATACAGGGGTTTGCACATAATGGCATTAATAAATATTAGCTTAATAAACGATTATTGAATTGAGTAGAATTTAAAGGAATAGAATCCCGTGTCAAATAGCTAGAGACACTGGGGAAGAAAGGGAGTGATAGGTATTAACCAAGCCCTATCCTGGTATATAATGAGTACTTGAGAGTTTAGGAACTCTGAAATTCTTATCTTTGTGCAGAGATACATTTATTTCCATGACATAAGGGCTCATATACCCATTCAAACACAAATTTGGTTTGCTCTGGAATGTGAAGTTATTCACACAGTCAAACCCAAAGAGGCTTAATTTCTTCTGCATTTTCATACAAAATGCAAACGCAGTATGTCATAATATTTTGAGTCATCTCCTGAGGCTTGCTTAAAAGTCCTGTGTTGTGTAGGATTCCTTAGAGTTCTAAAGTTCAAGACTATGGTCTTCACATCTTAATTTCTTTTTTCAGAGTCAAACATAGAACAATCTTAAATCTCACAACCATAAACCTAGAAGTACAAGTTTAAAGGGCATCGACAGCTACTTCTGGGAGTTTGTGAATTTTCAGTGCTTCCAAGGTGGTGTGATCCCAAGGAGAGATGTAGTCTCCTGGTTTATCTTCTATTCCTTATCCAGAAAGGGCCCCTGATCCTTTACAGCTACAAGCATCATTCATTCTCAGGGCCCCTGCTTCTTTGTGACTAAAACTGCTAGCATTCCTCTCTATCCCAGAACTGTGACTTGAAATCGCCTGTGGGCAATGGAAGTGCCAAACAGCATCTGGTTCTGCATTCAGTGCCAGGAGTCTTCTGTAAGTTCCTCCTGACCAGGTTTCCAATCCCTTGCTGTCTTTGCTGAGAGCTCTTGAAGCTGCTTCTGCTTCTGTTGCCACCATATCACTGGTTTTGCATCCACCTGGGCTCTGGGCCAGTCCTCATGCTCGTGTCACAGACCTCTTCTTCTAACCTCCTAAGTTGTCCTCAGGTGGAAAAATGTCTCACCCAGACCTTTTGTTGCCTGGGTCACTCCGGAATTCAATTTGAGCCATTATTTTGAAGTTGTTTAGAGGTGAGTATTGGAAGTCCTGGGCTGTAGTGCTTCCCTTATTCTGCCATCATGGCTCCTCCTCCTCATGAGTTAATTCTTAAAGAGATCTAGAGACTTCAACAAGCAGTTCCAAGCATGGTGGAGAGCATGTGACAACATATGGCATTACTGAACACCCTGTCCTCTTATCTCTTCTTTCTCAATTTCCTTTGCTAGATAATTACCCACATCCTCCCCCTAATCATAGGTAAATTCCAAAGTTTTGCCCCAGACCTGGTTTCTTCTTTCTCTATATTCTCAGTAACCTCATCAATATCTATGTGTCTAAGTATCATCCCATGGCACATGACTTCCAGGTATATACAGTCACACCTTCACATACGCCTATTTGGGTTACAAGTATTCAAATTAATGAAGATTATGATTTGTAACCCAGTTTTCAGCTTATGAGGGTTCTTTCACATTTGAGAACCAATTTACACTGTTTCTGCACTACAAAGCATTGGAACACCCTAAAGTGATAGCCGCAATGAACTTCTTCACAGTTGTGGTATAGTTGATGAGTATTACATGAGGTTGTCATCTCAGGGTATCTGGAGTGTATTAGTTTATAATAGTGATTATCTCAGGTTACATGATCCCAAAATAAAGTGAAAGTGGTTCTCATATTGTCTCTCTTGACTACTCTTTTCATCTTTCCATGTGATGTCAATTTATTTAGTGTGATATCATTTACATTGTTTGTATTGATTTCTTAGTAGATGCTGGACGTGGGAAACACCAAACAATACCTCAAAGAACAAATTTTGCTGCATTTTAACAGAGGAAAAGACTTATTAACATGGGAGCTGTCCCTGAGTTAGCTGTCTGTGTATAGTCAAACCATTGACTCATCAGAGCTGAGTTCAGAATTTGTCAAAAAAAAAAGAAAGGAATTATGAAGGGGGGTGGGGAATGTCATTTATTTGAAGTGACTTAATGTTGAATTATTTAAACAAGTTACTGAACATTTTTAAAAGGGAAATGAACCACAGAAATGGCATTGACTCTAATTTTAACCAGAGTTCTTTATAGAATTTCTTTACATCCTTACCCTCTTCAACAGATGTTACAGGGACAGGCAGTATAGTTACAGTAAAAAGTACAGTGACTTTGAGGTCAGAAGACCTGGCTTTATATCTTATCTCTGTTGCCTACTACGTATGTGGCCTATGGTGAATCTCTTCGTTCCTCATGGCCTCAGCTTCTTCCTTTATCAATTGAAGGTCTTGGACTAGATGGTCTTTAGGGCCTTTTCTAGCTCCAAATTGATTTTGCTGTTATGACTGAGTTCCTTTCAAGACTGAGCTAAAATCTTACCTTCTGCAAGAGGCCTTTCCCAGTACTGCCCCTACCCCTTAACTCCCATTTACACAGTATACGTGTTTTGTGTATAAAGTTGTTTGCTTGTTTTCTTCCCTATGAGAATGTGAGTTTCTTGTGAGCTTCTTGCCTTCCTTTATATTTGTCTATACTTAGTGCAGTGCCTGGCACACAGTAAGGTTTTAATAAATATATGATGATGATGATAATGAAGATTTTGATGATATTCAAATGCAGTTATCAAAAAACATAAATATTCTGAGATAACAGGTTAAGAACCTCTGACTTAAAATATGGCTTATACACAGCTTAAAAAACTTTGATTTCTAATACCTTTATCTGCGTTCCTTCATTGTCACTGGAAAAAGTACCAGGTACCTACATAGACCGTTAGTTTGTTTCATGGGTTTCCATAGCTAAAGAATTCATTACTTAGTTGCCAGTGTACTGGTGATAAGCCTTTCACCTTCAACAATTTTTGTCTAGAGAACCACAATAATCTTCTAATGTAATCTAAATAGACATTCTTAACCTAGAGTTGTGAACCTTGAACAATGCATTTTGATAACTATATTTCAAGACAATTTGTTTCCTTTGCAATTCTATGTATTTGTTCACTTAAAATATTATTCCAGGGGGTCTCTAGGCTTCATCAAAATGTCAAAAAGTTTGAAGACACACAAAAAAGTTAAGAATCTTTGTTTTAAGTAGTCTTCCTTCTGGCCTGTCTCCCTTCCCAATCATACCATAACCCAGTTATTCTTCTTACAATGTTGCCTTGAGCACCTTTAAAAGCCTCCCGTGACTCTTTAATGTATCAAGCTTTTTAGCCTAACATAGGAGGGTCCCTAACAATTGGCTTATTCATCTCTTCACTTTTTTTCTCTTTCAGCAGCAATCTGCTCTAGCTAAACTAGTCAATTCTCAAACATATCTTCTGCTACACTTCTTCTGTCTGTGCCCCTTCTCTCAAGCCATTCCATCTTCATCGCTTGATCACTCTCTCCTTCTATCAATGTCTTATTTTTCTTTTCAGGGTTAGCCAAAGTCCTATATCTTCCCCTAAGTCTTCTGTCTTGTTTTGGTCTCCTCTGAACTAGCTTGTATGATCTTGTTTCCCTCCCCCACCCCCATCCTTGTTGGTAGTCCTCTCCCAAATTAGATTTAAGTCCCCTGAGGGCAGGCATAATAGGTTATACTTCTTTCTATACTTCTTTTTATTTCAAAGCTTAGTGTAATAAAAATCCTTTGTGATGTCATTTGGGGTTTTCTTGGCAAAAATACTAGAATGGTTTTCCATTTCCTTCTACAGCTCATTTTACAGATGAGGAAACTGAGGCAAACAGGGTTAAATGGCTTGCCCAGGGTCACACTGCTACTAAGTGCCTGAGGCCAGATTGGAACTCAGAAGATGGGTCTTCTGACTCCAGGCCCGGCATTCTATCCACTGTGCCACGTAGTTGCCTTATGATGAGATAGTAACCTTTAAATATTTCTAATTGTAAACTTCTAATAAGCAGGAGCTCCTTATGAAAACTCTTTATTCTCCTATATCTCCATCCTCTCCCCACTCTCCAGCATAGTGCTCTGCTCAAATGATTGTTACAACACCCTATAGCCTTCTCTTCAATAGAAAGGAAGAACAACACCCAATATGGAACCAGAGAGCCTTGGTTCAAGCCTGGCTCATCCATATAGCTTGTGTGATTTTGAAGGAGGTCATTTAACCTCTCAAGTCTTCAGATTCTCAATCTGTAAAAACAGGAGTTTTTATTAAATTATCCCTGCAGGTCACTTTTAGCTCTAAATCCTGTGATTCTCCTATGTTTCATATTTTCATAGGATATAGACAAACTTCAAATGTTCTACTCTTTTTTGGTTGGATATGAGAGATTCAAAAATTTAGGGAAGGGCTACAACACGCAAAGAAATGACTTGAAATTAGTGTACAAAGGTATTTTGATCCATAAAGACAATTTACCTTGAGGTATCACCCATGCATATCTTCTTGAAACAGATTTGATTGTGGGTAAATTCTCTAATAGACTGTATGGTTACGTAGAGTTTTGTACTTATTAAGAGTAAAATACTTTTTTTAAGATGAGGTTGGGTCCAATTTTAACATTCAATGAAGACCAATATGGTGTTCCTAAAGGATGAAGTCTAATCATTTCATTCTCATGCTCAGTAAGTTCCATTTGCTCCCTATTTCCTTAACGATCACATACAAACTACTTTATTTTTATTATACAATATTCCCTTTTCTTTTTTGGTAGAACTAAATTGGCCTTCTTGCTGTTTCATTCAAATGACATTCCATCTTCCATCTCTGATTTTTGTACATTCCCATACTTGGAATCTATTTCCCCTTCACCTCTATCTCTTTGAATTTCTATTTTCCTTGAAAGCACAAATCAAAAGTTATCTTCTACAGAAGGCCTTTCTTAATAGCCTCCACCCCCCGTTGCTAGTGCCACCAAAAATGATCATAATTTATAGCTATGTGTTTATATGTATGGGCAGCTAGGTGGCACACTGGATAGAGTGCCGGGCCTGGAGTCAGGAAGAGTTATCTTTATGAGTTCAAATCTGGCCTCAGACACTTACTAGCTGTGTGACTCTCTTTGCCTCAGTTCCTCATGTGTAAAATGAGTTGGAGAAGGAAATGGCCAACTACTTTCTTTGCCAAGAAAACTCTAAATGGGGTCACAAAGAGTCAGACACAACTGAAAATGACTGAATAACAATAAATTTAATAAGACAGTGACATGTAGATATTGTTATCATTTCAGTACATGATAGTTTTCATGGCAGCTGCTGGAATCCCTAAGTTATCTAAAACAACTTGCACTATAGGATTTGTTTCTGCAACTATTTCTAGAGGCTCTGGTACAGAAGAATGGGTGGAAAGAATTGAGTATGGTTAACTTTGAGAAAAAGATATCTCAGAGTGGATATTTTATCTATCTCTTAGCACTGGAAGGATGATCATATGGCAAAAGGATTAGAATTGTTCTGCTTGGCCCCACAGGAGAGAACTGGAAGCTGCAGAGAAGCAGATTGAGGTTCAACCTAAGGAAAAAAATGCCTCATACTTAGAGCTCTCCAAAAGTGAAATGGGCTGCTTTGGAAGCTGGCAGATTCTGCATTTCTGGACACTTCTTATTATGGGCTGCTTCTCTGGGGATGGTGCAGAGGCAATTCCAGCTGAGGAGGGGCTTTGACCAGATTGTCTTGGAGCATTCTTCTAGCTCTGAGATTCTGTGTGAGTTATCCTTGGTTCTGCCGCCTGTGGAACATTGCAAAAGTCACTTAAATTTTGTGAGCCTTAGTTTAGTTTCCTTATCAGTAAAATGATGCTAATGATATTTTTGTTACATTGTTGTGAAGAATGTGCCTTGTTTATTCTTTGTGACCATTTAGGGTTTTCTTGGCAAATATATTGGAGTGGTTTGAACTACCTTCAATTATAAACTATAATGTACCATATTATGTTTCTTTTTTCTTGGTTTTGTGTGCGTGTGTGTGTTTGTCTTTTAATATTTCTTTCAGGTCCAGTCCTGTAATTTCATGTGTATGGGGAACTTCTGCTCTGAAAAATTCTTTCACTAACAGCTGTACAATTTGTCTCTAAGGTAAAATCTTAGTTCTCTGGGGGGCCTGGGGGATGTAAAAGATGGCATTACCACTGAGCCAGTATTTATCAGATGCTAGACTTGAAATCAGGTCTTTCTAACTCTTAGAACAGCTCTCTATGCATTATACAATAAAGCCTTATTAGCTATGCCTATAAATAGCCTAGGTATCTGTATCTACATAGATATAATAATCATAGTAATAATAGCTGACATTTATATTGCACTTTTAGGTTTGCAAATCATTTTGCTTACATAATCTCATTATCTCATTTGACCAGCATGTTTTATTTACATAGACAAATAGATATAATTATCTATCTCTTACTCTCCCCCTTTCCTCCTCCTCTCTTCTTTTCCTCTCTCCTCCTTCCCTCCCTTCCTATCTTTTTCAGGAATCAGTGTATAATGTTGCTTCTGAGAATGAAAAGGGAAGAAAAGCAGGGTTCCTGATGAAGCAACAGAAAACAAGATTACTTGTTCAAAGTCAAAACAGCATGTCCTTTGGAGAGACTGTTTTTATTGTCTTTGTTAGGAAATGAGCAGGTATGCTCCTTTCTCAGAGCCCATGGTGTTTTGGTTCTACCAGAGGTTTTGTTGTTATAATGGTTTTGAACTAGAAATAGCAAGTGTAAGAAATGACATCACCCTTCTCTGTAACAGAGCCAACTGCAAGATTCTAGTCACGTCAAGAGTCCTTGGGGCTTTAGTTATATGCCAGATACCTATGTATATTAACCCTTCTTATCCATGTCAGTATAAGTCTGCACAAATGGATATTTGTATTTCTGTCCTTGATATCCATATGGTCCCTTCCATCACCTCCTCCCTACTTTCCAACCAACCACTACCCACAAGTGAATATTTTGTATTTCTGATACCAAAACTTCTTTTTTTGCTCTAACTCCATTTCAGTACATTTTCCTTCAGCTATCAAAGTGACCTTTCTAAAACACAGGTCTGGCCACCCCTCTCCTCCAATTTGATGATGACCTATTGCCTCTACGATCAAATATAAAATCCTCTTTCTTTCAAAGCATTTCCTAGCCCAACCCCTTCCTAGAACTTTTAGTCATCTTATACCTTACTCTTCTCCATGCACTTTGAAATACAGTGACAATGGCTTTCTTGCTGCTCTTTGCACACAATATTCTATCTCTTAGCTCTGTGAATTTTTACTAGCTGTCCCCCATGCCTGGAATTCTCTCCCTCCTCACTTCTGGCTTCTGGGTTCCTTAAAGTCTCAGCTAAAATCCTTCTGCAGGGGCAGCTAGGTGGCACAATGTATAGAGCACTGGCCCTGGATTCAGGAGGACCTGAGTTCAAATCCGGCCTCAGACACATAATACTTACTAGCTGTGTGACCCTGGGCAAGTCACTTAACCCCATTGCCTAACCAAAAAATAAAATAAAATCCTTCTGTAAGAAGTCTTCTTACAAGAATGATCACTAGAATTTCAAATTTCTCACCACAAATTGAAATAGAAGAGAACCTTTGCTCAACTCATCTTGGACCTTTTCCCCTCTCTCCCCCTCCTTTCCACACTTCACATGCCATTGCATAATGTGAAATTCTATATTAACATAGCCTATTTATTCATTTACTCATTTATGTGTTTATTTTTAATAATAGGTCTTTTTCTCTCATTCAGGTGCAGGGACTCACTCTCTCAGTGCAGGGACTAGTTACAGGTCTGATCCTATATTGATCACCATGATAGTGTTATCCTGCTCCATTTCTGATCTAGGCTGGTTTCCCTTTCTTTAGGCAATCCGGTGGGGGGTGATTTCTGGGGAGTTCATCATACTGACACTGCAAAATTTGGAGCATGATTGGCTTAACCCACTTTACCTCTGAACTCCCATGCTCAAGAATTCTGTGAACCTCAGACTTCCAAGTAGTTGGGATTACAGGTATCCACCTTCACACCATGCTTTGTAATGAAACATACTAAATAAAATTGTTTCAAGTCTGAGAAGGTGTGTTTCCTGAGAATTCCAAAACCTGTTAAAATGTTCAGTTCATATCTCCATGAGTATCCAGGAGTGGGAAACCTGTGGCCTCAAGGCCACATGTGGCCCTCTAGGTCCTCAAGTATGGCCCTTTGACTGAATCCAAAGGATTTGTTCTGTGAAGCTTGGATTCAGGCAAAGGAATACACTTGAGGACCTAAAGGGCCATATGTGACCTTATTTCCACAGGTTTCCCACCTCTGGATATCTTGTGGATTATCTGTGTTCCTGGGGAATGATGTTTTACTGAGTTAAGAATTTTCATAAGACTTGGGAATCAAGGATGAAAAGCTAGATAGCATCTCAGAGGACATCTTATCCAATCTCTACCTTTTATAAATAAGAAAAATGAAGTGAAAGAATATTAAGAGACTGCTCAAGTTCACTCAACATATATCTGAGACAAGATTTGAATCCAGATCCTTTGTATAGAATTTTTTCCAGTCTAACATTCTCTACCTCCATAATATTGTTGGGTGTAACGAAAGATCTTTCTTTCTCTTCATCTTTCTCTCTGTTCTTATTTGAACAAAGAGTGCAGGCTATGGAGTAAGGGAAGAGCAAAAGTGAAAGAAGGGGAAATATTGTTTTCCAGATATTTCCTTTGAATTTTTTGTAGGTTTTCTCCTGTTAATTGATTCAATTTTTACATTTTCAAGTTCTGTACATTGTAGATACCCAGTACTTTGGTATAATGTGTCCCAGAAAAGAGTTTCCACTTAATGTTTATTAAAAATAAATCAAAGTTCCTGGATTCTCTATTGTGTTTCTGCTTTCTTCTTCTTCTTCTTCTTCTTCTTCTTCTTCTTTTCTTCTTCTTCTTCTTCTTCTTCTTCTTCTTCTTCTTCTTCTTCTTCTTCTTCCTAAATCATCCATAAATGATGTCCCACTTCTGTTGAATGAACACAAATCAATGGACTCTCATCATAAATGAAAAACAGATAACGACAAAAGTCCTAGTGAGATATTCCAAACTGTCAGGGAAGGGAGTGATCATTGTTGGTAGTGAAATGATAGAGCGAAATGTCTTGTTTTGTGATCCATTTGGCAATTATAGTAATCTTATAGATCACTATGGATAGTGAGATGACTCATTCTGGGCCTGGAGTCAGGAAAACCTGAATTCAAATTTGGCCTCAGACACTTACCACTCTGTGACCCTGGGCAAGTTACTTAACCTCTGTTTGCCTTAATCCATTGGAGAAAGAAATGGCAAACCACTCCAGTATCTTTGCCAAGGAAATCTCGTGGATAGAATTGGCATAATATAGTTCACAGGATCACAAAGAATCAAACATGACTGAACAAGCACAACAATAAATAGATCACTAGACGATAACATCACTGTTTCCTAGGTGAAGGATTCAGCAGTATCTGGGGAATGATGTGCAATCATTACAGAATGCATATTTGTTGCTATGAGAGAGGTAACAGAAGATTTAGAAGATAATAAGCCTGAAAGATACTTTTTACATCTTGTGGCTCCCTTTATTGATGTTAGGCAAAATACCACCTAAAGCAACATTTTAGACAGGTAGAATGATGATGGGTGGATAGATGTTAAAAATAACTATCAAGTGATTCTCTGTCAGGTGCTGTGCTAAGCACTGAGTATACAAATACAATGAAATAAAATGCCCTGCTACTCTCAAAGACCTTATATTCTTATAATGCATGACCAAATATAAAGGAAAGCTGGAAATTAGAGGGATTTGGAGGAAGGTTTCCTGGTGAGGAGATGGAACAGTCTGAGAATGAGTTGAGTTGGAATCACTTAGCTGGGGCTCCTCATGAATAATTAGAAAAATACAAATTTAAACAACCCTAAAGTCTCACCTCACACTTTGCAAATTGGCTAATGTGACAAAAAATAATAAGAGTCAATAATGGAATGATCTTGATAGGCACATTAATGCTTTGTTTGTTGCATTGTGAAATGGTAAGATCATTTTGGAAAGCAATTTGTAATTATGCAAGCAAAGTAACTAAAATAGCAATACTCTTTGAACCAGAGACTCCATTACTGAGCTTAAATCCCAGAGAAGATATCCTTTAGGAGAAAGTCCCATATACACCAAAATATGGATAGCAGAAGTTTTCGTGATAGCAAAGAATTAGAAACAAAATAGATACCCTTGATTGGGAAATAGCTAAGCAAATTGCGGTACATAAATGTAATGGATAGCATGCTTTAAGAAATTATGTATCTACATTGTTGGTGGAGTTGTGAAATGATCCAACCATTTTGGAGAACAATTTGGGACTATGCCCAAAGGGATACAAAAATGTGCATACCCTTTGATCCAGCAATAGCACTTCTAGAGATCAAACAAGTGGGAAAAGGACCCACATGTACAAAAATATTCATAGCAGCTCTTTTTGTGGTGGCAAAGAATTGGAAATTGAGAGGATGCCCATCAATTGGGGAATGGCTGAGCAAGTTGTGGTATAAGAATGTAATGGAATACTATTGTGCTATAAGAAATGATGAACAGGCTGACTTCAGAAAAACCTGGAAAGACTTATATGGTCTGATGCTGAGTGAAGTGAGGAGAACCAAGAAGACTTTGTACACAATAACAGCCACGTTATGCAATGACTAAGATTGTTAAACTGAACCCTTCTCAGCATTATGAGGATCTAAGACATCTCCAGAGGCCTCAGGATGGAAAATGCTGTCCACATCCAAAGAAAGAACTATGGAAGTCGAATTGCTATCACTTATTTTTACCTTCGGTTTAGTTTTGTTTCATCTTTCTGATGTTTCCGCCTATTGGTTTTAATTTTTACTTATAACTTCACTAATGTGAACATATGTTTAATAGGTATGTAAAAAAAAGAGAAATTATGTATCTAATGAATACAGAGAAGTATGGAAAGATCTAAATAAAAAGATACAGAATGAAGTAAGCTGAGCCAATATAGCTTTTAAAAAAAGTGAATCTAACAGAATTTTAAAAGTCAAGCATGACTTGATGAGCTTTGAGAGGACACCTCCAAACCACCTTCTCATGGATACAGGGAGTACACAGATATTACACATTGCACACGCTTTCTGACTTTTTCAATGTATTAATCAGTTGTACTGACTTCTTATTTGTCAGATGAGCTGGCTTTGTAGGAGGCACAGGGGAAGGATACTGGGGATAACTCTGATAATATGAGAAACAAGATACCAATAAAAATTTATTTGGAAAAAAATGAGCAAACAAAAATGATTCCAGCTTCTGGCTGTAGATGTTGCTTATCTGGTCTAGGGAGCCCAGCAGGCCTACCTATACTGATTCTAAGTGACAAGATTGAATGTTTGGCTTTGCTACTCCTGGTGTAGTATCATGCTGTCCCATTGTCATAGAATTCATGAAAGTCTTCCTCCTAACCCTGAGTCTGGAATTCAGAGATGGCAGAGAAGAATGGGGAATACTAGGGGAATGGGTTGAGGAAATTTATTTTAGGATCGAGTTTTGTTGTTGCTCTCTTCAACCTTTTGGAGCCTCAAATGCATCACTTATGCAGAGCGCACAGAGCATATCTGTATTCTAAGATTGCATTGTGCAAGCCTTATTTCTATTGTAGAGAAGGTCTGGGAGACCCAGGATCCACATGAGTCAGCTACAGGAGGAGAGTTTATTGAAGTGAATTAGAGCTTTTTGGTACCATCTGGAAAGAGACTTTCATTATTTAATTGTAGCACATTCAGGAACAGGTTTATCAGAGCAACTGCTAAAATAGAGTAGAGAAAATAAAGATTTGAGAAGACAGAGGGTTATGGCTACCAGAAAATGAATTATAGCTAAATTAGAAATGTTGGCTGAAACAAAAATGAATAGTGTAACTGGAAAATTATATACCCTTTTATTCTTTTTCTATTATTGGCTTTGCATATCTCCAATATTTTCTAGTCAGGGAGACAAAATGTACCTGGTTCCCAAAGTTATGACAAGTAGAATTTCAAATAAGCCCAGGCACTTTATTCTAAGACTACTTTACTGTAACTGGAGGAAGAAGATGGCACAGCCTGGGTCAAAAAAAATAATTTTGGCAATTATGGAGAGGTATATAAATTATCTGCTTTGCTGGGTTTCCCATGGAGTAGAAAAGGAAACAGATGTGTGGGTGAAGAGCACAGCAGACTGCTATAGGCCAGGCAGGGAAAAAGAGTGGTTTAATAATTCATAGTCATTGCTATATTTTAACCTACTTTGCTTGGCTGAAAGTTGTATGATCCTCCAAAATGAACAGGAATAGAAATCTGTCCAATTTCAGGTCTATTTTTATTCCATTTAAATGACAGGCAGAACTTAAAAGGAAAATAACACTTTCTAACTTCTGCCCTAGATGAGTCCTGTTCAACAACAAACTTATACCAGTGGTCATATTATGCCAATTACACAGCCAATGGGTCTATTTGCATACAGATTTATTTGGGCCCCAGGCTGACTAAGAGCAATACATTCTGAAAGCGTGCTATGATTCACCTCCAGAATATCAGATGCCAGAGGATCATGTTGCTGCCTAACTGGCTGTGTTCTTTTCTCAAGTGTTCTCTGGAAGGTGGAGTCATTCCATACAGCACTCACCTGAATCACTGCTAAATCTCTCATTCACATTCCCTGAATATTGCTGATGAGGGTACAGTTTCTATGGACTCCACTGGGGTGGCTCTGACCTTTGAAAATCCACAGGGCTTTTTTCTTTAATAGATCAATTCCAGTCTATTAGAATGGGGAATTTTGATTAAATACCATCATTTGTCTACCATCTAAGACAACAGTTTTTAACGTGGGGTTGGTGGATCCCCAAGGAGTCAATGCATAGGTTTTAGGAGGTCTGTGAACTTGAATGGATACACATACACACACATATACACATATATTATATATGTATGCATGTATGAACGTGTGTGTATACACAGATACACATATATTACCAGCCTCTAACTGAAAGTTAGTTTTTCTTTCAATTATGCATTAAAAACAACAATAACTAAATTTCATTCTGAGAAGAGGTCCATAGGCTTCACTAAACCGGTAAAAGTGATTATTAAAAAGGTTAAGAATTCTTCATCTTAGGTTTAAAAACTTAGTTTTCCAAAGAGAAAGGATGCTTCAGGTGTGAAATCACTCTGCTTTATTTTGTTTTGAACCATACCATTGTTTACTCTTCTGACTACTGGAATTACCATGACTTTGACTTGATGGTGGCTACAATTTTAAACCTTCAAATATTAATATCTGACATACATTCTAAAAATTTCTCCCTTCCTCCCCTCCTAGAAAATTTGCTACTCTTCATATGCTCTCTGCAATACTCACAGTCAAAGAAGCCAGATGTCTATAATGGATTTAAGGCAATTAGTGAAAAGAACTATGGAATTGTGGGCATGAAGGCCAATGCTTTGAAAAAGCCAATGATTCATTGTTGACAAAGAGGAAGTTACTGGACAACTCTGACAGTGTGCTTGCTTTCAATATACTGTCTATCTTATGTACCACATAGAAATGAAAGGAAAACAATGTTTTTTAAATTAAACTGATTTTTAAAAATTCAATATAATTTAATTCTCAGGTCTATATATATATTTTTCCCACCTAAGATTTGCATTTAAAATCTCTGTCACTTTCTGGCAGTATAACCTTGCTAATATTATCTGACCTCTCTGTGCTTCAATTTCTTCACCTAAAAAATCAGAAATTATCAGTACAAAGCTGTTAATAGTAGTTATATTGATATAGCAACTTGCAGCTTACAAATCTCTTTCCTCGGAATAGCCTTGTGAAATAATGTCAGAATTAGTCTTATTTTATATGCTTCCATACTTCAAGAATCTATGACTTCATTGGTGCTAGAATTCCCCTCATTAATACAGATCACAAATCCCCTATAATTTTGTAGGCATAATTTTTGAGTGCCTGAGGCAAAACAAACAAACAAACAAATAAATAATAAAAAAAATAGACCAGGTATTCTTGGACATTAGGTAGATAAGCAATATACAGTGGGTTATCAGTCCTTCTGTCAAACTCCACTATCTTGGATTACTTCCAACACTGGCTTTCTGCTTTCAAGACCTTTAAATAAAAAAGATCATCTACATACCATAATAAGGTATTGGAATAAAACTTTCATAGAGGACTCCTATTTTAAACATAAAGATATCGAGACTCAGAAAGCCTAAATGATTGTATCTAGTCTTACAGCTAATGTGTCAGAGCCAGAATTGGCACCCAGGTCTTCTTGCTTCAAGTTTGGGGTCATTTTTTCTGTACTGTACTGCCTTGTTCTAAGGATAAAGGAAAAATAGTACATAAATTAGCTTTTAAAAGTATATATATATATATGTATATATATATACATATATATATGTATGTATCACTTTTTTATTACAGTTTGGTTGATATTGATATCTGGAATTGCTTTATTTTTACAGGTTTTCATTTTCATTTCTTATATCAGGTATCTTGTTCAGAATATCTTCAAAGGCAATCAACAGTAAATGGTTATTAAAGGCCTACTGTGTGTGAGGCATTGTACTAAGTGCTGAGGATATAGAGGCAAAAGACCGTCCCTGCTCTTGAGGAATTCACAGTCTAGTGCAAGAGACAGCATGTAAGTAGCCATGTACAAACAAGCTTCATACATGATAAATTGAAGTCAGTCAAGAAGTTGAAGGCACCAGAATTAAGAGGGAATGAGAAAGCTTACTATAGAAAGAGAAATTTTATCTGAAACTTGAAAGAAGACAAGGAAACAAAGAGGTGGAGATGAAGGAGATACAATTCCAGGAACCTGGGACAGCCAGTAGATTCTCCAAAGAATTCCTTTCTACATCTGTGAAGGAACTTCATTAATTCAGCTAGCCTTGGCAACAGCATAGTTAACAAATGAAGCTGTCTAGCTGTTTTAATAGATATGGGGTATAGAATAAGCTGCCTTTTTATCACTTGACCACAGCACTACCGTGATGGTACCCAGTGGATCATGATTTGAAAGGATGACTTTCTGTTCACGAAAAGGAAGCACCTCCTTGATTAAAAAAATGTGGTCCTTATAATGAAAAAATGCTGTCCACCTCCGGAGAAAGAACTGATGAATCTGAATTAAAGTGTATTTTTTTTTTTTGCTTTTTGGTGAGGCAATTGGGGTTAAGTGACTTACCCACAGTCACACAGCTAGTGAGTATTATGTGTCTGAGGTCACATTTGAACTCAGGTCCTCCTGACTCCAAGGCCAGAGCTCTATCCATCTACCCACCTACCTGCCTCCTAAAGTATACTCTTGTTTTGCTTCATTATTTTATATTTTATTCCATAGTTTTTCTTTTTTTAAATTAATTTATTTTGATTTTTCTACAATCACTTCCATAAGTTTTTGAGTTTTACAGTTCTCAAGGGTTACAAGTGTCATCTTCCCTTGTAGGGATGTAAACAGTTTGCCATTATTAATAACATGCTGTTTCTTTCTGTCCCATTTCCCTTTTTATGTCTCATTTACTTTTCATGTCTCTCCTGAGTCTTGTATTTGAAGATCAAATTTTCTGTCAAGCTCTGGTCTTTTTATCAGGAAGGTTTGGAAGTCCCTATTTTGTTGAATATCTATCTCCTCCCTTGAAAGATCATGCTTGTTTTCACTGGGTAGTTGATGCTTGGTTGCAATCCAAGCTCCTTTGCCTTACAGAATATCATATTCCGTGCCCCACGGTCTTTTAATGTAGAAGCTGCAAGGTCCTGTGTAATCCTAACTGTGGTTCCATGATATTTAAATTGTTGCTTTCTGGCTGCTTGCAGTATTTTCTCTTTGACCTGGTAATTTTGGAATTTGGCTACTATATTCCTTGGCATTTTCAATTTGGGATCTCTTTCAGGAGGTAAGTGGATTCTTGGTGGATTCCTTCTATGGCTATTTTACCCTCTGGTTCTGAGTCCTCAGGGTAGTTTTCTTTTATGATTTCCAGGCTCTTTTTTTCCATTGTGAATTTCAGGTAGACCTAGAATTTTAAATTGTCTCTCCTGGATGGATTTTCCAGGTCAGTTGTTTTACCAATGAGGTATTTTACATTTTCATCTATTTTTTCATTCTTTTGTTTTTGTTTGACTGATTCTTGCTCTCTCATAGTCATTAGCTTCCATTTGCCCAGTTCTAATTTTTAACAAATTGTTTTCTTCATTAGATTTTGTACCTCCTGCCCCATTTGGCCAATTGTGTTTTTTAGGGACTTGTTTTCTTCAGTGTACTTTTTTCTAGTTGGCCAATTTTATTTTTTAAGAACTTGTTTTCTACACTTAATTTTTGTCCTTTTTTTAAGCTGTTGACTCTCTCTTGCATACCTCTCATTTCTTTTCCCATTTTTAGTTCTACCTCTCTCATTTGACTTTTAAAATCCTTCTTGAGCTGTTCTAAGAAGGCTCTTTGGGCTTCAGACTAGTTCATATTCCCTTTTGAGATTCCAGATGTGGGTTTGTTGACAATGTTGTCCTTTTCAGAATTTCTGCCTTGGTCTTCTCTCTTCCCATAATAAGACTCTATCATACATTTTTTTTTTTTTGCTCATGGTGTTTGCTTTAAAGAGATTGAGCTCTCCTGCTGGGGAGCAGAAGGCACTGACCCAAGCTTCTTGTATTGGGAGCATGGGCCGTGGTCACTGACTTTATGTGCTAGGGCCTCCAATGCTGGCAGTTGGAGGCTATAGGATTCTGGCAGGTTACCTGGTGCTGGGCTGGAATCAGCAACACTGAAACTCTAGAGGTAGGATTGGGTAGTTTGGCTCCTGGAGATTTCCTGCTCACCTGGGCCTTTCCTTTCAATTTCTTCAGCTTCTTTCATGGATGTTGCAGGATGTTTATCTGCCTGGGGCCCCTTGGAGCACTGCTTCCCTTAGTTTTGCTCAGGCACTGGGAGAGCCAGTTGCTGTAGAATGCTGAGGCACCTGGCGATCCAAGCTGGTTCCCCACCTGGGGGTCTGGGTGTTGGTGTTTACCTGCTCTACCACCTGGGTTTCAGGATCTCCTCCTGGTATGCTGAGGTGGGGCTTTCCCCTAGCTTGCTAAGATGCCTCCCATTCTGTACTGCTCCCCTTCCCCCAGGGCAAGAGGGGCCTTTCCCATTAATATCTCAAGCTACTGGATTGCTGTACCCCATCTTTCTTCTGGTTCAGCTGTTCCAGGATTTTTCCTGAGGCAATATTTTCTGGGCTTTCAGAGGTTAATAAGGGAGGGTAAGAAAGACTTACTTCTTAGTCTACCATCTTGGCTCCCAGAAGCGGAAGTCTAAAATATACTTTTTAAAACTTTCTTTTTCTTTTTTTTCTGTTTTCATTTACAACATGGTTAATTGGGAAGCATGTTTTGCATGGCTTCACATGAATAATTGACATCAAATTGCTTGCCTTCTTAAAGAAGAAGAAGGGGCAGGAAGGAGGGAGAGAATTTGGAAATCAAAATTAAAATAAATGAATGTTAACTTTCTTTAAAAAAAATGAATGTAATTGGGAAATATTTAATGAAATAAATACATATATATTTTTTTAAAAGATGATCCTCAAGAAATTACATGGGCTAGAGTTAAGGAATAATTCCTTTCCTGGTGTGATTTGGAATACAAGAGATCAGATATTGATTTCATCATCAGAGAAGCAAGTGAGGATCAACACTAGATCTCAGCAAGAAGGAACATGACTAAGACTATGTGACATGACATGACCAGTAACAGTAGATTGAAGGCCTTCAACATCCAGAAGTTTTGGAAATTTTCTCGGTACCTCACTTTTTTTTCTCTCTCTTCTGATCTACCATGAAAATTTGGATTCCTTGCTCTATGCTTTCTATATTTTCCCTCTTGTTGAACAGAGGTTTTCCCCTGACCTTGTTATTTCTCCCTTCTCCCTCCTTCTTTTCTTTTCCCCCTTTGTCTTGAGTCACTGCATTCAGATTAGTCAGTCAGTCAAAAATCACTTATGAAGTGCTTACTATGTTATAGGCGCTGTGCTAAATCCTTTGGATATAAAGAAAAGCAAAAAAAAAAAATTCTGCCCTCTAGGATTTTGCAGTCTAATGACAGAGACAACATGCCAACAATCGTGTACAAACAAGCCAAAGAAGCATCAATTGGAGAAAATTAACAGAAGGAAGGAACTAGCAGTGAGGACCACAGAAAAGACTCCTTGTGGAAAGTATAGTTTTAGCTAATATTTGAAGGAAGCTGGGGAAGTTAGTTGATAGAGATGGGGAGGGAAAATTATTGTTAAGAACTATATTTCCATTATATAGTAGTTATTTGGGGTAGATCTATGAGCTCTTCTGAGCTAGGACAATTCCCCCTGATACTTCATGTATTTAGTAGTACTCAACTTGTGTTGGATTTGTATGTTGAATATTGAGTTAAACATTTCCCTTATATGCCATGTGCTATATGTCCCCCATTTAAAATCTCTCTCTCATTGGTAAAATAATATCTTTGGGTTTTTTTTTTTGGCTTCAAGTTCCAGGCATTTTCATGATGAGTACTAAAATAGGACTCTAAAGAGATCTAGGGACACAGAGACCCAATAAAGGAAATGGAACATGTGGCTTCCTCAGTGTTTTCTGTTCTTTTAGTAAGCTCCATTTCCCTTCTCAATGAGAGAGCTAGAGTTCAAAGATATTTCTTGTCTACAAAGACATTTCAGAGTTGGCATACTATCTACCCAACCAAATTAACAACTTCCAGAAAGAGTGCCCCTTTCCACATCTGAGAAGCACAGATCACTAAAGAGTATTTTTGTTCCCTGAAACAGATGCTTCCAAACATCAACAATGCATACTTGCTCTTACTTAAATTTCTTGTTGCATTTTGACTTTATTTTCCCCTCAGAATAATATCATCATTCTGCGTAAGTCTGTAGAGAGGACAGCCTCTACAAATTCTTACTGCACCCACTAGTGTCTGTCTGTCTTCCAGCCACATGGAAATGTCAGGTCCTATGCACTGTATTTTATTCCTTCTAACGTCATGGTCAACTTAAGCAAAGAGAACATCTTGAAAGGAAAATTGTGTGGTCTAGAAAAAAATAAAGGCAGAATATCTCCCTACATCTATATGTTAAAAGGAAACTGCATTCAGGTGATGGGAAGAATTGAAAGGCATTTGGATTCTCTTGATTGGTGTCCTCAATTTAGGAGGCTTTGCTTTTAAATTAATCCTTGAACACAGTGTCAAAAAGGGTTGCCAGTATTTTCCGAGGACATTTAAAAAGGAGAAAATAGAATAACTCCTTACCTATTTAATAGTACTTTTTAAAAGTGTTAATGACCTTCTGCCATTCAGATATTGCTCTGAAAAGTATCTTCACTAAATTCTTGGATCAAAAGGCTTATCTGTACCAGGAAATAACTTTTTACATGGGAGAAAGAGCTTCAGATACTTTTCATCTATCTGATATGAAGCTGTCTGGAAAATATAAAGCAAAGATGTAGAGTAAAATAAAAATAAATTCACACTACCGCAATATGGTAATTAAAACAGGATTTGCAGTAATCAAGAAATTCACCTTTCATGCAAAATACAGATAGACCCTTACTTAAAATTCATTTTGATTTGAGTCACAGGGATATTCTGGGATGTTTCTTGTGAATACAGTGGGTAGTTTTACAGAGTATGTGCCTGCAATTTAATAAACCTGGGGGGGAAAGTTCCCTGGTGACAAATCACTTTTATTTGACAGTTGAGCCATGAATGTTGAGATCTGACAGATTTGAAGTCAGCGTGTGGATGTGAAAAATATCATTTTGGTACATTCACTGAGAAACATTGTTTTGTCATACAATGAAGATCTACTGACAAAAGTACGCACTGTATCAAAAAGGCGGGACTCCTCTGCTATACATGTTGGCTGCAGGCAGCGCTTGACAGCTGCATCATTTAGGAAAAAATACCATTAATACTGGAATTCTCAAAACTGAAGCTGCAACTGGCTCTGAGAGTCATATGTGGGCCCTGATTGAGCTAATATTAGCACAAACATCCCTAAAGCTCTCCCTGCCAGAGCTGCTTTACATAGTCCATGGAAGCAGCTGTATAATTTGACTTTATTCTCAGAGCAGCCTTTGATCAGAAATCATTGCTGGTAGAATTGGGAAATGATTTTTTAAGTTTTCTAAGTTCCATCTTTGTGGTCTGGTGATGGCTTATTCCCTCTGAATTACTATTGGAGTGATTAAGACCTCATGGGCAGGTAAATTGGTGCTTTCTTTTGTAAGTCCCTAAATCCACTTTAAAGCAAGATAGTTTAGCACCCAAAGCAGATCCTGAAACAAAACACTAAAAATCATGATCCAGAATAACAAATGCTCATATGGAAACAACCCTATTCATTCTTTAAGGAGTTGCTGTTAAAATTGCATTTCCCATGGGGTTTTACTTTCTAGAAAAAAAAAAGTCAGCTGCTGATTTTCGCTCCCCATTTTTCTCTCCCCTCTCCCACAGGCACCATGAAAGTGCTGATAGGAGGTGACAGGGAAAAAAAGGTCATATTGTTATCACTGACAGAATGTGGTGTTCTGTGCTCTGCTGACTTTACATTCTCTTGCCACGTAGCTTTTTTTTTTCTTCAAGTGAGACCTAGTTTTCTGTCATTCTTTGCACAGCTTGACCACAAACTTATATGCACACCACAAATTATGGAAATTAACTCCCTCCTGTTGATCACCATTATTTAATTTCTTCATACTAGGCAGTTATTTTGTGATTTCCTGCGTTTTACCTCTTACAATAACTAATATTTACATAGTGCTTTAAAGTATGTAAATGTTTTGTATATTATATACTCTCATTTCACAGAATCCCAGGATTTCAGAGCTAGAAACAATTTCAGAGGTGCACCTAATCCAGTCTATGCCTGAAATTATAACCCTTCTTTATGATATAATCAATCCCCATGATATAGTCAATCCCATCTTTTTCAGGAGTAACATTTCTAGAAAACAGCAAAAATAGAAAATGTGATTGTCAATACATTGAACCTATGGGAAAAAGAGCATTAGTTTCCTACCAAAACCACTAATATTTTGCCAGAGATTTCTGAAAGCATACTTCGTATTTGTATCTTTGTAACAAAACATTAATCTGATAATATATACTTTAAAAAAAAGCCACAATAACCTGAAACAACCCACAAAATGCAGTATACAAAATAAAATTGATAACATGAAAAACATTTTTTCTTGTTAGTAATTTCCTAGGATTCTGCAACCTTTTACAACAAAAGTTCAATGATCAAATAAAACATTGATTTCAGTCAGTATTTACTTTTCATGATACATGAAATCTGCCATACCATAAATATTGTACAGCAAATAAAATTCTTAAAATTAAAACTTTTTTTTAACCTGAGAGTAACCTTCCACCATATCGGATGGTAGTGTGAGGGCATTGTATTGTATACTACACTGCTGTAAATCTCTCTACCTTGGCCACCCTCTGAAAACCAACTGAGGGGCTGCTGGCACCAGACTGAAGTGATCTCATCTTGAAATTGCCTCTGACACTCTGTCCTTCATGGCTAGTGGATGGTGTAGATCATGAAGGATGGACCAGGTTGAAATAGTCCATTAGGAGTATGGGAGTATCCCAGAGGCAAGTTGAAGTTTAACCTTGGGGCTGTATCAAGGATGGGATTAGAAGCCTTATTGTCTCTAGGCTGCCAGTCAATTAAGCCAACAGCAAAGTTTATCTAACACCTTTGTTTTTTCACTACACCTTATCACTGGTTTTGCACATAAAGGCTTAAAAACCAACTGCAACATAAAACTTGAGTTTTAAAGGCAAACTATGAAAATATGCAACAAATGCATGGAAGCTCTTTATCCTCCAATTGTAGGGTGGACAAGATGAGTGAAACACCTACTAGGATACCAGCTGCTTCACAAACTTGCATGCAATCTGCCTCTCATGTTTTCTCTACTGAACATAGCAGCAAATGTGCCCAGTTATTAAAGTGAAATGTGAAAATGAGGTTACTAAAAAATCATGGGAATGCTTGATGTTGGGAAAGTTAAAGGAGGAAGTGTACTCGTTTGGGCTTTATGTGAAGACCTACAATAAGGGGTAACTCACAGTTCCTCCTTAGAGTCTTTTCTGTCTTGGGGTATCTCCAATTATTCAAAAGTTTTTCTTTCCTTGGATCCCAAATTTACCTCTAGAATTCCCACTCTTTGCTTCTAGTTTGATCCTCTGCTGTTATGTGGAGTAAGTTTAATCGCTATTCTAGGTGGCCACCTGTCAAGCTTTCATGTTTCCATTTGATCTTCTCCAATTTAAACATTTCCAGTTCCTTCCATTGATATTCATATTTCATTCATTCAAAACTATTTTTCTTTCCTGTTCTTCAAATATTTTGTTTTTTTAAATTATATGTAAAAACAATTTTAGCATTCCTTTTTCAAAATTTTGAGTTCCAAATCCCCCTCCCACCCACCCTGTGCCCTCTCCCTTCAATGAGAAAGCAAACAATTTGATAAAGGTTATACATGGGACAGCTAGGTGGCACAGAGGATAGAGCACTGGACATCTTCATGGGTTCAAATCTGGCATCAGACATATACTAGCTGTGTGATCCTGAGTAAGTCATATGACCCTCTTTGCCTCAGTTCCTCATCTATAAAATGAGATAGAGAAGGAAATAGCAAATCACTCTAGTGTTATTACCAAGAAAACCCAAAATTGTGTTACAAAGAGTTGGACACAACTAAAAATGATTGAACAACAAAAAACTGAACATACATGCTCAGTCATGCAAAGGATATATCCATATTAGTCATGTTGCAGAAGTAAACACAGACCAAAAAAAAAATTAAAAAAAAAGCATGCTTTGATCTTCATTCAAACTCCACCAGTTCTTTCTCTGGAGGTGCATAGCATTTTTAATCACAAGTATTTTATAGCTGTCTTGGATCTTTGTATTGCTGAGAATAGCTAAGTCATTCACAATTGATCATCATATGATATCGCTGTTATTGTATAAAATGTCCTCCTGGCTGTGCTTGCTTCACTTTGTATCAGTTTGTGCAAGTCTTTCTAGGTTTTTCTGAAAGCATCTTGCTTATCATTTCTTATAGTACAATAGTATTCCATCACAATCATATTCCATAACTATTCAGACATTTCCCAGTTGATGGGTATACCTCAATTTCCAATTACTTGCTACCACAAAAAAGAGCTTCTAAAATAGTTTTGTAAAAATAGGCCTTTACCCTCCTTCAAAATTTTCTTTGGGATACACACTTATTAGTGGTATTGCTTGTATCAAAAGGTATGCACAGTTTTACAGTTCTTTGGGCATAGTTCCCCATTGCTCTACGGAATGGTTGGATAAGTCCACAACTGCACCAATAGTACATTTGTGTTCCAATTTTTCTACATCCCCTCCAATATTTGCCATTTTCCTTTTCTGTCATATTAGCCAATCTGATATGTGTGAGATGGTTCTTCTGAGTTGTTTTAATTTGCATTTCTCCAATTAATAGTGAGTTAGAGAATTTTTAGATATGACTATAGATAGATTTGATTTCTTTGTCTGAAAAATTCCTGTTTATATCCTTTGACTATTTATCAGTTGGGGAATCATTTCTATTTTTATAAATTTTACTCAGTTCTCTATATATTTTAGGACTTTATTTGAAATGCTGGCTGTAAAGATTATTTCCCAGCTTTCTGCTTTCTTTCTAATCTTGGTTGTATTGGTTTTGTTTCTATAAAGTCTTTTTAATTTAATGTAATCAAAATTATCCGATTTACATACTGTAATGTGCTCTATCTTTTGTTTGGTTATTAATTCTTCTCTTATCCGAAGATCTGACAGGTAAACTGTTTTATGTTCCCTTAATTTGCTTATGATATGACCTTTTATATCTCACCCACGTACCCATTTTAACCTTATCTTGGTAAATGGTATGAGATGTTGACCAATACCTAGTTTCTACCAAATTGCTTTTCAGTTTTCCCAGAAGTTTTTGTCAAATACTGAGTTCTTGTCCAAAAAGCTTTGATCTTTGTGTTTATCAAACACTACACTATATAACTGTGGTCATTTACGACTGTATAGTGTGTACCTAATCTTTTCCACTGCTCCACTGCTCTATTTCTTAGCCCGCACTAGATTGTTTTGATGATTACCATTTTAAAATCTGGAACAGCTAGGCTACTTTCTTTCACTTCTTGTTTCTTCATTGATTGCCTTGATAATCTTGACCTTTTGTTCTAGATGAATTTTCTTTTTTTCTAGTTACATAATTTTTATTTTTAAAATTTTGATTGGTATGACATTGAATAAGTAAATTAACTAAGGGAAATTGCCATTTTTAAAATATTGGCTCAGCCTACCCACGAACCATTAATATTTCTTCAGTTGTTTATATCTGACTTTATTTGGGTTAAAAATGTTTTCTAATTGTGTTCATATCGTTTCTGGGTTTGGTTTGACAGGTAGCCTCCCAAGTAATTCATATTGTCTACAGTTATTTTAAATGGAATTTATCTTTCTATCTCTTGCTACAGGACTTTGTTGGTAAAATACATAGAAATGCTGATGATTTATTTGTATTTATTTTATATCCTGCAACTTTGCCAAAGTTGTTAATTATTTCAACTAGTTTTTAGTTGATTCTCTAAAATTCTCTAAGTATATCATCATATTAACTGCTAAGAGTAATAGTTTTGTTTCCTCCTTGCCTATTCTAATTCCTTCAATTTCTTTTTCTTCTCTTATTGCTATAGCTACCATTTCTAGTACAATATTGAATAATAGTTGTGATAATGGGGATCCTTGCTTCAATCCAGATCTTATTGGGAAAGCTTCTAGCTTATGCCCATTACAGATAATGCTTATTGATGGTTTTAGATAGATAGTACTTATCATTTTAAGGAAAGCTCCATTTATTCCTATGCTTTCAGGTTTGTTTGTTTTTTAATGGGAATACATGTTGTATTTCGTGAGGAGTTTTTTCCTCATTTATTGAGAGAATTATATATCTATCGGTTTTCATTACTGATATGGTCAATTGTGCTGATAGTTTTCCTAATACTGAACCAGCCCTGCATTTTTTGTATAAATCCTATCTTGTCATAATGTATGATCATTGTTATATATTGCTATAACATTATTCCTAGTATTTTATTAAAAATTTCATTAATACTCATTGGAGATATTGGCCTATAGTTTTCTTTCTCTATTTTTGCTCTTCCTGCTCAGGTATCAACACCATATTGTGTCATGAAAAGAATTTGGTAGGACTCTATAGCCTGTCTTTCTAAATAGATTATATAGCAGTCAGATTAATTGTTCTTTAAATGTTTGGTAGAATTCACTTGTGAATCCATCTGGCCTTGGAGATGTTTTCCTCTGACTGCCTTGACTGGACACCACCTATGCTGGACTGTGCTCTTTTAGCCAAGTGAGACAGACCTTTCCTGCAGTACTTTTAAGATATCTTGGCCTGTGAAATTGTTTCATCTCTTCCTTTTGCGGGTTCTATTGCTCCAGAATTCATTTTGAGGAATGATTTAAAGTTGTTTTGAAGGAAATTGGGGAGAGCAGGCAACTTCCTGCTTTTTCTCTACCATCTTGGCTCCACCCTCAAAGTGGAGCCTATTCTAAAAAAAAAAAAGTCTTTAGATAAGGCTATATGGCCATGAATCTTGGAATGCCATGATCTCAGATAAGTTAAAATTTCAGGTGACTCAAAGAGCTATGGAATGATGCATTGTGGATGTAAGTAAATGCTAACATATTGCTAGTCAACTAATAAATGATAAACTTAACTTGCAATTTCAAAGACATATTTCACTGGAAATGAGAGATGTTTTTGTCATAGGGATAACAAGTATAATGCTAAATGTAGAAGCTGTATTGATGAAACGTTAAAAAAAAAAGGTAAGGCCTCCAATGAGATGGATTGAACCTTGATTATAGAACTATTGCACAGATTAAAATGAGTTGGTATCTGTTATCTCTTTAGGAAATATTGTTGCCAAGAAGACCTGAGATTCAGTAAAAGTATGTGCAGAGCACTACGCTGTGTGCTGAAATATGTTAGTGTTACAAGAGATGACTTAGAAATCATCTAGTTCATTCCCTTTATTTTGCATATGAGGAAACTGAGGCCCAGAGTGACTAAGTAACTTCTCCCCCACTAAACAGTATATTCATTACAGTGATGGTAAACAGATCTCTTTCCCATCTTTATGGTTTTTATGCTACAGGGAGAGAAATACTTTCGTTTCAGCTCTAGGAACACACCACAAAGGTCACAGTTGTGTTACAGTCCACCTCCATCATTCTTATTAAGTAGAGCTCTAGGGTAATGCCTAAAGTAAAGCCTAGTGGATGACATCAGATGATCAGCAGTTGCTACTCTTCTGGGAAGAGTAAAAACTCTGCTGGGAAACAACAAATGTTAGGTTCTAAAGCATAGAGTTGTTCCTGGAGCCTTGAGTTCTAAAGATTATGTATTTTCCTTCTGTAGTACAAGCTGGAGTGAGGAAGACCTGAGGTCAGATTCAGTCTCAGACATCTACTAGTTATGTGATTCTGGGTAAATCGTTTAACCTCTGTTTGCCTCAGTTTCCTCATCCATAAAATGGGGATGATAATAATGGCTACATCCCAGAGTTGTTTCAAGGACTAAATGAGATAATACCTACAAAAGCACTTGGCACAGTGCCTGCGACATAGTACTATATAAATTTTAGCTGTTATTATTATTAAGTGGGGGGTTGTGTTTGTGATTTCCAACAGTGGAGGGAATATCCACCCTTAGGAAAATTTTAATCTCTGAAATATTGAAGGAAGAAGCTTACCTTGAATAAAAAAAAATTTCCAACATGAAAACATAAAACCAATTTTTTTTCCCAATCTAGGAATAGTTTTCATAATCCATATTAACTTCGTAATCAGACACCAATAAAAATTAGCAAGAGTTAACAATCCAATTGTTTGTAGGTGAGCCTTCATATATAGAATTTTGATCTTAAAACTCTACAAATAAAAACATCCTTCTTTTTTTGTTTCTTTTCCCATTTTCCTTTCATTCAGCCCTTGACTCATTCCTCTTCTCATGAGCCACATGGTGAGGTTTGTTGCAGGTGAGAGAAGTGCATTCATGAGTCATAGAAATAGAAATTGAATTGTAGGGCAATACATAAATTGGCTTTTTAGCTGAATTTTTACCTCACAATACATTTTAAACTTCTATTATAGCTTGATGGATATTAACTTCTTATTCAAAGACGAAAATTAAAATACACTGGAGCCTTGACTTCATGTTGTTCTCAAGGTCTATGCTTCAGGGCGCCCTTATAGCTGTTATTACCTTATAATGAGGTCCCCTTGGTGCTTCATGAATTAAGCAGAGTGAATACTGTCATAATGAGGTTTATCTACAGTTTCAAAAGTGTATCTTTAAAGTCTTTCCTAGGTTGCGGGAAATGAAGATTGTTTTCTTCTAACATGACCTTGTCTAAATATTAATCCCCTTTTATGTTCTTTATTTATCTCCCTAGGAATACAGGTTGCCTTTTTACATGAATGTAGCACAAACTCAGTGGCTGTTTATTAGTGCATCTGCACAAAATTCTAATTCAGCCAATAGAAGCACTTATGTACTAGGCCATTGTCTGAGAGCTGCTTATTCTTTATTTGGTAGCTTTTGGAAGAAAATAGAGAGCCGCTCAAACCCTGGAAAGTGTGTTGCTGTCCATATACATATAATGGTAGCAAAGATTTTGAATAAAGTACTTGAGGTTCAGTGTTCTTGGGATAGACCTGATTCAAGGCCTTTCTCTAGTAATTTTTGTTTAGTATTGGAACAAATGAGACACTTGTGGCTCATTCAACAATTAACAAAAAGAGGGTTACTTAACTATCCATAGCAGGAGAAGAGTATTCATGGATAGACGGTGAGGAATCCTCCAGTTGATTCAGTTAAGTGAAGCTCCCTTGTCTGAGTTAATAATATCAATAATTACCATTATATAACACTTACTATATGTCAGGCACTGTGCTAAGAGTTTTACAATTATGATCTCATTTGATCCTCACAAGAACCCTGGGAAGGCAGAGTGCTATTATTCCCCTTTTACAAATGAGGAAACTGAGGCAAACAGAGATTAAGTGACTTGCCCAGGGTCCCACTGCTAGTAAGTGTCTGAGGCTGAATTTGAATGCAAGTCTTCCTGATGCCAGGCCCAGTATTTTTTCCACTAGCCACCTAATTGCTTATTATTTTCCATCAGCCAAGCATCAGAGGGCTCCTGGAACTGGTAGCTCTGTAGTTAGGTGACCAGGATGTTAACAGCCTGAAATTTTAGTCCCTTGAGTTCACTCAGTCTTCAGGGTGGTTTCAATACATTTGAAAGAAAAACTAGTCTAACTTGGCTGAGGGTTGGTGTGGGAACAGGGTTAGGATAGTGTTTCTACCATATTCCTCTTGATGGTAAGGTCATTATGGTCTTCTGGATGGTATTCAATCACTTAAACGACTTTAGGGCTGTTACTAGTCAACTTTGACTTCTGATATTTGAGAAGCTTGATATAGGCAGCAGTGAAAAAAAAAAAGGAAATACTAAAATAAAAACATAGCAAAAATGAAACAAACAATTTAACAGCTCCCTGAAGGAGTAGCTAACCCTGGCAGAGTCTCAAAAAGTATTGAGATTCTAAACAGTGAATTCCTTGTGGTGGGTGATGGTGAATCTTTGAAGTCATAGTGGATCTCTCAATCTAAAAAGGGGACTATTAATAGAAGCATCACAAGAAATAGCAGCGCTACAGCAAAGATGATGATGCTTTCTGCATAGTCAACTGTCCTCATCACTGGTCAGGAAGTATTGCCCCATACCACCACCCACCTAATATTGTCTGTTCCAGAGGCCAGGACATCCCCTTCCCTGGTAGCCCTATGGGAGAGGATATACAATGTTTACTCCATGAAAGCCTCTGAGGGACTGTCTCCATTTATGGGGGCTAGTTAGATACACTTATCTAACCTTCCTTGCCAAAAAGTAAAAATGCCAACTCTTTGCCCTCCCTGAGGAAATGTCCTATGGTGTTCACTATGTATTTTACTAAGAGTAATGTGGATGGGGCAAACAGTATTTTATTTTTTATGTTATAGCAATCAGCATTCTATAGTAGGTCTGTCTTTTGGCACTGCATATGCCAGTGCCCACACTTCTGCCACTGGACTACTACTGACAATGGGATATGTTCCCGTCTCCACTGCCACTAAGATCCATATCCCTACCAATTACCCACTGGGCTCTGATGCTGGTGTCCACATCTGAAGCTGCTGCCTGCTCTACCATGGTCAGCTGCTATCCCTTTGTGTCAGAGTAGGGCCAGAGTAGGTCAAATGTCATTATTGGGACCTGAGCTTTTCTGCCCTATACTGGGACAGAATTTTGGAGTAGGCCTGAATGCTATTTATTGCTGCCGCTAAGGCCTGACTCCAGGCCTTGGTATGATCAGTTTGACTGAAGAGCTGCTGAGGCCTGTGCTAGACAAGAGCTCTGTGGGTACTGTTGCTGTCGGGGCCTACCTCTACCCTCTTATGCTGGAATGTCCTATTCCAGAGAGTCACTGCTCCTGGCCAGTCTACTACAATGAATGAGGTCAGGAATCACTATAGATGATGGCCAGAGATATCCATTATGTGAGAGCAAGAGTGAGAACAAGAATGAGAGTGAGTGAGAGAGAGAGAGAGAGAGAGAGAGAGAGAGAGAGAGAGAGAGAGAAACTCAACAGCTTCACAACTCAGAGTTCAGGAGTGAGAATAGTGGACATTTTTACATTGATGCAGGACCCCTGGCTGTCCTCAGCAAATTCACTGGATTATTACTGGCACATTTGTGTATGTATACCTAAAGACACAGTTCATGAGCCCCCACTAATGCGCTTATTTTTACTAATCAGATAGAGGATATAAGTAGTTGAAAGCAAAGATGTTTAGTGAAATAATATAATAAGAAAAGTGTCTAAAACACATTTCCTTCATAAACATGAGGCATGCTCTTGTACAAATATGCACCCCATTAGTATGAAGAATGGACACAGAAAAGGATGGTGTGAGGGACAAATATGGTGAACATTCGTGGTCAATATACATGCATGGAAATGAATATATATGGGGGACATATACAGTCGGGACACACAATAAGGCACACACATGGAACTTTTCTCATTAGGATACAGATGTAATTAGCTACACAAAGAGGGTATGTATACGGTTGGAACACAGACATGAAGTAAGTTCTTTATTCTTGCTAAGAGTTGGGGAAGAAAGATAATGTGCTCCATTTTGGATGTGTTTGAAATGTTTCTGAGCCATTCAATTTGAAGTGTATATTAGACAGTTGGTGATATGTGACTGAAATTCAGGTACGTGATTAGACTGGATATATAGATCTGGGACTCATCTTCGAAGAGATGATAATTAACCCTATAGGAGCTGATGAGGTCACTGTGAGAGATCTTAGAGAAGAGACTTCCCAGAACCTATACCTTAGGGAATATCAATTATAAGGGGGTACACTATACATCATGAACCATGAAAAGAAGACTGAAAAGGGGGTAGTCATAAAGGTAGGAGGAGAACCAGGAGAGGGTTGGTTTGTGAAATTCCAGTGAGGAGAGCATATCTAGGCAGAGAGGGTGGTCAATAAAAGTGTGAATTAATGGGTTTTAACTATGACACCATAGATCCAATTCAAGGCCATTTCATGGACTCATTAGGGTAATTGCTTAATAAAACATAATGGCTATAAGAATTGTTTTACTTTTGCATTTGTGTATGTTTGTATCCCCAGGCACCTAGTATAGTTTCTGGCACACAGCAGGTGCTTAATAAATGCTTGTTGATTGATTGATCCATACTATCTTCAGGTACCTTTTTATAAGCTCTCTTTTCCTAAAATACTTTGGTCTCAGATGCCCAGAAAAGACTAGTGACCAATAGGACATGTCCAAGTGACTTGAATGAACTATTATTGCAGATCTTTGGCTCAGTTCAGTGGGAGCTTTGCCCCTCTCTTCCCTGCCCTCTGCAGAGTTGAAGTTCAATGCATTATGGAGTTTGCTGCCTTTATCCTGACTCTTGGCTTTTTCTGCTTTCTTTTATTCTGCCAGTGCTACTTGACTCAAGCACTTGTGTCTGCAGTTTTAGTTCCATTTTTCCAGCCATTTCAGAAATTCTAGAATTGCTTCATTAAATTCCAGCAAGTAGCCTGGCAACCCAATGCCACTGGATGATTTTTTTTTTCATAACCATCATCTAAATACATCTTCAAATTCTTCCTAATTGTATTTTTCTTCCTAAAAATCACTTCTTAGTCCATTTTGGTCATGTGCCCTATAATATTATATAAAAATGAATGCTTTCCTGTAAGTGTATGTCCTCTCTTGCATTCCCCTCTCTCCCTTTACCTTGCAAATGAGAAAAGCTTAGTTTACTGCTACCTTATTCAGCTCATACAGACTTGTTAAAAACAGATGTGTAAAGTGAATCACAAAGAAAATAAGTGACCTTTCCATGACCACATGAATAGTAGGTGGTTTAGCCAGGTTGCAGAATTGAGTATTCAGACTTGAAATGCAGGTTTTGGTGCCATATGAATTTTTTCCCTCTAGCACTGAACTCTAGGGCTCCTAGAATCTTCCTTCCTTCTTTCTAGATTTCTTTTAATAATCTTTCCTGGAGGGCATGGAGGTGATTAATGGAAATGGGTACCTTCCATTTTGAAGCATTATTTTGTGAGTTCAATTTAAAGTGTTTCTAGGAGAAAGGAACTTTGAATTCTCTTCAGATTGACACATAAAACGAGCTGAGATCTGTTGAATCTGCCAATCTGCAACATTAAAAAGAAAATTTTGTCATCTGTATTTCATGGATGACATTTTGACTCCAACACTTACTAGCTATGTGACCCTAAAGATGTCACTTAACCTTTTCATACCTCTAGCAAGTCCCTAAGACTTACCCACCAAGACCCAGGGGTTTCATTTTCATTTGTGGAAGGAGTTATGACAAACAAGGGTTTCCCAACGCTGATAAAGTTGCCTATCCTTTAAGTTTTAATGGACTTAAAATTGTACTAAGGATTTTGGGACACCCCATATTTGTATATTTGCTTTTTAAATTTTTTTTCTGAACTTAAGAAATAAAACAAGCATTTCTATAGCATAGTAGAATAGAAAAAAAAGATAACTATACTTGAAACTGCAAATTATGTACAACTTGCTACTCCTTTTAAATATATAATAAAGTTATCATGTACCTTTCTTTTTTTCCCTCCTTCCCCAACCCACCCTAGAGATGGCTACCATTAGACATGAATGTGTGTGTGTTTGTGTATGTGTGTAAAACCATTCTATACATATTTATATTTATCAGTTCTTTCTCTGGATGCAGATAGCATCTTCTGATTTCGTATGTCCTTTGTAGTTACTTTGAGTGCTTGTAATAGTCAAAATGACTTAGTTACTCAAAGTTGTGCTTAAAACAATATTGCTGCTACTGTATACTATACATATAATATATATGTATATATATATATAATATGTAATATATATTAATATATTAAAGCCAGTTGATCAAAATATTATGAAAGACATTATAAGTAACTAAATGTGAAAATGAAGCTTTAAAAAAATCTGACAATTTCCAGAGACTTAAATTGTTTCTACCCCAGTAGCACATTAATGATTACTTGACATACTCACATAAATAGTGTGCCTTTCACATTACCCAAAATAATTGATTCTTAGCTACCACGAACTGAACAGCAGGTAGGCAATGTGGCTATAGTTGTCAAAACAGAAAGGATCATTCAGTCATTCTCTGAAAGTTTTAATAGTTGTTTAGATGTTACTGAAAATCCTATTCA
This sequence comes from Phascolarctos cinereus, assembly GCF_003287225.1. Taxonomy (NCBI): domain Eukaryota; kingdom Metazoa; phylum Chordata; class Mammalia; order Diprotodontia; family Phascolarctidae; genus Phascolarctos; species Phascolarctos cinereus. The sequence continues at coordinate 105,091,745 of NW_027555625.1, forward strand.
ATAAAACATGGATTCAGACTGTTGTCCCACGATGGAAAGCAAGTGGCAGAAGTGCTTCTGTAATTGAGGGAATTACAGATTATCAGCAGTTTCTAAGACCTTCCATTTTACTTCTCTATTCATTTCATAACATTTGCAAGGCTTTTGCCCTGAGGCAAAGCTGGATATTCCTTGAGACATTAAAAATGTAGACTAAGAGATTTATCCTTGCCTTTGCTTGCTTAGCTCATTTCCAACTCTCCTATCCACTCATTCTTTAACCTACCAACATCTCTCACTGATGTGTTCCCAGTGATGGGCCGTCTCATCTGTCTATCCTTCAGAATGAGTATTTTTATATAGGGAAGGGATGGGGGAAGGGAAGTAAGCATTTACTAAGCATCTACTATTTTCCAGTAATTGTGCTATGTGCTTAGCAAATGGTATCATTTGATCTTCACAATAACTCCAAGAGGTATGTGCTATTATTACTCCATTTGACAGTTGAAGAAACTGAAACAGAGATTAAATGCATTGCCTGGGTTCACATTAAGTAGAAAGTGTCTGAGGCTGGATCTGAACTCAGGTCTTACTGATTTCAGGCCCAATACTCTAACCATTGTACCACCTGGATACTTAATTGCAGGCTTTATGTGAATATTATGTAGCCTCTGTGTGAAAACCATCCTTAAAACCCTTAGGCATGTTAGCTGTGAGATAGACATATGTTTTATTTTACTGAAACACAATGATAAAGTATCAGCTGGTGAACTTCACAATAAAATGGAAGTCATTTTTTCTACTTTGATTATGGCACTGGCCCCAATATTATTTCTCTACAAAGCAAAATAAGATGAGAGGATTGAGAATTTACCATCTTTCTTGCCAGCTATAATGATCTACTGATGACCACATTTTGTTTCTACTAGCTAGCAAGATCATAGAATCAGAGCTTTCCAATTGAAAGGAATATCAGAGGATATCTAATCTTTCCATTTTACATATGAGGCCCAGAGAGGGTAAGTGATTTGCCCTAGGTTACACATGTACTAAACAGTAGAATAAATTCACTCCTTGCTTCCCTGGCTTCCTTCTAGCCCCACCTAAAATTACACTTTCTGCAAGAAACTATTCCAAGTCGTCAATGCTAGTGCCTCCCTCTGAGATGATCTCCAATTTATCTTGTATATATCTTTTTTTTTTTGTGCATAGTTGTTTGCATGCTGTCTCCCCCATTAGACTGTGATCTACTTGAGACTGTGACAAGGAAATTTCTTGTTCAGGCTTTTTTTCCTCACTGTGTTAAGAAAAACACTAGCCCAGGTTCTATCTTAAATTTCTAGAAATTGTTGCTGGAAGCTAGAAGGTCATACCATCTTCTACAGTCTACAAAAGTCAAAGCCGGGAAACAATCACAGCTTTAGTTTTAACCAGCTAGTTCCCTGACCTTTCTAATGCAGATGTCCTTATTTTCCCCTTCTTTTACTTGTTTCCAGATATGTATACCTTTACCTTCCCTTCCTACTTCCTTTCCTTTTTTTTTTTTTGAGGAAATCACAGTTAAGTGAATTGTCCAGGGTCACATAGCTAATATGAGTCTGAGGCTAGATTTGAACTCAGGTTCTCCTGACTCCAGGTTCAGTGCTGTATCCACTGTGTCACCTAGCTGCCCCTCCCTTCCTACTTTCTGTAAATCTCCATTATTCCCATGATGCTTATGTATTCACATTTTGTTGCTAAGAGTGATGCTCTGAGCTCACTCATTAATTGGTAAGTTTTCAGCTTGAGCTCTCGAGAAGAAAAAAACTAACTACAGTTACTATCTCCATATCATTGTTTTGGTGACTGAAAGAAATACCTAATAAATGGACCCTCAGGTAAATTTTATCTCAAGAACAGCAACTATTTTTGCCTTTCTTTTTGTCCCACTACTTAGCCCCTTGTCTGAAATATAATAAACACTTAATCAATGCTTATTATTGTTGTTGTTTTAGTTGTGTCTCTCAAAATTAATCCAGTTAACCCAGGTGTTTCTGTTATTGTATTTTGCGTTTCCTATAAGTGATGTCACCTATGATAAAAACTGTCAACTCTAGATCCAATTCACAACACCCTTGAATATCAGAATTAGAAGAGATCTTAGGGCTCATCTTACTCAACCTTTTCATTTAACAGATGAGGCAACTGAAACTCACAGAAGTGAAGGTACTTTCTCCAAGGATACATAATTAGGTAGAGCCAAGCCTCTAACTCTTATCTGACTCTGAATACAGGATGGAACAGGTAAATGAAGCACGATTTGTGAGATGTTACTGTTTTCTTTGAAGGTATAGTGAGAGATCCTATTGATGATATGTATATGTATATACACACATACAAATACATATACACATACATACATATGTATGATTATATGTATATATATGTATCTGTATATATAGGTATATGTGTGTGTATACATATATACATATATGCCTAACTCATGGGCTTGTGAGGAAAGTGTTTGGTTGACTATGAAATGGCCTATGTGTGTTTGAAGAAATCATTATTTTTGATGATATCATTATGATTATAATATCCACCAGATCTATAATTTTGTTTTTTCTTTCTTTTCCATCCTTTCTTTTCCACTCTCTTGCTAAGCCCATATAAGCAACAGTATATTTGCTTTGATCTGTCTAGTTCCAAAACCTCTCCAATCTTTTCTTCTTCCTCCCTAGAGCTCCACAGGCTGAGGTCATTACCAAGAAACTGCGCTTTGGAGGAGGACAGACTGAATAAACAGCCCAATCCCAGATGGTGAAGGTAGGAAATGTTTAACAAAGGTCTGGAATCTAAGAGCTAAATAAGCAGTGCCCATTAAAGAAGGAAAATTGAGGACAAACAGTCAAAAAAGAAATGCAGCACCAGTCTCATGGAAGGAAGTGTCTTGAATTTAGAGGTACTTTTCTGATATTACTTTGTAAAAACAGAGAGTGTTTTAAATGCCTTCCCCTGCATTACTAGAGATTTGCAAGGGAAAATTTGAATCTGCAACAACAGTAGAATTAGATCTTCTTGTTCTCCTTAATGATGCAGGATTGGCTAAGTGGGAATTAATGCAAATGGAGAGCAGAGAAAATTGAGCTCTACAAATTGAGTTCAACCTTCAAGCTTGCTTCTGCTTTAGGTTAAAATATTCTTGTACTGTAGAAAAGAAGGGGGAAAGTCAGGTAAGATCTGGCAACATAAAATGAGGGAGAAACTGGAATACTTGCACTTTTAGGTAGACAAAGCAGAAAAAGGTATTATTAATTCATGTCTCTGTCCCTATGCTAAGTCAGCATTGTGGCACGGATTACTCTTCTCCACGACAAAACATAGTTACAAACTGCTCTGCTTAGGGAATAATTATTATTGTAGGAAATGAGATGATAAAATAAATGTCATATTAGCTAGAAAGAATTAATCAACTGGAAATTATGCATATCAAATAATATTCAATACAATCCAATTTATACAATATAACAAAACAAATATTCATTACTTCCTATGTGTCAAGAACAAACTTTAGATCAGATAGGGGCCCTGCCCTCAAGAGGATGATCTGTAGCTGGGGGTAATAGCCAACATAGTTAGACACGATTACAGAGAGTACATGATGATTACATTAAAAATTACAAAACAAAATGCCATATGAGATCAGGGGAAGGATAGATTGTTATCAAACAAATGGATCTCAAGGAGGTAAATATTGAAGGGAGCATTGTCTCAATCCATGTTGTATATGTCTATGTCAATATCTATATCTAAAATATACATTTAAAAATATGTGTACACATCATCTTATAGGTACACATAAATATATATTTGCCTTTCCTATAAGTGATGTCACCTATGATAAAAACTGTGAACTCTAGATCCAATTCACAAAACCCTTGAATATCAGAACTAGAAGACGTATGCACACGTATATTCATAGTCTCATAGAAGACAATCAAAACTGTCACGTGCCAATTTTCTTTAGGGAAAATGTCTCAATATCTGCAATTATCAAAAAATCCATATCTTAAAAAAGAGATCAGATACCATTGGTGTTTGTAAGCCCATGGAGGATGATTATAATCCTACCACACCTTAGTAAATAGTCTTCATGGGTTGCAGTGACCAAAAAAAAAAAAAAAAAGGAATCACTTGGTGGCCAATCTTACTCTGATGGGATTTTCTGTACTTAACTGGAGTGGTCTTTAGAAGACACTAGTTATATGACCCTAGGAAAGTTATTTAACTTTTTGGTTCAATTGTGAAATGGGGATAATAATAACATCTCCTTCATAGAGTTGTTCTGAGGATCAAATGAGATACTATTTGGAAAGCATGTAGGGCAATACCTGACACATAGTAAGGACTGTATGAATGCATGTTCCCTTCCCCCTTCCCCGCTTAGAGTATAAACATTGTGTCTATTGCTGAGTCTGTGGTAGAATCCTGTGTAGCTTGATATGCCTTCAAAAACTTAAGGTAACTTCCATGCCATACTATGCCTTTGGAACATGGATTTCAGAAGTTTGTCTTCAGTATTTATAAACTGATTATTTCTTTATTGGCAAAAATTTTCAAAGAGTAACCGAATATATTAATTTTTTTCATTGCTTTTTAATTCCAATCGTCTAGGGGAACCTGGTTTAGAAAGACTCTATTGGTGCAGATGTGAAACTTCTCTGTAACTTAGAGTTTTAGAGAGTTGCCCATGGTACTGAGAGGTCCTCAACTATAGATCACAGGTCAGATCTCTACAGAAAAGAGGGATGTCCTATGCCAACTAGTTCAACTCCCTCATTTTGGAGATCCAACGAAATGTGAAATATTCAAATGTTATTTCTACTTTCATGACATTTCCCTTCTAGATATTTCTATCTACTCACAGAGTCAGCTCCTTAGTTCACAGTCTTATTTACCTTTCTATTTTTTGTAAAACCTTAGTCTCTTTGCCTCAAATCTATTCTCACTTCCAACTATTCTACACCCCTCTGCCAAAGGAATTTTTCTTAAGCACTTATCACTCCCCTACTCAAATTTTAGTGATTTCCTATTGAATCTATGATAAAATATAAACTCATCCACTTACCTTTTACAGTCCTACCAAACCAAGCAGTGCTGTAGATGGAAATTGGACAATTACCCAGCATGGGAGGAGGCTGAGATTCTCACTCTCCCCATGATTATTTGATGTCTTCTGGAAATACTAGCAACATCAATAAGACAAGAAAAAGAAATTTAAGACAAATAGGTAAAGGAGGAATAACTTGGAAAATCCTAGGGAGCAGGCAAAGATACTAAATGAAACAATTTTAAGTAGATACTAAACTGAAATAAAAACTTTTCAGTAAAATTACAGGCTATAAAACAAATCCTCAAAAATCAATAGCAGTTCTATATAATAATAACTAAACAACAAATGCAATATCAGTAAGACAAATTCCACTTCAAATAACTATAATATATGTAAAATATCTGGGGACTAATTCACTAAAGGAAAAAAAAAATACTTGTATAGATTCAATTAGTACTATTCAGGGCTTTTAGATGGCTGTGCCAATATAATAAAAATGATAATACTACCAAAGTTAACTTGCAATTTTAGTGCTATACCAATCAAATTATCAAAGCCTACTTTACATAACATGATAAAATAATAAAAAAGCTTTTGGGGAAACAAAAGATCCAGTGTATCAAGGGAGGTTAGAACGAAGGGAAGAAAGCACTTCTAGACCTCAAACTATATTATAAAGTCATCAAAATCATCTATTATTGGAAGAAAGAGAGAGAGAGAGAGAGAGAGAGAGAGAGAGAGAGACAGAGACAGAGACAGAGACAGAGACACAGAGACACAGACAGAGAGACAGAGAGAAGAGTAGAATAAAAAAAGAAGAATCAGAAATAATGGAACTCAATCACCCAGTGTTTAAAACATAAATTACTTAGGAAAGCACTCCCTATTTAATAAAATCTACAGGGAAAACTGGAAAGCAATCTGGAAGAAATTAGGCTTAGACCAACACCTCATACTTTATTCCACAATATATTCTAAATGGACAAGTGACCTTAATATTAAAGATCATACTGTAAAAATTATAAGAGAAGATCATATATTTCACACAATAGTGGATAGAAAGATTTACTAAACCAAATAAGGGGTAGAAGCAATTATGGAAGATAACAGAGAATTATGCCTACATGAAACTGAAAAACTTGTGCACAAACACCTAGGATAAGAAGAAAGACAGTAGAATGGGAAAATTCTGTATCAGATTTCTCTAATAAGGACTTGGTATCCAAATTATATAAAGAATTAACATATATATAAACATACATATGCATACATCCAAATATATGTACATGTGCATCTAAAAATTAGCCTCTAATAGATAAATCACCAAAATGGATGAACAGTTTTCCAAAGAAAATTGTAAGATGTGGGGTCCTGATTGGGAAAAAACCATAAAATACAGTAGTAAATGAAAAAAATATAAAAACTTAAACTCTGAAAGGTGGAAGCCCAAACATGGTGACTTATTTACAGTCATAACTTAGGTACTTAATTAAATTTTAGATACTGAGTCATAACTTAAGACATTATGATCTATGAAAGCCAAAACAAGAATATCATGACCTATATGTGACTGGGACATGATTAATACACAAACTTATGTTTGTTCATAACATTGACTTAACTTCCAAACTCATTACTAAACAGAAAACCAAAAATATCCACCAATTAGTAATGATGCACCCTCTAGTTCCTCCTGCCTTTGTCTCTTTTCTATAATTACCACAGGGATTGTTGGGGTTCTTTAACAGGGATCCACTAAATTGTCTGGTTGCCACCCCAGACTGAAGATTGCCCCACTTTGTAAGTATTCATAATGATTGATTAAACTACTATCCATAATCAGTCTGAAGATACTTGTCATCTTCCTTTGGTATAATGTCCCACAGTTATGGGAGAAGTACAGGGTTCCCCAGACAGGGAAATTCTGGACCTTACACAAGATATTAACTATTATATGAAAGAACCCTTCAAATTACTAGTAAGAAAAATGAAAAGCAAGTAACAATGAGGCTTTATATCCTGCAAATTGTCAAAGATGGCAAAGATAAGAATAGTCAGTGTTGGATGGATTGTGAGAAGATAGTTATACTGTTTTCATGTTGATAGAACTATGAATCAGTACAATCATTTTAAAAGCAATTTGAAATTATGCAAATAAATTAAACAAATTATTTTTTTACCATTTCACGTAATTGTTTGTACCTTTTGACGTAGAGAATACACTACTATACTTATACCCAAAGAAGGCTATTTATAAAAGGAAAGTCTCTGTATAGACCAAAATATTTATGGAAGTAGTTTTTATGTTAGCAGAGAATTGGAAATCAACATGCTCATCTTTAGCTAAACAAATTGTTACAAATGAATGCAATTGAATATTACTATTCTGCAATAAATGACATGTGTGATAAAGACAGAGAAACATCAAAAGACATACATGAACTGATAAAGTGTGAAGTAAGCAGAATCAAGAAAACAATATGCACAATTACTACAATAATAACAATTAAAAAAAAATTCTCTCCCCCAAAATGAAATGTGGATGTTGTAAAATTATGAAGAGAAAAATTGGCTTAAAAGAAAAGATCAGAAGACACATCCATTCTAACCCTTGGTAAATGTAGGATATCAAAAAGTATACATTTATTTCTAGATTTTTTGAGTGTATTGATTAGTTATACTGAGTTTTCCTCTTCTTTTCCTTTTTTTTGTCTTTAAAACAACATTTGTTACATGAAACAGCTTCTTCATAGGTCAAGGGGAGAATACTGAATTGCATTATAATGATGTTAAAAACAGACTTCATCTACAAAAATTTAATTAACATTAATAAAATCAAGCATTGTTTTAAGATGAACCTTATCCCAAGGTGGCTTATAATCATGGAGGCAGACCATGGAACAGAAACCTCAATGCCAACCCACTGACATTCCTACTAATTTAAGGTAACTGGGTAGACCTTGAAATTTTTAATTGGAGTAGACAGCTATCATATATAAGCCAAGTAATCTCTCACTTTTCTGAACTTGTAAAGCATTTATTTTCTGTAGTATTCATTTTACTGTGACTCCGTGCTTGTATTGTTAATTATGTATTAATACTTAAAAGTCTCATCACCTAATTTAAATCATTGAAGATAAGGATTTAGTCTTGTGATAGTAAGTACTCTTTTGCAGTGGACTAGGAAAGCACAGGATTTGTAATTAAATGATGTGAGTTTGAATGTTGGCTCTGCCAGCATAGCTTTTGTGAAACTGGGTAAATCACTTGACTTCATTGGACAGTTTCTTCATTGTATAAGAAAAGCCTTGAACATTGTGATATGTGTGGCTCCCTTCAGTTTTAAATCTCTTATCCTATGATAGTTCACATTCAGGTCACCTATTGGTCATTAAATAATTATGGATTACCAGATCCCAAATGCAAATCAAAATTGAGTCCCTAAATGACATGTATTCCTTCTATCCTCAACATGACCTACAATTCATTGGAATGTTTATTTTTAGAATTAACGTGAGGATTTATTGATTTTTCATTTTAATCTTCATAATGGCTTCTCAGGTAATGGTATCCTTTTCTTGTCTATACACTAGTTTAATCTTCTCATTTTACAGATGAGGAAATGGAAGCCTACAGAGCTTAAGTGCTTTTTTGAAGTCACAGTATTGGTAAATGTCAAAGATGGGGATTTGAACCTAGATCTTCTGACTCCAAAGCCAGAGTTCTTTCCACTGTCCCTCTTATTGTTCTGCCTAAAGTTTTGATATAGTGTCCCATATTTACATAATTGCTAATGTGTGTCCAGGTATGCAAATGCTTTGGGGATATGCCATGGAAAACTCTATCTTGATCATAGGGGCATATTGTCATGAATAAGTATAAATACGTGTTGTTAAAATCCAGTGCTCCAATATGGCAGCTTTCTAATATAAGTTGTTTGATATTAGATCATGAAAAACAACAACAACAACATTTTAAATGCACTGTGTCATAGCTGAGCCATTGCTTTTGCTTTCTGACAGAGGAGGACATATTGACATTGTTCTCCATTTTCCATATATTTCATTCAAATCTGAGAGTCTCCATCAAAGACCCATAAAGCAATTTCCCAGGTGGTAATATTTTTATTTCCCAGCCTTCTGAAAAATTATCCTAGCCGCCTTCATTGAGAACATTTATTTCAAAACACATTCTATCAGATTAGATCGTGCTTGTGAATAAATGGGGTTGGGTTATTTATGCATTCTGTAGATCACTCATTAATTTCACTCCTGCATAAAGGGCCATACCCTAGTAGAGGAGATCCAAGACTCTCCCACATCTGTGAAAGCATAATGAGGAAATGCTGCAGTCATCTTGCCAATTATTGTTGGGAAGCAACATTTTAAAATATTATCCATTTCAAATTTGAGAGATACCTCATTATTTCCATGTCATGATTTTAAAAAGAGAACCAATGTAGCTCTTTTGTGCATTGTGTAATTGTGTAATGTGACATGTGCTATTCTTTGAACCATAAAAATGTAGTTTGATACTAGGCATTTCCAGAGTTCAGGAGGGTTTCTACACTGGCAAAATGAAGTAAATTACCTTGTAAACTGCTTCCAAAATGAATGATTTCCATGCAGTTATTCATGGAAGAATGGAAAAATAAAAGGCAAAGTTTGTTATCAGCAGATGGCTATTGGGAATAGTTAGAGACCATTGGTTTGGCTTCTATAATTTATACCTCTTAGAGATCACTAAGCAGAGATCTCATTGGCTACTTGTGAAATAGCAGTGAAGAATTGGGGGAAATGTACATCTTGTGTTAGTTATAGAAAAAGTCATGAATTAATGGATATGTGTCCTTGTTAGTTGTACTTTACATTTTCTTTAACTCTTCCTCCCCATGCTCTCTGTGATGTTACTTTCTCCCCCTTTAGGTGCTCTTGGTATCTGCTTTCAACAAAGTATTTTATATCAATTGTTTCAATCTCAATATTAATGGAATCATCAGCTGATTATCCATATCTCCTCCAGGGATATTTACATTTTAAGTTCGATGTCCAATTATGAATGACTGTTTCAGGCCAGGATTAGCTTGGATAAATAGTCAATGAGGTAATTGGAGTCTAGTGGTGCAAACTAAGAGGAAGTTTACTGAAATACAAAAAAGGACGAAATTCTCAAGCAATATACAAGGACAAATACTGAGCATAATGACTTCACTTGATCTTCCTATTTCCCTGCAAAGACAGGCTTGATGATTATAGGTGACGATGACCACACTGAAAGATCAAAGCAGTGGTCAACCATAATTTCAGAAGACTGATTATGAAAAATGATACCCACTTCCTGACAGAGAAGTAACTGACTAAATATTCAAAATGAGATAAAATTTTTGTTCATGGCCAATATAGGAATTTGATTTACTTGATTATGCATATGTTTTTACAAGAGCTTTGTTTTCCTTTTTTTCTAATGAGGAAAGGTGAGGAGGTGAGCAAAAGAGTAAAGAAATGATAATTAACTATAAAAATTGTTTAAAAATAGCCTGTCATGTATGAGCAATTGATGGGCACTAAATATCATGGCGCTTATATACTTATTAGGAGGCCCTCTTTATCAGAGGGTCACTTACCTAAGACCTGGACCTTTGTTTGAGGTCATCTTCCTGAGGTAAGTTTGTTGTCTAATCATGTTATGGAGCATAGCCTAGTGGAGAAACTGCTGGGTTTGTAGTCAGAAAGACTAAGGTTCATATCCTGCTTCTTAATTTTCTTACTCTGTGACCCCAACCAACTCACTTGACAAGTGTTTTTCATATATAAAACCTTAGGAGTTATCCTCCAATCTAAATCATAGTTGGTGGAGGTAATTCTCACATTGTGGAGTTCCCCAGGCTTATCAAATCAGAGATCCTTTAAATACATTTATTTGGTAAAGAACTTTCAAGCATTTTGGAAGCAGGTGGGAAAGATATTGATGCCTGTTCCTAACCTCAACAATTTTCAAGCTCTGTTGAAGGCATTTGGAATAGGGATATGAGCTGTCAGCATTGTTTAGTGTTATCCTTCAGTGCCAGTGGTCTCATGTTTAGCAGCCACAGAACCTTTGAGGTCACTACCTTATAACTGGTTTCCAGCTGTGTTTTAACTCAGGTGTTCATTTCCACTATTAAAACGGTGAAACATTTGTCTGTGACAACAGCCATATGTCCAGTATTCTTGTATCTGTCACCACGAGGGTTTGTAGGACATGACAGGTGGTGTACCTGCATATGGGTTGCTCTGGCATGATAATTCATAATGGCTCTCAGAGGGAGAGGGAGCAATTTACATATCAAAGGGCAAATACATCCATCCAATGTCAGCAATATGAAATTGGTAAAAGACCTACAATATAAAATTGTATTTTACTTTTTTTTTTTTACCAAACCTGTGATTTTCTGATATATGAAATTTCCAATGAGTAAATCTCTTCTGCTAATGCAAAATGCTACCTGCTTTAAAGACTATTGTCTTATTTTCTATATGTTCTTAATTCTTCCAAAGAAAGGCAGTATTACTAGTAGTCACTTCATTCTTCTTTAAATGATTGTATTAATAACAATGACCTAGAATCCATTAAAGGCTTCATTTTTAAAAAAGTCAAAACAAAACCTTGATAGCAAGGGTTCCTATAGATTCTAGGTGGGCTTCAAGGATGTTCCCTAGACTTGCTTGAATTCAAAAGTTTTAGAACAGTTTTGTCCTTAAATAAATTTATTTGGAGATTAAAAAAAAAGATGATTGTCTCAGAGAGTTATGTATTTCCTAAAAAAAAGTTATAACTGGCATTTAAAATAGGAATGATATCTATCTATTTTATACAAATATACACATATATTTAAAAACATACACAAATATGTATATACATATGCATATATATAGAACCTATTTTATCAATAACATTGAATTCTATTAAATATTTATATACATATGTGTGTATATATGTGTATGTATGTATGTATGGGTGTATGTGTATATATATATATTCTGATTGGTGCTAGAGAAGGTATAAAAATAAAGCTAGTGGCAATGTAACCAGTCACTTGATCCTATTTAATAATAAGTACTAAATACTATCAGCTCAACATTCCTTTGTCAGCAGTTAAGTTCAATCTCTTGTGGTTATGTGCATCACTCAGAAAGCAGGGTCTAGATCCAGGGCAATACCAACTCCTTCCTGACTCAGATAGCTTACTACCTTTCTACTTTTGCTCTACTGATTTTGTGGTTAACATTGCTCATCACTTTTTTCTAAGAGCTTCATGTGTCCACTCAGATTATAAGTCAACCTTCAATCGAATCTAGAAACTTTATCTGATCCCTGTTGCATTTCAATTTAGATAAATTTTGAAGATGTAACTGAATATAGCCCAATAATGATGATGATGTCAGAAATTAAGAAATACAAAAATGGTTCAATGGGCATCCTTTCCCAGACTATGTATTCCACTCAGGCTAAGTCAAATTCCACTTTAAACAAGCAAATTCCAAAACCAGGATATCCACATTAATTAAAAGCCAAACGCCTTAGCAAAAGAAAAAAAAAGGGGGGGGAGAATGAGCAGGCCCCTTTTAGTGAGGAGCCATTATTCTATATCTCAGTTTTCAAGTTTAGTTCAGTCACTCTCATAAATCAACCATGTCTACAACTCTAGAGATTTTAAGGCAAGGCTCACTATATATTAGGTAGGTTAAAATTAAATTAAACATACATTTATTAAACATTTGTTCTTTACTAGGTACTTCTACCTATAAAAAGATAGATAACTTTGGCCCCTGCCCTCAATGTACTTACAATATAATGATAATATAGTATATTGGGCATTTGAAAGATGACTACTTGTTATGGAATATTGAAACAAGTGTCCTGAAAATTAATTCTATGAGAATTTAGTCAAGGAAAATGCCTTCCTTCTCACTCTGCCCTGTTTTACTTACTATGCTATTCAGATATTTGGAATTAATTATTTGCGCATATGTCATAGCTCCCTGTTAAACTTCATTATGGAGCAGAATATGCTCTCTTTTTTATCTTGATAGTCACTTATCACAGTGATCTGTATACGGTATATGCCTAATCAATTTTTGAAACAAATGGAATTATACTGCTGAGTTGAGTGGGGCTTTTGATGTTAATGGCTCACATCCAGAGAAATAAAAGGAGTGTTAGAATACAACTATATCCCCAACATAGTTTAAAATTTTCTCAAGGTATAGAAGAGGAAATTTCACTTATTGGAACCCCAGAACACTTTATCCAGTGTCATTATCAATCAATTCTTCATTTATCTATTAATTGCTCATATAGAACAACGGGTTTACTATTTGTCTCCCACCCTAAGAAGGATTGTATGATTTCTATCTCTTAAATTCCCTATCCAATTATAGCTCTTGTTCAAAACTGTTCAAAACTAAGTACTTTCATGAAGTTATTTTTTTATCACAAATAATTCATTGTTTCATTTATTGTAATTGTCCCTTTATACTTAAGCATAGAACTCTTGTATTGTTTCTCACATTATTGGCTATTTTATTTCTACTATTGTATTTGATTCTGCTATTGGCTTTCTTTTAATGTATTTATTAGGTTTATAGATCATAGTATCATATACTTAAAGCTAGAATGGACCTTAGGTTTTATTGAACCCAGCCTTCTTATTTTATAGATGAGGAAAGTGAGTGACAGAGAGGTTAAGTGATTTGCCCAGGGTTAACCTAGTAGTACATGTCTGAGGTAGGATTTGAATCCAGGTCTTTTTGACTCAGTGTTGTGCCCTATCCATTACATCATAATTTCTTTACTCTCTAACTAGATTGTTGCTTAATGGTAGAAACTGTGCAAATACATGCTACGTCTAAATATATTTGGGGCCCATCTTGGTCTATGGTGTGAGAATTGGTCTACACCTAATTTCTGCCAGACTCTTTACAGTTTTCTCATTTTTTTTTTCAAATGGAATTACAAAAAAACTTATTTCCTTTTTTAAATTTTATTTTTAATTTATGGACTAAAGTAAGCATTTCTATAATATACTACAATAAAAAAGATGATTGCATATGAAACTAACTCTACTATGTACAACTTGCTATTCTTTTCAAATATACAACAAAATTATCAAGTAAATTTCTTTTTTTTTCTTCCTTCCCCTCCCACCCAAGACATGGCTACCATTAGACACAAACAGGTATAAATATATGTGAAATTGTTCTATACATACTCCTATTTATCAGTTCTTTCTCTGGAAGCAGGTAGTGTTTTCTTCATCTGTCCTTTACAGATAAATTGGAAAGAGTCAAAATAACTTATCCACTCAAAGTCATTCTTTTTAAATTTTTTTGTTTTAATAATAATATTTTATTTCTTCTCAATTTCATGCAAAGAAAGTTTTCAACATTCATTTTTATAAGATTTTGAGTTCTAAACTCCACCCCCCCTCCACACTCCCCAAAATGGGAATCAATCTGATATGTTATACATGTAAAATCATATTAAACATATTTCCACATTAGTCATGTTGTGAAAAAAGAATCAGAATAAAAGGGAAAAACCGAAAGAAAGAAAAAAATAACAAAAAAAGGTAAAAATAGTATGTTTCAATCTGCATTCAGACTCCACAGTTCTTTCTCTGGATGTAGATAGTATTTTCTATCATGAGTCTTTTGGAATTATCTTAGATCATTGTATTGCTAAGTAGAGCCAAGTCGATCAAAGTTTATCATCTCACAATGTTGCTGTCACAGTGTGCTATGTTCTGGTTGTGCTCATTTCACTCAGCATCAGTTCATGTAAGTCTTTCCAATTTTTCTCTGAAATCTGCCTTCTTATCATTTCTTATAGCACAACAATAATCCATTATATTCATATACCACAACTTTTTCAGCCATTCTTTAATTGATGGGCATCCCCTCAATTTCCAATTCTTGGCTGCCATAAAAAGAGCTGCTATAAATATTTTTGTATATGTGGGTCCTTTTTCCTTTTTTTATGATCTCTTTAGGATACAGAACTAATAAGGGATGACAAGGTATGCACAATTTTATGGCTCTTTGGGCATAGTCCCAGATTGCTCTCTAGAATGGTTGGATCAGTTCACAACTCCACCAAAAATGCATTAGTGTTCTAATTTTCTCATATCTTCTCCAACACCCATTATTTACCTTTTCTGTCATATTAGCCAATCTGATAGGTGTGAGGCAGTACCTCAGAGTTGTTTTAATTTCATTCTCTAATTATTAGTGATTCAGAACTTTTTTTTTCATATGTCTATAGATAGCTTTAATTTCTTCCTCTGAAAACTTCTTGTTCATATCCTTTGATCATTTATCAGTTGGGGAATGACTTGTATTTTTATAAATTTAATTCAATTCTCTTTATATTTTAGAAGTGAGGCCTGGCAGCAAAAATTGCTTCAGAGCTTTTAGTTTTCCTTCTAATTTTGGTTGCATTGGCTTTATTTATGCAAAACCTTTTTAATTTAATGAAATCAAAATTATCTATTTTATATTTCATAGTATTCTCTGTCTCTTGTTTGGTCATAAATTCTTCCATTCTCCATAGTTCTGACAGGTAAATTATTCCTTGCTCTCCCAGTTTGCTTACAGTATCAGCCTTTATATGTTAATCATGTACCCATTTTGACTTTATTTTGGTATGTGGTATAAGATATCAGTCTATGCCCAGCTTCTGCCATACAATTTTTCAGTTTTCCCAGCAATTTTTGTCAAATAGTGAGTTTTTATCCCAGAAGCTGGTGTCTTCGGGTTTATCAAACAGTAGATTACTATAATCATTGACTATTGTGTTTTGTGTACCCGACATATTCCATTGATCTACCACTCTATTTCTTAGCCAGGACCAAATAGTTTTCATGATTGCCGACTTTATAATATGGTTTTAGATCTGGTACAGCTAGGCCACTTTCTTTTGCATTTTTTTTTTCCGTTAAGTCCCTTGATATTCTTGACCTTTGGTTCTTCCAGAAGAATTTTGTTACTATTTTTTTTAGCTCTATAAAATAATTTTTGGTAGCATCGGCCCTGGAGTCAGGAGGACCTGAGTTCAAATCTGTCCTCAGAAACTTGACACTTACTAGCTGTGTGACTCTGGGGCAAGTCACTTAACCCTGATTGCTTTGCAAAAAGAAAAAAAAGAAAAAAGAAAAGGAGTAACAAAAAAAATGCTATCTATTTTTTCTGTGCTGTGGCTAAGAGCTTTCCATTAGCTTTCCTGGACTCTGTCTGTGCTGGGCTGCATTCCCCTTTTATTCGAGTGAGACAGACCTTTCCTGAAGTTCTTCTAAATTATCTTAAGCTGCAAAATTTTGTCATTATGTCTTTTTGTAGGTTCTGTTGGTCCGGGATCTACTTAGAGGCTTGATTTAATGTTGTTTCTGAGAGAAGCTGGGGAGAACTCAGGCAATTTAGTGGCTTCTCTCTGCCATCTTGGTTCATCACAGTTACTGATCTGTTAGTAGAGAAGACAGTAAAGATGACAAAAGCATCTAGATTAAACCAAATATACATAAAGTAGATTTGTTCTACAAGTGTAATAATTATGAGGCTATTTAAGAGATTAATTAATTCACACATCCAAAAGAGGGGAAAGAAACAAAAGCATTGAAAAAATAGATATTACTAATATAAAAAGGTACACACAAAAATATCAACCTCTACTGATATATACAATTACCTCACATATAGTATTTTCTTTTTGAAATAACTTGAAGAACCATGGATATTCATGTTACTATTGATCAGCATTGGATCTGTTCCGTTTCCAGACTGGGCCAGTCCTTCCCCTTTTAGGCAACCTGATGACCTTCTATTCCAAGGAATTCATTATATTGGTTCTAGATAGTGCAAATACTTGATTGACTTCAGCCATATTCCAGCTTAGTCTCCCTAACCTCAAGAGCTCCTCCAGCTTCAGTCTCTCTAGGAGCAGGGATTGCAGGCATGTGCCCTTAGGACTTTGTGGCTCATATATAGCATTTCTATGAGAATATGCATATTCATTGAGGGCATTCTCGAGGAGGGAGTTAGCATAGAATAAGTCCATACCTTTACCATCACACAATTGACTGAAAAATGTAGAGAATACAATTTGGGCTTGTGTGTGTGTTTATCTATGTACATGTGTATATACATATAAACATATATGTAAATACACACAGGTGGAATAATGGATAAAGCACTGGGCCTGAAGTCAAGAAGACCTGAGTTCAAATCTGGCTTCAGACACTTACTAGCTATCTGATCCTGGACAAGTCACTTAACCCTATTTGCATCAGTTTCCTCATATGTACATGGGTATTACAGTCATTTCTCATTAGTCATATTAGTCTATAAAGTCATCTACAGCACTGAATAAGTGAATATTGAGTCATTGCTCCTAGGGTAAATACAAGGTTAGGTTCATGGGAGCCTCTGGTCACAAATTTATTGTAGCACTTTCCAGAGAGTTCTCCCATATAGATCTGCAAATTTCCTCTTCCTTTTTCTGGATGTGCTGTAATGCTGATTCATTAACATTGAACTCACAGCCAGCAGCACTATAACTCATGCCTAAATGAAGCTTATCTAACATATATATTTTCTCCGTAAAGCACATCACAGCATTTTTGCGCTTAGGAATACTAAATAGCACTTCAGCACCACAGTTAGGAAACATTTTAAACATAGAAATCACAAACAAAAAACATAAAAATGCAAAAAGTTGGCACTAAATAAACCAATAAAATGACATACTTGTTTATAGTATGAGAGCTAGAACATGAAGGCAGAATGTCATTTTATTTGACCTTATCTGGGAACATGCCCATTTTTGCAGCTCAGTGCATGTCTGAAACAACTATGAAAGCATATTAAGTATTGATTTTTGGATTACAAATAAATTTTAGCAAGCAGGAAAATTTATCAATGTGGAATCGATGAATAATGAAAATTGATATATTTAATTGGTATATTTACATATATACAAATACACATATATGTATATATTCATGTGTATATACATACCTATACATAGTCAGTTGTCATCATATATGTGTGTGTGTGTGTGTGTGTGTGTATGCTTTAGATTCTTATTGATCCTCATTCTATATCTACACATATCTGTTTATCTATTATATATTATACACATGATGTATCATATATATATGTATATACATATACATATATATATATATATATACCTACATATATACACATGTGTATGTGTATATATGTAGTTCTTTTGATTCTGTAGCACAAAATGTTGCCTAAATATTTTCTTTCTGTTTGGATTCATATTGCCAGAACTTAGCATAGTGCCTGGAGCATAGTAAGAACTTACTAAATGGTTAATAACATCAAAAGAAATTAGAGGAACAAGGGAGAATTTATGTTTTCAGATCTATGGATGGGGAATAGTTCATGACTAAAAATTGGTTAGAGAAGATAGCAAAAGATGAAATGGAAAATTTTGACTACATAAAATTTTAAAAAATTCATAAAATAATTTCTTCTCAAATTAGAAAGGAAGCAGGTAACTGGGCAAAAAAAATATATATACACACACATATCTATACATATATCTATACATATATATGTATATTTTCATAGCAACTTTCTCTAATGAGAGTTTGATTGCCAAACTATAAAGAACTGATTAAAATAAGAACTATTTGCCAATGAATAAATGGTCAAAGGATATGAATATATCAAAATAGACTTCATTGTCTTTCTTCCCAAATCCTTGCCTCTTTGTAACTTTCTTGTTACTATGAAAGGTATTTTTCACTATCTTCTCAGGTATGAACACTTGCAACCTCAGTGTCATTCTCAGCTTCCCCTCTACATCTCAGATATTGTCATTTCTATTTTCAAAACATATTTTGTAATTCTCTTTTCACCCAGATACCACCCTAATTCAATTCTTTGTTGTTTCTCATCTGGATTATTGTAACTGATTTCTATCTTAAGTCTGTCCACACAATTGTCTACATTCTACTCAACTACAAAAGTGATTTTCCTAAAGTATAGTCCTTAGCATGTCATCTCTCTACTCAATAAACTCTTATGGTTCCCTATTAACTCCAGTATCAAATACAAAGCCGTCTTTTTGGGATTGAAAGCTTTTCACAACCTTTTGCTGTTCCATTTGGTGCCAAGATGCAATTGAGTAAGTGGAGACAAAGGTGCCCACTGACAGATAGTAGGATAGTTTTGATGAGGATGGGAGCTAGACCCCAAAAAGGAAAAACCCTGGACTTTCCCACATGGCCAATCTCTGGCATTTGCCTGAGGCTATAATCCTATCAACTTGGCCTTTCATTGTGGCTATACCCAATTTTTCTTTTCAGAGACGCAATTGGGGTTAATGACTTGCCCAGAGTCACACAGCTAGGAAGTATCATGTGTCTGAGGTCACATTTGAACTCAGGTTCTCCTGACTCCAGGGCTGGTGCTCTATTTACTGCTCCACCTAGCTGCCCCGAATCTTTCAATTCTGTTACCCTTAACCTTGTCTAGCCCTCCATTGTCTTACCTCCCTATGGCCCCAGGCCACTTCACACTTTTAATACTGTCTAGGCTCCATTCTCCTTTGTCCCCTGGATCCAGGTCCCTGGAGTTCTATTACGTTATAGACTACTTGGCCACTCCTAGATCCCTCCCCTAGTCTTTCTGTATATAAGGTCCATCTTATTAAGATGTTTCCATTCTTAGCTATGGGCTTAGATTCTTACAATCTAGCCAATAGCTCACTAATGTTCAGACTCCTTAAGAGTCTGCCCAATATGACAGATGTTCTCATAAATCTTGTCTTTGGCTGAAAGAAGGCTTAGGTTGAATTCTTTTAGGCAGGATCTGTGTGTTGTGATTTTGGGGTCTCAGCATTCCTAAACTCCTAAATCTCATCAGTTTCAGTGACTCATCTCAGGAGAGGCTCTAGGGGAGATGTAGGTAATGTGAATTTGTTGTATTTCCAGTGCTCTTATACTTTACTCTGCTTCATATACTATATTATCCATCTATACTGGTCTACTTTTATTCCTCACATAGGAACTTCAATTTTGGTTTTCATGCATTTCTACAGGCTGTCCCCCAGGCCTAGGATACCCTTCCTCTTCCCTTCTTCCTCCTTTCCTCCTCCCTTTCTCCTCTTAGTTTCTCTGGCTTCCTTCAACACAGCTTAAATTTCATGTATTGTGGGATGCCTTCCAGATCTCCCCAGCTGCTAGTATTTTCTCTGTGAGTATCTTTCATCTACCTTGTAGTAATTAATAGCTAACATTTATGAAGCTTTAAGATTATTTTTCTGTGTGATAACATGATTTTAATCATTGTATGCTCAAGTTTAGTAATATAAGTTCCCCATCATTGGAAGTCTTCAAGTGAAGGCTGAACGAACACTTATTGGAAATGTTATAAAGAGACAGTGTGGTGTAGATTGTTGGTCTTTAAGTCAGAAAGACCTAGTTTCAAATACTGCTTCTGATACTTACTAGCTATTCAATCCTGGACAAGTCGTCTAACCAAGAGATTAGAACTGAGACTTCTTGGCCTCAGTTCCTCAGCTTTAAAAAAAAAAAAGGGAATTAAGGCCTTTAAGATTTACAAAGTAGGCTCAGATTCTTATAATCTAGCCACTGCTCAGATTCTTAAAATCTAGTCACTGCTTAGATTCTTATAATCTAGCCAATAGCTTACTAATGTTAAGACTCCTTAAAAGTCTGCCCAATATGATGGATGTTCTAATAAACCTTGTCTTTGGCTGAAAAAAAAAGATTTACAAAGTAGTTTATATATTACATATCATTATCCTCATGGCAACCTTGTGAAGTAGTAGTTCCTATTACCCTATTTTATAGGTAAAGAAACAGAGGCTGAGAGGCTAAGCAACTTGCCTATTCTCTAAGTGTTTGAGGCAAGATTTAAACTCAGAACTTCAAGACTGAGTTCTGTATCTTCTCCACTAAACCATATAGCTGCCTCCATGACACCTAAGCCTCTGACTGTATGTATCTTGTATATATTTTCTTATTTAAATGATGGAGTAGTACAGTGGATAAAAAACTGGGACTGGAGTCAGGAAGATCTGAGTTGAAATCTGGCCTCAGACACTAGCTATGTCTTTCCTATTAGAATATTAATTCCTAGAGAGCAGAGATTGTTTTGCTTTTGTTTTTCTGTTTCTTTGTGCTCTGTCCTCAGTGCAGTGCCTAGTACATAATAAACATTTGATAAATGTTGCTGACAGACTGGTTTATTCATAACATTGGCATCCTTTCTTTCCACTGTCTTCAAAGGACTAATTATCATCAAAATCTGTTCTTTGGAAAGAATCTGATAGTAGTCTATTAAGTTGGATCTTATCTTTGGCTACATTGTAGCAATGTAATCCTTTTATACCTCCCTAATCATTTTACTATCCTAATTAGCATAAGTGGTATTCTACCTATTTTCATTGCTCTTTAATCATCCCACAGTTCTTCCATTCCCACCTTCTCAGTGGAGGACCTCCCTTCCTACCTTTCTGGTATTCTTACATGTTAACCCTCTTCATGGAGGAGCCACAATGGTCTAAGTACTATCCTTGCACAAAATTCCATACCCCAACTCCATACTTTTATAGTGGCTAACCCCAGGCTTTCAATGGTCTTGCCTCACCTAGCTTTTCCAGTTTTTACCCCCTTCAAAATAGCTTAAATCCTGTCTTGTGGTGGAAATTTTCCTCTTTTCTCATCCCACCCAGTTCCTTCCCTCTCAGATTACCTTCTATCTATATTGAATACGGCTTGCTTGTACAAATTCATTGGCATGTTGCCATCCCTTCTATTAGAATATGAGCTCTTTAAGAGCAGAGGTTATTTTTTTATTTGCCTTTTTATCCCCAGAGTTTGGCAAAGTGCATGTGGTAGTGCTTAGGGACTGCTTGTTGACTGTATAACCATTTTTCATGGTCTCATATTCTTGTTTCCAGGAGTTTTTTTATTTAAAATCTACTCTTGAATTAATTGAAGATTAAAGATGCTCTCTTAAGTTAAATAATAATAAAAAAATCAACAAAAATGATGATGATTGATGATGATGATGATGATGATGATGATGATGATGATGATATTGAACAACAAGGGTAATAATGGACATCCTTGTTTCACCCCTGTTCTTACTAGAAATGCTTCTAGCTTGTCCCTTTTACATATGATGCTTGCTGAAGGTTTTAGGCAGATGCTACTTATTATTTTAAGGAAGACTATTTATTCCTACACTCTCTAGTATTTTTAATAGGAATAGGTGTTGTATTTTGTCAAAAGCTTTTTCTGCATCTATTGAGATGATCTTGTGGTTTCTGTTAGTTTTGTTGTTGATATGATCAATTTTGCTAATAGTTTTCCTAACATTGAACCAGCCCTGCATTCCTGCCATAAATCCTATCTGGTCATAGTGTATTATTCTTGTAATAAGTTGCTGTAATCTATTTGCTAATGTTTTATTTAAAACTTTTGCATCTATATTCACTAGGGAAATTGGTGTATAATTTTGTTTCTCTATTTTGACTCTTCCTGGTTTAGGTATCAGCACCATATTTGTATCATAAAAAGAATTTGGTAAGACTCCTTCTTCATCTATTTTCCCAAATAGTCTATATAGTATTGGAATTAATTGTTCTTTAAATGTTTGATAGAATTCACATGTAAATCCATTTGGCACTGGAGATTTTTTCCTACGGAGTTCATCAATGGCTGGTTCAATTTCTTTTTCTGAGATAGGGTTATTTAAGTATTTTACTTCCTCTTCTGTTAATCTGGGCAATTTATATTTTTGTGAACATTCTTCCTTTCACTAGGATTGTCAAATTTGTTGGCATACAGTTGGGCAAAATAGTTCCTAATTATTATTTTAATTTTCTTTTCCTTGGTGGTGGATTCACCCTTTTCATTTTTGATACTGGTAATTTGGTTATCTTTTTTCTTTCCTTTTTTAATTAAATTAACCAAAAGTTTATCTATTTTATTGTTTTTTTCCCCATAAAACCACCTCTTAGTTTTATTTGTTATTTCAATAGTTTTCTTAATTTAAATTTTTAAAATCTTCCCTTTGGTTTTCAGTATTTCTTTTTCTTTTTTTTTTTAAGGCAATTGGGGTTAAGTGACTTGCCCAGGGTAGTAAGTGTCAAGTGTTTAGCCTGAAGTGGATTTGAACTCAGGTCCTCCTGACTTCAGAGCTGGCGCTCTATCCACTGTGCCACCTAGCTACTCTGGTTTTCAGTATTTCTAATTGGATGTTTAATTGAAGATTTTTAATTTGTTCTTTTTCTAGTTTTTTTAGTTGTATGCCCAATTCATTGGTCTTCTCTTTCTCAGTTTTATTTATGTAAGCATTTAGAGATATAAAACTTCCCCTAAGAATTGCTTTCACTGTACCCCATAAGTTTTGGTATGTTGTCTCATTATTATCATTCTCTTGAATGAAGTTATTGATTATTTCTATGATTTGTTGTTTGACCCATTCACTTTTTAGGATTAGATTATTTAGTTTCCAATTATTTTATAGTCTATCTTTCCATGGCCATTTATTACATGTAATTTTTATTGCATCATGATCTGACAAGGATGAATTTAATATTTCTGCCTTTTTGCATTGGATTGTGAGGTTTTTATTCCCTAGTACATGGTCAATTTTTGTATATGTGCCATGTACCACCGAGAAAAAGTATATTCCTTTCTATCCCTATTCAATTTTCTCCAGAGGTCAACCATACCTAACTTTTCTAATGTTCTATTTACCTCCTTAACTTCTTTCTTGTTTATTTTGTGGTTCGATTTATCTAGTTCAGGTTGAGGTCCCCCACTAGTATAGTTTTGCTGTCTATTTCTTCCTGTAACTCCCTGAACTTCTCCTCTAAGAATCTGGATGCTATATCATTTGGTGCATATGTATTTAGTAATGATATTACTTCATTGTCTGTGGTGCCTTTTAGCAGGATGCAGTTTTCTTCCTTATCTTTCTTAATACGATTTATTTTTGCTTTTGCTTTTTCTGAGATCAGGATTGCTACCCCTGCTTTTATTTTTTTTTTTTTACTTCAGGAGGAGCATAATATATTCTACTCCAGCCTTTTACCTTTACCCTGTGTGTATATCTTTGTTTCAAATATGTTTCCTGTAAACAACATATTGTAGGATTGTGGTTTGTGATCCATTCTGCTATTTGCTTCCATTTTATGGGACAGTTCATCCCATTCACATTCACAGACCTGATTACCATCTATGTCTTTCTCTCCATCCTATTTACACCCTGTTTATGCTTTTCTTTCTCTTTTCTCCCTTTCCCTCCTCACTAGTGTTTTGCTTTTGACCCCCACCTCCCTCAGCCCCACCTCCCTTCTATTAGCCCTTTCCCTTTTCTTCCTCTTTACTCTTACTGCTTCTTCCTTCCCTTCTATACCTCCTCCCCTTTCTTTCCCCTTTTCCTTCCTACTCCTTATAGGGTAATTTAGATTTCTACTCCTAACTGATTATGTTATTCCCTGTTTGGGCCAAATCTAATGTGAGTAAGGTTCAAACAATGCTCATCTCCCTACCTTTTTCCCCTCTATTGTAATAGCTTTTTTTTGTGCCTTTTCCTGTAATGTAATTTACCCTTGTCTGCCTCCTGCTTTCTTTTTCTCTTGATACATTTTCTTAGATCAAATTAATCCACTTACTTAGATCCATTTAACCTATTTGATTAGATTCTTTTTTATCATTACATCAAAGTCAATTTTTACTCACCCCCCCATAAATGATGTAATAACAATGCAGTTCTCAAGAGTTACAAGGGGCATCTTTCCTTGTAAGGATGTAAACAGTCTGCCCTTATTAATAACATGTTGTTTTTTTCTGTGATGTTTACCTTTTTATGTCTCCTTTGAGTCTTGTATTTGAAGATTAAATTTTCTGTTGAGCTCTGGTCTTTTTATCAGAAGGTTTGGTAGTCCCCTATTTCATTGAATATCCATCTCTTCCCCTGAAAGATTATGCTCATTTTCATTGGATAGTTGATCCTTGGTTGTAATCCAAGCTCCTTTGCCTTACTGAATATCATATTCCATACCCCATGGTCTTTTAATGTAAAGTTGCAAGGTCCTGTGTAATCCTGACTGTGGTTCCATGATATTTAAATTGTTTCTTTCTGGCTGCTTGCAGTATTTTCTCTTTGACCTGGTAATTTTGGAATTTGGCTATATATTTCCTTGGCATTTTCAATTTGGGATCTCTTTCAGGAGGTGATTGGTGGATTCTTTCTATGGCTATTTTACCCTTTGGTTCTAGGACCTGAGGGCTGTTTTCCTTTATAATTTCCTAAAATATAATGTCCAGGCTCTTCCTTTTCATTGTGATTTTCAGGTACACCAATAATTTTTAAATTGTCTCTTCTGGATCTATTTTCCAGTTCAGTTGTTTTACCAATGAGGTATTTTGCATTTTCATTTATTTTTTCATTTTTTTTTGTTTCTGTTTGAATGATTCTTGCTCTCTCTTGTAGTCATTAGCTTCCATTTGCCCAATTCTTATTTTTAACAAATTGTTTTCTTCTATTAGATTTTGTACCTCCTTTTCCATTTGGCCCGTTTTTAGTGCACTTTTGTGTCTTCATTTCCATTTGGCCAGTTCTGCTTTTAAAGGGGTTGTTTTCTTCAGTGTGTTATTTTTCCATTTGGCCAATTGTATTTTTTAAGAAATTGTTTTCTACAGTTAATTTTTGTCCTTCCTTTTGCAAGCTGTTGACTCTTGCTTGCATACTTCTCATTTCTTTTCCTAATTTTTCTTCCACCTCTCTTATTGAATTTTAAAATCCTTCTTGAGCTTTTCCAAGAAGACTTTTTGGGCTTCAGACCACTTCATATTCCCTTTTGAGTTTCCAGATTTGGGTTCTTCAGAATTCTTCAGAATTTCTGCCTTGATCTTCACTCTTCCCATAATAAGAATCTATCTTACATTTCTTTATGCTCATGGTGTTTGCTTATTTCCTAGCCTTTAAAAAAAATTGAGCTGTCCTGCTGGGGAGCAGAGGCCACTGACCCAAGCTTCTTGTGCTGGGAGCCTGGGGCCTGGTCACTCTGGCTTTGTGTGCTGGGGCCTCAACTGCTGGCAGTTGGAGGCTGTAGGGTTCTGGCAGGTTACCTGGTGTTGGGCTAGAATCAGTAACACTGGAACTCTAGGGTTAAGATTGGGTAGTCTGGCCCCTGGAGGTTTACTGATCACCCGGGCCTTTCCTTTCCCTCCTTTCACTTTCTTTGGTTCCTTTCAGATGGATGTTTCACTGCTGTAGGATGTTTGGTGCCTGTGGCTTTCCCCTTTGGAGCACTTCCCACAGTTTTGCTGAGGCACTGGGAGACTTGACTGCTATAGAACACAGAGGCACTTGATGATTTTCTGAGTAGGTTGATTTTGGGTCCCCTCCATAGGCACTCTGGGGTCCTGATGTCGGTGTTTGCCTGCTTCACCATCTGGGTTTCAGGATCTCTCCTTGGTATGTTAAAGTAGGGCTTTCTGCTAGCTTGCTGGGATGCCTCTGTACTGCTCCTGTTCCCCCTGGGCAAGAGTGGCCTTTCCTATTAATCCCTCAAGCTACCTAGGCTACTGGACTTCTTCACCCCATCTTTCTTCTGGTTCAGCTGTTCCAGGGCTTTTCCTGAGGTGATATTTTCTAGGCTTTCAGAGGTTAATAAGGGACAATAAGAGTGACTCAATTCTTACTCAGCCAACTGGGTTCCTGGCAATGATGGTGATGATGATGAGAAGGAAGAGGAGGAGGACAATGACAATGATTCAGGCAACAATTGAGGCAGGTGACAGAATAAGTTTGTCAAGCCAGGATTTCTTGGTGCCCCTTAAATCATACTAAGTTCATACATCTATTGAACTTCAAAGATGATCCTATAATTGTGCATATGGATGAGAAATCAGACTAAATTGTCAAAGTCAGAGTGGAGAGAATAATGATTCACAGGACAGAGCAAATTAATAACTCATTAGGATTAGAGAAACACATTTTTCTCCATCTCTATTATTTGCCATTGTGTTTGGGGGGAAAATCTATCATAGCAACTCCACTCCTTCTGCTGTGTTTGCTTTAGAAGAATAATGTTAAACTGTGCAGTGGCTAATTCAGATTACCTGACTTGGAGTGACAAATTTATCACTTTTATCAACTGCTACATTCTTTAGGAAATGCATTTCTTTATATCCCTTGTCATCACCTTCATCCATGCTGGTTAGCCTTAAACAGTATCAATTCTTGGGAACATTGGTATTTTTCTACAATTTCAATTCAGTGATCTAGTGAGGTATCAGATTCTTCATTATTGCATTCATGATCAGTTCTTGATTATAACAATGCTAATTACTCATTTTGTATATTGGAATTTTAATCCTTAGTTTCTTCTCTACTGACCAACTTTTAATAACACCTTTTTTTTTTGGTCCAGCCTATTACATGCTCAGAAAATTCAAATTTTAATATTATCCTGTACTTATACATGACTGGAAAGGTCAAGCTTCTATGCCCCTGAAAACTATATGCATGCTTCAAAATAAAATTGCATGATTTTTATATTACAATGTTTCCTGAGCAAATATACTCAGAAAACAGCACAAAAATATACCTACTTCACAGTTAGAGATGTAGTGCAAGAATTTCTTTTTAATCCTGTTTCATATTGGGGAAAATCTAGAGTGAGTGAAGTGAATTCATATCATGAGTAAGAAGTAATGTTAAGATGAATGTCCGTACTTCCTGATGTGTGACTTCTCACTCCTTTGTGTAGCCTGCTAGGAAAAACTGAGATCTTAATCAACTGATGCAATAAGAAGAGACTCTTCTTATCTTACTGCATTTTTCAAAAAAATCTGATAGCTATTTATGTCTGTAATATGGCAAGAAATTTCCATGATCTTCCATATTCCTCAGAAATCCTCCTTAGAGTAGTAAGAAATATTTGATTATAGTCAAATCTTATCACTAGAAATTAAGAGTTCAAGAAACCCCAGTTTCTTATTGACTTTATTGACACAGCCTAATTATTAAAAAAAAATCAAAGTTTTTTTTCTGGTAAACGTATTAATGACAAAGTAGAACACTGTTAATTGGTTAGTGGGTGGTGGGTGGCCTTGTCTACAGGATCTTAAGACCACAAAAATGTCAGTATGTCAAGGCTACAAAGGGGGTGCTATTGTTTTTATTTTTTCTATATTCTTTACTACTAGTGTAATAAAACATTTGGGTGTAGGTTGTTTTCAGGGAAGACTAGTACCTCTGGTTTAAAGGCTCCTGAGTCCTTTTCAGGGATGCTTCCCACCATTAGTGTCCATCTAACTACCTAACTCTCACAGGTGGCTCCAAGAAGTTGTAGCACACACAGCAGCCACATCCCAGTAAACTGTTTTGGCAGATGGACTAAACCATATTGAGGATAATCAAGGGATTTCAAACCTATTGGTGAGTGGGGGGAGTGGGTATCTACCCCAAGCATGTGAAAATTTCCTCTGTGGGAATGGCTGGATGAGAACAATCCATTCCAATGGCCATGAAGGCAGCTGAAGCAGGTGCTGTAGAAGGCTTAGAGCTTGGTTAAACATAGAAGACTCAAAGTCATCCAGTTCATCTTCAGCCATCACCAGTCATCTTGATTCTGTCCTGCCACTGGACTGTTATGACCCTGGAGGAGAGAGTGAGGCTTACAACTTCATGCAACTCTGCCTCACTTAAATCCAACTTACGCATGAATCAAAAGACATCACCCATACCATTTTACCACCTTACCAATCTCAAAGTCCTGTGGCTACAGGCAAGTGATGAAGTAGCATCATCGATGCTGAAACCATTGACCATTTACCTCAGGTTGAAGTCAATTTTTCCCTACTTAAAATTCCAAGTAAAGAAGAGATTTTGAATGCCATTAGGCTCCTTTCATGTGGCAAAGCACCTGGTCCTGATTTTATTCCAGCTAAGATTTACAAGGTGTGTGTGGGGGTCCATTGCTCATATAAAAGCTGACTGAAATTTTCCAGGTGATATGACAAGAGGAGGTTATCCCCCAGGAGGTCAAAGATGCCTCCATTATCCATCTCTATAAAAGTAAAGGAAATAGATTGTCCTGTGGCAATCCCAGGGAGGTCTCTCTCTCTTAGTCATTACTGTGAAGATTCTTGTCAGAGTCCTCCTTAATAATCTGATTGTTCACCTGGAAGATGGTCATCTACCTGAGAGACAGTGTGGCTTCAGAAAGAGCCCAGGAATGATCAATATGGTGTTTACTGCCCGACTACTCCAGGAGAAATGCAAGGAATAGAAGATAGGTCTATACACAATGTTTATAAATCTGACGAAGGCCTTTGATACTGTCAGTCAAGAGGGCTTATGGAAAATTATGTCAAAAGTTGTTTGCCAAGAGAAGTTCATTGGCATTGTACATCAATTTCATGATGGCATGCTTGCCCGGGTTCTAGGATAATGGGCGATGCTCTGGTGAAAGTGTGAAACAAGGAATGAAACAAGGCTGTATGCTTGCTTCTATGCTTTTTATCATGCCTTCAATGAGGACAAACACTGCATCAAGGTCAGCTACCTCATTGATGGTAAATTCTCCAATTTGAAAAGACTACAAGCCAAGACCAAAGTGGAAGGAATGTTGGTGCGTGATTTTCTGCTTACAGATGATTGTGCACTCAATGCATTCTCTGAAGTTGAGATGCAAGAAAGTTTGGATCAATTCTCTGCTGCTTGTGCTAATTTTGGCCTAACACCAAGAAAACACAAGTGGCTTAGCCGCTACCATATGTGTGGTACCATATGTGGAACCATCAGTTACAGCAAATGGAGAAGTTTTGAACACTGTGGATAAGTTCACTTCCTTTAGTAGTATACTTTCCAGGTAGTAACACATTGATAATGATGTTGACACACACATTGCCAGAGCTAGCTCAGTGTTTGGGAGGTTCCAAAGGAAAGTGTGGGAGAGAAGAGGTATCTGACTGACTACCAAACTGAAGGTCTACTGAGCTGTTGTACTGACCTCATTGCTGCATGCCTGTGAAACCTGTGTAGTATACCAGTACCATGTCAGGAAACTGAATCACTTCCATTTGAATTACCTTAGGTCTGAAGATCATTTGGAAGGATAAGACACCAGACACTGAATGCATTCAAACTGTACTTCAAAGAATGCAATTCTGAGGAGTTCAGAGAGCACAACTCTGAAGCTTGCCAAAAAAAAAGAAAAAAACTGTTTTATGGAGAACTCACACAGGGTAAGCGCTCACAGAAGAAATGATACAAAGACCCTCTCAAGGTCACTCTTAAGAACTTTGGAATTGATTGTGTGACGAGGGAGACACTGGCACAGGAGCATTCAGCATGGCATGCCCACATCAGCGATTGTGCTGTGTTCTATGAGCAAAGAAGATTTGAAGTAGCTCAAAAGATATGTGAGATGCACAGATTGAGAGAATCCACCCCAAATATTCACTTGGAGTATTTGTGCCTGACCCATGCACATTCTGAGCTTATATTGGTCTGATCAGCCACAGCTGGGCACATTCTAACTTAACTCTAGCATAATGATGTCATTTTGGTCTTCTTTGAGAATGAAGGACAACAACCAAGCAACCAATAAAACATTTTAAAAGAAGTTTAAGAAGACCATGAAATAAGAGAAAATTATCAAACAATGGTCATTCCATTTGGCAAGGGTCATGGGTAAGAATACTTGGAGTATGTGCCAGTTTTAGCTGGTTTGCATGTTCATGTGTGTTCAATTTCAGTTCAATTCAGCAAGAATTTTTAAATATCTACTAGGTTGGAAACACTGGTAATATTATGATAAAAATGACACAGTCCTTGACTACAAGGAGCTTTCATTCTATGGGGGTCCAGGGATGTATATAGATAAGTCAATAAATGTATATATGTATTTGCATATGTGCGTATGTGTGCATGTATATGTGTGTATATATATTTATAGTTTTTGTATATGTGTGTGTATTTGTGCATCTATATATATGTATGTATGCATTACACGTATAACATACAATAGGATATACTAAGGTCTATTTTGTAAGTAGAAATTAGGGATTTAGGGATTAAAAGGGCAGAAAAAAACAATTATGTAAAGGAAGAGACTGATGTTTATTATCAAATGGTGTGGTATATTGACCTGCCATGGATAAAGATTTTGATATCTCATGTGAATAGGAAAACCCCTCCACCGTGTTTCAATGTATACTCCTAGTAAAGAAACAAAACTTTCAGGTGGGATTTTGAACACTTTTGAGGAGACAGTGGTATGTGCTGCAGAATTAATGACCAAGATCTCTTGGTCAACGATACAGAATGATACCTAACACATTCTGGGAAATTATAATGTTATAAAGAGGCAGATATTTTTTGTAAAGTAAGAACTAATTAAATGTGTTTTTAATAGAACTAGTTTCAATGGCACCAAAAAGATTGAGGACCTTGTTGAAAACTCCAGAATCTCTCTCTCTCTCTCTCTCTCTCTCTCTCTCTCTCTCTCTCATATATATATATATATATATATATATATATATATATATATATATATATATATATATATATACACACATATATATGTATGTGTACATACGTACACACAATACACACATACCTATATGTATGTGTATATATATATATATATATATCATATATATATACACACAGATATATAGTGATTGAAAAGGGAAAATTAAGAAAAAGAGAAATTACATAAACATTTAGAGAAAGAAATACGATTTTTGAAAGGACTATTAATTTGAGAAGAGAAATTAGGTAGTTCTCACCAGTTGGAAAATTCTTCTGGAAGCCACTGAACAGAATAAAAATATCATGGTAGTAACATCACCAAATGAGGCAGAAGAACCTGAGGAAAACTGAAGATACAATGGAGGGGCTCAAAAGTTGCTTTTTTGTAGTTGTGGCATTTAGAAGTAGTCAGCTGAAAGAACACTTTAGCCGAGTGATTCCTACTTAGAGAGAATCAACTTCATTGACCAAACACTCCAGTGACAGTTATTCCATACCACTGTGAGTTGGAAAAGAGGACAAGCTTTTCATCGGGACTTGTTATTCTCTTTCTGGTTTAAGAAGGAAAAACAATTCACCAATTGTTCAATTTTTAATGCTGGTTCATAAGAAAAATATTCTCATTTCTCCCTTTCTTCTTGATGTCTTGATGTTGTTCTTATCTTGTCTTGTACTGACACCATAATAGGTGATGTATAATATGATAATAAAGGAGAAAGAAATGGCAAACCTCTCTAGCATCTTTTCCAAGAAAATGGGGGTGATGAAGAATTGGACAGAACTGAACACACAATAAGATAATATGTAATATTATGTAACACATAATTATATAACATGTAATGATCGATAGCTACTTGACATAGTGAATAGAGCTCTGGGTCTGGAGTCAGGAAGATTCAGGTTCAAGTCTAGCCTTAGACTCTTACAGCTGTATGATCTTGGGTAAGTCATTTAACGTTCTCTGCCTCAGTTTCCTCAATTGTAAAAGGGGGATAATGATATCATCGACTTCACAGGGTAGTTTAGTGAATCAAATGAGGTAATATTTATAAAAGCACTTAGTACAGTTTCTGTCATATAGTAGACCTTTAATAAAAATGTATTCCTTTCTCTTCCCTGATATTCACCAATGAATGCCTAATATCTTACAGTCTCTCTCCTATACTTTTAGTTAGTATATAACCTTCATCTAGTTCATGGTTTCCTGAACTTTTTAGTGTTGGGGACCTCTTTGGTAGTCTCGTAAAGCTTATGTTCACCGTTGAATTTTGGTTTTTTTGGCTAGGCAATTGGGGTTAAGTGTTGAATGTTGTTAAATATGTAAAATCAAATACATAGCATTACAAAGGAAGCCAATCATACTGAAATAGTTGTCTCATATATATGTATATATATGTACGTGTGTGTATGTGTGTGTGTGCGTGTTCATATACCCTAGGTTAAGGTCTCTTTTGATTCCATTTTGAAAGCTTTAGTTTTTTTCTTAAAATGGCTTGCTGCCATCTATCTAGGTCTTGATCTCATTTCTCCTTTTTCGCTCTCAATCATTTCTTTCTTTCTTTTAGTTTTCTGCCAGTATGTCTGGTGACCTACTCTTAGAGCTAGCCACGCAAACTATCCTGCTCTATGCCTTTTCTTCTCATTTCTCCAGTTACAAAAGCTTTAAACCCTTCATTGTATATCAGATAGACTTTTAAATGGCCATATAATGGCTCCCAAGGTGACACTCTTCCTTCTTCAAGGACAAGGCTCTACTTCATACATTAACTATCTAAAGTAGATTGTGATTCCTCATTTTTGCCATTTGAAATTTTAGACTTTACTGGACCATTTCCACTAAGTTTCTCAGGCCCTTCCCCTATCCATCCCCATAATAAGTTCCCAGAAACATAGAATTCAGTTGAATCCTTTCCTTGTTTCCAGGACCATTGTTTCAGCCATTACTCCCAGTTGAAACCTTAGATCATCTTGGACTGAACTAGACCAGCTGGGGAATACTGTTTAAAGCTGTTTATTCTTGTGAGGGCATTTCCCCTGGGCAAAGAAACTATTTCAGCTGATGTATAGTAAATGTGCCTGAGCATTCTACAACTTTCACAAGATTTGCACTCTTATAAAGTCCATAGTTGCTATTGTCTCTCTTTGAAGCACTCGCTCCATTAGTCCCTTTTCTTAATACCTATAACTCTATACTAAGCATAGAGCCAATATTATCTTATTTTATCCTAATCAGAACCTTGGGAGGTAGGTGCCATTATTACACCCATTTTACAATAAAGAAACTGAAGCAGATATTGGTTAAGCCACATGGATAACAAATGTCTGAGGCTAAATTTGAACCCCATTTCTATGCCAATTCTCTAGTTCTCAAAACCCCTCCCCCAAAACTTCCTTCATAGATTCTGGACAGATATTATCCAGAATAGGTAGTATACTTTAAACCTTCAGCTCCCATTCCTCTCAAATCTAATTTTCCTTTTTCTTAGCAGTAGCTATCATTCACCTTCATTGTTATTTTTTTCCTTGTCTCCTTTGTCTTGTTTTACAACTGTTTCTTCACTAGACCAATATGTCCTAGTCCCAGATAAATAATAATAAATCCCTAGAATATCACTCTATCAAGTAAGGTTAAGATTTGAGAAGCTTAGGAATGAAGGTCATAGATTTAGTTTTATCAGTTCACTGATGATCAGTCTCCCCCAGAGTGACTTGTACTACTTCAAATCACAAGAGATAGTTTGAGATACATAATTCCAATACACTAGTTTAGAATGGGAAATGTAGTTGGCCTAAGGAATAGGATCATTATTTGCATAGGCCATTCTTTTCTTGGTAACTAGGTCCCTTCAGGAGTTAGAACTGTGTATCAGAATATTCTTAGGGAAGTGCAGAATTTGATCAAATGGAACTAGATATTGTTAAAGGTGGAATCAGTGTTACTGTTGTTCAGTCATGACCAATTCTTCATGACCCCATGTACCATAGCATGCCAATACTGTCTTTGGGGTTTTCATGGCAAGGATACTGGAATGGTTTGCCATTTCCTTCTCCAGTTGCTTGAGGCAAACAGAGATTAGGTGACTTGCCCAGGGTGGCCTAGCTAGTAAGTATCTGAGGCTGAATTTGAACTCAGGTCTTCCTGACTCCAGGCCCAGGGCTCTATCCACTGAGCCATCTAGCTGCCTCTGCAAGCAGTGGAGTATGAGGGAAAGAAGGCAAGATTTGAATTTTGAGCAGCTATGTTTAAATCCAGTTGGTGATCTTTTAATACTTTCTGAATTCACTCAACTGTAGTAAAAGGTATACTTTTCCAAAAGGGGTTCAAAAAGTTGTGGTAAATCTCTGTCCAAATTTCTTTCAATTTTTGGAAACCTGATGAATTATCTTTATCTGACTTCTTTCTAAAGAGCTAGGACCTGATTGTAGAACCAGAGAATATTCTTGCCTGACTAGCTGGAGAAAGACTGACAGTTTCTCACCTTCCTTCTTTGAGATTCTATACTTACTTTTACCTTGGAGGAAGCATAGTTTAGTGGAAAGAACATTGACTCTGGACTCAGTAGAGCTGAGTTCAAATACCATCTCTGATATTTACTACTTCTGTTGAAGGAATTGAACTATGAACTCCAAAATCTCTGTATAAGGATGAAGACCAGCATAGAATGTTTCTTCCTTTCTCATTTGACTGCACTACTTTGGGACTTCTCTGAATTTTCCATCATTCCCCAGTTTCAGGTACCTTTCCTGGCATGCCCTACCCTCTGCCTTTTCAGCTTCCTTTTGAGTGTTGACTTTCCCCATTAGATTATAAGCTCCTTAAGAACAGGGTCTGTTTCTCTTTTTTTTTTTTTCATATTTGTATCACAGTGCTTACCACAGCGCCTGGCACAGTAGCAGCTTAATAAATATTTATTGACTGGCTGACAGTGACTTGGGTAAGTAATTTCACTTTCTGGGGTGTCAGTTTCCTTCTCTATAAAATGAGGGTCTGTGTTGCCCTTTCTAGCTCTAGTTCAGTGGTTCCAAACATGGGGTCCATAGATCTTTCATAGATTTAAGGGGGTCTATGAACTTGGATTGAAGAAAAAAAACCATCTTTAACACAATTGGTTTCCTTGGTAATCCCATGTATTTTATAGCTAGGTCCCAGTTAATGAGAATAATGAATTCCTGAAGTGGTCACATATATTTAAATCCACACTATTTGAGGTAATAATTATGTAAATAATGATAATTTATTCCAGTTCCATAGAAATATACAATGCAAATTTCAATAACACAACCATTTTAGAGGATTCATTATTTGTTCTAATTGAGACCTATCTGCATTTTATTCACTTAAAAACATTCTGAGAAGAGGTTCATAATCTTTACCAGGTTGCAGAAGGGGCCTATGACCCCAAGAAGGTTTAGAACCCCTGTTCCAGTTCTCAGATCTTAGTATCTCTTTCTCTTGGACATTTTTTGATGACGTAAGGAAGAGTGTAATCTCAAGGCAAGAGATTTGCTTTTCAACATAGTGGATGGGATAGTCTTCAGCAAGTTCTCCCTAGTACAGATACTCTATTCAGGCTCTTAATTTATATATTGTATGGTGTCTTCTGGCTTTGGCTGGCTGGCTTTGCTTTTAGATTTTAAACTTAATCTAATTGAGGATAGGAGGTTTAGGTCACTTGTAACCCTATTCTCATTGCTACATTTGGTATTTACAACAAGTAAAAGCACCAAAAATAAAGTCCTTTTCCAAAAACCCTTCTTCAAGAAGACCTGATTTATATTCTACTCAGGAGTTGAATAATAGAGGTTTTGACTGAGTAATATCTGCCAACAGTTCTGAGATAAGAGAAAGTTACTGAATTCTCTAAATGAAGATCAATCTCACCATTTTTCACCTTGGCATGACAACCTTGGGAAATTCTGAGCTCCCCCCTCCAAAAGAAATCTCCCAAACAGTGCAAAACAGTACACAGAATTCTCTCCCTCTGGCAGGGTGACTGCAAATGTTTTAGCAATTTCCTTGTACCCATCAATTTTTCCTTGCAGATGGGCAGCCTGTCGCTATAATCAGATCTGTTAGCTCTTCGTGAGAGAATTGGAAAGTGGCCTTACTCATGTGGAAATCTAATAGCTACCCGTTGTCACTCCATCTCTATGATACAGCTTCAGAGCACCAACCTGTCCTCCACGTAGCACCCTGCTCCAAGAAGCAGTGTTATTTTCCAAAATAACCTCTGCTGAATGGAGCTACCGTGACCAGGGCCACAGAATATAAGATCCAGGCATTGTTTCCTCCCACTCCTGGCCTTTGCACAGTGATGCTGTCAGCCCCAGTGTCTCAGCTTAGCCAGGAATCAGTAAAACAAATCAAAACAACAACATTGAATTCCCTTGCACACAGAACAATCCAGGCATTGTTTACTTTATGGTAAGAAGATGCCAACTTTATTGAATTTCCAAATCACACTAGGGTACACCATATTTAGTGCCCAGTTTGATTGAAGTATTACTACCAGAAATCCCTCTCTATACTCTCATTTCTGCAACCACCTCGAGTCTTACTGAACAGCCCAATTAAAATCTATTTTGAAGAAAGCCAAGTCAGAATCTCATAGTCAGTCATTCCATCAGGTATTACATGTCAGTTAATTGATTTTTAAGCATCTGCATCTCAGCTTCATCGCCTCATACACCTCAGTGAATTTCTTGTACCTTCTCACTTGTTAGAGAGAGGAGATATCAGATTCTTAGCTGTTAGCAGAACTGTATATTAATTCCAGTTAACACAAGTGTTAAATATTGAGATCATACTCAGTGTTAAATGAAATTGATTTTCAAAGTAAATTAAATCCTTCAGTGAAGGCGAATATGTCTTGCTGATGTAGAGAGGAAAAAACTTATGGAAAACCAGTCTGCATATATATAAGTTCCTCTTGGGAGAAATCCGCTAAACCTAATATAGAACATTTAGTTGTCTTGTAAAGTAGCTTTTATAAGTCTAAATTAGAGCCCTAGGAATTTGAATTTGCCCAAAAGGGTTCAGTAGAGGAAAGATAAGTTATGAGTTTTGAAATGTAAATATACCTTTGACGAGGGGCAGTAGTCTAGTAGATAGGGAGCTGACCTACAAACCAGAAAGATCAGGACCTAACTCTCACTTCTGTAATATCCTGGCTGTGTGATCCTGGGCAAATCATTGACCCTCTCAACACTCTAGGCATCTTTCCAAAACTATACATTTTCAAGGTTGTACTGATATTGATAAAAGGAATTTCTTCTCCTGGGACTTCCCTATACAAAAAAAAAAAACATGTTTACTCCCTATCCCGTATATATTTCTTTGTTTTCCCCTCTGGTTGTTGTTTTAAATCAAAATGCAGATGACACATAGATCATACAATATATCAAATAATGGAAAGCAGAATGGAAAGCTTTTCCATAGTTTTCTCTACCTCGAATAACAGCATTTAGAGTCGGAGGATCTGTATTCCAATTCTTCCTATGCTGTTTACTACTTTTGTGACCTTAGACAAATCACTTGTTACTTCTGGTTCTCATTTTCCTTATTTGTAAAATGAAAGAAATGAACCAAGTATACTTGTCAGTGAAGATCTATAGGGCTACTAATACCTTCTCAATTCATGCAAAGACTCACTTTTTAAATATCTATCTATCTATCTATCTAATCTAGTAAGACAGCTAGGTGGTGCAATGGATAGAGCTCTGGGCCTGGAGTCAGGAAGATGTAAGCTCATCTTGGTGAGTTCAAATCAAGCCTCAGATACTTAATAGCTATATGAGTTGGGGAAGGAAATGGCAAACCCCTTGTTATCCTTGCCAAGAAAACCCCAAATGGAGTCATGAACAGTCAGGCGTGACTGAAAAATAACTCAACAACAATATATAGTAATCTTTTTTCCTTCTCTTCTTCTTCCATCTAATACTTTTTTTTAAAAAATTAAAATCTAAATACAGACAACACATAGGAAAGAAGTCTATACATAACATAAACTAGTGGAAAACAGTAATCTCTTTCATCCCCTTTCTAACTTGCAGTCATTGATTTTCATGAAATATATATTTTTTGAATTTATTTATCTCATATTCTCATCCCTGCAGACTCCCTGAACAATGAAATCAGATTCCTTTCTACTGCTCTTTTCAAAAGAATGCAAGGACAGTCATGGTGTCTGTCACTCCAGTCATTTAGCTGTACTTATCATTAATTGCCAGTAAAACACTGTATCAAGCAGGATATTAGTGGGGATATACATCCAGAAAGAAACTAGTCAGTATCTTTGACTAGTTTGTTGTCTAATTTCAGTGTCAAGATTTATATCCATGAAAATGACTTCTGAAACCTTGTGGTAAAAATCAAGAAATGAAAAGTCTACAACAAAACTGCTGAGAAGACAAAAAGGAGTGAGTCACAGAGGATAGGATAAATTAGTACAGGCTTCCTGGATCTACCAAGTTTGCCTATCTAGTTCATCTAATTCAAATTTCACACTAGGATTTTCAAGGTCTGTTATACAAATTCTTACTGCAACTTATGAGTCTATTTTTCATGGACTCTCTTTTCCAGACAAACTAATCTTGCCAAAATCTGCAAATAGCTTGCTTATATCTTCCTTTTTCTATGACATTCTCATTCCTGGGACAGTCCTTCTGTCATCTACCAATACAGGCCTTTTGATTGTTGTCCCAACAATACAACAAGTATTTATTATGGACTTATTATCTTCCCAGATCTGTGCTAAGGCCCAGAAATAAAAATACAAGGCAAAAAAAAAAAAGACTGCTCCTACCCTCAAGGACTTTATATTCCTTGAAAAACAAAACCTCAAAGAAAACTGAAAAGGAGAGAGGGGAAGGTACTTTCTTGGGGGCAAGGTTTCTAAACGTGGAAATTCAAAAGGAAAGCCAGGGGGAGAATGACAGTTATCTAGCTTTGGCTCCTCTCACAAAATGGAAGCCCCAGGAGACAATGTGAGAAGGGGGATGGCGTGACCATGGAATATTTCAAGGTGAGACAGCATTTGACTCGAGGTGTTACTGTTGCTCAGTCATTTCAGCCATGTCCAACTCTTTGTTATCTCATTTGGGGTTTTCTTGGCAAAGATACTGGAGTGATTTGCCATTTTCTTCTCTAGCTCATTTTACAGATGAGGAAACTGAGGTAAACAGGGTTAAGTGACTTGCCCGGGTCACACAACTGATAAGTATCTGAGGTTGATTTGAGCTCAAGTTTTCCTGAACCCAGGATAAATGCTGTATCCACTGTACCACCTAGTTGCCCCATAAGTAATAGTAGCAATATCTACAAAGTTAGAAACAGAGTGGGGGAGGCAGTTGTTGAGTGTTGCCCAGCTTAGGTCCCTCTTTAAAACGAAGGCTGTAAGAGGAACTAATTAATGGGAGTAGAGGGTCATCATACATTCATATAATATGCACATGCATAGGCAAATACATGTTTATATTTATATGCATATCACAGAATAAATTCTCATTTTCAAAATAAGTATTATCTGCTAACAAATAGCTGCCATAATAATTGTTTTGAAAACAAATTTTTCCAATGAGACAGATATTTTAGAGAACAATTTGAGCATCATTTATATTCCATGTTTGTTAATTGCAAGAAAAACTAGGTGAACACAGAAAATTGCACCTAGTTAAAGCAAGCCACATAGGAATATACTAAATGCACACATCCGCACACCTCAAGCATCCACCAGCTACCTCAGTTTACAACATATGTTTTATTCTAAGATTTTATTTGGCTATTCTTCAGATTCTGTGAAGTTTTCCATATATATATATATATATATATATATATATATATATATATATATATATTATATATATATATATATATATAATATATATATAAAAAACAAATCAAACAGACAAAACAAAAACCATTCATTCCACAGGAGGGTAGATGCCAAAGAGCTGTTTAAAAGAAAAGCAATAAAGCCTAAAGACCTCTGATTTTACTATGAGTTAGGGAAAGAGAAGAGAGGAACAGAAACAGATTATAGCAAACATGGACCCTTGGTGCTGAGCAAACTGCTCACCAACATTTTTTTTTTATAACAGGGAGGCAGAAAACAAGGAGAAGGAATAGCATAAAATAGAGTAGAGGAAAAAAAAACTAATTAATGATCACAACTGTCAAGGCCAATGGGAAGACCACCCACAAAATGGAAGCAGATAGAATGGTTTAGAAAGCAGAATCCAACAATATATTGTGTATGAGAAATACACTTGCAACATACAGATCTAGAATAAGGAAACTCTGTTATGCTTCAACTGAAGTAAAGACTTAACCATTCTAATCAATCCAAAGACTAGCCATTATTCTAGAGTTTAAACCACGAAGTATGCTACCCAACTCCTGACAGAAATGTGAAGGACTCAGGGTGCAGAGTAAAACATACATTTTTTGGATAGGCCCAATGTGAAAATTTGTTTTGCTTGACTATGCATGAGTTTCAATTATCTTTTTTCTTATTTTTTCAATGGGGAAAGGTGGGAAGAAGAGAAAATTAATGCTTGCTAACTATCAAATTAAATGAAATACAATTTACATTCAAAATGAATGTCATGCAATTAAGACCAAGCTTGACCACAGAGAAAAGTAGAGAAAATCTACCTTTTCCCCTTCATTAAAGATGGGGGAAACTC
Source organism: Phascolarctos cinereus (assembly GCF_003287225.1). Lineage (NCBI taxonomy): Eukaryota > Metazoa > Chordata > Mammalia > Diprotodontia > Phascolarctidae > Phascolarctos > Phascolarctos cinereus. Next base: position 105,133,103 of record NW_027555625.1, read on the forward strand.
AGTGTGGAAGAATGAATTTACTGTCAGCTATGGTTGATATTTTTGTTTCACTGAACTGTTCTTTTAAGGATTTTTCCTCTTTTAGTCTTTGTTACAAAGGAAGACTTACTTGGTGGCTGAAGGTGGAAGGATACATTGGAAATGAATGTGATGTAAAAATGGTATCAACAATTTAAAAATATTAGTAAGAAATGATAACTGAATTTCCTCTTTGTCCATACTTTGAGCACTATTTATTTTTCTTTTCTTGTTGCTGCAGCTAACACTTCAAGAACTAGGTCAAATAACAGTAACGGGGCATTCTTGTTTCACCCTTGATCTTACTGGAAAGGCTTCTAGTTTGTCTCAATGATGTCTCAATGATCACACACACACACACACACACACAATATATATGTATACAGACATACACATGTGCATGTAAAATATATGTATACACACATACACACACAACATATATATTATATATATTTGGTGTTTTAAAGAAATGTGCATTTGCCTATCCTATTGATCCATTATTATCAAGAGTTCTACCCTATCTTAGTAAGCTTAGGGAGACACATATTTTATTTGGATAAGGAAGAATCATTAATAGTCAGTGTTGAAGCTCTACTTTTCTATTAACTTGAGGCTCAGGTGTCTTGTTAGAAGGAAAGCTTTGGGTCAGTACTTTGGTGGTTACTTGGAAATTTAGAAAGTAGTCCTTTTTACTTGCTAGTGACAGAGTTTAAGTTCTCAATGGAGAATTCCTCAATCTACTGTCTTAGACAATATTTTGGGACAAGATTTCCACTGAGATCATTTTATACCCCTGGATAAGACATGGTCTTGAAAAGTCATTTTATTCTGCTGAAGCAAATATTGGCTTTTTTAAAGTTCAGTGGTGAGATGTTTCAGCAACAAGGAAATAAATATCCCTAGAGGCATCTAGAGAAAGCAACAGCTTTGGGCCATGTTTGGGAGAAGTAGAGCCTATTTTGTGCTTTATGACTTTATAAGGTTTTACTGGAAACATATAACATGGGATTGTGTTTCTTCCTGAAAGCCAGGTACTCCATGCTGACAGACCACATAGAAAATGTTCCAAAAAAGGGGCTGATTGATTGACTGCACTACTGCCTGGTGTTAAGGTCTCCATCTTTGGGAGCTTCATTTACTCCTTTAGATCATTAAGCATGTGTTTAAATGTGTGTGTGTATGTGTGTGTGTGTGTGTGTGTGTATGAGAAGCATTTAGGACATTAATACATTTGTAATGCAAGTTTGGCTAGATGGAGGATTGGATTGGAGCAGTGAGGGTTTTTTTTTTACTTTTTTGATTTAGCTGCAACAAAAATCATTTTGTTATTGTTGCTATTTTAAATGTTTGCTGCACCAAATCCTTACTATTTGTATATATAGATTTTTGTGTTTGTAGGTGTGGTGTATGTGTATGTATATGTGTCTGTGTATGTGTCTGTGTGTGTGTGTGTGTGTGTGTGTGTGTGTCCATGTACATGTGTTCATAGGGTTCTAAGGAAGGAAGGATCAGAATGTACATTCCCATTGTTTATAGAGCTTGTTTCAGATAAGAAGTAACTGAGCTGAGAGCAAGAGGTTCAGAAGGGAGGGAGGGAGAGAATAAGCATTTATATTGAATATACTATGTGCCAGGCCCTGTGCTAAGTACTTTATAAATGTTAGCTCATTTGATACTCATGATAATCCTACAGTGTAGGTGATGTTATTATCCCCATTTTATGGTTGAGGAAGCTAAGGCAGACAGAGGTTTAAGTGACTTTGGCAGTGTCACACAGCTAGTAGATGGATTTGAATGAACTCAGGTCTTCCAAACTCTATGCCAAGCACCCTATGCTTTGCACCATCTGGTTACTTCTGAGTTTCCAGGGCTCAGGACTAAGGCAAGAGAGAGAGAGAGAGAGAGAGAGAGAGAGAGAGAAGAGAGAGAGAGAGAGAGAGAGAGAGAGAGAGAGAGAGAGAGAGAGAGAAGAGAGAGAGAGAGAGAGAAGAGAGAGAGAGAGAGAGAGAGAGAGAGAGAGAGAGAGAGAGAGAGAGAGAGAGAGAGGAAAAACAGAAAGAAAGGAAGAGAAAAAAGAAAGAAAGAAAGGGTGGAAGGCGAGAGGGAGGAAGGAAGAAAAGAAAAAAAGAAGAAATGAAGTAAAGAAATAAGGAAGGAAGGGAGAAAGGAAGGAAGAAAGATCTTTAAACAGAACAGGGTCACTTACAAATTCCTGGGGTCTTCACTGGAGACTTTCTGCCACATTGATTTCAAACCATTGACAACTACTCTTTGAATCCAGCCATCCAAGCAGATCTGATTGTATCATCTAATTCATCTCTCCATTTTCTTCATTTCATACTATCTCATAATAGTATGAAATACTTTATCTAAAGCTTACGTAAAATCTTTGTAAACTATGTCCACAGTATTACTCTCAATTAGCAGATTAGTAATCCTATTAAAATGAGGTTAATGAGGCATAATCATTTTGCTATCAATTATAATTATCCCATTCACTTCAAGAAAAGGTACACATTGATCCTCTTATTTTTTTATGCAACACAGACAAAACTAACAAAAAACTTGTTTTATTTAGCTTCCCTAACTGGCCTCAATTTACTCAGCTTATTTTAAACATTCTAGTATATGTATACACATACACATATACATACATCCTATACATGTGTGTATGTACATATATTAAAAGTATATGAATATAGAGATATGTCATATTCTGAAATTAATTTTCTTGTTACCTGGCATTGCTTCCAGTTTCTATACACTTCTCTTTAAAGATCTAAGCTTTTTTGGTGAGTTCTCTTTCTTTCCAGGTGATATATCACATATCACAAAGCCAAAAATCATTTCAGCTTTTCCCACATTTGATTTCACCTATATAATCTCCACTATGATTTTCTTCTCTACTTCTGAAATTCCTTCATGTAATTATATCTTCTAATATATCTGATATCTCCTTCCATTAAGAAAATTATATAGCATTTACTATGTGCCAGGTATTAATGCTAAGTGCTTTAAAATAATGATCTCCTTTGATTCTCACAAGAACTCTAGAACTTGGGTGCTATTATTATTCCCATTTTATAGTTGAGGACACTGAGGCAAAGACAAGTTGAGTGACTTGTTTAGAATCACATAGCTAGTATGTGTCTGAGGCTGGATTTAAACTCATGACTCTAGGCCTACTACTCTATCCACTGTGCCACCTAACTGCCCCAATTTGCCTATGTTGTTTCTATTGATACCTGTTCACAGTCATAGTCAATCATGGGCTTCATCTCAAGTCTCAGTGATTCCTATGAGGTCAAAGTTCTGTTTCGTGAGGAACTCTAGTCTTCTGTTGGAAGCTTAAGCTTCAGGCAATTGTGTATGGGCATATGAAGCCATGACTTTTCTACCAGCTCTTTTCTCATATTTTTGTATTATGTAAAATCCAAGGTTTTTCAAGAGTTATTATGTGGCTCATCATTTTAATATCAAACTTAGGAGATATACATAATTACAGTTTACAATATACATTTCTCTTTCTTCTATTCTTTCTACTTTAAAGGTATTTTGATTAAACATGAATGACATAGATTCTTACCAGCCTTTGTTATGTATCTCTGAACAAGAATATATCAACATTGTAAGCTGTCATACAGAAATCCTAGTCCCATTTTAAGATACAACATTCCCTGGCTGCTTACTTCTCAAAGTAACTTTTCTCTTTTGCAACCCTTTCTCTCAATAGTCTCCAGTTGCTTGCCTAAGTCTTCACAATCATTGGAAGTATTCTTAAATATCTCCTGGAAGGAACGTTTGTGCCTCCATGAATCACCAGAAATGGTTAACTAACCTTGGGAGGATCTCTGGGACCTTGAAAAGTACTGACTATCTTAAGGACTCACATACACATATGCATACACATATGGATAGGTACACATATACATATCACTGGAGCCTATAATTTTTATGAGATGATAATTCTACACACAGACTTCAGGTTAAAGAATTCCACAGCTGGAAGAGATTGTAGATATCATCTATCCTAACTCCCTCCTTTGACAAATGAGGAAATTTAACGTGCAAAGGTGAAGTAATTGCTTAAAGTCACGCACCTATTTAGTGTCAGAGATAAGCTTAGAATCCCAGGTTTAGTGGCTCAGGATCTTTCCCAAATACCACTCTAATACCTCAATGAAAATGTTATTAGCTTTGATCAAAAAAATGATCTGAATGATCAATATGGTTCTGAAGGACTCATGATAAAAAATGCTGTACACCTTCAAAAGAGAGAACTGAGGAACTCTGAGTGAAAATTGAAGTATAATTTATATCATTTTATTTTTCTTGCTTTTTTTGCAAAGGCTAATATGGATACACTATAATTTTACATGTATAATTGATATTGCCTTCTCAATGAGTGAAGGAGGGGAAGGAGGGAAAGGGAATTGAATACTCAATTTTTTAAAAACAATGTTAAAAATGAATGAGTAATACATTTTTTCAAAAAAGAAAAAAAGCAAGAAAACATAACTAAAAGATAAAGGAGATGAGAAGAGTCATCTATCCAGCTTAGTGGCACAGTATATAGAAATTGTGGCCTAGAATCAAGAAGACCTAAGTTCAAATCCAGCCTCAGGCATTTGCTTGCTATGTAATTCTGGGCAAGACCCTTAACCTCTGTTTGTCTCACTTTCTTCAACTATAAAATAGGGATGATAAGGGTTGTAGTGAGGATCACATGCAATATTAACTGTAACACAGTACAGTTCCTGGTATATAGTAATCAATTAATAAACACTTGTTCCTTTCCCCTTCATGTGGGCAAGTGAATATGTGATGAAGAACAGATATTGATAATAAAAAACAAGGGAGTATGAGGAAGATGAATACCACATAAACGAGGAAATAAAAGTTAGTGACCAAAGACAGGGGGGTATGAGGGAGAGGAATGTTACATAAAGGGTAGAAGACTACATGTAAGGAAAAAGAAAAGAGCAATAAAGCATATTTTAAATATAAAGGATATACTTCTTTCATTATGTAAGCAAAAGAAAAGACCTCCATAAATAGGAATAATTTCCATAATTAAGAAAACATTAATAGTTTTACAGATAAGCAGGCAATTACTAGGAGTTATTTTGGCCAATTATATGCCAGTAAAACTGATGATCTAAGTGAAATTGATAAATATTTACAGAAATATAAAATGTCCAGATTAACAGAAGAGGAAATAGAATATTTAAATAATAGTATCTTAGAAAAATGAATTGAAAAAATATGAGCTACCTAAGAAAAAATCCCCAGGACACTTAAGGAATAATTAATCTCAATACTATATAAACTATTTGAAAAAAAAACAGGCAAAGAAGGACTACATTCTTTTTATGAAACAAATATGGTACTGATCCCTAAACCAAGAAGAGCAAAAACAGAGAAAGAAAACAATAGGCCAATATCCTTAATGAGTATCCATGCAAAAATTTTAAATAAAATATTTGTAAGGAGATTAAAAACAATACATCACAAAGATCATACCCTATGACCAGGTGGCATTTATAGCAGGAATGCAGAACTGGTTCAATATTAAGAAAATTATCAATAAAATTGACCATATCAATAACAAAACCAACAGAAATGTGATTATCTCAATAGATGCAGAAAAAGCTTTCCCTAAGGTCACAAACAGCAGAGAGCTTAGGAATAAATGGGGTTTTCCTTAAAATGACAAGTGGAATCTACATAAAATCATCCACAAGAATAACTTGTAATATGGATAAGCTAGGAGCCTTTCCAATAAGATCATATATGAAGCAAGGATGCCCATCATCACCACTATTACTCAACATTATACTAGAAATGCTAGCTATGGCAAAGAGAAAAAAAAACAAGAAATTAAAGGAATTAGAATAGGCAACCAGGAAACAAAACAATGACTCTGCAGATAATATGATGTTATAATTAGAGAATCCCAGAGAACCAAGTAAAAACAAACAAATTCAAAACATTAACAACTTTAGAAAAGTTGCAGAATACAAAGTAAACCTTTATTAATAATCAGCATCTCTACATATTATTAAAGAAGTCCATCAGCAAGAGATAGAAAGAAAAATTCCTTTTAAAATAACTGCTGACAATATAAAATAGTTGGGAGTGTACTATCAAGGCAAATCCAGGAACTATATTAAACAAAATTACAAAACACTTTTTTCACAAATAAAGTTAGAAATAAATATGTGGATAAATATTTTTTGCTCATGGGTAAGTCAAGCCAATATAATAAAAATATCAATCCTACCAAAATTTATTTATTTCTTCAGTACTATACCAATGAAACTACAAAATAATTTTTATAGAGCTTAAAAAATAATAAAATTTATCTTGAAAGACAAAGGGTCAAGAATGTTAAGGAAATCAATGAAAAAAATGTAAGGAAGGTGGCTTAGCAGTATCAGATCTCAAACTGTATAACAAAGTGGTAATCATCAAAAGCAATCTGATACTGGCTAAGAAATAGAGCAGTGGATCAGTGGGGTAGTTTAGGTACACAGTACACAGTAGTAAATGGCCATAGTAATGTAACATTTGACAAACCCAAAGATCCAAGATTTTGAAATAAGAAACCACTCTGACAAAAATTTCTGGGAGAACTAGAAAGCAGTTTGGCAGAAACTAGGCACAGACAAACATCTCATACCATATACCAAGATATGGTCAAAGTAAGTACATGATTTAGGCAAAAAAGAGTGGCATCACAAGCAAATTAGGGCAGCATGGAATATTTTTTCCTTTCAGACTTATGCATGAGGTAAAATTTATGACCTAATAAGAGACAGAAAGCATTATGAGATATAAAGTAGGCAATTTGGATGACATCAAATTTAAAAGTTTTGCACAAACAAAACTGATACAGTCAAGATTGGAAGGAAAGCAGGAAACTGGGGAAAATTTTTTACAAGTTTCTTTGATAAAGGCTTTATTTCTCAGAGAACTGAGTCAAATTTCTAAGAATGCAATATGTTTCCTAATTGATAAATGGCCAAAGGATACGAATAAGAAGTTTTCTGAAGAAATCAAAGCTATCTATAGTTATGTGAAAAAATTCTCTAAATTGCTTTTGACTAGAGAAATGCAAATTAAAATAACTCTGAGGTACTACCTCCTACTTATCAGACTGGATAATATGATAGAAAAGGAAAATGTCAAATGTTGGAACAAATGTTGAAAAATAGGGACACTGACACACAGTTGGTGGAATTGTGAACTGATCTAACCACTCAGGAAAGCAATTTGGAACTATGCCCAAAAAACTATGAAACTATGCATGCCCTTTGATCCAGAAATATCTCTACTAGCCCTGTACTCTAAAGAGATCAAATAAAAAGGATGCAAAAACATTAATAGCAGCTCTTTTTGTGTTGGGAAAGAATTGGACTTTGAGGAAATGCTCATCAGTTGGAGAATGGCTGAACAAGTTGTGGTATTTTATTGTGATGGAATACTATTTTACTATAAGAAATAATGAGCAGGATGGTTTCAGAAAAAAATCTGGGAAGACATTCATGGACTGATGCAAAGTGAGATGAGTAGAACTAGGAGAATATTGTACACAGTAACAGCAATGTTGTATGATGATCAACTGTGAATAACTCAGCTATTCTCAGCAATACAATAATCCAAGACAATTCCAAAGGACTTATAATGAAAAATGAAAAATCCACAGAAAGAACTGATGGATTCTGAATAGAGAGTGAGGTATATTTTATTTACACATTATTATTCTTGTTTTTTGTTTGTTTTGTGTTTTCTTTTGCAACATGGCTGATATGGAAATGTTTTACATTATTTCACATGAATAATCTATATCAAATTTCTTGCCTTCTGAAGGACTGAAGAGGAGGGAGAGAATTTCAAACTCAAAATTTAAAAAAGAAAACATTAAAAATTTTAATTTAAATTTAATTGAGAATAATAAAATAAAAAAATTTTTTAAAGGGTTATTATCTAGGATTGGATGTTGTCCTTCAAATTATCTCTATTTCTCTCAATTGTTTTCAAATTTCTTTTTCTCGTATTCAACCTCTGACCTACTTCACTAGTCTAAACATCTGTATGAGTTTCTTCTTAATAAACTCAATTCTACTCTTATTCTTTTACAACCTTCTACTACAGTGTTCATTCCAAAACATACCCCTTCCTTCTGAACTGACTTTCCCAACTTCATTTTAGTCCATGGGAAAGTCCTTTTAGTCCTTTGCAATCTGTTTTCCCCAAATGTTGTGGGCATACCCAAATATGCCTTGTTTTCCACTTCCCATCTGCAGCTCTGCTTGGTTTTAACTTCACAAAACATGATGCTCCGTTCAGGATAAGGAGGTCACAGAAATTCTCATCATCCTGCTGCCAACTCAGCTTTGAATATTCAATATGTTCACAACTCCCACAACTTTCTCTCCTCTCTGATTAGAGGGCTGGAGGGTAGAACACTAAATTCCTCCCCAAACGTTCCTTTATAGAGGGTTCTTTCAGCAGGATTTTTCAGCTAATTCTCCACTTTCCATCTGCAGCTTTGCTTGGCTGCAATACCATGATGCAGCTGCTCCTGATACTCTCTGGTGTCTCTTCCTGTACCCCCCTTTCAGGGGTGTGTGTGTGTGTGTGTGTGTGTGTGTGTGTGTGTGTGTGTGTGTGTGTGTGTGTGTTTGCATGTATCATATTCTTCCATTACATTGTAAGTTCTTTTTGGGGGGGACGTCTTTCTTTTTCTTACAATATTAAATAATGAATAAATAATTGGGGAGAGCCAGGCTTTTTTTCCCCCTTTTTCCTGTTTCCTCATTCAAAGTGCAGTCTTTCAAGGAGATCTCTGACCTTCCTCCAAAATTTACCTACACCATTTTATCTAGGTAGAGTTGTTGCCCTACCCAACCAGAAAAACTTTATAAATAAAATATATTCTGGGTGAATTCCAGACCATTGTGTTCTACTCAGGCTTGGGTGCGTGGTAGATTCTTTGTCTAGACTACTCAAGGCTGGAGGTAGTCTGGGAGTTAGAGTGACATAATCAGTCATGTCCCCCAGCAGTCCCTCATTAGAATAAGTCTACCTCTCATTATAATGTTCATTCTTTTCATTAATTGTTAACTAATCAGAGTTGATTACTGTCTTTTGGGAACATTCACTCTTCCAAGGGCATATAAGCACCAAGATGTTGCCATGATCTATCTTTGGCATCTGAGAGTGCTACTGACCCCTTTTATTAATTATTCAATAGCAATAATTAATAAAATGATTAATCATCCAGAAATTATGTCTCTTAAACTTTTATACATCAAAGCACAGCACCGGCACACAGCAGGTGCTTAATAAATGCTTATTGTATTTGTATTGTATTATTTTGTATGGTATTGTGTTGCTTTACTTTACTCTTTCAGAACCTCTTAGTAATCATTTTGTCTCAAGGTTCCATTCATTTCCACCTCATCAATTAATCTCTCCAAGATGTTGAGAGTCATGTTCAGGATACAATATTGACATTTTGATTCCTCCACGTTTAGAAAAATAAAATTATCATTAAGATAAGAGAATCAATTATTTATTACTCAGCTGTTAGAAAGAGGGAGAAAAGGAGCAAGAGAGAGTCAGAGAGAATCTGAGATAGACAGAGATAGGCAGAGACAAAGACAGAAACAAAGAACACTTAGTGGATATCTAGATAATTGGTACCCGCCCCCCATCACTACCATGCTTTTGTGCTACGTTTTGGATCTATTTCCTGAATTTGTTGTCTGTTTCTGAAATCTTGCAGACAACTTAAATAACTTCATTCCAGAATTAGGCAAGATCTTGAAGAGTATTTCTTTGTTCCTAAGTAGAGGAAAGAGGGAAATTCCTCTAGAATTAATTCTTAAAGGACTTATCATCCCTCCCAAATTTACCAGTAGCAAACAAATTGTCCTATGGATGGTTAAAACAGAACTAAATTATGTAGAGAACTATTGCATTTCATTGAGGACCACTTTCAGAATTCTCTTCTAAAAAACCTCTTTAGTAGCTCTTTGAGAAATATTATAATCAGGATGGATACATTTGTTTTGAACCCACCTCCATTGTGGCAGGGATGGAGGTTCTATGGGATGAAAAAGGAACATTCTCTGCTCCCATACTTAAAGTGACTGCCCTAGAGTTTTTGAATTGTATAGTCTGCATTTGTTTCTTTCTTTTTTAAAAAATGAAGTTAACCATCTACATCCCGAGGATTGATCATGGTATTTCAGACACTTTGAAATTAATGATAATGGGACAAAAGATGTTAGGGATGGTAACCTCAGTTTTAAATGGCTATTTTGTATATAGTTTGTTATACTTAAATATTTAAAAAATCAGAATTATATATAATTTTAGTGATAAAAATCCCACTGATTATATTAACAAAATTCTATTGAGAGATCATGAAAGAAGAGACAATGGAATAAGGATTGAAGTAACATTAAAATTGATCAACTACAGAGTTACAAATGTTAGTCTGAACTAATTCAATATTTATTTAAATCCAGAAATTGACAAAGTTGATGAAATGAAAGATAGTCACGGTGTTACTTGATATTGAGTGATTCAAATGTGTAGAAAATGCATACAATAAACTGTTTTATGGAAGGACACCTACTGCACACCTTTGCAAAGTTAAGGGTCCCCAGCCTCACAGATATCTATCACTTTGAAGAACAGTGAGCACAGATGATGTGAGAACTGTCCAGCTGAAGGGAACTTAGAGGCATCTGGATAGTGCAGATGTCCTCACGAAATCATGTCCCTTTCTACATAAATCTAAATGTAGTCAATATTTTGAACTCTTTATAAAACTACACCTGTGTCATTTATCTTTATTGTGAATTGGATTGAATTGAACTCAACCAATATTTGTGAAGTGCCTACTATGTGCAAAGCATTACAATAAGTGCTGGGGATACAGTGATATAAATGGAACTTGAGCCTGAATAATGTTTACTTGTTCTTTTTGATTTGTTTGTAATCTAGGTTCTGATTCTGCTTCCTCTCTGGCTGCTCTCTTCTGCTTATGTTGTATGATGTTGAGAATAAACTGCTCAATTTATAGCCAAAAAGACCTGGGTAACTGTGTAGCACAGTGGATAGAGTGTGGGTCCTCAAAGTCAGGAAGACTCATCTTTCTGAATTCAAATCTGACCTCAGGCTGTGTGACCCTGGGCAAGTCACTTAACCCTGTTTGACTCAGTTTCTCATTTGGAGAAGGAAATGGTAAACCACTCTAATATCTTTGCCAAGAAAACCCCAAATGCGGTCATGAAAAGTTGGACAGGACTGAAAGGACTGAACAATGAAGATATAGGTTCAAATCCTTCCTGAAACACCTGTTCTCTGAGTCTTATTTTCCTCATCTATAAAATTATAGGATTAGACTTGGTGACCTCTGTGGTCCTTTTCAGCTCTTGGTCTCCAGAACTCAGTAATCTACTTCCTGTAACCTAAAATGAAGTTGACTTCACTACAGGTTTATAGGATACTACTAGTTCTAAGTTTTTAGGCCATCCCATTTATCAGTTTCTATGTAGAGAGGATTCAAAATCCCTCATGGAGTTTCCTTAGCTTTAGTTGATATCATGACTTTGAAAGAATACAATAGCATCTTGAGTGAGAAAATTTAATTTTTGCAAAAAAAAAAATCCCAAGTCTTTTTCACTTAAAAAAAAAGAGCTTAAGGAATGCTTCCATAGCAAAAACATTTTTCCCCATCTGGTCACAAAATGAAAAGATAGTTTTGTGTGTACAATTTTGTGATGCTAAAGTAGAAAAAACCACGTGAGTTTACTAGTGGCCTATGGCATATTCTTAAATTTTATGCTGTTGTCTGACTTTGCCCCAGGGAGAAAGATTCATTAATTTGGGTTTGAAATACTTCCCCAAGCATTATCAGTGACAGGATTTCACCAACAGTTACTGAGTTAGCCAATAGAAAACTCACAGCAACAATGCAGCTGGTCATTTCTAATCAGTGTTATACATTGGTCCAATAATAGTAGGAGGTTCTCATATGAAGCTGAGTCAAATGAGATGAGATGAAAAGAGAAGAATGTGGACAGTACGTGCTAGCTAAGATAGACTATTAGAGCTGTATCCAGTACATCTGGAATTAATTTTAGTTGCAAATTTCCCTCAGGGAGAGAACGCCAAATGGGAAAAGTTTCTTCTAAATGAAACAAGCCATTCAAGAAAACCAGCATGTAATATTATCTCAGTTATAGAAATCAGTTTTCCCCCAATCTTTCTCAGTCACATAGGGAAAGTGAGGATCATCTGATAAGACTGTCTCCATGTTTTATTAGCACTGTCAAATTGTTGAGAGAAATGGAGGAAAGGTCCCATAATTTTGAATTGTCCCATTGGGACGAATTTTGGGGAGGGGGTAGATAAGAGTTACATAGAATGGGCTGCCATGGATAAGTTATGAACTACATTGTGGAAGGTAATAGCCATATCAATAAGATCATATTCCAAAGGAACATAAGTGAAGTACAGTGGAAAGACCACTAAATTTAGAGCCAGAAGAGCTGGGTCCAAATCTCAATTATTCTATTCCTAATCTGTATGATCTTGAGTAAGTGACTTAATCTCTTTTCTCTGATTCTTAATTGCCTTATCAGAAAAGTAAGGAAGTTGAACTAGACATGAAAAGTTCTTCAAATGCTAAATATAAATCTATTATAAGCATCCTGTGACTGGATCTTTTGATTAATCCAAACTTTTTATTGTCTCCTTCTACTACAAAGTAGTAGAAGAGGATATGACTCTATAAATACAAAAAGAAAAATAGCACTTTTCCTCAAGAAGCCTACATTTAACTGGGAGTGGTATAGTATATAAACAAGTACATATATATGTGAGCATTTGGGGAGGGTTTGGATATTAACAACTAAGGGGTACAGGAAGGGTTTTCTGTAGGAGCTAAGCTTTGAATGAAGGTGGCAAGTTTGTAAAGAGGGAAACATTTTCTTACTGGCAAGGGGGACAGCTTGTGCAAATGCAGAGATGGGAGATAGATGGCCCAATTTGAGAAAAAAAGCAAGGAGAGAATTATAGATAGACTGTATAGTGAGTGAAAGGCAGAAATTTGCAGTGACCCTGGGTGGGTTGGCTGGAGCCAGACTGTGATAGGCTTTAAATCTCAAGCTGATGGGTTTACAATTTTCCCTAGTGGTAATAATGCAAGCCTTTTACATGAAGCAAAAAGGCATTAGTTGTTTTCTTTTAAAATTTAGTAATATTCCAGAAATGTGTTGGCACACATTAGTCTACCATGGCTTTTTTCAGCCCACAGTACTTGCAGAAAAATAGCAATTGACACTAATTAATACTAATTATTCAAACTAGTATTATTCTTTTGGTTTACCTGATCTTACCAACATGTGATGTACTATCCAAATATTTGTTTGAAGAAGAGTGAATTTTCCAGCTCTAACAAATACAACTTTCTCAACTACATTTTTTCCTCATGTTAGGAAGAGGAGGGGGCAGAGGTAAGAGATGATCTATGAATATTCAGGTGTTAGCTCTTAGGGCAAATGTTAAACTTCTTTATAGGTTTGCTGTTTCACTATGATTTATGTTAGTACTCCTTTCTTAGTTTTGTTATATTGAATATCAGCTATACTGGAAAGATTATAATTGTCAGTATTGCTATGGTTCAATACAGCAACTGTGATCAGAAAGGAGGGTAATAGTTGTAAAGACTTACATATTCCAAGATAATCCTGGAACAGATGAAGAGTTGTTTTCAACTCCAGACAAAGTGAGACATGAAAAAAAAATCATTCCTCTTCTAGATTCTACAGAGACATTTGGATGACTCAAATAGCATCAATGGATGAAAATGGGCATATCCTTCTGGGGTATTCATAAATATAATTATCCAGGAATCTGCATTTTAGAAATTCCAAATGTTCATTGAATGTCATGTTGATCAAGCTTAATGTTTCATCTTGATTTCTGACTATATCTTGTACAGTGTTGAGTTATAAAAGTCTGTGGACAGTGATGTAATTGCAAGAATATGCAATGACAGCAATCTGATGGCTATTCTCACACCATTGAGTTGATTTCTTTATTCCTTTTCTCCATGCTACCAAGTGATAATGAAGTTGAGATCCCACCTACCTCTCTTATTTTTTGTCTGTTGAAAACTGTAACCTTAATTCATGTCTCCTCTTTAAAATGCACACACACACACACACACACACACACACACACACATTCAATACATTGAAAATCTGACTCACAAAGCAACCAAAAATGAGAGGATGATTCTTTGTTTTGTAACAAAGAAAGAGAATATGATGTAATGCAGGGTTTATTTCATTTGAAAAGAGAAAATCTGGGGTATCTGGCTCCATTGGCTATTTCCACTGGAGGCAATCATTTAACCTCTTTGGTCCTAATTTTCTCCATTTGTAAAATGGGGATCATAATACTTGCAATCTCTAGCTCATGGAATTGATGTGGGAATAATTTAAGTGTGAAACACTATTATGTGTACATGTGAACTATCATCAGTTTTTTAAATCAAACTAAGTACAGAGTGAAGAAATTTTTCTGGAGATGATACAATGTTTAAAGCTTTGAAGGATGTTTTTTTGCAAGAAACCCTGGGAGAAGAAGATTCCCAAAGAATAGAAGGATGATGTGTGGGGATTAAAATTATCCAACCTAGAATAAAAGAGGCTGAGGCAGAGCTCTGAGTCAATGACACTTTATTAAAGGGTCCATGGTTCCCTCTAATGAAGTGGACCTCAGATCTTCCTCCTGATCTGAGATACCCCTTTCTTCCAGGACTTTATATTTATAGAGTTTGATGCCTATGTATACAAAAGATGCATAGTAAAATACAGAATTTATTGGTTGATATACCTTGATCTTGAGGGACAAAAGTGACATATTAGCAGAGGGGTCACAGATTGGGTGAAGCATGGGACATCTCTAATACGTTGTCATAAGATGGTCATAAGATAGTGACTTGCTCATGTTGGACAAAAGAGAATGGTGCAGAGGTACAAAAATAAATTGGAGGACTTTCCATGTAGTTGAGTCACCTCTGCCACACTGGGCTAGTTAACCATGACAAGGAAAAAAGGGTGGAGGACCTGTAGTTGGCTTCCTATGATTAAACAAGTGATCTTATGATCTGCAGCTCACAGTTCTGGGGCCTAATATACAGAACTTATAATCACTACCCCTATGGAATCATATCAAATTGATTGATACTAATTGGAATAGCATAGGGGTCTAAATGACTTATTTCTCACAGATGGATATTATTAATATCCTTGTAGCAGCTTGGTAACATCCCCAAACAATGTAACATATCTTCTCCCCCACAAAGCTTCTCTGGCTTCAAGTATTCTAGGTCCACAGTCATGAAAAACCATAGATGCTAAGGTCCAACCATTGACACCAGCCTATTTGCTTTTCCTCACGACTGTCTTGGTGCCTTCACGTGGCCTTTACTTCATGGATGGAGTGCTCTCCCTCCTGTCTCTGCCTCATAGTTTTCTTGGCTTCCTACAAGATTGAGCACAAATTAGCCTTCCTCCAGGAGGACTTTTCTGGTTCCCTTAGCTGCTGATGGCTTTTCCTCAGAGATTATCTTTCATCAATGCTGCTTATATTTTGCATGTACTTGTTTATTTTCATGTCTGTCTCATTGATTAGAATGTAAGTTCCTTGGGGTTAGGGTCTGATTTTGTCTTTCTTTGTATGCTTAGCACTTAGTATTATGCCTGGCACACGGTAAGTGCTCAATAAATGTTTGCTGACTGACTTACTGATTAACACTAGATATACATGGTTTTTAATACAAACATCTATAAGTTAATACCATTGGTGTAATTTTTTTTTCTAGGCAATGGGGTTCAGTGACTTACCCAGGGGCACACAGCTAGTGAGTGTTATGTGTCTGAGGCCGGATTTGAACTCAGGTCCTCCTAATTCCAGGGCTGGTGCTCTATCCACTGCGCCACCTAGCTGCCCCATTGGTGTAATTCTTGATAACATCACATGCATGTACTAAAAATACTGGAGGCAGCTAGATGGCTTGGTGAATAGAGCACTAGGCCTGCAGTCAGGAAGATCTGAGTTCAAATCCGGCCTCAGATACTTACTACCCTGTGACTTTAGGCAAGTCACTTAACATCTATTTACCTTAATATATTGGAGAAGGAAATGACAAACCACTGTAGTATCTTTGCTGAGAAAACTCCGTGGACAATATTGGCATGCTGTCATACATGGAGTCATGAAAAGTTGAATACCACTAAACAACAAGTAAAAGTGTTACATTTTACCTCCATTAAGATTTCTGCTCAGTGTTCCTGGAGGACTTAGCAATTCATAGTTGAAATGATTAGAATATGGATGTCCTTATCTTCACAAGGTGTGGTTTGTGATGTCTTGATTATTGGCAAAGATTAATATCTCTGAAAGTTATTTATTTTCAAAGACTTACTTGGCTTATACTAGATTTTCTGAAGGAAACTACATACAGAGTCGTTTCCTCCACAACACCTTAGACACTATTGAAGTTCTACAGTTTGGTACAAAGAAAAAATCAACGTCACAAGTACCAGACAAGGAAGACGTAATTAGAAAGCAATTGTTCTGGAAAACATCTGGAGCTTTTACTGGATTGCTCACTAATTTTAATTCAGTATGTGACATAGCAGACAAAGAATTGTCTTAGGCAGCATTGAGAGAGGTATAGCTTTCAGGAAATGATAATCCCTCTGCTCTCTATCTCAATCAGACCACATCTGGAGCACTGGTTTGAGTTCTGGGCTTTAATAAGCTAAAGACTGTCCAGAAGAGAACAATCAACATTGTGTAGGTTCTGGAGTCTACATTTCATTTGAAGGAAATAGAGATGGTTAGACTAGAGAAGAGAAGACTATGAATATGAAATGATGGCTTTGTTCAAATATTTGAAGATGTCTCTCGAGCCAAAAGGATGAGACTTCTTCTGTTTGGACCAAGAGAGCAGAACCAGCTTAAGAGTCATCTAGCCCAATCTATATCTGAAACAGGAATCCTAGCCATAATATTAGAAACTTAAAAATATAGTTTCTTTTCCCTCCATGTCTCTGGTTTTATAACTGAACCTGAACTATTGACTGTGCAGATGGTTCTCAGGCTGTGAGCCACTCATTTGTATTAGGGGAAGTAACTTGTTCAGGGTACCTGGGGATCACTTGGTACATTACTTCCTCCACGCATTAAATAGTTCCATGTTTAGGACCATTTATTCCAGAGTCATTTACTTCCTTGGGTATCCAGACCTTATTGCACTCTGAGAAAGGAATTACTCTGTAAAGGTCTGAAATGGTAAATCAGTACGAGATGATCTCGAGCAAAGGTATAAGCAAGATAATGGGTTTATTTATCATTGGTGTGCCTTCAGATAGGCCATTAGGAGATGCTGATGCAATGAGATGCCATACTACCTCGATTCTCAAAATCAAGTACCACCCATATCCCTCTGCAGTTTGGAGCTGACTTTCATTATTTCCCATGCAGAAACTACCAGGTAGTTTTTTTTTTACAGATTCCCAGGTGTCAGTTCACTCATCTCAATAATCACCATATAAACAGGAACCTGCCAAAGTAGAGACATAGTCTCTGCTCATGGCTAGATTGATGATCAGTTTTACAGACTGGAGCTTCATTCATTTCTTTTTCTTCCTGTACTTTATAGTTTGGAGAAGGGAGATGAATAAAATTAGGGAAACCAAAGTGAAAACTGGAAGATGGGCCAAGTTCTTCAGGAGAAAAGAAAATGATGAGTGCTGATTTTAAGTGCCATATGAAGAAATGTGAAGTACATATTTAAAATACAAAGTTCATGGAGCTGGTCCTAAGAAGTTTCCAGGAACTTGTACCAAAAGGCATTTGTTTATACTCAGAGAAGGCTAAACACTGTATTAGGTTCTTCCTCACTCCTTTGGTATCAGAGTAACATGTTTATTTTATGTATTTTTGTTAGCTTGAAAAATCTGCTATTTGTTACAGGGAAAGTAAAGAAAAAAGAAAGCTCTAAATCACTAATCAATCAAATAGTCCTTTATTAAGGGCCTGTTTTGTGCTCTGTTCCAGGTGCTGTGCCAAGTCCTGAGAGATACAATATAAATATGACATGGTCCTTGTCCTCAAGGAACTTACAGATTCTAAAGTACAGAAAACCTATACCTATATAGATGTAAACAATAAAACATATAAAGTAGATTCAAGAGGTAGCTAGGTGGTGCAGTGGATAGAGTACCAGCCCTGGAGTCAGGAGGACCTGAGTTCAAATCCAGCCTCATACACATAACACTCACTAGCTGTGTGGCTCTGGGCAAGTTACTTAACCCCAAGTGCCTCACCAATAAATAAATAAATGAATTGAATGAATGAATGAATGATTGAATGTATAAACAAACAAGCAGACAAACAAATAAATAAAGCAACTACAAGGTAATCTTGGAAGGAAAGGAAATATCAGCTGTAGGGACCATGAATGTCCTTATGTAGAAGGAGATACTAGAGCTAAGTGTTCAGGGTGTATGTGTATGTGTGTGTATGTACATATATATATATATATATATATATATATATATATATATATATATACATATATATATATATACATATATATATATATATATATATGTGTGTGTGTGTGTGTGTGTGTGTGTGTGTGTTAAGCTTTGACAAAGGAAGATTTGCTGTGAAGCAATAGCAAGAACAAATAGGCAAACATTTGATGTCAACATTTCAGAGGCATACTCTCCCTGTACCACCTCAGCCTGTGGGGATTGGGCTCACTCTTAACATTCTTTCTATATAACATTGGTCCTACCAGGTTCACCTCCAAATTCAGTGCAGTATAACTGCCTGATAAGTCCTCATCTCAGCTATTACTGGGTTGGGTCCTAAAAATCGTTCCTTATTCCTAGAGGCATTAATGCTGAGTTGGCTGTTTTCTTAGACCTACTCTATATGGAATTTTTTGATACTTACAGAGTCAGAGTATCCAATCCCTTCACTTAAAATGTTGCTATTGTTTGTCCTTCATTCTTGAAAAGGATCATGACATTAGGAAGATGATGCCAAGACTTGCAAGTGAATTGGATTGAAGTGAGGGAGGGCTGTGCAAAGTCACCAGCCTTACTCTCTCTTCCTGAGCCATCTGGGTCCAGTAGCAAGATATAGATCAGGATGACTGGAGTTGGCCTCAGATGCAGTTGGAGATCCTGGCCTTTTTAAGCTGAAGTCTTTCCTAGTTCTCATTTTGACTGAGGCAATGCCCATTCAGTGATTAAGGCTAGGAAAGATATAAGCCAAGTAATGGCCTCTTTTACCTAATAAAAAATCAGTCTGGGAGGGGAAGACCCTCAGGGTTTCTAGCCAAAAAAGAAATAATTACTGTTTCATTCACTCTGAGCCATCAGAGCTCAAAGAATGACAACTAAGTGAGGCTTCAGCTGAGACCTATTGTTGGCCAAGCAATGAGAACCAGAGGGAACTGGGTTTAAGGCATGGTCTTTAAGAAGTAAATCTAGCCCATAAACCCCAAAATATCTTGCTAGGTTTAAACCAACAAATTTTCATTCCCTTGGGCAAAGCATCCATAGATAAGGGTATGATATCTTATGTGGACAGAGGGAAAGGAGGGAAGGGAAGGGAAGGGAAGGGAAGGAAGGAAGGAAGGAAGGAAGGAAGGAAGGAAGGAAGGAAGGAAGGAAGGGAGGGAAGGAGGGAGGGAGGAGTTGCATGGGTCCCTAGTGGGACAGCTTAGACTATTCACAGGTTGTTGTTTGTCCTTCATTCTCAAAGAGGACTTTGACATCAAGAAGATGATGCCATGACTTACAAGTGAATTGGATTTAAGTGAGGGAGGGCTGTGCAAAGTCATCAGTCTCACTCTCTCCTCTGGAGCCATTTGGGTCCAGTGGCAATATATAGGTCAGGATGATGGGAGATGGCCACTTCACTTTGAAAGGAGAGAAATGAATGAAGAGGCAAAGATATAAGGCATGTTACAAAGGACTTCATGTTGGCCTTGTTGTTTGTCCTTTATTTTCAAAGAAATCCAGTGACATGATGTGTGACATCTTGACTTGTGCATGAGATAGATTTAGGCGAAACAGAATTGCATAAAATCATCAGCCTCACTCTCTCTTTCTGAGTCATTGAAGGCCAGCGGCAGGACAAAAGTCAAAATAACTGGCAATGGCCCAGGATGCAATGGATGATCTTGGTGTCTTTGATGCCTGACTAAACTATAAGCACCGAACAGAGCCTGCTTCAGCCACCTTCATGGCCTTCGGAACATATTGTTCTCATCATCCCATTCTACTGGGGAAAATCTTTACATGTTTGGGGTAGAAAACCCCTAACTCACTGACAAGTTTGAGGCCTATTGGTTTAGCTGGTTTAGCCTGTCTGCTGAGACAGTTTGCTGGGGAGTGATTGCTGTGCATGTTATTGCTTCTTGAAGCCACAAGTGAGAGTTGGGTGACAGGTGGACAGCAAAGGTAGATGAGCAGCCCTGAAAAGGGCTCAACAAGCTCTCATACCAGAGGTACTAATGCTCTGGGAGTACTCCATACACCCCATGTTGGCCTTAGAGGCCTTAGCAAGCCCAAGTCCTTTCTCCTTGTTTCTTATTGGACACCATCAATGGAGTCGCACTAAGAGAGAGAATCTGAAGAGTTGATTTGAATATTGAAGGAAACTAAAGATCCTCAGGGTGTGGGGAAGGTCATTTTAGTCATGGCAGACAGCCAGTGGAAAGATAAAGAGGTAGAAGGTGTATGGTTATGAGTGAGCAATTGATTACTAACAATGGGGACATAAGTACTTGCCTTTTTTCTAAGTAATATCAATAGATTTCCTAAAAATGAAATTTGGTTCATGTAATTTCTTTTGGAGTTCAGCATTCTAAGGGAGAGAGGGAAAATAAAGTAAACATATTTCCTAAGATAAGGAATTCTACATTGACTTTTGAAACAAATGTAGTTTTCTGAGAAAAATTAGTGGAGACAGCTGAACGGTGGGACTCCCTTTGAGATAATTTTGGGCAAATACATCTTAATTTGTTAAATTATTTTCATCCTCATGCCAAACTTTGCCCCCTACAGCATGCAGTGAGCTCCCAATAAATCAAATTTTGTCCTTGAATAATGATTCTTAGTCTCCAAGCAAACCTACAGAAATTACATATGCATTTCAGGGTTGCTATTTGGCTCACTGTGACTAGAGACATGCTAAACTATGAATTTTTAATGTCATGGATTATTAAAAACTCAAGTTTTGCCAATTCTTCCGGAAGTACTGTCAGATGTTGTGGGTTGGAGAAAGGTATAATGATATGAAAGAAGAAATAGGAAAAGTAGAAGGGACTGACTGAGAAAAAAGCTCTCTGTAGTTGATGTACACTTGTCTAGCATTCAATTTGAGGAAAATTCAAGGTTTCTCTTCAACAAGCAACATATACTAAAAACCCTGACATCTGGGCTATGTAGCTGACAAGTTTCTTGAGGTAAGATTAATTTTTTACTCCCCAGTTTTCTCTTACTAATGCTGCAGATTTTTAAGAGTTGATTTCTTCATTTGAAAACTAGGTTGGTGAGGTAGATAAGAGTGATGTGCTTAGCCATCTGGATCTGACTGTATGACCATAGGTAAGTCACTTAAATTCTCAGAGCCTCAGTTTTCTCATAAAAAGAAAAAATCAGGGCGAATAATAGCACTCACTTCACAGAATTGTTGGAAGGCTCAAATGAGATATTGTAGGTAAAGTCATTTTCAAGCCTTAAAGATCCATAGGAGACAACCTGGCACGATGGAAATGCCTAGGGCACTAGAATCAGAGGATCTGGGTTCAAATTCTTTTGCTAATGGTTACTACCTGTATAACTTTGGGTAAGTTATCTGTAAAATGAGGGTATTGGATTAGATGACCTCTGAGGTCATTCCTGGCTCTAGTTCTAAAGTAAGTCTATGATCCTAAGTGTGTTTTTTTTTGTTTATTGCACATATAAAATATGGAATATAGAAGGTAGTAATCTTATGTGTATTTTGTTTAATTCCTATATATACCTGCTTTCCTGCCAACTTTTTGGGATTCACATCTGCAGCTTCTCTCTCCATTTCTGAATTTCCTCCAAATAGTTTAAGAAAAACAAATAAACAAAACAACTCGTATATCTACTCATCTGTGAAGTGTAGCTATTTATTAATTATTTGGGAATGTTCAGGTATTTGTGACATTTATCTAGAAAACTATAGAAAAAAGAAACCAGTAATGTATTTCTTGACTGCATCATACACCTAGATCTCCTCTCATGGAAGACAATCTTGCATGGGAAGCTCAATCTTTCACCTGATATTATCAGTTACCAAAGGGTCTGGGTGTGGGGAAGCTTGTTCCAACAATCCAGAAACTACGACCGATCTATGGCTTGAAAAATCTTAGAAACTTTCCTGAGGTACAGCTTTTAAGTTACTTGCCTAGAGTCAAACAGCTAACAAAATGGCAGAATTAAGATTTGAACAGCTCTTCCTACTCAAAGTCCAGCCCTCTGCTTGCCACACCATGCCATTCCATGCCATACCATACTGCCCCCACTGACGACAGTTCAAATGGCATAACACCTCTCCTTATGCACAAAATTGTGGTTTACAGAGCAGAGAAATATAGCAGAAGTGTTATAAACCATTTCCTCCATCAATTAGAAATGAAGTAAAAATAAAATCTTTCTAAAATGATTATGTAAACTCAATGGGAAAATAGGATTTAATTATTTTAAAAAACAAACTTTGATTTAAAAAAAAACCTGCCAATTCAGCAGTATGCAATTACATCTGTACATGAAATATGCCATTATATGTCATTGCTACATGGAATGCCATGCCTAAAAGTATTCTCAGCTATGAAGGAGGTTTAGGATTTGTAAGATTTGAGTATTATAATAGAGATTTTTTTTTTGTAATTGATGTCAGGAGAGTTCTTGTTAATCTTTAACTGCTAAAGATGTGATAAAACTATTTTAGGAAAGCTTTTCAAACATGAGATGAAAAGGATGATATAGAAGAATACTTAAATAGTAACTTCTTGATCTTTGTCTACCTCAGTTTCCTCATCTGCAAAATGAGGATAATTGTAGGATTATTATGTGGTAAAAGGAGATAATACTTATAAAGTGCTTTGCAGTCCTCAAAATGCTTTATAAATACTTTTCTCCTGCTCCTTTTCCTACTACTATCTCTTATCATAGGCTGTTCTGGAAGAATGGTCCGGGAAGGGGGAATGATAGGGACAGGCTGGAGGAATGAAATAATCTGAACAAAATAAAAATAAAGGTCTGCAAAAGGAGGCAAACATGACTCAGAGGAAAGAGTGCTGCTCTAGATGAGAATTATAGGATGGAATTCCACCCTTACTATTTGCTAGCTATGTGATGTTGGGCTAAGCCCAGTGATATTCTGGAACCAGCTCCTACAAGCTTATAAGAACCAATTCTTAAATTATCAGTGTGAACATTTATATTTCAGAAATCAGTAAGTGTTGTAAATTTTCAAAAAATATTATTTTTGCTAATTATCTAGAATTAAGAAAGTAATTATGGATATGTTAATAATTCAGGTTAAATTAAAGCAGCTCACGTGTACAGGTGTTTTCTTTTCCAGAGGATCAGTTGATAGACATTTCCAGCACACTCCTGCCTAACCCTCTGTTGGCTTCTTCATAAAATCACAGCTAATCTCCAATTGAATAACTGTCAACTAAACAGCTACTTAAAATAATAACTGTTTTTGAACAAATTTAAAAAACAAACAGAAAATTATAAGACAAACTTAGGCAACAATCCTCACTTCTGCTCTTATTCTAGTGTTGTTCAGTCTTTTCAGTTGTGTTCAACTCTTTGTGATGCCCTTTGGGGTTTTCTTGGCAAAGATGCTAGAGTAGTTTGCCATTCCCTTTTCTAGCTCATTTTATAGATGAGGAAACTGAGGCAAACAAGGTTAACTGACTTGCCCAGGATCACACAGCTAGTACTTGAGGTCAGATTTGAATTCAGGAAGATGAGACTTTCTGACTTGAGACCCAGCACTCTATCCACTGTGTCACCTAGCTGCCCAGTAAATTGCTTACCTGGGTTTAAATCTGAGCAACAGGAGACTTCTGCTGAACTCAGTCACTGATTCTGCTGATTCACAGTTATAGAACTGTAGGCTCTGTAAACCTGTCCTTTGGATTGGGGATTCCTCTTCAGGCTTCAGACTGGTCTAGAGGTTAGAGCTGAGACCCCACTGTGTGGTGTCACTGCTACTGCTTGCTTCTGAACTTGTTCTCTCCTCAAACTGCAGGTGGGATGGGTGGGTAGTAGCTGCAGTTGAGTGCCCCTCATTAATTTTACTCTGGATCTGTGATTCAGAATAGATAGTAGGCAACAAAGCCCTAGTATGGGTCCCTTGATATGAATCCAGGACCCCTTCTTGCCCTGGCTTACAGCCTTTCATTCTCCATGCTGTATGTTCCTCAGTAGACCCTGTCTCCAACATTCTCAGACCTTTCTATCTCCCATGCTAACCCTGGACTGGAAAAAATTACTCATTTTTGTTTTTCTTTGATTTTGCTATCAGGGTTTGGTCTGGTATATTTTCTAGTTTTCTATTTCTGTTCTGAGGATTTTTTTTTTTGGTGGGGTTGGGGGTGGGGCTAGAGAGAAGCTCTTCACTGCACTGCTTCTTGCTACTCAGCCATCTTGGCTGCTTATCACATTCTTTCTTGTACCATAGTTATTCACATATCTTGTTTTCTTCTACTGTATTATAGGCTCCTTGAGCACAGGGTTTCTGGGTTTTTTTTCCTTTCACCTCTCTTTATGAGCCCTAATGTTTAGCATGGTGCCTATTACTAATAACACAGGAGGAAGTGTGGTTAAGGAGGTTGAGGGTTGGGCTCAGAGTCAAGAAATTTTGCCTCTGGCACACACTGGCTACACAATTGCTGCTCTAGACAACTCTCTATGACTGTAAGTTGAGGAGAATATGCCAACCTACATTAGTAAATGGAATTTCCTTACCCAGGTGTTCCCTATATTAATGAAAGTAAAAGTCTAGTTATGCCTAAGAATAGTAATAACTTTTTTTTTAGCACTTCAGACTTTGAAAAGCCCAGTGTCATACAAACACAGGAATAGATTCTCATCTTCAAACCCCAACCCTATGGCTAAATCTAGTATGCCATCCTTCTATCAGTCAATAAACAATAATTTATTAACCGCATGGATGCTTAGCAAATGTTTATTGAAATGAATTATCAAATTTAATGGAGAAAAAACATTGAACTCTTTAATTGAGAGATTATATTCAGTTTCAGTATAGGTAATAACAAAGTAAGTAGATGTAGAAGAAGTTATATTTCAACAAAAAAAGAGAGGAAACTTCCAATAGAAAGAAAGACGTTCACAAATCCCTGGTTCCTAGTATCATCAATGCTCACATAAATGTACAAATTTGGGTTGGACAATAACCAATTTGTCCTGTTTACCATTACTAACCTGTTTACTTTCATTTCCTTTCATCTATAAAAATATATGCCACAGGAGATAAGGCTAAGACCTATGAATAACCCAATAACTGATAGGTATTTCTAAATAATGAGAACAAAATACATAATGGGAGTGAATAAACAATAGAATGGATCGGTGTCCAGTTAGTGAGCATTTTCACATCTTGCTGGTACATGGAGAAAACAATCAAACTGTAACCTCCTCCCCTTTTTCCTCTCTGAAGCATTTCTAATCAGAAGCATTAATATGAATTTATTTAAAGAAAAAAATCTTCTTCACATATTGCCAGCATGATGGTGGTCTTCAAATGGCATATTTGAGAAACCACTAAAAAGACAAAAATGAATTTCATTTGCTGAAAGCCTGAGGGCATTCAAAAACATTTACTAAATAAGCTGAATGAATGGGAGGAGGAGAGGAAACAATTTTCTGTATCACCAAAATCCACTTGCACAGTAAAAAAAGATCGTTTTTTGATTATCTTCACCATTCTTATTTATTTTCTTTCTATCTCTTTTTCTTAGTGGAATTTCTTTTCCTACTGAACCTAAACACATGTACTATTAGGGTCAATCACATTTCTGTTGTTATACTTGCACATCATGATCATCATCACCCCAAAACTAGCATTTCTATTTGTGAAATATTATGTTTAGTTATGATTTAAAACCCAAATCAATCTTTCTAACTTGGGAAAGCTTCCATCAGTGTTATTCTGCTTATTGACTCCCAAACAATGATGCAGATATCTTTCTCCAGCTTTTTACAAGTCTGTTCACATGCTTTCTGCGTTGCACCAAATTTTCTAGTGCAGAATAATATTGTCAACAGGTTCTTTTAAAATGTGAATTTCCCCTCATTGTACTTTAGTCTTCTCTTGGTGCAATCTCTGGCCTCCTGCATAGTCCTTCCTACTGCTATCCATAAACTGCACTTCAAAATACTTTGCCCAGCAGTTTGTCTAAAGCCTGAAATCCCATCAGACATGTATGCCTTCAACTCAAGGTTTAATCACTATTGAAATATAACTACCTCCAGTTGGCATTAACCAGAAATTCCTTACCAGTCATTTACACTTCTTATGATTAAATTTATAGAGGCATTAAAATTTGTTTGAAATCAGGAAGATGAGTCCAAATCCACTTTTGACACAAATGTAATGTATTACCTAACCTCTGTGGACCTTAAGCAACTCCCTAAGTTTTACCTACTACAATTAGAGTCAGAAGAGCTAGGATCAAATCTGAGTTCTGGCATTTTCAAATGGTGTGACCTTGGGTAAGGAAGGCCTTTATCCTCTCTAGGCCTCAGTTTCCTCAGGGGTAAAATGCAGTCTTTGACTAAATCAACCCAAAGCTCCCTTCCAGCTCTATTATGCCTATGATCTCTTAAACACCCCAACCCTAAATCTATAATTATATAAATGGTCTTATTTTTCCCAAGCAATAAAGAAGCATCCCTACTAGCAGCTTTCTGCTCATGATGATACCAGGGTTTATTAAATGTTTTGTCAAAATTAGGTATTGACAGAAGATGAGGAACAGAAGGAAATGAAAGTTTGGACACATTTAGTTAAAACTTGATCTCCCTCACACTTTTATCTGGGGTTAGGTGTGATTGCAATCTAACATACTGGAATCTTTTTTTGCTGTTCATTATAGACATTACAAGTGTAATCATATGGCTTTCATATGTCCAGAGAATAAGCAAGATGGAGTAATACCAATTTGTTGTGATGGAGACATTGAATAACAGATTCTCACATTATGGAAAGAAGATATTTCAAACAGTAGAATTTGTACTAAGACATATGGAATAGCACAAACAATATCGAATTTAGGGTCAGAGTATCTAGGTCAGGGCTTGTACTTTGCTGCCTCCTACTTCATTAGCCTTGGACAAATCCATTAACCTCACTGGCCTCTGATTTTTTCATTGACAAAGTTAAGTTAGAGTATTGCTCTCTTGGTTCTATGATTGTCCAGGTAAGGCTACAAATAGAACTGTTAAAAAAGATAGTATATGTATATGTGTGTATACACACACATATATGTATATGTGTGTATACATACACATATATGTATAGTATATATACATATATGCATATAATATGTGTATATATGTGATATTATATATAGTATGCATTTTATAATTAGGGAGTATTTGACACTTTATGGTGCCTACCCCTCAAGAAATGCAAAAAAGAAATATTTATACAGGACTTCAAAATTTGTATCTCCATCTAGTGGCAACTGAGTGAAGCAACACTTTGGTTTTAAAGCTATTTATCATGACTGATTTTTTGTAGTTTAGTAAAGGGAAATAAAATAAGAGAGCTAGAGTTCAATTGACTTTTATCATCAACCATTCTTACAATTTAAACTAAAATGAGCAAATGAAGAACAGTTAGGAACAATTGCTATGATGAGAAAGTTAAAGAGACTTAC
Source organism: Phascolarctos cinereus (assembly GCF_003287225.1). NCBI lineage: Eukaryota > Metazoa > Chordata > Mammalia > Diprotodontia > Phascolarctidae > Phascolarctos > Phascolarctos cinereus. The sequence continues at coordinate 105,161,196 of NW_027555625.1, forward strand.
ATATGATGAAAAATAAAAATGATGCATGGTAGAATTACCTGATTTTAAACCATTTGCTATATCAGATGCTATCACAAAAGGTATTACATCTATTATTATTTTCTTTCTTTTTTTTGGATAAAGAAGTTCAAAATGGATTTGATCATATTTCTGCCCTAATGCGTCCTTCCTCCAAATATCTTTATGTTTGAAGAGGTCACTAGTCTTCCTAGTCATCCAGATTTACAACTTTGGAAGCATCTTTAACTCTTCCTTCTCCTTCTTCTCCCCATATCCAATCAGGTGAAAAATGTAATCATTTTCACGGTTCACACGTCTTGCATCTGTTTCCTTTTCTCTATTCATACAATTCTTTTCTTGGTTCAAACACTCATTTCCTCTCTGTCTACAGAACTAACTTCATAACTGATCTTGTTGGTCCCAGTCTTTTTTCATCCCTAATTCATTTTCCAAACATCCGCCAAATTTATATTCCTAATACAAAGATGCGAGCAAATCATTCTCCCTATAGAAATTTCCAGGGGCTTCCTATTGCCTCTGGGATAAAATATACAATACTTAGAATATCATTTAATGTTCTCTATAACATGGCTCCTACTTGTTTTTCTATTCCTTTCATATCATTCTCTTCTACCCACTCTCTGTTCCCAGAAAACTGTTAATTATTTACTCAAGCAATCAATCAAGAAGACTGTATTAAGTAAATCCTAGGTATATAAGGCAAAAGGAAAAGTATTTCCTTTGCCAAGGAGCGTATATTTTAATGGGGGAAACAGATATCAATAAATACACACAAATAATTATAGGGTAGAAGAAAAATAAAGTTAGAGGGAGTGGTACTAATGTTCAGAGCAATAGAAAAGACATCTTGGAGGAGATGGCAGTTGAGTTAAGGGAATCCAGGGATTCTTTGAGTTTGGCATTGATGGGGAGAACATTCCAGGCATGGGGAACAGGTACAGGATATAATGTATGAAGTACAGTCTAATGTGTGAGGAACAGCTACTGGATCCTTCATGATTTGGTCAATGAGGACATGGAGGAGAGTAAGAAGAATGGAAAGGGAGGAAAGGTTCAGGTTGTGAAGAACTTTAAATGGCAAACAAAAGATTCAATATTTCATCCTAGATACAATAAGGAGCCACAGGAGTTTCCTGAGTTAGGTGGGAGGGTATAATATGGTCAAAATTATGCTTTAAGAAAATCACTGTGTCAACTGAGTGCCTAATTTGCTGGCCTGAATGGCGGCTGTATAATTAGAAAGAAGGTCATGCATGTGAGAGATGTAAATGTAAAAAAAAAAGATTTTGCAACAGATTGGGTGTGTAGGATGAGTAATCTTCCAAGTCACTCAGGCCTATAAGGTTACAGCGAGATTGTGGTATTCTCAACTCTATTAGGGAAGTTAGGAAGAAGGCTGCTTTAGAGAAATATAATGAGACTTGTAAAAGAACTTGTGTTCTACTTTTGAGTTTGAGATATGCATGAGAATCAATTTCAAAACATCCAAAAAGAAGTTGGTTGTAGAAACGTAGAACTCAGGAAAGAGAATGGTATCTTACATTCATCTGCATAAATAACTTAAGCGATAAGATCTGATAGATCACTAATTGAACGGGCACAGGGAGAAAACAGAAGAGGGCCCAGAAGAGAGATGGGAGCCACATAAAGTTAGTAAACATGAAATGGATGAAAATTTAGCAAGAAAGACTAGGGAGCATCATATAAGTTGGATGAGAATCAGGAGAAAGCAAAGGCATGAGGAGAGGAGACAAAGTATCACTCTTATCCATTTTGTGTGGAGAATTCATGGAACAGGATGCAGATTGAGAAGAGGCCATTAGCTTCTGTGATTAAGATATCATTGCTAATTTTGGAGAGAACTATTTCATTTTAACATTGATGTCAGAAGTCAGAGTGCATCTCAGGTACCACCTATCAGATTGGCTAATATGACAGAAAGGGAAAATGATAAATGTTGGAGGTGATGTGGAAAAATTGGAGTTTTGAACTGATCCAACCATTCTGGAGAGCAATGTGGAACTATTTTGAGAAGGCTATAAAACTGTGCATACCCTTTGACCCAGCAATACCAATGCTAGGTCTATATCTCAAAGAGATGAAGTAAAAAGAAAATGATCTCTATGTACAAAAAACATTTATAGCGACTCTTTTTTTTTTTGTGGTGGCAAAGAACAATGATCAACTGTGAATGATTTAGCTTTTCTTAGCAATACAATGATCCAAGATAATTCCAATGAATTGTGATGATGTTATCCACCTCCAGAGAAAGAAGTGAGAGAAAGTCTGAATAGAGATGAAAGCATACTTTTTAAAATTTTTTTTGATCTATTTTATTTTGCAACATGGCTAATATGGAAATGTGTTTTGAATGATTGCACATGCATAATCTATATCAAATTAATTACTGTCTAAGGAGGGGGAGAAATTTGCAACTCAATTAAAAAAATGCTAAAGATTGTTTCTACATGTAATTGAAAAAAATAAAGTATTAAAAAAAGAGTGCATAACATTTAAAAATCTACTAATCTCCCACTTTGCACAAATTGTCTACCATATATTAATACCTATTAGTTGAAGACATGAGCCAAGCCTCATCAGCTTTCACCATAATTGCTTTGAGTATTTGAAAAATGGAAAGAGATTTGTCTGGAGTTATTTTGTTTGTTTGTTTTTAATTAGATAATAGGAAAAATCCATGAATATTATGTAATTTGAGCCTGTCATATTGCAGATAAGGAAACTGAGGCACAGTTAGATCAAGGGACTTGCTCTAAGTCACGAAGTTAGTAAATGACAGAACCAAGATTCAAACCATTTCTTCTAACTCCAAATTCCATGTTCCTTCTACAATGCCATAACTATTTATATGCTTTCTTTATAATAAAGATTATATTTTAGTGAAATGCTAGTGGGTAAAGGGGGAAGAAATACACTAAAATTATATTTGGGAAAGGGAAGACCTCTTCCTTTTTAAATTTTTTTAGTTACGAAAATCACATATCAAACTTAAGAAGAATTAAGAAACCATTAGTAGGCAAGCAGATGGAGCATATGTAACTGGTCCTTTCACTTTTTCTGAGATATTTCAAGAATGAACTAGTATAAAAGTTTACTACAGTCTTTGGTTTAGAGCAGGAGTTCTTAATCTTGGGTCTATGAACTTATTTTGTAAGCTATTTTGATAACTTTATTTCAATATAATTAGCTTCCCTTGTAACCCTATGAATTTTATGCATTTAAAAACATGGTTCTAAGAAGGGATCCAAAAACCTCACCACACAGCCAAAGGGGACCATGACACAAAACAGGGTAAGAACCCTTGGCTTAAGAAAAAGAGCCAGATCTCTCTTCTTTGTATAAATTTTTCAAATGTGTAGGAGAAAATAAGGTATCTGTATTTCAAAGAGATTGCTGGAGTTCAAAGTGTGGAGACAGCAAATTATGCATTGATTCAAAGATGTATAATGTTCTTCACGTCATGTGTAAAGTGTTTTTTAGGCATCATTATACCAACATAGGGAAATAAAGAATGGATACCTTTTCCTTCTTTGGTATATGAAGAAACAAAGAGAAAATGGAGATAATAATATCACTTATTGCTCTTATTGTGTTGATAAAATGAGATATTTGTAAAGCATTGGTCAAACTTCAAAGTACTATGTAAATGCCATTACTACCACCACTAACACCATCACCACCACCATCATTACTACTACTACTATAACTACAACAACAACAATTACTACTGCTACTGCTACTACTATTACCGGGAAAATGATAGGAAGGACAGCTATAACTAGTAACACAGCCAGGTCTTTTCTCCATGGTATTGAAATTTAGAGGGCACTGCTACCATGCAGTAGGTAATATGTCATTACTTAAATAACAAAAAAAGCTAGGTAATAAGAGCCACCACTACCCAAACCACAAGCCATGAATGACTCTTTCTGGTCCAGTGTAGTTCTGCTCCTTATTCTGACATCAACCTCCCATTCAGTCCTATGGTGTTCTTGTGTCTCAACAGCTTGATGCCCAGGGCCTTCTGTCTCCTCACATCATAACTTCTTAGCATTTTTCCCAAGACAGATTTTGTTTCCTTAGAAATAATATCTCACCTTAGTGTTTATTCCCTTGCCCTGGGCATATTTTCTTTTGTGCTCATCCTAGGTAACTAGAATTTTAGTTACCACCCTGGGAAATAAGAAAGAAATTAAACACTGTATCTTTAAGTTCATTATAGATGATAAAGGTAAAATTGGACATCACTTTGGCAGCTTAGTGGATATTAGATTGGAGTAAGGAAAGACAAGAGGTAGAGAGACCAATTAGATGGCAATTTCTATAGTTCATGTGAGGGGTCATGAAATAGGGTGGTACTAGAAGAGATGTTTTGAAGACAGAAATGATGATTTGAGATACACCCCAGATTTGAATAGCACACTTTTCAAAGGTTTGAGAAGCGATAACTAGGATTACATTGTCTAAAATTCAAATGGTCATGGGATTTAGAAATAGAAAGGGTCTTAGAGAAAAAATAATACTGAATTGAATGGAGCCATCTAATCTGACCTAGCCTTTCCAATTTTACAGAAAAGGAAAATGAAACCTTGAAAGGTGTAATGACTTATCATGGTCAGAAGGAAAGGAGCTGAGCTGGGATTCAACAGAGGAAGTGAACCTATGAAAAATAGGAATGCTCTTGTTGATAAAATATTAATGAGATAAGCACAAATGATTCCAAGAAGAAAGAAAAGCAGGAGATGCCTAATAAGAGAAATGTAAATTCATAGAAAATTCATCCATCAGCTTGGATTTTAAGAAGACATGTACAAGTAATTCAAAAGAATTTCATGATGTTTTAAAAACAGTTTTAAGAGCACTAAAAGTCAAAAGAAATTGCTGAGGATAAATTCTAAATGCAACAAAGGACATTTAGAGCTTTACTGGGGGTCATGTAGAATCAGAGTGTGGCAGAGAAAATGAACACTCAAATCCTCTTAGGGGACTTGAAAATCATGAGTGTGGAGGGGAATGTAATAGACCTGGCCCTAAGAGAATGGGGCCAAAGTCAATCATGTTTCAATAAGATCACCAATTTAGAGGTGATGGCCTTTGAAGTCATCTAAATCAACACCTCGTTTTACAAGGGTATTTATAGGTGAGGAGATGAGGAGACTTGCCTAAAGTAACAGAGGTCTTAAAAGAGCCAAGATTTGAACCTAGCTTCTCTGATGCCAAAGTCTAGCATTCTTTCCGTTGTATTAATCTCTCAAAAGATCAAAGAGGATAGGTAAGTCTTGAGTGGTAAGTGTGTGTGTGTGTGTGTGTGTGTGTGTGTGTGTGTGTGTATGTGTGTGTGTATTGAATGATTAAAATAGATGATTGAGAAGAAGAAAAAAATTAACTAAGTGAATTTTAATTTAGTTTTAATTTTTAATTTGCTTTTCTCCATTGAGGAGACAGATATGTGCTCTGGGAAGAATGGGACAAAAATGGTTAATGGGAAGTAAAAAACTTGATGTTAAGCAAGTACGTAGTTGTCCTCAATAAATTCAAACCACCAGTCCTGGGCAAATTATTTCCCAGGGCACTAAAAGAGCTGGCGGATATGATTGCTCAGCAGCTGTCAATTATTATTTTTTTAAAATATGTGGAGATTGAGGGAGGTACTTTAGAATGACCTTAAAATTTTTATAAAAGCAAGGAGTGGATTGTTTTTTAGCTATAGACTAATGAGTCTGATTCTACTTCTTCATGAAACTTGAGTAAATTATTAAATAGATCATTTGTGAATATTTAGAAAAGGAAACAATGATAACAAAGAGCCACCATGACTTCACCAATAGAACCAAAAAAGTCACTGAACTTCTTGATTCTCTTTGGATCTAGAGAGACCACAAAAAATAAGTGACATTTATTAGGTCTTAAGGTTTGTCAAGCACATTATCTCCTTTTAGCCTCACAATAACTCTGGGGTAGTCTCTTGGGGGTGCGCTGAGCAATCCCTCGTGATGATATGACTTACCCCTTGTGTAAGTCAAAGATATTTTGAATAAAAATTGAAAAAAAAAGTTTACATTAATTGGCAATGTACCAAGTGGCTGGTATTATTGTAAATCAAAATCAATACCAATGTTATTATTCCATTTGACATGGAAGAAAACTGATGCTTGAGAGAGTTTAAGTGATTTGAGTAGGGTCAAGTTGACAAGCACCTGTTAAATACCTGCTATGTAGCAGACACTGTGCCGAGAGCTGGATATGAAGCCACAACTGCAGGACTCCAATTCTAATACGCCAAACAAAAAAAGAGGAAGGCCCCATATACAATGAAAACATTCACAGCAGCATATTTTATGATAGCAAAAATATATAAACAAAGTGGATGCCTATTAGTTTGGGAAATGGTTCAACAAACTGTGGTTCGTGAAAGTAATGAAATAATATTGAGCTTCACAAAATGCCAATTATGAGAAATTTATGGGGCAAATATCATAGAAAGACTTGTATGAACTGACACAGAGTGAAGAAAGTACTGTACCAGGATTAATTGAGATAATATTTGTAAAGTGCTGAGTGGATTGTCAGCTTAAAAGTGTGGATTAAGGGAACTGAGAATTTTGTTTGGGGAAGAGAAGCCTTTAGGGATACATGAGAGTTGTCTTGAAGTATTTGAAGAGTGGTTATGTAGAACAGGTATTAGTTTCTTCCTTTCTTTTTCTTGGCCTGAGTTTGGATGTTACAAATAGGCATATTTAGCATCAATGTAAGGCGGAAAACAAACAAACCCCAAACACCCTTTCTAGCCATTTGTACTACCCCAGAGTGGAGTGGCAAGTCATCGTATCAAGACCAAATGATTATTTCTTGAATGTGCTCTAGAGAATATTCTTGGGTGGCTTTTGAGGGAATTTTTCAATTGAGCTTCTGGGATTCTCCATTGCTGGATATGTTTGTAGACAAGCTGGAAGGAGGATGTGTGCGATCCTAAAATGTCCCTGTGCACAGATGTAACACAGGATATAATCCTGTATTTGTTTAGTGTCCAACAGCTTTCCCTTTAATGGAAGAAAAATGCTCAGAGGACCCAGCTGGGTTGGACTCATCAGTCATAAGTACTTGCATCTCTAGAAGAAGCACCACATATATCCATAAGATTTCATTCATCTGGGCAAGGACTGAGTATTTAAAACAAGTGCAAACATATTTCAACTTCAGTTAGCAAATGTACTTGTTTATGCTATTCTTTAGTTGACTGTGTCACACCAGGAGATAATGTCTGGAGTTACCTCTACTTTCAGAGGCAGCCCATTCTACTTTGGGGTAACTCTAATAGGTATAGTTTTCCTGACATCAGTGAAGCTAAAACCTACAACTCCAACTCTTTTCTCCTATTTGTGTTCTCTGAAGTCAAGGAGAATAAATCTGATTTCCTTACCAGATGATAATTCTCCACATAAAAGAAGAAAGTTTTTTTTTTAAATAGATGAGCTATTTTATATCTTTCCCACATCCTTTACTTGAGAAATTGGTGTTTTGAACCCACTAATAGTCAAATAAACAACCATTTATTGTGTCTGTTATATGTCAGGTACTACTCTAAATTCAGGAGAAATGAAGAAAGGGAAACGAAACAAAACAAACAAAACTAAAAACAAAACTGAAAACAAACAGAAAACAACCAAACAACAACAAAAACCAGTCCCTACTCTAAAGGAACTTACAACCCACATGCAAACCACTGTGTACAAACAAGATATCTACAGGATAAATTGGAGAAAATTTCAGGTGGAAGGTGCTAAGGAAAACTAGGAAAGACCTCTTAAATAATGTGGACTGGGGAGCTAGGTGGCACAATGGATAGGGGACCAGCCTTGAATTTAGGAGGACCTGAGTTCAAATCCATGCAACTTAACATTTAACTAGCTATGTGACCCTGGGCAAGTCATTTAACCTGATTGCTTGGGGTGGGGGTGGGAGGAAGAATACAAGAATAAGGCTCAAAGGAAGGCAGAGGGTGGAGATATATTTATTACTATTAAATTCACTAAGAGAATACTCCTTTTATCCTTCTTGTTGTCCACATCTCTTCCCCCACCAAGGTGTTCTGCATTCAATTCCCTTAGTGTTAGCAACATTCATGTGTCCACTTCTCTGAGGCCCTTGCTTTAACTTATCTCTTAGAAAGTAATAATGCAAAGAGTTTAGGTTTAGAGTCAGAGGATTTGGGTCCCGTTTTTTTATTCTAATAATTACTACCTGTGTGACCTTGGTGACTTTAGTCACTTATGCCCTCTGGACTTCAATTTCCTCATCTGTAAAATCTGGGAGTTGGATAAGATGCCTTCTAAGATCCATTCTAATTTTAAATTTATGATCCTGTCATCCTGTGGACACAAACCCCTTACAATTGCTTTCATCCTCTACTCTCACTCTGTACTCCTGTCCCCACCTCCACCAAGTGTTTATCAGTTTAAGAGATCATTTTTTACAAGAATGATTTCATTTTACTGCAGCATTTTCTAAAACCTAATGGAATGAATTAAGTAAAGGTAGTATAAGGAGTCCTTTGATTAGTTTCATGAGCTTACTGGGTAGTGAGCCTCTCTTTAGGACTGTGATTGTATCTTTCTGTGGAGGATGTGAGGAGTGCTTTATGGCACAGTAGATAGAGTGTCAGGCCTGGTGTCAAGAAGACCTGAGTTCAAATATGGCCTCAGACACTTATTAGCTGTGTGATCTTGGGCAACTCACTTAAACCTGTTTGACTCAGTGTCTCTAACTGTAAAATGAGATGGAGAAGGAAATGGCAAACCACTCCAGTATCTTTCCCAAGAAAACTTCAAATAGGGTCAGGAAGAGTAAGACACAACTGAAAAATGACTGAAGAACAACAGTGGAGGATCTGGACATATTTATAAGAATCTTTAAGAGGTTTGGGGTATATGACTTGGGGAATACCCATTAAGACCTCACGGATGAAAAGGCTATCTCCTTAAATCTAAGATGTTGGGGATGAAATTATTGTCTTGGGTTGTTATCCATAAATTGGCAATGCACTGCTTGTCTCAAACTATTGTAAATTGTAGCCAACCTTCCTCTTCCCCCCCTTTGAGCTTATCAAATAGAGGTCAGCAGCACAGATCCGATGACAAAGAGGTTGCTTGTTTAGCAATCCAAAATATCTTTCTTTTCTGGAGGAGATAATTTCTTCAGAGTAGTATCATAAACTTGAATACCTTCATGTATCTCTGGGGGAAAGACCAGTATTCACTATAATGTTTGGCCCAATGGCCAAGTTGTTCTGGTAACTCCAAGTTTTTTTTTTCACTCTTGTGGTCATTCAAAGCCTAATGTAGCACTATTAATTATGAGAAATGCCCAGGCCCTGGGGGCAGGGAGGAATAGAGATATGGGATTCACCAAAATAGTGAAGAGAATCATATTGATCGTTTGTGGGCTACTGTGATTCCTTAATGTTTTGCTTATATTCTTTATGCTGAACAACAAAGACTATCCTATACTTTTTTTTTTACCACATATGCATTGCTATGTAAATATTTTATATTAGCTGTGGGGTCTCTTTATTTATATCTATGAAGACTTAGGCATGAGTCATATTCCAGATCTATTTTAAGATTTTCCAGAAGGAACTCTGGGTATGGGCACAATAATTCAATGAGACAAATATTTTTTAGTGGGGGGGAGAGAAGAGAAACTAGACCCAGGATTGGACCCAATACATATAAACTAGAGCTTGATGTGATGGGCTATGAGTTAAGACGGAATTTTATAATATGCATAATAGAATAAAACAATAGTCAATGGGAGAGCTATTTTTCACTCTGGGTGCCTTCTCGACATCCCTCAAATTAAACTACCACTCCTACTACCTATTCATATGGCTGGCTCTGTCTGTAGATGGCATTTGGCTTTATTCCTTCCTAAGTACAGTTTTCTCCAACAGCAGAATTTAATCTATAGCAGTTTCTCAGTTGACATTTGGCTTTCAGGATAGCATTGCTTGCAGTGCATTTCTTCTCTCAGATCAATCACCATTGTCTCCAAACTTTTAAACCAAATACGTCCTTAGAAATTCTAAAAGCATGGTTAGCTTTGTCTTCCTTCCCTTCTCCTTCTAATTCCTTCTCTTCATTGAATATGTGAATGGACTTGGGATCATTTTTTGAGAGAGCTCTACTTAAAAGTTTCGTTGTCAGTATTAGCAGACAAGTAGCACATGGAGAATAGAGAATTTTTGGATTAGTTTTAGAACCGCAAGGGACTTCAAGGGACTGCTAGATTGCTGGTCTCACTCAACATTTTGGTCCTGAAGTGATACAAAAATGACTTTGTATTAGTATACCTGAACTAAGCTCACTGATAAATTCACTATTTTTAGGCTTTTTGATATATTTATTTACCAGTAATACTTCCATAGCCTTGTTGCTGAAATTTCCTCTCCTTTGTCCAGATTTAATCTATCTTTCATATAGTCAATTCTAGTTTTCCCCCTTCTTCCCAAATATTTTAGGGAGGTACTTGGATAAACTGGAGAGTTTTTGGAGTGGAGAAAACAGGATGATGGAGAGCCTCAAATCATGACAAATGAGGATCAGCTGAAGGTATGGGGATGCTTATTCCATAGAAGAGAGGGAGAAAATGGTACCTGCCGTTGACTATCTGAGGAACAGTCATATAGGACACAGATTTGTCTTATATATTTTTTTTAACCCTGTAGGGAAGTTGCAAAGAGACAGATTTAAGAAACTCTTTCTAACAATGAGAGCTATCCAAAAATAGAATGGTATGCATGAGGACGTAGTGGGAGATACATAGACATATAGAGTCCTATCAGCTATAGAGTTTTTTTTGGGACCCAAAAGGACACTATCAGTCTTTATCTGGTTAAAACTGGAGATTGAAAGGAGGAGGAGGAGAAAATGACATCTGTGGCTTCCTTCCAGGAAGACCTACAGGAGTCAAGCTGGAGAACAATGCTTGTTGTCATCATTTTTTGTGACCAAGCAAGAAATCCAGAAAGCTACTCCTAATGGCATCTGCTGCAAGCAACAAGAAACTATAGTGGGAGTTATGTGTTTAATGGTGACTGTGAATTTATATAGATCTTTGGGATAGAACTGCTTCTTAGAAGTTTAAATTCTCCTCATCACTTCCCCCATCCTATTTTGTTTTTCTCAATCCTCAAATTCAACTTTCATTGTTTAATAGTGTTAGCTATTCTTGTAAGTTCAGAGTATGCAGGGTCTATGAGCCAAAAGAGCGAGAAAATCCCAAAAGGTATATCTGGGTTCAGAGTGCCATATTAGTCTATAACATAAAGACTATAGTTAATAACACCAACAACAGCATCAACTAGCATCTATGTAGCATTTTAGGATTTGCAATGCACCTTACAAATATTATCTCAGTTTATCAATCATACCAACCTTTAGAGGTAGAGATTGTTACTATGCTCATTTTATAGATAAGGAAACAGGTAGCGATTAAATGACTTACCCAGGGTCAGACAGTTCAGAAGTGTCTGACTCAGAATTTAAACTCAGGTCTTTCTGACTCCAGGTCCTACTCTGTCTACTGTTCCATAATCTTTTTTTTTTTTTTTACCATAAGGCTATTATCAGTACTCCCAGCTCCCCATGATCACTCCCTTGTTTCTAACTGCCTGTAACTCTTATTATTTATATTCTATGCTTTGACATTTGATGACATCCACAACTTGACAAATAAAGGAAAGGTTTTCTGTGTGGTGAATATGTGCTTCAACTCTCCAAAGACAAGAAGCCTCTTGAGTGCAGCGGCGTGTTTTATATTTTTTCTGTATATTCAGGCCACGTCTCACAATGCTTAGCACATACTGTTGACAGTCCACAAACAACTGTATTCTACAGATGAGGTATCCAAACTGAGATTCAGTAACCCAAAGATAGATCATGCAGAATGCCAGCATTACATATTATATTTTTATTTTAATTTAAAAAATACCCGATAAATAGGTTTAAAAAAAATTTTTTTTAATCTTTTGCTGGGCAATGGGGTTAAGTGACTTGCCCAGGGTCACACAGCTAGTAAGTGTTATGTGTCTGAGGTCAGATTTGAACTCAGGTCCTCCTGACTTCAGGGCCCGTGCTATATCCACTGCGCCATCTAGCTGCCCTGATAAATAGTTTTTTTTAAGATCAAGTTTAATTTCTTTTAATACTTCCCCCTTTCTCCTATGCCCATAAAGTGTATCCATCTATCTAGTTTCAACCTCCTCATTTTACAGATGAAGGAACTGAAGCCTAGGGTTACATAGGGAATAAATGTCACAGCATGAGAATCCAGGATGAGTGAGTGAATGGTCTTTCCAAGTCTCCCATGCAGCCTCTCTAGAACTAAAAAGCATACTAACAATCCCTTTTACAGAATATATTGTATTTTTCTCAGTACCAATATCTACAGAAACCATTCCTGTACTACTATAGTATTCTATGATCATTTTCTTTCTGACCTTATACAGTAGCAAAGTGCTAACTTATAAAATATATGCTGAGGATCTGTGATTTCTAGGAGGTACAGTGGATAGAGCCCTGGATCTGGAGTCAGCAAGATTTGATTTCGAGTACTGTCTCAGACAACTTCCTACCTGTGACCCTTGGTAAGTCACTTAACCCGTGCCTGACTCAGTTTCCTCATTCTATAAATAAGGAGTTTGGAATATATGGTCTCTAAGGTCTTTTCCACCTTGAAATCTGTGATCCTAGATAGATAACCTTTGCACCAGTAATAATAGTTCCTACCAGTGACTTGGTTTGGGGTTGTTGGAAACTCTGAAATGTCAGGGTACAAGCAGAATTGCCTCAATGAATTCACACACTTAAATAGCCTTCCATTTAAGTGGCAAAGTTTATTGTAATGTCAATAGAAGCTGAATAGACATGAAGTTACAAGTCAACCTGCAAACTAATGAGGATGAGGCTGATGTTTATATACAAAAGAGACAATGAAAGGATCTGTGCGGGATTAAGGAGTGGTAAGTAGTCTGAGGTGGGCCAGGTGAAACAGTGTCAAGTCAGAATGTCAAATAAGCTAATTAGGTGATCTAGGTAGGCTAGGTAGGCCAGGTGCCAGTGATCTGAGCTGCTGAAATGTATGGGAAAATTAAGGGACTGGGTTGCTTTCACAGACATGGTCTTTTCTTTTTAGGGGTCCAAGTCCCATCACCCCATGAATATCTGTAAAGCACTTTAATGCTAGCTGTTGCTGCTGGCTGTTATTCTTCAGAGTATGGAACTGGAATAATTTCCAGTGTTGGAACTCATTCCACCTCTCCTCCAAAGTAGATCTCAATCCATTTTGGACTGGGTAGTTTCACCATAGGGCCAGAGTTCTTAACCTTTTCTTATTTGTGTTGTGGAGCTCTTTGGAAGTCTGGTGAAAGCAATAAATCTCTTTTCAGTATAACCAGTTTTAAATAACTAAGGAAACACTAAATTTCAGTTAGAGGTTAGTGAAAATAAAGGCGTAATTTTTCCACATCCAGTTCACGGACTGCCTAGAATCTGTTCACATACCTCATTTAATGAGGTTAAGACCCCTAAAGTAGTCTGAGGCACAAAATGATTAAGTGACTCCCTGACTCCAAGTCCAGAATGCTATCCACTATGATAAACTGCCATTAAATTGTATAGTATATATTGCCTTGTGTTGTCTTTGTTTCATGGGTTTTTGATTGTGTCTCTTCAACTGGCTAGTTAGCTCCTTAGGACCCAAGTCAGGCATTGTGTCATACTTCAATATTTTATGGAATACATAGTACAGAGTCAACCACATAGCAGGTGCTCAAATGCTTGCTAATTGACCTTAGGAAACTTGAAACCTGTCTTGCCTCGAAGCAAGGCACCTTACCTCCAGGATCACACTCACTGCCTGCTATAAGGTTAAAACCTGAAATATTGAGTCTCTTTCAACATCCATCCTTTATATTTCACTGTGGATGGTTTATTGCAATAAATAAAGAGATGGAACATTCAATTGACAGAGGAGAAACCTCTGTTTATTGACAGAAATAAAATGTGCCTTGTCATTGGTGTTGATATCACATATTAACTGCCCTGGCTGTGCAACACAGGCACCCTGGCACCATGTGCTCTACATGTTGATGTGATCTCCCTGAACTGGCAGGCAGCCTGAGCTAAGATGTTTGTAAAGGTGTGCTTAGTTGGCCTTTTTCTTTTTCAGACATGGAAACTAAATGTCTCCATCTAAATGCATATCATTAAATTATTTATTCAGGATCTCTGGCTGATACAAAGCCCACTGTCTGATATCCAGATACTCTATTGATGGGGCTATTTGGGTGCTCTCTCTCTCTGTCTCTCTGACTCTCTGTCTTTGTCTCTCTCTGAGTGTGTAGCAGGGAGTGGACTCTCTCTACCTTGGAACTTTTCAGTTCGTAGAGTATTAGTTAGCAGAGCAGTAAGCTTCTAACAACTTGAAGTGCCTTTCTCTGAACTATAAAGGATCAGAGAAAATAAATGTGATGCCTCCAATTTTTATGCTGATATGGACCTTAGGTTTTCCGTACTCACACAATTTTCAGTGAAAGAGGTCACAGTTAATGTCATGATGATAACCACACATCAGCAGCTTCATTCAGAAGAGCTAAGGAGTACACAGTAGGAGAAGGTGATCAACATGCCTACCTGGCAGAGAAATTAAGAAGGATGAGAATAGAGAAAAGGACATTAGATTTAGCAAATTGAAAGGTCACCCATAACTCTTGAGGGAACAGTTTCCCTTGAAGAATGAGGTTAGAAGTCAGATTATATAGGATGTTGTAAAGAATGAAAAGAAAGGAAGTAGATGTACCATGTGTGTCAAGGAGGTTAGGTAAGAAGGAAAGAAGTGTAGAATGATAGCAGAGATGGTAGTATTAAGTGAGAGGGTTTTTCTAATTTTTATTTATTTATTTATTTGTTTGTTTTTAACACGCAGGAGACATGGGTATGTTTTCAGTCAGTAGGAAAGGAGTCAGTAGAAAGAAAGAGAATAAAAATTAAGAGAAAGATTGGGGATGATAATATGGGTAACTTCTTGGAGGAAAAAAGGTGAGAGGATAAACTTCTTTTAAGGAAGCACATGTAGAAGTTCCCATCAACTTTAGTTTCCTCAAGTTATGGTGGGTACTATCTTTTCTATTCTTTCTTTTTCCTTAGTACCTAGGATAGAATTCTGTAAGCAAAGGTGTTTCAAAAATATGTAGTGGTTGAACAAGCATAAATAAGTTACATCAAGAGGAAAAATCACAGACCTTTGTTTCATGTAGGCTACTTAGAACAACACTATGTAGACTACCTATATTGATAGGATATTATGTTACTTGAAGCCTTGAATTCCATAGACACAATAAATGTGGTTATATCAAAATGAAATTTGGAAGAGTCATCTAATTTAGAAAAATAGTTACTTTTCAGCTAATTCAAGAGATGTTCCATATACAGGAATGAATATCCGCAAGGAGTAGAGATGACTTGGTAAGGATAGTCAGTTTGATTTTTTTTTTTGGAATGCTTATACATTTGTTCTAGAAAAAAAAGTCCACAAAAACTAACAATTGGACTAGGATTATCAAAATAGCATCTTTGTCACATGCCATGTCAGATGAGTATTCAGCCATACAAGGCCATGCTGAGGACTGTCTGACTGAACTCTAGAGATTATTTTAAATTGGCTATAAATTCAACGATTCTAAGACCTAGGGCCTGTTCACCTTGCTTACCCTTTTCTTTCTGGGTTTTCAAAATCTAGAGCTTCTGGGGAGAGATTTTTTTTTCTAGAAATATTCTGGGAAATGCATCTCAAACTCTGAAACTATTTTTCCCTCTGCCATTCAACCTCCAATAATGACTATATTAAACAAATTAATTTTGCCATTGGAACACCTTTTTCTCCAGTCCTCCAGACCATTATGCATGGTGTAGCTGAAAGGGGGGAACTTGTAACAGGAGGATACAACCAATGTCAATTCTCTGATGAACTATGTTGAAAAGAATATTCAGAAAGCTCCTAAAGTTCCTATTTAAATGATAATTGACAGCTTAAGAAAGACAGGTTGGATCTCTGGGTCTAGTAAAGAAGCTCACAGACAGAGAGATCATGTAATTCTGACTGAAAGGCATATTAAAGGGTTTGGTTAATGCAGAGAATACATTATGGGGTCTGATCATAAGCTTTATGCAAAAATTGGATTTTATAGATGAAAAGTAGAATCAGACAAAGTAATCTAGCCATCAGGGAAAGGACTTGACAGGACTTAGAGGTTTAGCTAGAAAGGGTTTGGGCTGTTGGGCATTCACATTTATTTTAAGTGACAGGAGAATGGGAGTAATTTAAATATTTGATATTGAGTTTTTTGTGATTTAAATGCCCATGATGTGATTTTAAAATTCAATTGTATTAAATTATCAGAAAAAGAATAAAAACCTCCATTAAGAACTCTAGAAATAGCTTGTACTGTCCTTTGAACAAACCCTATTATTAGAAAAGGGCTATGTTTATGTTCTTGGTTCTTGAAGAAGTAAACATATTTGAGAAAATCTCAGGCTATTACTGAACACAGATTAAAAATAAAAGCACTGGCATTTTGAGGGCTGTTAAGCCTGTTGGAAGATATATACATAGCTGAACTTTCCAAAATGAAATACTCAAACACTTCCATACTTTGTTACCAATTTTTAAGAATAAAAGGTAAAAAGTTTGTCCTAATTTCTGACAACTTTGATTTTTTTTACACTGAAACATTTCATGAAAGCCCTTTTCTTTTACTCTTCTGATATAGATTAGGTAAGCTATACACCCACTTCTCCTCTACTCATGAACATTTACCATGTAAAACCATCAATGAAGGAAAACAGAGCACACCAAAAGAGAATAAGATTTGCTTTCTTGTCTAGGATTTCTCTTAGCTTGCTTGGTCTTGTGGTAAGGCATTTCTTCCCATAAAGCTTTGTTTTCACTATCGTTGGTCAAAAAGATGGAATACTCATTCAGAGGGTAGAGGATGATGACAATAATGTAATCAACAGAAATAAACTCACAAATCCCTAAACACCAAGAACATAATGAGAAGAAAAGTTTTGTTTCAGAGATTATGCTGACTTTTTTTTTAAGTTATATTTTGATTATCAGGCATTTTTTTTGTTAATCCTTTCTTTTATCTTCCTGCTCCTTCCTCCACATTCCCCACTGTGGGAAAAATACAAAACCATTATGACAAATCAGACTAGTCAAACAAAACAAATCCCCACATCATTCATACTTAGAAATGTGTTTCATCCTGTATGTAGTCCAGCACCTTTCCATGATGTGGGCAGATTTCTTCATCATTGGTGCTCTGGTATTGGGTTGGAAACAGCAACAATGGAACTCTAGGGATAGGATTGGGCCCCTGGAGGCTGCCTGTTCACTCGGGCCTTTCCTTCCTTTTGCTTTTTTGGGCTCCTTTCAGATGGATGTTTCTCCACCTGGGAGGAACCCTTGCAGCACTTCCTAGTTGAAGTACTGGGAGATCTGGTTGCTGTAGAACACTGTGGTACTTGGTGGTTTTTTGAGCTGGTTTCTACTGGTTTCCTTGCCCTTACTGAGGCACTCAGGGATCCTGGTATTGATGTTTGCCTGCTCCACCACTTGCGGTTCAGGATCTTCCCCTGGTATTATGCTGATGTTTTTGAAGAAGGAATGGGCTTGATTAAGGAAAGCTTCTTGAAGGAAGTGAGTTCTGAGCTGTGATTTAAAAGGTAGTGATCTCAGTCCTAATCGATCTCACTTAGATTGAATACTAAATGTCAAAAAGCATTCGATATAAATACTTTGTAATTTGTGGAGAATATGGGATGTGGAAAGGGAGATAGAAGACTGTTTTGTAAATATTCTTTTAAAACTACATTAAGTTTTAAAAGTTACCTTGACCAGAGATAGCTATTCAACTAGCCTTGGCAATATCCTTGGCCTTCCTAATAGCACCTAAGTGCAAGCATGAATATTATTATTAATATCAAGTTGTAACAGGGATTTGAGGCAGGGCTTATCTTTAGCAATCCTTTGTCTTGGGTGCTCTTATTGAAGCCTTTTATTTAATGATTGGATTTCTTAGGTTACTTAAAACTTAGTTTGAATGTATCATCCAAAAGTTGTATTCCAATAAATCACTCTGAAATCCAGGTAATGCTGAATTCTTTAAGATTATGACTTGATATGGGAGCTCTCACAGTTTCTACTGACCTGGAAGCATTTGATTATAACCCCAGAGACAGTATGCTTTCTAAGAAACAATATTCTTAAATTTGAAAAGGCTCATTAGTGGCAGATTGACAATAAAAGTGTCACTTGGCATATTTGAACCTTTCTGGATAAAAACAAAGAAAAAACAAAAAAAAATGAGTCAGGAATTTAAGGATGGAGAATTACTAAGACCAGCCCTGTTTTACCCTTGTTAAGATTCTGGGTTGATCCTTGGTATATGTTGTTGCTATCTGGCAGAATTCTAACCAGGAAGAGCTAGGAAGTAATTGGTGTTAACAGAATAGCAAACTCAGAAAATTACAAGTTATAAAACCTAATACAAATGAACAACCTTTGATTTTTCAGGAATCAGATTAAAATACGAAATTGCCCTTAATTCTGTGTGGTCTGTTCCTGCTACCATAGTGACTATAACCAGAGATCAGAAAAGAGGAAAGAATAGGTTAATCACACATGTTAATGTAACTGTTAGTGGTCTGAATGGGAAATCTTTACCCATTGAATAATGATTTGACACATTATTGGAGAGATGGAATTATATATTTACTGATGTTCTCAGTATAAATGAAACAAGAAGACAAAAAAATTTCAGTTAAATAGAAGAGTAGCTCTAAGTGTTCTACTAAAAGGAGTTAGTAAAAGAGTCAGAAGAATTTATCATGGTCTCCACAGAAAAAGAAAAAAAAATAACAACAAAAAAGAAAATATGACATTTGGTCACTTTATTTAGTATACACATGATAAATGTAAGTAAAAAAAAAACCACCTAACATTATGATTAGTATAGCTTATGGGCCAATAATTAATTTAACAAAGAACATGACAAATTCTTCCCAACCAATTTAAAGAGCTAGGTAGTTAGATAGCTGGAAAAAGAAAAGGATAGATACATTTAAAAAGCCATATATCTCTTGATAATCAGGGAATTCATTACAAGGGTGAACCCACAAGAGGATGGAAAATATTGTTTAGGAGTATTAAATGAAAGAGGCCAAAGTTTCATAGATTTCTCAGAAGACAACTACATACAATCAATGTTTTCTTCAAACAGTGAATTGGAAGGCAACAGGCATGTTGATTACTAATCATCACTAAAGATCAAATTGACTTTATATTAATGAAAACAAACCAAATTGGCTATCTTTTGAATTGGCTTTTGTGTGCAATCCTATCTTTGACTAGATAGAACAAAGGTCACAATCTATATAAATTAGAAGAAAGAACAAAAATGAGAAAAAACTTCATCTAATTATGGTAGATCCAATGAAAAGTATTTGAATACAAATTTGACCCTGAAAATGAGAAATGGATAAAAATAGAAGAATAAATCTGTCACTGTTGCTAAGAGAAGTTTAAGAAGGACCAGGTGCATCAACCGATGCAATTTTTTTAGACATTTAAAACTTGAAAGTGCTTAGACATTTCTATTTCATACTTAATGACTTCTATATCATTGTTATGAATGATATAGCATTCTAAAGATTTTTAAAATAATGAAGGAAATGAAATATGTTGTTCTAGTTATGAGGATCAAAAACGTCAAAGGATTTATATGCTTAATAACTTTATATGTAGTTGTGAAGAAGAGGAGATGCTCTTACATTTATTTTATTGGATCATTTCTTTGTCCATGTTAGTCTTTCCCCCTTGTACCATCAGTTGAATTCATCAAACATATATGGAATCTTGTGAATAATGTATATATAGAGTAAAATAAAAATTTATTTTTGCATGTAGTTTCCACTATTTTACGCACTTATTCTTCTGTTTTTTTTTCATATATTAAGAATTTATGCTTTGGTTTTCATAAAAATATAGCTTTATTTGTATGCTTACTGATAAAATGTCTAGGAGATTCTGATGAACAGATTTTTAGAACTGATAACATTCCATTAGATTCATGTGATGGTTAACTTTGAGATAATAAACTCAGTGCTGTAAATGCTACAACTGAAATGTGTGAGGCATCATTTAATTCTAGTGACAATAAGTTCAGCAATGAAGTACCTTTTACTGCTAACAATGTAAAAGGTAATAAATAGGTAACAGTATCTTGTTGAATTCAAGTTCTCCACAAAGGAGATAAGGAGCCACATTGTGTGAAAGATTAAGATGAAATGGGTTGCTACTTCCTAAGAAATGTGAAAATGCTTGCAACAACTTAATTTTGTTGCACTTCTATCTGACCTGACTTCATGTTCTATACTATGAGAGAAAAGTTCCATTTTTTTTCTTTAAAATTTTTCTTTGGTGAACCAATATTTAGAAACATAAAAAAATGTACAAATTCTGAGGGTCAATGAGTCACAGTTATACAAACTGGTACACTGCATTAGATGAATTAGAAAATTATTTGGTCTTCTTGTTGTTCATGTCATGCAGTAGAAGAAACCCACTCACAAAAGTGTGTGGAATGACTTCTGGGGGGGTATCCTTTTTAAAATAAATCAATGCCAAAAAATCAACTCCCATATACAATGAGGTAATTTCACTTTGACCTGAAAACTGACAGAAAACACTATCTGTGTCAAGACAAGTTTTGTCTAGCATTCTTACTGTGAAAGCTTGTTATTGAAAATTGTCAGAAGATGTGTTCCTAATGTGTATGTATTTACACACACACACACACACACACACACACACACACACACATATATATATATATGTATATATATATACATATATATATACACACATACATGTATAGGTAATACATGTATGTGTATGTAATAACAGTTAATGAGCAATTATGACCTTTCAAGGTACAGTGTAAATTTGCTCAATGTATGCCAAAAGAGACAGACAAGTTTGCCCTGGAATTTTGGTTGGCAGGAGACACTGATAACAAATACTTGTCCAATAGATTCACTTACTTGGGAAAAGATAACACAAGAAGCAATAATGCTGTGTACCTATAGTTGTAGTGTGGAAGTTCATGAAAGTATTCGACAAAAGCTTCAATGTAACTTTGTAATTATTTTACATCCTTTGATCTTTCCTTGACACTTGTAAAGCAAAGGTTCAGCATAGTTGGGAATTCTTCATCCCAAACATAAGGAATTCCAGAAGTAAAAAAAAATATAAAAGACATGTGGGCCATTACATGAAACTCTGTGAAATATACAGAGAAGGTTATAGTGACACTGACTTCACACCATTGTCAGACATCTATGTCTTAGGAGTAATATTTTGAGTACCCTCTGTACAGATGTGCAGATTCCAGCAGAGAACAACTGAAAGCAAAGTTTAGATACTATCATTTTTTTAGCAAGCATAAATTAATAGACATTCTTGAACAAATGACAAAGTGATACTCAGTGAAACCAGCAAGTAGGAGATGGCCCATGCATGTTTTCTAAAATGTTGTAGATATGGCCCTCATCAACAGGTAGATAATATATTTTAAAACTGTCATTCAAAAATTAGCCTTTGAAAATAACCTTAAAAATAAGTTAGGAGCTTATTGGAGATCAAGTGGCAAATGGGAAATTACAGCAACTATCACTGAAGAAAGGGATAATTCTCCCACCCAAATTCTCCATGCTTCTCACACTGTAAAGTTTCTGAACAGAATCACAGACATATGCTTTGTTTCTGGAATCTCTTCGCAACAAACGAATGAGAAAAAAATGGAAAATATGATTCTTAAGCTATTACTAGGAATATTTTAATGATGAATATTTTTCCTATCTCTTCAAATACACTTTAAGTACAAATAATTATAAGCAAATATTATAATTTTAATTTAAAATAACAAAATTCCATCCTATTATCTCTGCTTTCTTTGTCTTATGGACAAAAAAAAAGCACTGCATTGCTTGA
Organism: Phascolarctos cinereus; assembly: GCF_003287225.1. Taxonomy (NCBI): domain Eukaryota; kingdom Metazoa; phylum Chordata; class Mammalia; order Diprotodontia; family Phascolarctidae; genus Phascolarctos; species Phascolarctos cinereus. The sequence goes on from NW_027555625.1 coordinate 105,183,348, forward strand.
TGGAGGTTAATCCTTGGAGGTATTCTTAAATTCTAGTATTTCTTAATGCTTGCAGCTTGATATAATATAATAGCCCAGAAATCACTTCAATCAGATACCATTTCAATACAGCTCAGGTAGTCAATCATTAAACATTTATTAAAGACTATGTGCCGGGAATTGTCCCAAGTTTTCAGGATACAAAAAGAGTCAAAAGACTGTTCTTGACCTCGTGGACCTTATAATATAATGAGGGAGATAACAAGCAAGCAAATATATACAAACAAGATACACACACGCATATATATATATGTGTGTATGTATACACACATATACATATATGTGTACATGTATGTAATTGTGTGTGTGTGTGTGTGTGTGTATATATATATATATATATATATATATATCTATCACAAATAGGAAGTAAATAAGAGAGGGAAGTCACTATAATTAAGAAGAGTTGGGAAAGGATTCATGTAGAAAATAGGACTTAAAGCAAGCCTGGAAGCAAGTATGTGGAGATGAGGAGAGAGCATTCCAGTGATATGGGATATCCAGAGAAAATGCCTGGAGCTGAGGGATGGATTGTCTTGTTTATGAGACAGCAAGAAGATCAGTGTCATTGGATCAACAGACTATAGATAAACTATTATTTCCTCATTCCTGAAAGTTTTGTTTCTCTTAACGAAACTCAAGATCAAAATAATTATTTTGGACATGATATCAAGCTAGTTCTATAAAGCTTGAACACTAAAGCCTGCCATGCCCCCACCTCTTTTCCCACACATATTGCTTCCCAACAATGAATCTTATACTTGTGAGATTGACAATTGAAATTGTACTTGTGGGGGCAGCTAGGTAGTACAGTGGATAGAACACCGGGTCTCAAGTAGGGAGAACCTGAATTCAAATGTGACCTCAGATATTTGATACTGTGTGACCCTGGGCACGTCACTTTAACTCTAATTGCCTTGCACTCAAAAAACTGATGATAAAAATGATACTAGCGAAAAGAGAAAATTGAGTGGAAATATGAAATGCTTAGGAATTGTGAATATATTGGACTAAATACTGGACTCAGAAGCCACAGTTTTTTAGTAGAACTTTGAAGGGAAAAGGAAATATCCACATTTATGCAGTTTTCAGTGTTTTGTTTTCCTTTGCTCTTGCAAATGAATTTCGTAGATGACATTAATGAGAAGTTAATATTAGTATTGCTATATTATTTTAACTTCAATACTATAAAAAGTTTGCTTTGTTATGAATTCTATACTTTAGATTTCCCTCATCCTTGTTTTAGACATTCTCAGTTGAGACTATGTCTTCTGCAAAGGACTGAAGTCATTCTTTTAGCATGTCATTTGTCCATATGGATCTGTCTGCTATTTGCCCATCATTACTAAGCCTTAGAAACATATTAGTGGACTTTCACATACAGTCTGCCTGACAATAATCACATAGTGGTCTTGGAAGGCAGCCTTAACTATTCTAGAATAGTGCATATTTGAGAACATTGGGGGACAATCTCAGTTATAGGGTACAGTGAATGAATGAATTGTGCTAGAGTCTCCTTGATAATTAAGGTCTCTGTGCAAGAAAAAAAAAAGGATATTCAGTCTTTTCCCCATCTTGTCACCTAGTACTAATATACTGTGGACAAACTAAGGAAGGAGTCTAATAAGTCATAATTGTTCATTTGGGGATCCAGTCATAAACAATGAGCAAGGACCTTTTATTTCCCCAAAACTCTACCCTCTTTTCAGAGTATCTGATTTGCAAACAATTGAGCCATACGGTAACACTGGGCTAGAAATTAGAAGGCTTGTTTATGAATATTTCTTTTTTTTTTACCTACTTCTTTTAGCTTTATGGCTCATATTCCTCTAAATATCTATGTTATGGAAATCTTGCTCTCTTCATCCCTTGATTACAGAAACATGAAGCCCAGGAAAAATCAGGCATACAAGTCACACACACACACACACACACACACACACACACACACACACACATATACATATATGCATTTGCTATCTTGTTTCAGGTTAGCATTTTTCCTTATTTGCTTACTTATTTTTATCTACAGCTATCTATCTACGGCTACTTGTCTCTAGCAATTATATCTTTTATCTTATCTATTTATCCAAAGATCTCTGAATAACTGATTTTCCAATATGATGCATTATATGATAGCAGAATTTAGCCAGAAACTACCACCCTTTATTTCTATATCCACCTCCTATTGCCCAACTGAGTCATCATTGTATGATTTGATGACTATTGTAGAAAATATTGTTTAGGCTCTGTTTAAAAAAAAACAGACCTGCACTTTTTTTCTCTAGACCATCAGCTGAACTATTTCAAACAAAAAAAGCCAAACTCTGTCAAAGCTCAGAAGTAATGAACAAAGATCTATTTGGAGAGAGCCATTTGAAATAAATAATGATAACCAGATACAATGTTACTCTTCCCAATAACCCAAGTTCCTCTATTTTCTCTCCAATGAGTCCTCCTATTTCTCCCCTTCCCTCATTTTCCTTTGGCTCCACATTCCTTTGGCCCATTTACAGTACTGCATAGCCTTGTCCCCCAAGGACACCATCCTTCTCCTCTTCCCAATACCCTCTGGCCATGTCCCAATCAGCCCAGGCCTGGATGCGTGAACATACTCTGTTTCATTCTCTATGTCTCACAGGCTGGCCAGGATCTCTCACTCCCCTTTGCCAGGATGGGAGATGATAATGACAGGGACCCTTTGAAGGAAATATGTTCATGTTCTTATCAGTTTCACAATTTGGGCACTCAAGATCTTTCTGGGCAAAATCTGTACCTAAGCATTATTATTGCTAACTTAGTGAGAATCATGACAGTTTAAAATTAAATCTTTCATTTTAATTTAGACAGTGCAACCATCTGGTAAGTAATGCAGGAGCAATATTTGTTTCTGTTTTAACCTGTGTTGGGGCTTATGATCCTCACCTTGCCAATGACGGTTCTCTAGGATCCGAGAAAGAATTAATTGATTTAGTAAGTTCAATAAACAAGAACTATCAAATTGGCTGACTGGCTTCTTGTAGACCACATAATAAGAACAGAGATTTAACTTTGTACCTTCATGTTATTTTGTATATATCATGTCACCTCTCTGAGTTTCAGTTTCCTCATCTACAAAAAAGGTATAAGAATACATGCAATACAAAATTCTTAAAGTAGTTGGGAGAAAAACCCTTAGTAAATCTATAAATTCTATAGAAATTTGAGCTAATCTCTCTAGCCAGCTGCTTGCAGCCTTGTGTGTCCACTGCCCCATTGCAATGAGAAAGGCCAAACTCTAAGCATGGAAATTAAGTCATAATGGGGGCAGCTAGGTGGCACAGTGGATGGAACACTGGCCATGGAGTCAAGAGGATATGAGTTCAAATTTGGCCTCAGACACATAACACTTACTAGCTGTGTGACTCTGGACAAGTCACTTAACCTCAATTGCCTCACCAAAAAAAAAAAATCAAGTGATGATGGCATATAGATTGAGATGGTAGAAAATGCCCCTCATACATTATTTAGAGTGTCTGGATGTTGAGGTTTAACCTCAACATTGAGGCAGCTAGGTGGTGCATAGGATAGAGTGTGATGCTAAAAGTCAGGAAGACTTATCTTCTTGAGTTCACGTCCTGTCTCAGACACTAGCTAGCTGTGTTACCCTGGACAAATCACTTAACCCAGTTTGCCTCCATTTCTCATTTGTAAAATGATCTGGAGAAGGAAATGGTAAACAGTTGTGGTATCTTTGCCAAGAAAACCCTAAATGGGACTATAAAGAATCAGATATGACTGAAAAATAACTGAACAACAACAAAATATTGAAAATAAATGTAAGTCCTCAGAAATACTATACTGTATGCAATTAGGAAAACATTTTTTCCCCCCAGCTTTCTGCAGAAAGCCCAGCTGCTGACCCTTAACAAGGTCAATATAGACTTAATGATTAACGGGAATATGGACTGGTAGAAAGATTGCTGGCTTTGGAGTCAGAGGACAGGAGTTCAAATCCTCATTATTTTCTACTACTTGTGTGACCTCAGACAAATCAATTTGCTTAGTTTCCTTTCATTTAAAATGAAGAATTTTGACTAAATAATGTTTAAGTCACTATCCAGATCTAAATTTCCATGTTTCCTATCTAGAGGTCATAAATATCTTACATTTAAAAATTTAGTTTAATGTTCTTCATAGTCTGATGCCACTCTACCTTTGCTAGGCTAATCTCAGCGTACTCTCCTTTTCATCAAACTAGATGTCCTATTATACCTTATAAATTCTTTGTTGTTCTCCCTCCTTTTCTCATATCCCCTTAATGTTTAGAAACCCTGCTCATTCTTAACCCATTTATCTGTTATGATATCCCACTCTGTCTTCACATAGCTGTTCCTTTGCTTCTCTCTTATTACCTTATCCCTTGGTTTTAATCTTCAAATGTCTCCACTTATCTGATGATTTGGATTCTGCCAACCATCTTCATTTCCTTGATATTCTCTTTTATTTGTGTTTTTCTGATGCTACACTCTCCTGTTTCATCGTCTACTAACTGTCCACTCTTTCTCAGTCTCTTTTGTTGGTTCATTATTCATATCCTGCTTTCTAACAGTGTGTGTTTCCCTAGGCTGTGTCCTGATTTTCTACCTCATACTCTGTCTCTGATGTTACCTACATTCATGGGTTTAATGATATTTCTATGCAGATGACTTTCACTCTATATATGGATCCAATCTTTACCCTAATTTTTTGTTCTTTAGTCTTAAATTGTCTGTTAAACATTTCATACTAGGTGTCCTAGAAGAATCTTAAGCTAAACATGCCCCAAACTGAACTCATTATCTATCCCCTTAAGTTCCTTCCTCTTCCAAACTTTCTTATTCCTACCCAAAACATTGTCATTCTTTTATTCTCCCAGTTTTGTAATCTCAGCATTATCCTTGTCTCCTCACCCTTTATCGCTTTAAATGTCTCATAAGTTGCCAAATCTTGAAGCTTTTACTTTCACATCTGACCCCTTCTCTCTACTTATACAGGCACTGACTTTCACCTTTGTCATCTTTAACCTAATTTATTGTAACAGTCTCCTAATTGGTCTCCCTGCCTCAAATCTCTCATCACTCTAATCCATCCAAAATATTTTCCTTAAATACAGAACTAATCATGTGTCTCCATGACTCAAAGAACTCAATTGTTTTTATTATCTCTAGAATAATTTAGAAACTGTTCTGTATAGTTTTTAAAGCCTTACAAAATCCAGCCACAACATTATCTTTCTAGACTCACTGGATGCTGTTCCTTTTCTCATATTCTGTGATCCAGCTAGATTGACTTCCTCTCTGCTCCTTGCACCTAGAACTCCATATATAATATTTTTTAACCTTTTCACTGGTGGTACGAAATGCCTAAATTATACTCCCCCCCTTTTTTTTTTTACTTTTCAGTCCTTCTGATTTTTTCAGTTGCAGTCAAATACCATCTTCTCCATGAAATCTTTCCTGATTCTCCCAAATGCTATTGCCTTCCCTTCCAAACCCCATGTATTTAATTACTTTGTCAGTCAGTCAACTAACACTACTTAAGTGGTCCAGTGAATAAATTGAGCTGGGAATGAAGTGGGTAGTGAGATGGGATAGTTATTATTCCTTATTTAGAAGGGATTTTACAAAAACTTCGATTAAGTAAATTTTCTGTTATATAACCAACTTTTGACAGAACTGGGCTTAGAATGTGTCACCTGATTCCTGTTCTAGTGGTCTTTCAATTTGCCATAACATAGGTCACATCTTGTTGTCAATGACCTGAGATAAAAGCAAATTCTGTACTCATGAAGACTATTTTGCTTCCATGGATAAGCCAAATATTTATTCATTCTTTGAATTTCAGATATGCTTCAAAGGAATAAAAACTATATAGACAGGTACATATTTTGGTGCTGGATAAAGATGTGCAATCTTTTTAAATAAGATGCTGTGGATTACATAACTTTCATTGCTTCTTGGTCAATTTTGTGTATAATTCATATTTGTTACTCCTTAGGCAACTCTATTTCTTTTCCAGAATGGTTTTGCATCAGTGTTTTGAGCAGGAGAGATACAAGCAAAGGTTTTTTTTTTAAGGTTCATGAATACAGTTTGTGCCCCATCACACATACATACATTTATAGGAGTATGATTTTTATTCATACATGAGCAAAGTACATGGAAGATAGAAGGGAAGAAATACATGTCATTTTCCTCGCCTGTACTTATAAGTGCTTGTTTCTGGAGCAAGTGACAGCTGGAATGGAGACTTTCCTTTCACACTTCCAAAACTCCTTTCTATAGTATTAATGAGATTCCTTCACGAATGTAATTCAGCACTATCTACCTGCAAGTTTGTCTGTCATGAGACTTGGAGAAAAAGAGAAGTCAGGTAGCTGTCTATGCCAAATAAGAAGTATTTTTTTCCTCAGTAGAGATAGTTACTGATGAAAAGTTTTCAATTGTTCTGTTTTTACTATATTCCAGTTGGGAGGTTTTGATTTTTTTTTCATTGTAGACTTGTAGAGTAGTAATAGTGAATAGAGATAATGTTTGGGGAGAAGGAATTTGGAAATTTGGCAGGAATAGAAGACAACTGAAAAAAAAAAAACCTGTTTCCAGATTCTTATATTGACTCACAATCTACTTCTAGATTATGAGCAAACTGAGATCTAGAAGAAGTTAAGGAAAATATGGAATAACTAAGGAGGGTAAAGGAAGACTAGGAAACAGACCCAGAAGAGGTAGATTACAGAAGATAGTTGGCAAAACAAGGTAACATAAGTAAGAAAAGTTAAGTGGAACAAACTCGGGGGTAAGTAGCATGGTCGAGTGGATTAGAGTTAGGGTAAATTGGTTGAAAATGTTTTAATATTATAACATTAACCATTGGTTGTCAAAAAATAATGTTAATTGGCGTTTAGGGTTGATGTGTCAAAAAACAACATGTCATATGTGCTGAAAATCTCAACAATTATAAATAGTAGGAAAAATTGTGCAGTAGCATTCACTGAATGTGTATAGTTGTACTTCTCAAGTTGGGTGACTGTTATCTGTGTTCAAAGAGCAGCCTTTCCATATTCCATGGTGTTAGAGATGATGAAGAGCTCCTGAAGAAACAGAAAGAAGTTAAATAGGAAAAAGGGGGAGAGGCTTCTGAGATGGAGGAAGAGAGACTTGGCTCTTGTCAAATGGCAGAAAATGTGAGAGAAGAAAAAGGAAAGAGTAAAATTAAAGTGTCAAAAACAGATTTAAGGCTCTTCTTGAAGAGGTAACTGAACACTCTGAAGAAGAAGAAGACCTATTCATCCTCCCAATAAAGATAAAGCCCTAGAAAACATGCGATCTGCTGAGAGGAGGAGGAGGAGGAGAAGTAGTAGTAGTAAAGGAGATGATTTGCCACTCCGAAGTACTCAAGTAGCTGACCTGATGACAGTAATGGAGAAGTCTGTTGTTCTCCTGGCTTATCACCACACAGGAACTTCCAAGATATATCAAAATGGATGGTTAATTTGGTGATTAATGGGGAATCAAATAACACTTCCAGAAGTAACTTAAGAAATACCAGCAATGATTATGATGTCTTGGTGAAGAAACTGAAGACTACAGGGGTATAAGTTGTGTTTTCCCTTCTTTTCCTCATTGAAGACAAGGGATGTGTAGGAAAAAAAAGTTGATTTGTAAAGTGAAGAGTTGACTAAGAAGGTGCTACCTGAGAATAGGATTTGGAGTTTTGGATGATAGCTTCTAATATAGGATTGGTGGATTCTTGATTAGAGAAGAAAACAACAGCAGAGGTAGCTAGAAATGTATAGAAAGAATCCAATAAAGGATCCAGCTAAATGGTAAAGTGGATAGAGTGCTGGGCCTAGAGTCAGGAAAACTCAAGTTCAAATCTGGCCTCAACCAGTGACTAGCTATGTGACTCTGGGCAAGTGAAATAACCTTTGTCTGCCTCAATTTCCTCAACTGTAATGTGTGGAAATAACAACATGTATCTTGACATATACTAGCTTTATGCCCTGGAATAAGTCACTTGAACTCCCAGTGTCCCACAAACACCTATGAATATAAGATTTTAAAGGTTAATTATCTCCATTGGTTAAGCAAGTTTGGTTTATGAAGTATAGATTTAAAAAGAACCACAAAAGAGATTGGGAATAAATGAAACATGATACACATCTTTTTCATGGAAGAGAGATGACTCTTCTCTACTAAACAAATACAACAAATGTTAATGACAAGATATATGCATTTACATTAAAATAAAAATTATGTAAATAAAAGCAATATAATCAAAATCAAAATGAAAATAGAATATTGGAGGGAATGTTTGTGAACTCCTAACATGACAACTCTTCTGTGATTGCAAGTGGCTAGAATAAATCAACAAATAAGGTATTTAAGTATTTGCTATAAACCATGCATTATGCTAAACACTTGAGATACAAAGACAAAAAGAAAATAGTCCCTGTCTTCAAGGACCTCATGTGCTATCACAGGAGCCAACACTTACATATGAATACATATGTAGCAAATATGTATTTTGTGTGTATATGTGTGTATATACATACATATATGTTATGCATGTGTGTTGACTCTTCTTTTAGCATGTACATTTCTAGGGATATTTTGGGGTGTTTATGTGTATATACATACACAGAGCTAGGAGAATCAGGAAAGACATCATATAGAAGATGATGCTTAAGTTGAGTCTCAAAGGAAATCAAGAATTTGAAAAGACCCAGGTAAGGAGGAACTACATTCCAGGCATGGACAAAAGCCAATAAAATGGCAAGTAAAGATGAGTAATGGAGTATGGTGTTTGAGGAAAGTATACCAGCATGGCTAGACTGTAGAGAGCCTGAAGTGAAATTATGTGTAAGAAGACTGGAAGGGGCCTGGTTGTGATAAGATTTAAGTTTTGAATAGTGGAGATTATATAAAATCCTAGAGGCAATGAAGAATCATTGGAGTTTATTGAGGAAGGTGGTGACCTGACCAGACCTATATTTTACAACTTAATGGGTCAATCTTAGAGCATTGGATGAGGCACATAAAGGTTAAGTGATTTTTTCAGAGTCATATACTTACGTAAATTGTCAGATGTGAGTTTAGAATGCATGTCTTCCTAATTTTAAACTTAACATTTATCTTTTATGAACAGAAATTTACTAATTGTCACTTGCAAAACATGTTGATTTTTTAAATCGTAGATTATCAAAGAAATGCAAGTTAAATTATTTTTTGTGATCCCACTCACAAAGTTAGCATACTATATTTCAACTCAATGATGGATAGAATTATAGAGAAATAAATTTATTCATTTATTGATATTGGAATGGAGAACCAGTAAAATATTTATGGAAAGCACCCAAGCAGTTCACTATGTCTGTATTAATGCAAACTGAGACTTCATGGACTCTTATATCATACTGTTGACTCATATTGAGCTTGCAGCCCACTAAAACTCTGACATCTTTTTCACGTGAACTTCTGTTTAGTCATGCACCTCACAACTTGACCTTGTGAATGATCTTTTCAACTCAATTGTAAAATTTTATACTTGCACCCCAAATTCTAAGTTGTTCAGATAACCATATTCAATGTTTATAAAATCCAGTATGGCTTCCTAGCTTTGTGTCATTTTCAGACACAACCATCATGTTATCTATGAATTTGTCCAAGTTATTGATAAAGAATCTTAAGCAAGGTCAAATACAGGTTGATCCCAGGGAGACTCCATTGAAGACTTTCTTTCTAGTTGACATTAAGGCATTGATGGTTATTTTTGTTTCAATCTAGTTATACACTTTTGTCTTTGAATTCCCAGAGGCTAGTACAACCCCTAGCACAAAGTCAGTGTTTAATAAATGGTTGTTGACTGACTTGTTGAGTTGAATTGAACAATTCAATTTTCTAGACCGTATTGCTTCATCATGTCCATGAAAATGGCATGGAACTATTAAAAGGAAACCCCTACACTAAAAGCAAGTAGACTGACACAAACGCCTCACTTTACAGATGAGGAAACTGAAGCCTAGCCAACAGAAACAATTTGATAAAAGTCAGCTAACAAGTTAGTGGGAGACTTGGCACTGGAACCCCTCTTTCCTAGTTCATAGTATCAAATGTTACTGTAGCTAGGAGTCAAAACTAGGAGAATTGATGTTTCAGAAATACTTCTATATCTATTTATCTATCTACATATATTCATATATGCAAATACATATTTATAATACACATACATGCATATATGTTTATGTATATATAACATATATACACAGAAACACACAATGTATACAAATACACATATATATCCATTATAATAAAATATAAGGAAAAACTATTGGCATGCAATGATATTTTTTAGTTTTTTTCCAAATTTCATATCGACACAATTTATAGCATTCATTTTTACAAAATGTTGAGTTCCAAATTTTCCCCCTCCCTCTTCCCACTCCCTTCTTCTTAAAATGATAGGCAATTTGATGCAGGTTATACATGTGCTACCACGTGAAATATATTTCCATATTAATCACAGTTGTGAAAGAAAAATAGATAAAAAGGGAAAAAAATTTAAAAAAGATTAAAGTAAATGAAAAAAAGGATTTTTCCATTTGCATTCAGAGTACATCAGTTCTTTATCTGGATGTGGATAGCATTTTCCTTTGTGAATTCTTTGTATTTATCTTGGATCATTGTGTTGCTGAGAAGAACTGAGTCATTCATAGATGATCATCACATAATGTTGCTAATATTGTGTGCAGTGTTTCCCTGGTTCTGTTCATTTCACTTTGCATAAGTTTGTACAAGTCTTCCCAGGTTTTTCTGAAATCTGCCTGTTCATCATTTCTTACTGCATAATATATTCCATTACATTCATATACCACAGCTTGTCCAGCCATTCCCTAATTGATGGGCATCTACTCAATTTCCAATATTTTGCCACCACAACAAGTGTTGCAATAAATATTTTTGCACATTTATGTCCCTTTCCATTTTATATGATCTGGCATACAGACAGAGTAGTGATATTACTGGATCAAAGGGTTATGCACAGTTGTATAGCCTTTTGGGCATAGTTCAAATTGCTTTCCAGAATGATTGGATCAGTTCACAATTCCACTAACAATAAATCAATGTTCCAATTTTCTCGCATGTTTTCCAATGTTTATCATTTTCCTTTTCCGTCATATTAGCCAATTTGATAAGGGTGAGGTGGTACCTCAGATTTGTTTTAATTTGCATTTCTCTAATTAATAGTGATTTAGAGCATTTTTTCAAATTACTATGTATAGCTTTAACTTCTTCATCTGAAAACTGCCTGTTCCTGTCTTTTGACCATTTATCAATTAGAGGACATCTTGTATCCTTAAAAATTTGACTCAGTTCTATATATATTTGAAAAATGAGGCTTTTATCAATCACATTTGTGAATCCATATGACTGGAGATTTTTTAAGGAAGTTCATTGATGGCTTATTCAATTTCTTTTTCTAAAATGGTATATTTAAGTATTTTATTTCCTCTTCAATTAATCTGGGAAATTTATATTTTTGTAAATATTTATTCACTTCACTTAAACCATGAAATTTATTGGCATACAGTTGGGCAAAATAACTCTTAAATATTGTTTTAATTTACTCTTCATTGGTAGCAAATTCATCCTTTTCATTTTTGATACTGGTAATTTGGTTTTCTTTTTTTAAATCAAAATAACCAAAGTTTACCTATTTTATTGTCTTTCTTTTTTTTTTTTTTTTTCAGAAAACCAATTCCTGTAACTCTTGAGAACTGTATCTCTATTAGGGCAGTTAGAAGGAGTAAACTTAGACAGAGAGTGTGGATATAAGTTGACTTTGATGTGATGAGTAAAAAAAAAATGAGGTATAAAAAAAAAAGATTGTACTGGAAGAGGAAGGGAGAGGCAGCATAAATTATATCACATGAAAAGGCATAAAAGACCTATTACAGTAGAGGGAAAGAAGGGAGGGGATGATCATTATTTGAACTTTACTCTCATTGGATTTGGTTCAAAGAGGGAATAACATAAACATTTAGTTGGGCAAAAACAAATATCTCTTACCCTATATGGAATTAGGAAAGGAAGGAGAAAAGAAAAGGTGGGAGATTGATAGAAGGGAGGGCAGATTGAGGGAGGCAATGGTCAGAAGCAAAACTCTGGTGAGGAGGGAAAAGTGAGAAAGAGAGAAAAGTAGAAACAGGGGGAATATGATGAAGGGAAATACACAATTATTCCAAGGTCTTTCACCTCATCTTTTTGCTGGTTCTGCCATTCCAGGATTTGTTTGGGGGTGCTATTTTATGGTTATTTGGAGATGAATATGGGAGAGCAGTTCCAATAGACATGTATAATTTGGAATGTGGCATAATAATTGTATTTCTTAAATTTTATCATAATGTAATCTATTTTCCATCTTTATCAACAAAGATAATTGTGCTGTTTCTTATTTATCTAAGCACCTACCACTTCTTTTAATATAATAGATTCATCTATATTTATTAAATAAAATTCTATTTTGAGAGTTATTAAATATATATTTACTTTTAGTTTTATTTTAAAATACCTTTGGATTTAAAGTTAACATCCTTCCATTATTTCTTTTATTTACAGTCATCATTGAGTCATTCATTGTCCACCTGTATTACCACGTCTGTTATGCTATCTTTTTACCAATTAGCTGGAGAACTCTCTTTAGGGAGATATCAAAATGACGTTTCCCGGAATGACATTTTTTCTCCTATCAACACATCTCCTTAGTTACTGGTAGCCTCTCTCAACACTGACTGACAGAAGAAAGCTGTAATCACACACAACTGGGGAAATTTGTAGTTCCTGAAGGTTTTGCTTTATAATAAGCTTTTATAGTCTAAAGGCTTAATTGTCATTACATCACGTTTTCTGTCAAGAGAAGCAAATTACTTGATGTGATAACAGTTTCATACTATATTTAAAAATGAAGAAAAAAATCAATCTTGTGAATTGAAGAAAACTTCATAGTAAATCCAAATGACAATCTCTTTTTCTCTTTCCTTCTCCCTCCCACCCCACACTCAACACTTACTACCTTGTAATTCCTCTGTCAGAATATCCATCTGGAAATAACAATGCTGCCAAAAGCTGCTAGGATATTAAGTGGAGGATTTATTGAGTAACTGAGATATTTTTTAAAAGGAAGTAGAAAAATGCATACATATCAAATGGGTACTAAGGAATACACTTTTTAAAATGTATTTATGGAGAAAAGCTAAGTTCCTTATTTGAATGAGAGATTTCAGTATCAAATTGCATTCATGATATTTATTTCCATTTAAAATTTTGGCTTGATTGTCAATCAACAAACATATTTGAAGCATGTGACAACAAGCATGTGATAGCTATTTTGCTAAGCACTGAGGATACAAAGGAAGGCAAAAACATTCCTTGCTTGCATGTTTCTTACAGTCTAATGGGGGGACAACATGAAAACAACTATGTGCACAAAAGAGGTATGCAGTGTTAACTGGGAGATTGATAAAAGAAGGCATTGCGGTATGAAAGGCATGACATCAAGCTGCTTCAGTCAAAGTCTCAGGCCCAGTACTCAGGGACTACATGGTCTCTTCTCCTTGGCTTTCCACTATACCTTCTTTTTACTTGTTCATGCAGGACTGTCACTTAGCAAGAACCAGAAGGATAATCGTATTGAAAACAGACACATGAAGAAAGCCAGCTTTAAGGAATTCACCAAATCTTTCCCCAGAGATGGATTGCCAAGGGCCATTAACATATGCACATATATGTGCCATTTGCACATAGAGAACAAGTGTGGGCATAAACACGCTTTTATCTAGTCATTCAGAAAACTGAATGTGTTTTTTCTAAAGTGCAGTTCTAACCCGGTCCTTCCCCTACGTAATAGACTCCAATGGTTCTCCATCACCTCCAGGATCAAATATAAAGTCCTCCATCTGACATTCTACTAAGTGTAGAGTATGATGTTATATAAATAAGAAATGATCCAAAATTTTATAAATTATATTATAAATTGATATTATAAATCTCAAAAATTTTATAAATTATCGCATAAATTGCCATATATATGTATATATGTATATATATATATAATATATATTATATATATATATATATATATATATATATATTTAAATATACAAATAACCTGTGATTTTATTCAGCACAGAGAACTCCTGTCATGGAGACTTCCTTCAACAAAGCCCATCCCATCCCATGTATGACTTAATAGCTGAAACTGAAGGGTTTTTGAAGCCCAGAAAATTTGAATGACTTGCTTGGCTTCACACAAATGGTAACTATCATTTAAACTAAAGTCTTCCTTACCTACAAAAAACTGCTCTAAATCATTATTGATTAGAGAAACACAGATTAAAAGAACTCTGAGGTACCTTCTCATACCTATCAGATTGGTTAAAATGGTAGAAGAAGAAAATGACAAATGTTGAAAGGGATGTGGAAAAATTTTGATACTGGTATAGTTTTGGGGGAACTGGTAACTGATCCAACCATTTTGGAAAGTGATTTGGAATAATGCCCAAAGAGTTAAAAAAAAAAAAAGAACAAGTGTGTACCCTTTGACTCAGCAATATCACTGCTAGGTCTGTTTCCCAAGGTGTTCAAGGAAAAAGAAAAAAAAACCTATATGTTCTAAAATATGGCTAGCAGCTCTCTTTGTGGTAGAAAAGAATTAAAAATTGAGGGGATAACCATCACTTGGGGAATGGCTGAATAAGTTCTGATTCATGATTGTGATGGAAAACTACTGGTGTAAGAAATATTAGCAGGTCGATTCTAGAAAAACATCAAAAACTTTCATGAAATAATGCATAGTGAAATGAGCAGAACCAAGAAAATGTTTTACACTGTAATAGCATTATTGTTCAAAGAGTAACTGTGAATGGCTATACTATTCTGAACAATATGAATATTTAAATCAGCTACAAAGGACTTATGAAGGAAAATACTATCATCTCCTGAGATAGAAACTGATACATGGAAGTATGTATTGAATGGTTCCATACATACATACATACATACACACATATATATAATATTTGCTTTTTCTAATATGGGGCTGGGGGGAAGGGAGGAAGGTAACTTAGAGGTCAAAATGTAGCAAAAATAAATTAATTAAAAACAAACAAAAAAATCCTCCTTACCCTGTCAGAACTCTTTTCATTATTTCATTATGATATGTTGTTGTTTCTACAAGTATATATTTTCTGCTCCTTTTTATTTACATTTCAATTATTTGTTAATTGAAAAAGCTCAGTCTGGTGATGGATTATCTTATACAAGGAACAGGAAGGAGACCAGTATCAGCAAATCAGAGTATGTAGTGGGTTTAAGGCACAAGAAGACAAGAAAGGAAATGGCGGGGGGGAGGATACAAAAGTGTTTGAATGTCAAATGGAGGACTTTATATTTGATCCTGGAGGTGATGGAGAGCCATCGGAGTTTATTATGTAGGGGAAGGACCAGGTCAGAACTGCACTTTAGGAAAAACACTTTGAATGGGTGGAGGATGGACTAGAGTAGTGAGAGACTTGTGACAGGGAGACCAACAAGGTAACGTACACACATACACACATACATATATATGTATACCTTATTTATACATATGGATGTATGCATATGTATATTATAGATATACAAAAGGGTACCATATAAATATATGCATGTATATATATATATATATATATATATGCATGTACATACACATATGTATACATATTTTTCTGTGATACATAGATTATTTATTAAGCCCTTCATATGTGTCAGGCATTGTGCTAAGTACTAGAGATGTAAATAAAAGTAAAAAAGGTGATCCCTGCCCTTAAGCAGTTTATTTACTAATGGAGGAAGCAAACACATAGAGAGGCAGGTTTTTTTTTTGGGGGGGGGGTGTGATACCAGTGCTGGGTAAAGGATGCCAGAAAAGAAGTAGAGGAGATCATATAATAAGAAGTGAAACTTTAAATGAAGTCAGCATTGGCTAGGATGTCTCCTGAAATGGTGGTCTAGCCTAGGGACTCATCAAACAGAAGAGATGAAGGGCAGAAGTATCTCCAGGGTGAGCAGGGAGCTGGAGGGTAGGTAGAAAAACTCAGAGAGTGAGGAATGCAGCTATCAATGATAGTTACCAAATTTCACATATTTAAATGATGCTTGTTTTCCTTGGTTAGGTTTGGATTTGTAAAGCTTGAACTTTAAGTTTATATCTATGCTCTAAGGCATTTTGCTTATAAGTGACATGTGCCGTTCTCTTGGGGGTGATTTTTCTTTTATTATGACTTTAGGGTCTAAAAAGCTCAGCTCCTCTTATAAGTGACTGGGAGGTAAATATCATAGGAGCCTTTTATACTTATCTATGTACATGCTGATATACTTATCTATAGACTTATCTAGCTATATTTATCTATATACTATCTGACCTCAGCATAACATAACCTCCCTGAAGGCAGGGACTTTTTCATTTGTATCTTTCTTCCCTGTGCCCAGGACATTGTATTTTTCTACTTAATGATAAAAAGATTAAGCATTAAAAAATTCATTCATATTAACACTGTTGATTCTTCTAATAGATGATCTCTATATTTGACTTTTGAGACAGTACATTGTTATATCTCCTCTTGCTGCTCTAGCTGTCCATCCTCTGCTTGTTCTGAGATGCTTATTTTTCTCCAAGGTTTTTTCTTGACCCTCCCCTCTCCTCTCCTTCCTCTCCTCTTCCCTCTCTATTTTTCTTTCTCTTTTTTATCTTTCAACCACTATACAGGTAGAACTTAAAAATAAGTGAAAGAGTGAATTTAATAGAGGAGACAATCTACTGGAGAGGGCAAGATGGATTTAGATTACTTATGCATCTATAGTGGTTTGTTGTGATTGAATGTCCCCTCAATAAATGAGATAGAAATGAATGAGTAAATAGTGACAGATAGCATCAAGATGGTGTGAGTTGAGGAGGTGAGGAGAAAAGGGAACACTAGCAATTTGGAACTATGCCCAAAGGGCTACCAAAATGTGCATACTCTTTGATCCAGCAATAGCTCTTCTAGGGCTATATCCCAGAGAGATCATAAAAATAGGAAAAACATCCACATGTACAAAATATTTACAGCAGCTCTTTCTGTGGTGGCAAAAAATTGGAAATTGAGGGGATGCCCATCAGTTGGGGAATGGCTGAACAACTTGTGGTATATGAATGTAATGGAATACTCTTGTACTATAAGAAATTATGAGTTGGCAGACTTCAGAAAAACCTGGAAAGACTTATATGAACTGATGCTGAGTGAAATGAGCAGAACCGGGAGAACATTGTACACAGTAACAGCCACATTGTGTGATAACTGACTTTGATAGACTTAGCTCTTTTCAGCAATGCAAAGATCTAATACAACTCCAAAGACTCATGATGGAAAATGCTATCCACATCCAGAAAAAACGATCATGGAGTCTGAATGCAGATGGAAGCATACTATTTGCTCTCTTTTTCTTTTGATGTTTTGTTTTGTTTCTTCTTTCTTGTGGTTCCTCCCATTAGTTCTAATTCTTCTATAAATCATGTCTAATGTGAAATTATGTTTAATATGAATGCATAAGTAGAGCCTACATCAGATTACACACCTTGGGGAGAAGGAGGAGGAGGAGGGGCAGGAAATTTAAAGCTCAAAATTTTATGGAAGTGAATGTTGAAAAGTAAAAAAAAAATTATTTGGAAAAAGGGAACTCTCAGCAAATGACTTCAATTTATGAGGTCTCAAAATACGAGGCAGGATTCTCAGCTAAGAGGGTACAAAGGAAGGGTAATCATGATAGTTTTGAGGAGGGATGTAAAGGTCTGGAAAAGCCATAATGAGTTGGATAGTGAGTTAATTAAGGATGTGTAAAAGGATTGCCTTGCAGCAGTGAGGTCCCTGTTGAGGTTACATGAAATAAATTTGTAGTGGATCCAGTGAGCATGGTTTTGTGATTTTTTCCTATTATACAATCATCCTAACCTTGTTGTCATCATTTTTTATCATTGACTTTTAGCTTTTCTTCAACACTCATATCTGATCAGTTTTCATGACCTGTCAGATCCATATTAATGATCTATTATTCTCTTTTTTTTTTTTTACTGTGACTGACCGTTCTAGTATAGCCACCCTTTACCTAGTATACCTAGATTACAGCAAAAAGCTTCTAGCAAATATTCCAACCTCCATGCATTTCATCCACAAAAATAATCAATCCTTCATACCAAATGCCAGAATAACCTTCCTCATGCCTAGAGGTTGATGACACTTTTCTTCTGAAATATATCTCCCCTTTTAGATAAGGAAGAACAATAACAACACTGAGAAGATGTAGCAATTCATTTTTTTCATTGAGCTTCTCAGAAATGTGATTATTCCCAATTTTAATTCGCTATGTCCACCAATGCTTTGGGCCATCCTCTATTAATGACAAGTCTCCCAATTTTACAATTTCTTTAAATCTATATATTCCTTCTTCCAAAGCTACTTGCATTTTAAGCCTTATCTCTAAAAGCAGAATCAAAATTTTGTTATTCCTACATATTGATGAAATATCAATTATCAATGACTAGATGTACTTGCTTTGATGAGCAGACATTTTGAGGTAATTCTGAAACCACAAAGATATATGTAATTGCCTATTTTGTCTAGGCATAAGGTCAAAACTAGCAACTCCAGGTTGGTCAAGGTTATATTTTTTGGATTTGAATTTGAGAATCTGCCTGTGGACTTTGGGGTTATTTGACACAGCAAGTATCCATCATTTTAAGAGAAATGATTCATATCAGCCAAATGTGATGATGGCAGTTACAAGCCCTCTGAAAATCATTGATATAATCTTTCAAAAGCATTTTGAGGCCATTAATAGAGGAACAGTCAGTACACGCTAATATTTCCTTTTGCTGAATTTGGATGCTCAACTGAAAAGTCAATCTTTTCTGTGAAGCATTCTAGGAAATGGTATGATACACTAGCTGAGAAATTTATAGTACTATGTTATCAACTCACCAGGTTCTGAAATTGAAGAAAGAGGGAAGTATCCAAATCTTTTGAAGTGCCTGCTTCATCTTAAGCTAACGGTAAATATTTCAGATGATCATTCTGCTTCCTTTTATATAAAAGAAATCAAAAAAGGGAGGAAAGTAAGCAAAGAATATAGAAAGAAAGGAAAGAAGAGAGGAAGAAAAAGGAAAGAAAGAAAGAAAGAAAGAAAGAAAGAAAGAAAGAAAGAAAGAAAGAAAGAAAGAAAGAAAGAAAGAAAGAGAAAGGATGGAGAAGAAAGGAAGGAAGGAAGAAATTAAGGAAGGAAAGAAGCAAGGAAAAATAATGAATTAAAAGCTTCTTTTCCACAGCTAACTCCTTCCTGTTGGAATTAGTGGCCTCATGCTACTTCTAGACTGATCTGAGCCTTTCATGTGTTTACCTCCCTATTACCTCTAAGACTCAATAAAAAACCTCTTTGTTTGAACTTGTGAACTCTTCACAACCTGCCTTCTTCCTATCCTGCCAGTCATCTTACACCTCACCCTTCTCCATGAACTCTGAGATACTTTTTGCTGTTTATCTCATATCACACTACATATCCTATAGCCACCATGCCTAAAATGCTCTCCTTTGTCATCTGCTAGGATCCCTGGGTTTCTTTAAGACTCAGCTCATACCTTGCCTTTGCAGGAGATCTTCCCTGGTCCTCTCAGGGCTACTGCATAAGAGATATAGAAATAGCAGAGGGAAGGTAATGTTAGAGGATAAGACATTATACAAAGTGAAAAAAAAATCCCTGACTCAAAGAGCTTGCACCCTAACAGAGGAGGTGACTTCTACAAAAAAAAAAAAATCTTTTTGAGGCAGGGACCTTTTTTTTTCTTTGTGTCCCCACTGCCTGACTCAGTTCTGGGCCCATACTAAGTGTTTAATTCTTACTTGTTAATTTCTTGATCAATTTTACTAGGTATTCCCATAATCTGAATCAACCTAACCTTCCTTCTTTTCCCTCCCTCCTCTCCATCCTTGTCCTCAAGGCTTTTTCACTGTTGTTGGAGGAACAGTATACATTCATATAAGGTAGTTATCATTCACAAAAGGCTTCTGATAAGTAACTGACACAGTAAGTGCGACCACATTTCCCGGTGAAGTGCTATACAGACTGGAGGTGTCTCCTTAGGAGTTGCCTTGTCCTAGTACCTCAGATTCATCATCCCCTTCCTATCAATTGATGGATGTTTACTGCTACTTGCCTGGAAGTGGTTCATGTACTAGCCCAGCATTAAAAAAAAAAAAATTAAAAAATATTTCTAGCTATGGTTCTGTTAATGCCAGATTTAAGGAGTTTAAACTTCATTCAGTAAGAATTTGGGAACCTTTGAGGTGAGCATGAGGAGGAAAATAGTCTAATGCTCAGGTTTATATATGGCTAAGTCATTCCCCTGATCCAAGAGTTTCCCAAAGCTATAGCAGCCGTGGGTTGCACTCAATACAGGGGTGGAACTGGAGTCAGGAAAACCTGTGCTCAAATGCAGCCTCAGGCATTTTTGTTTCTGTGACCTTGCATAAGTCACTTATCCTGTCTCCCTCAGTTTCCTCATCTGTAAAATGGGAATAATAATAATAAGGGTTATTGGAAGGTATTAAAAAGTTATTGTGAGGATAAAATTGTATTTTTAAAGCGCTTTGAAAACCTTAAAATGTACTTTTATGAAACATTCATTTTTAATATTAATAATCCAGGGGTTCACATAATAGATGTCAGCTTATCCATGAACTTAGATTGGAAACAAATAATTTTTCACTTTATTTTAATCTCTATTTGAAAATTAGCTCTTTCCTTAATTATTTAAAAGCATTCTGTGGAGGGGTCCATATGGCTTTACTAGATTGGAAAAAGGGTCCATGGCACAAAAACATATTAAGGACTTCTAATCTAATGGCAAAATTTAAACTCTGTATCCTAACATTTTAAACCCTAAACATTTTAGCTCTAATCTATCTTTCTATCTGGTCTTATTACAAAATTCCCCTTCATTCACTCTACATTTCAGCCAAACTGAAATAATATCCTATCTATTAGGACATTAATACCTATTGATACCTATTAGTCTTATGCTCTCCTACCTTAATAAATCTCTACAGATCACGCACTCCCTCTGGGCCTTTGCTTATTGAAATTCTTAACTCTTCCTTCAAAGGTCAGCTTAGGTGCCACCACCTCATGTAATTCTTTGCTACCCTCTGACGAATGTTTTCTCTCTTTCCTTAGATTATTTTTAGCACTTTGTCTGGGTCTCTGGTTTGCCTTATCACATTCTACCATGTATCTTTCTACTTATCTCTGTACATGACTTCTTCTCCCTTCCAAATAAGATTGTAAGCTTTTTACTAACTAAGACTTGTTTTCAGTTTTTTTTTTTATCTTCAGCATGGGATGTTAACAATGATTATGACATTTTCATATGGAAATTTAATCAATTAAAATTCATTGCAAAAATTAGGAGATGGAAGAAGCCTTAAAACTGCCTTAGTCAGCAAACACTACTTATTTTCCTGAAAGAGAAATATGACACCAAGAGAAACGCAAATTTAGAAAAAAATTCTCATGCATAAATTCTTATGGGAAAGATGGTAGAAGATTTTGAGCAGTGTCACTACCTAAAATAGTGAGAAGGAGTAAAAGGAAACAATAGGTAAAGCATCTATGGCATATGATCTGGCTAAGCAAAGGAATAGGCAAAAGAATGGAATTGTCAGGGGAAAAAAAAGTAATTAAAGCTGAAAAAGCTCTCTGTTGGCTTCCTCAAAGCACATTCATTATGGATACCTGTTATGCCTCCTGATAAGACTAGGGATAGTTAGAAAAATATAAACTGGTTAAAGAGCTTTTTGGAATTTCTAGTGAAATGAATGATTGAATGAATGAATGAAATGATCCTGAGGTTTCATCTTAGCCATTCAGAATACTGTGGACTAGATCCAATGTGTAGTTTGTGCATGTGTGTGTGTGTGTGTGTGTGTGTGTTTGTGTGCATCTGTATAACTGACAGGTGTGCCCAGTCTCAGAAGCAACTGATTGGTTCAGCAGTTGTTTGAAAGAGAAGATGCGAGTATCCTGAGAGGTGGTTTTGTATTTAAATGAAAGAACAATTATTCCTACTCTTTTATGAACATATTGCTGTTGGCTTCACATGGAATTTATTGTCACAACTAGGGCATTATTTAACGTTTAGACAGATTTTTTGTTGCTATTCAGTCATTTCAGGTGTGTCCAATTCTTCATGACCCCATTTGGGGCTTTCTAGGCAAGGAAACTGGAGTGGTTTGCATTTCCTTCAGTTCAATTTACAGATGAGGAAACTGAGGCAAAGAGGATTTAAGTGACTTGTCCAAGGTCACACAGCCAATGTTTGAGGCTGGATTTGAACTCAGGAAGGTGAGTCTTCCTGACTTCAGGACTGGAACTCCATCCACTGCAACAAGTAGCTGCTCCTTTAGAAACATAATGGCTTGTAGATGGACAGGCTTGTAGCCTTCTTCCAGGTCATCAGCTGCAAAGGATTGCAATCTTCCACCATCCTTTGACATTACTGGCATAGGACTGTTTTCTGGTATGGTCCTCCTTTCCCTTCTTTAGGAGCATAGGATTCTAGATTTAGAGCTATAAGTGGCCTCAGAAGGTATCTAGTCCAACCTCTTCATATTGTAGAGGAAGAAATTGAGCCCAGGTAAGTTAAATAAATTTAAAGAATCTTAGAGTGCCAGACTTGGAAGGGACCTTATAAACTACCTCATTCAACTAATTCATTTTACAGATGCGAAAAAATACCTAGAGAGCAAAGCATTATGTCCCAGGTCAAATAAATAGCTAATTAGTTGAAGAAAAAAGGCTAGAACCTAGGTTCTTTGATTTCTTGTCTGATGGTTTTTAGGCTATACCATAGTTTGGCATTTTAACAAAGGTGTTATTATTGTGTTTCTATGACAGACTAGCATTGCCAGTTAAAATGAGCCAATTTATCAAGTCTCCATTTTTCAAATGCCAGGGATACTTATTTACTTCAAACAAAAGTCAACAGAATGAGATGCTTTACTAATAAAAAGAAGAACCTAATGTTGGTTCCCCCCTTGCATTTATAAGGCTTAAAAATTGCCAGAGGAAGTAAAGAGAATTGACTTTTCATCTTGGTTCTGATACAGTCTAGCTATATAACCAAAGGCAAGTCTCTATGGTTCAAATGGGAATAATATTTACTTTACTAATCTAGATTTTGTGGCAATCCAAGGACATACTGTATATGAAAGTATTTTGAAAAGTGATGAATCTGTAGTGATGAGGTAACAGAGTCTGTTGGGTTTGGTGACCAGCTCCAATGATATTCTTCCATCTGAATTAATCCCCTGAGGCAAATGGTTATTTATCATACTCTTATATATTCTTTTCTCACGGAAGACTTTTTCTAAGGCAAAACAACAACAACAACATAACTAAAATGAACTGCAATTAGAAACCCAGAAGGGAAATACCAATACTAGGAAAACTAATATGTTAGAAGATTATTGATGGCTAGTATCTCTACAGGAGAATGAGACCTCTTTAAAACCCCCCACCGATAAATTATTAGAGCTCATAGTTGATAAGTTTAGGATCATAATATCATAAAAATGGGAAGGAACCTTGGAGGACATCTAGTTCAATTCACTCTTTTTATAAATGAGGAAAATGAGGTGCATAGTGGTTAAGTGACTTTCCCTACACCTCAGTGATAGCAATAATTTCTGTCCCTTAAAATTCAAGGCTAGTTCTTTTTCCATTTGACCATGATGCTGAGACCCCAGTGGTAAAATGGAGATTATAAATTTCTCTTAGTTTGCCTTCTTATTACAGGGGGCAATTCCTAGAGGAACAAAATCTAGTCATAGAAGGTCTCAGATTAAATGAAAGTGCAGTCAATCCTTATCCCATCTGGGGAGTTGACAAATTTTCTGTAACTTCAGTATAGTCTTGTACAGAGTATATGAGTGTAAAACTCACCTTGGGGGGTGGGTAGAGCCAAGATGGCAGAGTAAAAGCAGCGATTTTCTTGAGCTCTCCCCCAAACTCCTCCAAATACCTGTAAAAAGAGGCTCTAAACAAATTCCAAAGCAGCAGAACCCACAAAAAGACAGAGTGAAACAAATTTCCAAGCCCAGACAGCTTGGATGGTTGATTAGAAAGGATACCCGCTGGGCGGGGCAAGGAGTGCAGTTTGGGCACACAGGCAAAACAGGCCCCAGTGAACCAGGAGCAGGCCTCGGAGGCCTCATACAGACAGCTGTGGTGCTTTCCAGAGTTCTCAACCCACCAACACCAAAGACAACTTAAAAGATCAATGGGAAAGGTCTGTGACTACGGTGAGACTCGGTCCCAGCCCTAGTCCCTGCATGTGGCCCCAGGCAGCGGCTGCCTCTCGAGCTTCTGGCCCGCAGACTGAGGGGGAATCGAGTGGCTGAGCAGAGGGAGAGTGTAGGTATCTCTTTGCTGGTGCAGTATTCTCTTGCTTTGCTCTTGCTTGGATCTAGGTCACAGTTCAGGGTGGCAATCCTGGGGCAAGGAGGAGTGCTGGCATGGTGGAGCTTGTAGTGACAATGCAGAAAAAATCCTCTTCACAGTTCCAAGGCAAAAAAGAGTGCTTGTGGTCACTCATAGATGAGAGCACAGGCCAGGAAAGGAGTAAACACCTCATCCTTGATCATAGCACCTTGGAAGAAATGAAAATTTACAGGTGCCAAAAGTATCTCTGAAAACAGCTGCACAAAACTCCTGAAGCTTGAGACAGTACATGCTCCACACTGGAAGCAGACTCCTACCTTAACAAAGAGTTTTAAACTCAAGTAATTGGCTGGGATCATGAGCAAGTAGTGCAAAACGAGTCAGACCATAGAATCTTTCTTTGCTAACAAAGAAGATCAAAATATACAACCAGAAGAAGACAACAAAGTCAAAGCTGCTACATCCAAAGCCTCCAAGAAAAATAGAAATCAGTCCTAGGCCATGGAAGAGCTCAAAAGAGATTTTGAGAAGCAAGTAGGAGAAACAGAGGAAAGACTGGGAAGAGAAATGAGACTGATGCAAGAATCATGAAAAACAAGTCAATAGCTTGCTAAAGGAGATTCAAAAAGTACTGAAAAAACAACACCTTAAAAAATAACCTAACCCACATGGCAAAAGAGGTTCAACAAGCCAATGAAGAGAAGAATGCCTAAAAAGCAAAATTGGCCAAATGGAAAAGGAAGTCCAAAAGCTTACTGAAGAAAATACTTCCTTAAAAATTAGAATGGAGCAATTGGAAGCTAGTGACTTTATGAGAAATCAAGACACTGTAAAACAAATCCAAAAGAATGAAAAATTAGAAAACAATGTGAAATATCTCATTGGAAAAACAACTGACCTGGAAAATAGATCCAGGAGAGAGAATTTAAAAATTATTGGACTATCTGAAAGCCATGATCAAAAAAAGAGCCTAGACATCATCTTTCAAGAAATTATCAAGGAAAACTGCCCTGATATTTAGAACCAGAGGGCAAAATAGAAATTGAAAGAATCCACCAATCACCTCCTGAAAGAGATCCCCAAAGGAAAACTCCTAGGAATATTGTAGCCAAATTCCAGAGTTCCCAGGTCAAGGAGAAAATATTACAAGCAGCCAGAAAGAAACAATTCAAGTATTGTGGAAACACAATCAGGATAACACAAGATTTAGCAGCTTCTACATTAAGGAACTGAGGGCATGGAATATAATATTCTGGAGGGCAAAGGAGATAGGATTACAACCAAGAATCACCTACCAGCAAAACTGAGTATAATCCTTCAGGGGAAAATGGTCATTCAGTGAAATAGAGGACTTTCAAGCATTCTTGATGAAAAGACCAGAGCTGAATAGAAAATTTGACTTTCAAATAGACTCAAGTGAACATGAAGAGGTAAACAGGAAAGAGAAATCATAAGAGACTTATTAAGGTTGAACTGTTTATATTCCTGCATGGAAAGATGACATTTGTAACTCTTGAGTCTTTTGTCATTATTAGAATAGTTGGAGGGAAAAATTATATGTATGTATATGTATAGATAGATAGATAGAATTCACAGGGTTAGTTGAAGATGAAGGGGTCATATCTGGAGATCAAAATTAAGGGTGAGAGAGGATATACTGTAGAGAGAAGAAAGGGAGAGGTAGAATGGGGTAAATTATCTCACAAAACAGACAAGAAAAGGCTTTTTACAGTGGAGTGGAAGTGGGGAAGGGTGAGAGGGAATTAGTGAGTCTTATTCTCATAGGATTTGGCTTAAGGAGAGAATAACATACATACTCATTTGAGTATGAAAATCTATCTTACCCTACAGGAAAATAGGGGGGAAGGGGACAAGAGAGCAGGGGGATGATAGAGGGAGGGCAGATTGGGGAGGGGATAATCAGAAGCAAACACTTCTGAGGAGGGACAGGGTCAAAAAGAGAATAGAATAAATGGGGGTGGATTAGGATTAAGGCAAATATAGCTAGTTTTTTCACAACATGACTACTAAGGAAGTTTGCATAACTACACATGTGTAACCTGTATCAAGTTGCTTGCCTTTTCAATGAGGGTGAATACAGAGGAGAAAGGGAGAAAATTTGGAACTCAGTTTTAAAACACATGTTTAAAAAAATGTTTTCACATGCAACTGGGAAATAAGAAATACAGGAAATGGGGTATAGAAATCTATCCTGCCCTACAGGAAAATAGAAGGGGAAGGAGATAAGATGTGGGGGGGAGAGATAGAAGGGAGGGCCAATTAGGGGAAGGGGCATTCAGAATGCATGCCATCTTGGGGTAGGGTGAGGGGTGAGATGGTGAGAAAATTTGCAACTCAAAATCTTATGGAAGTGAATGTTGAAAAATAAAAATAAAAAAATAAATAATCACTAAGAACACACAACACACACACACACACACACACACACACACACACCCATACACAAAGAACTCATTTGAACTCTCCCAAATTTGCCTCCAATCCACTATAAAATAGTGCCTCAAAATAAGTTTTGGAGTGGCAGAATGATCAAATGGATGGAATGAAACAATTTTCCAACCCAAAACAACTTAGAAGATCCACAGGAAAGGCATGCCTCGCTCAGGTAAAAGGAAAGTACAGTCCAGTGCAGATGGAGTCTGGGCAAACCAGAAGCAGGGAAAGCCCAAGAAAGCCAATGACAATGCCCCATGGACCTGGCACACATCAGCAGTGAGGCCCAGAGTCCTCAGGACAGCAAATTAGTGGTGAGGCAAGAAGCTTGAGATAGTTTCCCCTCTATGCCAGGAGAACAGCTCAACTTTAACATAAAATGAAAAGTTATGAAATAGGCTAGAAAAGTGAGCAAAAAATAAGAAAAACTAAAAATAATCTGGCTATAGAAAGTTGTGATGGTGACAGGGGAGATCAAAACACAAACTCAGAAAAGGATAACAATATAAAAATGGCTATAAACTAAGCCTCAGAGAACAAAATATGAAATGGTCTCAAGCCAAAAAAAGAGAAAAAGAAACTCCTAGAAGGGTTTGAAAAGGATTTTTAAAATCAAATAAGAGAAGAAGAAAAATTGGGGGAGAAAATGAGAGTGATGAAAGATATTATGAAGAAAGAGCCAACAGCATGATAAAAGAAGCACAAAGTGAAAAAAATGAATAAAATTTCACTAAAGAAAACAACTTTTTTTCTTTTTTAAAATTTTAATTAATTTATTTCGAATTATCAGCGATCACTTCCATAAGCTTTTGAGTTCTAAATTTTTCTCCCCCTCCTTCCCCACCTCCATCCCAAGGCAGCGCACAATCTGATATAGGCTATATGTATGTATTCCTATTAAACATATTTTCACATTAGTGATATTGTAGGTAAGAATTAGAACCAATAGAGACGCCACCAGAAAGAGGAAGCAAAACACAACAGAAGAAAAAAAAATAGCAAATAGTATGCTTTGATCTGCATTCAAACTCTATAGTTCTTTCTTTGGATGTGGATAGCATTTTCCATCATGAGGCCTTTGGATATGTCTTAGAGTCTTGTATTGCTGAGAAGGGTTAAGTCTATTAGTATTAGTCATTGCACAGTGTAGCTGTTACTGTGTACAGTGTTCTCCTGGTTCTGTTCACTTCACTCAGCATCAGACCATACAAGTCTTTACAGGTTTTTCTGAAGTCACCCTGTTCATCATAAGAAAACAACTCTTAAAAAATGGAATTGGAGAAATTAACAGAAGAGGAACTAAAATACTTAAAAAATCCCATCTAAGGAAAGGAAATTGAACAAGCCATCAATGAACTCCCTAAGAAAAGATCCCCTGGGTTAGATGGATTGACAAAAGAATTCTTCCAAACATTTAAAGGACAACTACTTCCAATACTATTTAAGCTATTTGAAAAAATAGGCAAAGAAGGAATTCTACCCAATTCCTTTTATGATGAAAATATGGTGCTGATACCTAAACTAGAAAGAGAAAAAAAAAGCGGATAAAGAAAACAATACAGCAATATTCCTAATGAATATCTGTGCAAACATTTTAAATAAAATACTAGCAAGAAGATTACAGCAATATCACAAGCATCATACTATAACTAGGTGGGCTTTATACCAGTGATGAAAGGCTAGTTCAATATTAGAAAACTATGAACATAAGTAACACTTATTTAAAACCATCAGCAAGCATTATCTGTAAAAGGGGAAAAGACAGAACCCTTCCTAACAAGATCAGAGGTGAAGCAAAGATGTCCATTATCAACACTATCATTCAATATTGTATTAGAGATGTTGGCCATAACAATAAGAGAAGAAAAAGAAAAGGAAGGAATTAGAAGAGGCAACAAGGAAACAAAAACTACCATTCTTTGCAGATGGCGTGATGGTATACTTAGAGAATCCTAGAGAATGAATTAAAAAATAAAAACTAGTTGAGCAAAATCAGGTGAACATTTTACACGGTAACAGCAATATTGTGATACAATGATTGAAGACAATTCCAAAAGATTCATGATAAGAAATGCTATCCACCTCCAGAGAAAGAACTGATGGAGTCCGAATGCAGATGCATGCTATTTTTCACTTTTTCAAGAATAATTTTTGTAGTTTTCTTTTACAATGTGACTAATATGGAGATATGTTTTGCATGATATCACATTTGTAATATATATAAAATTGCTTACTAAGGGAGTGAATGAGGGAAGAAGAGAATTTGAAACTCAAAATTTTATGTAGAGATAGAGATATCTATATCTCTATCTATCATCTATCTAATTGCTTTTACATGTAACTGGGAAAATAAGATATTGAAAACAATTATAAAGAGGCAGGTAGTAGGTGGCTCAGTGATGGGAATAGAGTCAGGAAGGCTTTAGTTCAAATAAGGTCTCAAATACTTGTATGACTGGGAAAGTCATTTAACTTCTGACTGCCTCAGTTTCCTTAACTGTGAAATGGGGGTATTAAAAACAGGTAGGGTTGTTGTGAGGGCCAATTGAGCTAATAGTTGTAAAGCCCTCAGCACATTTCCTGGCATGCAGTTCTTTGAACACAAATCCAGGAAGCATTCAATAAATGCTTGTTTCCTTCCTTCCTTTGAAGTTTGCTTTGTAAATGTGTTATCATTTATATCAAGCATTCAATTTCCTCACTAAAAAAGTTCAGCTCTCTTCTTTATATGTAACTCAATGACTGGTTGTATAATTGCTTTATAAATGCTGAACTTAAAGGAAAGATTCTTGACACATATTACAACTGAGCGAACTAATTAACATGACCCAATATTCTCCACATCAAAGTATGCTATATCATTTTCAAATTTGAACAGTAAAAACTAGACCAGCATTCTTAGGGAAAGTTTTACAAAAAAGCATGTTTCTTTTTCATCAGGTCATTATTTTAAATAACGTTGCTGTGTCTTAAGTTTACCATGTGAAATTATTTGAATGGAGGAATGGAAGAAATAATTAAGAGTGCAGGAAGAGAACTTTCAGAGGCAGAAACAGAATAGATAAATTACTTTTATAACTATCTCACATGAGCAAAATCAAAGTCTCTTTCATGTTACTAATTCAAAGGAAAAGGTGATCTCCTAAGATTGATTCTATAGCTGATTTTCAATAGTAAAATCATAGTTCTTTCATATCAAAGTTGAGGACAATCCATGTTATACAAACCCCGTGTGGTGGCTGTCAGTATGCACTCACTTATATGTGACAATAGATTCCAACATCTCTAGTCCACAAGTATTTACTAATTCCTATTATTTGCTAAGCACTATGCTAAATGCTAAGGATAAAAAGAAAGGCAAAACCAGTTCCTACTTTCAAGGAGTTCACAATCTAATGCTGGAGACCACATGGAAACAAATGCGTACAAATGTGATATATACAGGATATATTGGAGAGAATCTGAGAAGGAAAGCATTACCGTAAAGAGGGACTTAGAAAGACTTTTTGTGGAACAGAGGATTTTAGATGAGACTTGAAGGAAGACAGAGAAGCCAGTAGGCAGAGACAAGGAAGGAAGGCATTCTGGTTGCGACATATTTTGTGTAGGAAACAGCAAAGAAGACAGTATCATTCTATCACAGAGTGTGTAGAGAGGACAAAAGTGTTGGAAGGAAAAGTAGGAAGGGTATGCTGTTTTGATTGAAGTATGTGTAGAAAATCTGGCCTCACATAGACAGTTAGAAAAAGAAGTACTTTAATAATCAAATAATATGTTATTACGATTAAGAAAATAATTTCGACTTTATGGAGCTATTGATAGGGTCTTGTGGACCACAGGAGTTCATAGACAACACTTTAACAATCAATGCTATAAACAATAGAAGCCATTAGGAAGGAGAGCAACGGGCGCAGTGGGATTTAGTCAATCAGTTAACAAATGTTATTAGGTGCTTACCAATGGTCAAGCATTGTGCTATGATCTGGGGATACAAAAATCAAACAGTTTCTGACTTCAAGGGGCTCACATCCTATTCACATAGACATGTATCTATAGAATCATAGATATAATAGTTACAAAACAAATAAAAAGTATTTGAGTAGAAGGAACTAACATCTAGGTGGATTAGAAACAGATTTATGCAGAAGGTGGTGCTTGAGATGATTTTTGAAACCAACCAGAAAATCTGAGAGGTAGTTGTTGTTTTGTCTTCTTTTAGTCATGTTAGAGTCTTGGTGGCCCCATTCCAGGTTTTCTTGGCAAAGTTATTGGGCTGGCTTGACATTTCCTTTTGCAGCTCATTTTATATGGATTAGGAAACTGAAGTAAACAGGGTTAAGTTACTTGCCTAGAGTCACATAGCTAGTTAGTGTCTGATGCCAGATTTGAACTTGTGAAGATGAGTCTTCTTGCTTCCAGGCCCAATGTTCTATCTACTATGCCACCTAGCTGCCCTAAAAGATAAAGGTGAGTTGATATGCTACCTTGCATTTGATTCCCAGCTCTGACAGTTACTGTGTGACATCAGGCAAGCCATTTCATTTCCCTAGGTCTCAGTCATCTCTCCTGTAAAATTATGGGATTGTATTAGGTGACCTCCATGGTCCCTTCCAGCTCCAAATCAATGTTATTATGAAAGAGGAGGATGCAGACCCAACTCTGGACAGACTGTTGTAATCTATTTTCCATAATCAAAGTTTCTCAAAGAATCAAAATGGAAAAGAATCTCTTTTTTTGTTACCAAAAAGCATTTTTTAAACCAAGGAAATGTTTTAATTAATCAAGGGACTCCTAGAATTTAGTTATCCAAATATCTTACCTGGCTTCAAAAAAAAAATAAAAAAACCCCCTCCTTTTCTTCTTTCATCTGTAGCTTATCAATGCCCATGGAATAGCACACTTCATTTGACAAAGCTTATAGTAGTTGCAGGCTTACTAGGGCATTCATATTTTAAGTATACATTGTTCTTACAACTACAACATAAATTTCTCTTTTTAGAATATATGCCATTGACTCTCCTTTTCCATCCCAATCTTTTCTAAAAAGACTCTGGGCTCTTATTTTATTAAGACTCTCTTCTCTCTTGCTGGTGGAGAAACTCCCTCATTATCTTATAAGAAACAGGTTCCCTTTAGTCCAACTCCACAGGCTATTGCATGTCACAACCAGGATATGACCAGAGGATGTTATTTCCTGCCTAGTTCTTCAGTCTTCCAGGATAGTTTTGTGTGTGTGTGTGTGTGTGTGTGTGTGTTGTGTGTGTTAAACATACACATACACACATATATGCATATGTATATGTGCCATTCTTTTGGTTTTAAAAGCCACTGGCCATCATCATTGCAAAAAATAATGTAAATCTGGCCCTCTTCTAGTTTAAATTTATGAATGATTATTTTTCACTTTAGTAGGTCAACTTTGAATATAAGACCCTTTAGAATATAAATTCCTTGAGAGTTGATGCTATTATATTTCTACCTTTTGTATCTCCAGTGCTTAATACAGTACCTGCTGCATAATAGATGCTTGATAAATTCTTGTTTATTAATTATTTAAATTAATTTTTAAAAATTAAAACTGAACCTCGCTCTCCCTAAGAAGTCTGCAAGTACTATCTTTCTTCTGTCTGCTCCTCAGGTAATTGTTTTAATAAGCAATTTGTCCCAAACTGCAAATATTCTTCCTGGGGAATGTTCCACAATGCTGCTCTCTGCTGAGAAGGAAGAGAGAACCTTAAAGTGTGTGTGTGGGGATCCTCTTTGCAATGAAATCTTTGGAGGAAGGTAGGGTAGTTAAGTAGGTTTCCTTTGATAAAGTTGTTACTTATCTTTTGTAAGATCTCTGCTCCTTTGTTTGCTGGGGCTTTTCCTGTTTCATCTTTTATAGAACTTTCATCAAAGCCAATTCCCTGCTTTTTAATGGCTAGGTGTTTCTTTAAAAAGAACTTTCTTTGCCCTCTATTCCCTTATTTTATCACTCACAGAACTGATTTGTCCTGGCAGAACCATCTACTACCCCATAGAATTTCTTTACTCACCCCTATTCTTATAGTATGTACTGTCCTTGCCTTAATTTTTCTCCCACTTCCCTCTCAACTGATGAATGAACTCACTGGTTCTGTAGGCATACAGCATACTCTGACCAGCAGGTCAGATCATAGGATTTAGACCTTGGACAGAGAATACAGAATAGAGAATAATAGATGAGTCCTAACCTTTCATTTTAAAAATAGTGGCCCTGATAATGTTCAGATTATTTCTTAATGTTGAACTTTTCCTTTGATATTCCTGGCTCATTTCTGACCCTGACTGGTTCTCTTTTTTTCCCCAGTTGCAGGAGACAGTATAAAAGTGGTGGAATATTATCATCCTAAAAGAAATTGGGAAACCTGAGAAGACTTGTATGAACTGATTTAGAGTAAAATGAAAAGAACAAAGAGAACAATTAATACAATGACAACAATATGGTAAAAACAAATAACTTAACTACTGATTCTAATCAGCATAATGATCAACCACAGATCAATGATAAAACATGCTACACACCTCCTGATAGAAAGATAAAGTCTCAGGAAGCAAAAGGATATATATATATATATATATATATATATATTTTGTTTGTTTGTGTTTTGAGGACATGATCAATATGGAAATTTGTTTTGCTTCACTATACATTACTATAATAAGAGCTTTGTTTCTATTTTTTTTGGGGGGAGGGACTTGTGGTGGCAGGGTGAGAAGGCAGATTTTGTCTATACACACATAAACACACATATGTATGTATGATGATTGTGTATATGCATATATACACATAAATATATATAATATTGTTAAAAAATATATTCCCCATGTTGGGAGATGAAGCGTCTTTTCTGAGGACAAGCAAGTAGGTCAGTGTCGTTATACAAAAATATGTGGGGTGGGTGGTGTAAGGTGTAAGAAGATTGGAGATAGGAGGGGACTAGCTTATGAAGGGCTTTGAATGTAAATAGAAGATTTTTATTTGTTGCTGGAGATGATGGTGAACCACTGAAATTTATTGAATAGGGATTGGTTGAACCAATCATTAGGAAAATCATTTTGGTTGCTGAATGGAGGTTGGATTAGGGTGAGAATGGACTTACAGCAGGCAGAGCCAACGGTAATCTATTGCCATAATCTGGCATGAGGAGATGAGTTGCCTACATCAGGGTAGGGGCTGGTGTCAGAGAAGAGAAAGGGATATATTTGAGAAGTATTATGAAGGTAAACTCTACAGGTCTTGAGAACACATTAGATATGGGGGTGTGAGAGAGTGGGAAGTCAATGACCCTGAACTTGTGGGTCTAGTTGATTGGGAGGATAGTGGTACCCTCAATAGTAGTAGAAATGTCTGGAGGTGGGTGACAGTTTTAAGGGAAAGATAATGAGCTAAGTTTTGGATGTATTGAGTTTCATATGAATAAGGAATATCCACTTTGAAGTGTCTAAAAGTCAGTTGGGGATGGGAGGCTAGAGGTCAATAGGAAGGTTAGGGTTATATAAGTACATGTGAAAATCTTCAGCATAGAACTGGTCTTTGGATCCATGGGTGCTGGTGAGATCACCAAGTAAAATAGGATAGAAGAAAGAGAGAAGAGACCAAATCATGGACAGAGCGCTATGAGACACCCATGATTAGCAGGCATAACCTGTAGGCTCCTTTTGAGTCAGATAACTAGAAAAAGACCAGGAGAGAGTAGTGTCATGAAAATGAGAGAGAAGAGAGTATCAGGGAGAAGAGGCTGATCTGCAATGTCAAAGTCTGCAGAGAGGTCAAGAAGAATGAGGATTCAGGAAAGGCCATTTCTTTTTTCATGGGATATTCATACATTGAGAGTATTTGAGTAAATCCTTCATTCTTCAGTTTTACCACTCTTCCACCCTTCCACTTTTCAATATTATCTTTTCTTTTTCAACTCTTCCATCACTTTTATTATCACAAATAAATGACAACCATGAAAAAATGTCTTGGCCTACAATTATTTTAGTTTAGTCATTTTTCAGTTGTGTCTGACTCTTTGTGACCCCTTTGGGGCTTTTATGGCAAAGATGCTAGTGTCATTTGCCATTTCATTTCCCAACTCATTTTACAGATGAAGAAACTGAGGCAAACAGGATTAAGTAACTTGCCCAGGGTCATATAGCTAGTAAGTATCTGAGGCTGGATTTGAACTCAGGAAGAGAAATCTTCCTGACTCCAGTCCTGGTACTCTATCACTATGCCATCTAGGTATCCACAAGGGATATCATCTAATAAACTGACTATAAGCGCTTAAAAAGATACCCCAAATGACCATTCCTTCTATCTTCTAGCCACTTGTTTAGTAAGAATATATTTTCTTTCTCTAATTCAGAGATTTTTAAGGTTGTCAGCACAATAATTTATCAACTCTGTGTATCGACAACAGTACCATTTAAAGGCCTTATTCTGACCAGCTTGCTTCAGTGTTTAGCTGCAGGAAATGCAGTTAGTTGATTACACAATAAAGTGGAAGCATAAAGCTAAAGCTTTGTAAGACCAAGCACACTTTGCACAAGTTGACACAATATTTTACTTGTAGACTGAAGTAACATAAGATTTAAAGAAATTTCACAAAACACATTTCCCTGTTTAATTAGAAGCACATTCATGTTGGATTTAAATACCTAAACCTGAACAAGTGTTAGTCATAAATAATCTTAGAAGTTAGCACAGCTAAGAATATCTGGGGAAAGAAGTTAAGGACTAGCTAAACACTGTGAACATTCCCTAAGCCTTACATGACAGTGTTTTAGCATGAAGGAAGGCAGAGAAGTGCTCACCTTCATACCTCACGACTTTAATAATTTTTGGTCTTATCAGCACGTGTGGTTGCTCCTTTGATTCATATCAGAACTCCATTGAACCTTACAAGTTGATCACTTGAGTTTCTGGGGGCAGGAAAAATGGATCACCTCCAAAAATCCTTGGCTAACAGGTCCTGGGATTGCTCTT
This sequence comes from Phascolarctos cinereus, assembly GCF_003287225.1. Lineage (NCBI taxonomy): Eukaryota > Metazoa > Chordata > Mammalia > Diprotodontia > Phascolarctidae > Phascolarctos > Phascolarctos cinereus. Next base: position 105,219,414 of record NW_027555625.1, read on the forward strand.
CAACCCTTTCCAACTTAGTAAGACATGTTAGAACTTGAACTCAATTAGTATTGCCTTGAAAAATCCAGGGTCATAGACACCCCATGATGGTAGATCAGAAGAGGAATTTGTGAAATGCCTATTATATCTATCTATTATATCTATCATATCTATCTGTCTTTATCTATCTGGAAATACTCACACATAATCACTCATAGCTCATATTCACATAACATTTTGAGGTTTGAAAATTATTTTTTAAATGTCTGATTTGATCTTCAGACAAAGTCAGAGATAGAAGTGATTATTATCATCTCCATATTACAGAAGAGGAAACTGAGTTTCAGGGATAATAAGTGACTTACTTAGGTTAATACAACCAGCAAGGTATACTTTAAATCTAGATTTTCCTGACTCTGAGACCTTCACTCTATCCACTGCACCATGTTGTTATTGTTATTACATATTTATACATATTAGTATACACATATGCTTACATGGGCATATATGTATATGTGTATATAAATTTATATATGCATATAGATACCTATCTATGTATAGATATACACACACTTAATTTTATTCTGATTTCCCCATGAATAAGATAAGATTTCATTTTGAAGCAGTGATCTTGAATCAGTTTTCAATGATAACTTAATATTGTCAGTTCATTAATTCTCCCAAATATGCTTTATTATTTTGTTAATTCAGAGAGAATATTAAACATATAATAAGGGCAAAGGACTTTCTGACCTTTTTCATAGTTTCTATTAAGATTGGTATTCTTGAAAAGTAATTTAATGACAGAGAGGCAAAATAAATTCTTTGAATTTGGGCACCTGCTTGTCAGACATCCTCAGCAATATCCTACCACTCCTCAAGCGTGGGTCTCTCAAACTCTAAAATGTGTCTCCTTTTCATTGAACACAGTGAAAAGAGAGGGTACAAAAGAGTCACTCCATGAGGAGAGAAGTAGTTCAAATGATTTTTTGTTTTTATCTAGGTTTTTCTTGACAGATTAAAGCAACATCAATGTTTCTCATGCTCTTTCTGGCATCCTGCTTGAAATACACATTAGCCTATGGCTGTCAGCTTTCCATTTCATGCAGTTTATAATTTAACATCCTTGCCCTGGATATGGAGCTATAGGAAGATATGAATTGATTTTCATCTGTCTTACAACATTAACACTGTTTTGCATTTGTAACTCCTTTCCTCTCTTCACCCCAGTGGATTGTGAATTTCCCTCGAGGAAAGACTTGTAATGCTGATTGCTGCATTTGCAAAGTGAGACGTGAATCTTGAATGGCTGAGAGATCTCTGAGCCTTTGAGGCTGTACATGACATATATGAAGAAGGTATGACTTTGGAATGGAGGAGAAAGTTTGGAGAGGGAAGAAGAAAAGCAATGTTAGAGAACAGGTAGAGAGAAAGCACAAACTTCTAAATCATTAATGAGATTCCCTAGAACTGCAGATATGTGAGGAAGCCAATAACAACTCCGTACTCCTTCCCCCTTTGACTTGTCCACAAACTCTCAAGGGTGGGCCAAACCAGATTAAAATGTAATTAGGAAATATTTAACATAATAAATAAAAATTGGATAAAACACAGACAATGTAAGTCAATATGTGGTCTACTAGGATCATTAGGTATGGATTAATGGTTGCTGTTTCTATTTTAGTTTGACATCATTTGTGTAGCTAACACCCTCTTCCTACTTTGAAAATGATGGAGATAACACTTTGCAGATGAAATAGGCCAGATTCCAATTCATATCTTCCTTAATATATGCCTGAAAAACAGGCCACTCAGGGGTTCTCTTGTCCTGGGTTAAACTATTACATTTGCTAATCTGCATTAAATATGATGGAATACTTTACATATTGCAACCACGCAGGTACATTTGGTGGTCTCTGTTCCTTTGGAAATTTCTAATCCCCATCTAGGCACATCATTCCTGAATTACTTCCATTTTATATGTTTCACAATTTTTTTTTCCCGAGGTGCTATTACTGCAAAACGTAGTGGTGGATAGAGAATTGGCCTTGGAATTTGGAAGGCCTGCTTTCCAATTCTGCCTTGATGCCTACTGGCTACCTGAACCTGGGACAAGACACTTAAACTCACCATGCCCAGATAACTCTAAGACTACTTGCCAAGAAGTCATCAATTTTTGTTGATAGATGAACCTATGAAATCAAAAGTCCTGCCTAAAATATAGTTCAAAATAGTGTTTATAATGTCCAAATAAGTCTTAAGCTCCTTGCAGAGCAAGATTTTGATTTAATGCATATATCCCATAGCATCTAAAGCACTGCTGCACAAATAGTTAAATATTTGTTTCATGAATAGAAAATTTAAAATAAAGTTTTGAATACCTTGACAGAACATGAAAGGGGAAAAAAAAGAGATATGTTTAAGCTCTTTAACCAGAATTTAACTAGTTTTAAATAGCTCCTAGGAATATTATCACATTCATCTTTTCTGGCATAATAACTGTTTGAAATCGGTAGATATGAAAAGTCCTGAAGGTGTAAGGCATTGTAAGCTGGAGGAGAATTGAATTAGCAAAGTAGGAGACCTGGGATATAGCTTTGCTTTGGAAGCTGAGGACAGTAAAACCACATGACTGGATACAGCATGCAAGAAAAATAGAAGGCCAAATATGTTGTCAGGAAAACCTGGGTTTGCATCTCGCTGCTGACCTAACTCTTGCTGTGGGGTGAAGCACAAGCCCCCTCTTCTCAGAGTTACAAGAAGTCTTCTAAGACTATCAGTTACAGAAGAGTTCTGTATCTGCAATTATGCAGTATCAACAACAGGCATTCCCTACACTGACCAAATCATGAGTATAGATTTTTATGAAAAAGAAATGTATTGCAACATCACATTTAGAAATAGGAAATTAAAGCTGTTGTCATCTTTGGCTGTTGGAAAAATGCATTCTTCTCCTCTGTCTCTGGTAGTCATATATGTAACCAAAGGATAAGACAAAAATATCCAATTTTGAAGACCTGAAGCACAAAGATTGAAAGTCACCATAATTGACAGCTAAATGGTACAGTCTATAGAGTGCTAGGCTTTGCATCAGAAAGACGTGAGTTCAAATTGAGCCCCTCATGATTAGTAGAGGTGTGATCCTGGACAAGTAACCTCAATAAAAATATATGACAATTCTAATTTGGCTAATTATGCAAGTCTAAAGATGATACTATCAACTTTTTGTCATGAAAGACATGCTCTTTGATGTGTGTCTTCGGAGGTGGTGAAATATTTGTGCCAGATCCCTTTAGTGACCACTGATTTGCATACATGAGGCATCTGGTTGGGGCTAATAGTATAGCTGGTAGTAAGGAACACAAAATACTTGTCTCTAATGAGGTACATTCAGCAGCCCTGCCCTGAGATCTCAGCTCACAACAAATGGTACCTCTTCACTTTGTGACATTCACTATGATGGCCATCATACAAGGGCTCTGTTAGCTGACAACAGATTTCTTTTTTGCCAAATGACTTAAGCTGGGCATACTGAGGGTTAGATGTGATATTTCCTCACTATACTGGGGTGATCCAAGAAACAGGTAGGAAAGACATTAAGGAGACTAACCATCTTGGCTTTCAACACTCCTGGGAGCCATGATGAAGAGTATGTATTGATCTCAAAGTCTAACCACCACAAAAGTCTTGTGGGGCTCCCCTTTTCTTGGCAGTCAGAGTACAGAGTGAAACCCAGATATAATTCTCCCTCTATCTAATATGAAAATTTGAGAAAGGAAAAAAAAATCACCAGGTAGTATGAAAAACTTTTACTCTCTTTAACTGTCGTTAACTGAGCTTGATCTTCCCATCCCTCTTGGATTTGTGTGTTAATGGTATAGTATACCATGCCCAGTTACATCAATAATAACATAGTATGCTGTTACTCTAACTGGCTCATAAATATTGAAAGGCAATTTGGGGGTTGGTGCATTTTCTACATATGCATGAAGTTCAGAAACTATTACTTTAAATTACTTAAGCAGAATATGATTTTGAGATGAATGAGGCAGGAAGACTCTTGGGAAAAAGCCTGATTCTATAACTCTTGCTGTTAAAACTGCTATTATTTCAAAGCTGAGTTTGAAAAGATCTTCCAATGTCCATTGATGAATATGCCTGAATGTTTCATAATGTTACATGCTGGTTCTATCTGGTTGTTAATCAGAGAATTTTCTCTGTCTTCTGATTTGCCTATTGGCAACCATGAAGTGATATCTATAACTTTTAACTTAAATAAAATCTTCTTGCTCTTATCTGAAGCTGGTCCCCAGTGCCAGGCAATATATTTAGAGGAAAGGTACAGGAATCAATTAGCATGATGACCATTTTGTGATATTCCCATTTGGCAGCAGTGATGGCCATGAAAGCATCTTTGCCTTGTTGCTAGAACATGAGTGAACACTGTTTTTTTCTTACCATCTACCATATGAGACTAAATAATATCAGTGGGGTAATGAGGGCTAAGTGAGGTAGGGGAAAAGAAGAAAAAGGAAAGGAAAAGGGAATGAAAAAATCAAATAGGAGGACAAAGGAATACGATGAATGAAAAGAAGGAGTATATGAGATGTGTAGTGGTAATGGTAAGGCCACCAAGAACTGTCCCATAGGTTATTTGCCTCTGTGATAGGGTACCTACCCTGCTTAGCTTCCTAGCCATTTAGTCCTTCAGGTTAAGATGTTGTCAGAGGCAACCTAGTTCACTCTTGAACTTTAGTTCAAGTTTAGTTCAACTAAAGTTCTTTGTTGAGAATGACTTCAACAGCTGTTGAAAATACAGATTATGTTCATGTTCTCTGAGATGATGACCCCTTGAAAGTCCATGTGTTTTTCCTAAGATTTTCTGCCAAAAATGAAACAAATCTTTTTCTAAGATACTAGGTTGAAGAAACATTGTACTTTATATCATGTTCTGGTGGAGGCTGGAGGCTGGGTCAGTGATTCATGTGATGACTCCCATTCTGTGTCATTGTCAGGAATAGTTGGTTTGTTCACACACTCAAAGGCCTTCTGCAAGAATGCAATGTCTTTGTGACCCAAAAAACATTTCCCACTTTCCTGTTATGATCACCACATATCAAGGAAACCATTTGTACTCACTTAATTTCAATGGAAATTGTTGGTAGGCAGAAACTAACAGCCATTCCTGAATTTGTCACATCTTAGCCAAAGCATCCAGGAAGGTGAAGGATCTTGGCCTGGATGTCCATCATCTGAGCTCTCCAACTTTATGAGGCTGACTCAAATGGAGACTTTAAGGCAAGGTGCTAGACCAGTAACCCTTCCCAGGTTTTACAATTTCCTGATTCCAGGATAAGCAGTATTCATGTGAATCTTGCTAATTTCATCATTTAGTCAGAATCACAGAGTCACAGCTGATTAACATTTATTAAGCACGTGCTATGCGCTACACTCTGCTGATCACCAGAGATATAAAGAAAGGTAAAAGATAGTGCCTGTTCTCAAGCAGCTTACAATATAATAAAGGAAGACAACACATACAAAAAACCTGAAAGTGGGGGAGAGTGGGATTGGAGGAAGGATACCTCAGTGTAGGTTATGATTAAATCCTGCATCTAGTTGGCAAATGTGTGTCTCAGGCTGTCTCCTTAAACAAAATATCTAGGAGGAGCTCTCTGATGTACACTCTCCACTCTCTCCAATAAGAAGAAGAGAGTCCTACCCAAGGGGCAGGGAGTACTGAGGTTGTGTGAGTGTCAGAGCTAATTTGATCTTTTAGGAAAATGAGATTCTGGAGACAATGATGATGTCCAGGGGAGCAGCCAATGATGAGGTATGAGATGCTACATTTTTCACTCATAAAGTGTAATAAAAATGAAAGTCATCTTAAGAGGCAGAGACAATGTGGTGGAGTGAAAGCAGAGATTCACCTGAGCCCCAGCCCAAATCTTTTCAAATATCTCTAAAAAGTGACTCTGAACAAATCCTAGAATGGCAGAACCCACAAAGAGACAGAGTAAGGTAGATTTCCAGCCCAATACAACCTAGAAGGTGGACAACAGGAAGGTCTGTTGCACTGCCTGAGAAAAGAAAATCCAGCTTGTAGGGACCAGCCTAGATCGTGCCTAAATAAATCTGGAGGAGGCTTCAAGGGATTAAATAACAAGCAACAGTGGTGGATTCCGGTCTTCTCAATCCACAGACACCAGAGACAACTTAGAAGGTCTACACAAGGGATCTGTTGGAACTGGGTGAGAGAGAAGTGCAGTCTAGTACAGGGCTGCAGAGCATGCCAATATAGCTCTGGCACCAGCAAACCAGGAACAGGCATTGGGAGTGACTGAATCAACAAGAGCAGTGGTAGCAGTGGTAGCAGCAGCAGTGGCTGCTCCTGGAGCTATTAGCCCACAGACCAAATGTTTGAAAGTCACCTATTTCGACTTCCAGGAGCCAAGATGGTGAGGTAAGCAGTAAGTTGTTCTTACTCTCCCTTATTAACTTTGAAAAACCCAGTGAATATTGCCCCAGGAAAAATCCTGAAATAGTAGAGCCAGCAGAAAGACTAGGTACAGCAGTCTTTTAGCTCCTGAGGCTTGGGGGATTAATGGGAAAGGTCCTTCTTACTGTATCTGAAGGGGATCAGTACAGGAAGTGAGGCATCCCAGTAAGCCAGTGGCAAGCCTGACCTCAGCAAACCAATAACCAGCCCCCTAGCCCCAGCACAAGAATCCTGGGACAGTGTCCCCTGTGCCTCAGAAGCAGAGATCAGCTTTATTTTTATTTTTTCCATGGTACTTTTTTATTAATTTATTTTTCATTTTCAACATTCACTTCCATAAGCTTTTGCATTTTAAATTTTCTCCTCCTTCCTGCCCACCTCCCTCTCCAAGACAGCACGCAATCTATATAGGATCTACATATACATTCCTATTAAACATATTTTCACATTAGTCATGTTGTAAAGAAGAATTAGAACCAATAGGAGGAACTACAAGAAAGATGAAAAAAAAAAACAAAACAGAAGAAAAAAAAAGAGCAAATAGTCTGCTTCAATCTGCATTCAAACTCCATAGTTCTTTCTCTGGATGTGGATAGAATTTTCCTGACCAGAACCACATTTGTAAACTTAATTATTTCCCTTCATCAATGTTAGATATTTTAGTTATAAATAATTATAACAGTAGTAAATTGAAGGCTGAAAAAAATGTGTGAGCTTCAGTGCTATGAAGAATGACTTCGATGATCTGAGCTTTCCACCATAAATCCAACGGCACACTTGAGAAATTTGCAAGACTCTACTATAGGACAGTTAATTTGCTGCTAGCTGGTGCTTCACTTGTTGTTCAGTTGTATCTGGCTCTTTGTGATCCCATTTGGGTCACTCCAGTATCTTGGTAAAATGCTACTTCCTTCTCCAGTTCATTTTACAGATGAGGAAACTAAGGCAAACAAGGTTAAGTGACTCGCCCAGGGCCACACAGCCACTGTGTCTGAAACCAGATTTGAACTAAGGTCTTTGTGACTCCAGGCTTGGTGCTGTATCCATTATGCCGCCTCCCTGCTTAGTGCTTTATGTAGACCTTCATTTTTTTTTGTTTTTGAGGACAACATTATGATTTATTTAGGAACACTGAAAGAATCAATGAAAATTAAAAAAAAAATAGGCAGCATACAATAAATAGAGCAATGGACCTGGGGAGAAGACAGAGGTTCTAATTCTGTTTCTGATGATTTAATTACCTTGTAACCTTTTGTAACTCACTTAGCCTCTGCTCTTTCTTTGACAAACAGTACCTGTATTATCTACCTCAGACGACTATTGTAAGATTCATATTAGAGGATATATGAAAAGTAATTTGTAATCCTGAAATTCTTATACAAATGATTTTATTATCAATTGGGATATTTTATAACTCCTGCCAAGGAGGATTTACAAAATTAGTGTATTAAAAATCATCATTTCCATATAAAACTAACAAGACCAAGAAAGAAATGATATAAAGAGAAATTCCATTCAACATTACCGCAAAAAGCAAAACAAAATAATAGAATGTTTAGGAGTTAACCTATTTATACACATTCAGGAAATACAGCTACAAAACACTCTTGAAAGAAATTAGGGAAAATTTGTGTAATTGGATCATTGTTCATGGTTTATATTATTATTGTAACTATACATGTTGAAAATAATAATTTTCCTTTCAACCTAGGAAGGAATTACTTTATAGCATAAGATGAAAAATACAATTTACTTAGAAGGCAAAAATTTAGGCATTTAAAAAATACTTTTTAAAAAAGGAATGCGAGAAGCCTATTATAAACTGATCTGTAACTACATTTTGAATCACTAATCATTAAAACTACTTGGAAGAGCTTAGAAAAAGAGAAAGCCAAATTAGTGGACTAGTCTGTAGTGAAAGACATGGAAGAAGTGTAAGAGCATTACTACCATAGCCTAATTTAGGTTAACTTTCTTATTTGTAAAGAACTTCTGGGGAGAATTGGAAAGCAGCTTAGAAAGAAAAAAATACCTTTTTTTCCCTTCTTTTTGCTCATTTTTTTGTGCAAAACCTTTTCGTAATTAGCTTATTTTGATTTATCAACAATCTCTTCAATAAGCTTTTTGTTTGTTTCTTTTGTTTTGTTCTTTTATTTTATAAACAATTTTTTAACATGTGTTTTTAAAACTTTGGGCTATGGGGGGTGGAGCCAAGATGGAGGAGTGAAAGCAGTGACTTGCTTGAGCCCTCCCCCAAACCTCTCCAAATATTCATAAAAAATAGCTCTAAACGAATTCTGAAACAGCAGAACTCACAAAAAGACAGAGTGAAACAAATTTCCAGCCCAAGACAATTTGGATGATTGATCAGAAAGTTGTATCACACCAGGCTGGGAGCGCAGGCCACAGAAAACCTGGAGCAGGCCTCAAAGGACTGAATCACAGGCAGCTGTGGAGGTTTCCAGACTCCTCAATCCACAAATGCCAAAGAAAACTTAAAAGGTCAGTGGGAAAAGTCTATTTCTGTCGGTGCTGAGAGAGGAAGGAGGGATCTCAGCTCCATTCCCCAAGAGCATGGCACTGGGGGGGGGGTGCAGCTACTTCCCGAGCTTCCTGCCCACAGACTGAGGGGAGATCCAGTAGCTGATCAGAGACAGATTGCAGGGTTCTCTTTGCCAGTGCTGAGGCAGCAATCTCTTGCTTTGCCCTTGTTTGGATCTGGGTCACAGTTCTGGGAGGCGGTGCTGGGGTGAGGAGGAATGCTGGCATGGTGGAACTTGTAGTGGCTGTGGAGAGGAAACCTTGCTCACAGTTACAGGACAGAAAGGAGTACTTGGGGTCACAGGCCAGGAGAGGAGTAAACACCTTGCCCCTTCTCATACTAACTTGGAAGAACTGAAAATTTACAGGTCCCTACAAGTATCTCTGAAAACAGCTGTACAAACCCCTGAAGCTTGGGACAGTACATTCTCCACATTGGAACCAGACTCTTACCTTAACAAAGAGTTTAAAACTCAAGTAATTGGCAGTGATCATGAGCAAGCAGCACAAAAAGAGTCATACTACATTATTTTACTTTGGTGACAAAGAAGATCAAAATATACAACCAGAAGAAGACAACAAAGTTAAAGCTCCTACGTCCAAAGCCTCCAAGAAAAATATGAATCAGTCCCAGGCATTGGAAGAGTTCAAAAGGGATTTTGAGAAGCAAGTAAGAGAAGTAGAGGAAAAACTGGGAAGAGAAATGAGAGTGATTCAAGAAAATCATGAAAAACAAGTCAACAGCTTGCTAAAGGAGACCCAAAAAAATACTGAAGAAAATAGCACCTTAAAAAACAGCCTAACCCAAATGGCAAAAGAAGTCCAAAAAGCCAATGAGGAGAAAAATGCCCTAAAAAGAAAGATTGGCCAAATGGAAAAGGAAGTCCAAAAGCTTACTGAAGAAAATGCTTCCTTAAAAATTAGAATAGAGCAATTGGAAGTTAGTGACTTTATGAGAAACCAAGACAGTGTAAAACAAATTCAAAAGAATGAAAAATTAGAAAACAATATGAAATATCTCATTGGAAAAATAACTGACCTGGAAAATAGATCCAGGAGAGAGAATTTAAAAATTATTGGACTATCAGAAAGCCATGATCAAAAAAAGAGCCTGGACATCATCTTCCTAGAAATTATCAAGGAAAACAGCCCTGATATGTTAGAACCAGAGGGCAAAATAGAAATTGAAAGAATTCACAGATCCCCTCCCGAAAGTGATCCCCAAAGGAAAACTCCTAGGAATATTATAGCCAAATTCCAGAGTTTCCAGGTCAAGGAGAAAATATTACAAGCTGCCACAAGGAAACAATTCAAGTACTGTGGAAACACAATCAGGATAACACAAGATTTAGCAGCTTCTACATTAAAGGACCACAGGGAATGGTATATAATATTCCAGAGGGCAAAAGATATAGGATTACAACCAAGAATCCCCTACCTAGCAAAACTGAGTGTAATCCTTCAGGGGAAAAAAATGGCAATTAAATGAAATAGAGGACTTTCAAGCATTCCTGATGAAAAGACCAGAGCTGAAGAGAAAATTTGACTTTCAAAGAAAGAACTCAAGTGGAACATGAAGAGGTAAACAGGAAAGAGAAATCATAAGAGACTTGTTAAGATTGAACTGTTTACATTCCTGCATGGAAAGATGATATTTATAACATGAGACCTTTGTCAGTATTAGGGTAGTTGGAGGAAAAAAAATTATATGTGTGTGTATGTAGATATATATCTATATATATATATCTATATACACATATATATGTATATAGATATATATATATCTATATACACACATATATATATATGTATATATAGATAGATAGGTAGATAGGTAGATGGATAGATAGATAGAGGGCACAGGGTGGGTTGAAGATTAAGGGTCTTATCTGGAGAATAAAATTGAGGGATGAGGGAGGATACTCAGAGAAGAAGAAAGGGAGAGGTAGAACAGGGTAAATTATCTCACAAAAAAAGCAAACAAACAGAAAAGAAAAGGCTCTTACAGTGGAGGGGAAAAGGGGGAAGGTAAGAGGGAATGAGTGAATCTTATTCTCATAGGATTTGGCTTAAGGAGGGAATAACATACATATTCAGTTGGGTATGGAAATCTGTCTTACCCTACAGGAAAATAGGGGGAGAAGGGGAAAAGAGAGCAGGGGGATGATAGAGAAGAGGGCAGATTGGGAAAGGGGGTAATCAGAAGGAAATACTTCTGAGGAGGGACAGGGTCAAAGGAAAGAATAGAATAAATGGGAGGGCAGGATAGGATTAAGGGAAATAGAGTTAGTTTTTCACAACATATCTACTATGGAAGTGTTTTTGCAGAACTGCACATGTACAACCTATATGGAGTTGCTTGCCTTTTCAATGAAGGTGGGTGGGGAGGGGGGAAGAGAGAAAATCTGAAACCTAAAGTTTTAAAAACATATGTTTAAAAAAATGTCTTCACATTCTACTGGGAAATAAGAAATACGAGAAATGGACTATAGTGCCCTACAGGAAAATAGAAGGGGAAGGGCATAAGAGAAGGGAGGGGGAGAGATAGAAGAGAGGACAGACTAGGGGAAGGGATATGCAGAATGGATGCCATCTTGGGGTAGAGGGAGGGGTGAGATGGGGTGAAAATTTGGAGCTCGAAAACCTGTAGAAGTGAATGTTGAAAACTAAAAATAAATTTATATTAAAAAAAAAAAACTTTGGCTTACAAATTTTCTCCCTTCTTCTCTCCCCACCCACCCTCATTGAAAAGGCAAACAACTCAATACATGTTATACATATGTAGCCATGCAAAACTACTTCCAGAGTAGTCATGTTGTGAAAAACTCAGTATATTTCCCTTCATGCTATCCTACTCCCTATTTATTCTATGCTCTCTTTTGACCCTGTCCCTCCTCAGAAGTGTTTGCTTCTGATTATACCCTTTCCTAATCTGCCCTCTCCTCTATCATCCCCCTGCTCTCTTGTCCCATTCCCCCCCCCTTATTTTCCTGTAGGGTAAGATAGATTTCCATACCCAATTGTTTAGGGTTTTCCCTTCTTAAGCCAAACCCTATGAGAATAAGATTCACTCATTACCTCTCACCTTCCCGCATTTCCTATCCACTTTAAAAACCTTTTCTTTCCTGTTTCATGTGACATAATTTACCCCATTCTACCTCTCCCTTTCTCCTTCCCAAGTATAATCCTCTCTCACCCCTTCATTTTATTTTCCAGATATCACCCCTTCATCTTGAACTCACCCTGTGCTATCTATCTATCTATCTATCTATCTATCTATCTATCTATCTATCTATCTACCTATCTATCTACATACATATAATTTTTTTTCCCTCCCACTACCCTAATACTGACAAAGGACTCATGAGTTACAAATATCATCCTTCCATGCAGGAATGTAAACAGTTGAACATTAATAAGTTTGTTATGATTTCTCTTTCCTGTTTACCTCTTCATATTTCACTTGAGTCTTGTATTTGAAAGTCAGATTTTCTCTTCAGCTCTGGTCTTTTCATCAAGAATGCTTAGAAGTCCCTTATTTCACTGAATGACCATTGTTTTCCCTGAAGGATTATATTCAGTTTTGCTGGGTAAGTGATTTCTTGGTTGTAATCCTATCTCCTTTGCCATATGGAATATTATGTTGCATGCCTTGCGGTCCCTTAAAGTAGAAGTTGCAAAATCTTCTGCTATCCTGACTGTGTTTCCATAATACTTCAATTGCTTCTTTCTGGCTGCTTGCAATATTTTCTCCTTGACATGGGGATTCTGGAATTTGGCTACAATACTCCTAGAAGTTTTCCTTTGGGGATCTCTTTCGAGAGGAGATTACTGGATTCTTTCCATTTCTATTTTGCCCTCTGGTTCTAAAATATCAGGGCAGTTTTCCTTGATAATTTCTTGAAAGATGATGTCCAGGCTCTTTTTTTGATCATGGCTTTCAGATAGTTCAATAATTTTTAAATTCTCTCTCCTCCACATATTTCCAGGTCAGTTGTTTTTCCAATGAGATATTTCACATTGTTTTCTGTTTTTTTGTTGTTTTTGATTTGTTTTACAGTGTTTTGATTTCTCATAAAGTCACTAACTTCCAATTGCTCTATTCTAATTTTTAAGGAAGTATTTTCTTCAGTAAGCTTTTCAACTTCCTTTTCCATTTGGCCAATTTTACTTTTTAGGGCATTCTTCTCATTGGCTTTTTGGACTTCTTTTGCCATTTAGGTTAGGCTATTTTTTAAGGTGCTATTATCTTCAGTATTTTTTTGGGTCCCCTTTAGCAAGCTGTTGACTTGTTTTTAATGATTTTCTTGCATCACTCTCAGTTTTCCCTCTTTTTCTCCTACTTGCTTTTCAAAATCCTTTTTGAGCCCTTCCATGGCCTGGGACCAATTCATATCTTTCTTTGAATGTTGGAGCTTTGGCTTTGTTTTCTTCTGGTTCTATATTCTGATCTTCTTTGTTAACAAAGAAAGAGAATATAGTTTGACTCTTTTTGTGCTGCTTGCTTATGATCCCAACCAATTACTTGAATTATAAATCCTTTATTAGGCTAGGGGTCGGTTTCCAGTGTGGAGAATGTATTGTCCCAAGCTTCAGGGGTTTTGTGCAGCTGTTTTTTTTTTTAAATTTTATTAGTTTATTTTGATTTATCAACAATCACTTCCCTTCACTTTTGAGTTGAAAAATTTTCTCCCCCTTCTTCCCCCACACTCCCCCAGGTGGTTCACAATCTGATATAGGCTTTACATTTACATTCTTATTAAACATATTTTAATATTAGTGAAGTTGTAAGTAAAAATTAAAACCAATAGGAGGAACTATCAGAAAGATGAAACAAAACTCAACAGAAGGTAAAAATAAGTGATAGCTGTTTGACTTCCATACTTCTTTCTTTTGGTGTGGACAGGACTTTCCATCCTGAGGCCTCTGGAGATGTCTTAGATTCTTGTAATGCTGAGAAGGGTTCAGTTTAACAATATTACTCATCGCATAACGTGGCTATTATTGTTTACAAAGTCCTCTTGGTTCTGCTCACTTCATTCAGCATGAGACGAAAAAAGTCTTTCTAGGCTTTTCTGAAGTCAGCCTGTTCATCATTTCTTATAGCACAATATCATTCCATTGTATTCATATACCACAACTTGCTCAGCCATTCCCCAATTGATAGGCATCCTTTCAATTTCCAATTCTTTGCCACCACAAAAAGAGCTGCTATGAATATTTTTGTGCATGTGGGTCCTTTTCCCATTTGTTTGATCTCTTTGGGATGTAGCCTTTAGAAGTGCTATTGCTGGATCAAAGGGTATGTATATTTTTGTAGCCCTTTGGTCATAGTTCCAAATTGTTCTCCAAAATGGTTGGATCATTTCACAACTCCACCAACAATGTATTAGTGTTCTAATCTTCCCACATCTTCTCCAACATTTATCATTTTCCTGTTTTGTCATGTTGGCCAATCTGATAGGTGTGATGTGGTACCTCAGAGTTGTTTTGATTTGCATTTCTCTAATCAAGAACGATTTAGAGCATTTTTTCATATGACTATAGATGGCTTTAATTTCTTCATCTGAAAACTGTCTGTTCATATCCTTTGACCATTTATCAATTGGGGAATGGCTTGTGTTCTTATAAATTTGTCTTAATTCTCTATATATTTTAGAAATGAGGCCTTTATCAGAAAGACTGGTTGTAAAAATTCTTTCCCAATTTTCTACCTTCCTTCTAATCTTAGTTGCATTGGCCTTGTTTGTACAAAAACTTTTCAATTTAATGTAATCAAAATGATCCATTTTGCTTTTCATAATGTTCTCTATCTCCTGTTTGGTCATGAATTCTTCTATTCTCCATAGATCTGATAGGTAAACTATTCCTTGTTCTCTCAGTTTACTTAAGGTATCAGCTTTTATATCTAAGTCATGAACCCATTTTGACTTTATTTTGGTATATGGTGTGAGATTTGGGTCTATGCTTTAGTTTCTGCCATACTCTTTTCCAGTTTTCCCAGCAGTTTTTTTCAAAGAGTGGGTTCTTATCCCAGAAGCTGGGGTCTTTGGGTTTATCAAATAATACATTACTATAGTCATTGACTATTGTGTCTTGTATATTTAACCTATTCCACTGATCCACCTCCCTATTTCTTAGCCAGTACCAAGCAGTTTTGATGATTGCTGCTTTATAATACAATTTAAGATCTGGAATTGCTAGGCCACCTTACCCTGTATTTCTTTTCATTGTGTCCTTTGATATTCTGGAACTTTTTTTTTCTAACTCTATAAAATAATTTTTTGGTAGTTTGATTGGTATGGCACTGAATAAGTAAATTAACTTAGGCAGGATTGTCATTTTTATTAGCTTGGCCTACCCATGAGCAGCTGATATTTTTCCAATTATTTAGATCTGATTTTATTTGTATGAAAAGTGTTTTTTCATTGTGTTCATAGAGTTCCTGGGTTTGTTTCAGGAGGTGGACTCCTAAATATTTTATAACGTCTACAGTAAGTTTAAACGTGATTTCTCTTTCTATCTCTTGCTGCTGGGCTTTGTTGGCAATACATAGAAATGCTGATGATTTCTGTGGGTTTATGTTATAGCCTGCAACTCTGCTAAAGTTGTTTATCATTTCAAGTAGTTTTTTACTTGATTCTCTAGGATTCCCTAAGTATATCATCATGTCATCAGCAAAGAGTGATAGCTTTGTTTCTTCTTTGCCTATTCTAATACCTTCAATTTCTTTTTCTTCTCTTATTGCTAAAGCTAACATTTCCAGTACGATATTGAATAACAGTGGTGATAATGGACATCCTTGTTTCACCCCCGATCTTATTGGAAATGCTTCTAGCCTGTCCCCATTACATATAATGCTTGCTGAAGGTTTTAGATAAAAGCTATTTATTATTTTAAGGAAGACTCCATTTATACCTAAGCTTTCTAGTGTTTTTAATAGGAATGGGTGTTGTATTTTATCAAAAGCTTTTTCTGCGTGTATTGAGATGATCATGTGGTTTCTGTTCATCTTGGTGTTGATATGCTTAGTTATGCTGATAGTTCTCCTAATATTGAACCAATCCTGCATTCCTGGTATTTGCATTTCTCTAATCAATAACAATTTAGAGCATTTTTTCATAAGACTATAGATGGCTTTAATTTGTCCATCCGAGAGGTGTCTGTTCATAACCTTTGACCATTTATCAACTGGGGAATGGCTTGTGTTCTTATAAATTTGTCTTATTTCCCTATGTATTTTGAAAATGAGGCCTTTATGAGAGAGACTGGTTGTAAAAATTCTTTTCCAATTTTCTACCTTCCTTCTAGTCTTAGTTGCATTAGCTTTGTGCAAAAACTTTTCAATTTAATGTAATCAAAATTATGCATTTTGCTTTTCACAATGTTCTCTGTCTCCTGTTTGGTCATGAATTCTTCTGTTCTCCATAGATCTGATAGGTAAACTATTCCTTGTGATAGTGTATTATTGTTGTGATAAGTTGCTGCAATCTATTTGCTAGTATTTTGTTTAAAGTTTTTGCATCTATATTCATTAGAGAAATTGGTGTATAATTTTCTTTCTCTATTTTCACTCTTGCTGGTTTAGGTATCAACATCATATTTGCATCATAAAAAGAATTTGGTAAGACTCCTTCTTCACCTATTTTCCCAAATGGTCTATAGAGTATTGTAATTAATTGTTCTTTAAAAGTTTGATAGAATTCGCATGTAAATCCATCTGGTCCTGGAGATTTTTTCCTAGGGATGTCATCAATGGCTTGTTCAATTTCTTTTTCTGAGATGGGGTTATTTAAGTATTTTACTTCCTCTTCAGTTAATCTGGGCAATTTATATTTTTGTAAATATGTATCCATTTCACTAAGATTGTCAAATTTGTTGGCATATAGTTGGGCAAAATAATTCCTAATTATTGTTTTAATTTCCTCTTCCTTGGTGGTAGCTTCGCCCTTTTCATTCTTGATACTAGTAATTTGGTTTTCTTCTTTCTTTTTTTAATTAAATTAACCAAAGGTTTATCTATTTTATTGTTTTTTCATAAAACCAGCTCTTAGTTTTATTTATTAGTTCAATAGTTTTCTTAATTTCAATTTTTTAATTTTTCCTTTGGTTTTCAATATTTCTAATTTGGTGTTTAGTTGAGGATTTTTAAGTTGTTCTTTTTCTAGTGTTTTTAGTTGTATGCCCAATTCATTAATCTCCTCTTTTTCTTTTTATATGTAAGCATTTAGAGATATAAAACTTCCCCTAAGAACTGCTTTGCTGCATCCCATAAGTTTTGGTATGTTGTCTCATTATTGTCATTCTCTTGAATGAAATTATTGATTGTTTCTATGATTTGTTGTTTGACCCAATCATTTTTTAGGATTAGATTATTTAGTTTCCAATTATTTTTAGTCTATCTTTCCATGGCCCTTTATTACATATAATTTTATTGCATCATGATCTGAAAAGGATGCATTTAATATTTCTGCCTTTCTGCATTGGATTGTGAGGTTTTTATGCCTAGTACATGGTCAATTTTTGTGTATGTGCCATGTACTGCTGAGAAAAAAGTATATTCCTTTCTATCCCCATTCAGTTTTCTCCAGAGGTCTATCATACCTAACTTTTCTAATGTTCTATTCACCTCCTTAACTTCTTTCTTGTTTATTTTGTGGTTAGATTTATCTAGTGCAGAGAGGGGAGGTTCAGGTCCCCACTAGTATAGTTTTGCTGTCTATTTCTTCCTGTAACTCCCTGAACTTCTCCTCTAAGAATTTGGATGCTATACCATTTGGTGCATATATGTTTAGTAATGATATTACTTCATTGTCTATGGTGCCTTTTAGCAGGATGTAGTTTCCTTCCTTATCTCTTTTGATTAGATCTATTTTGGCTTTTGCTTTGTCTGAGATCAGGATTGCTACCCCTGTTTTTTTTTTACTTCAGCTGAGCATAATATATTCTGCTCCAGCCTTTTACCTTTACCCTGTATGTGTCACTCTTTTTCAAATGTGTTTCCTGTAAACAACATATTGTAGGATTATGGTTTTTAATCCATTCTGCAATCCTTTCCATTTTATGGGAGAGTTCATCCCATTCACATTCACAGTTATGATCATTATCTGTGTCTTTTTTTCCATCCTTTCCCCCATTTATGCTTTTCTTTCTCCTTTTTCCTTTCCCCCTTCACTAGTGTTTTGCTTTTGACCACCGCCTCCTTCAGTCCCTCCTCCATTTTATTATCCCTTTCCCTTTTCTTCCCCTTTACTCTTACTGCTTCTTCCCTCCCTTCTTTCCCCCCTCTTTTCTTTCCCCCCTCCCTTTTCTTTCCCCTTTTCCCTCCTACTGCCTATAGGGCAAGTTAGATTTCTATACCTAACTGATTATGTTATGCCCTTCTTGAGCCAAATCTGTTGAGAGTAAGGTTCAAACAATGCTCCCCCCCTCTTTCCCTCTGGTGTAATAGGATTTTGTGTCTTTTCCTGTAATGCAGTTTGCCCTTGTCTGCTTCTTCATTTCTCAGTAAGTTTTCAAAGATCAGATTGATTCACTTATTTGGATCCATTTAACCCACTTGATTAGATTTTTTTTTATCATTACATCAAAGTCAACTAATATCCACCCTCTTTATGTATACTCCTTTAACATGGTTTAATAATAACACAGTTCTAAGGGTTGCAAGTGTCATATTCCCTTGTAGGGGTTTAAACAGCCCCCTACCTTATTAACAACATATTGTGTCTTTCTGTCCCATTTACCTTTTTATGTCCTTCTTGAGTGCTGTACTTGAAGATCAAATTTTTTGTTGAGTTCTGGTCTTTTTATCAGGAAAGTCCGGAAGTCTCCTATTTTGTTGAATATCCATCTCCTTCCTTGAAAAATTTATTGCTTTATAATTGATCCTTCGCTGCATTCCAAGCTCCTTTGCCTTACAGAATATTATGTTCCATGCCCTGTGGTCTTTTAATGTAGAAGCTGAGAGGTTTGTGTGTAATCCTGACTGTGGTTCCATGATATTTAAATTGTTTCTTTTTGGCTGTGTGCAGCTGTTTTCAGAGATACTTCTAGGGACCTGTAAATTTTCAGTTATTCCAAGGTGCTATAATGAAGGGTGAGGTGTTTACTCCTTTCCTGGCCTAGGCTGTGGTTTATGAGTGACCACAAGCACTCTTTTCTGTATTGGAACTCTGAGGAGGATTTCTTTTTCACAGCTACCACAAGCTCCTCTATGCCAGCACTCCTCCTTGCCCCAGGACCACCAACCAGAACTGTGACCCAAATCCAAGCATGGGCAAAGCAAGAGAATCCTGCCTCAGCAAAGAGATCTCTGTAATCCCCTCTTTCAACAGTCACTCGATTTTCCCTCAATCTGTGGGTCGTAAGCTCATGAGGTCACCACCACCTCAAGGCCAAGCTCAGGGACTGGAGCTGAGACCACAGTGTTTCTCTCTTTTGCCACAGACACAGACTTTTCCCACTGACCTTCTGAGTTGTCTTTGGTGTTCATGGGTTGAGAAGTCTGGAAACCATCATAGCTGCCTGTGATTCAGTCTTCTTAGGCCTGCTCCAGGTTCGCTGTGGTCTGTGCACCCATGCTGAACTGAGTTCCTCTCCCAGCCTTGTGTGATGTACCTTTATGATCAACTATCCAGGTTGTCTTGGGCTGGAAATTTTTTTCACTTTGTCTTTTTGTGGGTTCTGCTGCTTTAGAATTTGTTTAGAGCCATTTTTTTATAGGTGTTTGAAAGGGTTTGGAGGAGAGCTCATGCAAGTCACTGCTTTTACTCCGCCATCTTGGCTCCACCCTCCTAGACCTTCATTTTTCTTTTACTTTAAATAATTTATTTTTAGTTTTCAACAACCACTTCCATAAGCTTTTGAGTTAATTTTCTACCCTTCCTTCCCAACCTTCTTCCCCAAGATGGCATGCAATCTGATATAGGCTCTACATATGCATTCCTATGAAATATATATTCACATTAGGCATGTTGTAAAGAAGAATTAGAACCAATAGGAGAAACCACATCTAATGACTTTTTCTAAATCTTCATAATTCTTGACCTCTCTGCAGTCATTGGCATTGTTGACAATTTTCTCCTTCTAGATAGTCTTTCCTCTCCACTTTTTGTGATTGCTCTCTACTGAGTCTCTTCCCACATGTGTAACTGTTTCTTTGCTAGACCTTCATCTAGTGCATGCTCATTGATAATGTGTGCCTCCCAATGCTCTGCCTTAAGCCCTCTTCTCTTTTATTCTTTAGTATTTCATTTAGTGATCACACCAATGCTTATGGCTTCAACTATAATCTTTGTGAAAGTGATTCACAATCCTAGATTTCCAGTACTCATCTCTCTTCTGACATTCAGTACCACATTACCAACTGCCCACTTGCATTCATGCCACATATCTATTAGATTTTAAGCTCCTTGAATGCAGGGACTACCTTTTCCTCTTTTTGTATCTCCAGCACTTAACACAATTCCTAGCACACATTAAGCATTTAATATGTTTTTGATGACTTATTAATACCTAGTCTCTTGTCAAGTCTTGTCTTTTTTACCTTCATTTCTCTGAAATCTCCTTTCTCTCCATTTACATGGCTACCACTCTTGAACAGGTCCTCATTGCCTCATGCCTAGTCTATTTAAATCATCTTTTAACTCCTTCCCTTACCTGAAATCTTTCCCCACTCTAATCCATCTTCCACTCAATATTTCCCTAAGGGCTGGATCTAACCCCTCTTCTACCTTACTCCATCCCTTCTTTTCCTCTTACTGGCTAAACTGGCTTCCATCAAGACTTAGCTAAAATCCCATGTTATGTAATAAACCTTTTCAGATCACAACTTCCAAGACTAGTACCTTCCCTCTGAGATTATCTCCTATTTATACTGTATGTATTTTACATACACATAGTTGTTTGCATGTTGTCTCCACCATTAGAAATGTGAGTTCCTTAAGGCTGGGAACATTTTTTCCTCTCTTTGTATCCCCAAGAGTTTTAGCACAGTGCCTGTCATGTAATAAACTCTAAATAAATGGTTTTTAACTGGCATATTGAATACTCAATGAACTACAGCAGTTTCATATACCTCCAGGATAAAATATAAAATCCTGTTTTGCCATTTAAAGTCTTTCACAACATTAATCCTTCCAAACTTTGCAGTCTTACACATTACTCCCTTTTACATATTTTATTTATTTTTAATAATATATTATTTTCCCCAAGTACATGTTAAAAGAATTTGTAACATTTTTTGTTTTGAGTTCCAAATTCTATCCCTCTGTCCTCCTTCCTTCCCCTGCCTGTCCCCCCCCCCCAGATGGTAAGTACTCTTTTTTTCTATCTTTGAATTTTTTATTAATTAATTTATTTTTAGTTTTTAACGTTAACTTCCACAAGATTTTGAGTTCCAAAATTTCTCCTCATCCCCCCACTCCAACTTTCTGAATACACCTTCCCCCAATCTGTTCTCCCTTCTATCACACCTCCACACCCTTATCCCCTTCCCCTTCCCTTTCTATTTTCCTCTTGGGCAGGATCAATTTCTATACCCTAATGCCTCTATATCTTATTTCTCAGTTGCATGTAAAACACTTTTAATACCTGTTTTAAAACCTTGAGTTCCAAATTCTCTCCCTGCCTCCCTCCCTCTCTACCCAGCCTCACTGAGCAGACAAATAAGTTGATATAGGTTATACATGTGTAGTCATGCAAAATACTTCCCAAATAGTCATGTTGTGAGTCACTAACTGTATTTCCCTCCATCCTATCCTGCCCCCCCATTTTGTCTATTCTTCCTTTGACCCTGTCCCTTCTGAAAAGTGTTCACTTCTGCCTCACCCAATCTGCCCTCCCTTCTATCATCCCCACCTCTCTTATCCCCTTCCCTCCTATTTTCCTGTAGGGTACGACAGATTTTCATACCCAATTGAGTGTGTATGTTATTTGCTTCTTAAGCCAAATACATTGAAAATAGGATTTACTCCTTCCCTCTCACATCCTTCCTCTTCCCCTCCACTGTAAAAACCTTTCCTTGTCTGTTTTATGTGAGATAATTTACCCCATTCTACTTCTCCCTTTCTCTTCCCAATACAATCCTCCCACCCCTTAATTTTATTTTTTAGATATCATCCTGTCATATTCAACTCACCCTGTGTCCTCTCTCTCTCTCTCTCTCTCTCTCTCTCTCTCTCTCTCTCTCTCTCTCTCTCTCTCTCTCTCTCTCCCTAATGCTGAGAAAGGTCTCATGAGTTACAAATATTATCCTTCCATGTAGGAATGCAAACAGTTCAACTTTAGTAAGTCCCTTAAGATTTCTCTTTCCTGGGGCAGTTAAGGGGTGCAGTGGATAGAGCACTGGGCCTGGAGTCAGGAGGAGCTGAGTTCAAATCTGGCCTCAGACGCTTGACACTTACTGGCTGTGTGACCCTGGGTAAGTCACTTAACCCCATTGCCTAGCCAAAAGAAAAAAAAATGATTTCTCTTTCCTGTTTACCTTTTCATGCTTCTCTTGAGTCTTGTATTTGAAAGTCAAATTTTCTGTTCAGTTCTGGTCTTTTCATCAAGAATGCTTAAAAGTTTTCTATTTCAATGAATATCCATTTTTTTTCCCCTGAAGGATTATACTCAGTATTGCTGGGTAGGTGATATTTTGTTTTAATCCTAGCTCCTTTGACCTCTAAAATATCATATTTCAAGCCTCCTGATCCCTTAATGTAGAATTTGATAAATCTTGTGTTATCCTGATTGTGTTTCCAAAATCTTGAATTGTGTCTTTCTTGTTGCTTGAGGTATTTTCTTCTTGATCTGGGAATTCTGCAATTTGGCTATAATATTCCCAGGAGTTTTCCTTTGGAACTCTCTTTGAGGAGGTGATTGGTGGATTCCTTCAGTTTGTATTTTACCCTCAGGTTCTAGAGTATCAGGGCAGTTTTCCTTCATAATTTCTTGAAAGATGATGTCTAGGCTATTTTTTTTGATAATGGCTTTCAGGTATAATTTTCAAATTATCTCTCCTGAATCTATTTTCCAGGTCAGCTGTTTTTCCATTGAGATTTTTCACATTGTCTTCTATTTGTTTATTCTTGATGTTTCATAGAGTCGTTAGTTTCCATTTGCTCCATTCTAATTTTTAAGGAATAATTCCCATCAGTGAGCTTTTGGACCTCCTTTTCCATTTGGCAAATTCTGCTTTTTAAGGCATTCTTCTCCTCATTGGCTTTTTAAACCTCTTTTGCCATTTGGGTTAGTGTGTTTTTTAAGGCGTTCTTTTCTTCAGTATTTTTTGGGTCTCCTTTAGCAAGCTGCTGAATTGTTTTTCATGATTTTCATGAATCACTCTTATTTCTAGTCCCAGTTTTTCCTCTATTTCTCTTACTTGCTTCTCAAAATCATTTTTTAGCTCTTCCATGGACTGTATTCATATCTTTCTTGGAGGCTTTGGACATAGGAGCTTTGACTTTGTTTTCTTCTTCTGGTGTATATTTTGGTCTTTTTCTCACTCAAGTAAGATTTTGTAGTCTGAGCTTTTCCCACTGCCTGCTCATGTTTCCAGCCATTTACTTGAATTTTAAACTCTTTGTTAAGCTCAAGCTCTACTTCCAATGTGGAGGGTATACTGTCCCAAGCTTTTGGGAGTTTTGTGCAGCTGTTTTTAGAAATACTTCCAGGGACCTGTAAATATTCAGTTCTTCCAAGGTGGTATGATGAAAGGAGAAGTGGTTACTCCTTTCCTGGCTTGTGCTCTGCTCTATGAGTAACCACAAGCACTTTTTTCTGCCTTGGAACTATGAGGAGAATTTCCTTTCCACTGCTTCCACAAGTTCCATCTTGCCAGTGCTCCTCCTTGTCCCTGGACTGCCACTCAGGCCTGTGACCCAGATCCAAGTATGGGCAAAGCAATCCTGCCTCGGTGCCAGCAAAGAGATACCTGCAATCTCCCTCTGATCAGCCACTCAATCCCCTCCCCCCACTGTCTGTGGCCCAAGAACTCTGGAAGCAGCCACCCTAGGGCTGAAATAGGTCCAAGGATAGACTACTCTCCTCTCTCAGCAAGGTTTGTCAGACCTTCTCACTAACCTAAGTTGTCTTTGGCATTTATGGCTTTAGAATTCTGGAAAACACCACAGCTATCCTGTGATTCAGTCCCCGAGGCCTACTCCAAGTTTTCTGGGGCCCTATCTTTGCCTGCGTGGCCCAAACTGAACTGCTGTCCTCTCCCAGTCTGGTGCAATAGACATTTCCTATGAATCATCCAGGTTGTCTTGGGCTAGAAACTTGTCTCATTCTGTCTTTTTGTGGGTTCCTGACACAGAAATCTGTTGACTTGAGTATGATTGCATTTTAGTATACTAATGTTAAACTCATTCACTGTTAGCCAACCAGGGGACTCTGCAAGTTCACAGTGACTGAACTGCTGGGTGTCCTTTGGGCTCGGTGCTTGTCCTGGTTATTCCACTGGAGGCTTATGTGTTGGGCTAAAGGATAGAAATGAGTTGTAAGTTATGCTCCTGTGCTCAGAGCTATACATCTACATTTTATTTCCAGAGTTCTGTGCATAGGAATCAGCTAGGCCTTGCCCTCACTTGAGAGCCCTTCTTTTTTTCTCTGTATCTGAGATTGGAAACTTAATAATGGGTGACAGAGCCGTTAGGTGGCCCCTATTCCTGCCCTGGTTCCAATTTAAGGATGTACTGGGATTTCTTCCTATCACCATCTGTCTATGCCTCCTCCTTCTTTTTGGACACTGAAATGCTCCTAACCACTCCTGATCCAAGTTTTCTCCTCACCAATCCCCGCCCCAGTATATTCAGAACTCTCTGTCTGTCTTCCTGAACTTTCTTTGACTAGAATGACTCACTGTGAATTTTTCTTGGCCTTCATGATCAAAATTCCATTTCACACAATTTCTAAGTTATTGTGGAGGGGTTGTGCTGTTTGAGATAAGCAAAAATGCTTTTCCTCAATTTGAGAACATGATTTGTTCTCAAAGAACATGTATATTCACTACAACTCATTTAACCATCTACTGAGGCGCGGAGAGGTTGTGATCCATATTGTCAGAGAGGATTATCTCAGAGATACAATCATGGATCCTTGAAGTGCTGAATTACTATTTCCTTAGGATACAAAAAGTACTGTAGACTTCCATGTAGACACATTCTTTGATGGGGTGGCTGGAAATTTCATGTTACCAAATAAATGCATGTTGAATATGAAGTTCTTCAACTAGTTGCTGGAGAAAGAAATTTGATACAGCCAGAAGCTCAAACTGCAGAGCTGTTCATTGTGACAGTGTAAAAAACAAAAACACAAACAAAAAAACAACTACTAACTAAATAGCACATATATGTAAATATAACAGATAAAGGTGTACATAATGTATACATATATACATGTATGTAAATGTATGTTTTGTATGCACATCTATGTATCCATATATGTGCATAGTCTGTGTATATCATTGTAAATATACATGTACAAATACACATAGTATATATATGCATATATACAACATATTAATATATGCATGCATATATCTACATGCATGCCAATATTATTAGATAATATATTATTTATAAGATATTTATGTAAAATAGTATGTAAGTCATACATAAATTCCTTTATTTAGAATGTTTAGCCCTTCTCTTTATTTCATGTGCCCACTGTCCATTTGTAAGCATCTTCATTATCTAGTTCTTTCATCACTCCTTCATACCTTATAGCTTTCCAATGAGTCTGCCCTCCCATGTTTTATTTCCTTATATGCCCCCTCCCACCCAAATGATTATATTCAGTTTTGCTGGGTAAGCTATTCTTGGTTGTAATCCTGCCCCTTTGCCTTTCAGAATATTATATTCCAAGCTCTCCTGTTCTTTTTAGTGGTAACTGTTAAATCTTATGTGATCTTCACTGTGGCTCTATGATATTTGAATTATTCGTTTTTGGCTGCTTGCAACATTTTCTCCTTGACCTGAGAGCTCTGAAATTTGGCCATAATATCCCCAGAAGTTTTTATTTTGATATCATTTCTGGAAGATAGTGGATTCTTTCATTTTCTATTTTCCCCTGTGGTTCTAAGGTATCTGGGCAATTTTCCTTTATAATTTCCTGAAATATGATGTGTACCCTCTTTTATCATCATAGCTTTCAATTAGTGTAATGGTTCTTAAAGTATTTCTCCTTTATCTATTTTCTAGGTCTGTTTTTTTTATGACATATTTTACATTTTCTTGTATTTTAAAACACTTTTGACTTTGTTTCTTGATGTCTCATGGAGTCATTAGCTCCTATCTGACCAATTCAACTTTTTAAGGAATCATTTACTTCTGTGAATAATTATTTACTTTTCTTTTTGTACCTTTTTTGCCAAACCGTTAATTCTCTTTCCACATTTTCTTGAATTTCTCTTACCTATTTTGCAATTTTCCTTTATCATTCTTACTTGATTTTTTAAAATCAATTTTGCTATTTTAAAAATCTTTCTTTAGTTCTTCTAGTGGGCTTGTTGGGTGAAATAGGAATGAATGGAATACACTGATCACCTCCTGAAAGAGATCCCCAAAGGAAAACTCCTAGGATTATTGTAGCTAAATTCAAGAGTTCCCAGGTCAAGGAGAAAATATTGCAATCAGCCAGAAAGAAACAATTCAAGTATTGTGGAAACCAATCAGGATAACACAAAATTTAGCAGCTTGTACATCAAAGGACTGTAGGGCTTGGAATATGATATTTGGGAGGTCAAAGGAGCTAGGATTAAAACCAAAAATCATCTACCCAGAAAAACTGAGTATAATCCTGCAGGGAGAAAATGGACATTCAGTGAAATAGAGGACCTTCAAGAATTCTTGATGAAAAGACCAGAGCTGAATAGAAAATTTGACTTTCAAATATAAGATTCAAGAGAAGCATGAAGAGGTAAACAGGAAAGAGAAATCATAAGGGACTTATTAAGGTTGAACTGTTTACATTCCTGCCTGGAAAAAGATATTTGTAACTCATGAGATCTTTGTCAGTATTAGAATAGTTGGAGGAAAAAATTATAGATAGATAGATAGATAGATAGATAGATAGATAGATAGATAGATAGATAGATAGATGGATGGATGGCACAGAGTGAGTTAAAGATGAAGGGGTCATATCTGGAAAATAAAATTAAGGAGTGAGAGAGGATTATACTGGGAGAAGAAGAAAAGGAGAGGTAGAATGGGGTAAATTATTTCACATAAAACAGACAAGAAAAAGGCTATTACAGTGTATGGAAAGTGGGGGAAGGTGAGAGGGAATGAGTGAATCTTATTCTCTTTGGATTTGGCTTAAGGAGGGAATAACTAGCACACTCCAATGGGTATGGAAATCTATCTTACCCTACAGGAAAATAGGTAGGAAGGGGACAAGAGAGCAGGGGGATGATAGAGGGAAGGGCAGATTGGGGAGAGGGTAACCAGAAGCAAACACTTCTGAGGAGAGACAGCGTCAAAAGAGAGAATAGAATAAATGGGGGGGGTGGGATAGTATGAAGGGAAATATTGTTAGTTTTTCACAAAATGACTATTATGGAAGTGTTTTGCATGACTACCACATATAACCTGTATTGAGTTGCTTGCCTTTTCAATGAGGGTGGGTGGGGAGGGAGGAATTGAGCAAATTTGGAACCCAAAGTTTTAAAAATAAATGTTAAAAATTGTTTTCACATGTGCCTGGGAAATAAGATATACAGGCAATGGTATATAGAAATCTATCCTTCCCTACAGGGAAATATAAGAGGAAGGGGATAAGAGAAGGGGGAGTGGTAGTAGAAGGGAGGGCAGAGTAGGGGAATGGATATTCAGGATGCATACTGTCTTGGGGTGGGAAGAAGGAGGAGATAGGGAGAAAATTTGGGACTCAAAATCTTGTGGAAGTGAATGTTGAAATCTAAAAATAAATAAATTAACAAAGAAAAAATAGCTACTGATACTTCCAAGACGTACAACTAATGTTGCTTCTGTCTCTCAGTGGTCCCAGTTAATCCAGCTCCAGGGCCCATAGATCTCTTTTTCTGTTTTCCAAAAATGTTTCATTCTAGAAAAATGACTCAGTTGTACTTTTTTGTTGTTTCTGTCATGTAGAATTTGATTTGATACTTTAAAAATGTTTAGAGGGAAATGTTGAGGGAGCTTAGGTAAAATGCTTCCTTAATTCTACCATGTTAGCTTTATCCCCTGTGTAACTCACTTCTAGCTCTACCAGGGAATGGCTGTCTGGGGACTCTATACATGCTAAATGCTCAAGAAATATTTAGTGAATATAATTCCATTTAAAAAAAATGGTAACAATTCTATCACCTCTTATAACTCAAGTCAAAAAACAGAAACAGCAAGAGCAATTGGACTTTTTCCAAGGAATAATTAGGAATACAAAAGCTTTTAAATTCTAACTTTTTAATAGTTGTTACATTTTAGCTATATTTTCTGGTAGAGTTTTAGTAGATAAAAGAAAATATGTGGCATATATTGAAATACATATAATGAAAGTCAGAAATGAAGAGTTGAAAATTTTGGTTTATTTATGTAATTCTTCCTTAATAATTGTGATACATTTGGACTTTTAATAGGTTTTTTTGGAAGGGAGGAAAACATAAACACAAGCCCCATTTATCACTTTGCCAGGCTCACCTATATACTATTAATACAGTAACTTACTGTGATCAATACAGCCAACATTAAGTAAATAATCACCAAGGTTAATAGCAGCAGTGTCAGCACTGGGTTAATTAGTTAATTTGTTGATTAGTGTGGGACCTTACCCAATTTGTTAGCCTTTTGTCTTAAAACAAACTTTGTCAATGAAGTAAAAGAAATAATTCATAGTATTTTGTCTCCAAAGCTGATGTGGAAATAGACTTATAAGGTATCTAAATAAGGGGAATATGTTAAAAACAAAATTCAGACCTTACTGCCAAAACAGAGTGAATAAGAAAATGTCAATATCTCTATTGACATATAAAAATCCTTTCCCAGCTCTACAAAACTTTTATGAAAATAATCTCTACTTCTATTGAACGTTACCTTGTTGAAGTTTTGAGAAGGAAACAGGCAAATTTTCATAAGTGTTATTCTACATAGACACTTTGTTGGAGGAAAGCTTCTAAGATAGCATTTTTCTTTAAAAAAAAGATTTTTTAATAGTCAACAAACAATAAGCAGAGAGTTTATCTTCTCTACACCTTTCAAGGCAATTATATGACAGTAAAAATGTGGTCTGTCTCAGACTAAAATATTTTGAGAACAAACAGAAGGCCAACATCAAATCTGTTTTGAGACCAAAAAAGGAAATTTGCATGGTGTGTCTTTCCTATATTTTATTGCAAGGCAAAGGCTCTTCTCTTAGATGAAAAAATGTCACTGCAAAAGACAATTAAATTTTTAGTGTTAGGAAAAAGGAAAAGTAATCCTCATGCAAAACAACAACCTTTAGCAATCAAATGTCAATTAATGCATCATGAATATATAAAAAAGGATAGGGCTCTAGTTATTAAATATTTACAGGTGCTCAGGTTTTGATCTGATTGGTTGATTGTGATTTTTGGAAGGTTAGTAAAGAGTCAAATTTATATCTCAGGCATGAATTTATTACTTTTGATCCTTTGCTTTGAAATTCATTACCTTGCAGAGCACTAAGTGTTTTTCAAGCATTCATGATTTCATAAATGCAATGTTGCTAACTCAAAGGGGAGTAATCATTTGGTCTGGCTGATGATCATTGTTGAACATGTGAGATGATTTGTACATATGGTAGAAAGAACTAACCCTCATTATAAAACTGGGATGTTTATGGTGCCAGAAATCCAGGCAATGTTTAGCTTCCTAAATTTGGAATGATTTGGGGGAAGTGTGTGAATTTAACAAGCATTCACAGTCAAACTTTCACTGTAGTTCCCTTGGTGATACTGCCTCCAACAGCTTTGAGCAGTGATATTTGTAAAGCTGAAAGAGATAATATCAAAAGTCTGGATATACAGATGGAATTAGAGGACTTGAGGTTTTGCAGAGTGTCTTGTTTCACAGTGTTAAAGCACTTTGGGTATAATGCTGCCCCTTTGTGAGTGCTGGCACAAAGTTTTTCTGTTGGCTCTCTTCGTACAGAGGAACCATGGGCTGAATTTAGCTGTCGAATGCTTGGAATTAGTAGTAAACAGAAGCAAAAAAGAATAAGGTCAACTATATGCTTATCATGGAATTATGCTTTATGATGACAAAGATGGCACATGAATCATCAAATGTTGGAATTAGAATAAGCACCATAGCTCATCTGACTGCAGTGTTGGGATTCTTATCTTTTGTGTTTTGGTGCTATGGACCACTTTGGCAATTTGCTGAAGTCTAGGGACAGAAAAATACTTCTAAATTGATAAAATAAAGTACATGCTATTACTAAGGAAAACAACTCAGTTTTTAAAACATTTTAAAATAGCATTTCCATGGACCCCAAGTTCAGAACTCCTGATAAAATTTTAAGGTGTAGAAAGAGCTTTCTTAATAATTATCTTATATGGTATTTTTGTGAGAATCACTAGGTATATTAGTTGTCACTAGTATATTAGTGTTGCTATCATCATTTTCCATGTGAAATAAAGGACCACAATTCCTCCATACCTTCTAAGAGTGCCATCAGTTATTATTTTTCCTAAGTCCATGAAGAAAAGCAGATATTATCTTAAAACAATGTTCAGTATCCAAAGTTATCATCATAATGTATGTTAGTTAGCATCAGTGTGTTAGTATTGGTGTATATTAATCAATAGCATGACCTTTATTTTTCAACTGAAGAAACACCAAGACTC
Source organism: Phascolarctos cinereus (assembly GCF_003287225.1). Lineage (NCBI taxonomy): Eukaryota > Metazoa > Chordata > Mammalia > Diprotodontia > Phascolarctidae > Phascolarctos > Phascolarctos cinereus. The sequence goes on from NW_027555625.1 coordinate 105,250,244, forward strand.
AGAGATGTTAAATGACTTACTCAAAATCATGTAGCAAGTTCATGTCAGGACCTTGTCCTGGAATCAGAAATATTTTTGTTCAAATCTGGCCTCTGACACTTATTAGTTTTGTGATCTTGGACATTTACTTAACCTTTGCCTCAATTTACTCATTTGTAAAATGGGGATAATAATTGCATTTACATCCCATGGTTGTTGTGACGATCAAATGAGATTATTGCAAAGTGCTTAGTAAAGTGCCTGGTACATAGTAAGTGCTACTATAAATGTTAGCTATTGTTGTTATTTAAATGTTAGTATCATTATTCCCATTTCCCAAATGTTGGTGATGAAACAAATTTTCAGATATTAATTGATTTCCTCAAAGTTATGTAGTAAGCTTGTGGGATTTTCTTATTTCAAATTTAAGAGCTGATCTCATCCAAATCCATTATTTGTCAGATGAGAAGACTGAGGCCCAAAGAGTGACGGGCTGTGTCCAAAGGCATAGACCTAGAAAGTAGCTGATCTTGATACCATTTAATGTAGTAAGCATTTATTAATTGCATGATATGTACCATGTTCTATGTGCCACTCTATGATAATACAAAAATGAAAGAAATGAAACCATGCCTGCCCACAAGGAGTATCTGTCAGATACAAGAATGAATGCAAAATCATGTAGAATGTGATAGGAGAGAGAGAGAGAGAGAGAGAGAGAGAGAGAGAGAGAGAGAGAGAGAGAGAGAGAGAGAAAGAGAGAGAGAGAGAGAGAGAGAGAGAGAGAGAAAGAAGAAGAAGAAGAAGAAGAAGAAGAAAAGAAGAAGAAGAAGAAGAAGAAGAAGAAGAAGAATGAAGGAAGGGAAGGTTCCCTTGCGGAAATGATAATCTTAAACTAATAATGGCTACTTTTCTCTATGGAATATGTTTTTCTTAGACATTATGTGCCTTTCTTTGCTCTCCTTCCTATTCTACTGTCTATAGGGCAAACAAGAAAAGCATTCTCTGAGAGTACAAATCCTGTGTGTAGAAGATGCTTAAGTAGTCAAATAGCATTAAAATAACATTGCTGGAGTATATACTGGCTTACTAGGCCTATCTATGGGACACAATTCTAGGGCCAAGTAGCTGCATGTGAAGGCTTTTAAAAAATTCTGAAATGAACAAACACTAAATAAAATGGGTCATTTCCATATATTTAGTGGAAAAGAAATTTGTCCATGAAACTGCAGATCTCTGTTATAATCTACATAATAGCATTTACATAATGCGTTAAGGTGCATATTTGTTATAATGTTTACATCTCTTATTTCTTTTGTTCCTTACTACAATCCTGTAAAGTTGGTGCTATTATTATCCCCATTTTACAAATGAGAAAACTGAGCCTGAGAGTTTAAATAACTTTCCCTGGGTCACATAGCTAGTAAGTGGCAGAATGGAATTCAGGTCTTCCTGACTTCAAGTCCAATCCTCTATCCATTGTGACACTTAGGTGTCAATCTGTAGTTTTCAAAATTTTCAAAATACTTTGTTATACTGTGATTCTTTCTTTCCTTTCTTCTGTTCTTTTCTGTGTACTTCAAAAAAAAGAAAGCTCAATGACCCACCTTTTTTTCCTTTTCCTTTTTCTTATCCCTCTCTCCTTCACAACATCCTTCCCTAGATGTAGAAATGTATGTCTTTGAATAGTATCTGACACATAGTAAGCACTTAATAAACATTTATTGCTCATTTTTTTGCATATTGAGCCCATCATCTTTCTGTCAAGAGATGGACAGCAAGCTTCATCGTTACTCCTCTGGAATTGTGCTTGGTCATTACATTGATCAAAATTCTCATTTCTTTCAAAATGCTTTTCTTTATAATACTGCTATTCTACACATTGTTTTCATGCTTTCACTTTCTTCACTTTGCAGTCATTCATACATGGATTCTGATTTCTTTTCGTTGTTTCTTATGGCACAATAATATTCTATCATTCACATGCCATCATTTGCTTAGCTATTCATGAACTGATGGGGGATGCTCCCCCACCCCCGCTTTCAGTTCTTTACCACTACTCGAAGAACTTCTGGACTACATAGGCTTGGACAGAGAGTTTTGTGTTGAACTTTTGATCTCGTATTTCTGGATGTGTAGATATGTGCCTGTGTATATATGTGTGTGCATATTGATCCAGCATTTATTAAATGCCTACTATGTGCCTGGCACTGGGGATATATATTCAAATGTCAAAACAATTGTGTATGGGATGCTCAGGGAGTACTAGTACCTCTGATATGAGGGATTGCTGAACTCTTTTCAGGGATACTCATCCACTTTTGGTGTCCAGCTATCACCATCTTGTCAGAGAGGCCAAACTAAGATGAGGGTAAATGGCAGGCCTCAAACCTGACAGTGTGTTACAGAGATGTCTACTGCTTGAAGCACATGAAGACTTCCTGCAGTGGAATGGGTGGGTGAGAACAATTTGTTCCAATGGCCATGAAGGCATCTGAAGCAGGTATTGTGGAGTCCTTAGAACTTGGTCAGATATCAAGGATGCCTAGGTCATCCACTGAATCCTGGGCCACCACCAGTCATTTTGAATGTTGTCCTGTCACTGACTTCAATGATTCTGGAAGAGAGAATGAGGATGATGGCTCTGTGCAACTCTGCCTCACTTAAATCCAATTAATGTGCAAAATATCACCCATCACTTTGTGATGTCATTGATGCTTTCTGAAAATGAAAGAAGAGAAACAACAATCTTGAAATGATCTCTACTCATATGGATGTTCCCTTCTAACATACATATGTAATTATAGAATAGACTCTTCTAGTAATATCAATATTCAAACAGTGGCCATAATGACTAAAGGAAATAGCTTGACTTCAGAAGGGAAGAAGAGAGCTTTAAACACTCTTAAATCTCTGAATGACTGCTTATTCTTGGCTGATTTGCCACCACACTTTTAGATATACCTGATACAATGTATAGACCAGCTATTTTGCATAAAGGAACTCTTAACTAACTTACAAAAGCTGGTCTATGACGACTAGAAACATTTATGGAGGGCCTAAACTATGCTGGTCCTGGAAGGAGAATTTATCTAAGACAAGGTGTTTATTCTCAAGGACTTTATGGATTAATGGGGGCTAAAGCCCAAGCAGAAATAACCCCACATTATACTGTAATGGCATTAGAGTGTTGTAGAAGTAAAAGACTAAGGAAGGTCTAAGGGAGAAATAATGTTACTGATTGGGGGATGAGTGAAGATTTCTTGGAAGAGGTAGCATTTTAGCTGACATTTAAAAGAATAGGTAGAAATCCTATTATAAGCAACATTACAAAAACAATAGAACAGTTCAAATATGACATCATACCTTGGGACTGTACAATAATTTTTCTTTCTTCTTTCTTTCTTTCTTTCTTTCTTTCTTTCTTTCTTTCTTTCTTTCTTTCTTTCTTTCTTTCTTTCTTTCTTTCTTTCTTTCTTCTTCTCATCCTTCCTTCCTTCCCTATTTCTTTCTTTTTCTTTCTTTCTGTTTGTGTGTATATACATAGACATGTACATATTTGCACAAATGTGATCGATATGTACATTGTATATGCTGTATACATGTATGTATTATATGTGTGTACAATATATCTATATGGTTATATGTATATACAAAGTATACAATTCTTTCCCTTTGTTCCACATCCTTTTGAAGTAAAAGGCCATGCCTATCCACAAACAATTAATATCCCTCCAATTATTTAAATCTGATTTTATTTGCATAAAAAGTTTCTTTCAAATAATTTTGTTTAGATAGCTCCTGACTTTGTTTTTGCAGGTGTACTCCCATATATTTTATACTGTCTAGAATTATTTTAAAAGGGTTATCTTTTATTATCTCTTCTTGCAGGATTTAGTTTGTGATATAAAGGAATACTGATGATTTATGTGGATTTATTTCACATTTTGCTTATTTATGAATAAACAAGAGATAGACATCAAAATTACATGTAAAATTAATACTTTTGATAATATATTAAAATATTTTTGTACAAATAAAACAAATATAGACAAGATCATAAGGACAACAAAAATGGGGGAAAATTTATACAGTTTATCAGGTAAAGCTCTCATATCTAAAACATACAAGCAATTTTGTCAAATCTATAAGAATATGAGTTATTCCCCAATTGACATGACAAATTGTCAGAGGGCATGAACCGGGAGTTCTCCAATGAAGAAATCAAAACAATTTATAATCATATAAAATGTTCTAAAACATTATTAGAGAAATGCAGATTAAAACAATCTTGAGATATCATTTTGTACCTACCATAGTGGCTAAAATGATAGAAGGGGAAAGTGGCAAAGATTGGAGAGGTTGTGGCAAAATTGGGACACTAATTTATTGTTGGTGGAATTGGGAATTGATCCAACCATTCTGGAGAACAATTTGGAATTATAACCAAAGTGTTATTAAACTACCTATACCCTTTAACCTAGCAATACCACTACTTGATCTGTTTCCAAAGATGATTAGGGAAAAAGGAAAAGAACCTGTATGTTCTAAAATGTTTATAGCAACTCTCATTGTGGTGGCAAAGAATTGGAAATTTCAGGGCTGGTAATTTTTGGGAATGGCTGAACAAGTTGTAGTATATGATTGTGATAGAATTCTACTGTACTATAAGAAATGATGAACACAATGATTTTAGAAAAAAAAACATGAAAAAACTTGCATGGAATAATCAAGAGTGAAAAGAGCAGAACCAAGAGAACATTGTATACAGTAACAGCAACTGTTAAGAATGACTGAGAGAATAAGTTATTTTGTCTATTATAAATACTCAAATTAGCAATAAAGAACATATGAAGAAAGATACTATCTGCATTCAGAGAAAGAAATGATAAATACAAGTATGTATAGAATAATTTTGCATATATATATATTTACATACACACATAGACACATAGACACACACATATATAGATATATACACACATACATATGCATACGTACACACATGCAAACACACACACATATATGTATACATACATACATATATATACATATATACATATATACACATATACCTATTTGTATGTGTGTATACATATATGTGTGTGTGTATATATATATATATATACACACACACACACACAATATATATATATATATATATACACACACACACACATATATATATATATATATATATATATATATATATATATATATATATATATATATATATATATATATATATATATATACACATACACACATATACCTATTTGTATGTAATGGTAGCAATTTCTAGGGCAGGGGGGAGGGAAGAACAGAAAGAAATTTACATGATAATTTTTTTGTATATTTGAAGGGAATAGCAAGTTGTGCATAGTGGATTTTCAGTTTCATGTGCAATCATCTCTTATTGTACTGTGTTATAGAAATGCTTGATCTACTCCATAAATTAAAAATTGATATAAATTTTAAAAACCCTACTGTGTTTCTAACAATAAATATAGTAATAATACATTGACTATAAAAACATTTGAGCAAATATTACTGATGATTTATTTCCAAAAACATATCTGTCATAAGTATGGTAAGTTCATATAAGATTCCTTGATAGATTAAAAAGGGATAGCTGTTTGGTGAGCTTCTGATTAGCAATCAAATCAATGCTTTCAATCATCTCAAACTTAAAAAAACAATTTACTTTTTAACACCAATATGTTTCTGGCAGCTTCAAAGGTAGCTTCAAATTACAGAATACTGAAATCTCCAAGGAGTCAAAATTATGGGTCACCAAAGTTTAATGGATAGGTTAATAAATCCCTCAGTTCACATGAGTGAGTTTTCATCATCATCATCATCATCATCATCATCATCATCATCATCATTCATTGTCATCATGTGCTTTAATGCTTGCAAAGTGCTTTGCACATATTGTCTCATTTTATTCTCACAGAAACCCTATGAAGTAGTTCTCAATATTATCTTTTTTAAAATAAATGTGGTAACTGAGGCAAAAAGCAGTTAGATAATTTGCCCAGGGTCACAAAGGGGCTATGTGTCTGAGGCTTGATCCTCTATGCCTCTTCTTGCCCCACTCCAGCCATGCCTTCTTTTTTCTGATCATTGTTTCTGTACTATTAACCTAAACTCTATCCCTGGGTTCCTTGGCTTTGATTGGTAAATTCTGTCAACTTTTTGGGTTCTAGGTCTGCATGTCACTGTTCAGCCCACACTTCAACATGCAAGCATGTGTATACTTCCATTCCTTTGATTTTCCCTTTTTTGTGTAGCACTACCCCCATTAGAGCAAGGGAATATATCAGATTCAGAGCAACTAGATGGTATGTGGGAGAATTTCATGATGAGAGAGAGCTATCTTGCTAGTTTGTGTTGATACCCTTACACATAGTGCAATGCTTGGCACGTAGTAAATACTTTGAAGAGATGTTATCTATCTTTCTCTATCTATGTTTAGCAAAAAGAGTCTATAGCAGGCAAATTACAAATTATGAATTATATTTATAAAGCAGCATAAGAGATAGCATCAGAGGAATATGGCTAGAATTGGAAGTGCACTGGAAATGTAAAGGGTATTCCTAGTCCAACTATTATTTTCATTGTCAAGTCAGTTCACCAGAGCAAATCTAGCTCTAGACCCTGGCACACTCATCCTAAATACCATTTTCACTCTTAAGGCAGGTCCCCAGAAGAAGACTACTTATTTCATGGTTATGTTGGAGCCAGCTCATACTCACTAGAACCAATTGGTATATATTTTCAGTGTGAGCATTCACACCTCAGAAATCAGCAAATGCTGGAAATTGGGGCTTAATGTGTTATTTTGTTGATTGTTTACAATTAATAAAGTGATGCAGAAAGTGTTAATAATGAAGATGAAACTTAAAAGTTTGTCGTGCATTTTTGGATATCTAGCTGTTCAATATCTACCACCGTGCAACTACGTAGTCACTTCAGGATTCCAGGGATAACCTTGAGAGGCTGAGGGTTATTTTTCTAATGTTATGGGCTTGAGGTTCTATTTTCTTGTGTTCTCCTCCAAATAAAATTAGAATTTCACTTTACTGTTGATCCACCCAGTGGTTAGTGCACCAGTATCACTTATCCAGTTAGTATCAATTAGCTTTTTTTAAATTTTACTTTTTTTTGCTTTTTGGTGAGGCAATTGGGGTTAAGAGAGTTGCCCAAGGTCACACAGTTATTAAGTATCAAGTTTCTGAGGCTGGATGTGAACTGAGGTCTTCCTGACTTCAAGGTTGGAGCTCTATCCATTGCACCACCTAGCTGCCCATATATCTACACACACAGACACACATATGTGTATACACACAGACACATATACATATACATACATACATACATACATACATATATATATATATATATATATATATATATATTGCTGAGGAAATTGGGGTTCAGTGACTTGCCCAAGGTCACATGGCTAGTAGGTATCAAGTATCTTGAGGTCAAATTTGAACTCAGGTCCTCCTGACTCCAAAGCCAGAGCTCTGTCCACTATACCACCCAGCTGCCCTTTATTATATTCATTTAAATTTTACCAATAAAAAAACTACAAACAATTCACTACTTATACTTGTCCCTATTTTCTCCTCTATCACTTTCATCTCTGAGGAAAGTTGGTTCAAGTTTAAAGCAGTTTGTATAAAAGCATTTACTTTCACCACATTTGCTTGTGAATGCAGCTTACCTGATGGAGGAGTTGCTTCCTTTGGACTACCTCTGATTCATTGCCACTTTGCTTCTCTGGGGCAAGAGCAGGGACTGGGGTGGGAGAGAGAGACACAGAGAGAGGGAGAGACAGAGATAGAGAGGCAGACATGGAGGATGACAGAGAGAGTAAGAGAAAGACACAGAGAGAAGACAAAAAGAGAATGAGAAGACACAGAAAGACAGAGAAACAGTGAGGCAGACAAGAGAGAGAGAGACAGACAGACAGAGACAGAGACAAAGACAAAGAAGACAGAGACAGAGAAGACAGAGATGGAGAGAAGACAGAAACCACAAAGACAGAGACAGAAACACACAGGGACACAGGGAGAGACAGACACACACACACACACACACACACATATAAAGAGATAAACATACAGAGATAGACAGGCACAGAGAGAGAGAAAGGGAGAAACATGGAAACAGAGAGACCAAGACAGAGACAGAGGAGAGAGACAGAGAAAGTCTCACACACACACACACACACACACACACCACACACACACAGAGAGAAAAAGAGACAGAGACAGAGCACAAAACAGACACAAACACAGAGACAAAGACAGAAAGACAGTGACACAGAAACAGACAAGTAGAGATACAGAAATAGAGAATTTCAGAGGTTAACATTGTCTGATTAGTGCCTTTTGGATGTAGATCTAGCTGTGCTTCAGTAGCCAATCAGATGTCTATTTCTTCAGCATATGAGGAGTGGACTAGAAACAATCATAGAATACCCACACATTCTGTGAAGTGGAAAACATGTCCCCTCTGATTCATGACAGGAACATCCAGAAACAGACTCACAAAATGTGCATGCTCCCAGGCTCTTCAATCCCTTGTCATGTATGTGATAGTTACAAGAATCAGTAGTAGTTTTAAAGCCTCTACATCAAAAAATGACCCATGCAAAATAGTCAAGTCTTCAAATCTATTCATATCTTATGGAATTCTCTTGAAGCATGATAATCATAGTATCATTTCTTTTAGGTTATTGCCTCACTCCTGAAATGTATCCTGCTCTTCCTGGATCAATTTGTTTTGATGTTGAGCATAAGCTTCTTAAGTACTAGGGCCCTATATGCTCACAGTGTCTACCACAGAACCTTCCACCCATTTCCAATAGTGATTGATGAAGCTTGGTGTTAACCTGCATAGCATATCTCTAAAATGGAAATAGTTTGTTAATATTTCATTTTTAATCCACTTTGGAACACGCCTTACATTCTGCCTTGAGATACTTTACCTATATACTTTGAGCAATTATATACTCATTTTTACATAATAGATTGCTACAAATTAAAATGAGAAAGCTTTAAGTAACCACATTTATTTATGTCTAAAGACTCATGATATTAGTCCTTACAATTTCTATTGTCATAGAGGTTATATTCATAATCATTACCCTTGCCCCATGATCCGATGACCCTCTATAGCTCATAAGGCTATCTAGGAGCATTGATTTAGAGGTGGAAAGGACCTTAGCAGTCATTTTACACATGAGGAGTGAGAGACACAGAGAGGATAAGGGATTTTTGCAAGGTTACACATGTAGTAAGTGGCAGAGAGGATTTAAGCACCTTTTTCCCCACTGACAAAGGCATCATTCTTTCTACTGAGCTTCTCTCTCTCTCTCTCTCTCTCTCTCTCTCTCTCTCACACACACACACACACACACACACACACACACACGCACGCACGCACGCATGCACGCACGCACACACACACACACAAGATCTCCATGATGATAATGAGAAGAGTAAAGAAACTATTTTTCCTTGGCTTAAACTTGAATCAACTTTGTCTTGTAATATGTCTCACCATGTTTACGACTAGAGAGAGGGGAGAAATTAGGATGGGGAAAAGATAAATGTTTACATCATAATTTTCTAGGTGATGACCATGAAGGACAGTAGACAGTCTTCAGATTCAGGAAATGTGGATGGGGAGCACAGGAGGATTTTTGAGTGTCTTTCTGGGTAGCAATGGAAATTTTCTTCTTAGGAAAAGTGTTTGATTTCCAGTGGGGGAGCAAAGTATAATGGAACAAGCTAGGTAGAATTTTTTTCTGGAAGATTGAGTTTAAAGACTCCTTGCTTTGCAACTGATTGGACATGTGATTTTCCTCTCAGCCTCAGTTTCTTCATTTGCAGAAAAGAAGTTAAATGAAATTATTTCTGAATTATCTTCCACCTTTGGATACTATAAGCAGCAAACTACATGAGAGACTGGTCTTGGAATTAGGAAGAACTGGGTTCAAGACCTGCCTTTAATATGGTATAGTTAGGTGATGCTGGGCATGTCACTTGATTTTTCAATGTCCCATGAATATATGACAATAAATTCTTGATGAGATTCTGATCAACATCAGAAGAGGGTGTTTCCACTCTGTGACTTTTTTACACTAAAATCCCTGGTTCAGACTCCCTGTCTCCCTCACACTCACCATGAACTAATGATGTTTTTTTTTTGTCTTCATGTTATGTATTTCACTTTGTTATTATTTTAAAAATCACATTTTCTCTTCTTTTTAAACTGTAATTTCTTGGAGGAAAGTGAAAACATAGAACTTCTGGGCTAAAGCATTTTGGTAAACATTTCAGTGGAAATCCTCATAGTTCTACTTCCCAAATGACAGAGATTTCATTCCTCAGAGATTTTTAAAAAATACTTAGTTATGGGTCACAGAGGAATCACCATGCTTTTAGCGCAGTATGATAGAGAAAATATTTTTTTTTTCACACACCAAGTCGAGGTTAGTCTTCTGGAAACATTTGAATTACAGACAAAGATTCAAACTAAGAGTAATGTTGATAAAGAAATGTAAGCTTGTCACACACGACATTGCCAGGCTACTTTTGAGTGTAATGGACTTTCAAATTATTTTTAGATTGCCCTAAATAGAAACTCTTGGTAGCCTACACAAGTGCATGCATATAATGGTAATTGCAGAGAAGATGTTTCTGTTAAGCTGTAGCTCATTTTTAATGGGTTTGAGATAGAAAATAGTTTGAAAGGCAGAGCTTCTCTCCTTAAGGTAGCTAGCTAAATATAGTCAAAAGTATTTCTTTACTACTTCTACAGGATTATTTGACTTTCTCTTCTCTTCTTTCCTCCCCTCCCCTCCTCTCTCTTCTCTTTTCCTCCTCCTCCATTCCTCTCCTTTCCTCTCTCTTGCCCTCATTTATATTTGGTCCCTACTGTCTAATTTCCAAAGGGAGAACTAGCTCAAGCACTGTAAAATCTCATTTAGTAAATAATGCTTACAGATTACAATGCATTTTTTTTAAATGAAGACCTAAAAGCAACTTGGAAATATCAGTATCTACTTTTCTCTCCCTTGGTTTGCTTTTTAGTAGAATATGTGTCTGGAGTGGAGGTGCTTTGAAAGTAACTGTCAAATAGATGTTGACATTTACTTAGTCTCTTGATAATGAAAGCAACATGAGAAGATATGAATGATGGGAGAAATTTTGGTATTTCAAACTATGACTCAGAGTTAAACAAACATATGCAACTGAGAGCCTTTATGCGATCCTTAGGCTCAGGAAAAGAGGGATCCCAATGACACATAACAGAGGTGTTTCTAGGGTTGGTGATATGGAAGTAGGAGGAAACCTTTGCATATCCTGTTGCAATTATTTAATGTTTTGCTGTAGTACATCCTTCATGAGTTGTTCCCCAACCCACTCACATTGGCAGGCCAGGATGCCAAATGTCTATGACTACTCCTTTGTCCTTCAAAGGGATAACTCTAATGGAATGGAGTTAATAGTACTGTAGCTCCCAAGTTCCACACAGGCATGTTTCCCCACTGGTCATCAGTTAGGCAGAATTAACTTTTAGAAAGTATATTTACTAATTGATTTTACTAAGAAAGATCTTACAGAAATAATCTTCCCAAACTGGAGGTGTCTTCTCTCCTTATACACCCAGCATCCCCAAGGATAGTGGGCTTATGTGACCAAAGGGAAACTCATAGTTCCTGATAATTGGAATTCCTTTTTTTGGTTTTCCTTAGGTGCTTATGTGTTGGGCTCAGAGGGTTATGGTGCCCTTGTAGTGTTGTGAAGCTGACTTTCCAACAGCTCTTCATCATTCAATTACATCATCTGTTTCATCCAATGTCAAAGCACTTTACCTCACCCAATTTAATTAGGGACTTATTCCCAACTATGTTTACACCTTTGATTGATTGGTTAATTTTAGAAGTCTGGATCTTCTGTGATTAAAAAGAACTATTTTTAGAGATATTTAACTAGGTGAAGTAATCCTTCTGATGTTTCAAAATCCTGTAGCTTTGACAGTATCTCTGAACAATGTTCTCAAGTGAAATTAAATTTATTGGCTAAATTGTCCCCCAAAAGTGTAAATTTCTTGAGGGCACACCAGAAGTGCTTAAGAAATGCTTATTCAAAAATAAAATAAAAGTAAAATTTTTGATTGTGTATAGATTTCAGAAATCTATATTAACTCCACTAATTTGATGCATAATTGAGAGTTAATGAAATGAGATTATAGGATTCAGCAAATTTGACAAGATGTGTTTCTCCTCTAGGAAAAAGGTAGAAATGTATAATAGTTAGGCATATCTCACAGCTCAAGAACTTTCTCAGAATTCTGGAAAAAAACTGTTAACAAATTAACACATTTTCTTCTATTTATAATCCAAACATATTCTTTTAAGATTGAGATAATATTTTAGTTACTTACATTAATGATCATTAATAATTACATTCAATTGAAGATAACAAGCATCTAACAAGGACTTAACATGCATGAGGTACTGTTCTAGATGCTGAAGATACAGAAAAGACAAATCAATATAGGCTTTGCTCTTGAAGAGCTTCTATTCTCCTATAAGGAAACAACATGCATGTAGGCAGGTAAATAAATTATATATAAAATAATGCAAAATAATCTTGGTTAAGAACATCAGGGGTAGCACTGCCAACTAGATTTCTCTTGATGAAGGTTATACTTGAACTGAAGCATATGGATTCCAGCAAATATAAATGGGGAAGGAGTGAATTAAAGGCATATGAGAAAGGCAAACAGTAAACTGTTTGCACTAACAAAAACTACTTGAAATTCTCTGTGCTATATGAATAACCTGAAAAATTGTGGTGCCCATGTGGATACAAATGCCCCTTATGAAGCTGGAAGTAGAGAAAGCAGGTAGTGAAATTTTCTTTTCAGCCCAAAGGAATGATCGAGCTGAATTGATAGAGGTGGAAATGGGGTGCCTTTCATTTTTTATCACTAGTTTTCAAAAGAGGAGGCATCTAACATTCTTACCATTCAGATGTTGAAAGAATGTTTTCTGGCCAACACTAGACAATACCTTCTTTACTTTATTCATCACTCCCAATTTTAATCTATTAAAATGCATTAGTAGTTCACATATTTCCTCACTACAGTGGGTTTTCACTGGGATAATTTGCAATGATGTGTGACATTGCAGCCTGTCTCAAATTTGTTTCCATATTTGTACATTGTTGGAAGACTAATATATTGACAGCCAATGCCATAATTTTAATTTAGTCTTGTTTCTTTTCCTTAGGTTACCATTATTTCTTACTTTCCTTTTTTCTTTAGGGCTGTTAAATAATTGGTTGCCTTTGCTCTAATGATTTGGGGACTAGAGTTCTTTCCACATTCAATATTACATCAGAGATAGAAATATTTTTTATTATTATTTTCACATGTGTGATTATAAAACACATCATTGTATGAAACATTGTGGTCAAGATATAATTGTCTTTTGAGAACAATTCAAGTGTACCCTTCTCTACTTGACCTCTTCTTCTACCTCCCCATCCTCCTATCCTTTTTTCTCTATCATCATCCTCTCCTTTTCTCTGTCCTCCTCTTGTTTTTTTTTTCCCTCTCCATCTCTTCTCCCTGTCCCTCGCTGTCAAGATTTGAACCATTGATGAACAGCATGTTTTAAGAGAGGCAGCTAGAATTCTTTTTGTTATAATAAAAAGAAGGAATTGTCAAATCTTTGCTCTGTATTTTGAAAAATAACTATGATGAGGGCTATGGAATCACAAAAAATATAGAAGGTAAGAAAAGCTAACTTATGGGTTCCATTCAACAACAAATTACATTTAACAGACATTCTTAAGTGCCCTACTGCATCTAGTGCATTGTACTAGGTGATAGGTGAAGCAAAATGTTTAGATAGGACTTTGTGGGGCTTATAATTAAAGTGAATGGGAAATGCATTGTGTAATCCAATAAGGAAAATGCTTTTTGTGATTGAGAGAGATCAAAGATAACTTCATGAAAGAGTGATGTAACATAATTAGATGGAAGTCAGGAGGAGAACAGGAGAAGGAGTTAGCCAACAAGTATTTATTAAGTACTTATAATATGCAAAACACTGCATTATTCATTGGGCACATAAAGAAAGGATAAACAAAAATAATTTTTAAAATTCTCTTCTCTCACAGAGTTTACCAACAATATGTAAAAATGCACACTGCAGATATATACAGAGTTGATGGAAGGTAATCTCAGAGGGGAAGGAAAGAGCAATTGGGAAGAATTGGAAGGACCCATGCATAAGTTAGGATTTGAGGTAAATCTTGAAGGGAGTCAGAGATTCTAAGAGGTGGAGGTAGGGAGGAGAAAGCATTCTGGTCATACAGGATGGCCAATGCCAATATAAGGAGCCCAGGAATCGAATGTGTTTAAGGAAGAATAAGTTGACCTATATAGCTAGATCATATACTGTATGGAGCAATGCCCTAGACATAGGAAACCATGAGTGGGCACATAGATGAGGGAGCAGAGGGAAAATCTGGAGGACAGAGTGTAGTACGTTTTGACTGAACGTGAGTTTAAGTAGAAATTGGGTATAATTAGAAGGGCATAGGATTTGGAGTACTTCATGACATTTCCAAATCACAGAAAAACAATAGTCAGAGATGGAATATTTCTTCGGAGCAAATTTTCTTGACAAAATTAAAAAAAAAATAAAATGAGGCTGCACCCAAAGTTTCTGAGTGGCTTGTTTGTTAGTCGACTAAGAAAAGCCATTCACCACTGATGATCTGAGTCAGTTCCTGACTCTAACCTTGAACAAATTGCTTCATTTCTGAAAATGAAGGGTTTATTCTAGAATCTAGAACCTAGATTGTCTCTTCCAGTCTAACATTCTGTGATTCTATGAATTATAAGAGATAGGCCAAGAAATTAGAATTGCATCATGTTGAGAGCAGGAAAAGGAAATTAGATTTTATTGAATAGATTATAAAAAGGAACTGGAATTTGCTGAACATAAAAGTGAAATGACTTGATATATGTGTCAAAAGTAAATGGTATTTACTACTAACCATTGGGGAGATTTTTAGAATTAGTGGCTTATTTTTGAGAAGACAGCTTACCTACTGGGATGAAATGAATTCAGGCCTCTCTTAATTAGGTCAATAAGATTCCTTTCGTGATTAGAAGGGTTATATCTTAGAAATCACTTATTGTAACCTCTTCATGTTATAGGTGCAGAAAATGAAACTCAAACTTCTAAAATGATTTCCTCAGTCATAATAAAATGCTTAAATATGTGCATGATCCAAATCACTCAGAAGTCTCTCCAATAATGCTTATAACAACCCCTACATGCCTGTCCATCCCATGGAATTATTGTCTATGCCTTTCTAAAAATTCACCACCTAAAATCTGCCCAATGTGTTTGAGACTTTTCTTAATTTATCCTAACATGAAGGTACCAATAGAGCACTCTGGATTTTCAATTATCTTGTCTCCTTCTTGCCATGTGACCTGCTCATCTTTTCTTCTGATTGTCTAGTTCTTTGATTATGTGTATGTGTATGTGTGTGTGTATTTTCTTCCCCTCTGGTAACAACAATATGTACCCAGGGTGCCTACACATCTATTGCATTTTTATTTGTGGACACTTATTCACTCTTTGTGTTGGTGCTGTTTCCAACCTACTCCCATACTGGTATGTCTGGGTTCCCAGAGCAATAGCAGCACCATGAGGTTACACCGAAACTCTCTTAGGGTCTTAGGAGTGATTATGTTTAAAAATAATATACTCCTAACTTAGCCCCTTTCCCTAACCTTTCCTGTCTTCTTCTACCTTACTCATTATAAGTACTCTTTGATTCAGTGTCACTGGCTTCCTGGCTGTTCCATGAACAAAATATTCCATTTCTCAGCTCCAGGCACTTTTTTTTTTCTGGCTGTCCCACAGGTCCCACTCAACTCTACCTATTGACTTCCCTGGCTTACTGTAAGTATCAACTAAAATCTCATTTTTTAATGGAAGCCTTTCCAAGTTCTGCTTCCGGCAGCCAAGATGGTGAAGTAAAAAGATAGTTGCTCTCACTCTCCCCTAACAACTTCTGAAAACGCAGAAAATATCACCCCAGAAAAAAAAAAAACCTGAATCAACTTCTCTTTAAAGTCCAGGTAATAAAGAAACACTATGAGTAACAGCATAGGGAAAGAAGGAAGGGGGGAAGCATTGTTTGAACCTTACTCTCATCAGATTTGACTCAAGGAGGGAACAACATAATTAGTTAGGTATAGAAATTTAACTTGCCCTATAGGCAGGAGGAAGGAAAAGGGGAAAGAAAAGGGAGGGAGGTAGAAGGGAAGGAAGAAGCAGTAAGGGTAAAGGGGAAGAAAAGGGAAAGGAATAATAGAAGAGAGGAGGGGCTGAAGGAGGTGGTGGTCAAAAGCAAAACACTAGTGGGAGGGGGGAAAGGAGAAAGAAAAGCATAGACAGGGGGAAAAAGGATGGAGAAAAAGACATAGATAGTAATCATAACTGTGAATGTGAATGGGATGAACTCTCCCATAAAACAAAAATGGATAGCAGAATGGATTAAAAACCATAATCCTACAATATGTTGTTTATAGGAAACACATTTGAAAAAGAGTGACACATACAGGGTAAAGGTAAAAGGCTGGAGCAGAATATATTATGCTTCAGCTGAAGTAAAAAAAAAGGAGGGGTAGCAATCCTTATCTCAGACAAAGCAAAAGCAAAAATAGATCTAATCAAAAGAGATAAGGAAGGAAACTACATCCTGCTAAAAGGCACCATAGTCAATGAAGTAATATCATTACTAAACATACATGCACCGGGGTGGAGCCAAGATGGCAGCTTGAAGCAGTGACTTGCTTGAGCTCTCCCCCAAACCCCTCCAAATACCCATAAAACATGGCTCTAAACAAATTGTAAAGCAGCAGAACCCACAAAAAGACAGAGTAAAACAAATTTCCAGCCCAAGACAGCCTGGATGGTTGATTGGAAAGGCATATCTCGCTGGGCAGGTAGAGGAGCACAGTTCTGCATGGGTGCACAGGCCACAGCAAACCTGAAGCAGGCCTAAGAGGACTGAATCAGGGGCAGCTGTGGTGGCTTCCAGACTCCTCAATCCACGAACGCCAAAGACAACTTAGAAGGTTAGTAGGAAAAGTCTGTTTTTGCAGTGAGAGAAGAGCTAGGACAGAGACAGTTTCAGAGCTCAGAGCACAGAGCACGGGTGCTGGGGCAGTGGCTGTGTCCTGAACTTCCAGCCCACAGACTGAGGGGGAATTAAGTGGCTGATCAGAGGGAGATTGCAGGGATCTCTTTGCTGGTGCTGTGGCAGGAATCTCTTGCTTTGTCTGTGCTTGGATATGGGTCACAGTTCTGGGTGGCGGTCCTGGGGTCAGGAAGAGTGCTGGTGGGTGGAGCTTGTAGTGGCTGTGGAGAGAAAACCCTCTTCACAGTTTCAAGAGAGAAAAGACTGATTGTGGCCAGTCACTCAAAGACCAGAGCTCAGGCCAGGAAAAGAGTAAACACCTCAAACCTTATCATATCACCTTGGAAGAACTGAAAATTTACAGGTCCCTACAAGTATCTCTGAAAACAGCTATATAAACCCCCGAAGCTTTGGGCAGTACATTCTTCACATTATAAGCAGACTTTTACCTTAACAAAGGGTTTAAAACTCAAGTAGTTGGCTGGGATTGTAAGCAAACTTTGCAAAAAGAGTCAGACTATACTATCTTACTTTGGTGACAAAGAAGATCAAAATATACAACCAGAAGAAGACAACAAAGTCAAAGCTCCCACATCCAAAGCCTCCAAGAAAAATATGAATCAGTCCCAGGCCTTGGAAGAGCTCAAAAGGGATTTTGAGAAGCAAGTAAGAGAAGTAGAGGAAAAACTGGGAAGAGAAATGAAGTGATGCAAGAAAATCATGAAAAACAAATCAATAGCTTGCTAAAGGAGACCGCCAACAAATACTGAAGAAAATAACACCTTAAAAAATAGACTCACCCAAATGGTGAAAGAGGTCCAAAAAGCCAATGAGGAGAAGAATGCCCTAAAAAACAAAATTGGCCAAATGGAAAAGGAAGTTGAAAAGCTTACTGAAGAAAATACTTCCTTAAAAATTAGAATAGAGCAATTTGAAGATAGTGACTTTATGAGAAATCAAGACAATGTAAAACAAATCCAAAAGAATGAAAAATTAGAAAAGAATGTGAAATATCTCATTGGAAAAACAACTGACCTGGAAAATAGATCCAGGAGAGAATTTAAAAATTATTGGACTATCTGAAAGCCATGATCAAAAAAAGAGCCTAGACATCATCTTTCAAGAAATTATCAAGGAAAACTGCCCTGATATTTAGAACCAGAGGGCAAAATAGAAATTGAAAGAATCCACGATCTCCCCTGAAAGAGATCCCCAAAGGAAAACTCCTAGGAATATTGTAGCCAAATTCCAGAGTTCCCAGGTCAAGGAGAAAATATTGCAAGCAGCCAGAAAGAAACAATTCAAGTATGTGGAAACACAATCAGGATAACACAAGATTTAGCAGCTTCTACATTAAGGACCGCAGGGCATGGAATATAATATTCCAGAGGGCAAAGGAGATAGGATTACAACCAAGAATCACCTACCCAGCAAAACTGAGTATAATCCTTCAGGGGAAAAATGGTCATTCAGTGAAATAGAGGACTTTCAAGCATTCTTGATGAAAAGACCAGAGCTGAATAGAAAATTTGACTTTCAAATACAAGACTCAAGTGGAACATGAAGAGGTAAACAGGAAAGAGAAATCATAAGAGACTTATTAAGGCTGAACTGTTTACATTCCTGCATGGAAAGATGATATTTATAACTCATGAGCCTTTGTCAGTATTAGGGTAGTGGAGGAAAAAATTATATGTATGTATGTATAATAGATAGATAGATAGATAGATAGATAGATAGATAGATAGATAGAGATAGATAGACAGAGGCACAGGGTGAGTTGAAGATGAAGGGGTGATATCTGGAGAAAAAATTAAGGGTGAGAGAGGATTATATAGGAGAAGAGAAAGGGAGAGGTAGAATGGGGTACATTATCTTGCACAAAACTTACAGTGGAGGGGAAACAGGGGAAGGTGAGAGGAAATGAGGGAATCTTATTCTCATAGGATTTAGCTTAAGGAGGGAATACCATACACTCAATTGGGTACGGAAATCTGTCTTACCCTACAGGAAAATGGGGGAAGGGGACAAGAGAGCAGGGGATGATAAAGAAGGGCAGATGGGAAAGGGGTAATCAGAAGGAAGCACTTCTGAGGAGGGACAGGCTCAAAAGAAAGAATAGAATAAATGGGGGTGTAGGATAGGATTAAGGGAAATAGAGTTAGTTTTTCACAACATGTCTACTATGGAAGTGTTTTCATGTATGGCCTGTATTGACTTGCTTGCCTTTTGAATGAGGGTGGATGGGGTGGGAAGCAAGGAGAAAATTTGGAACCCAAAGTTTTCAAAACACATGTTTAAAAAAATGTTTTCACATGCAACTGGGAAATCAGAAATGCAGGAAATGGGTATAGAAATCTTTCCTGCCCTACAGGAAAATAGAAGGGGAAGGGGATAAGGTAAGGGGGGAGAGATAGAAGGGAGGGCAAATTAGGGGAAGGGGCATTCAGAATGCATGCTATTTTGGGGTAGGGCGAGGGGCAAGATTCATTTGGAAGAACAAAAGGTACAGAATATCAAGGGAACTAATGAAAAGAAATGCAGGGGAAGGTGGCCTAGCAATGACAGATCTTAAACTGCATTATAAAGTAGCAATCATCAAAACTGCTTGGTACTGGCTAAGAAATAGAATGGTGGATAAGTGGAATAGGTTAAATATGTAAGACACAGTAGTCAATGACTATAGTAATCTATTATTTGATAAATCCAAAGACCCCAGCTTCTGGGATAAGAACCCACTGTTTGAAAAAAAAACTGCTGGGAAAACTGGAAAAGAGTGTGGTAGAAATTAGGCATAAACCCAAATCTCACACCATATATCAAAATAAAGTCAAAATGGGTCCATGACTTAGATATAAAGGCTGATACGATAAGTAAACTTGGAGAACAAAAAATCATTTACCTATCAAATCTCTGGAGAACAGAAGACTTCTTGATCAAACAGGAGATAGAGAACATCATGAAAAGGAAAATGGATAATTTTGATTACTTCAGATTGAAAAGTTTTTGCACAAACAAAGCCAATGCAACTAAGATTAGAAGGAAGGTAGAAAATTGGGAAAGAATTTTTACAACCAGTCTTTCTGATAAAGGCCTTATTTCTAAAATATATAGAGAATTAAGACAAATTTATAAGAACACAAGCCATTCCCCAATTGATAAATGGTCAAAGGATATGAACACACACCTCTCGGATGGAGAAGTTAAAGCCATCTATAGTATATGAAAAAAATGCTCTAAATCGTTATTGATTAGAGAAATGCAAATCAAAACAACTCTGAGATACCACATCACACCTATCAGATTGGCCAACATGACAAAACAAGGAAATGATAAATGTTGGAGACGATGTGGGAAAATTGGAACAGTAATGCATTGTTGGTGGAGTTGTGAAATGATCCAACCATTTTGGAGAACAATTTGGAACTATGCCCAAAGGGCTATAAAAATGTGCATACCCTTTCATCCAGCAATAGCACTTCTAGGGCCACATCCCAAAGAGATCATACAGATGGGAAAGTGACACACATGTACAAAAATATTCATAGCTGCTCTTTTTGTGGTGGCAAAGAATTGGAAATTGAGAGGATGCCCATCAACTGGGAAATGACTGAGCAAGCTGTTGTATGTGAATGTAATGGAATCCTGTTGTGCTATAAGAAATGATGAACAGGTTGACTTCAGAAAAACCTGGAAAGACATCTTTGGTCTGATGCTGAGTGAAGTGAGTAGAACCAAGAGAACTTTGTACACAATAACAGCCACGTTGTGCAATGACTAATATTGATAAACTTAACCCTTCTCAGCATTACAAGGATCTAAGACATCTCCAGAGGTCTTGTGATGGAAAATGCTACTGACATCCAAAGAAAGAACTATGGAAGTTGAATTGCTATCATTTTTTTTTCTCTTCTCTTGAGTTTTGTTTCATCTTTCTGATGGTTCCTCTTATTGGTTTTAATTTTTACTTACAACTTCACTAATGTGAAAATATGTTTAATAGGAATGTATATATACAACCTATATCAGATTGTGCTCCATTTTGGGCAGGGTGGTGGGGAGGAAGGGGGAGAAAAATTTTAAGCTCAAAAGTACATGGAAGTGATTGTTGATAAATGAAAATATATTAATAAAATTTTAAAAAATGGAAGACTTTCCAAATCATTCTAAATACTAGTGCCTTTCTTCTGTTAACTATTTCCTATCTAACCTATATATAGCTTCCTTCACCACATTTATTTGCATCCCCCATTAGACTGTGAGCTCTTTGAGGGCAGGGATTTTCTTTTGCCTCTTTTTGTACCCCCAGTGCTTAGCACAGTACCTGCAACATGATACCTACTTGCTGAAGAAATTGATTGGGTATGCACTTCAGGTGTTGAGCACCTACTTATGCATTTCCTTTTATATAAAAGAAATCAAAATACAGCATTTGAATGTTGCAGTGCTTAGAGTCTTGGGATCAGGTAGCTGCTATTCAATTGCATTTGATTCTTCATCACCCTATTTGGGGTTTTCTTGGCAAAGATACTAGAGTGGCTTGACATTTCCTTCTCCAGCTCATTTTACAGATGAAGAAACTGAGGCAAACAGGGTTAAGTACCTTACCCAGGATCACACAGCTTCTAAGTGTCTTAGGTTAGATTTGAACTCATGAAAATGAGTCTTCTGGATTTCTAGCCCAGTGTTCTAGCCATTGCACCACATACCTGCAAGATAAAGAAGACCTCAGATCAAATCCTGCTTGAGAGATGTTCTAGCTCTGGGGCCTTGGGCAAGCCATTTAACCTCTCTGTGCCCAAGTTTTCTCATCTGTAAAATGAGAATAATAGGACTTACCTCATAGGGTTCTTGAAAGGATCAAATGAGATAAAAAACGTAAAATGCTTTTCCAACTTTAAACTCCTTTAAAATATTATTATTATTGTTTTATTATTATATGTATACTATTATTTCTTGGTTTTAACAAATAAAACAAAATAAATAAAGGAACTAAAATAACATTATAAGTACTCGTTTATTAAATAAAATCCATGAATAATAACATATAACACAATCCAAAAATAAATCTGAATCCCATTTTACCACCAAAAGGATTCAATATCTGTGGGGTAAAGCTGGCACACACTTGCCAGAGCCTGGCAAGGAAGCATGTGAGGGACCAAAAGCCATGTGCTTGTGATAGTTCAAACTACACAAAGCCTTCAGGCTTTAATGTCATTGTCCTACTCGGAAACATCTGTACCTTAAGAAACTGCTTCTTTGATTTCTCAGAATTCTTAACTGTCTTTATCTGGGTACTTGAACCAAAGTAACATTTACAAGTTCTTTCAACCTAAAGTTACCCTTAAAAAGGACTAGAGGAGTGTTAGGCTATTATTCTGAGTGACATGTCTCTGTAAGTGAGAGAACTAAAAAAAGCTAATGAAGCTGGCTATAATGGGGCAGAACAGACCAAATCTAGTCAACTTTTCATTTACCAGGACATTGCATTATCCTTTCAAATTGTAACAAACAGAGTTCACAGTAAAACAATTCAAACTGATTTTCTGTGCAAGGCTAGCCAGCTCTTCACTCACCAGGATTCCATGGTGTCTAATTAAATCTCACAATTTGTTTCTATACAGAAGCTGAAAAAACTCATTTTTTCTTCTTCTACTTTGCCCTCCCAAGCCAGAGTGAGATATTAAAGAGCAACACACATTTATAACAGAATTTACTTAGATTAATCTCTAGTGGAGGTGAGGAACAAAGGCAGCTAGGTGCCCCACTAGATAGAGCATCAGTCCTGTAGTCAAAAAGATGCTTCTTCCTGACTTTAAACCTGGTCTCAGATACTTGCTAGCTGTGTGACCCTGGAGGAGTCATTTAACCCTGTTTGCCTCAGTTTCCTCACCTGTAAAATGAGCTGGAGAAGGAAATGGCAAGCCACTCCAGCATCTTTGTCAAGAAAACCCCAAATAGGGTCACAAAGAGTCAGATATGACTGAAAAATGACTGAATACAAACCAAAGGTGAAAGACACCTGAAATCTTAGGGACTTGGCAAACTTTTTCTATAAGGCCAAATAACAAATACTTCAGGATTTGTGGTACAAGAGGCAAAATGGAGGATATTTTATAAATTTAGAAAACCAATTTATATAATTTTTATTAATGAAATAAAAATATGACAATATCAACAACAAAAATAATAATGATTTTGTAACAATAGTCTACTAATGCAAAAAACAAAATTCTTTTTTTCTTGAAAGAGCATATTTCATTTAATTGGAATTTAAAGTTAGTGTTCCCTGTCATTAGATATGATCACATATGTCCATCTGTTAATGGTGATTTGTAATGACATTTTATATATTTCATCTTTCAAATGTCTTTTCATGCATATGGGTACTAACAGATACTGATACCAATCCAGGAATGTATGATATTAATTAAACCAGAAGACTAAACTTCAACAAGTTTATTTTCTCTGGACCACGGCTGGGAAACCTGTGGTCTCGAGGCCACATGTGGCCCTCTTGGTCCTCAAGTGTGGCCCTTTGACTGAATACAAATCTCACAATTTGGTCTGTGAAGTTTGGATTCAAAGGGCTCCGTACCCCTGCTAAACATATTTCTTCAGTTGTAAGAGTTAACCATGAATTAATTAGCCCATTAATGGTAAATGGCTTTTCTTAGTTGACTAACAAATGAGACACTCAGAAACTCTGGGTATGACCTCATTTTATTTTATTTTTTTGATTTTTGTCAAGAAATTCTTCTGTGATGGAATATTCCATTTTAATTATTTTTTTAAAAATTCTGACTTTTACCCTCCTGTGGTTTGGAAATGTTGTGAAGAGTATTTAGTCTGGTAATCTTGACATATATTGCATACTTTTAAAACAGTTATAATGTCATTACATAATAACTACAATGCTTTATCATCTAATTTGATAACAAAATAATCTATTGTAGTAGTATAATCTGCCACAAAAGTGGCTTAAAATATGACAAAATTCATTTTCTCTTCTTTTATTGTTTTGATATTATTGGCTTGTGTAATATAATTAGTTGGACCCCTATTTTATTCTGTTCAGTATTCAGTTTAGTGTGATCCCATAGTGGTAGTGATTATTAGTATTATGCTTGTCTATCAATTGCCAATTAATATTAGTATAGGAATTAAATACAATAACACATTTTACATATATCATACTTTGAGATAATTAGATAAGATAGATTCTTTATTACAATAGGCCCCATACTTTAGACTACAAGATTATAAATTCACTTGCTTAAGCACAGGAATCTAGCTAGAGGACCTCACCTCTTTCTTCTTGATCGGTAGGTAACCAAGCCCAGTGTGACAAAGGTGACATAATGATATAGAAAGTCCCCCAGTTATTCTTTTGATTTTCTCTCTACCCTTACCATCCCTTGTTGGGGAAATGGGCATATGGGCCAACATATCTATGGTCACTTGACCAATGGATAACCCTCTATACTGGAGTTACATACATGGGGCTGGTGCTGCCCATTTTTGGACCTCTTCTACCAGTCATTGATTGTGGACATGAACTGGTTCCTAGCTATTTATCTTTTCCTGTAAAATGTAACAAGTAACAAAATTACTATTATGAAATCAATAGACTTTAAAAAATTATGACTAAATCTTAAAATAATTTTATAACATTTCATATTTTTATTAGTTTTAACCATTTAAATCTTAAAACATGGGTATGCAAATGAACCAAATGCCAATATTGCCCTATAATTCTCCATTCTCAACACAGTGAAGGATGTTGTTTTGTCTCTTTGGAATTGTTCTTAATACTTACATTTTCAAGTTTTTAATAAATAATTTTTTTTGCCTCTTTGAACTTTGCACTGTTTACATACAAGTGAGACATCACCTTACATCTTTCAAGTGGTGATTTGTCTTTATTTGCAAATAAATCTTTCCCCCTTCAATTGCTAAAGTACCATTGAAACACAGTTACTTTACACACATATTGAACAACAATTCTTAAAAAATTAAGTTGCCTTTCTTATCTTATATTTAGACATCACAGTGATTCTCCATGATAAAGGGAATATTTTACATTCTTTAATAATTTATCTAACTTTTCCTTTGCAAAAAAAAATACATTTTACACTCCTTTCAGAACTCAACTATTTCATAAGAAAATGGTTGTACCTTAAAAGGACATTATCTTGTACCCCTTTTCTTCTTGGGAGTTACTCACTTATTATATGTTGTATCACACTCATATAACTACCGTACACCTCCGTATTATTCTCAATGTGATACCTGGGATTATATTGTTTGGCTAGATCTATAGACATTAAAGTCAGTTTTTAACCTTTGAATACTTTTCACTTTTTAAAAATGAGATGTTGTTAATTTCCTGTCACCTTCTATATAACATTGTAATTTATGGAAAACCAAGCTTTGTTTTAACCTAGATAGAATTTAACCTTAGAGTGTTAATGGATGGATAGAGGACAGACTGCACTAAAACAATCTTTTGGAGTTTTTTAAAAATTATTTTTATCTCATCTAGAATTACCTCTGGTAATCTGAGAATATAGCTTATGTATAGGTACCTATAAATGTGGGCAAAATGATCCTGAGTTCATACTGTAATGACCTGTATGTTAGATACAAAAATGTAAATAACCTAAAGGATTCCTAGTAAACTCATTAACTAATTAAAATAAAATAATAAAATAAACCAAAAAAATCTTTCCTTTCTGGTGAATCTCTCCTTGATCCTGGGGCCTGTGTAGTTGCCCATTTGAGCACCCAAGAAACCTCTCTGGACACTTTAATTTTCTACCTTGTATTTACATTTATTTGTGAATTTGTTTCTGAATCTAGACTCACCCCCACACTGGTTTTCACTTCAAATTCAGCATAAAGTATTTGAACTTAACTAGATATTAATCTTCTACCTGGCAGACATACACAATCCAAATAACTCATAACTCAGTGCTATAATTCATATTCCCTTCCACAACCACTTCCTACCCTCAGAAATTGGGTCCCAATGTGATGTCTAACCTTACTGCCCTCTCCTTTCTATAGCAGGCTGCTTCCAGAATCCTCCATAGCCCACTATTACTACTACCTTCTAAGTCATATTCCCCTCTCCTCTCTTCTGGCAATGTGATTCCCTTCTCTGTCTGAGGCTAAGAGGGTATATTACTCTTCCATGGTTGGGTCTATGAATTTTAGGTCCAGGATATCTTACCGGTCTTTCCTCTTCCAGGCTACTCTCTGCCTACTGACAGTGTCTCTGGGGCTGTAGGATATGGGTAAGTGGTCCAAAGAAGATGTGTAAACATATAGACTCCATCCCCAATATGCCCATGCATGTTCTCAAGTACCCAATCAGTTACAGACCCCATTGGATCTCTAATTATGACAAGTCAATCTGCTTCCTTTTATAGGCATATATTGCTCAAATAAACAACAGCCTGACTCAATCACATGCCTTCAGAATGCCAGGATTCACTCAATCAATGGAGATGTTTGCATTAATCGAACGACATAAGCAAAGTCCCACCCCCCGTCAAATGATCTTACCTTATGGTCTTAATGAATTTCCCACACATACACATGGATACATAATATTTTAAAATTTATTATGTAATCTAAAATATTGTACTCCCTGGGAAGGAGAGTGAGTTCTTGTTTGCTAAATCAGTTTTTAGGATATTTATATCTCATTGTTGTGGTGATTGTTTTAGATCATTCAACACTTCTAACAAGTGGTGATAGTATCAGTATTTTCATTTACATCTAATTTATCAGGTCAGATTGGAGCTTATATAACTGAACTGTGTCTTTCTTTAAGTTTTCTCTTTTCCTTTAATTTGATATTGATTTTGACCTTTGCTCTAACCAGCCGAAGGAATGACTGCATACAGACAACTGATTCTGAAATGATTCTCACATATCCTGTCTTTGTTAGGATGATGTTTCTTTCATTCCTTGTCCTAGCAGTGTTTGTCATGTCTTCTTTTTCTGACCCTCTTCCTGAAGAAAGGACTTATAATATATAAGTTTGAGCTTTCTGAAAAATCTATATGCCTTTTATCTCTTTCATTTCCTCAAATAAATTAATATTTCCTGAATGAAAACTTCAAAGCATGATTCAATTTATTAAAAAACATTGTCATTTTTTTCTGGATGATAATTTATTACTTCAGCTGAAGTATACTTTTATTTATATGAAGGCAGCATTATGTAGAAGATATTGTTATCTTTTGTTTTCATATTATCTACATTTTTCAGTGTATCTCTCTGTCCTTCTATTGAGCTACTTTTTATTATAAAGAATAAAAAGAGGGAAAAGGAGTGCAACAAACCTAAACAATAAATTTAAAAAAATGTTCCATGCTCATAGTTTTCAACCTCTGAAAAAAGGGTAAATTCTTTTTTGTGAATCCTCTTTGTGATCAAATATAGTCATTAAAATTTCCCAGCATTCAGTTTCCATGGCACCATTACATTTTAATGCATCAAAATAAATTTAAAATTTAATCTACTTCATAGCCCATCAATGGGAACTTCCAAAACTCATTATTATTTTGTTTTCAAAATTGTTATTTTCAAAATAAGGTATTATTGACTCCTCCTTTTTCTTATTCAAAACACTCAATAGTTTTGAACTTCTAGTGGCAACAGTAAAGACTTTCAAAGCTTTTAACCACCTTTTATTGTTGAGGGAGGGTAGATAGTTTTGCACCTTTCTGTTCAGCCTGTTTGTTGTTGTTATTGTTGTTGTTGTTCTTGTCAGACTTTGACCAACACTAGTGTGAGGATGTCTTAACCATCACAATGTATAGTTTAATGAACTGATAATGAAAGTATAAACTGAATGGCTCTGACTCCTTCTTGAATGAATTCTAACTCTGTCTCATGTGCTGATAAGAACTATTCAAGTTACCATTTTACCTTGTTAGTTTGTTTTCATTGACAGGGAACTTGTGTGTTGTACTTTATATTGCAAATTGACAAAATAAATATTTGCATGGAATGCACTTTCTTGGCCTGAAGCAATGAAAAAAAAATTGTTCTTAAAAAGGTATACAAATGGTATGGAAGTAATGTAAGTTGGCAGATGTTTACCGATATCTGTGTTGAATGTAGTGTCCACTTCCTGTCCATTTCACAATATTCAAACCATTGCTAGATGTGACTTTCACATTATAGTGCTAATGGAAAAGGTTTTATGAAGTTCAGATGTGACATATTTGGTGATACTGCATTGAACCAAAAGGAGAAGTCTGGAAGGAATTAAAGACCTTTAAAAAGAATGAAAATATTCTGTAGCAAGTTCTAGTGCCAGGAGTTTTTTTTTTTTTTCATAGTGTGAAGGTCAGTAAGGATAAATCTCCCTTTGGAGCCTTATTTGTTTTTAATAACTTCTGGGATCTCCATTTCCCTAGGTAAAGGTATAGCATTGTCAATGATGTTCCACACCTCTGATTTTGGAGGGAAAGATCAAACACAAATTATAAGTTAAGAAGCAATATTGGAATCATCAGACAATGCATCAGATATAATATGTGTTTACTAGCCGTGCTGGTGAGGTTTCTAGAACAACTTCTAGTAATGGAGTACTAGGACAGATTTCTCAACTTCAAATTCATAATTACACAGACCTTGGATTTAAAAATAGAAGTCAAATGTTGCCTAGTAGGAGGAACTCTCTAATAATTCATCATCATTTCAAATTTGACAAATACCCTTTATTTAAGCATGCCTGGTATATATCCAGTAGGAAATTGGCCTGTGAAACTTCTTCAGCACGTAATGAAAAGAATTGCTTTTGTGTGGGTCAGGGTGTTAGTTGTTTCAATTCATACCTTCCCATTCCAATCTATTACTTTTCTCATGCACCATCCACAAGGGCAAATTTCACCTTAATCAAATCCCTGTATGCTAAAAATGTCAAATGAGGGCTAGTTCTTAACCATTTGATTAAATTATTAAGGAGACACTCTGGATGGGAAGAACCATTTGGCATTCACTGAGAAGACATATCACTTTCATGAAGAAGAAAAGAAAGGCAGAAACAGGATCTAGAAGTGAAATGTATTTTCTCACTGCAGTGACAATATTTGTGCATTCATACTGTATTCTGTGATTTAACGGCTTAGGTCCAACAGTGATGTGATCTATCTTTTTAAAATTCATGTCAACAACTCCTTTGTTACATGTAGAGCTCAAATTAGATTTGTTCATAATGTACTTGTGAGAAGGGAGATAGCTAGCACTGCATTGAAATGTGATGAAGATTTAATACCCCAATCAGACCAACTTTTACTCTTTGCCTAGCAGTTTAGATTACAATTCCTTTGGCATATGAAGATATTTAGGCAGAATAGAGACAGTATGCTGTAGTCAGGTGTGTGTGAGAATCCCATAAAGTTTAGACAAGATACAGACCTTAAATAGGGCAATGTTTCTGGTCATAAATGTAGATATAATGTTCACACAGAAGAGAAACAATCAAGAAGAATGATAGCAAGAATATTTATATATTTATTTTCGATACCAATCATTTTATGGTGATCAAGTGTGAAGAGTAGCATAGCGGAAAGAATGTTGGATTCATGGTCAGGAAACCAGAGTTCACATCCTGTCTCAGGCACCTATTAGCTATTAGACTACAGGTGAGTCATTTAATCTCTTACTTACTTGATCCATCTATTGATCAATCAATCAATTAACAAATTTATTTGTCAGACACTGCTAGGCAATTTATTGACCTTGAAGTCTTATAGAAATATCAGTGACTACTACTACTGCTACAACAACAACAACAACAACTACTACTACTACTACTACTACTACTACTACTACTATAATTATTACTAGTAGTAGTTTCAGTATTAGTAGTCATAGTTGTAACAGCAGCACAGCAGCAGCAGTGGTAGCAGCACTGATTTTGGTACTGGTGATAGTGGTGGTAGTAGTAATACTAGTAGTAGTAGTAGTAGTAGTAGTAGTAGTAGTAGTAGTAGTAGTAGAAGAAGAAGAAGAAGAAGAAGAAGAAGAAGAAGAAGAAGAAGAAGAAGAAGAAGTTATAGTCACCAGGCCTCTAGTCTGGTGTTAAATAAATTTCCTGAGACTTATGCTGCTCTCCTGCTGTACAGGAGATTAATAGAGTAATAAAGGAATGTATTGGTTAATGTTTAATAATCTGGAGGTTGAGATCAAGCAAAATGCTCATGGAGACAAGGCAGGTGACAGAGGTGCATGACAATAATAGCTTAAATGGATATTAGGTGAATGTGTGTTAGGGATGTCGTTGATAGGATTCATAATTTTACCATTAGATTCTGAGACAGCTAGGTAATGCAATCAACAAAGTGTTGGGCCTGGTATCACAAAGACCTGACTTCAAATTCACCCTCAGCCACTTACTAGCTGTGTGAACCTGGGCCAGTCATTTAGCCTCTGTCTTCCTCAGTTCCTTTGATTGTAAAGTGGAGATAATAATAGCACCTACCTCCCAAGGTTGTTGTGAGAATCAAATGAAATAAATTTATAAAGTACATAGTACATAGCACAGTGCTGAATCATAGTAGGTGCTTAGTAAGTTCCCATTTCCTTCCCTCCTTCCTTCCTTCCCTCCTTCCTTCTTTCTTCCTTTTCCTTCCTTCCTTCCTTCCTTCCTTCCTTCCTTCCTTCCTTCCTTCCTTGTTCCTTCCTTCCTTCCTCCCTTCCTAACTCTAGGAGGCTATGAAAATATCTTATGAAGTCATCTGGGCATAAAAGTCTATTGGTTACCCCTGAGATGATTATAGGCTCTTTCCAATGGATACCAGCAATTTTGTGTGGTGGCAAGGGTACTGGACTTGGTGCCCAGAGAATCAAGACTTCAATCCCTTCTCTGATAACTGGCCTTGTGACAATGGCTAAGTCACTTGATATCTCAGATAAGTCTTCTCATCTGTAAATGGGGATTAGAAGATTTATAGTGCCTAATTCGAAGACTGACTCTCAGGATCAAAGGTGATAATGGATACAAAACACTTTTCCAATGGTAAAAGAGCTTAGAGCTGCCTTTCTTTGCTGTCACCCCAGTGTTAGGGTTTAATTTTGGGCAGGGTCATGGAGATTGAAGTTTGGTAATTAAAGGTAAATAAATTGGAAAAAAAATAAATTAGTCATTGGTACAGGTTTATCATTTCTGCATGATAAGGTATCTGAGATTTTTGTAGATTTTCTCCAGGATAGAGACAAGGAGGTTGTCTTTTTTCTCTGAGCTGATAGATCACATATAATATTAGAGGCCCATAGAGGGGGACAAAGGTGGCTATCCTTTGTCCATGATATTACCTACTTCATATTTTATAGGTAACCACAAAGTAGTTAGATATAATCATTTCTGAGTAACAAATGGAAAAAAAATGAGCTTCCTCTCCACTGTTCAGAACAGTTTGTTCACATTTTCTACATATTTCATGTGGTCACATCAGAAGACGGTAATGTGTCTTGAAAGCCCTGTTTCAATTTGATGCTCATAAAAATGAGCTTCAGCTTCCACCATGCTCCACATCAACAGCTAAGGCCCCTTTTTTCTAGTCTATGGCTTTAGATTGCCTGTCTATAATGAAGCTCAGCCCTAGAAATGTCAAACATAATGAAAAAAGGGAAAAACACAACAAAGTTGGCTACTGGAATTCCTAAGGGCCTCATACGCATAAAGCACAAAGGTTTCTCAAATTCATCAACTAAACTTGAATTAAAGGGACAGTATTTCACTTTCTTTCTTTCTTTCTTTCTTTCTTTCTTTCTTTCTTTCTTTCTTTCTTTGTTTCTTTCTTTCCTTCTCTTTCTTTCTTTCCTTCTTCCTTCCTTCCTTCCCTTCTTCCTTCCTTCCTTCCCCTTCCTTCCTTCCTTCCTTCCTTCCTTCCTTCCTTCCTTCCTTCCTTCCTTTCTTTCTTTCTTTCTTTCTTTCTTTCTTTCTTTCTTTCTTTCTTTCCTTCTTTCTTTCTTTCTTCTTGCTTTTCTTTCTTTTTTCCTTTCTTCCTTTCCTGTTTTTTTTCCTTTTTTATCCTTCCTTCCTTCCTTTCAAGTTTTTTCTCTTTCTTTCTTTCTTTCTTTCTTTCTTTCTTTCTTTCTTTCTTTCTTTCTTTCTTTCTTTCTTTCTTTCATTTCTCTCTCTCTTTTTTCTTTCTATCCTTCCTTCCTTTATGGAGGATATTTTAATTCAACCCAATCTGATAAATTTCTTTCTTAGCAGCTTTAATAGTGGAACTTTATGTGCCAACATTGGGAAGAAGAAAAAAAAACTTTACATGTATGCCTGGGAAAACCATATTTAAACTTCCTCTCCTACAAAGTGTTTAAAACTACAGTGCAGGGGTGTGGGGAGTCAAGGTAGGATGCCCTATTAAGGGAAGGAAGATTAAAGTAAGTAATTGCCACTTGAATTTAAAATGCTTCGGCTTCTCATAGAAACAAGTTTAGATTTCAAACATTTTGTGATCAAGAGTTTATGTTCCTCTAGTTGTCTTTCACAAAACAGTCCATGCCATTAAGAGGATGTAGCTGTGTAAAAATGAAGAGGTGGTTATTCCAGGAACAAGGAGGCAACAGTCTATTACAGTTGGTCAAGGTATAATATATCAAGATTATTGTCTTCAGTTCTAAGTGTATTTTAGGAAGGAATTTGATCAATTGCGGATGGGATGGCAGCATAACAACAACACAACAAACAACAACAATAATAGCTAGCATTTGTATGACACTTTAAGGTACCTGTCTTCCTGGATTTCTTACACTTTATTTCTATCCACATACTTTATAATACAGTGACATTGGTGTCCTTGCTGTTTTTCCCACAGATATTCCTTCTCCAAATGCCATGAATTTCCTCTGTCTCTCCTCCATTCCTGGAATACTCTCCCTCCCCATCTCTGCCTCCTACCTGCAGAATTTGCACTGTGGAGCTAGGCCTAAAGTTAGGAAGACCTGAATTCATATCCAGCCTCACACACATACTAGCTGTGTGTCTCTACACAACTTATTTAACTTCTGTTTGTTTCAGTTTCTTCAACTGTAAAATGGACATTATATAACACCAAGGTTATAGTATTGTCAGGATAAAATGAGAAAATATTTTTAAAAAAACTCATAGCAAAGTGTCTGGCATATAGTAAACATTATATAAATGCTTATTCCTTTCTGCTTACTTTGCCACCCCTTCTACAAGAGGTCTTTCATGAGCTCCCACAATGCCTTCACTCTGAGAGATTACCTCCATTTACCCTTGACATATCCTTTATGTACCTAGCTATATGTAGTTCCCCTCATTGGAATGTGACCTTCTTGCAGACAAGGACTGTTTTTTTGCCCTTCTGTATATCCCTAGCACTTAATAATATGTTTTGACTTCAATTAACTTATGAAGTGATTTTACTTATGTTTTTTCATTTGGTCCTCACAGCAACTGTGAGGATAGCTCTGTCATTATCTTCATTTTACAGATGAGGAAACAAGCCAAGTGAATCTTGCCCAAAGTTACACAGCTAATAAGTAACTGAGGAAGATTGGAACTCAGGTCTTCTTCTGTTTAGTGATCTATGCCACCTCCTAGACTTAGGAGATATGAAAGTAAAACTATCTTTAAATGATTATGTTTATATACAAATTGATTTGGTGAACTTGAAATCAGATAAAATGAAACAATCTTCATTTGCCTCAAATATTGATTTGTCAAAATATTAATTTGAATTTTTCAGATAACCCACTCTTTTATTAATGTTGCATGAAAGCCATGTGTCCAGACACTAATATTTTGGAAAGGACAAGAAAGTATAGTAAGAATTTTGTAGTGAAAGTCATACTTTGAATTCATGTTTGTGGCTATACATGTGTATTGGTCTTTTCTGTCACTCAGTTGTACTTTGGCCTCCAAACAATGTGAAAAATGGTATCCTACTTTTCCTATTAAATTGCTGAAACCTTGACATTACAGACTTTTAAAACTTTTATTGTTAATCTAAAATATATTTATTTTATTTTTCCTGGCCTAAACACTATGGGGAAACAGAAGGACTGTTCTGGCTTTCAAGGGGCTTTCAATCTAATGGTTATACCATACTAAATTGGCTGGAAGGAACAACATAACAGCATCAAATTAAGAGTTAATTAGTTAACTAGTCTACAAGTGCTAAAGAAGGAGTGATAGCAAAGAAGGCTTAGAACAGAATACAATCCTAAAACACATTTCCTAAACAGCAATATTTGTTAAGCCCAAACAGTTAACACTTGACAACTAGAATGATGGAGAAGCTATGCAGAGCTCTTCCTAATGAACATTTCTGAGGAGAAGGAACTGTCTAGTAACATGCAGATGATTAGGCTAAGAGCCAAACAGGATTTGTGAAGAATAGTTAGAAAGGTGATGAATTGTTTTTCCATTTATGCTTCAAGTAGAGGCAATAAATTGGAATTTAAGCTGTGCTTAATTTGATCATAGGTTACCTTGTATAACTGATGAAGGAGTTTACTTTCCTGTACTGAAATTTAAGATTTCTGAAATTCCAGTATGTTTGTAATATCTAAATAGTTTCCCTCATAATGGACACTAATAGGCTGTAAACAGAGCAGAACCAACTAGCTAAATAAACAATTTGCTTTTTTTTGTTGTTTGAACTATAAACATTAGACAATTTAGAATGTAGTTATTCTTTCTTGTTTGGGCTTTAACTGATATTCTGTCTTTGTCCTATTGGTTAGAGTAGCGGCAATATTTCTAAATGATTTTTTGCTAAAGAGAGATTTCTTTGAAAATATTTACAGCTGCCTCAAATATTTCATTTCCCAGGATAGTCATGGCACAAATGTAAACTGTTGGCTTTTCAAACATTTAAAATAAGTGGCAAGCCATCTTTCAGTCAGGAAAATAATCCTTTAGATGTAAAGATTAGGGAACCTGCATCATCCACTATATTTTCCATTGAGAACATGAATAACCCACCGTTTGGAGACATTATAAAGAAAGTTTTCAAATAAAGTGAGGGATTATTATTCTGTAATATCACACATTATTTTTTTTCTTTTACCATTGTCAAAAATGGCTAAGGCAATTGTTTTTTCTGTACAGTTTCCTATCTTCATAAATCAATGATAAGAAATTGATTATGGGACCTCTGAAGAAAGGAATTTTTATCTAACTAGATTTGACCTTGATGTCATTAAAGAATTTGAGTTAATGATAATCTTCTCTGAATCAACCATTGACAATAGTTTTTTATTTTCTTCTCTTATATCATAATAAATGTGGTAGATATACACCAAAAGGAGATCAGAAACCCTTTTCTATGATACTAAGCATCTGAGGGAAATTTGTATTTGGAGGTAAGGAGAGAGAAAGAATTTGTGGGTTGCATTAACACCCAGGATGAGAGCTGTGGCAGAAACAGCTACTAAGTAAAAGGCAAGGAGTTTCTGTGTTGAATGAAAGATAGAAGAGATGTGGTGGTTGTGGGACTATGTAGGAAGAAAGTGATCAAGACCAAGATAAATAATAATGCTTGGATAAATAATGCTAGTGGATGCTAAAGAAAGGAGGTTGAAAGCAGATCCAAGAGGGAAACAGATGACAGCTGAAATGCAGACTCTGCTCTTCACCAAAATTCTTAATTCCATTCATACAACTCAAATTTATACTATAACTTTTATGGGAATAGAATTTGAATTTCTGTTACAGGCAGGGAGAAAAAGAATTAATACTCACCGGAAAGTAGGCCATGATCATCCCCTTGCTACATAGGGTTAGATGTAAGTCAGCAGTAAACCTGATGCATGTATGCAATGGGTTTAAGCCCTGGGCAGAGGCTGATACATAATGGCATTATTATTGAGAAACATTCAAGATGAGGCTCTTTCTCTCTTATTCTGAGCCACAAATAACATAAACAAACAAGTAAGTTGAAACAACAGGTATGCTTCATAGGCACAGATCACATAAATCACCCCATACAAGCATAATATTAGGCAGTGTATGATTGGAACTGTGCTCAGGAGAGCACCTTGGATCATAGAATGCCTTACGATCATGACATAAGAAGATCAATTGGACTAATCAAGCATGTTTAGTCAGGAGATGATCAAATGGAGTGAAGACTGTATTGTGTAAGAACAATCCTGAGGTATTTGAAGCACTGTCATGTGAAAGAGATTAGACTTGTTTGTTCCTAGAACGCAGAACTGAGAGTAAAAGGTAGAAACTGCAAAGAGATGAAATCAAAATTTATGTCAGGAAAAACTGCCTCTTAGAACTGTCCAAAAGTGGAAAGGGCTTCTTGAAGAGGTAAAAACTAATACAATTCATTAGATTCTTAACTTCTTCATTGAAGATCTTTGAGGTCTGTGATGATGACTTGTTGGATATGTTATAGTGGGGATTCCTTCCATGTATTGATTGGAGTAGATGGGCATTGTGGTCTCTTTTA
Source organism: Phascolarctos cinereus (assembly GCF_003287225.1). NCBI lineage: Eukaryota > Metazoa > Chordata > Mammalia > Diprotodontia > Phascolarctidae > Phascolarctos > Phascolarctos cinereus. Next base: position 105,286,953 of record NW_027555625.1, read on the forward strand.
ACTCTCAAATTCTTGTATTCTCTGGTATGTGCATGTTATTTCTCTAGATAAGCTACAACATTTACAATAATTATAATATACTGCCACTTTGAAATTAATTTTTTATAAAGGAAATAGTCAACGTTCTCTATTGGGTAAGGTAGACTAAATCTTCCTAATGCTTTCAGCTATTAAGGCAAATTCCATCACAAATGTTGTTAAATTTTGAATTGTAACCAGGAAGAATGAGCTAATTGTAGAACAAAAGCAATTTATTGTTATACGATTTTACTAATAAGTTAGTCTCATACATACATATTGTTAAATTAGTATTAATCATAACTATTAATATCTCATTCTCATATTTTGGGTGGGAATCAGAAATGGCCACTGCCCTATTCTGCTCTTATTCTCAGATGCACTACCTACACTATGCACAGGTAAAGAATATAACTGCTTTTCATAGATGAGTAGAAAGATCACAATAAAAGTGCATCTTCTGTAACATCCATGAAAACTTACCCAGTAGAATTCTAAGAGTAGATGAAACATAGTAATTCATCCTATTTCTGCATGATTTTGTTCTTCTCACCTAGGTTCTTAATATTTTGATTATTTTTTCATTCCAGATATGTGATGTATATTTTTCAAAAACTTTGTCCTATTTTTTAATCAATATTGTATTTGGATCATTATAGGCAATAGTGTTGTCTGTGGAAAGTGCCTAGATAACTGAATGTAGTTTGCTTTATTAAGTTTTTCAGGATATTTTGAGATCTATATTTGTAGTATGGGGGATTTATTGTCTATCAGTACATAAAAGGTTACAAGTTTCTAATCTATCTTTGTAGGTACCAGGTCAAGTCTTTTAAGGTATTTGGTAGGTAATGCATTTTTGCAGCTTGCAGTGATGCTATATGAAATATCTACCCTTTACTTGAACAATTCACATTCATTCTGATCATACAGATATACCTTGTTTTATTGCATTTTGCTTTATTGCACTTCACAGGTATGATTTTTTTTTAAATTAAGGTTTGTGGGAAACCTGTGTCAAAGAAGTCTCTTGGTACCATTTTCCATTAGCATGTGCTCATATCATGTCTCTGTGTCACATTTTGGTAATTCTTCAATATTTCAAAATTTTTCAATATAATATCTGTTATAGTGATCTGTGATCAATCATCTTCAATGTTACTATTGTGAATGTTTTGGGGAACCACAAATAATGTCCATATAAGATTTAAAATTTAATTGATCAATGCTGTGTATATTCTTACTGCTCCCCAAACTGGCCTTTTCTCATTTCTCTCCCTGTCCTCTGGCCTTTAGATTCCCTAAAACAACACAATATTGAAGTTAAGCCGATTAATAACCCTATAATGGACTCTGGGTGTTCAAGTGGATGGAAGAGTCAATCAATGGGGCAAACGTCATTGTTTTCTTATTTTAAGAAATTGCAATAGCCACAACCAAACTTGAGAAACCAGCATCCTGATCAGTCAGCAGCCATCAAGTTTGAGTCAAGACCTTCCATCAGCAAAATTATAACTATTGAAGAAGGCTCAGATAATGAGTAGTATTATTTTTTTTCCAAAAAAGTATAATTAAGATATGTACATTTTAAAAATATTTCACATTTAATAGACTATACTACAGTATAAGCATATGCTTTATATATATTGAGAAACCAAAAAAAAATGGGTTACTTGTTTTATTGTGAAATTTGCCTTATTGCAGTGGTCTGGAACTGAATTCACAATACCTCCAAAGTAGGCCTGTAGCATAGTTGCTAAACATCAATCAGCTTTCTTCCTCCTTTCTGAGGAGGAAGTACTAACCTTTTAGTAGCTGTCTCAAGGGGATAGGTCATGATTCATTTGTTTTTAATGCCATATGATATTTTCTTTGAATACATTCTAAATCAATTTTCTTAAATTTTACTATTTCAAAAGTGTGTATATTAAAAATATATAAAGGATATATATATTAAGACTGCAAAAATTATAGATTGCTTTAAACATATACTTTCCTTTGTGCTTTGACTTTGGGATACCAATGAGTTTCTTTGTTTAAAATCATATTTAATATTTAATTTTTCCCAATTACATGTAAAAACAGTTTTAACATTCTTTTTTATTTCAGATTTTAAGTTCCAAATTTTATTCCCCACTTCCCTGTCCTCCTCGTGGCAAACAATTTGACATAGATTGCACATGTGTGGTCATTTTTAATTCGATACACATTTCTATGTAAGTCATTCTGTGAAAGATAACAAAGACAAATTAAAACCTAAGAAAGATAAAGAAAGTAAAGGAAAAAGTATCTACAAAAGTATTTGATCTGCATTCAGAATCTATCAGTTCATTTTCTGGAGATAGATAACAATTTTCATCATAAGTTCTCCAGAAATGTCTTAGATCATTGTATTGCTGAGAACAGCTCAGTTATTCACAGTAGTTCATCATACAATATTGCTGTTACTATGTATGATGCTCACCTGGTTCTTTTCATTTCACTTTGGATTAATATATGTAAGTCTTTCCATGTTTTTCTGAGAGCATCCTGCTCAACATTTCTTTTTTAACTTTTTAAAAATTTTTTTCCCACTTATAATAGTATTTTATTTTTTTCCAATTACATATGAAGATAGTTTCAACATTCACTTTCATAAGATTTTGAGTTCTAAATTTTCTCTCCCTTCTTCCCTCCCCCTCCCCAAAACAAGGTGTAATCTGATATAAGTTATACACGTACAATCATATTGAATATATTTCCACAGTAGTCATGTTGTGAAAGAAGAATCAGAATAAAAGGGGAAACCATGAGAAAGAAAAAAAAAACAACAAAAAAAGAGAAAACAGTATGCTTCAATCTGCATTCAGACTCCATAGTTCTTTCACTGGATGTCGATAGTACTTCCACAATGAGTCTCTTAGAATTATCTTAGATCATTGTATTGCTGAGAAGAGCCAGGTCTATCAAAGTTGATCATCACACAATGTTGTTGCTACTGTGTACAGTGCTCTCCTGGTTCTGCTCACTTCACTCAGCATCAGCTTATCCAGGTTTTTCTAAATTCCACCTGCTCACTATTTCTTATAGCACAACAATACTCCACTACATTCATATACCCCAAGCGTTCAGCCATTCCCCAATTGATGGGTGTCACCACAATTTCCAATTCTTGGCCACCATAAAAAGAGCTGCTATGAATATTTTTGTACATGTGAGTCCTTTTTCCCATTTTTATCATCTCTTTTACATATAGACCTAGTAGTGGTATTGCTGGATCAAAGAATATTCATGGTTTTATAGCCTTTTGGACATAGTTACAAATTGTTCTCCAGAATGATTTCATCAGTTCACAACTCCACCAACAATGCATGAGTCTTCCAATTTTCCCACAACCTCTCCAACAGTTATCAGTATGTTTTGTTGTCATACTAGCCAATTGAATAGGTATGAGATGGTACCTCAGAGTTGTTTTGATTCACATTTCTCTAATAAATAGTGATTTAGAACATTTTATGTGACTATAGATCTACTCATAATTTCTGAAAGCAAAATAGTATTCCATCAAAATCATATACAACTTGTTCAGCCATTCCCCATTTGATGGACATCACCTCAGTATCCAATTCTTTGCCACTATTAAAGTTAATGCTATAAATAACTTTTGTATACATATGTCCTTTTTTTTTTATCTCATTGGGATACAGACCTTGTAGGGCTATTACATATTAAAAAGGTATACATGGTTTTATAATCCTTTGGGCATTCTTCAAATTGATCTCAGAAAGTATACAACTTCACTAGTAGTGAATTAGTGTTTTAATTTTCCCATATCCTCTCCAACATCTGTCATTTCCCTTTCTGTCATATTAGCTAGTCTGATAGGTGTGAGGTAGTAGCTCAGAGTTGTTTCAATTTGCATTTCCCTCATCAATAGTGATTTAGACTATTTTTTTATATGACTATAGATAGCTTTGTCTGAAAACTGCCTGTTCACATTCTTTAACCATTCATCAATTGAAGAATTGATTTTATTTCTATAAATTTGTTTCAGTTTTCTATATTTCTACATTTTTCTATGTTTGTTTCATATTTCTTTATTTTATATAATGAAGTCTTTGTCAGAGAAACTCACTGTAAAATTTTTTTCCCAGTAATGATTACCAAGTACATATTTCCCTCCATCATATTTTCCCCTGTTTATCCTACTCCCTCTCTCCTTTTACCTTGTCCATTCTGAAGTGTTTTGTTTCTGACTTTTCCCTCCTCCAAACTGCCCTCCCTTCTATCAGTTCCACTTTGTTTTATCCTTTTTGTTTCCTACTTTCCTGTATGGTAATTTAGATTTCTACACCCAATTGAATATATACATACACAAACATGTGTATGCATGCATATGTATATGTGTATGAATGTATGTATGTATCTATTTATGCATGTATTTTATTCCCTCTTTGAGCCAATTCTGATGAGAGTAAGGTTCATGTGTTTCTCTTCCCACTTCTTCCATTTTCTTTTCCACTGTAAAATGTCTTTCAGGCCTCTTTTATGTCAGATAATTTATCTATTCTACCTCTCCCTTTCCCCTTCTCCCAGTGCATTCTTCTTTCTTATCCCTTAATTTTATTTTTTTTTAGATAATAATACAAGCACATTCAACTCACACCTTGGCTTTCTGTTTATGTATACTCCTTCCAACTGCCTCAATAATGAAAAAGTTTTAGGAGTTATAAATATTATTTTCCCATGTAGGAATATTTACAGTTTAATCTTATGGGACCCCTTATGATTTGCATTTCCTGTTTACCTCTTTATGCTTCTTTTGCATCGTGTATCTGAAAGTTAAATTTTCTGTTCAGGTTTGGTCTTTTCATCAGGAATGCTTGAAAGTCATTGATTTCATTGAATATCCATTTTTCCCCCTGAAGGATTTTACTTAGTTTTTCTGGATATGTGATTATTGGTTTTAATTCTATCTCTTTTGCCCTCCAGAATATCATATTCTAAGTGCCTGATTTTTTTTTTTTATTGTACAAGCTGCTAAATCTTGTGCTATCCTGACTACAGCTCCATGATATTTGAAATGTTTCTTTTTGGCTGCTTACAATAATTTTCCTTGATCTGGGAGGTCTGAAATTTGGCTATAATATTCCTGTGAGTTTTCATTTTGGGATCTCTTTCAAGAGATGATCAGTGGATTTTTCAATTTCTGTTTTACCCTCTGGTTCTAGAATATCAGTGCAGTTTTCCTTGATAATTCCTTGAAATATTATGTCTAGGCTTTCTTTTTTGATTATGACTTTCAGATAGTCCAATAAGTCTTAAATTATCTTTCCTCAAGCTATTGTTCAGGGCAGTTGTTTTATCAATGAGATATTTCATGTTTTCTCCCATATTTCCATTCTTTTTTTTGTTTGATTATTTTTTGATTGAATAGCTCAGAAAGGATTATTTTCAAAGTCAAATAAGAAATGTAGAGGAAAAATTGAGAAATGAGAATGATGCAAGAAAATCAAAGAAAAAAAGAGTCAACTGCTTGGTAAAGAAGGTAAAAAAATACTGAAGAAAATAACACCTTAAAAAAACAGAATAGCCCAAATGGAAAAAGAGGCACAAAAATCCAATGATGAGAATGCCTTGTAAAGAAGAATTGGCCAAATAAAAAAAGATATATGAAAATTCATTGAAGAGAAGAACTCCTTAAGAAGTAGAATTGGCCAAAAGGAAAAAGGAGATACAAAAGCTCACTGAGGAAAATAAGTCCTTAAAAGTTAAAATTGGGCAAGTGGAATGTAATGATTTTATGATACATCGAGACACAATAAAAAGAATGAAAATATAGAAGAAAATGTGAAGTATCACATTGGAAAAAACAATTGACCTGGAAAATAGATCCTGACTATTTCTTGACTTTTAACTCTATGTTAAAGTAGGACTCTGCTTCCCAAGTAGAAGAAACACTGTCCCAAGCTTCAGGTTTTTGTTCAACTGTTTTCAGAAGTAATTCTGGGGACCTGTAAGCTTTTGGCTCTTCCAAGGTGGTATGATCCAGGGAAAGGTGTGTTTACAACTCTCCTGTACTGTGCACTGGTTTGTGATTGATCACAAATACTTTTTTTTTTTTAACTCTGCAACTGTGACCAGGGTCTCTGCTCCCCTACAGGTGCAAGTTCTGCTGTGCTATTGCTCTTCCTTGCATTAGGACTAAGACCAAGGACTGTTAACCAAGTATAGGCAATGCAACAAAGTCCTGCCTTGGGCACCAGCAAAGGGACTCCTGTAAATCTCCTTCTGGCTCATTATGTGATCCCCTTACCATATCTGTGTTGAGAGGTCTGGAAACTGCCACATCTGCCACTGATTAGGCCACCCCAAGACCTGCTCCTGATTTGCTGAGCCCCTGTCTTCCCTGGTACAGCCCATGCTGGACTGTGCTCCTCTTTCACCCTGGTGCAACTGATTTTTCTGTTGTTGGACATATATAGGATTAGGCAGCTAGGTGGCACAGTCAATACAGTGCCAGGTCTGGTGTCAGGAAGACTAATCTTTCTGAATTTAAATCTGGCCTCAGCTGCTTTCTGGAGCCAAGATGGCAGAGTGAAAAGGTAGTTGCTCTCACTCTCCCCTATCAACCTCTGAAAACCCAGAAAATATCACCCCAGAAAAAAAAAACCCTGGAACACGTGAACTAGAAGAAAGATGAGGAGCAGCAGTACAGTAGCCTAGCAAAAGGGTCTCCCAGTGACTCAGCAAAAATAAGGGAGGCAGAACTACAAGAGGCCCCAGGTGGATAAGTACCCTGCGGCATTCATCTGAAAGGAGGTGAAGAAAACAACCTAAAGGCTTCCTAAAGCCCGGCCTTGCTGATTCCAACCCAACACCAGGTGAGCTGTAGGAGCCCTGAAGCCTCCAATTGTGAAGAAATCCTGAAGCCCAGGTGGTAGAGCAGGCAAACACCAACACCTGGACCTCCTAGTGCCTCAGTGAGGGTGGGGGAACTGTTGGAAACCAGCTCAGAAAACCACCAGGAGTCTCGCACTCCACCACAAAGGAATCTCCCAGTGCATTAGCAGAAACGAGGGAGACAACACTGCAGGGGGCCCCAGGCAGATAAACATCCTGCAGCAGCCATCTAAAAGGAGCAGAAGAAAGCTAAAGGAAAGGAAAAGCAGGCAACCTAGAATTGCCTGAAAGTTCCAGCCTTGCTGATTCCAGCCCAACACAAGGTAAGCTGCCAGAAACCTACAGCCTCCAATTCCCAGCATAAGAGGCCCCAGCACACAAAGCCAGTGACCAAGACCTAGGCTCCCAACACAAGAAGCTTGGGTCAGTACCCTCTGTTCCCCAGCAGGAGAGCTCAATCTCTTTAAAGGCCAGGGAATAAAGAAACACCATGAGTAAAAAGAAACGTACCATAGATTCATATTATGAGAAGAGTGAAGATCAAGACAGAAATTCTGAAGAGGACAACATTGTCAACAAACCCACATCTGCAACAACAAAAGGGAATATGAACTGGTCTGAAGCCCAAAAAGCCTTCTTAGAAGAGCTCAAGAAGGATTTTAATAGTCAAATGAGAGAGGTAAAAGAGTCCTTCAAAAATACAATTGGCCAGTTGGAAAAAAAATACACTGAAGAAAACAAGTCCCTAAAAAACACAATTGGCCAATTGAAGAAGGAAGGACAAAAACTAACAGAAGAGTACACTGAAGAAAACAAGTCCCTAAAAAACACAATTGGCCAGTTGAAGAAGGAAGTACAAAATCTAACAGAAGAGTATGCTGAAGGAAACAAGTCCCTAAAAAACACAATTGGCCAGTTGAAGAAGGAAGTACAAAAACTAACAGAAAAAACAATCTGTTAAAAACTAGAATTGGACAAATGGAAACTAATGTCTCTATGAGAGAGCAAGAATCAGTCAAACAGAAACAAAAAAATGAAAAAATCGATGAAAATGTAAAATACCTCATCAGTAAAACAACCGACCTGGAAAATCGACTCAGGAGAGACAATTTAAAAATTATTGGACTACCTGAAAATCATGATGAAAAAAAGAGCCTGGACAGTATCTTTCAGGAAATCATAAAGGAAAACTGCCCAGAAGTCCTAGAACCAGAAGGGAAAATAACCATAGAAAGAATCCACGATCACCACCTGAAAGAGATCCCAAATTGACAATGCCAAGAAATATAATAGCAAAATTCCAAAATTACCAGATGAAAGAGAAGGTGCTGCAAGCAGCCAGAAAGAAAGAATTTAAATATCATGGAACCACAGTCAGGATTACACAGGACCTTGCAGCTTCTACATTAAAAGACCGCAGGGCATGGAACATGATATTCCGTAAGGCAAAGGAGCTTGGAATGCAGCCAAGGATCAATTACCCAGCAAAAATGAGCATCATTTTTCAAGGGAGGAGGTGGATATTCAATGAAATAGGAGACTTCCAAACTTTCCTGATAAAAAGACCAGAGCTAACGAAAATTTGATCTTCAAGTACAGGACTCAAGAAGGACTTAAAAAGGTAAATGGGACAGAAGGATACAATATGTTGTTAATAAGGGGGGGTGCTGTTTAAACCCCTACAAGGGAATATGAGACTTGCAACCCTTGAGAACTGTATTGTTATTACACCTTGTTAAAGGAGTATACATAAAGAGGGTGGATATTAGTTGACTTTGATGTAATGATAAAAAAAAATCTAATCAAGTGGGTTAAATGGATCCAAATAAGTGGATCAATCTGATCTTAGAAAAGTACTGAGAAAGGAGGAGGCAGACAAGGGTAAATTACATTACAGGAAAAGACACAAAATCCTATTACAGCAGAGGGAAAGAAGGGGGGGGAGCATTGTTTGAACCTTACTCTCATCAGATTTGGCTCAAGAAGGGCATAATATAATCAGTTAGGTATAGAAATCTAACTTGCCCTATAGGCAGTAGGAGGGAAAAGGGAAAAAAGGGGGGGAAAGAAAAGGAGGGGGGAAAGAAGGGAGGGAAGCAGCAGTAAGACTAAAGGGGAAGAAAAGGGAAAGGGATAATAAAAGGGGAGGGACTGAAGGAGGCGTGGTCAAAAGCAAAACACTAGTGAAGGGGAGAAAGGAAAAAGGAGAAAGAAAAGCATAAATGGGGGGAAAGGATGGAGAAAAAGACACAGATAGTAATCATAACTGTGAATGTGAATGGGATGAACTCTCCCATAAAACGGAAATGGATTGCAGAATGGATTAAAAACCATAATCCTACAATATGTTGTTTACAGGAAACACATTTGAAAAAGAGTGACACATACAGGGTAAAGGTAAAAGGCTGGAGCAGAATATATTATGCGTCAGCTGAAGTAAAAAAAGCAGGGGTAGCAATCCTGATCTCAGACAAAGCAAAAGCAAAAATAGATCTAATCAAAAGAGATAAGGAAGGAAACTACATCCTGCTAAAAGGCACCATAGACAATGAAGTAATATCATTACTAAATATATATGCACCAAATGGTATAGCATCCAAATTCTTACAGGAGAAGTTCAGGGAGTTACAGGAAGAAATAGACAGCAAAACTATACTAGTGGGGGACCTGAACCTCCCCCTCTCAGCACTAGATAAGTCTAACCACAAAATAAACAAGAAAGAAGTTAAGGAGGTGAATAGAACATTAGAAAAGTTAGGTATGATAGACCTCTGGAGAAAACTGAATGGGGATAGAAAGGAATATACTTTTTTCTCGCAGTACATGGCACATACACAAAAATTGACCATGTACTAGGGCATAAAAACCTCACAATCCAATGCAGAAAGGCAGAAATATTAAATGCATCCTTTTCAGATCATGATGCAATAAAAATTATATGTAATAAAGGGCCATGGAAAGATAGACTAAAAAATAATTGGAAACTAAATAATCTAATCCTAAAAAATGATTGGGTCAAACAACAAATCATAGAAACAATCAATAATTTCATTCAAGAGAATGACAATAATGAGACAACATACCAAAACCTATGGGATGCAGCGAAAGCAGTTCTTAGGGGAAGTTTTATATCTCTAAATGCTTACATAAATAAAATAGAAAAAGAGGAGATTAATGAATTGGGCATACAACTAAAAAAACTAGAAAAAGAACAAATTAAAAATCCTCAACTAAACACCAAATTAGAAATATTGAAAACCAAAGGAAAAATTAAAAATTGAAATTAAGAAAACTATTGAACTAATAAATAAAACTAAGAGCTGGTTTTATGAAAAAAACAATAAAATAGATAAGCCTTTGGTTAATTTAATTAAAAAAAAGAAAGAAGAAAACCAAATTACTAGTATCAAGAATGAAAAGGGCGAAGCTACCACCAAGGAAGAGGAAATTAAAACAATAATTAGGAATTATTTTGCCCAACTATATGCCAACAAATTTGACAATCTTAGTGAAATGGATACATATTTACAAAAATATAAATTGCCCAGATTAACAAGAGGAAGTAAAATACTTAAATAACCCCATCTCAGAAAAAGAAATTGAACAAGCCATTGATGAACTCCCTAGGAAAAAATCTCCAGGGCCAGATGGATTTACATGCGAATTCTATCAAACATTTAAAGAACAATTAATTCCAATACTATATAGACTATTTGGGAAAATAGGTGAAGAAGGAGTCTTACCAAATTCTTTTTATGATACAAATATGGTGTTGATACCTAAACCAGGAAGAGTCAAAATAGAGAAAGAAAATTATAGACCAATTTCTCTAATGAATATAGATGCAAAAATTTTAAACAAAATACTAGCAAGTAGATTGCAGCAACTTATCACAAGAATAATACACTATGACCAGGTAGGATTTATACCAGGAATGCAGGGTTGGTTCAATATTAGGAAAACTATCAGCATCATTGAGCATATCAACAACAAAACCAACAGAAACCACATGATCATCTCAATAGATGCAGAAAAAGCTTTTGATAAAATACAACACCCATTCCTATTAAAAACACTAGAAAGCATAGGTATAAATGGAGTCTTCCTTAAAATAATAAATAGCATTATCTAAAACCTTCAGCAAGCATTATATGTAATGGGGACAGGCTAGAAGCATTTCCAATAAGATCGGGGTGAAACAAGGATGTCCATTATCACCACTGTTATTCAATATTGTACTGGAAACCTTAGCTTTAGCAATAAGAGAAGAAAAAGAAATTGAAGGCATTAGAATAGGCAAAGAAGAAACAAAGCTATCACTCTTTGCAGATGACATGATGATATACTTAGAGAATCCTAGAGAATCAAGTAAAAAACTACTTGAAATAATAAACAACTTTAGCAAAGTTGCAGGCTATAAAATAAACCCACATAAATCATCAGCATTTCTATATATTACCAACAAAGCCCAACAGCAAGAGATAGAAAGAGAAATCCCATTTAAACTTACTGTAGACATTATAAAATATTTAGGAGTCTACCTCCCAAACAAACCCAGGAACTCTATGAACACAATTACAAAACACTTTTCACACAAATAAAATCAGATCTAAATAATTGGAAAAACATCAGTTGCTCATGAGTAGGCCGAGCTAGTATAATAAAAATGACAATCCTACCTAAGCTAATTTACTTATTCAGTGCCATACCAATCAAACTACCAACAAATTATTTTATAGAGTTAGAAAAAATAATAACAAGATTCATTTGGAAAAACAAAAGGTCCAGAATATCAAAGGAACTAATGAAAAGAAATGCAGGGGAAGGTGGCCTAGCAATTCCAGATCTTAAATTGTATTATAAAGCAGCAATCATCAAAACTGCTTGGTACTGGCTAAGAAATAGGGAGGTGGATCAGTGGAATAGGTTAAATATGCAAGACACAGTAGTCAATGACTATAGTAATCTATTATTTGATAAACCCAAAGACCCCAGCTTCTGGGATAAGAACCCACTCTTTGAAAAAAACTGCTGGGAAAACTGGAAAAGAGTATGGCAGAAACTAGGCATAGACCCAAATCTCACACCATATACCAAAATAAAGTCAAAATGGGTTCTGACTTAGATATAAAGGCTGATACCATAAGTAAACTGGGAGAACAAGGAATAGTTTACCTATCAGATCTGTGGAGAACAAAAGAATTCATGACCAAACAGAACATAATGAAAAGCAAAATAGATAATTTTGATTACATTAAATTGAAAAGTTTTTGCACAAACAAAGCCAATGCAACTAAGATTAGAAGGAAGGTAGAAAATTGGGAAAGAATTTTTACAACCAGTCTTCTGATAAAGGCCTCATTTCTAAAATATATAGAGAATTAAGACAAATTTATAAGAACACATTCCCCAATTGATAAATGGTCAAAGGATATGAACAGACAGTTCTCAGATGAAGAAATTAAAGCCATCTATAGTCATATGAAAAAATGCTCTAAATCGTTATTGATTAGAGAAATGCAAATCAAAACAACTCTGAGGTACCACATCACACCTATCAGATTGGCCAACATGACAAAACAGGAAAATGATAAATGTTGGAGAGATGTGGGAAAATTGGAACACTAATACATTGTTGGTGGAGTGGTGAAATGATCCAACCATTTTGGAGAACAATTTGGAACTATGCCCAAAGGGCTACAAAAATGTGCATACCCTTTGATCCAGCAATAGCACTTCTAGGGCTATATCCCAAAGAGATCAAACAAATGGGAAAAGGACCCACATGTACAAAAATATTCATAGCAGCTCTTCTTGTGGTGGCAAAGAATTAGAAATTGAAAGGATGCCCATCAATTGGGGAATGGCTGAGCAAGTTGTGGTATATGAATGTAATGGAATACTATTGTGCTATAAGAAATGATGAACAGGCTGACTTCAGAAAAACTTGGGAAGACTTATATTGTCTGATGCTGAGTGAAGTGAGCAGAACCAAGAGGACTTTGTACACAAAAACAGCCATGTTATGCAATGACTAAGATTGTTAAACTGAACCTTTCTCAGCATTATGAGGATCTAAGACATTTCCAGAGGCCTTGGGATGGATAATGCTGTCCACATCCAAAGAAAGAACTATGGAAGTTGAATCGCTATCAGTTATTTTTACCTTCTGTTGAATTTTGTTTAATCTTTCTGATGGTTCCTCCTATTGGTTTTAATTTTTACTTACAACTTCACTAGTGTGAAAATATGTTTAATGGGTATGTAAATGTAAAGCCTATATCAGATTGTGCACTGTCTTGGGGAAGGTGGGGGGAAGAAAAAGGGAGAAAAATTTTCAACTCAAAAACATATGGAAAATAAAAAAAAGTAAATCTGGCCTCAGACACTTACTACTTGTGCAATCCTGGGCAAGACCATTTTTACCTCAGTTCCTTATTTGTAGAATGAGCTGGAGAATGAATTGGCAAAGTACTTCAGTATATTTGGCAAGAAAATCTCAAATGTAGTCACAAAGACTTGGGCACAAATGAAATGACTGGACAATGACAACAAAAACATATTGGATAACCAGCTAAAAAGTGAAAGTGAGACCCACAGATGTTTAGGGTATATTGGAAGATTGCATAACACATCTCACATGGTCTCTTCCAACTGTCACCTTGTATGATTCTAGAAGTAAATTTCCAAAAAAAAGGTGTTATATACCTTTAATTATTAAGGCAATGGGGCTTCTTTGGAATGGAGAGGGTAGTAGGAAATATAGGGTATAGGTACCTACCACCAATTTTGTTTGTAATTTCTGGGTACCTATTTAACTTGTCACCTCTTTAATTGAATGCTTTTGTTTGTAGATCAGGCAATTTAATGCATTGTGATTAATTTGCTGGAACAGGCATCTATAGAGAATTGAAAAAAAAAAACACAAAAAAAGAGAGGCTAAGATCCAGCTGAATCATGAAGCTGTTGGTTGCCTGCTTCCCTTCTCCCTCCCCCCAAACTCTCCCCACATTGCACCTTTCTGTCTGGTGACTGTGAACAGAATGTTAAAGTACAAAACAGTCAGCACCAAAAGCAGTTGACAGAAAGGAGGGCAAATGATTAATGGGATATGATGTACAGTTGATTGATTTCAGAGCACATCTTGTATAGTTTTCACAAATGATTCATCTTAATTTTGTATATATTATCAATATATTTGACTTGACCAATAGAATGTCACCCTTGATGCTCATCACCATAGGAGGATTTTTTTTTCCATAAGAAATCTAATTTGGCCTATAATCCATCATTGTGTTTAGTACAGCCCTTGTTTTCATGTGTTTCCCCCACAGATATTAGTCTTGATAGAAAAACTGGAAAAAAAAAAACTCCTTTGCCAGTACTCCACATCTGTTCATATTGAGAATGAAGGATGAACTATGATGTTTTCCTACAACTGTAGCCAGGACAACTTGGTTTAGCAAAGTGACCATTTTTAATTCTCCTTATCTTCAGTCCCTTACATTCTAACTAATGAAAACTAAGATTGCTCTTCATTGTTCATGTTAATGTTTATAATTGTCAGTATGAAAATGAAAAGAACATTACTCATTAACTTGTAAGATTTTTGCTTCCCTATTATTTTAATGACTCAAACCCTGACCATTTGGGATGCATTCATTTTTAAACACCCAAGAACACTTTTAAGTCTTGATTACAGAAGAAAAATTATATTCACTTTTGTAAATTTCTTGCCAACCCTAAATGAAAATGTTTTCTTTTGACCTAAAGGTAATAACTATGAAATTCAGCATTGATTTAGAATAATTATGTTCCCCATAATTTACTTATAATTTGTTTTGGTCCTAGAAAATGAGCTTAATCTTATAACAATTCTTCTGTTGGATTAGAATAAACAGTAATTACTATAGTCAGAAAAAGGAAAGGGAAGGATCATAATAAAATAGGGGCTATTTAACTGCAAAAGCAAAATAAATTTTTTTCTTGTGATCTAGCATTGTAGGTTCTAATACTCTCATGAATGAATGTGATTTTGCTAACTTCATTTTCTAAAAATATAATTTTCATTTTGACTACCTGCCTCATTCCTACTAAGGTACAATGTGGCAATAGCATTGATAGTATGGGGGGCAGAGGAATAGGGGAGAATGGAAAAGGAGGAGCAACAATCTGGAACTGAGATACTTTTGATCAGTACTTCTTTTAATTTCTCACACACAAAGATAAATTATAAAAAAGGGGAAGTTTGTTTTTGAAGTCTTTGAAATCCCTTTCTTTTTCTTGCCCCTCTTAGAGACATCTGATTCTCACTTCTAAGCAGTTGGTGGCATAGTGGATAGAGTGCTAAGACTGAAGTCAGAAAAACATGAGTTCAAATCCATCCTTAGACAGTTACTAGCTATGTGACTCTTGGCAAGTCACTTAACTTTTTGCTTCAGTTTCTGCAACTGGAAATGGGGATAGTAATAGATCTTACCTTGCAATGTATCTGTAAGGATCGAAAGAGATAATATTTGTTGAAAAATATGCTTACCCCAACACTTGCACACAGTAGGAGCTATATAAATGCTTATTCCCTTACCTTTCCTCTCCCTTAGTGAATTATGGTTTTCTAACATTCCCCTTTCTTTTATCAAATCAAAAAGATCAAATATTTGCCTTTGTGCCTTAATTAATTTTTTCTCCATGATTATGTTAATTCTCCCAGATACAGCCAATTTCAAGGCTCTTGGTTCTAATTAGAAAACAAGCTTGCTCTAATCAAAAAGGTATCAGAAGGAAAATGGAGAGCAGAGAGGAAACCAATTACATATTTCCACCAAACAAGATCAAATAGAGAGCAGTGAAGAAGAATATCAATAGAGGCTCAGAAGTTCAAAGGAGACAATATCTGTAAAAAGAGATAGTAATGAAACCTGTGGTCTCAGATATCTTTCTTGTTTAGTCATATCAGTCGTGTCTGACTCTTCATGACCTGAGTTGGGATTTTCTCAGCAAAGACACTAGAGAGTTTTGCTGTGTCTTTTTCCAACTTATTCTATGGATGAGAAGCTGAGGCAAACAGGTTTAAATGGCTTGCCCAGGGTCACACACCTAGTAAGTGTCTGAGGCCAGATTTGATCTCAGGAAGATGAGTCTTCCTGACTCCAAGCCTGATGCTCTATCCACTGTACCACCTAGCTGCATCCATATATTTAGGTGTCATGTAAAATATCTGTGGCTGAAACATAACTGAAATGAACAGTGACAGCACACATATGGGTAATGAGCAAAGGAACTGGAATTATAAATGCAAGGAAGTACATTTGACTTCATAGAAATCATTGAAATTTGGTGGGATGACTAGAATGTGACCATGCAAAATTATATAATACTCTTAAGATCACATATCTAGATTTAGAAATGAAGCCCAGAGCCCACCCAATAGAAAGCCCTAGTTTTACAGATCATGAAACTGAGGCCAAGAGAGGATAAAGGGTTTCTCTAGCTTCACAAAGGTAGTAAGCTTCAGAGGCAGGATTTGAACCTAAGATTTTAACTTGACAGTTAGTGTTTTTTACATGATATTTTTTCAAATGATCATGATAGGTAAGAAGAAAAAATGACCAAGAGGATTGGAAAGAAGGCCACCGTAGATTAATGAGATGTTGCTTCCAAGGAAATTCTAGAAACAGAGCAGAGTGTAAAGCCAGGAGGATGGTATTTCAGTGAAGATCAACGGAGGTAGAAAGAAAAGTGATGTTATCAGCAGAGAACATGCTATAAACCATTTGGACAGAAAGAGAAACTCTGTCAGTTTGGGATGTATATCACAAGCTTTACACAAACACATGGTATAGTACTGAATTCTATAAAATGAAGATAATAATAGCACCTGTGTCAAAGAGTTGTTGGGAGGATCAAATCAGATGATATATGTGAAATGTTTTGCAAACCTTAAATCAAATTTATTAACAATAATTTTCATATGCTATTTTTATTCACTTCAATTATATTGACTTTTATGGGAACTTTCTCTACTAATTTTCACTGTAGAGTAATTAGTAATTTCTTAACTTGCCATCTAATAATTGTGATTTAAAAATTGTGAGAAATATTTATTGGAACACATCAATTTGAACTTTGTGATGGATGAGATTGAAAAGCAGATGCATAAAGAGCTTTCTAACCAAGAATGGGGAGGGTGCCATGGACAACGAATTCTATGAGGAAAATCAACCTGCAAGGGCTGGCAAACTGTCAAAAATGAAACTGTAAAGGCTTAAAGCTTTAATGTACCATCTGCCAAAACCTCCTTCCCCTGAGACTTACATCAGAGAAATCACATAAAATCTGTGATCCCTTTAGAGATTTCATAGAAAATTCTGCCCATTTTTTCCACAGGAATTATACAAGGACTCTTCCCTCATCCAGTGATTGAGAACTATCACTGTCAGCTAAGCAATACCTTTCTTCCAAGTAAATACACAACTACTGTAATTATATATTAACAGTTTCACTACTCCCATGATATTAGAAAATGTCTTCTTGCAACAATACCACCCTTTGGTTCCCCAAGGCCCTTTATGGGAAGATGTTGCCTGAAACATCTCATAAAAAAAGAAGCCTGCCAATTGAGCAAGACCTGAGCTCTAGAGTGAAAAAAGCCATCTGATGGAGCAAGGACCTTGAGGCCAAGCCTACCAGAAATGAATACCATGTAGCTGAGATTTTCTTTTAACATCTCAGATGTTCCTTGCGCATCACACTCTATCTGCCAATTCCCATCACTTCTAGTTGTTTTGCAGGCCTGAGATAGTTACCCTTCCTCATCTCTCCCTCCAGGCTTCCTTGACTTCCTTCAAGTTTCAGCTCAAGCCCTACCTTTCATAAGAAATCTTTCCCATCCCTCCTTAATCTTAGTACCTTCCTGATAAAAATACTTATAATTCATCCAGTACATCTTGTTTTTATATAGGCTTGTTTGAATGTTGTCTCCTCTATTTAACAGTAACCTTCTTGAGAACAGGGGGATTTTTTGCCTTCTTTTACATCCCCAGTGTTTAACTCAGTGCGTGGCACATGGTGTCATTAATAAATAGTAGTTTACTGCAGGACCAGGTAGCAGGGTCAGAGAAGCATGGGCTAAACAATTACTGGGGAAGGTTGGTCTACTTTTCGGTAAAGCTTCCTCATGTTGTGAAAGGGAGGAAAGAACCCACTGTGTCATAGAAATACTGGTCCTATCACAAGCAATCAGGTACACGTAAAGCCCAATTTTTGGTGAATTAACAGAGAGACATTGGGTTTATGAATTTGGATATGAGTGTGCTATAGTTGGTAGTGCTAGTACAAAAGAAATTTGGTAGTGGAAGAGATTGAGCATGAATTTTCATGTAAAATGACAAAAGTTTGAATACTAACTGCATTAAAATTAAAATTCCAGAGACCATCTATTAAAACATATGGGGAAAGGATAGTTCCCTCTATGATATACTTAATAAGGGATCCTCTCTCCTTTGCTTGAAGATATCCAGTAAGGGAATGTACCTCCCTTATTGATGATGCTTGGTGTTATTATCTTCAATTTATCATGTAAATATCTTATCTGCACATTGTCTCCCCCATTAAACTATGAAGTCCTTGAGAGCAGGGACTGTATTTTGCCTTTGTTTGCATTACAGTGCCTGGCATGTAGTAAGCACTTACTGAATGCATGCTGACTGTCTAATACATTCTCACCTCACATGTATATTCTAAGGTAAGAGCTTTGCGCATTAGCAATTGCTTCATAAATTGAAATATTACAAGCCATCAAGACTCTCTCTAACTGTAGAATTTTGGAATAAAGCACTTCAATTCTTTAGATATCAGTTCTTTTATATCTTAAAATGGAGGGATTCCATCCTATCACCTCTAATTCCTTCCAACTATGATATCTTTGGAAAACACAAGTTAATATTTTTTATACTTTTCTTATTTGTAAGCCACTGCATTAGGCCTGTATTTGTTTTAAGTATACAAAAATGAGAAGACAAACAATTCCTGCCCAAAAGGAACTTAAATTGTAGTGAGCAATATTGTGTGAACATAAACAAATACAATCAAATTTGAGGATTGAAGAAGATCTAAAACTGTTGTTATTGATGCAAATTATAAATGCTGATAGAAGACTAAAACTTTCCTAATTACAGCCATTTATGTAACCTGCTTACCATTATATCTAATTATCATCCAGCACAATCATGTTTATGGTTATCATAAACTATTAGATAAATTTTCTCTCATTACAATGATACATAATAAAGATAAATGTTCAGGTAGTCTTCATCATCTACTACTTATAAAACATGATCGTGTGTTCATGCAGTAAGTTCATTTACTCATAACCTTTTAAAAGTTAGAGAATTGTTACAGCATATGAGGATGCACATTTTAGACTTAGAGTAGACCCATTCATGTCTAGACTTGATCTAGGTTTTTTCCATTCTTTGCTTGAATTTGTTTTTGGTGGGAGTTGTATTTGAGACAGAGAAAGTGCTAAATGGTAAAGAAGCTTGATTCTATGCCATATGCACACGAGCACAGGAACTGAGGCTTTTTATTTATTATAAGACAAGTCTTTGTGGGTGAACATTTTACCTTTCTTTAAATATTTGAATGGATTTCACGTGGAAAAACAATTAAATGTATTCTGTTTGACTGCAGAGAATGACGTGAAGCAGTGAGAGAAAGTTGCAAAGGGCTAAATTTAAGTGTTAGCAAGAAAAAAAAAATCTTTGTAAGAATTAGAGCCAGCCAGTAGTGTATGGGCATTTGGGACTCAACTTTGACCATACACTACTAGGTGGCTCTAATTCTTACAAAGGTTTTTTTTCTTGCTAGCATCATTGAAATTTAGCCCTTTGTCACTTCCTCTCCTTTTCTTGAACCTTTCCATACTGTTGCTTTACAAGTAGCTAGAAAAGCTGTTAAAAATAACATATAACCCAGCACTATATTGTTAGGAAGATTTGGAGTCATACACATTTGAATGTGATGGAAACCAACATTTATAAACAAGAGTATTTGTACAACATTTATTTAAAGCTGTTACTTTTTTGCAGTGTGGTTTAGTAGCTAGAGAGCTGGACACTGAGTTAGTCTCATCAATGAGAACTCCCTCCTTTTGCTGCTCTGACCATTTGTTGGCTTTTCTGGTTCTAATTTTAATCATAATTACCTTCAGTGCTCCTTGGACTGTTCCTCTTCTCAGTTTTATTAAATAAATAAACAAACAAACAAAGAAACAAACAAACAAACAAATAAATACACAAACAAACAAATAAATGTGTATGTGTATACATGCATATCTGTATGTATTCAATTTTCTTATCCATAATATATGTACACATATATGTGTGTATGCATACATATATAGCAGTAGACACACATATATTACATTATGTATTTATTGATAAAATAAATCATGCCATTTTTGCCTTAATATTACATATACCAAAATGTAGGGCTACCACATAGTCGATGTTTAATAAATTCTTGTTGATTAATAAGTTAGAGGTAGGTGACAATCTGCCCTGAGGGAGTTCTCACATTGGTTGACTGACAACATAGACCTTTGAGGTACTTGTGTATTGATATATTTTCTCATCAACTGAATTCACCAATTTCTTCAGTAACTATGTCAGTAACAATATGCTTAAAGTAACAGAAATTTAAAATTATGGCAGAGCAACTTTGATAGAAAATGAACCATACATGAACATTTCATCACATTAGGATTTTCCTACTAGTTGAGTTTATTTTGAACTGGGTCATGAGAGATTCAATTTGTTTATTGCATTTCTCCCTGGCCTACTTTATCCAAAGCAGCAATATAGGATATAAAGATTTGAATCTGAAATTTAAAGTGTGAACCAAAAACTACACAGGAATAACAGTAGATGTTTAACATAATGACCCTTTGAAAATTAAAGATTTTAATATAGCATTCCACAATTTGATACAGCTATCATTGATACATATTTGATACAGGAGGTTTTAAGTAGAATAATTTTTCATTACTAAATATAAATGCTGAGTCCTGTATAATTAAGCCTACAAAGATTTATACTTGTTTACTATTATTCTTATTATTTACTTGTAGGTACAGCTAGAATCTGAATGATTAAATAGACAGCCTGAAAAAAATAGCTCCTAAGGTGAATGGGAAGAAACCTGCATGTGCAGGGCATTAGAAGGAGATTTATAGGCAAGAGTCAGCAGATGAGGAAATGAACATGGTTCGCATGTGGTAAGAGGTTTGTTCTGAGTACCATATCCTGTGCTCATAATCTAAGAGAGCAACTAGTATCAGGCTAGAAGTCAGAGGCAGAAATCTATAAACTGGTGTAGGGGGCCAATTAGAAAAGCAGAATTCTGGAGCAAATGCTCTCTAGCCAGCGGGGTTTGGGAAAGTTAGTTGCATTGAATAAGACCGTGTAAGTAGAAGAGCCAAAGGCCCGCCAGTGGCCATTTGCTTCTCTCAGAATGAGTCACAGACAGCATCATTTTATAGCTATATCCTCCACATGGCTACTGAAGGTCACACAGATGTGAGCTTAAGTAGAATGTAAGCAATTTCAAGAAAAGCATAAATTTTAGAACAAGCAGAAATTTTTATTTTAAGTAGGTAATACATTGTTTTTGAAGTCTATTTTAATAAACCAAATCTGTGCTTTCTGGGTATTCTACTCATTTCTAGAAAATGAAATCTGTGGAGAATTATTACTACCATCACTACTATCACCATCTCCATTACAATCACAATCATCATCATTATTAGGTAATATTAATAAAATATTTTAAGTTTTTTGAATCACTTTATAAATAATGAGCCTCATAATAACTACGGGAGGAATTATTATCTCTGTATTACAGAAGAGGAAACTGAATATATCCAGGTCAAATGGGATGAAATTTACAGAGAGATTTTTTATGGTCCATTTATACAGATGTGATGTAGTAGTAGATGATAGATTACATTTATACAGTGCATAGTAGTGTATATATATTTTTTCTGAACAATAGTTGTGAGGTGGGTAACATAAACACTATCTCCACGTTATAGCTGAGGAAACTGAAGATCAGAAAACTCAAGCGATTTGTCCAAGGACACACAGCTTGTAAGTGGCAAAGCTGGGACTAGAATTCCAGGCATTGCAGGTACAATGAGCTACTTGATTAAAAGTTCCATGAGAAAGAGGTTTAATGTCTTATTTAATATATGCTTCTCCTGTAGGGTTGTACATATGGCAGGTGCTTCACTAATGATGTTAAATTGTATTGATTATGATTACAAGTATAATACTTTTCTAATACATCACAATTTTTCTCAAATATCTCTCCTACCTAAAAACTAAAAGATCTCAAAATTCATATGTTATTCAGCCATTTGGCATTGACATAACTTGAGAGTACTGATACAAATCTCCCCAAATCAATGAAAAATGAACTATTCAGATAATAAACCAACATTTCCCCCCCACATCAGGTTTGACCAGGTATTTTTCCATATTTTGAACTGAATTTGTTTATGTGGCTTCAGCTAGTCCCTGTGCTTCTGAGAGTTTATTGAACAAGGCTGATGCTACTCAACATTTCCCTCTATAATTTGGTGTCATGTTCAAACTTAAAACAGGAACTTCCATGAAGCAGGGGGATTAGTACCTGCTGTTTTCTTTAAAAGAAGACAAGAAATGTTCCTTGTGACATTTTCAACACTTACACTTCAGAGATCTGAAGAGAAAATATGATACAACCATAATATCACTCCAATCATCACAATATTTTTTCATGAAACCAAATCCCACTTGAGTTAGCCTTCACTATTATGCATCTTAATGAGGAGACCTATCCTTAGGCAACATATTCCTCAATATTATGAATATGAATTAGATGATCTTTAAGATCTCTTCTAACTTTACATTCTCTGATTCTATTAAATGTATGGTAGAGTTAATGAGGGTGAAAATATTGAAAACTCAGTGGAGTTTCCTTTTGAGACTTTTCTTATTTCTTAGCTAGAATTTGTCTCATTTCCATTCAAATCTTTCAGAGTGCTTGGCACCAGGAATTCAAGTTCACATCACAGGGCATCTTATGGAAAGGTATATACATATACACATATACATATATTGTTTTTGTTCAGTTATTTCTGTCATGTCTGACTCTTCATAGCCCGTTCAGAGTTTTCTTGCCAAAGATACTGGAATAGTTTGCCATTTCCTTCTCCAGTTCATTTTACAAATGAGGAAACTGAAGCTAAGTTAAGTGACTTGTCTAGTCACTTATTCACTTGCTCAGTCACTTACTTACACAGTAAGTGTCTGAGGCCATATTTGAACTCAGGAAGATGAGTCTTTTTGACTCCAGGCCCAGCATTCTCTCCACTCTGCCACCTAACGCCCTATACCTACCTGCCTTATACCTACCTACCTACCTACATAGATACATATGTAGACGTGTATATATACATGCATGCATATACACATTATATATATAATAAACACACATATATACTGTATATACACTTATATACATGCATATATATATATATACACACGTGCATATACATTTACACATATACATGCATATATCAATATCTATCTGTATCTATGGTGATAGTACAGATGATAGATAGATAGATAGATAGATAATAGATAGATAGATAGATAGATAGATAGATGATAGATAGATATGAAAACTATTTGAGGCAATGGGTTTAATGGAATTTCTGGCCATGAGAACATCTAGAATCTTTTGGAATGTGGTGTGAATATAACCTGGTCTTTCCTTGTCATCCTTAGAAACTTCTGATTAGAACTCCATCAACTAGACACAAAACTTTAGAAGGAACTATTTCATCTATGTCTCTGGTAACTTTTACTGCATCTAGTTTAGTTATAACTAAACTCATGTAATAAATAATTAGTGAATGAGTTAATGAGGTCCAGAGCTAAGTTGGCAGATATAATTCCTCAGCCTTGTCATAACTGTGTTAAATGGAGAAGACAAAAAGAAAATAGCTGCAGCATTTTGATTTGGGAAGAAAAGAACAAGACACCTGGTGTCCAGTCATTGCAATGTAAACAATCATACAGAAAGAATACTAGCTCAGCGAAGTATATGTGTTTTCTATAGTCTAGTCCATCATGCCAGAAAGATCTTTTGAATTTTTATCAGATGAATGAAACTATTCAATATCTAAATTTGATCAGAAGAAAACTGGTCTAAAATCCACATTTCTGTTGGAGATTAATTTGATTTTTTCCTCTTATCTCAGAAGCCCTTGACCTGCTTTATTCCTCTTCTTACTTCCTGATAAATCTTATCTTTAGGGGATGCAGAAAGACGAATCTGGAAAAGGGAAAATCTACAGAGGCTGGGTTGAGTGATTCATTACTTGCAACACAAACTCACAGTCATGAATGGGGTAATTAGCATTTCGTAATCTGACATTTCATTTTATAGTCCCCCAAATAGCAATTTAAAATTCATTTATTTTTATTTACTTTGCCTAATTCCACAGCACGTGACAAATAGAATTTAATTTTTTTCAATCCTCATTATTCATTTGAAGGACTGTCCAGCTCACTCAAATATGGTGACTTTGATCTATGAAAGAAATCTAATGCTCATCTTTCAACGAGGGGCAACTATCCATTAAGGGTAATGGAGCCCTCTGCTACTCCCTCATTTGCAAAGATGTAGACCCAAAACAGTGCCGTATTGATTAACAATTCCTTTCTTTGATGAAAGGTTTGACTGAAGAATTTTTTCAGTTGTGCTTTCAAATACAAAATGAAGTAGGGAAATGAATCAATTATCTAATCAATCAAGAAACATTTCATAGAATTACATAATTTAATACTTGCGTTTCCTCAGTAACCATGCTGAATAATGTATACATAAAATGAAATAAGTAGTCATTTAGCTTCTGCTTGAACACCAGGAAGTCTTCTCAATGCAGCCCATTCCAGTATTAGACAACTCTAATCATTAAGGAGTTTATCTTGATGTTCAACTTAAATTTGCTTCTTTCAAACTTCTACCCATGTTTCTAGGTTCTTTTGTTCTTTAGGGTTAAAAAGAATCAAATCTCCATATTACATCCCTTCAAATACCTAAAGAAGTTTTCCATATCCTTCCTCCCTGTGTCTTTCCTCTCCAGGGTTAATTATCCCTAATTCTTGTGCACAACATTTTATGAGGCTCTTAGGGAGGGTTGTATTTTTTTTTAAGTAGAAATTATTTTCTGGTTTTGAGGAGTTTAAAATATAATTTCATAAATAAAACATTTGAAGTAAGTTAATGTTTTTATTAGTAGGCTCACTTTCTCATGTTAGTGGTAAAATACTCTTCCATCTTGTGCCATGCAAATGCCTATATCTTTGACTCTTAAGTTTCTCTTTGGCTTAGATGGTGTATTCTGATGGAGCTCCTTAGTTTCCTTCTCCTGTGGGGCCTCATAGCTGAGTTTAGAGTGCCAAAAGGGTAAGCTTTGTCCTAGGACTTTACAAGTCCCTTAATTTCCTTACTAACCTATTGCCTTCTTTGCTATCTAAAATCTACTTTCTGTTCTCACCATTCTGGTCCAATTACTTTCTAGAAAGTCTTTAATTACTTTCTAATTTCAAATTCTAGTGATCTTGTCTACACCTTCATACATTTTGATATCTGTGTTGCATTTGCCACTCCTGGTCACTTCCTTTTTCTTGAAACCTATTTCTTCTTCAGCTTTCATAACAGTATCAGTTTTTATGACTATACTCTTATCTACAGGCATGAGTATGTCATGCTGAAATATAGTTACCATCTTCCATTACACAATCCAAATCATATGGTACTATATTCACTAGAAATTTGGATGCTGTAAAACATTCTTGATTCACATCTTTAGCTTGATCCTATCTCAAGATTAGAATCATAAATTTAGAGCTAGAAGGAATTGCAGATGTTATCTAATCCAAATACCTAACATGAAAGACATTGCGACCCTAGACTATAAATGATTCACTCAAGATAATAGAGAGAATAACTGTCAGAGCTGAATCTAGAACTATTGATTCCAAATCCAGCACTTTCATCTTGATCACACTTCCTCCCAATTAAATGTTTTAGGTCCCTGATTAGGCAGAACTAAAATAGTTTGAGGCATTCAGGACATTGCCATTATGCCTCAGATGCCTTCTCACTCTGTAACTTCTCTCAGTGCTTGGGGATTTCTCATCCTTGAGCATACTTCCCTCCACTGCCCTCTTCTTTCCCATTGGTGAGTTCCTCCTGGGAACACCATTTTGGGGAGAAACTCAAGCCAGGCATCCTTCATTCCCATCTAGACTCTGGTTTTCACTCTGTGCTTTGCCAAAAGGACTGTTCACAGGTAGCTTCCTCTTCTCTTCCCTACTTTTCAGTTCCCTTTAGTGTGTTTATGTTTTCTTGTTAGAAAGCAGAGCAACTTAAGGTCAAGAACTGTGTGTCTTTTTTGCTTATATTTGTATCCCCACAACTTAATCAAATGCTTGGTACATAAGAAAAGCTTTATAAATACTTATTACTTATCTATCTGCATTCAAATCATGCCTATAAGTGGTTGAATCACACTGATATTCCAGAATATAGTGATACTCTTATCTTTATGTCATGATATCTAGCGCACCTGAAAATTCTTCATATGAAAATATGTGTAGAAGTTCTGTTTAACGGTAGACTTTCCTCCGCCTTTTACATCATAGGCTATGGCCAATCTGGTTACAAGATACTGATAATTCCCTCTCCAACTTATGGAACAGGGATGAGAATAGATCCACAGCTGGGGAGTTCTGCACAGGAAGGAGCCTAATTCATCATATAAATAATAAAACTCAGAAACTGTAACAGTGCTATGGTACTGAAGGGCCAAAGGTGATTAATAATGTTTAAAGTGGAAGTTGGTTCTAAATAAATATTACAACAAAGTTGGGGGGAAGATACTCTACCTCATTACTATATTCATTAGATATATTCATTAGAAAAATTCACATCAAATTGACTCTGAGGTATCACATCACACCTATCATATTGGCTAGTATGTCAAAACAGTAAAATGATAAATGTTGGAGAAGATTTGGGAAAAATGGAACATTAAAGCATTTTATATCCCAAAGGGATATAAAAATGTGCATACCCTTTGACCCAGCAGTGGCACTTCTAGTGCTGTATCCCAAAGAGATCATACAAATGGGAAAAGGACCCACATGTGCCAAAATATTTATAGCAGCTCTTTCTGCGGTGGCAAAGAATTGGAAATCGAGGGGATGCCAATCAATTGGGGAATGGCTGAATAAGATGTGGTATATGAATGTAATGGAATACTATTGTGCTGTAAGAAATAGTGAGCAAAAGACTTAGCTCTTCTCAGCAATTCAAAGATGTAATACAACTCCAAAAGATTCACAATGGAAAATGCTATCCACAACCAGAGAAAGAACTAGGGAGTCTGAATGAAGATGGAAGCACACTATTTGCTATCCTTTTCTTTTCTTGTTTTGTTTTATTTCTTCTTTCTTGTAGTTCCTCCCATTAGTTCTAATTCTCTTATATATCATGACTAATGTGAAAATATGCTTAATATGAATGTATAAGTAGAGCCTATATCAGATTGCATGCAATCTTATGGAAGTGAATGTTGGAAACTAAAAATAAATCATTTTTAAAAAGAAAAAAATAAAACAATTGCTATGTTAGTTTTATGAGCAGAAGCTGATTGATAAACTGGGACAAATATAACATATTTGATGACCTGTATGGCTTGAGCCTCAAACTTAAAAAAAAATTAAGAACACTGGATAGCTTATATCCTTATAAATGACAAAAGAAATTTGTCTGTGGGAGAAACATTGCTATCAGTTGAGGTATCAAATGAAATTCTCCTTCATAATTGTCAGTTGAGTGATGTTATCACCTGAAAGCTCAATGCCATTTTAACTAGTAAAAGCAGCAACAATGCTAGAAACCTAAAATAGATGCTGGGAAATGGCAAACCACGCTGTAGTTTATAGATGTGTTGGAATATTATTGTGACGTACCAAATGATGAATGAGAAGAATACAGTGAAAAACGAAAAGACTGGCACAAACTGATGCAGAATAAAGTGAACAAAGCCAAGCAAATAATACACATGATAACTTCGGCATCAGAAATGAAAAGACCAACCAACATAGAACAATGGAAAATTACAGAGAATAAGCATGGTCGCACGCTGCCCTGGTCCCTACCAAATATACACATGTGAATATAAACACACTCCTGTGCAGAGAGAAGATGTACAGGTGTGGAACATTATACATACATACATACATACATACATACATACATACATACGTAAGTATGTATATATATATATATTATATATATAATTTTTTTCAGATTTTTTTCTGTGTGTTTACATGTTTCAGGTTTTTTTTTTTTGCTTTTTTTTGGGGGGGTGTGTGGCAATGGGGTTAAGTGACTTGCCTGGGGTCATACAGCTAGTAAGTATCAAGTGTCTGAGGCCAGATTTTAGCTCAGGTCCTCCTGACCACTAGGCTGGAGCTCTATTCACTGTGCCACCTACCTGCCTTTTTTTTTTTTTGCATTTTGATGAGGCAATCAAGGAGAAGTGACTTGCCCAGAGTCACACAGCTAGTAAGCGTTAGGGGTCTGAGGCCTAATTTGAACTCAAGTCCTCCTGACTCCAACGATGGAGCGCTATCCACTATACCACCTAGCTGCACCCTATTTACACATTTTACAGATTTTTTCACTCCTTTTCCTTCCCTTGTCTATTATTTTAATTTATTTTTTTTAACTAATTGTTTTATTACATTAACTAATTAATTAATTAATTAATTTTAAGTTTGCGACATTCGCTTCCATAAGATTTTGAGTTCCAAATTTTCTAGCTCTCCCTACCGTTTGCCACCCCCTAGTCTTTTTTAATTAAAAAATGTTCTCTATGGGCTTCTGGTGCCAAGATGGTGGAATGAGGAAGAAACCTCCTGAAGCTCTCCAAAATTTGCCTCTAAACAATCAGAAAACCACCTCAGAATTAATCTAGCAGCTTACCAGCAGAGCAGGAAAGGTCTATCCCACTGGCATTTGTCTCCTCTAACTGGGGAAGGGAGTAAAGCCCAAGAGCAGCACTAGCAGCCAGCATCACAGCAAGGGCTCTGTAGCAAGGATCTGAGCTTGGGGCAATCCAGCAATGAAGCTCTGCCTTCTTGAAAATGAGCAGCCCCTTAGGCAAGTGAGATATCTATGCAGCTCCACAAGGCCCCACCTCAGAAATCTTACACCCAGCACAAGCCATCAGAGAGGTCTTGACCCCATTGCTGAAGCCCTGTCTTAGGGCTGGTTAACAGTGAGGCTCCTCTCACAGGGCCCACTGACAGAAAGACTGTTTCCAGAGCAACCCAGCAGCAGAGGCCCAACACTGGGGCATACCAGCAACAAGATGGCCCCTCCAGGAATAGCCTCACCAGAAAGACTTTGTTATCATGGCAACCCAGTAGCAAGGCCCCACCACTGGAGCAGGCTAGCAGCTAAACCCCACACACAGGGGAGGCCAATAGAGAGGACCCAACCCCCAGTAAAAGAAGGAAGGGAAGCCTGCTCTCCAGAGAAAGCAAGCATCTAAGCTCTCAAGCCCAGTGAAAGCCAGCAGTAAGACCTAGAGCCCTAGTACCAAAAGCTTGGGACAGTGCAGGACCAGAGTCCAACTTGCACATAAAAACCCCAAGTCACTGAAAAGGCAGAAAAAAGAACAAAATACAACAAAAAGAGCTTGACTATGAAGGATTACTGTGGTGAGGATAAAAGCATAAATGTAGAAAAGGATAATAAAAAGTGTCAAAATGGCTATGTGTGAAGCCTCAAACAAAAATGTAATTTTGTCTCTGACCAAAAATAATCCCTTGAAGAGCTAAAAAAGGGATTTAAAAAAGCCAAAGGGAGAAGCAGAAGAAAAAATTTGGAAAAAGAAATGAGGATAATGCAAGAGAATCATGAAAAAAAAGAGTCTGAATTACATGGGAAAAGATATACAAAAATTTGTTGAAGAAAATAATACCCTAAAAAATAGAATTGGCCAAATGGAAAAGAAAGTACAAAAGCTCACTAAAGAAAATAAATCCTGGACATGGCAGAGTAAAAGCGGGAACTCACCTGAACTCTCACCAAAACCCCTCCAAGTAACTTTAAAGATGACTCTAAACAAATTCTGGAGCAGCAGAACCCACAAAAAGACTGAGTGAAACAAATTTCCAGACCAAGACAATCTGAAAGATTGACAAGAAAGGTCTATTGCACCATGCTGAGAGAGGAACACAGTCCAGCATAGGCCATACCAGCACAGACTAGGCCCCAGCAAACCTGCAGCAGGCCTCTGGGAGACTGAACCACTTACAGCAGTGGCAGTTTTCAGACTTCTCAGCCCACAGATGTCAGAGACAACTTAGGAGGTGAATAGGAAAGATCTGTTGGATCTGGGGGAGGGAGGAGCACCATCCAGTGCAGGCCATGCCAGCACAGCCCCAGCTAAACAGGAACAGGCCTTGGGAGTGATGAAATCAGAAATTTTAAAATTTTAATTTAAATTAATTGAAATAATCAATTTTATACTTCAACAATGCTCTCACTTTATAATATAGTTTAAGGTCTGATACTGTTGAATCTGCTTCCTTTACATCTATTTTACCCATGGTTTCTTTAAAGTCCCTGACCTTTTTTGTTCTTCCATATGAGCTTTGTAATTTTTTTCCCTAACTCATTAAGATAATTTTGTTTTTTAGTAATTTAATTGAGAAAGCATTGAACAAATAGATCAGTTAGGTAAAATTGTCATTTTCAAAATTATGTTGACTTTATCCATGATTGATAAATATTACATAAATTATTTATATCTGACTTTATTTGTATATGTTTATGTTCTTATAGATGCTGTGTCTGTTTTGGCAGGTAACATTCTCAGGTATTTTATGCTGTCTAGTTTTTTAAATGATTAAAACAATATTAAATAATATTGCTGACACATTGCAAATTTCTTTTTCAATTACATTATTTTAGCTTTAATTTTGAGATCATGATTACTCCCCCTGCTCTTGTTACATAATAAATTCTACCCCTGACCTTTATTTTGTCCTTGTGTGACTTTTTTCGTTTTTATAGCATTTCCTGAAAGTGACATATTGCTGTTGAATTCAGATTTTCAATTTGCTATCAGTTTCCATTTTATGGGTAAATTCATCCCATTCACATTCTAAGCCATAATTACTTCATGTGCTTTCCTCCTTTTTATTTTTCCTCTCTATCCTTATCACTTTATTCCTATCCCTCCTTATTCTTCTGCTTTACTGCTACCCACTACCTTGACCTCTTATTCCTCAACCTACCCACCGATCAAAGAGTCTTTCCATTATCCTCTCCCCTACCCTGTCTCCTCACCATTTTATTTTGCTCTGTATTTCAGATGACATATACATATATACATGTACACACACACACACACACACACACACACACACACACACACACAGAGTTGCTCTTTTTTAATCCATTCCTGATGAGCATAAGGTTCTATCATTATCTGCCTTCACCCCCCCACTAACTTCTTTTGCATCAGTTTTTCCTTTTATACCTCATTTACATAGGATAAATACTCCTTTTTATCTCTCCCTACACAGTTTTATATTTTTAGAATGACCACATCATACACGGTTCAGCCCAAGTCTTTTTTTTTTGAATAAATAATTTTTTTAAAATTTTTAACATGTGTTTTTAAAACTTTAGGTTACAAATTTTCTCCCTTCCTTCCTCCCCACTCACCCTCATTGAAAAGGCAAGCAACTCGATATAGGTTATGGATGTGTAGTCATGCAAAACACTTCCATAGTAGTCATGTTGTGAAAAACTAAATATATTTCCCTTCATCCTATCCTCCCCCCATTCATTATATTCTCTCTTTTCACTCTGTCCCTCCTCAGAAGTGTTTGCTTCTGATTATCCCCTCCCCAATCTGCCCTCCCCTCTATCATCCCCCTGCTCACTTGTCCCCTTTCTCCCTTATTTTCCTGTAGGGTAAAATAAATTTCCATACCCAAATGTGTATGTTATTCCCTCCTTAAGTCAAATCCTCTGAGAATAAGATTCACTCAATCCCTCTCACCTTCCCATTTCCCCTCCACTGTAAAAGCCTTTTCTTGTCTGTGTCATGTGAGATAATTTACCTCATTCTACCTCTCACTTTCTCCTTCTCCCAGTATAATCCTCTCCCACCCCTTAATTTTATTTTCCAGATATCACCCCTTCATCTTCAACTCACCCTGTGCCATCTATCTATCTATCTATCTATCTATCTATCTATCTATCTATCTATCATCTATCTATCTATCTGTACATGCATATAATTTTTTCCCTCCCAAAGGACTCATGAGTTACAAATATCATCTTTGCCTGCAGGAATGTAAACAGTCCACCTTAATAAGGCTCTTATGATTTCTCTTTCCTGTTTACCTCTTTATGTTTCACTTAAGTCTTGTATATGAAAGTCAAATTTTCTATTCAGCTCTGGTCTTTTCCTCAAGAATGCTTGAAAGTCCCCAATTTCACTGAATGACCATTTTTTACCCTGGAGGATTATACTCAGTTTGCTGGGTAGGTGATTCTTGGTTGTAATCCTATCTCTTTTGCTCTCCAGAATATTACATTCCATGCCCTGTGGTTGCTTAATGTAGAAGCTGCTAAAACTTGCATCATCCTGATTTTGTTTCCACAATACTTGAATTGTTTCTTTCTGACTGCTTGCAATATTTTCTCCTTGACCTGGAAATTCTGGAATTTGGCTACAATATTCCTAGGAGATTTCCTTTGGGGATCTCTTTCAGGAGGTGATCAGTGTATTCTTTCAATTTCTATTTGCCCTCTGGTTCTAAAATATCAGGGCAGCTTTCCTTGATAATTTCTTGAAAGATGATGTCTAGGCTCTTTTTTGATCATGGCTTTCGGATAGTTCAATAATTTTTAAATTCTCTCCCCTGGATCTATTTTCCAGGTCAGTTGTTTTTCCAATGAGATATTTCACATTCTCTTCTATTTTTTTCATTCTTTTGGACTGGTTTTACAGTGCCTTGATTTCTAAAATAATCACTAGCTTCCAATTGCTGCATTCTAATTTATAGCTTCTTTTTTTTTGGCTAGGCAATGGGGTTAAGTCACTTGCCCAGGGTCACACAGCTAGTAAGTGTTATATGTCTGAGGCTGGATTTGAACTCAGGTCCTCCTGAATCCAGGGCTGGTGCTCTATCCATTGCGCCACCTAGCTGCCCCAAATGGAGTTTTGTCTGTTTGTTTTTTGATTAGGCAATCAGAGTTAAGTGAATTGCCCAGGGTCACACAGCTAGTAAGTGTCAAGTATCTCAGGCTGGATTTGAACTCAGGTTCTCCTGATTTGAAGGCCAGTGTTCGATCCACTACACCACCTAACTGCCCACTCCATTCTAATTTTAAGGAAGTATTCTCTTCAGTAAGCTTTTGGACTTCCCTTTTCCATTTGGCCAATTTTTCTTTTTAGAGTGTTCTTCTCCTCATTGGCTTTTTGGACCTCTTTTGTCATTTGGGTTAGGCTATTTTTTAAGGTGTTATTTTCTTCAGTATTTTTTTGGATTTCCTTTAGTAAAAGAGACTTCTTTTTCATGATTTTCTTGCATCAATCTCAGTTTTTCCTCTACTTCTCTTACTTGCTTCTCAAAATCTTTTTTGAACTCTTCCATGGCCTGGGACCAATTCATATGTTTCTTGGAGGCCTTGGATGTAGGAGCTTTGGCTTTGTTGTCTTCTGGTTGTATGTTTGATTTTCTTTGTCACCAAAGTAAGATAATATCATCTGTTTCTTTTTGCGCTGCTTGTTCACGATCCTAGACAATTACTTGAGTTACAAACTCTTTACTCCCTTAATTTTCTTGTAGTATCACCTTTTATATGTAAACCATATTTGCAAAAAAAAAAATTCACTTTCCAGTACAAAACTCAAGAGAAGCACAAAAATGTAAAAAGTAAAGAGAAAATATAAATGATTTAATAAGGCTAAACTATTTACATCTCTGCACAGGAAGATGATACTTGTTACTCTTAAGAACTATATCATTATTAGGGCAGTTAGAAGTATAGATACACAGAGCATGTGAGTATAAAGTGACTTTCATGAAATGATATCTCCCCCCAAAAAATCAAGGGGGTGAGAAAGTAGATTGGTTTTGGAACAGAAGGAAGAGAGAAGTAGAATGGTATAAATTATCTCACATGAGGAGGTATGGAAGACTGATTACAATGGAGGGGAAGGCAGGAGTGTGGGCATTGCTTAAACTTTAATCTCATCAGAATTGGCTCAATGAAGGAATAACACACACCCACACAATCAGTTGAGTATAAAAATACATCTTACCTAATAGGGAAGTAGAAGGGAGGGTGTTAAGAGAAAGGTTTATACTAACAGAAGGGAGGGCAGGTTGGGGTAAGTGGTGGTCAGAAGCAAAACATTGGTGAGGAGGGACAGGGGGAAGGGAGAGAGAAAAGGAAAAACAGAAGGAAAAGTAGAATGGAAAGAACTACCTGGTGAATAATCACACCTGTGAATGTCAATGGGATGAACTCACCCATAAAACAGAAGCAGTCAGCAGAATGGATTAAACACCAGAATCCTATAATTTATTGTTTACAAGAAACATACTTGAAGCAGAGAGACACACACAAAGTAAAGGTAAGAGGCTGGAGCAATATCTATTACACTTCAGCTGAAGTGAAAAAAAAGCAGAAGGGTAGTGATCGTGAAAAACTTAGATGAAATGTTGCAAAGTGAAGTGAACAGAAACAGGAGACCATTGTACACAGTAATTACAACATTGTATGATGATCAACTACTTAGCTATTCTCAGCAATACAATGATCTAAGACAGTTACAGAGGACTCATGATGAAAAGTGCTATCCACATCTGGAGAAAGAATTGTTGGAGTCTGAATGCATATTGAAGTGTACCAATTTCACTTTGTGTGTATGTGTGTGTGCATTTTCTTTTGGTCTGTTTCTTCTTTCACAATATGACTGATACTGAAACATGTTTTGCATGATTACACATATATAACCTATATCAAATTGCTTACTGTCTTATGGAGGAGAGAGGAGAGGAAAGAAAGGAAATAATTTCAAACTCAAAGTCTTTAAAAATATATTGTAAACTTGTCTTTACATGTAATTGGGAAAAATGAAATACTGTCAAGTGCCATTAAAATATAAAAAAAAAAAGAAAAAGAACACCAGAAAAACAGGAAGGGAGTAGGTTTTGAATATCATTAATTTCTAAACATAGGACTTTATTTATAATCCTGGTGGTAATTTGGAGCCACTCAAGTTCATTGAGAGGGAGAAAGAAGGAAAGGTAATGCAGGGCAAATATATTGGTCACTGGATAAAGCATAAGGTTTGGAATCCAAACTAAATTAAAATCTTGCCTTAGACACTAACTTGCTGTGGGATTCTGTGCTTGTCACTCAATCTCTTTTGGTCTCAATTTCCTCAACTTTAAAACAAGTAAACTGTACTCAAAGGCCATTAAGGTCCTTTCTAGTTCTAAATCTGTGATTTATATTCAGAACTGAACTTTAGAAAAATCACTTTGTTGACTGAAGGATTGAGTGGAGTAGGAAGTGACTTGAGATAGGGAGATCACTTATTAGGCTAAAATGATTGTCCAAATGAGACATGATGAGGGACTGTACTACCATAGCAGCTGTGGGAGAAGGAAACATTTATAAAATATATTATGAATATTGAAACAGTTTGACAAAAAATGAATGGGAAATGAGTGTAGGTGAGGAAGACACTGAGGTTGTAAGCCTGAGTAACTGTTAGTATGGTGGTGTTCTCAATAGTAATAGCAAAGTTGGGATTAGTAGAGAGTTTTGGCAGAAAGAAAATGAGTTCTCTTTATGACATGTTAATTTTTGAGATACCTTAAGGGATGTACAAATTGGGATGCCTAAAAGGTGATGGATAATGCAGGACTGAAGCTCAAGAGAGAGATCAGGGCTAGAGATGAAGTCTGGGGCTCATCTGAAAAGAGATAATCAGTAAACCTAAAATGAGATCACCTAACAAGATAACATTTGGAAAAAGGAAGATGGTTGAGAATGGAGCCTTAGAGGACATCCATGATTAATGTTGGTATAATCTAGATGAAGATCTAGCAAAAGAGAGTCAGACAGGTAGGAGGAGAGATATCACTAAATCCTAGAGAGGAGCAAATATTCATGAAGAATGTGTCAGTAATGATATCAAAGTCTTCAGATAGGTCAAGAAGGAGGCAGGAGATTGGGAAAAGGACATTTGATTAGGTAACATCTCATTGGCAAATTTGTGGAGGTCCATTTCCACTGAATGGTGAGGTTAAGAACCATATTGCAAAAAAATGTAGAGGTTAGGGGAAAAAAAGTGGAAGAGGGAAGGATTAGATAACAAGAACCTTGCTTCCAAAGTCACTGATGTATTTAGATTATCCTCCTCTTAAAAGAAATGCACTGATGAACCTGTTCTTTTGAGAACTGACACTCTGCATTTGAAACCCCATAGGACTGGCAAAAGATTAAAATGCTTAATAGCTTCCCAGTATCTGGCAGATATGCCAGGAATACTTACAATGATACACTTAATGCAGAGGTTCTTGGAGTAACCCTTGCAAGGAGTCTGTGGTATTCACAGGTGTGTACTCAGACCAATCTCTTATCAGTTTATATGAAAAGTAATGGTGTGTGATGTTATAAGATGAAGCACAGAAATACACTTTGAACATATTGTAGAGGTAACACCACATAGGGAATTAATATTATATATGCATATAATATTTTAATATGACTATTATGTTTTATATAAATATACACAAAATTTTAACTATATATTAGCCATAAAGTAATTGCATTTTTTCAATTTCTTTTCTTCTTTCAGGCAATTGAGGTTAAGTGACTTGCCCAGGGTCACATAGCTAGTAAGTCTCATGTGTTTGGTCTGAGGCTGGATTTGAACTCAGGTCCTCCTGACTTCAGGACCAGTGCTCTATCCACTCAGCCACCTAGATGCCCTGGAATTGTATTTCATTTCAGAGGAGGATAATCTAAATACAATTTTATTGCTTATATTTTAATGTATTAGTTGATTATAAATTTTAAAATATATTGACATCTTTAACTCATAACTAAATTACAGATTTTTTGGATAGACTTTCATTAATTTAGTTGTATGGAGAAGTTATAATGGTGTTCAAAATGTTCTACATATATCTGTATATATATGTGTGTGTTTATATACATACACATACATATACATATATGTATATATATATACATATACATTTATACATACACACACATGTATCTGTGTGTGTGTTTCAAAAGACCTGTATGAGAAAAATATATAGAGTTCATGGAAGTTTTATTTCAAAGTGCTGCATGGAGTTGTTTTGTAAACATAACTTGAGTGATTTCAGTATCCTATTGTGCATGGCAGTCTCTGTCCTCCAGCTTCTTCTGTATGACCCTTTCCTGGGAAGCTCAATCTGATGCCCCATTTGTGCTCTCTATAGCAACCAATAGCTTTAAAATAGGGCAGACAGGTGAACTCAAATTTATTCTGCTGTTGAAAAACTCTAAATCAGTATGTCACAGGTTAAATACAAAGACTTACTTTCTAGGGAAGTGATAATTAATAGACATAGATAATTAATAGAATTATTAGTATTATTAACAGTAATAATTATACACCAATTTTAAATTGGACCATTTCAAGGGAAATTCCTCTTTGATAGTGGTAGATTCCTAAATATTTTTTGAAGTGCTTACAAAAAAAAAATTGCTCTTTCCCAATTATTTGTAAACAACAAATCAGAGGACTTTGTCATTCCTGTCTGTGGAACTACACATATATCAGCCCAGTTTAGGAATTTTATGGAAAAAATAAACTTTATACTATGCAGCTAGGTGGCACAGTGAACAATGCTGGATCTGGAGTGAGGTAGACCTGAGGTCAAATCTGGTCTCAGACACTTTCTGCTTATCTGACTCTGGAAAATCATTGAACATTTACCTATATCAGTTTCCTTCATCTATAAAATGAGGATAATGACAACATCTACCTCTAACGATCATTATGAGGATAAAATGAGAAAATAAATATGTACATACATACATGCATATGTGTGCATATACACACAGATCTATATCTATGTGTATGTGTATATATATTATCTATCCATCTATCTGTCTGTCTATCTATCCATCTATCCATCTATCTATCTATCCATCTATCTATCTATCTATCTATCTATCTATCTATCTATCTATCTATCTATCCATCTATCTATCTATCTACCTGTTTATCTATCTACACTATTAGGTAAATACTAGATCTTTGTTTTTGTTGTTGTTTTCCAAACTATCAAAAGGATATCATTACTTTCAAGTAAATGGTCAATGAAGATAAAAAGAAATGTTTTAGGGCAAAATGTTGGTGGAAATTAGCCAGTTGATATTGTTAAGTTTCTCACCTGCTGTTTCAGAAGGAATAGCAGGAGTCAGTATTGTAGATATAGATCAATAGTCAGAAGAAGAGAGCTAAAATCTTGCTGGTTATATAACCTTTAGCAAATCACTTAGTATTGCTCACCTTGGTTTCTTCATGCATAGAATAAGTACAAATTTGGAGAGAGAGAGAGAGAGAGGAGAGAGAGAGAGAGAGAGAGAGAGAGAGAGAGAGAGAAAAGAGAGAGGAAAAAGAAGAAGAAGAAGAAGAAGAAGAAGAAGAAGAAGAAGAAGAAGAAGAAGAAGGAGAAGGAAAAAGAGGAGGAGGAGAAAGAGCAGGAGGAGAACAGAGACTAGATAATCTTTAAATTTCCTTTTAAATAAAATGAAACATGACTTTTCTTGATTCTCTGTCTACTTATTTAACAGTTCTTTGATTTTTATTCCCACTTTTATTGACTTGTCTTTATTCCAAATCATTTAAACAACTTTAAGCACTCAGTCTCAGATATCTCCCTTAACACTACTTTGGAGAACTTATCCATTCTGATTGTATCCATCAAAAGCTTGGACAGATTTCTATACTTGGTGTCAGGAATGAATGAATGAATGAATGAATGAATGAATGAATGAATGAATGAATGAATGGAAAAGCTTGCAAAGTAGTGAGCTAAGCACTGGGAATATATGTGGACCAATACTATAGTTGGTGTTCTGGGGAGTATTCCTATTTTGCATCTCAGAGTTTACCTGTCGTTTGTAGCTGTTTCTTAAAAATCATTTTAAATTTTGTCCCTCACACATATTAGCATTACCTAAGTCAATTCACTTCTCTGAACTCCCAACGTCTTCATCTGGAAAACAGAGAGCATGATAATATTAATGCCTATCTCATAGGAATATCATGAGTGTTACATGAGATAAAATGTTTTGCAAAATTGAAAGTGACATAAAATATGTTGATTTTACTAAATCTACACATATTGTCTTATAAGGAATGTATATTTAAAATTTAGGAAAAAAAGTGTGGACTCTCTAGATCTGACACATAGTTTATTGGGAGTATGTATGTTTCCTTAAAAATTTTGATACATAAATATTTTCTCAGATTATTTTTTCATTTAGGAGTTAGTGTATGTCGTTTGTCTGAATTGTCCAGACAATTGCTCCAAACTTTCGCTTTAGATACAACTGTCTAATTTCATTTTATTTTTACAATATAGTATAGTCATCAGTTTGTGTACAAAAAAATTTCCTTTTTTTTCTGAAGTAATATTTATAGGAATCTTTAAAAAGGAAAAGATCACAATATGTCAAAATGCCATTTTGGGTTCAAATTGTAGAGCAATCGCACTTAATCTTTAAGTAAAACTACTCAATTCCTTCCTTGACCACTCCCTCCAAGAAGTGAAGGATCCTACCTGTGATCCATACTTTAATTTCCTTGGAACCAGAAAGGCAACATCTTTTTTTTATTTTATTAATTTAATTTAATTTATCAACAATCACTTCCACATTCTTTTGAGTTTAAACTATTTCTCCCCTTCCTCCACACCACCCTGCCTAAGATGGCAAACAATCTCATACAGGCTTTACATTTACATTCCATTAAACATATTTTCACATTAGTGAAGTTGTAAGTAAAAATTAAAACCAATAGGAACCATCAGAAAGATGAAACAAAACTCAACAGAAGAAAAAAATGATAGGATTCAACTTCCATAGTTCTTTCTTTGGATGTGGACAGCATTTTCCATCCGAGGCCTCTGGAGATGTCTTAGATCCTTGTAATGCTGAGAAGGGTTCAGTTTAACAATATTAGTCATTGCACAAATGTGGCTGTTATTGTGTACAAAGTCCTCTTGGTTCTGCTCACTTCACTCAGCATCAGACCATATAAGTCTTTCCAGGTTTTTCTGAAGTCAGCCTGTCCATCATTTCTCATAGCACAATAGTATTCCATTACATTCATATACCACAACTTGCTCAGCCATTCCCCAATTGATGGGCATCCTCTCAATTTCCAATTCTTTGCCACCACAAAAAGAGCTGCTATGAATATTTTTGTACATGTGGGTCCTTTTCCCATTTGTTTGATCTCTTTGGGATATAGCCCTAGAAGTGCTATTGCTGGATCAAAGGGTATGCACATTTTTGTAGCCCTTTGGGCATAGTTCCAAATTGTTCTCCAAAAATCATTTCACAACTCCACCAACAATGTATTAGTGTTCCAATTTTCCCACATCTTCTCCAACATTTATCATTTTCCTGTTTTGTCATGTTGGCCAATCTGATAGGTGTGATGTGGTACCTCAGAGTTGTTTTGATTTGCATTTCTCTAATCAATAATGATTTAGAGCATTTTTTCATATGACTATAGATGGCTTTAATTTCTTCATCTGAGAACTGTCTGTTCATATCCTTTGACCATTTATCAATTGGGGAATGGCTTGTGTTCTTATAAATTTGTCTTAATTCTCTATATATTTTAGAAATGAGGCCTTTATCAGAGAGACTGGTTGTAAAAATTCTTTCCCAATTTTCTACCTTCCTTCTAATCTTAGTTGCATTGGCTTTGTTTGTGCAAAAACTTTTCAATTTAATGTAATCAAAATTATCCATTTTGCTTTTCATAATGTTCTCTATCTCCTGTTTGGTCATGAATTCTTCTGTTCTCCATAGATCTGATAGGTAAACTATTCCTTGTTCTCCCAGTTTACTTATGGTATCAGCCTTTATATCTAAGTCATGAACCCATTTTGACTTTATTTTGGTATATGGTGTGAGATTTGGGTCTATGCCTAGTTTCTGCCATACTCTTTTCCAGTTTTCCCAGCAGTTTTTTTCAAAGAGTGGGTTCTTATCCCAGAAGCTGGGGTCTTTGGGTTTATCAAATAATAGATTACTATAGTCATTGACTACTGTGTCTTGCATATTTAACCTATTCCACTGATCCACTTTCCTATT
The DNA here is from genome assembly GCF_003287225.1 of Phascolarctos cinereus. Taxonomy (NCBI): domain Eukaryota; kingdom Metazoa; phylum Chordata; class Mammalia; order Diprotodontia; family Phascolarctidae; genus Phascolarctos; species Phascolarctos cinereus. The sequence continues at coordinate 105,328,416 of NW_027555625.1, forward strand.
TCTTAGCCAGTACCAAGCAGTTTTGATGATTGCTGCTTTATAATACAATTTAAGATCTGGAATTGCTAGGCCACCTTCCCCTGCATTTCTTTTCATTAGTTCCTTTGATATTCTGGACCTTTTGTTTTTCCAAATGAATCTTGTTATTATTTTTTCTAACTCTATAAAATAATTTTTTGGTAGTTTGATTGGTATGGCACTGAATAAGTAAATTAGCTTAGGTAGGATTGTCATTTTTATTATATTAGCTGGCCTACCCATGAGCAACTGATGTTTTTCCAATTATTTGGATCTGATTTTATTTGTGTGAAAAGTGTTTTGTAATTGTGCTCATAGAGTTCCTGGGTTTGTTTCAGGAAGTAGACTCCTAAATATTTTATAATGGCTACAGTAAGTTTAAATGGGATTTCTCTTTCTATCTCTTGCTGTTGGGCTTTGTTGGTAATATATAGAAATGCTGATGATTTATGTGGGTTTATTTTATAGCCTGCAACTTTGCTAAAGTTGTTTATTATTTCAAGTAGTTTTTTACTTGATTCTCTAGGATTCTCTAAGTATATCATCATGTCATCTGCAAAGAGTGATAGCTTTGTTTCTTCTTTGCCTATTCTAATGCCTTCAATTTCTTTTTCTTCTCTTATTGCTAAAGCTAATTTCCAGTACAATATTGAATAACAGTGGTGATAATGGACATCCTTGTTTCACCCCGATCTTATTGGAAATGCTTCTAGCCTGTCCCCATTACATATAATGCTTGCTGAAGGTTTTAGATATGCTATTTATTATTTTAAGGAAGACTCCATTTATACCTATGCTTTCTATTGTTTTTAATAGGAAGGGTGTTGTATTTTATCAAAAGCTTTTTCTGCATCTATTGAGATGATCATGTGGTTTCTGTTGGTTTTGTTGTTGATATGCTCAATGATGCTGATAGTTTTCCTAATATTGAACCAACCCTGCATTCCTGGTATAAATCCTACCTGGTCATAGTGTATTATTCTTGTGATAAGTTGCTAATCTATTTGCTAGTATTTTGTTTAAAATTTTTGCATCTATATTCATTAGAGAAATTGGTCTATAATTTTCTTTCTCTATTTTGACTCTTCCTGGTTTAGGTATCAACACCATATTTGTATAAAAAGAATTTGGTAAGACTCCTTCTTCACCTATTTTCCCAAATAGTCTATATAGTATTGGAATTAATTGTTCTTTAAATGTTTGATAGAATTCGCATGTAAATCCATCTGGCCCTGGAGATTTTTTCCTAGGGAGTTCATCAATGGCTTGTTCAATTTCTTTTTCTGAGATGGGGTTATTTAAGTATTTTACTTCCTCTTCTGTTAATCTGGGCAATTTATATTTTTGTAAATATGTATCCATTTCACTAAGATTGTCAAATTTGTTGGCATATAGTTGGGCAAAATAATTCCTAATTATTGTTTTAATTTCCTCTTCCTTGGTGGTAGCTTCCCTTTTCATTCTTGATACTAGTAATTTGGTTTTTTCTTTCTTTTTTTAATTAAATTAACCAAAGGTTTATCTATTTTATTGGTTTTTTCATAAAACCAGCTCTTAGTTTTATTTATTAGTTCAATAGTTTTCTTAATTTCAATTTTTAATTTTTCCTTTGGTTTTCAATATTTCTAATTTGGTGTTTAGTTGAGGATTTTTAATTTGTTCTTTTTCTAGTTTTTTTAGTTGTATGCCCAATTCATTAATCTCCTCTTTTTCTATTTTATTTATGTAAGCATTTAGAGATATAAAACTTCCCCTAAGAACTGCTTTCGCTGCATCCCATAAGTTTTGGTATGTTGTCTCATTATTGTCATTCTCTTTGATTTGTTTCTATGATTTGTTGTTTGACCCAATCATTTTTTAGGATTAGATTATTTAGTTTCCAATTATTTTTTAGTCTATCTTTCCATGGCCCTTTATTACATATAATTTTTATTGCATCATGATCTGAAAAGGATGCATTTAATATTTCTGCCTTTCTGCATTGGATTGTGAGGTTTTTATGCCCTAGTACATGGTCAATTTTTGTGTATGTGCCATGTACTGAGAAAAAAGTATATTCCTTTCTATCCCCATTCAGTTTTCTCCAGAGGTCTATCATACCTAACTTTTCTAATGTTCTATTCACCTCCTTAACTTCTTTCTTGTTTATTTTGTGGTTAGACTTATCTAGTGCAAGAGGGGAGGTTCAGGTCCCCACTAGTATAGTTTTGCTGTCTATTTCTTCCTGTAACTCCCTGAACTTCTCCTGTAAGAATTTGGATGCTATACCATTTGGTGCATATATTTAGTAATGATATTACTTCATTGTCTATGGTGCCTTTTAGCAGGATGTAGTTTCCTTCCTTATCTCTTTTGATTAGATCTATTTTTGCTTTTGCTTTGTCTGAGATCAGGATTGCTACCCCTGCTTTTTTTACTTCAGCTGAAGCATAATATATTCTGCTCCAGCCTTTTACCTTTACCCTGTATGTGTCACTCTTTTTCAAATGTGTTTCCTGTAAACAACATATTGTAGGATTATGGTTTTTAGTCCATTCTGCAATCCATTTCCTTTTATGGGAGAGTTCATCCCATTCACATTCACAGTTATGATTACTATCTGTGTCTTTTTCTCCGTCCTTTCTCCCCCCATTTATGCTTTTCTTTCTCCTTTTTCCTTTCCCCCTTCACTAGTGTTTTGCTTTTGACCATCGCCTCCTTCAGTCCCTCCCCTCTTTTATTATCCCTTTCCTTTTACTTCCCCTTTACTCTTACTGCTTCTTCCCTCCCTTCTTTCCCCCTCCCTTTTCTTTCCCCCTCCCTTTTCTTTCCCCTTTTCCCTCCTACTGCCTATAGGGCAAGTTAGATTTCTATACCTAACTGATTATGTTATGCCCTTCTTGAGCCAAATCTGATGAGAGTAAGATTCAAACAATGCTCCCCCCCCTTCTTTCCCTCTGCTGTAATAGGATTTTGTGTCTTTTCCTGTAATGTAATTTACCCTTGTCTGCCTCCTCCTTTCTCAGTACATTTTCTAAGATCAGATTGATCCACTTATTTGGATCCATTTAACCCACTTGATTAGATTTTTTTTTTATTACATCAGAGTCATCCAATATCCACCCTCTTTATGTATACTCCTTTAACAGGTGTAATAACAATACAGTTCTCAAGGGTTGCAAGTGTCATATTCCCTTGTAGGGGTTTAAACACCCCCCTTATTAACAACATATTGTATCTTTCTGTCCCATTTACCTTTTTAAGTCCTTCTTGAGTCCTGTACTTGAAGATCAAATTTTTTGTTGAGCTCTGGTCTTTTTATCAGGAAAGTTTTGAAGTCTCCTATTTTTGAATATCCACCTCCTCCCTTGAAAAATGATGCTCATTTTTGCTGGGTAATTGATCCTTGGCTGCATTCCAAGCTCCTTTGCCTTATGGAATATCATGTTCCATGCCCTGGGTCTTTTAATGTAGAAGCTGCAAGGTCCTGTGTAATCCTGACTGTGGTTCCATGATATTTAAATTGTTTCTTTCTGGCTGCTTGCAGCACCTTCTCTTTCATCTGGTAATTTTGGAATTTTGCTATTATATTCCTTGGCATTGTCAATTTGGGATCTCTTTCAGGTGGTGATCGGTGGATTCTTTCTATGGTTATTTTCCCTTCTGGTTCTAGGACTTCTGCACAGTTTTCCTTTATGATTTCTGAAAGATACTGTCCAGGCTCTTTTTTTCATCATGATTTTCAGGTAGTCCAATAATTTTTAAATTGTCTCTCCTGATCGATTTTCCAGGTGGTTGTTTTACTGATGAGGTATTTTACTTTTCATCTATTTTTTCATTTTTTTGTTTCTGTTTGACTGATTCTTGCTCTCTCATAGAGACAGTAGTTTCCATTTGTCCAATTCTAGTTTTTAACAGATTGTTTTCTTCTGTTAGTTTTTGTACTTCCTTCTTCAATTGGCCAATTGTGTTTTTTAGGGACTTGTTTTCTTCAGTGTATTTTTTTTCCAATTGGCCAATTGTATTTTTGAAGGACTCTTCTACCTCTCTCATTTGACTATTAAAATCCTTCTTGAGCTCTTCTAAGAAGGCTTTTTGGGCTTCAGACCAGTTCATATTCCCTTTTGTTGTTGCAGATGTGGGTTTGTTGACAATGTTGTCCTCTTCAGAATTTCTGTCTTGATCTTCACTCTTCTCGTAATATGAATCTATGGTACGTTTCTTTTTACTCATGGTGTTTCTTTATTCCCTGGCCTTTAAAGAGATTGAGCTCTCCTGCTGGGGAACAGAGGGTACTGACCCAAGCTTCTTGTGTTGGGAGCCTAGGTCTTGGTCACTGGCTTTGTGTGCTGGGGCCTTTTATGCTGGCAATTGGAGGCTGTAGGTTTCTGGCAGCTTACCTCTTGTGTTGGGCTGGAATCAGCAAGGCTGGAACTTTCAGGCAATTCTAGGTTTCCTGCTTTTCCTTTCCTTTAGCTTTCTTCAGCTCCTTTTAGATGGGTGCTGCAGGGTGTTTATCTGCCTGGGGCCCCCTGCAGTGTTGTCTCCCTCTTTTCTGCTAATGCACTGGGAGATTCCTTTGTGGTAGAGTGCCGACACCTGGTGGTTTTCTGAGCTGGTTTCCCGGTTCCCCACCCTCACTGAGGCACTCAGAGGTCCAGGTGTTGGTGTTTGCCTGCTCTACCACCTGGGCTTCAGGTTTCTTCACAATTGGAGGCTCTGACAGCTCACCTGGTGTTGGGTTGGAATCAGCAAGGCCGGCTTTAGGAATTGTTTTCTTCACCTCCTTTCAGATGAATGCTGCAGGGTACTTATCGCCTGGGGCCTTGTAGTTCTGCTCCCTTATTTTTGCTGAGGCACTGGGAGACCCATTTGCTGGGCTGCTGCACTGCTGCTCCCTGTCTTTCTTCTAGTTCAGCTGTTCCAGGTTTTTTTTTTTTTTCTGGGGTATTATTTTCTGGGTTTTCAGAGGTTGATAGGGGAGAGTGAGAGCGACTACCTTTTCACTGTGCCATCTTGGCTCCTGGAAGTAGAAGTCAGAAAGGCCTAAAATTTTTATTCTTAAAAAAAATGAAGCCACCCCATGTTATAGATATTAACATATAAATCACCATTATTTTCCTTTTGATAGACATTTATGGATTCAGGGTACATGAGCCTTGGAACAACAATATATCTGCTTGACATTAACATGAAAAAAATTGTACTGATTAGTTTTGAATAGACACTATGGTGTGTTGACACTCATTTGACAGTCATTCATCATGAAGTCATTTTGAGATGTTTGATTTTTAGCTTCTCCCAAGAGAAGGAGGGACACTGAGTTCTTCTGAATTGAGGCTAGTTTTGGGGCAACATTTGAAAAAGGATTTAATATGCCTAAAAAGTATACCAAGGAGAAGCAGCAGGATTTCTAGATACATTTTTGATCACAGCAAGTCAAAACTATGTGCTATTGTATTTAAGTCAGCATTTTTAGGGATGGATTTTTAAAATTTAATCATGCACACCAAATGCGATCATTAATATTCATTAATATGAAATAGAGGTAAATGGGATTTTTAAACATGTAGCTATATATAACACAAAAACAATGGTATAGCAACTAATTTATTCAACAGTCACAAGGTAAATTACATTTTAAAACAAACATTTGAAAAAAGTCATTTGAAATATGACTTTTTACGTTTCTGCTTTTATATTTTATAAGCTGATAATATTAGATGATGGTTTATTACCTTTTCACTTATTTAATGTTTTAAATTTCCTAGTAATATCACTATTTCTTGGATATTGACTTTTCAATGATGGGCAAGGATGGAGAAGCCTTGATCTGTATCATTGGGGGACTTATCTGAAATTGTAAGCTTAAACATACATTTGGGTATTTTTTTTAATTGGGGTATGGATTTTTAAATGATCACATGTCCTTTTAACCAAATTTGTATTCTGAACAATCTCCCTCTGTACATGAGAAAACAAATAGAAATGTTGCTTCAACTCATGGAAACTTTGGGGATGAGTGTTTGTAGCACTTCCAAAATTGCCATTTAGTGACTTGAAGACAAATCTAATAAAGTGCAGTTCAATCAGTCTATTGCTTGTCTATATACTTCCAAAATTGCTTGACTGGTTCTCTTCTGCTCCAATAGGTATGTATATAGATATAGACACAGATATACATACAGATAGATATGACTGAAGTTTTGCCTAATTAACTGGGTATTCCATATCACTATTTTGAATAATGGTAAAACAGACTTTGATGAAAAAAATGCTAAAATTTCCAGGAAGGTTGTGATTTTATTCTTCAAAAAATCAAGATGAAATGAACTAGAATTACACAGAATAATGATAATAGAGTTGATTTTGTTAAAAAAATATTCTTAAAAACTGGCATGACCACCATTCTAGAAAGATAACATGGAAATTGTATTTTAAAACTGAGACTACGTTAAAACTATCAAAACAAAATTATGATACCGAATAATGCATGCAGTAAACTTGTCATAATAACAACATTGTCTGACTAGACAAAATAGAATAATTGAGGTTTTGGAGGCATATACCAAACTAATATCCTACAGATACCAACAAAGTCCAGGTATAACTGTAAGACTTCTCTAAAAAACATATTACCCCATTATTATCTTCCTCACCCATTTGGATTTTTTTAAATCATCCTCACTCATGTAATTTGGAATTTTAGAAGAATGGCTTTTAAATATTTATTCTGATTAAAGTCAGCATGACTCATGGTTGTATTTTCCAAGATACTTTGCTTGAACCAACCTGTTACTCCAAAGTCATGAAGAAAGCTAAATTTTAGTGTCTCCCTCCACAATATACATTTTTAAGAACAAAAAAAAGATAAAGGTTTTTTTATTAACTAAAATCTACTGTTTTTTCCCCACTTTAATTGGATTCAGATTACAATTTGTATGGGTAATTGATTGGTTTTACCTAAGACAAAGGGAGTATTAGGACAGTCTCCTCTGAACTACTGCAGAATTATTGCTTATAGCATTCACTTTGACACTTGGTCATATATTACCTCTTACTGCTACCTGCTTTGTGAATAATCTAAGGTCTCGCAGGCGTTATGGTACAGTAAAAAGAGCATGAGTTTTAGAATAAAAAAGTCCTATTTTTGTATCTTGGCTTATCTGTCTAGATCCTGTGTGACCTTGGAGAAGTTATTAAACCTATCTGGATCTCAGTTTCCTTGTAAAAGTAAAATGTGAGAGATGGATTAAGTTGCCTAAAGGTACCTACTATTTCTGAATCCAAGAAAAGTGTGTCTTCTGACTTCAAATATAGTTTTTCCTCTAACCTCCACTACATCTATTTGCTAAATCAGACAATAAAAGGGAGAGGGTGTGAATTGGGTCATGGATTATTTGCCACCCTTCTTGCCTTTCTGAGTGCTTCCCCCAAAAGGGACAAAAACAGGAAAATCCTCCTATATGTAGCCAATTTATTTGACACTGCTTATGTGTCAGAAATAGTTATGATGAGTACAAGTTTTCTAAAAGTAGGTATAAACTCCTTCTAAGAGAAAAAATATTTCTAAAAGTTAAAGCTCTACAGAAGTGGAACAAACTATTTCAGAAAGTAGTAGTGATACAGACATACATCAAGTAGGGGATTAATGATCAGTTGTCATTGGATTGAGCTCCTTGAGAGCAGGAGCTGTCTTTTGTTCATATTCTATCACTAGTCCTCTGCTTCTCTACCAAGAACAGGGCAGTGTGTTTCATCTTCTATTCTCAGCAAACATGATCATGGTTAATCTTAACATGGTAGAATTTTTATGCCCCATCTATTTATATTATTGTAGTCATCCTTTCTATCATTCTCTCAGCTCTACTCCCTTCCATCTACATCCACATCTGTAAGTTTTCCCACATTTATGCAAATTACTCATACTCAAAATTTCTTACTGCATCATTAGAATGAATTACATTTCTGTACAACTGTTTCTTCAGACATTCCCCAGTAGGATACTCATATTACTTCCAATTTGTTTACTTCTACAATATTCTACCAGGAATGTTTTATTCTGCATAGGAACTCCATGTCATTATTCTACTTGAAGTGCAGAGTCAATACTTCCAAATTTGCTCTAGATACACCTCTCAGGAAGGAGAATTATTCTCCTTTGTAGGTGTCACATTTACATAAAGAATTTGATGTGCTGCTCATTCCAGGGAGCAAAAGAAGAATACCATAGTGCTCGACCACTGGGGCAAATTCTGGCAAAGCCACCACACTTTTTCTTTTCAATAGAATAAATAGATGCACGAATCCCTGAAGGAAGTCCAGAATAAAAACTCTTTATTCATTTTTGGTTATCTTTTCTGCATTTAATGTTACTGTTTGGAGGAAAGTTTAGTGACACTTCTATATCTCTGAAGAGAGAAGGCCGAGAAAGCTTTTTCATCTATGGAGTGGCCTAGAAGGCTCAGAGAAAACCAAGAGGTTCTTTCCCCTTAGTAGGTGCTAAGAAATCTTCAGCTTGCTTTGCTTAGCTGGAAAAGCAAATAATCTGCAGAGCAAAATCCTCTGTAATTATGTCAGAGTGGAAACATTTTAATGAATTGGAGATGTTGCACTGTGCTATTCCAACTATATGAATATTTTCCTCAATAATTCACTAATTTCATCCAAAAATAGCCTGAAAATTAAATGACTATGTGCCAGTGTAAAATCTAAATTGTGCCCTCATATGAGGCAATTTCTACATGGAACAAATATTTTTTAAAGATTTCTGATTTGGTGATGAGAAATTCTCTTATCAGAAATTGAACAAACTAAAACTCATACCAAAAGAGAGTGAGTTCTTCCCTGTCATCTCTCCACTCTCTTCCCCTACACACTTTGGAGGAAAGTAGTTGAAGAAAATTTCTTATAAAATATATATATATATATTTTGTAGAAAAGGAACTTGTGTTATTGCCATGAATTTGTGGGTCAAATGAGGGATGACTAGAGGTTAGACAAGTAGCACAGGTTAGACCAGTCAGTGTTGAGTGAATGTTTGGGCAAGTATCATAATGAAGCAGTTAATTTGATTCAATTCATTAACTATTATGAAGTACCTACTATGTGCCAGGTACTGTGCAAAGTGCTTAAATGTGGAAGATGGACATATAGGAATGGAGGTAATGGATATAATTCAGGAACTTCTAGGATTGGCAACAATGAGGATATTCCAGAAGGTTATTGAAAATAATTCTCAATGTCATACAGTATCAGATATTGAATCAAGAGTCCCAGTAGTTAAGTGCAGGCACTGCCATTTGTAAATTGTATGACTGTAAGCTAATTACATAACCTCTCTGAGCCTCAATTGTTTCATTGGTAATATGAGCCAATGTACTATCAGTCTCACATGGTTGGAAGGAAAATGTTTTGTTGATCTTAAAGCATTGTATTATGGAGTTATTATTATATTGACAAGAAGTCAGTATTAGGAAAGAAAAAACTTGCTGTGGGTATAAAACCTTAGAGTCCAGGCTTTGGGGCAGGGGTCTAGTTCATAGGATACTTTGAAAGAACAAAGTTAAGATCTAGTTCTATAATTCAGTAAAAAGGTTGGATACTAAAAGAGGGATTTGGAAGGAGATCAACTAGGTTGGGGTCAAGTACTGATACATAGTACAGGGAAACAAAAACCCACTTGCTTGAATTAGGGAACAAGTTCATTAAAGGACCATCAACAAGGATAAAATCAATTCCGAGCCTAGACTAGGGACTAGACTGGTGTCTGGGTCTGAAGAATGACAAAGTTTAAATTGTAAAATTCAGACACAGAGTCAGACCAGTCATCTTGGGAGAGGGTGAAGTATTAAGAGAAGACATTTTGCTACTCTGGATTACATAGTTGTTTTTCTTTTAAATGCAGTGGAACTATCATCACTTTCAAAATTAAACTACTGCTTTTTGAGAAATTGCTATTAATTAGTTCATTCATTTCAAATCTCTGTTGAACAATTTACTATTTTTGTTAATAAAACACTTCACATTTCAATGGGGTTGTGTGGTTTACAAAGCATTTTCTTCAAAACAACGCTTTGCAAGTTGTATTATTGTGTTGTCTTATTATCCCATGCAGATAAGGGAACTGAGCTAGTATGTTTGAGTATCACTACAACTTGAGTCTTCTGACTACAATCCCAGTGATCTCCAGTAATTAATGCTGTATTAATCAAAATATGTCCTACTTTCCCTTAATCCTTTTAGCAATGATTAAGCTAAAGGGTCTAAAAATTGAGACTTTTTTTTAAGTTCACATTTCATCGTCAGAGTTTGAATTCTATTCCACCATTACCTTCTAAAGATTGAAGAGTGCCTAAAATTTCTAGAGCTAATGTTTCCAGTACAATATTGAAAAACAGTGGTGATAATGGACATCCTTGTTTCACCCTGATCTTATTGGAAATGCTTCTAGCCTGTCTCCATTACATATAACGCTTGCTGAAGGTTTTAGATATATGCTATTTATTATTTTAAGGAAGACTCCATTTATACCTATGATTTCTAGTGTTTTTAATAGGATTGGATGTCATATTTTATCGAAAGCTTTTTCTGCATCTATTGAGATGATCATATGGTTTCTGTTGGTTTTGGTGTTGATATGCTCAATGACACTGATAGTTTTCCTAATAATGAACCAACCCTGCATTCCTGGTATAAATCCTACCTGCTCATAGTGTATTATTCTTGTGATAATTTGCTGCAGTCTATTTGCTAGTATTTTGTTTAAAATTTTTGCATCTATATTCATTAGAGGAATTGGTCTATAATTTTCTTTCTCTATTTTGACTCTTCCTGGTTTAGGTATCAACACCATATTTTTATCATAAAAAGAATTTGGTAAGACTCCTTCTTCACCTACTTTCCCAAATAGTCTATATAGTATTGTAATTAATTGTTCTTTAAATGTTTGATAGAATTCACGTGTAAATCCATCTGGCCCTGGAGATTCTTTCCTAGGGAGTTCATCAATGGCTTGTTCAACTTCTTTTTCTGAGATGGGGTTATTTAAGTATTTTACTTCCTCTTTGGTTAATCTGTGCAATTTATATTTTTGTAAATATGTATCCATTTCACTAAGATCATCAAATTTCTTGTCATATGGTTAGGCAAAGTAATTCCTAATTATTGCCTTAATTTCCTCTTCCTTGGTGGTAGCTTTGCCCTTTTCATTCTTGGTACTAGTAATTTAGTTTTCTTCTTTCTTTTTTTAAATTAAATTAACCAAAGGTTTATCTATTTTATTGGTTTTTTCATAAAATCAGCTCTTAGTTTTATTTATTAGTTCAATAGTTTTCTTAATTTCAATTTTCTTAATTTTTCTTAATCACACCTGGCTGGGAGCACAGCACAGCGTGGCATAGGAGAGCAGGCCACAGCAAACCTGGAGCAGGCCTCAGAGGACTGAATCACAGGCAGATGTGGAGGTTTCCAGACTCCTCAATCCACGAATGCCAAAGACAACTTAGAAGGTCAGTGGGAAAAATCTGTTTCTGTTGGTGGTCAGAGAGGAAGGTGGGGTTTCAACTCCATTCCCCAAGAGTGTGGCCTTGGGGGGGGGGCAGCTGCTTCCCCAGCTTCCGGCCCACAGACTGAGGGGGAATCCAGTGGCTGATCAGAGGGATTGCAGGGATCTCTTTGCCAGTGCTGAGGTAGGAATCTCTTGCTTTGTCTGTGTTTGGATCTGGGTCACAGTTCTGGGCGGCAGTGCTGGGGTGAGGAGGAGCGCTGGCTGGTGGAGCTTGTAGTGGCTGTGGAGAGAAACCCCTCCTCACAGTTACAGGACAGAAAGGATACTTGTGGTCACAGGCCAGGAAAGGAGTAAACACCTGCCCCTTATCATACCACCTTGCAAGAACTGAAAATTTACAGGTCCCTACAAGTATCTCTGAAAACAGCTACACAAACCCCTGAAGCTTGGGACAGTACACTCTCCACATTGGAAGCAGACTCTTACCTTAACAAAGAGTTTAAAACTCAAGTAATTGGCTGGGATCATGAGCAAGCAGTGCAAAAAGAGTCAGACTATATTATCTTACTTTGGTGAAAAAGAAGATCAAAATATACAACCAGAAGAAGACAAAATCAAAGCTCCTACATCCAAAGCCTCCAAGAAAAATATGAATCAGTCCCAGGCCTTGGAAGAGCTCAAAAGGGATTTTGAGAAGCAAGTAAGGGAAGTAGAGGAAAAACTGGGAAGAGAAATGAGAGTGATGCAAGAAAATCATGAAAAACAAGTCAACAGCTTGCTAAAGGAGACCCAAAAAAATACTGAAGAAAATAACACCTTAAAAAATAGCCTAACCCAAATGGCAAAAGAGGTCCAAAAAGCCAATGAGGAGAAAAATGCCCTAAAAAGAAAAATTGGCCAAATGGAAAAGGAAGTCCAAAAGATTACTGAAGAAAATACTTCCTTAAAAATTAGAATAGAGCAATTGGAAGCTAGTGACTTTATGAGAAATCAAGACACTGTAAAACAAATCCAAAAGAATGAAAAATTAGAAAACAATGTGAAATATCTCATTGGAAAAACAACTGACCTGGAAAATAGATCCAGGAGAGAGAATTTAAAAATTGTTGGACTATCTGAAAGCCATGATCAAAAAAAGAGCCTAGACATCATCTTTCAAGAAATTATCAAGGAAAACTGCCCTGATATAGAACCAGAGGGCAAAATAGAAATTGAAAGAATCCACAGATCTCCTCCTGAAAGAGATCCCCAAAGGAAAACTCCTAGGAATATTGTAGCCACATTCCAGAGTTTTCAGGTCAAGGAGAAAATATTACAAGCTGCCAGAAGGAAACAATTCAAGTACTGTGGAAACACAATCAGGATAACACAAGATTTAGCAGCTTCTACATTAAAGGACCGCAGGGCATAATATAATATTCAGAGGGCAAAGGAGATAGGATTACAACCAAGAATCACCTACCCAGCAAAACTGAGTATAATCCTTCAGAGGAAAAAATGGTCATTCAGTGAAATAGAGGACTTTCAAGCATTCCTGATGAAAAGACCAGAGCTAAACAGAAAATTTGACTTTCAAATACAGGACTCCAGTGGAACATGAAGAGGTAAACAGGAAAGAGAAATCATAAGAGACTTATTAAGATTGAACTGTTTACATTCCTGCATGGAAAGATGATATTTGTAACTCATGAGAACTTTGTCAGTATTAGGGTAGTTGAAGGAAAAAAATTGTATGTATGTATATAGATAGATAGATAGAGGGCACAGGGTGAGTTGAAGATTAAGGGTCATATCTGGAGAATAAAATTAAGGGATGAGAGAGGATGATACTGGAGAAGAAGAAAGGGAGAGGTAGAATGGGGTAAATTATCTCACAAAAAAAAAACAAAGAAAAGTCTCTCACAGTGGAGGGGAAACAGGGGAAGGTGAGAGGGAATGAGGAATCTTATTCTCATAGGATTTGGCTTAAGGAGAATAACATACACATTCAATTGGGTATGGAAATCTGTCTTACCCTACAGGAAAATAGGGGAGAAGGGGAGAGAGAGCAGGGGGTGATAGAGAGGAGGGCAGATTGGGAAAGAGGGTAATCAGAAGCAATACTTCTGAGGAGGGACAGGGTCAAAAGAAAGAATAGAATAAAGGGAGGGCAGGATAGGATTAAGGGAAATAGAGTTAGTTTTTCACAACATGTCTACTAAGGAAGTGTTTTGCATAACTGCACATGTACGACCTATATCGAGTTGCTTGCCTTTTCAATGAGGGTGGGTGGGGAGGGAGGAAAGGAGAAAATTTGGAAGTCAAAGTTTTAAAAACACATGTTTTTTTAAAAAAATGTTTTCACATGCAACTGGGAAATAAAAATACAGAAATGGGGTACAGAAGTCTATCCTGCTCTACAGGAAAATAAGGGAAGGGGATAAGAGAAGGGAGGGGAGAGATAGAAGAGAAAGCTGACCAGGGGAAGGGGTATGCAGAATGCATGCCATCTTGGGGTGGGGGAAGGGGTGAGAAATTTGGAACTCAAAAACTTGTGGAAGTGAATATTGAAAATTAAAAAGAAATAAATTTATAATAAAAAGAAATTAACCCAAGGTTTATCTATTTTATTGGTTTTTTCATAAAACCAGCTCTTAGTTTTATTTGTAAGTTCAATAGTTTTCTTAATTTCAATTTTATTAATTTTTCCTTTGGTTTTCAATATTTCCAGTTTAGTGTTTAGTTAAGGATTTTTAAGTTATTCTTTTTCTAGTTTTTTAGTTTTATGCCCAATTCATTAATCTCCTCTTTTTCTATTTTATTTATGGAAGCATTTAGAGATATAAAACTTCCTCTAAGAACTGCTTTCGCTGCATCCCTTAAGTTTTAGTATGTTGTCTCATTATTGTCATTCTCTTGAATGAAATCATTGATTGTTTCTATGATTTGTTGTTTCACCCAATCATTTTTTAGGATTAGATTATTGAGTTTCTAATTTTTTTTTAGTCTATCTTTCCATGGCCCTTTATTACATATAGTTTTTATTGTGTCATGATCTGAAAAGGATGCATTTAATATTTGTGCTTCTCTGCATTGGTTTGTGAGTTTATTATGCCCTAGTACATCGTCAGTTTTTGTGTATGTGCCATGTACTGCTGAGAAAAAACTATATTCCTTTCTATCTCCATTCAGTTTTCTCCAGAGGTCTATTGTACCTAACTTTTCTAATGTTCTATTCACCTCCTTAACTTCTTTCTTGTTTATTTTGTGGTTAGATTTATCTAGTGCAGAGAGGGAGGTTCAGGTCCCCCACTAGTATAGTTTTGCTGTCTATTTCTTCCTGTAACTCCCTGATCTTCTCCTCTAAGAATGTGGATGTTATACCATTTGGTGCATTTATGTTTAGTAATGACATTACTTCATTGTCTATGGTGCCTTTTAGCAGGATGTAGTTTCCTTCCTTATCTCTTTTGATTAGATCTATTTTTGCTTTTGCTTTTCTGAGATCAGGATTGCTACCCCTGCTTTTTTTACTTCAGCTGAAGCATAATATATTCTGCTCCAGCCTTTTACCTTTACCCTGTATGTGTCACTCTTTTTCAAATGTGTTTCCTGTAAACAACATATTGTAGGATTATGGTTTTTAATCCATTCTGCAATCCATTTCCATTTTATGGGAGAGTTCATCCCATTCACATTCACAGTTATGATTACTATCTGTGTCTTTTTCTCCATCCTTTTCCCCCATTTATGCTTTTCTTTCTCCTTTTTCCTTTCCCCCTTCACTAGTGTTTTGCTTTTGACCACGCCTCCTTCAGTCCCTCCCCTTTTATTATCCCTTTCCCTTTTCTTCCTTTACTTTACTGCTTCTTCCTCCCTTTTTTCCCCCCTCCCTTTTCTTTCCCCTTTTCCCTCCTACTGCCTATAGGGCAAGTTAGATTTCTATACCTAACTGATTATTTATGCCCTTCTTGAGCCAAATCTGATGAGAGTAAGGTTCAAACAATGCTCCCCCCCTTCTTTCCCTCTGCTGTAATAGGATTTTGTGTCTTTTCCTGTAATGTAATTTACCCTTGTCTGCCTCCTTTTCTCAGTACATTTTCTAAGATCAGATTGATCCACTTATTTGGATCCATTTAACCCACTTGATTAGATTTTTTTTTATCATTACATCAAAGTCAACTAATATCCACCCTCTTTATGTATACTCCTTTAACAGGTGTAATAACAATACAGTTCTCAAGGGTTGCAAGTCTCATATTCCCTTGTAGGGTTTAAACAGCCCCCCCCATTAACAACATATTGTATCTTTCTGTCCCATTTACCTTTTTAGTCCTTCTTGAGTCCTGTACTTGAAGATCAAATTTTTTGTTGAGCTCTGGTCTTTTTATCAGGAAAGTTTGGAAGTCTCCTATTTTGTTGAATATCCACCTCCTCCCTTGAAAAATGATGCTCATTTTTGCTGGGTAATTGATCCTTGGCTGCTTTCCAAGCTCCTTTGCATTATGGAATATCATGTTCCACACCCTGCGGTCTTTTAATGTAGAAGCTGAAAGGTCCTGTGTAATTCTGACTGTGGTTCCATGATATTTAAATTGTTTCTTTCTGGCTGCTTGCAGCACCTTCTCTTTCATCTGGTAATTTTGGAATTTTGCTATTATGTTCCATGGTGTTGACTGACAATTTGGGATCTGTTTCAGGTGGTGATCAGTGGATTCTTTCTATGGTTATTTTCCCATCTGGTTCTAGGGCTTCTGGAGACAGTTTTACTTTATGATATCCTGAAAGATACTGTCCAGGCTCTTTTTTTTCCATCATGATTTTCAAGGAGTCCAATTATTTTTAAATTGTCTTTCCTGAATCGATTTTCCAGGCTTCTTGTTTTACCAATGAGGTATTTTATTTTTTCATGTATTTTTTCATTTTTTTGTTTCTGTTTGACTGATTCTTGCTCTCTTATAGAGACATTCATTTCCATTTGCCCAATTCTAGTTTTTAACAGATTGTTTTCTTCTGTTAGATTTTGTACTTCCTTCTTCAATTGGCCAGTTGTGTTTTTTATGGAATTATTTTCTTCAGTGTACTCTTTTGTTAGTTTTTATACTTCCTTCTTTAATTGGCCAATTGTGTTTTTTAGAGACTTGTTTTCTTCAGTATATTTTTTTCCCAATTGGCCAATTGTATTTTTGAAGGACTCTTCTCTCTCTCTCATTTGACTATTAAAATCCTTCTTGAGCTCTTCTAAGAATGCTTTTTGGGCTTCAGACCAGTTCATATTCCTTTTTGCTGTTGCAGATGTGAGTTTGTTGACAATGTTGTCCTCTTTAGAATTTCTGTCTTGATCTTCACTCTTCCCATAGTATGAATCTATGGTACATTTCTTTTTAGTCATGGTGGTTTTTTGTTCCCTAGCCTTTAAAGGGATTGAGTTCTCCTGCTGGGGAATAGAGAGCCCTGTCCCAAGCTTCTTTTGTTGGGAGCCTAGGCTTAGTTACTGGCTTTTTGTCCTGGGGCCTCTTATGTTGGCAATTGGACTCTGTAGGCTTCTGGCAGCTTACCTCGTGTTGGGCTGGAATCAGCAAGGCTGGAACTTTCAGGCAACTCTAGGTCATCTGCTTTTCCTTTCCTTTAGCTTTGTTTAGCTGCTTTTAGATGGGTGCTGTAGGGTGTTTTTCTGGGTCCCCTTGTAATTCTGCCTCCCTTGTTTCTGCTAATGAACTGGGAGATTCCTTTGTTGTAGAGCGCTGAGGCATCTGGTGATTTTCTGAGCTGGTCTCCCCTGTTTCCCCTGTCCTTACGGAGGCACTGGAGGACCAGGTGTTGGTGCTTGCCTGCTCCACCACCTGGACTTCAGAATCTCTTCCTGGGGTTCTGTCAATTTATCTGGTACTGGGCTGGAATCAGTAAGGTTGGGACTTTAGGAAGACTTCAGGTTGCTTTCTTCAGCTCCTTTCAGATGGATGCTGCAGTGTGCTCATCCACCTGGGGCCCCCTGCAGTTCTGCTTCCCCTATTTTTGTTGAGGCACTGGGAGATCCATTTGATGGGCTGCCGTACAGCTGCTCCCCATCTTTCTTCCAGTTCAGTTGTTCCAGAGTATTTTTCTGGTGTGATATTTTCTGGGTTTTCAGAGGTTGATAGGGGAGACTGAGAGCTACTACCTTTTTACTCCACCATCTTGGCTCCTGGAAGTGGAACTCCCTGGGGATTTTTTCTTAAGATGACTTGTTTAATTTCTTTTTCTGACATGGGATTATTTAAGTATTTTACTTCCTCTTGTGTTAATCTGTGCAATTTATATATTTTTTGAAAATATTCATCCTTTCCCCTTAGATTGTTAGATTTATTGGCATACAATTGGGCAAAATAGCTCATAACTATTGTTTCAATGTCTTCTTCATTGGTGATGAATTCACCCTTTTTATTTTTGATACTAGTAATTTGGTTTTCTTCTTTTCTTTTTTAATCAAATTAACCAAGTATTTATCTTTTTTCATAAAACCAGCCCTTACTGTTATTATTTCAATAGTTTTCTTAATTTCAATTTTATTTATTTTCCCCTTGATTTTCAGAATTTCTAATTTGGTATTTAATTGGGAACTTTTAATTTTTTTCCAGCTTTTTTCAGTCGTATGTCCAATTCAATGATCTCCTCTTTCTGTATTTTACTTATGAAAGCATTTAGAGAATTTAAAATTTCCCCTATGAGCTGCTTTGGCTGTATCCCATAAGTGTTGGTATGTTATCTCATTATTATCATTCTCTTGGATGAATTTTTCGATTGTTTCTATGATTTGTTGTTTGACTCACCCATTCTTTAGGATTAGATTATTTGGTTTCCAATTAATTTTTAGTCTATCTTTCCATGGCCTCTTATTATATTTAATTTTTATTGCATCATGATCTTAAAGGGATGCAATTAATATTTATTGTCTATATAATTAGATAATGAAGTTTCTCTGGTTATCTTTAAACATATCCTCATTCTCACTTTATATGAATCTTCATTTTTCAAATGTTTCTTACAAAGAACATATTGTTGAATTTTGATCTGTTACCTTTTTGTTACCCTCTTCCATTTTATGGGTGAGTTCATTTCATTAATATTCATGGTTATGATTAGTAATTGTGTGTGATCTCAACAATTTATTTCCTTTTTTTGTCTCCATTATCCTCTTTAAAAATAATAAGGAGATGTATCCTCAATGAAAAACAGTATGCTCGATATTGGTGATTTATAAAAGTACTGATCTATTTCCATGTGACTTCCTTAATTCTCTTTCCTTCATTCAGATCATGATTATGGTCCTCATCCTTTTTCCACTTTTAGTAGGGTTTTTGTGATCTACTGTTATAAATTGTAGCTTGTTTTAATTACAATTAATCTATTTCTGATTAGTAAGGTTTCATAGACCTTTGCTGCATAAAAAAAATTGTCTTCCCTCTTTCCCTAATCTTATCTGTTTCCTACCTGCATTTAATGTCTTTCAATATCAAACTTTCTCTCTGTGTGTAAGAAGCCACATGTTTCAAACCTTCATTAGCATTGTACAGACTAAAATGAATTTCATATGATTTATGCTCCACCATTCCATCCTCTAAATCTGTACAGTCTTTTTACGTGACTCCCCAAAATGTGAAATAATAAATACTACACTCTTTAACACCCTTTTTCCTCCAGCATAAACCTTTAAAACCCTTTTTATTTCTCCTTTTAATACAACCAAAACACAACAATATAACCCCATTTGTCATATTTCCCTCAATTACGTAAGCCTTGAAGTAATTATAGTTTTGAAGACACGTCCAGTTTTTTCTTCATTAAAATATAAGTGCTTTATCATCATGTAGCCCCTTCCAAGTGTTCAGCTTTATTTAGATTTCTATAGTTCTCTTGGCTTGAGTTTCTCTTTCAAAGATTCTATTTGGATTCAGTTTTTTTTGCTGTTGTTGTTGTTTGTTTTATTTTTTCATCAGAAGTGCTTAGAAGTCCTCTATTTTCTTAAAGATCCATTATTTTCCTTTTAGGATAATACCATTCTACAAAGTGAGCTATTTTTATTAAACTTTTTATTTTGAATTTTGAAATACTGTGTTCTGAAACCAATTCTCCTTTAAAGCAGTAGCTGCCAGGTCTTCTATGAGCATGATTATAGTTCTTTGATATGTGAAACTTTCTTGCTGCAGGCATTTTTTTTTTGCTTTGAAAGTCTACATTTTAAATATTACTGTCTTGTTATATCTTTCAGAACACAGTTCATGCATTCTTTCTATTTTTTTCCTTTTCCCTCTAGTTCTAAAATATTTGGACAGTCTTCATTTATATTTTCTTGAAATATTGCATCCAGTATTTAGGGGTTTTGATCATGATTTTTCAGTAGTCTGATGAGTCTTTAGTGATCTTTTATCCATCTATTTCTAGGTCAGTTGTTTTGATAGGGTGTGCCTTAGATTTTCTTGATTTTTTGTCTCATGTACTGTTTATAATTTTTTTGGAAATTATTATCATTTCAGCTTTTTGTCAAGCGTACCTGGATCAACCAATCATTATTTTGACTATAACCTTAAAAAAAAGTCTGGCATACTTGTATAGCATCTGGGCTCTTCTGCCCTTGTTCACTACAAGATCATCATCACCACCACCATCATCATCAGTTATCACAAATAGCACCTACTATGTGCCAAATATTTTGGCAAGCACTTTACAAATATTATCTCATTTGATATTCACAATAACTCTCATGTAAGTGCAATTATTACACCCCTTTTACAATTGAGGAAACTTAGACAGAAGTAAAGTCATCTGCCCAGGGTCATGCAGCTATAAAGTGCCTGAGTTTGAATTTGCACTTAAATTTTCCTCATGAACATCCAGCACTCTGTCATTGTGCCACCTAGCTGCCTCCTAACAGGAAGCACGTCTGCAATATTTTGGGTGATTTTTTTTTTTTTTACATATGTATTGTATGTGATAGTTGTTTCTGATGATACTTGTAAATCTGAGATTCTGATTCATTCTATAAATGAGAGTGTTAAGGAAGGTCACTTAGTCAGAATGCTTTATTTTTTATATGATCTAGCCTACTTCACTTAGTACATGGGATGTCATAACTTGTTCTATTCTTCTGTCCTATTATTTTATAAATATAAATATAACATATAAAATATAAAATATAAATTATTCTTGTTACCATTATCCATCCTAAAGTTGTTCTAATCATGCTAGGAGATTTAAAACAGAACAAGATTGCTTTATAACAAGTATTGCCACATTTTTGAACTTTCTAACACAACCGATAATCAATCTTAATACAGAGAAATATTTTGATAGAGGCCATGTGATATTTTATTGCTCTATTTTTTTTAATGTTTCTCGCTAATGAGAATGTATTCAAAAGGTTTAGTTCATTATCAAGAAGGAATTATACTGACTTGTCTATACTAAAGTTGTTATACTAGAGGTTTCCTTACATCTGGTACCTGCTGAAATGAGAATATAACTGAGAAATGCTTAACAAAATAAGTAAAAACGTAATACGATAGAGAAAATTTCAAAATCAATATGTGGCCACAAGGATCTGTTTCTATTTGATTTAGACATCAGTCATCTATACCATTTTTCTCTCTGCCACTAAGGCCTGCCAATGAAGTTTCAGACATAGAACATACATATAAGTTCACATACACCAACACATCTAACTAAATCTCTCATATCAGTCTTTTAATCGATAAATCATATATTTCCATGTGGTCCTTTTATTTAATGTTATGATTATTGTTGTTATCACTGTCATCACTATTCTTAGTACTAATATTTATATATTCTATGTAATTTTACATAGTGCTTTAAGGTTTGCAATTACTTAAATATCATCTCATTTTATTGTCATGCCAACCCTGATAGTTTGGTGTATTGTTATATTATTATTATGATCATTATCATTATCATTATTATCATAATTATATTACAGATAAGCAAACTGAGTCAGAGGTTTAATAACTTGCTCAGTGTCACATAGCTGGTAATTGGGTTTTGGACCAGTTCTTCCCAACTCCAGGTATAACGTTTTACCACCTAGGTCTACTTGGTCTATAGATAGTGTTGATTACTGGCTGAAATTTCTTCTGCCCAGTTCTCTCCACTTTTATATTTTATATCAGTGCATTTCACATGATATCTCTGAAGACAATGAGTAACTACCATCTGTCACTACAATTTAAGTCAATTACATTTTTCAGGTATCCATTACATAAAGTAATGGGGGTATTCCCATGTAAAGGATAGCTAAATAGAAATTAAATTTGGTGCTTTAACCATCTGTCAATGATTACCAAGTTCCATCAGTCCTTACTGGAAATATGTAAGGTATTACAATCCATCTTGTTAATTGCTGGATGTGCTTTATACTCTATTAAAAAAGTTATGTTTCTGACACAATTTCATATAGTATCTTTGGCAGTCCTCATTCAAAAGTTTTTTGCTGTTTCCCTTATTGACTTTATGAGATTGATGACTCAGGAGGAATTGGTGTGATAAAGAGCAACATTCTTTAAAACAAAGAGGCTGAGTGGTCTTCCTGAGTATATGCTGGGGACTCAAGCCTATTAGGCATGTTGCTATATTTATATATTTATAAAATTGAAAGGGACTTTAGGAATAATCTTAGACCAGATCATTTCCATTTTACAAATAAGGATATTAAGACAAACAGTTTAAATAAGTTGCATGTAGTCACACAGCAAATTAGGGACAGCGCTGGGATTTGAATCTTGAATCTTTTGATTCTTGGTGTAGTATTCTTTCTACTACATCAGGCATTTTTGTCATAATGATTTTCTGGAATAAAAAAATACTTATGCCTTGAACTTGTATACAGATAAATTTTAGGTGTTTTGATCCACAGGTTAGATTCCAATATAAAGACCTTTTTATCAATATAGAATCCTAAAGGTGAAAATAGGGAAGAATTTGCTTTAATTAAATCTGACAGGATGGTCATGTTCCCATAATTGAATGAGTTACTATAACTTATAAAGGGAAAGGACTAGTTTTATTTAAGCAAAAAATGAAGAATGAGGGAAAATTGAAGCAATATAAAGTTTCACAGTCACAGAATTGTGAAATGTCAAAGATTTAAGGGAAACACAGATGCCATCAGGACTTCAAGTGAAGGTGTGAACCTCTACTTTTCTAGGTAGCCCATTCCATTTCTGAATACAGAAGTTAGAAAGTTTCTCCTTCTCCTAATCAGACTCTTTGTGTTTTCATGCCATTGCTCCTACTTGTGCCCTTTAGGCCTAGGTAGAAAAAACAAAAACAAACAAACAAAAAAAACCAAAAAGGAATCCCAAATCTACTTGTTTTGTTACATTTATCTGGTTACATGCAAGGAGACAAAGAGACAGAGACTCTAGAAATGTCCAATTAGGTCTATGTGAGTGAACTTAACCAGGGCTATAGATTTTTGAACAGTGTAATTTCAAATCTCTTTAAAATATTTAAATGACTTCTTTTAGTGCTCTGCCATTGGCCAGAATATAGAAAGTGTAGGGCAAGAAAAAAGTGATAATGACTTATACCTGAATTTTTCAAAACTTCCAAGGATCTTAAGGACCACAGACATACATACTTTCTATAGCACTCCTCCCATTACCAATCTATTCATCTTTCTGCCCCAGTGCATATACGTACATTATAAATTACATTATGAAAGTCAGAACTAATTAACACAACGGAGTACTACTGAGTAAAGAAGTCATTTGGCAATGTAAAATAATATCTTTCTTGCGTATTAGTGAATAACTCATTTTGGAACTAATATGTTTTAATGAAACGTATTTTTCAGTGAGTAGACTTTTTTTTTGAATAAATAAGATTAGCTGGCACTTAGAGGCTGAATATGGACTTCAAGTCTTAAAATATGTTACTTATTTTTACTTATTACTATCTCTCCTTATGTGGCATCTGATACTAGCCATTGCCTAGAATATAAAATTAAATATTGTAGTTTAAAAAGCATATCTGAGAGCGTGTGTTATAAGAGGTATAAGAAGGTACTGCACACAATGCCAACCCTAATATATCTAAGCTATAAGGCTAGGACTTGTTTTCTTCAGATATTTCCTTTGCCCACATGGGCAATAATCATAAAAGAAAGCAATATGCTATGAATTTATACATACATATAACTTCTGAAAACAGAATAAAAACCTATGATGTTCTTACCGAGCTGTAGCAAAATACATTTTACAGTGTATTACTATTTTTACAAATGACCTACATCTGGAGAGTATAGTTTATAGTAGGGAGAGCAAGGAATATTTCTAAATAACAGCCATGTGTTTCATTTGAACAAATAAGCAAACAAATAGATAAGCTGAAATGCCATGGGTTTAAGTTCTGAAGAGAAGGAAATTAATCAATAATGATATTTGTTCAAGGTTATTAGAAAGTAGAATGTGAAAATAAATAATTTTATTTTTTATACCTAGTGTGTCCATGTGTTTGTATATGTGTGTGTTTTTAGTTACTAATAGTTGATCTCAAAGAAGTTAATGTTGTCTCTAAACAAAATCAGTTAACCAACAAACGTTTTAATCAGTAACTAGTTCTATTATGTTCAAATTAACTGGGATAAAGTAACTTAAATTAAATCAAACAATAAACTTTAAATATATCTTTGGAAACTTTTTTTTTAAATTAATAAAAATATTTTTCTGTATTTATTCTGAAGGTTATAGTATTGAATTTATTTTTTTATTAATTAATTAATTTATTTTTGGTCTTCAACATTGCCTTCCATAAAATTTTGAGTTCTAAATTTTCTCTTCCTTTCTTCCTTCCTCCTCCCCAAGACAGCATGCAATCTGTTATAGACAGTACATATACATTTATATTAAACATTTTTCACATTAGTAATGTTGCAAAGAAGACATAGAACCAACGGGAGAAACCATGAGAAAGAGGAAAAAACAAAACAAAATAAAAGGGCAAATAGTATGCTTCGATCTGCATTCAGACTCCATAGTTCTTTCTCTGGATGTGGATAGCATTTTCCAACATGAGTCTTTTGGAATTGCAGTAGACCATTGCATTGCTGGGAAGAACTAAGTCTATCAAGGTTGGTGTTATTCAATGTTGCTGTTACTGTGAACAACGTTCTGGTTCTGCTCACTTCACTCAGCATCAGTTCATATAAGTCTTTCCAGGTTTTTCTGAAGTCCTCTTATTCATCATTTCTTATAGCCCAATAGTATTCCATTACATTCATATACTACAACTTGTTCAGCTGTTCCCTAATTGATGGACATCCTATGAATTTCCAATTCTTGGCCACCACAAAAAAAAAAGCTACTATGAATATTTTTGTACATGTGCGTCCTTTCCCCATTTTTATGATCTCTTTAGAATACAGACCTAGAAGTGATATTTCTGGGTCAAAGGGTATGCACAGTTTTATAGCCTTTTAGACATAGTTCCAAATTGCTCTCCTGAATGGTTGGATCAGTTCACAACTCCACTAACACTGCATTAGTGTTCCAATTTTCCCATATCTTCTCCAACATTTATCTTTTTCTTGTTTTTCATGTTAACTATTCTGATAGGTGTGATGTAGTACCTTAGAGTTGTTTTGGTTTGTATTTCTCTAATCAATAGTGATTTAGAGAATTTTTTTTTCAGATGAGTATAGATAGATTTAATTTCTTCAACTGAAAACTGTTCATATCCTTTGACCATTTATCAATTGCAGAATGACTTGTATTCTTATTAATTTGACTCAGTTCTCTATACATTTAGAAAGCAGACCTTTATCAGAGACACTGGCTGCAAAAATTGTGGAAACTTTTAATATTGATTATGACCCCTGTTTGTTGTAACCATTTTTTTTTCATGATTTGGTACTGATTACACAAATTTTTTGACATAGGGACCAGTGATGGAATAATTTATGTGAAGAACACGAAGGTGGAACTGAGGTACAAGAAAAGGAATAATGTGAAATAACAAGTTTGGAAAGTTATGTTTGAATCAAGTTGCAAAGACCTTTAAATTCTGAAAGGAGAGGATTGTTTTCTTTCATAGCAGTGATAATGGGAGGGAATGGTAGCTAGATGGCACAGTGGAGAATGCTGAATTAAAATCATGCTTCAGGAACTTACTAGCTGTGTGACCCTGGACAAGTCATTTAATCCCATTTGCCTCCATTTCTTCATCTGTAAAATGAGCTGGAAAAAGAAATGGCAAGCCACTCTAGTATATTTGCTAAGAAAACCCTAAATGAGGTGATGAAGAGTTAGATAAGACTGAAAATGACTCAACAATAACTAAAGTGGATGAATTATTTTTGTGCAGACAGATCATTGAAAAATCTAATTAGAAATACTCCCTGTTTTCTTCACTATAATATTTTTGCTTTGTTTTGTTTTATTCCTGATACCAAAATGATCTGAAGAAACATATTCACATAAACTCTGGAATCAGTTATCCTGTTTTTAGGGCACCAAATTAACATAAAAAAACTGAAAGAATTAATTTGAGAGTTAAACTGGTTTGATTATTTATTCTGATCTTTATTTCCCAACTCAGGATCCTATTTTGCTGCAATATGAGTTTGCATCTGAAATAGATAGGTGGAACAAATTAAAACCACATACAAGTTGTCTTCAGACACATTGTATAAATTTTATGCTGCTTTAAGAACAAAATGATTCAGTAGTCATTTAAATGTCCCTCTAATAAATACTATATTTATATAACTATAGCACGGCCCTGTGAAGAGAGAGAAAGACTTAGAGTCAAGAAAAAACTGAGGTCAAATACTACCTCTGATATCTACTAGCTATATGAACAGAGGTCACTGAACTCCTCCAAATCTCAGTTCCTTGTTTAGAAAGGAAAGACAACCATACTGTTTTGTAAAGCTCAAAGGAACTGTTATGTGCCAAGCATTTCACAAACATTGAATGTGGCTGTAAGCTTCCTCTGACACTCACTGCCTGAGACCAGGTGCATCAAATTTCACCTCTTCTTCAGGGTTCTTTGGAATCATAAGGGGCTTTGGTTGCCTTCATATGTATCATTTACTCAAACCTCCACTGATTGTTCCTTCAATTTAGGGGTTCAAACAACAGAGTTCTGTTTAATGACTGAAAGTTCAGATAAGCTTTTACAAAGGCATATTTACTTTAAAGATAGTAGCCAGAACAAACCTACAACCATTTCCCACAACATCTTGAGGATGTCACCCCACCTATACCATCTCAATATGTAGGGATCAGAGGTAGATTAAATTCATAGATTAGCTCAGTTTTTTACATAGAATTATTTTTACTGGTTTCAAAAACAAAATAATTTCCTTAGCTTGTATCTCAAAACCCTTGCTTCTCAGGGCTTTGTTCCATACATTCCACTGTATATTTTGGAATCCTGAATTCCAAAGTCCAAATAGTTTCAGCTCCACTTTCTGTACCTATAACTGGTAAGAACAAAATCAAATCAGACTAAATTCCATGCTCATTTCCTGAGGCCACATGGTATAAAGGAAGGGGAAGGTACTTCTGGGGCCCTTTCCCCTTAATGCACGATATCTATGTAGTGCCTGGTAGAATAAAGAAATCTTTCATCCTGGATGCCTCAGTCAAGATACTGATCTAGGCAAGTAGATCTAAAGACAAAAGCAGTTCAGGCCATGTAGACAATAGAAAGAGAATGTTCCCAATCACACAAAAAACCAGAATGTGTAAGCATGTGCCTGGTTCCTATATCAAAGAAGGTTTCTGGTATCTCCTATATGAGTGTTTTCATTTTAGGTGGTCGATTATGAACCAATTACCTGTTACATTATTTATAAGAATTTCCTTGGGACTATTCACTCAGAACCTCAAAGGAAAGAAAGGGCAGATTCATTTGTCTTTGACTTTAGGTATTTTGATAACTAAATTTGGGTGTTTTGAAAACTGAGTTGGGTGTTTTGCATGTTTATAAAACAGTTCATTTGTCCCTGAAAGTGTTTCTTGCTGTAGAGACAGTTTTTGACCAGAGTATTTTATTTGACAGCTCTGTAGGATGATCATAACATTTGATTTACTTAGTTTATAAATAAAGAGAACTTCTGCGGAAAAGAGCATGTATTAAAAGACCATGTCATTTGTGGTACATTTCAAAGATTCTTCTTCAGATTTTGACTCAAAGTGCACTTACTAACATGAGATGGAAAAAAAACCCAACAATAATAACAGGAAACTCTCAAAATTAAGAGAACTCTTTAGATTTATCAAGTAGAGTAACAGTTTGTTTCTTTCCAGAATTGAGAAAGAAAAAGGTCTTTCAAAAGCTCCTGGAAACTAAAAGGGCTCTCTACTGAAGCCATATAACTAAGGACAGGTAATTGAAGCTTCTTCCTATGGTAGTGGAATTTACAAAGTGCTAATAGCACTTTCATGTTTTAAAGAGATAGAAAACAACTGAATTCAGGACCAAGTTAGCAACAATACTAATAAAGGAACCTACCAGGTAGTGAGTTTAAAGACAGCCTGTTGCAGCTTACCCCCACCTTGTTCCCTGTGCTTTATGTGAATTACCTTAGTTACCAAAATTACAAGTTAAAATTCTCTGCCATAACGTTATACCACACTGAGCATTTCAGGAAGAAAGACTTTCTCTATAGAAAGTTAGTATTTTAAAACTTAGAGGGGTTTTCAGTTCATTTGGTATAATTCACTCAAGAAGTAGAAAAGTTACATAACACAGCTAGTTAGTGTCAGTATTAGGACAAACATAAAGGTGTACTCTCCCCACAATTAGGGGCTATTTCCATTACATGGCCTACTAATCTTCCTAGTCCCAATAAGTGTTGACTTTCTGGGAAATATTTGGATAGTTTATTTTTATTAATTATACCTTTTGTAGTTTTAAGTCAGTTTTCACACTAGTTTTATTCAGGCAAGTTGCCAGCTATCTACAAAGAAAATAGTAGTTTCTTGGGAATCCAAAAAACATAAAAGAGAAATAATAATGACGTGAGTTTCACTTGAGCAGCCCCCTCACACTCATACAAAAATATAGATATACATACATACACACTATATACTGTCTCCAAATTGTGTTTTAGTGTTTCTCAGGGAAATATTTCTTCACACTAGTGAGTAAAGGTTTTGCTGAATTAAAAAAAATTCATATTTTGAAGGTTAGTGGTAATGCATATGCTGTTGTGTACTTAATGTTAAAGAATCTATCTTTACATTTGAAGAATATTACTTCTATGCAATAACCAACTTTCTCCACAGAGAGGATTCTTTATTTAAGAAACTCAGAGGAATTTCAAAGGAATTAATTGGAAATATTTGGATGAAATGAAAATAGAAAGACATCTAGAGTCAGATGATCTGAAATTTGAATTTGGTTCTACTATTTTCTACCATGAACTTGGGCAGAAATTGAAGTCAAGTTCATTGGTACATTACTTATTTCCATTCTCTTCTTTTTTGAAATTCAGGAGACTATTAATTCTTCTCCAATCCTGAATCACCTCTTTTATTGTCACAAGTTCATCAGTCATGCCTACTAATATATACTTTTAGTACTCTAGGAAGTAATTAATTTGAACTAAATGATGAACTTATCAAGAAAAACAAAAGTTGTTCCCTTACGTTCTTCTTACTCATCAGCAGAGCTACTCAGTGGTGGTGGATGTAGGAGATTTGTATTCAGGAAGTCCTAACTTTGAATATGACTGAATATACTTATTAGCATTATGACACACAGCAAGTAACATAACCTCAGTTTGTCTCAGTTTCCTTATCTGTTGAATGGGGAAAATAATAGCACCTACCTCCTAGGATTGTTTTAAAGAGAAGATGAGATAATATTTGAAAGGCTCTTTGTAAGCCTTAAAACACTATAGAAAAGCTAGTGATGATGATGATGATGATTCTGGTTCAAGCTCTTACTACCTCTTGTCTGGATTATTCCAATAACTTTCTATTTGATTTGCCTACCTGAAGTGTCTCCCCACTCCTATCCACTTTCTGCATGAGTATCAAAGTGATTTTGTTACAGCAAAGTTGAGATCATGTTGCTCCCTTTCTCAATAAACTCATGTGTTTTCTTATTACATCTATGATTAAATACAAACTGCTCTGTTTTGCAGCTAAATCCTTTGCAATCTTGCCCCAAGCTACCTGCCTAGCCATATCATACAATATTCTACACAAAAACACACACACAAGCTATGATCAGATTGGACCTCTCTCCCATTCCTCATACATGACCCTCCATTTCTTTGATCCATGCCTTTGCAATGGCTAACCTCCCTGCTTAGAATGCGCTATGTCCTCACCTTTTGCCTCCTTAAGGCTCCAGTCAAATCAGTCGAAGCAAGTCAACAAACATTTAGTAAGCCCCTCCAACGTCTTAGGTACTGTACTGCCATGAGGGCTACAAAATGGCAAAAGACAGTCCCAAGGGACTCACAATATAATGGGGAAGTTAACATGCAAACAATTATGTACAAATAAGATATATACAGCATGTATTGGAAATAGTAATAAATGGAAGGCACTAACATTAAGGGGGATCAAGAAAATCTTCTCGCAGAATGTTATATTTTATCTGATACCTGAAGGAGGCTAGGAAAACTGGGAGAAAAAAAAAATGAGGAGAAAGAAAATACTAGACATATAGAACAACCAATAGTTTCAGGAGCTGAGAAATTGTATGTCTTCTATGAGGAACGGCAAGAAGACCAGTGGAACTAGATTGTAGAGAACATGTGGGAGGATAGGTATAAATTGGGGGCAATAAATGAAGAGTTTTAAGAACCAAGCAAAAGATTTTATATTTGATCCCAGAGGTAATAGAGAACCACTAGAGTTTATCCAATATGAAAACACATATGTATTCAGACTTGTACATTAAGAAGATATCTTTGACAGCTGAGTGGAGGATGGAGTAGAATGGCAAGAGTCCTAAAGTATGAAGACTGAGAAAGATTAAAATTGGTTCTATATGACTTATTTATTGATCCTAGTTGCAATTAATTGCTTTTGTCCTATAACTGCTTAAGTCATGGCTCTTTGCCTCTGAACTTCGTTTAGAATTTAGCTGATCTATAATGGGTTAAGTTTAAAAATCCACCTACTCTCATCATTCTACTCTTGCCTCAAGGAATTAACTTACCTTCAGGGATGCATGGTAACATAAGGGACTTGGGTCTAGTATTTTTACACTACTAAGCTATCATGCAAAGATGTCTGGTCTGCTGTTCAAAAAGTCTGGATGACTATCTTGCAGGTGGACCCAAACAATGAACACTTCTTGTTCTCAGGAGAGATGGAAGTCATTGCTAGCCCCTCATTACCAACTTTCAACTAATCTTTTATCGTTCCCTGAACCTCAGCTCTATAAGCAGGCATGTTGCCCTCAACCCCATGATGTCACCTGTCCTATTCTGTTCTTTATTTTGTACTCCCTTAAATAAATAAAAAGGGAGCTGTTGTTTTGCTTTGGGTCTTTGGCCAGAGGTAGATCTATTAACCCTTTTATTGGTAGGTGGCATGCCCCTCCTAGTAAACGTTATCTTGCATGGAGAAATATGTCTCAGTTTACATTTTTGTTAATTTTAATCTGTAGCAAGATCAGCTAGCAAGCTATTGAAATCGCTAATGTGAAGTTCAATTGAAAATTAATCACTACTCAGTTACAAAGGACTTATGAAGAAACATGCTATCTCTTTCCAGAGAGGCAACTGATGGAGTCTCAGTGCAGATTGAAGCATAACTTTTTTGCTCTCCTTATTTTTCTTCTTCTTCTTTTTTTTTTTAGTAATCGAATGTGGAAATGTTTTACATGCATTCACATGTATAATTGATATCACCTTTCTTGCCTTCTCAATGGGTGAGGGAGGGGCAAAAGGGAAGGAGAGAATTCAGAACTCAAGTTTTAAAAAGCTAATGATTTTATACACACACACACACACACACACACACACACACACACACATACATATATATGGCTAGGCAATGGGGTGATGTGACTTGCCCAGGGTCACACAGCTGTTAAGTGTCATATGTCTGAGACTGGATTTGAACTCAGGTCCTCCTGAATCCAAGGCCAGTGCTCTATCCACTGCACCACCTAGCTGCAAATGATAATTTTTTTTTAAGTTAGTCAACACATACTGAAGAAATAAAGGAAAATGTCTTGGAGGAGAAAGCATTTCAGTTGGGTTTCATAGTATCAATGGAATATAGGGAGAGTCAAGGTGGGATTCTAGATAGAGTAAGAAGTCAATTAATCAATAGTAATTTATTGTTTCTAGTATGTGCCAGGCACTCTGTTAAGTGCTACAGATACAAAAAGAAGCAAGAGAGTCCCTGCCCTCAAGAAGCTTACAATTTAATGGGTGACACAACACACAAACAAATATACACAAAGCAAACTATATATAGGAAGGCTTCCACTAAAAGATGAGATTTTATTTAAGATTTAAAAGAAGCCTGTATGAGCCAAGATGGTGGAGTAAAAGCAAGGACTTGCTTCAGCTTTCACCTAAACCCCTCCAAATACCTGTAAAAATGGCTCTAGACAAATTCTAAAGCAGAAGAACCCACAAAAAGACAGAGTGAAACAAATTTCCATCCCAAGACAACCTGGATGGTTGATTGGAAAGATATATCAGACCAGGCTGAGAAAGGAATGCAGTTTGGCATGGTCATGCAGGCCTCAGTGAACCTGGAGCAGGCCTCAGAGGACAGAATCACTGGCAGCTGTGATGGTTTCCAGACTTCTCAACCCACAAACACCAAAGACAACTTAGATGGTCAGTAGGAAAAGTCTGTGCCTGCAGTGAGAGAGATGCACGTGGTTCCATCCCAAGTCCACACGACCGACCCAGGGGCAGCAGCTGCTTCCAGAGCTTCTGGCTCACAGACTGAGGGGGAATTGAGTGGCTGATCAGAGGGGGATTGCAGGGATCTCTTTGCTGGTACAGAATTCTCTTTCTTTGCCCATGTTTGGATCTGGCTTACAGTTCTGGGTGGCAGTCCTGGGGTGAGGAGGAGTGCTGGTATGGAGGAGCTCGTTGTAATGGTAAGGAGGAAATTATCTTCACCACTCCAAGGCAGAAAAGAGTGCTTGTGGTCACTCATAGACCAGAGCACAGGCCAGGAAAGGAGTAAACACCTCACCCCTTATCATTCCACCTTGGAAGAAATGAAAATTTACAGGTCCCTAGAAGTGTCTCTGAAAACAACTACACAAAACCTCCGAAGCTTGGGACAGTAAATTCTCTACCTGGAAGCAGGACCCTACCTTAACAAAGAGTTTATAACTCAAGTAATTAACTGGGATCATGAGCAAGTAGTGCAAAAAGGGCTAGACCATAGAATCTTACTTTGGTGACAAATATCAAAACATACAACCAGAAGAACACAACAAAGTCAAACCTCCTACATCCAAAGCCTCCAAGAAAAATATTGGCCCCAGGCCATGGAAGAGCTCAAAAAAGATTTTGAGAAGCAAGTAAGAGAAGTAGAGGAAAAACTGAGAGGATGCAAGAAAATCATGAAAAACAAGCCAAGAGCTTGCTAAAGGAGACCCAAAAAATACTGAAGAAAATAACACCTTAAAAATAGCCTAACTCAAAGGGGAAAAGAGGTCCAAAAGCCAATGAGGAGAAGAATGCCTTGAAAAGCAAAATTGGCCAAATGGAAAAGGAAGTCTGAAAGCTTACTGAAGAAAATACTTCCTTAAAAATTAGAATGGAACAATTGGAAGCTAGTGACTTTATGAGAAATCAAGACACTTTAAAACAAATTCAAAAGAATGAAAAAAATAGAAAACAAACTGAAATATCTCATTGGAAAAACAACTGACCCAGGAGAGATAACTTTAAAATCATTGGACTACCTGAAAGCCATGGTCAAAAACAAAGCCTAGACATAATCTTTCAAGAAATTATCAAGGAAAGCTGTCCTGATATTTTAGAAGCAGAGGGCAAAATAGAAATTGATAGGATTCACCAATCACTTCCTGAGATCTCCAAAGGAAAACTCCTAGGAATATTGTAGCCAAATTCCAGAGTTCCCAGGTCAAGGAGAAAATATTGCAATTGGCCAGAAGAAACAATTCAAGTATTGTGGAAATGCAATCAGGATAACACAAGATTTAGCAGCTTCTACCTTAAGGGACCACAGAGCTTGGAATATAATATTCTGGAGGGCAAAGGAGATAGGATTACAACCAAGAATCACCTACCCAGCAAAACTGAGCATAATTCTTCAGGGGAGAAAAATGACATTCAGTGAAATAGAGGACTTTCTTGATGAAAAGACCAGAGCTGCATAGAAAATTTGACTTTCAGATACAAGACTCAAGAGAATCGTTAAGAGATAAACAGGAAAGAGAAAACATAAAAGACTTACCAAGATTGAACTGTTTATATTCTGCATGGAAAGATGATTTTGTAACTCATGAGTCCTTTGTCAGTATTAGAGCGGTTGGAGGGAAAAATTATATATATATATATATATATATATATATATATATATATATAATATATATATATACATATGTATGTATATATATACATACATATGTATATATATATAAATATTAATATATTATATGTTATGTATTATTATATAATTATGTTACAATATGAATGTATAATATCAATATTATATTATGTATAATATAAATATATTTTTATATATAGAGAATATATATATTACATTTACATATATGGAGAGAGAGAGAGATAAATAAGAGTGAGAGAGGATTATACAGAGAGAAGGAGAAAGGGAGAGGTAGAATGGGGTAAATTGTCTCACATAAAACATACAAGAAAAGGCTTTTACAGTGGAAGGGAAATGGAAGGTGAGAGGGAATGTTAGAATCTTATTCCTGTTGGGTTTGGCTTAAGGAGAGAATAACATATGCACTCAATTGGGTGTGGAAATCTATCTTACCTTAAAGAAAATAGGGGGTGAAGGGGACAAGAGAGCAGGAAGATGATAGAGAGGAGGGTAGATTGGGGGAGGGTGTAATCAGAACCAAACACTTCTAAGGAGGGACAGGTTCAAAAGAGAGAATAGAATGAATTGGGGGCAGGATAGGATTAAGGGAAATAGAGTTAGTTTTTCACAACATGGCTTCCATGAAAGTGTTTTGCATGACTACAGATGTATAACCTGTATCGAGTTGCTTACCTTATCAATGAGGGTAGGTGAGGAGGGAGGAAGGGAGAAAATTTGAAACCCAAAGTTTTAAAAACAAAAGTTTAAAAAAAAAGTTTTCTCATCCAACTGGGGAATAAGATATACAGGAAATGGCACATAGACATCTATTCTACCCTACAGAAAAATTGAAAGAGAAGTGGATAAGAGAAGGGGGGGAGAGATAAAAGGGAGCTCAGATTAGGAGGAGGGGTATTCAGAATGCATGCTTTCTTGGGGCGGGAGGAGGATGGAGAGAAAATTTGGAACTCAAAATCTTGTGGAAGTGAATGTTGAAAACTAAAAATAAATTAATTAATTAATAAACATAAAAGAAGCCAGGGAAGGTAATAGATGGAATTGGGGGGAGAATGTTCCAGGTCTTTGGGTTGGGCAGAGAAAATTTCTGGAGCAAGAGACTGACTGTCCTCTTCATGGAACTATCAGGAGGTCAGTGTCCCTGGGTAGAAGTGTATAAGTCAAGGAGTAAGGTGTAAGAAGATTGAAAAGGTGGGAGGGGACCATGTTGTGGATGGCTTTAAATGACAAACAGAACCTTTGTATTTGATCCTATAGATAATAAGGAGCCGCTGGAGTTTATTGAGTAATTGGGCTGACATGATTAGACATGTGCTTTAGTAGAATCACTTTACTGACTGAATGGAGAATGGATTGGGGAAGCAAAATATATGGAGTTTTATATGGAATAGTGACTTTTTAAATCTGTCAGGCTTGAAGGGTATATGTAGGATATTAATATAATAAAGAGTGGAAATGTAGCATGGTGCTAGGTTGTTAAGTTTTGAATACCAGATTGACTTTAATCTCTACTTTGTAGGCAATAGGAAATCATTGTCATATTCTTTCAGTAAAGAAGGAACATGGTCACATTTGTAAAACAGGGTGATTAATCTTGCTAATAGTAGTGTGGAAAATAGGTTTGAAGAGGAAACAAGTGGTGGTGAGTAGATGGTCTGAGGTTATTAAAACAATGTAGTAAGTGATGATGATGCCCCTCCTGAGGGTTTTGCTGGTTAAAAAAATAGATATGTAACTATTGAGTAGATAGAATTTATAGGATTTGTGAACTAGCTGTATATAAGAAATAAGAATAGAATGAGTAGAAGATAAAATTAAAGTTTTGCAGAATTACAATTGTAGGAGTGCCGCTGAATTCTTGTAAAAGTGAAATCAGAAGGAAAAGCAAGTTTTGGGGAAAAGACAAGAAGCCTACTTTGGGAAGTGTTGTTTTTAGTATATGGAAATATCAAGACAAAGATAATCAGATCTAGGATAAAGAACTCAAAGTAACTTTAGAGAACATATAGTCCAATCTTCTCATTTTACAGATGAGCAAATAATGTACAGGGAAGACTTACATAGGATCTTATAGCCAGTTTGTGTCAGAGGTAGGATTTGAACATATGTTATCTTGATTCTAACAGCAATTCTGTCTCTATTATGATGATGATCTGTGTTCACTTAGAAATGAGAATCTAGAAAACCATTTGGAGAGAGATCATGATTGGAAATATGCCTTTGACAGTCATTTACAGAGAAATCTTAGTTGAAATCATGAAATTGCTATCACTACTAATGAAGAGAAGTGTACACAGAAGAAATAATGGGCAAGGATAGAATCCAGGTAATCATGAAAAGGAAGAGTAACTAGTGAAGGAGATGAAGAAGGAATGCCTAAATTAAAAGATAATAGAATTTTGGAACCATGGTTGAAAGAAGGATCAAGGAAAAATATATGTAAAATGTTTTACAAACTTCAAAGAGTTATAAAAATGTTGTTGTTGTTAATACTATGGGGTAGTCCATAGTTTCAAATGTTAAGAATGGTAAAAAGTGAAGGTTGAAAAAAGTCACTGGATTTAGTGTTAAGCAAGTTATTAACATTTAAGAGAATCATTTAATTAGATTGGTGAGAGTAGAATTAGGACTTCAAGAAGTTGTAGAGAAAGTGGGTTTAGTGATGAAATGAAGGTATATGTTCATTTTTCAAGATGTTTGCTTGTAAAAGGGAGGGAAAAAAGGTAGGACAATAACTATGTGGTGTGTATCAGATTGGTTAATATGACAAGAAAGGGAAATTATAGATGTTGGAGAAGATATGGAAAAATTGGAACACTAATGCACTGTTGGTAAAGTTGTGAACTGATAAAAGCATTTTAGAGAACAATTTGGAACTATGCCCAAAGATGTATAAAAATGCATACTCTTTGATCTAGCAATATCATCATTAGGTCTGTATCCTGAAGAGATCATAAAAAAGGGTATAGGACCAACATATACAAAATTATTCATAGCAGCTCTTTTTGTGGTGAAAAAGAATTGGAAACTGAGAGGATGCCCATCAATTGGGGAATAGCTGAAAAAGTTGTGGTATATGAATGTAATGGAGTAATATTGTGCTATAAGAAATGATGAAGGGGCAGCTAGGTGGCACAGTGGATAGAGCACTGGCCCTGAAGTCAGGAGGACCTGAGTTCAAATCTGGCCTCAGACCAAACACTTCATACTTAATAGCTGTGTGACCCGGGCAAGTCACTTAACCCCAATTGCCTAAAAAAAAAAAAAATGATGAGCACGAAGATTTCAGAAAAACCTGGAAAGGCTTATATGAACTGATGCTGAGTGAAATGGGCAGAACCAGGAGAACATTTTACACAGTAAGAGCAACACTGATCAATGATCAACTTTGATAGACTTGGCTTTTCTCAGCAATACTATGATCTGAGACAGTTCCAAGAGACTCATGGTGGAAAATGCTATCCACATCTAACGAAAGAACTATGGAGCCTGAATGAAAATCAAAGTATATTTTTTTCTCCTTTAATTGTTTATTTTTTTCTTTCTCATTGTTTTCTCTTTTGTTCTGATTCTTCCTTCACAACATGACAAATGTGGAAATGTGTTAAATATGATTATACATGTATAGCCTGTATTACATTGTTTGCCATCTTAGGGAGAGGGGAGAGGAGAAAGGGGGAGAAGGAGGAGGGGAGAAAAAAATTTGGAACTCAAAATCTTATAAAAGTGAATGTTGAAAACTATCTTTACATGTAGTTGGAAAAAATAAAATACTAGTAAGTGGGAAAAAAAGAAAGCCCCAAATGGGGGTTTCATGACTGAAATGACTCAACAATAACAACATTGTTTTATTGAGTTCTATAAAGTATCCCTTTTATAGTTTGATATAGATTAAATAGTGCAAATTTAAAAAAAAATAAGTATGTGTTGTAGAAGTATCTGAGTTGATTTTTAAAAATTTGTTTTGCAATATGAGCACTTTTGCAGGTAATAATAATAAGAATAGTTAATATTCACATTATCTTGTTTGAGAAAATAACTTTGTAATATAGTTGCTATTTTCATGGCTATTTTAAAATGAGGAAATTGAGTCACTTAAAGTCTCATTTGAGGAAGATAAGGAAACTTGCACCAGATCACATAACTAGTTAGTATCTGAGGCAGGAATTGAATCCTTTTTTCACATTGGTACTTCCATAGGATACTGCCTTTGAGGAGAGATCATACGTGCATAAAAAGGGGGTTATGTTTGCCAGACCAAGGTTCTAAAATAGGTGGGAAGGGTTAGAATCAAAGGAAGATGTAGAATCATTAGACTTATGCAGGTATAAAGATGTCTCTTCCTCTGAGACAAGTGCGAAGAAAAGGAAAACAGGTCATCATAGAATCGTAGATTTAGAAATTGAAGGATTCTAAATAGATTTATAGCTGGTTTTAGGATATTAGGTTTAGGTAAGGAAATGATAGCATTTGCTATATTGAATCTACTACTTTCTGTTGATGTTGATGCATGAGAATTGTTTGACTTATAGAGCTATTTAATAAGATTTCATTTCTGTTCTTTTTCTAATTATACTTTATAGAGATTTTAAGGAAAACAAAAACAAGCTACCTTGCAATAAATATTATACCCATTTTATGCATATGACTGATACAATATTTTTAATATCCCTTTCTCTCAAATAAATTAGACATAAGTTAGGATTTAAGGAATTCAGATCTAGGAGACATGACTCTTTCGAAACACTTTAAAATAATTCCTTTTCTTTTTGAAACTTTCTCAAAATGAACAAGATTGACAGAACCTCTTGCGTTTTATTGCCCTTTTATTTTTTTTAATTCATTTTAGTCATGTCCAGAGACATAACTTGGGTTAACAATAAGATCCACCCACAAAACCCCAATATGGGAGATGGGAGTTCTTCCTCTAGTAAATCTCCCACTTACGCTCCTGATCTTACAGTCCTCTGAATGTCCCATACTATCTGAAAACAACTACCAGTGCTTTTCACTGGGCCTTTGGCCATTCCTCTGGGTAGCACTGAAATTCTAGGACTTACTCTTCTCAACTGTTTCTTCCCACACCTGCTGTCCTGGGGTCTGGCGTAGGTAACACCATGCCACTGGCCAAACTGTCTAAACAATAACCATTCCTCTTCAAGAATTTGCCTAGGGTAGAATTCTCACTCCCATGTCTGTCCCTATCCACTGAATTTACTCCAAAAGTATTTCTAGTTGCATTCTGATTATGGGAAGATACTTTTATATTCTAAACCAGATGTGTCAAAGACTGTTGTGCAACTCTTTACACAATGCTGAAATTCATTGCCCTAAATGTCCTCAATTTTTACAGCACTATACTTTTTTTATTTCTTTAACTCTATATAGGATAGACATTTTCCCCCTTTATAGCTAGCATGAGTGTTATCTAAACTGCTAAGAAGATTGTATAAGGGGAATTTTGTGAGCTTGAACATGGTTTCCATGGCTACACAAACCACTTTGCTGGTATGGCATCAACATAATCTCGAAATCTTTAATTTTTTTTCTCTGTCTGCCACATAGGCAACATATATTTTTCTTGAAGCTCTTGGGGAAAAGAAAAATATTTCATTTTTAAAGGCTGTGCGTGACAAAATTGAATACTGGTTTGGTCTGTAACCAAAACAAAAAGCTATTGGTCACTGTTTAGGGTACAAAAACATATCAATTTGTAGTATGTCTTGAAAAAATGGAAATATCATAGTATGATAACTCTACATGATTGTTGATTTAGATTTTGAAAGGATCTTTGATATCAATGCCCTAATTCTATACATAAGGAAACAAAGATCAAGACAAGCTATATGACTTGCTGAAAGTCCCATAGTTGGTAGGTGAAGAAGCCTCAGTTTAAACCCTTGGTGTCTGACTACAACACCCATGGCTGTGGAGTGATGTTTCAGAAGTCTAGCACTTGAACTTGTAGGATATACCTAGCAGTTATCCTCCACAAACTATGGTGCAGAGGTTTGTTCTGAATTCCATCAAACTAGAGGATAGAGAGCTGTGAGAGATGGCTTGAGTTCAAGTAGTCCAATTTAATCACAACATAGAGTATGCGAAGAGAGTGATAGGGATGAAAATGTAGGTTGGAGCTGTATTGCAATGCTTAAATACCAGGATGAAGAGTTCACATTTTACCCAAAATCAATCGACATTCTCTGAAGTCTTTTTAAAAGAGTAGTGAAATGGCCAGTCCTTAGTAAGATAACTTAGACATTGTGGAGGATTTATTGGAAAGGAGAGAAATGGGAGAAGAGAAGATCAATTAGAGGATCTGATAGTGGTCCAGATTAGACCAATGCTCTCATATCCCTTCCCTTGTCCTACTCTTCCCAATTCTGTAAATTTTATGTACTTCATCCACCAATAATATGATTTAACTTAGAGGAAAGGCTTTCTCAGGAAGGCAGCATATGGCTATCAGAAACCTAACCTTTTTTAATACCTTGGGCCAATTCAGAGAGCCCTTAGGGTGATGAGGACCCATGAAGGGAAGTGCCTTATCTATGCTCACATGGCAAGATATTGACGCAGAGAAGAAGAAATAATCCCTAGGTCACATTTGACTATGAAGGTTTCACATGAATGTTAAGAAAGCTTATAAAAAACTGCAGAGCCAGGACAAACCTTAGAGATCATCTAGTTCTATGTATATAGAAGCAGATGATATATACATACATACCTTTGTGTGTGTATATTAAATAAATGTTTATATTATATATGTATTATTGCATGTATACATATACATATGTACATCTATATACACACAAACATATAAATGTAACGATATATGCAAATAAATACATGCATATATACCTATAGGACATATATTTTTATATGTGTTATATGTGATGTTAATATATATGTCACTTAGATATACAAATACCTTTTAAAGGATGGAATAAAAGGAGAACTTTTACAAATTACATGCATTTTCCCCTCCTAAGAGTCCATTTCATCCTTCTTCGAGCCCAACAATACACCCTTTGTTCAGAATGGCCTCTGAAGCTTTTAGGGGGGTTTGCTGCTGGCTATCAAATGTCAGGCCCATGAATGTACTGATCAAAGTTCTGTATCCAAATGTTAGCTAGTATTTAAAGGGACCAATTCGCCTCCTTCTTATTACAAAGGATGTTCCTTCCACAGCATTTTTAATTTCTCTATTTCAACAATCCCATACACTGGATTATTCCTTTTTTAGCCCAGTTTCAAGAAGAAAAAAACCCACAATTGTCTACTCCCTTAAACTCTCATTCAGAGAGAGTATCATTAAAGTGTTTCTGCTAGGGGACTGTGTGGAATCCATGTAATTTATAAAACCTCCATATCTTTGGGACCAAAGTTTAACTTCTTTTTAGGACTGCAAGACTATGGAAATCTATGAGCAAGGGGAGATCATACCTGAGTCTATAGAGGGTCTAATGGTCACATATATAAGAATTTATTTTCCTGTCCTTTTAGAGAAATCATCAGTATGTTCCTGGCACAGGACAGATGACTGGATATTCATTTGACCTCTTCATATAGCTACTTTTTATACTTCAACATGAGAAAATTTTAAAGTTAATTCCTGACAGTCTTTTCACTTATTTCATTGAATGAATAACTAATGTTTACAAGTACATTAATGTTAATGAAGGGCTTAAATATATTATTAATTTGAGCCTCACATCAACCTATTGAGGTCACAGTTATTGTTATCCTCATTTTACAGATGAGGAAATTCAGTCTTAGGGAGGCTATGACTTAATCGTTCTGTCCTTCAGAGCAACTTCACTTCCCATAATCATTTAGTCCCTCTTCTGGCTAGAAAGAAGTTGCTTTCCCCACAGGCCTACAGGCTGATAAGAGGTTACATTAGAAATTTGTTGATAAATGCTATGGAACCATACAACATAGTCCACTTAAAAAATGAGAAAAAAGTATCTTGAAAATGAGTTTTATTTGTTTGTGCCTCTGGCTAAGAAGCTGGCAGTGACAAAGAACCTTGTCAGTATTAATAGGAGACAGTGTAGTAATGGAAGAAAGAACACAGGATCTACAATTGGAATCTTGGGATTCATATCTTCACTTGAGTAAGTTATCTAACCTCCCTGAGCCTCATTTTCCCAAATGACAAAATGAAGGGAGGTAGGTTTCTGAGTTTTTATCTAGTTCTAAACCTCTGATTCTATGACTAACATAGTCAGGCACTTTTAGAGCCCTTGGATAACAGATTGTGATGAAATAAAGCAGAATTAGGATTGTGCCATTAAGTCTCTCTGGGTTCTTGGAAAGAAGGATTTTGTATGAAAAACTCCCTTATTGCAAGAAATAATGTTATTGAAATAAACCTCTAGAATTTTACAAAGAGAAAAGAATAAAAGAAGAATAGATTTTTTAAAAATTATGTATTTAGCATTTATTTTCTCCAATTACATATAAAACAATTTTTACACTTGTTTTAAAATTTTGAGTTCCAAATTCTCTTTATCACTCCCCCCCCATTGAGAAGGCAAGGGATTTGACATAAGTTACACACACACACACACACACACACA
Organism: Phascolarctos cinereus; assembly: GCF_003287225.1. Lineage (NCBI taxonomy): Eukaryota > Metazoa > Chordata > Mammalia > Diprotodontia > Phascolarctidae > Phascolarctos > Phascolarctos cinereus. Next base: position 105,371,018 of record NW_027555625.1, read on the forward strand.
CACACACACACACACACACAGAGTCATATAAACATATTTCTATATTAATCATCTTGTAAAAGAAAACATAGAACAACAACAAAAAAAAGAAAAATAAAGAAAGTTTTAAAAAAGTATGCTTCAATCTGCATTCAGACTCCATTAGTTCTTTCTCTTGATAGGGATTGGATTTTTCATCATGTCCTTCAGAGTTATCTTGGATTATTGTATTATCATTGTATTGCTGAGGATAGCTAAGCTATTCATAGCTGATCATCTTACAGTCTTGCTATTACTGCGCACAATATTCACCTGGTCTTAATCCTTTCACTTTGCATCAGTTCATGCAAGTCTTTCTAGGCTTTTCTGAAAGCATCCTGCTCTTCATTTCTTATAGCACACTAATATTACATCACAATCATATGCCATAACTTGTTCAGCCATCTGCCAATTGATGGGCATCTCCTCAATTTCCAATTACTTGCCACTATAAAAGAAATGCTATAAATATTTTTGTATATATAGATGTTTTTCCTTTTTGATTTTTATCTCTTTTGGGGTAGAGACCTAGTAGTGTCAATGCTGGATCAAAGGGTGTGCACGCTTTTATAACCCTTTGGGGATAGTTCCAAATTGCTCTACATAATGGTTGAATCAATTCACAACTCCACTAACAGTGCGTTAGTGCCTCAACTTTCCCACAACCCGTCCAACATTTGTCATTTTCCTTTTCTATCCTATTAGCCAATCTAATAGAAGTCAGTCAATCAAGTGGAATTATCTTAATTTTCAATTCTCCAATGAATAGTAATTTATAGCAGTTTTTTTCATATGGCTATACATAGCTTTAATTACTTCTTGTGAAAACTGATGGTTCGTATCTGTTGACTTTTCATCAATTGGGGAATGGCTCTTACTTTTATAAATTTAATTAATTTCTCTATATATTTGAGAGATGAGGCCCTTATCAGAGAAACTTGCTTGAAAAATTTCTTCACCATCATAGTCGTTAACTTATTTCCCACCATCCTATTTCCTTCCAGTTTATTCTATTCTCTCTCTCTTTTCTTTTTTATATTTTAAGAATTAATTTAAATTTTCTATTTCTATTTTAAGCTTTTATTTAGCATTTAATTTTTCCCAAGTTTTATATATATATATGTATATATATACACACACATACATACATGCATATATATATATATATAATTAACATTCATTTTTAAAAATTTCACTTCCAAATTCTCTACCTTCCTCCCTCTCCAATCCCAACATTGAGAAAGCAAGCAATTATACATAGGTTATATATGTGTAGTCATGCAAAACATATCTATAATAGTCATGTTGTGAAAGAAAATAGACAAGAAAAAAACTCAAGAAAAAGAAAGTTTAAAAAATACGCTTCAATCTGCATTCAGACACCATCAGTTCTTTCTCTGGGGATGGATAGCATTTTTCATCATAAGTCCTTTAGAGTTCTCTTGGATTATTATATTGCTGAGGATAGCTAAGTCATTCATGGATGATCACATTACAATATCACTGTGACTTTGTACTAGATATGTTTCACTTTATATTAACCCATGCAAGTCCCTCCAGATTTTTCTGATAGCATCCTACTCATCATTTCTTATACTACAATAGTATTCCATTATAAGCCCATACCACAATTTGTTTAGCCATTCTCCAATTGAGGGGCATCCCCTCAACTTCTAATTTTTACCCCCTGAAAAGAGCTGCTTTAAATACTTTTGCTCATAAGGTCCTTTTCATTTTCTATTTTAAATATATTTTGGGATATAGACCTAGTAGTGATATTGCTAGGTCAAAAGGTGTTCATGATTTTATAGCTCTTTGGGCATAGTTCCAAATTGCTCTTATAGAATGGTTGAATCAGTTCACAACTCCAACAGTGCATTAAAGTTTCATTTTTCCCACACTCCCTCCAACATTTGTCATTTACTTTTTTCTGTCCTATTAGTCAATCTAATAGGTATGAGGCAGTACCTGAGAATTGTTTTAATTTGTATTTCTCCAGTCACTAGTGAATTAGAATGTTTTTTTGTTTGGCTGATTAATTCATCTGAAAACATCATTTTTCATCAAATTTGATCATTTATGAATTGGGAAATGGCTCTTATTTTTTACAAATTTGACTTGGTTCTCTATATATTTGAGAAATGAGGCCTTTATCAGAGAAACTTACTTCAAATGCTTTAAAATTTTTTTCAGTTTCTATTGCTATCCATATTTCCCTCCATCCTATTCCCCACAATTTATTCTATTCTATCTCTCCTTTCCATTTTTAATAGTGCTTTTCTTCCGACTACTCCTTCCTCAATCTGTTCTCCCTTCTGTCACCCTCCCCTTTTATCCTTTTCCTCTCCTACTTTCCTGTAGGGCAAGTAAGATAGATTTCTATACCCAATTCAGTTTGCATATTATTCCTTCTTTGAGGCAATTGTGATGAGAGTAAGGTTCCCTCACTCCCTCTCACTTCACCCCTCTTCCCTTCTATTGCAAAAGTTTTTTCTTGCCTCTTTTATTTGAAATAATTTACCCCATTCTACCTCTCCCTTTCCCTCTCTCCCAGTACCTTCCTCTCTCACCTCTTACCTTTGTTTTTAGATATAGTTCCTTCATATTCAACTCACATCTGTGCCCTCTGCCTATATATGTACCTTCTAAATACCCAAATAACTACAAATATTATTTTTCCTTGTAGGAATGTAAACAGTTTAACCTTACTAAGTCCCTTATAATTTCCCTTTCCTGTTTGCCTCTTTATATTTACCTTCAGTCTTGTATTTAAAAATCAAATTTTCTGTTCAGCTCTGATCTTTTCATCAAGAATGCTTGAAAGTCCTCTATGTCATTGAACTTCCTTTTTTTTCCCCTGAAGGATTATGCTCAGTTTTGTTGGGTACGTGATTTTTTGTTGTAATCCTAACTACCTTGCCCTCTGGAATATCGTATTCCAAGCCCTATGGACCCTAAATGTAGAAGCTGCTAAATTTTTTGTTATCCTGACTGTTGTTCTACCATACTTGAATTGTTTCTTTCTAGCTACTTGCCATATTTCCTTCTTGACCTGGAAACTGTGGAATTTGGCTAAATATTCTTAGCAGTTTTCATTTTGGGATTTCTTTGAGGAGGTGGTTGGTGAATTCTTTAAATTTCTATTTTACCCTCTGGTTCCATAATTTTAAGGCAGTTTTCCTTGATAATTTCTTGAAAGATGATTATATATTGGCTTTGTTGATCATGGCTTTCAGATAGTTCATAATTTTCATTCTCTCTCTTGGATCAATTTTCTAGGTCAGTTATTTTTCCGGTGAGATATTTCACATTGTCTTCTATTTTTTTTCATTCTTCTGGTTTTGTTTTATTGTTTCCTGATTTCTCATTAGCTTCCATGTATTCTTTTCTAACTTTTAAGGAATTATTTTCTTCAGTGAGCTTTTGAACCCCCTTTTCCACTTGGCCAGTTCTGCTTTTAAGACCTTCTTCTCTTCATTGGCTTTTTGGCTGACTTTTATCATTTGGCCTCATCTGTTTTTAAGGTGTTATTTTCTTTAGTATATTTTTTTTGCATATCCTTTACTAAGCTGTTGACTCATTTTTCATGATTGTCTTGCATCACTTTTGTTTCTTTTCCCAATTTTTCCTCTATCTCTCTTACTTGATTTTCAAAATCCTTTTTGAGCTCTTCCATGTCCTGAGACCAGTTCAGAATTTTTTTGGAGGCTTTGGATGTAGAAGCTTTGATTTTATTGTCTTCTCAGTGTGTTTTTACCTTCCCTGTCATCATAGTAACATTCAATAATCAGAGGGTTTTTTTCCCTGTTATTTGTTCATTTCCTCAGCCTATTAGTTGGGTTTTAACTATTCGTTAAAGAAGGGATTTGCTTCCAGGTTGGAAGGCACAGTGTCCCAAGCTTTGGAGGTTTTGTGCAGCTGTTTTCAGAGTTACTTCTAGTGATCTCTAAGTTTACAGTTTTTCCACGGTGGTATGATCTAAGGACAGGTGTTTACTACTTTCCTGGCCTGTGCTCTGGTCTCTGAGCAAACAGAAGCACTCTTTTCTGCCCTGGAACTATGATTTGGGTCCCCTCTCTGATGTGGCTGCAAGCACTCCTACACTAGCTCTCCTCCTCGCCCTGGGACTGCCACCCCAGACCTGGATCTGAGTATGGGCAAATAGAGTCCTCCCTGAAATCTCCTTCTGACCAGTTGTTTGACCTCCTGACCATCTGTGAACAGAGAACTCCAGAAGGAGTCACTGCTGCTGTTGATTCAGTCACTCCCAAGCCCTGTCTCTGCTTTGCTGTGGCCAGGGCTGTGCTGGTATTGCCTGGGCTAAACCGTGCTCCACCCTCACACAGGTGCAATGGGTCATTCCTGCTGATCTGTTTTCTTCAATATTTGAAGGCTGAGAGGTCTGGAAACCAATACTGCTGCCAGGTATTCAGTTGCCCTGAAGAATGCTGTGGCTTTGCTATGACACAATCTGTGCTGGAGTCTTATCTGAGCTGTCACCACCTACACTGGACTATGCTCCTTTCTCACCCTTGTGCAACAGACCTTTCCTGACGATCTTTTAAGTTGTCTCAAGTTGAAGATTTGTTTCACTATATCTTTTTATGGGTTCTGCTGCTCTAGAATTTGTTTAGAGTCATTTTTGAAGGTATTTGGAGGGGGTGGGGGAGAGTGCAGGTAAGCCCTTGCTTTTACCTTGCCACCTTGGCTCTGCCTCCTCTCTCTCTTTCTTTAACCTCTCCCTCCTCAAAAGGTTCTCCCACAATCTGCCCTCCCTGATACCCCATCCTCTTCCTTTATCCCCTTCTTCTCTTAATTTACTGTAGGGTAAAATAGATGTCTTTTTAAAAAAAAATTAATTAATTTATATTTTTAGTTTTCAACATTCACTTCCATAAGCTTTTAAGTTTTAAATTTTCTCCCCCTACCTCCTCACCTCCCTCCCCAAAATGGCATGCTATCTGATATTGATTCTACATATGAATACCTTTTAAACATTTTCACAGTTGTCATGTTGTAAAGAAGAATTAGAACCAATAGAGGGAACCACAAGAAAGAAGAAACAAAATAAAACAGAAAAAAAAAGGCAAATAGTATGCTTCGATCTGCATTCAGACTCCATAGTTCTTTCTCTGGTTGTGGATAGCACTTTCCATCAAGACTTTTGGAGATGTCTTAGATCCTTGCACTGCTGAGAAGAACTAAGTCTATCAAAGGTAGTCATTGTACAACCTGGCTGTTACTGTATACAAAGTTCTCCTGGTTCTGCTCACTTAACTCAGCATCAGTCCATACAGGTCTTTCCAGGTTTTTCTGAAGTCCTCTTGGTCACTATTTTTAGTTGCATGTCCAATTCATTAATCTCCTCTTTCTTTATTTTACTCATATAAATTTTTAGAGCTATGAAACTTCCCCTGAGAACTGCTTTTGTTGCACCTATAGTTTTGGTATGTTGTCTCATTATTGTCATTCTCTTGGATGAAGTTATTGATTGTTTCTAATATTTGTTTTTTGACCGACTCATTTTTTTAGGATTAGATTATTTAGTTTCCAAATAATTTTTAGTCTATCTTTCCATGACCCTTTATTACAGATAATTTTTATTGTGTCATGATCTGAAAAGCATGCATTTAATATTTCTGCCTTTCTGCATTGGATTATGAGGTTTTTATGCCATAGTACATGGTCAATTTTTGTGTAAATGCCATGTACCACTGAGAAAAAAAATATATATATTCCTTTCTATCCCCATTAAATTTTGTCCAGAGGTCTACCTTACCTAACTTTTCTAAAATTCTATTCACCTGCTTAACTTCTTGCTTATTTTGTGGTTAGATTTATCTGGTTCAGAGAGGGGGAATTTGAGTTTCCTCCACTGGTACAGTTTTGCTGTCTATTTTTTCCTGTAACTCCCCGAATTTCTCCTCTAACAATTTGGATGCTATACCATTTACTGCTATATGTTTGGTAATGATATTACTTCATTGTCTATGTTTAGCAGGATGTAGTTTCCTTCCTCATCTGTTTTAATAGGATCTATTTTTGCTTTTGCTTTGCCTGAGATCAGGATTGCTACCCCTGCTTTTTTACTTCAGCTGAAGCATAACATATTCCACTCTAGCCTTTTACCTTTACCCTGTATGTGTCTCTCTGTTTCAAATATTTTTCTTGTAAACAACCTATTGTAGTGTGATGGTTTTTAATCCATTATGCTATCTGTTTCCATTTTATGGGAAAGTTCATCCAATTCCCATTCACAGTTACGATTACATATCTGTGTCTTTTTTTCCATCCTATTATCCACTCCCCAATTCATGCTTTTCTTTCTCCTTTTCTCCCTTTCCCTCCTCAATAGAGTTTTGCTTTGGACCATTGCTTCCCTCAATATGCCCTCCCTTCTATCAGCTCCCTCCATTTTCTTTCTTTTTTCCCTTACTACTTGTTCCCTCCCTTCTATCCCCCTTCCTTTTTCTTTCCCTTTTTCCCTCCTACTGCTTATAGGGCAAGTTAGATTTCCATACTTAACTGATTATGTTATTCCCTCCTTGAGCCAAATCCAATGAGAGTAAGGCTCAAACAAAGCTCATCTCTCTCCCTTCTTTCCCTCTAGTATAATACATTTTTTGTGCCTTTTCCTGCAACTTGATTTACCTTTGTTGTCTCCTTTCCTTTTCTCCCAGTGAAATCCCTTAATTAGATCCACTTGATCCACTTAGATCCATTTAACCCACTTAATTTGATTTTTTTTTTTATCATTACATGAAAGTCAACTTCTACCCAACCCTTCTGTCTATGTATACCTCTTTTTTGGGGGTGGGTAGGTAGGCAATGGGGTTAAGTGACTTACTCAGGATCACACAGCTAGTAAGTGTTATGTGTCTGAGGCCGGATTTGAACTCAGTTCCTCTGGAATTCAGGGCCAGTGCTCTATCCACTGTGCCACCAGCTGCCCCCTATGTATAACTCTTTAAAAGGTATAATATACAATTCTCAAGAGTTACAAGTGTCATCTTCCCCTGTAGGGATGTAAACAGTTTGCCCTTATTAATAATGTATTGTTTTTTTTTCTGTCCTGTTTACCATTATAAGTCTCTCTTGAGTCTTGTATTTGAAGGTCAATTTTTCTATTGAGCTCTGGTCTTTTTATCAGGAAAATTTGGAAGTCCCCTATTTCATTGTATATCCATCTTTTTTCCTGAAAGACCATGCTCATTTTCACTGGGTAGTTGATCCTTGGTTCTAATCCCATCTCCTTTGCCTTATAGAATATCTTGTTCCATAACCAACAGTCTTTTAATGTAGAAGCTGCAAGGTCCTGGGCAATCCTGACTGTGGTTACATGATATTTAAATTGTTTCTTTCTGTCTGCTTGCAGTGTTTTCTCTTTGACCTGGTAGTAGTTTTGGAATTCAGCTACTATATTACTTGGTGTTTTCATTTGGGGATCTCTTTCAGGAGGTGATCTGTGGATTCTTTCTATGGCTATTTTACCCTCTGGTTCTAGGACCTCAGGGCAGTTTTCCTTAATGATTTCCTGAAAGATACTGCCCAGGCTCTTTTTTTCATTATGATTTTTAAATTGTCTCTCCTGGATCAATTTTCCAGGTCAGTTGTTTTACCAATGAAGTATTTTACATTTTCATCTATTTTTTTCATATTTTTGTTTCTGTTTGACTGATTCTTGTTCTCTCAGAGTCATTAGCTTCCATTTGCCCAATTCTAATTGTTAACAAATTGTTTTCTTCTATTAGATTGTGTACCTCCTTACCCATTTGGCCAACTGTATTTTTTAGGGACTTGTTTTCTTCAGGATACTTTTTTGCCAGTTGGCCAATTGTATTTTTTAGGGGCTTACCTACCTCTCTCATTAGACTTTTAAAATCCTTCTTGAGCTCTTCTAAAAAGGCTGTTTAAGGCTTCAGACTAGTTCGTATTCCCTTTTGAGGTTCCAGATGTGGGTTTGTTGGCAATGCTGTCCTCTTCAGAATTTCTGCCTTGATCTTCACTGTTCTCATAATATGAATCTATAGCACATTTCTTTTTACTCAAAAGTTTTCTTATCTTCTGGAATTTAAAGAGATTGAGCTCTCCTGCTAGGGAGCATAGGGCACTGATCTAAGGTTCTTGTCTTGGGAGCCTTGGGCCTGGTCACTGGCTTTGTGTGCTGGGGCCTCTGATGTTGGCAGGGGGAGGCTGTATAGTTCTGGCAGTTTACCTGGTATTGGGTTGGAATCAGCAATACTGTAACTATTGGGGTAGGCAGTCTGGCCCTTGTATGTTGCCTGCTTTTCCTTTCCTTTCACTTTCTTCAGCTCCTTTTAGATGGATGTTGCAGGATATTTATCTGCCAGAGACCTCTTGGAGGGCTTCACAGATTTTTTTTTTCCTGAGGCACTAGGAGACTACTGTAGCATACTCAGTCACCTGGTGGTTTTCTGAGCTGGTTTCCACTGGTTCCCCTGCCCTCACTGAGGCACTTGGGGGTTCAGGTGTTTGTGTTTATCTGCTCTACCACTTGGGTTTCAGGATCTCCTCCTGGTATGCTAAAGCTAGTCTTTCCACTAGCTGGCTGGGACACCTCCCTTTCTGTACTGCTCCCTTTCCCCAGGGCAAGAGGGACCTTTCCCATTAATCCCACAAGCCACCTGGGCTATTGGACTGCTGCACCCCATCTTTGTTCTGGTTCAGCTGTTCCAGGGTTTTTCCTAGGGTGATATTTTCTGGGCTTTCAGAGGTTGATAATGGAGAGTAAGAGCAACTTACATCTTACTCTGCCATCTTGGCTCCAGGAAGTAGAAGTCTCTCCATTATTTTTTGAAAGATAATGTCTAAGCTATTTATTTTTTTTTGTCTTGGCTTTCAGGAAGTCCAATAATTTTAAAATGATTTCTCCTGCATCTTTTTCCCAGATCAGTTGTTTTTTTTTTTCCAATGAGATATTTCAAATTTTCTTTTTTTTCCATTCTTTTGATTTTACTTTATTTCTTGATCTCTCATAAAGCTAGCTTCCACTTGCCCAATTCCAATTTTTAAGGAATTATTTTCTTCAGTGAGCTTTTGTACCTCCTTTTCCATTTGGCCATTTCTATGTTTTAAGGAGTTCTTTTCTTCAGTGAAGTTTTGTATATATTTTTTCTTTAACCAATTTGGTTTTTTAAGGCTTTCTTCTCTTCATTGTATTTTGAACTCCTTTTACCATTTGTCCTAGTCTATTTTTAAGTTGTCATTTTCTTCAATATTTTTGTGCTTACCTCATCAAGCTGTTAACTCTTTTTTCATGCTTTTCTTGTATCAATCTCATTTCTCTTTCCAATTTTTCCTGTACCTGTTTAATTGATTTTTTAAAATCCTTTTTTAGCTATTCCATGGCCTGAGACAAATTCATAGTTTTTCTTTGAGATTTTGGATGTGGGAGTTATAACTTTATTTTCTTCTGAGTGCATATTTTATCTTCTTACTAGAGTAACATTCTATAGTCAGAACTTTTTTTTCAGTTGTTTGCTCTTCTTTCAGCCTATTTCTTTGATTTTTACTCTTTGATAAAGTTGGGCTCTGCTTCCAGGGTGTCCCAAGCTCCAGGGGTTTTGTGCAGCTGTTTTTAGAGCTAGTTCTGTGCATCTGTGAGCTTTCATTTCCCAAGGTGGTATGATCTGAGGAGACGTGTGTTTACCACTCTCCTGGTCTGTGCACTGATCTGTGAGTGACCAAAACCACTCTTTACCACCTTGGGACTGTAACCATGGTCCCTGCACTTCTGTGGCTGCAAACTCTACTGTGAATAGTGCTCTCCCTTGACCTGGGACTGAAATCCAGATCCAAGCATGGGCAAAGCAACAGAGCTCTGCCCCCAGTGTCAGCAAAGAAACCGCTGTAATCCCCTGATCAGTTTTTCAACCACCATCAAGTCCTGTGAGCTGAGAGCTCCAGAAGCAGCCACTACTGCTGCTGATTTAGGCACTCCCAAGGCCTGTTCCTCATTAGTTGTGTCCCAGTTTGCACTGTTACAGCTTGTGCCGGACTGTGTGCCACTCTCACCCTAGTGCGACAGACCTTTCCTGTTGACCTTCTAAGTTGTCTTGGGCTGGAAAATTGTTTTACCCCATCATCTTGTGGTTTCTGAGGCTCTAGAATTTGTTTTAGGACACTACTTAAAAGTGTTTGGAAAGATTTTGAGGAGAGCTCAGGGGAGCCCCTGTCTTTTCCCCACCATATTGGCACTAAGAGCATTACTTCTTGATAATGGCAACTATATGCATATTTCCCTTTGGACTTCTCATTCAACATTGACTTGCTGTTTTGTAGATGTATAGACACAGAATGTGACTGTTTCTACAGGCGAATGTGATTTTTTGTTTTTGTTTTTCACTCATTTTTGTTGTGTCTGACTCTTCATGACTCTCTTTGGGGTTTTCCTGGCACAGATACTAGAATGATTTGCCCTTTCCTTCTCCAGCTCATTTCATAGGTAAGAAAACTGGGGAAAGAGGGTTAAGTGACTTGCCAATGGTCGCACACCTAGCATCAAAGGCTTGATTTTAATTAAAAAAAGAGGAATCTTGTGATCTAGCTCTACAAAAATTCTCAGTGTAACCATTGTGGGGTTTGGGTAAAAACAAAAGGGTTGATTATCTCTGACATCATTTCTAGCTCTAAATCTAAAAGATCCTGGACTCTCCTGAAGCTAGAAATTCTGGAAAGATAATTGTCTAGAACTTGTTCTTTGAAAGGAAAACACTAGAATCCTTAACTGAAATAATATTAGGTACAATGTTAAATATATTTGAAAGTAAAAGATGCAACAATTAATGTTGAATTATGGATTTTTATAACAGTATTATTTTATTAATAAAGTTTTAAGAGCAACTCCTAAATAAAATTATTCTTTACCAGGGACCTCCCCTTTTTAGGTGTTTCACTATTTACCATATATTTTGCAAAAATGGGGAAAATTATTCTCCCCATGGGTTTATTTTGCTGAGATGGAAATCAGGTGTTAGTACAAGCCATTTTTAATTAAATACATTTCCTAGACAATTAAAAGAGTAAATAGTTATTGAAGGATATCAAAGTTGTTATTTGAGCTAAAACCCTAAAAAACCACTTAGCATACATTTAGATTTGCAATTCATTTGATTAGATGAATATGGAGTTCACAAATTTCTTCAAACACAGTGGAAGGTGTAAGTTGGTTGTGTAGTTCCACTTAGTGGGTTTGAATGACCAACTCTATTAGAAAATATTTTATTAGTTATATTAAACATTTGTTTGGAAGATGGTTGTTCAATAAAGAGATATCTATCAATTAAATGTCTTAATTTGGCCGAAAAATTGTTGATCTTACATACTTTTCTAGAGGAACAGAAAATTCTATAAATTATTTCATAACATAGCATTTACATGAAAGTTATAAATGAAGGACTGAAGTATTAATATATATATATAGAAAGAGAAAATAACTAAAAAAAGAATTTGTGATATTAGAGGATTACAATCCACATCCTATAACTTCAAGGATATCCTGGATGATGGAAAATATCACAAATTACAAAATTTCAAAAAATAGTTAGTGAAACAGATTCAGTATTTCTTCCTAGTAACATCAATGTTATCATATTCTGATATATTATAATACATGTTAAAACTATCATATAGGCCATGTGTTTCAATAAATGACTAGTTTATAAAATGTACAGTTCAAATGAATTTTACCTAAGGCTTATGCTTGAAGTTCAATTTTCAATAAATTTAGAGCACCAATATTTGATTCCACAGGGATAGGAGGGAGAAAATAGGTGTAACTTTTCAATGTAAGAAGTTAGAGTCTGATCATTTTGTTAGTTTAGCTCTTCTCTGGAGGAACAAGATCCCCAAGGTAACTCTTGGACATCAATGAATGTGATTCAGTGGCTTTGATGAGGTAGACAAGTTCTATTGTGACTGTCTCTAGGAGATTATAAATCTAATGATGAGATGAGAGCTCTTAAATACCCATAGAACTGTGGCATTTAGTCAATTCCATTCAGATAGATGGGAGAAGCTATTACTCTTGAAAGCACATATTTCCCTCTCAGCAAAACACAGCATGTCAACTCCTTATCAATCACATGAATCAATTACCTTAAGGGTGGCAGGGTGTGTGTGTGTGTACATTTTCCTTATGTTTGTCATACAGTTAAGAAAATATCTTTCAAAATGTCTCTAAAAAGCCTTCTAATTTGAGATTTTTATTTAAATAAAATCACTCGAGATATTTTACATTGTTAATACATTAGTAATTCCCCGAATTCTGGGGATAGGATCAATGATGATATTCTGTAGTTATATAACATCTTGAACAGACCTAAGAAATTATTTTCCTACATTAATTCTCACTAAGTATGAGCTATTTAATACAGTATTATAGTATTTAATACAGTATACACATACAAACTGAAATGAGAACTGAGAAAACAACTCACACAATTAAACAATTAAAAGCACTTTCATCATCAAGATAATTGAGACTGGAAAGTCATTTTGATCAGAATTATCTAGATAACTGCAGTAATTCACTGCTTCCCTTATAGATGCTTGCCTATATATCTGTGAGGTGAGGAGGAGGCAGTCATTTTGTGAATGAAAATGAGACTATGAAAGAAATTGCAGCAAGTATAGTGGTTAAGTGCATTTCTTCTACAGAAAACATGTGTGTTTTATATATGCATGTACAAAATAGGGTCATGTACAATTATAATAGAATGCAACATTGTCATAATATTTTAACACCTTATTTTATCTAAATATATATAATACATAATTATTTAATTAGTATAACTTATACTAATTATAATATATATCTATGTATCTTTTGATATATGCACAATAATTATAATATATACGTATATATCTTTTGATGTATGCACAATACATACCTACTTATGTAGTACATAGCAACACATATACATACAGCTATATGCATACATAACAATAAACACATATTAAATAAAAATAAACATACAAACATATACATAAATACACACACATGTTTATTTCCCACCTGCCTGCTCCCCTGAACTTCATGATCACCAGAAACTAATCATCCTGCAATATTATACCAACTCTGTAACTCCCATTTCCTAAGTCCTTTAAAGTTAAATGGAGGAGTTCATATTGTATCTTTAGAGGCATTAGGGAATAATTAGAGTTTATTTGGTAGGAGAGTGACATAGACCTCTGCTTAAGAAAAATCACTTAGATGGATCCAGGGAGTGGGTGAATTTCTAGGCAGGGAGGCCACTTACAAGGCTGATACAATCACATAGGCACAAGGGTTTAAACTAAAGTAGTGGCTGTGTGAGTAGATAAGTTGTCAAATGTGAGAGAGATAGTGGAGGAAGAAATGGCAAGATTTGGCAACTGATTGCTTATATGGGTTGAGGGAGAATAATAAGATAAAGATAATTCTGAGGTTTTGCACATACAAAAATAGAAGAATGAGGTTGCCTTCAGTAGAGTTAGGGAAATTTGGAAGAAGCATGAGTTGGAGAGAAAAATAATAAGTTCTATTTTAGACATATTGAGTTTAAGATGGCTTTCTGGCATCCTATGTGAAATTCTCAAGCAGGAATAATGGTCAGGGGAGCTGCTGGGATATGTATGCATTTATGTAATTATGTAATAGGTGCATTCATGCATGTTCATGAATGTGCAGACATGCGTGCATATGCCTTGTGTGTTTATGTATACACAAAATGAATATATTAGTATATGCAATATTTTATATGTGCATATATACATGTCTGCACACACATGTATACATGCATTCTATTTATCTATCTTAGAGAGAAATTAAACATTCATTGATAGACAGTATAGAAGGCATTTCCTTTCCTGGGAATTCCCTATACCAATAAAATCACAGGTCTAGTTCATGTATCTGTACTTATATCTATATTTATCAATCCATAGATGCATATTTACATAAATATATGTGTATAGACATTAATATTTAATCATATACAGAAATAATGTATATATGTACACATGTGTGTATATTACACACATTATTAAAATATCTGAGGTTGGCATTAAAAAGGATATAAATCCTTTTAAATTTGTATTTACCTAAACCTCCTCCTAAATGATTGATTCTCCATTTTCTCAGAGTGGCTGTGATACATAGAAAAACATTCCTTAAGTTATCATTCATGTACCTGTAAGAACAGATTCAGGAAAGAAGCCTGCTTTCCTATAAGTTGATAGTATTATTTCTTTAGAATGTTTTCCTCTAAACATGAAGTATTACTGCAGCAGTCACCATTAAGCAGCTGCTTCAATAAAGCCAATCTCTAGGGTTCCTACTGGTTGCCACCAAGCCCAAAGCAACTAGAGCACAAGAAAGAAAATCACCAAAAAAAAATGAGTTTTTAAGAATCACCCATTTTTTGCTATTGTTTTCCTTCCTACTTCAAGGGCATGTTTGAACTGCTCTCAAACTAATATAATTCTAACAAGCTGACTCTACATGTCTACTGGTCATGCTGTTTGTGGGTTACAGTGGGAAGAGTTATTAATCTATAGTCTGAGGACAGGGGTTAAAATGGCAGCTTAGCAACTCACTACTTGTGTGATTTTTACCAATTCACCCAAATCTTTAGTTTCAGGTTTCTTTTACATAAAATTTGAGGTTTGAATTATACAACCAGTAAGTTTCCTTCTGCCTTTAAGTATATAATCCTATTATCTAACTCAACAAATGCAATTCCCTTATCACAGAAAGCAAAGTATAGGGATAAAGTTTTCTTTTTCTTTTATTTTGGGATAGTAGAATAGTAATTCTAGGAATTCTGTAGACATAGTATTCCTGGATTTCAGCAATGTATTTGACAAAATTTGTCAATAAATCCTTGAGGACCAAATAGAGAAATGTGGGCCTGATGATAGTACTTAAGTTTGATTGAAACTGCTTGAAAGACACAAATAAAAAATGCTAATTGAAATATCAGTGTACCTGGAGGAAGATCTCTAATAGTTTTCTCCTGTGCCCTGTATTTTTGAAACCAAATCTTTGGCTTCAGTTTTCTTTCATATAAAATTTGGGGTTTGGATTATACAACCAGTAAGCTTCCTTCTATCTTTAACTGTTACAACCAAGAATCAGCTATCCAGCAAAACTGAATATAATTTTTCAGGGGAAAAGATGGGCATTCAGTGATTCTGAATTAATTCTTTAGGCACAAGACTCAAGAGAAGAATAAAAATTTAAACATGAAAGAAAAAGAAAGATGTTATTCAATAAAGTTAAACTCTTTGCATTCCTAAACAGGAAGATGATACTTATAACTCTTGAGAATTGTATCTTTATTATGGCTTTTAGAAGGGGTGTATGTAGACAGAGGGTGTGGGAATAAGTTGAATTTGATTCAATGATTAAAAATAATAATAGCCAATAATAATCAATAAACTAATAAAAATAACTAATAATAACTAACTACTAATAAAAAGGATTGTACTGGAGAAGAGAAAAAGGGGAGGTAGAATAGGGTAAACTATATCACAGGAAGAGGCAAATACACCTATTGCAGTAGAAGGAATAAAGGGCAGGCATTGTTTGAACTTTACTGTCATCAGATTTGTCTCAAAGAGGAAATAACACACACATTCAGTTATTATGGAAATTTGTCACACTCTATAAGGAAGTAGGTGGGGAAAGGGGAAAGAAAAGGTGAGAGGGCTGAGAGAAGGGGGCGGAGATTGGTGCAGAAGTAAAACACTGGTGAAGAAGGAAAGGGAGAAAAAAGAGAGAAAAGCATGAACGGGGTGAAAAGGATGGAGAGAAAGACATGGCTAGTAATGATACCTATGAATGTGAATGGGATAAACTGTCCCATAAAACTGAAGCAGATAGCAGAGTGTATTAAAAATGAGAATCCTACAAGATATTGTTTACTAGAAACACATTTGAAGCAGAGAGATACTCACAGAGTAAAAGTAAAAGGCTGGAATAATATGTTATGCATCAGTTGGAGTACAAAAAAGGAGGGCTAGCAATCCTGATCTCAGACAAAGTAAAAGCAAAAATAGATCTAATTAAAAGAGATAAAGAAGGAAACTATATCTTGATAAAAGGCACCAAAGACAAGGAAGTAATATCTTTATTAAACATATCTGCACCAAGTGATATAGTATCCAAATCCTCAGAGGGTAAGTTAAGTGAAGTTACAGGAAGAAATAGGGAGCAAAACTATACTATACTATACTAAGGGGACATCAACCTCCACCCCTCAGAACTAGATAAATATAACTATGAAATAAATAAGAAAGAAGTTAAGGAAATGAATAGAATTTTAGAAAAGTTAGATATGGTAGACCTCTGGAGAAAATTCAATGTGAACAGAAAGGAATATAGATTTTTCTCAGTGGTACATGGCACCTACACAAAAATTGACCATGTATGGACATAAAAACCTCACAATACAACACAGAAAGGCAGGAATATTAAATACATCCTTTTAGATAGTGATGCGATACCAGTTACATGTATAAAGGGCCATTGAAAGATAGAGCAAAAATTACTTGGAAACAAAATAATATGATATTAAAGAATGAGTGGGTTGAACTATGAATCATAGAAACAAATAACTTTACCCAAGAGAATGACAGTAATGATACAACATACCATAACTTATAGGATGCAGCCAAAGTAGTTTTGAAAGTCCCCTATATCACTGAATGCCCATCTTTTCACCTGAAAGATTATACTTGAAATAATTAACAACTTTAGGAAAATATTTATAAAATAAATCCACATGAACCATCAACATTTATGTATGTTGCTAAGAAAAGACAGAAAGAGAAATTCTATTTAAAATAACTTGACAAAATAAAATATTTGGCAGTGTACCTGCTAAGACAAACCCAGGAACTATATGAATAAAATTACAAAATATTTTTCACAAAAATAAAGTGGATCTAAATGCTTAGAAATACATCAGTAGGCCAAGCTAATATAATAAAAATGACAATTCTACCTAAGTTAATTTACTTATTCAGTGCCAAACCAATCAAATTACCAAAAATTATTTTATGGAGCTAGAAAAAATTCATTTGGAAGAATTAAAGTTCTAGAATATCAAGGGAATTAATGAAAAGAAATGCAATGGAACTTTGCCTAGCCTTACCAGATATAAAACAGTATTATAAAGCTGCAATCAAAACTACTTGGTACTGGCTAAGAAATAGAGTGGTGGATCAGTGGAATAGGTTAGTTACACAAGAAGCACTAGTCAGTGACTATAGTAACTTATTGTTAAACCCAAAGACTCCAGAATCTGAGATAAGAACTTACTATCTGACAAAAACTGCTGGGAAAACTGGAAAAGAGTATGGCAGAAATTAGGCATAGACCAATAGCTTAAACTGTATGCCAAGATAAGGTCAAAATGGGTAAACGATTTAGACAGAAAGGGTGAAACTATAGGTAAACTGGGAGAGCAAGGAATAGTTTACATGTCAGATCTATGGAGAATGGAAGAATTTATGACTAAACAAGAGATAAAACACATTACAAAATTCAAAATGGATAATTTTGATTGCATTAAATTAAAAAGGTTTTGCACAGAGAAAGCCAATACAACCAAGATTAGAAAGAAAGCAAAAATCTGGGAAACAACTTTTACACCCAGTGTCTCTGATAAAGACCTAATTTCTAAAATATCTAGAGAACTGAGTCAAAATTATAAGAATACAGTGGTCAGAGGATATGAATAGTCAGTTTTCAGATGGAGCAATTAAAGCTATCTATAGTTATATGAAAAAAATGCTCTAAATCACTATTGATTAGAGGAATGCAAATAAAGACAACTCTTAGGTACCACATCACACCTATCAGATTAACTAGAATGACAAAATGGAAAATAATGAGTGTTGGAGAAGATGTGGGAAAATTGGAACAATAATGAATTATTGGAGGAGTTGTGACCTGGGAAGATATTGTCTTCCACTTTTTTTCTTTCTTTTGACTTTGTTTTATTATTCCTTGATGTCTCATGGAGTCATTAGCTTCCACTTGCCCACTTTTAAATTTTAAGGAATTATTTTCTTCAGTGAGATTTTCTACTCCTTTTTTCATTTGGCCATTTCTGCTTTTTTATAAGTTCTTACTTTAGAGTTTTTATGTCTATTTTTACCAATTTGTTAATTATCTTTTCATAGTTTTTTTGTCTTGCTCTCATTTCTTTCTCCAAGTCTCTTCTACCAGTGTTATTTATTTTTAATATAATTTTTTTTTGTTCTTTCTTTAGTTCTTTTAAGGATTCTTGTTGGACATGTGCCCAACTTGCAATTTTCTTTGAGGGTTTGCTTGTAGCTCTTTTCATATCATTATCATCTTCTGAGTTTATTCTTGATCTTTTCTTGTCATAATAGCCTTTTATGATCATATTCCTTTGTTTTTCTTTGTTAATTATTCCAGGCTATTTCTTGACTTTGAACGTTATGTTAAATTTGGGTTATGCTCACCTTGGGGGTGTGGCATTGCCCCAAATGTTATGTTTTATTTTCAAATAGTGTTTTCACAGCTTAGTCTAGGGGGTTGTAAGTTTTCAGTGCTTCCCTAGTGGTGTGATATCAGAAGCAATATCAGAGTATGGTCTCTTCTCTTCTGGTCTGTACTCTGTTTCTTACCTAGGAAGGACCCCTGATCTCTTGTTGCCACAAGCAGTAGTCCTCCTCTCTTCTCTGAAACTGTCACCTGGATCCTACTTTATTGAAATCAGAAGGACTCATCTCTACTCTAGAACTGTAATCTGTGTTATATATGGGCAATAGAGTTGTCAAATAATTGCTGGTCCTGTACCTAGTGCTAACTCAGTACTAAGTCCTAACTTAGGCATCCCTTTTAATTCCTTTTTGATTAGTTGCCCAATAATTTTTCTGCTTCTGAGCTGAGAGCTCCTGAAACTGCTTCTCCTATTGATGTCATAGCTACCTTCCAGGCTCACAACTGTTGTTGCCTCTGCTAGCACTCAACACCAGTTCCCAGTCTACTGTCACAAATCTCCCCTTCCCACCTCTTAACTTGTCTTGATATAGAAAAAAAAAAGTCTCACCCACATCTTTAGTTGGCGCTGCCACTCCTGAGTTTGATTTGAGGCATAATTTAAAGTTATTTGGCTGGGGATGTTGGGAGATCTTACCTGTGATGTACTTTCTACTCCATCATCTTGGCTCCAGACCTCCCTGTCCTTTTTGATATTTATTCTACCAGCCTTTCCACTCTCCTATACTACTTCTAAATATAATCTGTAATATACATTCTTGTTTTGTAAACTTCTCGGCAAAAGGACGGTGTCTCATTCATTTTAATATTTCCCTTAACTTATAACATAGTGTTTTACATAGAGAAGGAATATAATAAGTATTTGTTGACTTTATTAACTGGTATAAACAAACTAGCAGAATAGTGACAAAGAAGCATAGAAAAAATACTATTGAACTAATTTACTCTTTCCCTTCATTTCACCCTGTCCAGAACCTTTCAGTCAATCAGTCCATTTGCATTTGTTACTGTCTTCCTATGTCCCATGTACTATGCTAAACTCTAATGGTATAAGTAAGGGTACTTCAAGATATTTTGTATCAGCATTTATAACAGAATCGATAATTTTGGCTAAGTATACTTTAAATAAGAATAAAATCTAATTATTTTTTGCCAACAGGGAAATTATAAATAAGTGAGTCTCTGGCTCGGTAACTCAGTTTAGGTTTCTCAAAATGGTGTTTATAATTACTTTAAGTAAATATCCTTTTTGTTTTCATTGGCAATAATTGAACAGTAAGTACAGTGTTAACACTTTCTTTTGGAAAATCTAAACTCAAGGGAAAGATTAAAAGAATTACTTGGAAAAAAATCTAGAGATCATTGCAATCTTGAATAAATATATGTCAAAGTTTAACTCAAATGACACATTTTTTCTGATGGTAGCCAGATGGTAGTCATCTTATTACATGAAGAGTCACACATACATTAATTGGATAAATTTCACTGTTCATTCATGCCAAGGTACCATCAAATTTGTAATGCTAACAATCTGTTTACAAAATACATTCCCGTAAAAATGATTGTGATGCATCTTGTTTCTTTTCAGCTTCTAGTGAGATGGATCATTGCTGAAGGCAGGAAATTTTTATTACGGATGGGAAAGTGAGCAAGAAAACTCAGTGGTTCAGACTCAATTATGACTGAATCGGTACCACATTTGAGCCTAAAACCATATTTTTATTTTATTTTTTATGAAAAAACTACATTGCTTCATTTTTATTTTACGTCTCAGTTATGTCATTTTTAAAAGTTTGGTTGGGATCTCCCTCTCACCATCACATCAAAATTGCACCCTCAAAGTAAACGAAGGAAAGCACTTAAGAATACCGACCACATCTGACAGTATTTTTAACATCCCACACTTATAGTTTCTCACCTCTCTCTTGATTTTAGGGCAGAATATTTCATTATCTTTCTTCCAAATCTATGAATGGCCACTAAATTTACTCAAATTTTATATTCCTTTTGATGTTGTGTTGTTTGATTGCTAATAATTAGCAGTTATAAAGCATATGATGAATTACAAAACACTTTACATACACTATTAGATTTTATCTTCACAATAATATATATTGTAGAACATATAAGTGATATTATTGCCTCCCTTTAACAGATGGAGAAGTGGAAACTGATAAAGGTTAAATGATTTTCCAAACTCATACGATCAGTAAATGGTTGAGGCAGGATTTGAACTCAGGTCTTCCTGGCTTCAAATCCAGCACTCTATCCACTATACCACCCAGATCCCTAGTAGTTTTGGACCTGAGTTCAAATGTGTTCTCAGACATTTACTAGCTGTGTGACCCTGGACAAGTCACTTAACCTCAATTGCCTCACAAATATATATGTATAAAATACACACACACACACACACACACACACACACACACACACACACACACATATATATATACACACACATAGTGGGGAGCAAGTGTCTTCCATACATGGTGGAGTGACCTGTTCTTTGTTACCACAAAAAGCATTACAGTGCATTTTGAAAGACCAAATGCTTTCGGTCTTTAAGATTGTTTGTGACCAGTAATAGGATGTCTGGTTTTAGTTTCCTATTTTTTTCTTAATTGTTTTCAAGAATGGCTGGGCTAATTTACACCCACTCTGAATGTGTATAAGTGATTGTCATCCAAAAAATTCTACAACATTAAACACTAACATTTTTGTTATCATTCTTAATTTAAAGGTAAGGTAAAAGCTTAAAGACTTTTAAAAAAAATAATTATCTCAGTATTAATGACAGTGCATTTTAATATAATTGTTGATAGTTTGGTATTCTTTTGAGAATCATTCATGTCTTTTGTCCAGTAACTTTAGTTGCATATTTTAGGGTAAATTTCCTTGTACATAAGACTTTCATCACCATGTAGAATCTATAATGGTTGCATAGATTCTTATCACTAATTTCTCCTTTTATCTTAGTTGCATTAATTTTTGCATGTTTTATTAGGTGAAAGCATCTAATTGTTTAATTTTTGTGATCCCTATATATTTTATTATTCTACTATAAGGCATTGTCATCAAAAGTCTTATATTCCCCTATTTTGCCCTAGTATTGTGCACTTTTATATTTAGGTCATTTATTCATTTGGAGCTTGTTGTGGTATGTATTACAAGTGGCTGGTTGAAATCTATTTTTATACCAATGTGCTTTCCACTTTTCCCAGCCATTTTCCTATAAAGAAACTTTCCTTGAATATTGTTGTTTGGTATATTGAACACTGGGCCATGACTGATTACTTCTTTGTCAGCCCTTCTAGTCTATTCAAATATCTAATTGAACTTTGTTATACCAATATGCAATAGGTTTAATGATTATTACTTTTTAGTAGGGATTTTTAAATTTTTCTTTCCTCCTTTATGTTTTTCTATTATTTTCCCTTGAAGTTATGGGATTTCAAATTAATCTGCATTTTTTTCTGTAGATTATTCTTTTATAAATTTGGGTGGTATATAATAAAATTTAATGTTTGTGTACATAGTCAACAATAATTTATTAAATATTTGCTATGTACCAGTAACTGTGTAATTTCTGTCAAGATAAAGAAAGCAAAAAAAAAAGTTCTCCTCAATGAGATCATTTTTTAATGGGGAAAATGAGTAGAAAAGTAAAAAAAAATTACATATAAAATACAAGGGTTGTAAATGAAAGGCAATCCAAGAGAAAAGAAAGCATCAACTGAAGAGACCAGGGAAAGCCTCATGGTAAGTGTCTGCAGAGGCAAGCTTTGCAATTAGCCCTTTATTTTCATTCAGGGACTATCACAATGCTTTTCCAGGATGTCCCAATAAAATTGAGCATTCCAAGTCCCTTATTTTATGCATACATATATATGTTGGCATTAATATATTTTAATTATCTCAGTGTGAATCAATTATGAATACTGCATGTATCGTATGTGTGCAAGCAGAGAGTGTCTTGATATTCTAATTTCCAAATACTTTGTTTTAAGGATTTCCCCCCCAAAATTATTTTACTGTTGTTCATTTTATTTATTAATTTTTTGAGATTCATAAATTCATGTATTTTTAGTTTTCAACATTCACTTCCACAAGATTTTGAGTTCCAAATTTTCTCCCCATCTCATCCCTCCCCCAACCCCAAGATAGCATGCATTCTGAATACCCTTTCTCTTAATCTGCCCTCCCTTCTATCACTCCCCCTTCTCTTATCCCCTTCCTCTTCTATTTTCCTGTAGAGTAGGATAGATTTCTATACCCCATTGCCTGTATATCTTATTTCCAGTTGCATGTGAAAACAATTTTTAAACATTTGTGTCTAAAACTTTGAGTTTTAAATTTTCTCCCTTCCTCCCCCTCTACCCTCATTGAGAAGCCAAGTAACTCTGATACAGGTTATACTTGTGTAATCATGCAAAACACTTCCGTAGTAGTCATGCTGTGGAAAACTAACTATATTTCCCTTCATCCTATCCTGCCTCCCAATTATTCTATTCTCTCTTTTGATCCTGTCCCTCCTCATAAGTGTTTGCTTCTGATTACCCGCTCCCCTAATCTGCTCCCCTCTATCATCTCCTACTCTCATATCCCCTTCCCCCCTCTTTTCCTGTAGGGGAAGATAGCTTTTCATACCCAATTGAGTATGTATGTTATTCCCTTCTTAAGCCAAATCTTATTAGAATAAGATTCATTCATTTTCTCTCATCTTCTACCACTTCCCCTCCATTGTAAAAACCTTTAATTGTCTGTTTTATGTGAGATAATTTACCCCCTTCTACCTCTCCCTTTCTTCTCCCAGTATAATCCTCTCTTACCCCTTAATTTTCTCGAGATATCACCCATTTTCTTTAACTTACCCTGTGCCTCTATCTATCAATCTATCTATATATATAATTTTCCCCCCCTCAACTACCCTAATACTGACAAAGGTCTCATGAGTTACAAATATCATTTTTCCATGTAGGAATGTAAACAGTTTAACTTTAATAAGTCCCTTATGATTTCTCTCTTCTGTTTACCTATTCATGCTTCTCTTCAGTCTTGTATTTGAATGCTGAATTTTCTATTCAGCCCTGTTCTTTTCATCAAGAATGCTTGAAAGTCCTCTATTTCATTGAATATCCATTTTTTCTCCTGAAGGATTATACTCAGTTTTGCTAGGTAGCTTATTCTTGGCTGTAATCTATCTCCTTTACCCTCTGGAATATCATATTCTAAGCCCTCCAATCCCTTAATATAGAAGATACTAAATCTTGTGTTATTCTGATAGTGTTTCCACAATACTTGAATTGTTTCTTTCACTAATATCATATCTCTCAATTAAATTCAACATTTGCTGAATTTCTACACTGAGCAAGGCACTGTGCAGTAAGGTTTGCAACAGTGCGTGTTATAAACGTTTCTGTGTGCCTTTTCCTCCTATTGGATTATAAGCTCCGGGAGTACCAGATCTTATCTAAATTTTGTATCTCCCTCACTGCTTAACACAATACTCTGCACACAGGGGTCACTTAATAAATGTTACTATAGTTTAGGGAATAGAGATAAATAAGGAACAGTTTGTGTTCTAGAGGAGTTTAAAATTGAACAGTAAAGATAAGGTGTGGGCAACAACTGTAAAATAATTCAAAAAGGTAAGGATCGCAAAAAAGCAAAAAATGCCCAAAATACTTTGAGGAAAGGAGAGAGAGGGAAGGAGGGAGGGAGGGAGGGAGAGAGAGAAAGAGAGGGAGAGAGAGAGAGAGGGAAAGAGAGAGAGAGAGAGAGAGAGAGAGAGAGAGAGAGAGAGAGAGAGAGAGAGACTTTGATTAAGAGACAAAGAGGGAGAAGAAATAAAGGAAGAAAGTGAAAGGGAGAGACAGAAAGACACAAGCATAGAGACAGACATGGAGACAAAAAGAGAGACAAAGAGAAGCAGAGAGATACATCACTTCATTTTATCTTGCCTTTGAATTACAAAGACAGGAATTATGTGAATTATGTTAGGAGGATAAATGGATAGAGGGAACAAAGACAATGAGATGGAAAAGTCTATATTTTGATCCAATTTATCTAAATTATTGTGTGTAGTAACAGAAGTGGAGGGAGATGTATTTGGAAAATGAGGTTTGGGACAAAGTTTTAAGACCTTGAATATAATACCTGAGAGTATAAACTCTTCTATAGACAGTGGGAACCACCAGTGTCTTTTGAACAAAAAGTTATTTGCTAAGTTGTGCTCTAGGAAGAACAATATAGTGTGTGTGGGTAGAATGAGTATATAGTAGAGGTTGAAATGAGTCAGGCCATTTGTGATTCTACTAGTCCAGGTAAAAGGAATTGAGATACTGAAGAAAGATGATGTAAGTAGAAAAATACTACGTTTGGGGGAGCAAGAGGCTCAGAGATGACAATGAGATTCAGGTCTTAGATGTTTGTTTGTTTTTTTATTAACAGAAGCAGAGAAGTCAAGAATAAGAATTGGTTTAGAAGTGGAGGGGTGTGCTAAATTTTAAATATACTCAGTTTGATTATACTGAGAATCCAAATTGGTTTAGTTAGTAAGAATCAGTAGTAGAATCAATTGTCTCAGCTATCTGACTTCCCAAAGCAACTCAGCTGCCTGGGAGAGGAGAAAAGGAGGAGGTGATTGTGAAAATTAACCAGGATTAGGAATTGTCAAGGTAGATATGATAGTTTTATGTTCTAATACCCTAGAACACATAAATATGCATCAGTACTCATCATTTTGGTACTGTTACTAAAAATAAAATGGCTATAAAAATGCAAATGAATTTGATATGACATCAAGTAAATCAGTGAAATATTCTGAATCACTCAAACAAAAAAGAAATTGTTCTTACTACCATTAAGATTTTTTGATATTTGACTTCATTCATCATTAACTTTTTACTCTGGAATATTGAACTAGTTAGGGAAAGTTTCCCCTTCAAGTTAATCTAAGGGTATTTTTCTCTTTAGAATGAGGGTAGATAAACAAATATATGGGTTCCTGTCAATAGCATTAGACATAATTTTTGTGGCACTCTCCCACACTTTACCAGGCAAAAAAAAATTATTGTATTATTATTGAATAGGAGCATGATTGCATTTATAATATGTAATAATATGTCATGTTGTTGTAGCATCTATGGCACAATGCAATAAATACTGAGCCTGGAGCCAAGAATACCTGAGGTCAAATCCAGTCTTAGGCAGTTACTTATTGTGGGACCCCAGGCAAGTCAGTTTATCTATATTTGACTTTGTTTCCTCAACTACAAAATAGGGATAATAATAGTACCTATCTCTCAGTTGTTATGAGGATATAATAAGGTAATATTTGTAAAGTTCTTTGTCTGGTGTATAGTAGGTGCTTATTACATTTTTGTCCCTGCCCTTCCCCTCTTGTATTTCATGCTGAAATCACAAAACTGTGTAAAATTTGTATGACAAGTGTGACTGGAAATATAAAGAAATTGTGACTAAAAGAATTTGGGTAGTATACTGAAGATCGTGGCTTTTTTATTCTAACCCTTTCTTTTCCAATACTTCCTTTTTTCTGTTAATATAATCGTCTTCCTTGTTATTCAGGAGTCAAACTCCACTACTATCTCTGATACCTTTCTGTCTCCCAGATACATGTTCCTTCCCCACTCACATCATCTATCTTTCTTTTTCTCTTTTAGTCGATAAGTCATGTCTGACAATTCATGACTGCATTTGAGGTTTTCTTGGCAAATATTCTGGAGTGGTTTGCCATTTCCCTCTCTAGCTCATGTTATAGATGAAGAAGTTGAATCAAACAGGGTCAAGTCGCTAGTTAGTGTTGAAGGCTGGATTTGAATTAAAATCTTCCTGACTTTAGGGTTGGCACTGTATCCACTATATCATCTTGTTACCTCCAATCTCTCTGTCTCCCTCGCATAAACCCTTACAATAATAGTATCATAAATGGTCTGATAAAATCTGGCTTCTACTCTTATAAACCCATCCTTCCCAGAACTACCAGATTGTTTTTCTTAGAGTACAACTCTGAGCATTTCACTCCTTCTCCAAAAAACATTTGTGGCTCCTCGTTTATAAACTGTAGTTGACACTTTTAGGTTTAGTACTTTAGGCCTTAAAATTTGTCATTAACCTACCTTTCCATGAATTTCTTCCTCTAGTCACTTTCTCACATACAACAATCTAGCTCAAAGGTGTCAAACAGAAGGCACATGGGCCACAACTCAAAACACTCCCAAGTGCATCCTGAACCAGATTAAAATGAAATAGGGAAATATTTAAAAAACAAAGAATACAAATAGATAATATTACATTTAAAAACTAAGGCAATATGTGGTCCACTGAGATTTTTATATATGGTTTAGTGGTTGACGTTTCTACTTGAGTTTGACACCACTGATCTAGCCAATTTGGACTGAAATCATAGACTCATCATTGATGTAGCTATTTCCTCTATTAGGGGCAGAATGCAGTTAATTCATGTTTTTTTTTTCCAGTTTATATTCATGCCTATTTACTTCCATAAGGGCTCCAAAGAAGATTTATTTATGATATGGATGCCTTCTTAGAAATCTTTCTGAAATTCTATGAGTACCATTGCAACACACAAATTGCTTACTTGTTATTCTTCATATCTAACTGACCCATTTTTTTTTCCAATCATACACTTACTAAGTAACATCCTTCTGCCATTTCTTGCTTGAAAATCATAATGCTAAGACATCGCAGCCTACTTATTACCACCCCATTTTCCTCTATGGGTTATTCATTGTTCTGATTATCAAGATACTATATCATTCTATGATCTATAGCCATATAACATCATTGAGATAATATTGGTCTTAAAAAGAAGGGGATTTGTATTATAAAGAAGCTTTAGAAATCATATAAAGCAGTTAATAATTTTCCGCATGTATTCCTCTTCTTATTTAATTATGGGCCAGCTCAATTTCTATTTCTAGTATCCATCTAAGATTAATTGAAGGACTAACTCATTGGGATGATCACTCAACTTTCTGTTATAGTTAAGAGAATAAAATGTCTATTTTTTCTAATATTGATTATTAGTCTTATTTCTTCCAAGTAGTTGTGCTCATTGAGGACACTCTCTGATATTGAAGGAAGTTAATATTATCAGCCCAATGTCATCTGCAAACACAAGTCTCTGGAGCATCTCTTCATATATAGAGGAAATCCTTTGCCATTTGAACAATTCAGGGACCTCCTCTCAGAGAGTAGTGAACAATTGTAGCAAACATTTGTGTGTGTTTCATTTTTCACTGGAGGTTGAAAATCAGAAGATAATTGAGCATAGCTGTCTGTCTGGTTGCATCTCTGAAGAATTTCACATGAATCACAGAATTTAAAAGTTGGAAGTGGGGGCAGAGCCAAGATGGTGGAGTAAAAGCAGTGACTTGCTTGAGCTCTGCCCCAAACCCCTCAAAATGCCTGTAAATAAAAACAACTCTAAACTAATTCAAAAGCAATAGAAACCACAAAAAGAAAGAGTGAAACAAATTTCCAGTCCAAGACAACCTGGATGGTTGATCAGAAAGATAGTTATATCATGCCAGGAGGGGAGAAGAACCCAGTTTGGTGTGGGTGCACAGGCAAAACAGTCCTCAGTGAACCTGGAACAGGCCTCAGAGGACTGAATCCCAGGCAGCTGTGACAGTTTCCAGACTTCTCAACCCGTGAACACCAAAGACAACTTAGAAAATCAGTAGGAAAAGCATGGGAGTACAGTGAGAGAGAAGCTTGGTCCCAGCCCCAGTCCCTGTGAGCAGCTTCAGGGTGGTGGCTGCTTCCTGAGCTTCCAGCCCACAGACTGAGGGGGAATGAAGTGGCTGATCAGAGGGGATTTGCAGGGATCTCTTTGCTGGTTCAGGATTTTCTTTCTTTGCCTGTGCTCAGATCTGGGTCACAGTTATGGGTGGTGGTCCTGGGGTGAGAAGAAGTGCTGATGTGGTGGAGCTTGTAGTGGTTATGGAGAAGAAATTCTCCACACAGTTCCAAGGCAGAAAAGAGTCCTTGTGGTAACTCATCATCTCCTGAAAGAGATCCTCAAAAGAAAACTGCTAGGAATATTATAGCCAAATTCCAGAGTTCCCAGGTCAAGGAGAAAATATTGCAAGCAGCCAGAAAGAAACAACTCAATCATTGTGGAAATACAATCAGGATAACACAAGGTTTAGCAGCTTCTACATTAAGGGACCAGAGTGCTTGGAATATGATATTCTGGAGGTCAAAGGAGGTAGGATTACAATCAAGAATCACCTACCCAGCAAAACTGAGTATAATCCTTCAGGGGGAAAATGGATATTCAGTGAAATAGAGGACTTTCAAGCATTCTTGAGGAAAAGACCAGAGCTGAATAGAAAATTTGACTTTCAAATACAAGACTCAATAGAAACATGAAGAGGTAAACAGGAAAGAGAAATCATAAGTGAGTTGTTAAGGTTGAACTGTTTACATTCCTGCATAGAAACATGATATTTGTAACTCATGAGAGTTTTGTCAGTATTGAAAGGGAAAGAGAGAAGAGAAGGTGAGGAGAGAGAGAAGGGAGGGAAGATTAGGGGAAGGAGTAATCAGAATGCAGGCCGTTCTCAGGTGGGGTGAGGGATGAGAAGGGGAAAAATATTGGAACTCAGAATCTTGTGGAAATGAATGTTGAAAACTAAAAATAAATAAATAAGTTTAAAAAAAAGAAGTTGGAAGCTATCTTACAATAAGGTATGTATTATTGTCAATTTTCTCCAAGTAATACACAAATGCAAGCTCCAATAGAGCATATACGACAAGTGATCTTCCAGTTATTTGTTGAATTTTTCATAGGAGGAAAGACCCTGAATGGGGGGAAACAGAATCGAAAGCCTTTGAGGAAGCCAAAATAGCTATTCAAACTGCCCTGGATCTTTGGCCTGTACAGTCAGGGCCGATGGAATTGCAAGTTACAGTTTTGCATGGATATGCTGATTGGAGTTTATGGCAAAAACAACAGGGCAGGAATGTTCCTTTAGGATTTTGGTCGCGGAAACTGCCACCTGCTGGCCAAAATTATACTCCTTTTGAACAACAATTATTGGCTGCATATTGGGCCCTGGTAGAGACAGAACATTTAACTTTAAACCATGAAGTTGTATTGAGGCCAGCCATACCCATTATGAGTTGGATTATGGGGACCCCCGCCTCACATAAAATAGGACATGCCCAAGAATCATCAATTATTAAATGGAAATGGTATTTGCAAAATAGAGTCAAGACAGGCAGATCGGGTGTTTCCACCTTGCATGAAAAGGTATTAGAATTACCAAAACATTCAAATGATATTGATATACCACCAAAGTCTTATGATCAATCACCTGTTTCTTGGAATAATGGATATGATTCTCTAACCCCCGAGCAGAAGAAGCATGCTTGGTTTACTGATGGCTCGGCTAAATATATAGGATCTAAGCGATGTTGGAAAGCTGTAGCCTATAACCTTCATGCAATACTATTTTGGAAAGCTCTGGTGAAGGCCAGAGTAGCCAATGGGCCGAATTAGTGGCTGTCTATCAAGTAATTCAAAAGGAACAAGGTGGCCAATGTCATATATATATATATACTGATTCCTGGGCCGTAGCCAATGGCCTAGCAGTTTGGATGCCAATTTGGAAGAAACACGAATGGAAAATTAGAGACAAAGATGTGTGGGGAAAAGAATTATGGGAACAAATATGGGAATGGTGTCAATGTACTAATGTATCTGTATTTCATGTAGATGCCCATGTGAATCAAGATTCTGTGGAACGTGAGTATAATGCCCGTGCTGATGAATTATCCAAACTTCAAGGAAAAGCTTTAAAGGTCACCCCCAGAGAGGAAAATGAAACACAATTAGGAAAATGGGTCCATATCACCGCAGGACATCTTGGCGCTCTTGCATCTTACAGGTGGGCATTAGACAGAGGGATTAACATACCTCTGGATCTATTTAAGCAAATAGTACAAAATGCATACAATGTCAATTATTTGCTCATCGGCCTGTGCCGAAGAAAATCACTGGAGAATTGGCTAGAGGGTCTTTACCTGCTCAAATTTGGCAAATAGACTATATTGGACCATTACCTGTTAGGTCAGGGGTGTCAATATGCCTGCACTTGTGTGGACACCTACTCTGGGGTATTAGTTGCCTGCCCCTATAAACAGGCTACCCAGAAAAACACTTGTAAAACCCTAGATATTATTTCTCTTTATTATGGGACCCCCCTACAAATACAGAGTGATAATGGTACTAAAGTTTGGATAAAGAAGCATCAATCTGATAGACCAAGGCCAGCTGAGCTTATAGCACAAGGAAACACTAATACTGCCATAGTAGTATACCCTGGTGATGATAAATGGTATCATGTCCCACTAACCCAAATGTTTTTACGATATTAAGTGTTTTACAGTGTTTGCCTGCTATACGCTAACTATGGCATGAACTCCAGGTATTCCAGTGGGGAATCCTCAGCAAGGACCGCGTACTGATTCCA
The DNA here is from genome assembly GCF_003287225.1 of Phascolarctos cinereus. Classification (NCBI taxonomy): domain Eukaryota; kingdom Metazoa; phylum Chordata; class Mammalia; order Diprotodontia; family Phascolarctidae; genus Phascolarctos; species Phascolarctos cinereus. Next base: position 105,402,101 of record NW_027555625.1, read on the forward strand.
TCTACGTTGGTGAAAACAACACCCACATCATGAATTGGTCATACCCATTCAACGTAGAAGTTTGGGACGCCCCTCTATTTCCCCTAATGAGAATCAATTTAACTAGTTTTAATCTAACTGTTACTGCAGCAAACGGTACCAATATATCCTGTTCGTGACGCCAATTTTGTATTAGTAGGATTTAGTGAGGTTCGGATTCGCTCCTATAAATGACACTCTCCAATGCACCAGAAAATAATAGGAAATAGATAATTTATTTAGAAGAAGCAAAGCACAGATAGTTTGAATTTGCATAGAAAGCATAAATAATAAGAACAATCAATAATATAGCACCGATCAAGAGAGTCGGTAATGGAAGAGAATACATCACCAATTCAAGGGAACCTCCAAAATCAATCAACGGCTGGGAGCCTCACCCGCGGGAAGGACACTTCGCCCGGGAAAATCTTTACACAATTCAAGTTTGTACTGGCTGCAACGGGGCTCCCAGCCGTTGATTGACTTTGGAGGTTCCCTTGAATTGGTGATGTATTCTCTTCCATTACCGACTCTCTTGATCGGTGCTATATTATTGATTGTTCTTATTATTTATGCTTTCTATGCAAATTCAAACTATCTGTGCTTTGCTTCTTCTAAATAAATTATCTATTTCCTATTATTTTCTGGTGCATTGGAGAGTGTCATTTATAGGAGCGAATCCGAACCTCACTAAATCCTACTAATACAGACCCATTGCTTTTCATGGCAAATCATGCCATTTTTAAAGTGAGCTCTAATTGGAAATTTCAAATTGAAATTTGCCTCTTTGCTATTTGTAGCTATGATCCTGGTTCAGCCCCCTGAGCAAAACAAAACAATTCTAATATTTCATGCCATGTGGCAGCTCTTCACATACTTGAAGAGAATTATAATGTTCCTGCTAAGACTTTTATTTCTCCAACCTATACATAAGATTATGAGATCATACATTTGGAATTGGAGGAGACCTTAGAAAGCTTTGAATAGGTGGAGCTATGAAGGTAGAGTAAGGTGGAAACTCCCAGAACTGACCCAAATTCACCCCTGAATAACCACAAAATAATGCCTCAAAATTAATTCTGGATTGGTGAAAGTAATGAACGGACAGGGTGAAACAATTTTCTAGTCCAAGAAAATTTAGAAGGTTGGCAGAAAGGTCTGTCACACTGAGGTAAAATGGCAATGCAGTCCAGCACAGGGTGTTTACCTGGGATAGGCCAACAGTGAAGCCTCCAGGCCCTTGGTGCAGCTCAGAAAGGAGGTAAGGCCCCTTGGCCCTAGATCTCCACCATAGACAAGCAGAGAAATGCTGCAATCATCAGTATAGCCCAGAGGTGAGGCCCCACACCACCACTGCAGCATAGTGGTGAGGCAAGTCCCCACAGCCCTCAGCCCTCAGCCCTAGCACAGTCCAGGTGTTAGCCCCCCCAACCCTAACCCCCTCCAATGCAGCCCAGCAGTGAGGCCAATCCCTTGTAAAAGAAGCTTGGAACAATGCCTCCAAGAACACAGGAATAGAGTCAGCTAAACTTCAATTTTAAAAAAATCATGAAATAGCCTGGGAAAAATGAGTAAACAACAATGACGAAAAGAAAAAAGAAAAAGAAACCTGACCATAGAAAATTACTGTGTGATGGGGAAGATCAACACACAAATTCAGAAAAGGATAATATCAAAATGCCTATATGTGAAACCTCAAAAAGTGTAAAAAAAAAATGGTCTCAGACAAAAAAATAACTTTTAGAAGAACTTGAAAAGCATTTTAAAAATCAAGCAAGAGAGGTAGAAGAAAAATTGGGGAAAGTAATAAAGGTGATGCAAGAGAATCACAAAAAGAAAAAGAGCTAACAGCTTGGTAAAAAAAAAGCACAAAAATGGGGGAAAAGATATATAAAAATTCACTGAAGAAAACAACTCATTAAAAAGTAGAATTGGCCAAAAACAAAAGGAGATAAAAATGTTCATTGAATAATATACTTCCTTGAAAATTACAATTGGACAAGTGAAAGTTAATAACTTCATGAAACATCAAGAAACAATAAAAGAAAATCAATAGAATTAAAAAAAACAGAAGAAAATTTGAAATATCTCATCAGAAAACAAAACAAAACAAAACAAAACAACTAACCTGGAAAATAGATCTAGGAGTGAGAATTTAAGAACGATTAGGCTACCTGAAAGTCATGATTAAAAAAAAGCCTGGACATAATAGCTCAAAAAAAAAAAACCTCTCCTGATATCCTAGTACTAGAGGGCTAAATAGATGTTGAAAGACTCCACAAATCACTTCTTGAAAGAGATCTTAAAATAAAAATTCCCAGCAATATTATAGCCAAATTCCAAAGCTTCCAGGTCAAGTAAAATATTGCAAGCAGCTAGTAATAAACAATTCAAATATCATGGAGCCAAAGTCAGGATGCCACAGGATTTAGCAGCTTGAACCACAATGGATAAGAGGGCTTGGGATATTATATTACAGATGGAAAAGGAATTAAGACAAATAAGAATAACCTAATAAACAAACCTGAGTATTATCGTTCAGGGGAAAATGGATATTCAATGAAATAAAGGACTTTCAAGCATTCCTAAGGAAAAGACCAGAGCTGAAAAGAAAATTTGATTTTCAAATACAAGACTCAAGAGAAGGATAAAATAGTAAATGACAAAAAGAAAACTTGAGGAATTCAATAAGGTTAAACTGTTTATATTCCTACACAGGAAAATAATACTTGTAATCCTTAACAACTGTCTTTTTATTAGGGAAGTTGGAGTATAGACAGAGGACAGTGGTGTCAGTTCACTATGATGGGATGATATCCAAACCAAAATTTGTGTGTGAGGAAAAAAAAAAATTGAACTGGGAGAAGATGGAAGGGGAGGTAGACTGGTATAAATTATCTTACATGAAGAAACAGAAGAGATATTATAGTGGAGGAAAAGAAGGGTAGGGGTAAAGGCAATGTTCCAACCGTAATCTCTTTGGAATTGGATCAAAGAGGTAATAACACACACATTTAGTTGGATATAGAGGGAAGCAGATAACAGAGTGGATTAAAAACCAGAATCCTACAATATGTTGATTACAAGAAATACATTTAAAGCATAGAGACACACAGAGTAAAAGTAAGGAAATAGAGCAGAATCTATTATGCTTCAGGTGAAGTGAAAAAAAAAAGAAGGAATAAAACTAGGAGCAGTAATCATGATCTCAGACAAAGCAAAAGTTCTCTTTAAAAAGTTCTAATTAAAAGACATAAGGAAGGGAACTACATTTTGCTAAAAAGTGACATAGACAATGAAGTAAAATGAATATAAAACATATATACCCAAAATGGTATAGCATCCAATTAAAAAAAAAGTTGGATGAGTTACAGGAGGAAATAGCAACACTATACAATAAAGGAATCAAATTTCCCCTTTCAGAACTAGCTAAATATCATAAAGAAGAAGAAGAAGAAAATAATGAAGCAAATAGAATTCTCAAAAATTTAGATATGATAGACCTCCGAAGAAAATTGAATGGGAATAGACAGGAATATGCCTTTTTTTCTGTAGTACATGGCACCTACATAGCAATTGACCATGTGTTGAGGCATAAAAACCACAATCAAATGCAGAAAAGCATAAACATTGAATGAATCTTTTTCAGATCACAATGCAATGAAAATTCCATTCATAAAAGGCTATGGAAATATAGATTAAAATTGATCAGAAACTAAATAATCTAATCCTAAAGAATTAGTAGGTAAAAAAAAAAATCATAGAACAATCAATAATTTCATTAAAGGGAATGACAACAATGAGACAAGAAACCAAAATTTATGCACTGCAACCAAAACAGTATTTAGGTGAAAACTTATATATCTAAGTGCTCACATCAATAAAATAAAGATAAGATCAACAAATTGTGTATAAAATTTTAAAAAATACTATCGAAAGAACAAATTAAAAACCCACAGTTACACATCAAACTGGAATACCTGAAAATCAAAGAAGAGATTAATGAAATTGAAAGTAAGAAAAACTCTTGACCTAATGAAAAAAACTAGTAGCTGGTTTTATGAAAAATGATAGACAAACCATTTGTTAACTTGGTTTAAAAAAAGGAAACCAAACCAACTTACCGTTATCAAAAAATAGAAAGTGTGAATTTTCCACCAATGAAGAGAAAATTAAAGCAATAACTAGGAGCTATTTTGCCCATTTATACACAAATAAATCTAACAATTTAAGCAAAATGGATGAATATTTACAAAAAAATAAATTTTCTAGATTAACAGAAGAGGAAAAAAATACTTAAACAGCCCTATCTTAGGGAAAAAAACTGAAGAAGCCATCACTAAACTCCCTAAGAAAAAATCCCCAGGATCAGATAAATTCACAAGTGAATTCTACCAGATATTTAAAGAACAATTAATTCCAACACAACACAAACCATTTGGAAAAATAGGTAAAGAAAGAGTCATACCAAACTTCTTTCAGAACACAAATATTGTGTTGATGCCTAAATCAGTAAGAGGAAAAACATAGAAAACTATAGACTAATTTCCCTAATGAATATATATGCAGGAATTTTAAATAAAATACCAGCAAAAAGTTTACAGTAATACATCACAAGAATCATGCCCTATGACCAAGTGAGGCTTTTACCAGAAAGGTAAGGCTGGTTCAATATTAGGAAAACTATTAGCATAATTGACTATATCAATAACAAAACTAACAGAAATTGTATGACTATCTCAACAGATTAAGAAAAAAGCTTTTGAAAAAATACAAATACCCATTCCTATTAAAAACACTAAAGAGACTCAGATTCTTAAAATCTAGCCACTGCTCAGATTCTTATAATCTATCCAAGAGCTAACTAATGTTCAGACTCCTTAAGTCTGCCCAATATGACAGATGTTCTAATAAACCTTGTCTTTGGCTGTAAAATAAAACAAAATGCTAAATAGCATAGGAATAAATTGAGTTTCCCTTAAATTTATATGTAATATCTATCTAAAACCATAAGCAAGCATCATATGTAAAGGGGGAGAAGCTAGGAGCCTTTCTAATAAGATAAGGGATGAAGCAAGAACAGCCATTATCACCACTATTATTCAATGTTTTACTAGACATGTTAGCTATAGCAACAATGGAAGAAAAAGAAATGGACATAAATCAAAATATTAAATAAGGAAATAAAACTATCAATCTTTGCACATGATATGATTGAATACATAGAGAATCCTAGAGAATCAACTTTAAAAAAAACTAGTGGAAATAATTAATAACTTTAGCAAAGTTGCAGGATATAAAATAAACCCACATAAATCATCAGCATTTCTATATATTACCAACAAAGTCTATCAGGAAGAGATAGAAAGAGAAATTCAATTTAAAAAAATTGTAAGTAATGTAAAATACATGTGAGTCTAACTGCCAAAACAAGGCACTATATGACCACAATTACAAAACACTTTTCACAGAAATAGTTATAGCTAAAGAATTGAAAACATTAATTGCCCATGTGTAGGCTGTCATTATAATAAAAATTACAATTCTGCCTAAATTCATTTACTTATTCAGTGCCATACCAATCAAACTACCAAAAATATTTTGTAGAACTAGGGAAAATATCAAAATTCATCTGGAAGAACAAAAGTTCAAGAACATAAAAGGAACTAATGAAAAAAAATGTAAAGGAAGGTAGCCTAGTTCTACCAAATCTCAAACTTTATTATCAAGTGGTAATCATCAAAACAATCTGATACTGGCTAAGGAATGGAGTGGTGGATCAGTGGGATAGATTAGTTAAACAATGCACAGTAGCAAATACCATAGTAATCTCATATTTAATAAACCCAAAGACCCCAGTTTTTAGGACAAGGACTCTCTATTTAACTAAAACTGCTGGGAAAACTGGAAAACAGCATGGCATAAACTAGGGATAGATCAACGTCTTACAATGCATACCAGATAAGGTCAAAATGACTATAAGATTTAGGCATAGTGATACCATGGGCAAATTAGGTGAGCATGGAATAGTTTACCTGTCAGTTCTATGGATAAGGAAAGAATTTATGACCAAACAATAGATAGCTTTATGAGCTGAAAATGGATAATTTTGATTATATTAAATTAAAAAGTTTTTGCACAAACAAAACCAATGCAACTAAGATTAGAAGGAAAGTAGAAATCTGGGAATTTTTTTTCTGCCAAATGTTTCTGATAAAAACCTTATTTCTGAAATATATAGATAAGTGAGTCAAATTTATAAGGACACAAATCATTCCCCAATTGATAAATGGTCAGAAGATATGTGCAGGTAGTTGTCCAATAAAGAAATCAATGCTATTTATAGCAATACGAAAAATGTTCCAAATCACTGCTGATTAGAGAAGTGTGAATTAAAACAACTCTAAGATACCACCTCACAACTATCAGATTAACTAATTTAAGAGAAAAGGAAAATGATAAATGTTGGAAGGGAAATGGGAAAATTGGGACACTAATGTATGGTTGGTGGAGATGTGAACTTATCCAATCATTCTGGAGAACAATTTGGAACTATGCCCTAAGGGAAATAAAATTGTGCATATTGTTTGATCGAGCTATACTACTGTTAGGTCTGTGTCCTAAAGAGATCACAAAAAAAAAAGGATAAGTGCAAAAATATTTATAGCAGTTCTTTTTGTGGTAGTAAAGATTAAGAACATGAGGGGATGTCCATCAATTCAGGAATGGCTTAAATAAGTTGTATTATGCGATTGTAATGGAATGCTGTTGTGATATGAGTACTGATGACCAGGATGCTTTCAAAAAAACCTGGACTTCCATGAACTGATTTAGAGTGCAGTGAATAGAACCAGGAGAACATTGTGCACAGGAACAGCAATATTGTATGGTGACCAACTGTGAATGACTTAGCTATTCTTAGCAATACAATTACCTAAAAAAATGCTGAAGGATTCATGATGAAAAATGCTATCCACCTCTAAAGAAAGAACTTATGGAATCTGAATGCACATTGAAGCATTCTATTTTTCACTTTATTTTGTGGTGCTTTTTTTTTTGTCTGTGTTTTCTTTCACAACATGACTAATATGGAAATGTTTTATATGATTTCACCTGTATAACCAATATCAAATTGCTTACCATCTTAGGGTAGGGGAGGGGAAGGAGGGAGAGAATTTGGAACTCAAAATCTGAAAAAAAAAAAAGAATGTCAAAATTGTTTTGACATGTAATTGGAAAAAAAATATTCCAAAAAAAGAAAAAAAACTTTGAGTACAACCCCCTCATTTTGTATATGAGACAACTGAGGCTTAAAGAGTTAATTGATTTATCCAAAGCTTTATATCTGGTTAAGCCTGAGGTCAGATTTGTGTCCTGGTCTCTCTGATTCCCAGAGACTTTTCCACAATTCTGTGAACACGCACAGTTCTTTCAACTCAAACATGGTAGACTCAAGGTCCTTCACTACCCTGTTTTTTTTTTTCCTTTGTAATGCTCCATTTAATTTGTAGTGCTTAGAACTGAAGCCAGTGCTCAAGAAAAGGCAAAATACAATGGAGCTATAACCTTCCTGAAAACTCTTTCTTAAGACAGAAAATAATATTAGCTTTTATTTTTGAATGCCACACCATATTACTAACTCATATGGATTTAAATGCATGAGATAAAACTTTTTGGATGTGACCCTTTAATGTTGATTTTTATTCTATTTAGTTGCATGGGGTTTTTTTGGTAAACAAAAAACATTAAAAAAGTAAGGATCTTTTTTTCTGTAGTTTACTCTAGCTAATCAATCATGTAATGTGACTGTGGGACATATATACTTTAGTAATTGAATTTTAAAAGATTGACATTTGTGTTCTCATAGTTTCATCAGTCATAATCATTTATGGATTGATAATTATTACATTTTTACAAAAATGTGTCATTATGTATGAATAATTTCTGATTTTCTCTTATTTGCTTTTTTTTGTACAAATACAATCCTACCAATCTAGAAAGGCTGAGTATATCACAGCCTTAATAATTCATTATATGTCTATATCCAAGAGCCAATCCAGCTAAGCCAAAATAAGGTCATCATTACATTAGCCAGATGTTATGCTTAATAACATTGAAATGAAAATGAAATTCTGGGTCACAAAAACTCTTAAAGATCATAGAGGGGTTATAATCTTTTTTTCTATTAGTAGAAAGAACAGTAATGTATCCTTGCAGTGTTGAAGTAATTCTCTCTTATTCACCTAACCATCAGTCATTTATTGTTTTCCCTCTTTCAGTATATTAAGAATCTAATTTTGTAATTCTTTCAAAATTGTTTTGGGAATGTAAGCTTTTTGAGAACAGACACTATTTAATTTTTGTCTTTTTTTCCCTAATGCCTAGCATGGTGACTGACACATAGCTGCCATTTCATATTTGCTTTTAGGTTGATTGTACTTAATTTTGTCTAGTACTTTTTCCTGATTCCATCATTTAAATGTGCACTTTCACTATAGCAGAACAGGTATGGTGGTTTTAGCTTTCAAATATGGATATTTCCCTGACGTTAATGATGAAAGCTATCATGATAGAAATGATAGAAAATCTAATCAATTTTGATCTACTTACTCTCCCTACTTTAGTTTTATATGTAAATGCACCAAAGATGATCTGTGTTATTGAATTATTCCCTCCCCCCACTAATGTTTATTCTTTTATGAGGTAAAACCATTCATTATATTTCATTACTTTCTTCTGTAAAATATTGCAAATGAGTTAATATTGTAAACTGGTCTTGCTTTTGTCTGCTAAATCTTACTGTTTTGTGAGTAGTTGAAGTGCCTTCTTGATGGAAAAATAAAAATTTGGTGTCTTTTGGTCTTATCGTTGTGGTGATTGATTTATACTGGAAGAATCTCTGTAGTAGATGAAAAAACTAAACATCAATGTATTTTTTATTTATTTTCTGATTTTACATGTTAGTAGATGGTTTGAATAGGTCAGATTGAAACTATTTTAATTATGTTACCTTTTCATCTTTTGGAAGGGTCTCCTCTCTTTGTCTAGCCTACCCTTTCACTGATAACATTGAATGTGAAACTAGTGTGGAATATCTCATAAAATTTTTCTACCTCTTCACTGCTTGCCACAGATGTTGGCTCTTAAGTTGCAATTACCTTCATAACATTCCTTTTGGTTTTATTCATCATGAACACTTAAAAAACCATATCCCCATGTTCCCCACAAAAATGTTTGTTATTGCCTTTAGACATGTGATGAAACTAATTCTGCCAATTCCTTTATTTGCCTCTGTAAAGAGATTGAGAGAATCATTCTCTCATTTATTCAAAATTTTCTTATGCCTGGTGGTATAATTTGTAATGAGTATATCAATGTTGATCGACTTCTATTTCTGCAGTAATAAGTCCACTTCTTAATCATCAGACAGCTGTCTCACATGTAAAGTACCAATTACTAAAATAACGTATGTAGACAGTTTAGGAGCTGTGTGGTTCTTAGCATCATTCTTCTGATGACATTTCAAAATCTCATGGAAGATTTTTTCTCCATGGTAGCTTAATGTAATGCTCACTTAGTCGCAGGTATTCCAGAGCATGTCCCAGGAAAGCACTGTTATCTGGAGCTAATTCAAAGGATGAATTGAAATGGGGCTAGAAGAAATGAGTAGTGGTAATGCTACTGGATCATTGATATTCTCTGGACTCCAGTTTGAAAAGGTAATGCAATTCCATATTCTCTAAAGCCTAGGGAATCAGTGTGAGATTCAGTTGTGTCCTATGACAAAGATTCGAGAGTCAAGATACAGATATCTTAAAAAATAACATTAATTATAAGAATTATTTAATGGAGATGATTTCAAGTAGACAGTATGATAATTAATTGTTCTCAGAATATTCTAGAACATTTATCCAGATTATTGAAGGAGAAAGATCTGCCTCTGACTAATGAGCAGAGAAATTAGTGTAGGGAGGTATGTACTCAATTGAATTCTGAAAGCACAGTCAGCAAGGTTTTGATTTAATTCCCCCTCCTTTCACATTCATGGCCTCTGCAATCATGGGTAAGTCATTACCTCTCTGAGCTCAATTTTCCTTATTGGTGAAATGGGAATAATAATATCTGTAGTTTTTATCTTGTTGTAAAGATCAAATGAGGTGAGGATAATGATTATGGTAATAGTAATACTTTATGTTTCTCTAGTGCTTCTATCATTTGAAAATCTAAATTGAAGTTCACAAAAATTCTATAATATATAAGTATACATACACACACACACACTTACCCATCCACCTATTTCCACCTCCCACATATGAATGTCATATATATATAGAAGTATGTAAAAAGAACTTTGCAAACCTTAAAGTGCTAAAAAAAAAAGGGTCAGGTATTAATACTATTATTTGGATAGTATCCAATTCCCTAGTTAATAACTAATTAAATTTTAAGTTAAATCTTGTCCTTTTTCTCACTTTCCATCTTTTTACAGTCACTGAGATCTGATTCCTTTCAGTGACAGTTTCCCTGGCTCCTCTTCTCAGCATTGTTTGAACTTTCAATCCAAAACAGTATCACTCCTTTTTTTTTTTAACTTATTCACATGCTGTTTAAAAACTGTGATTAATGAATTCACTACAAATTTACACTGAATCATCTAATTTGGGTCCTCACTGATATAAGGCAACATTATTAACTTTTTCTAACTAATTTGCTGTCTTAACCAGTATAGTATCTATTCCAAGCATTTTCATCCTTCCTCAATTATACTTTCCATCCCCACACTCTTATTTGAAGGCTTCCTCTCATATTTCTTAAAATTTTTCCAAGAAAATTATTTTCCAAGGAAATTCCTACAGAGACTTTATGGAAACCATGGCAACGATGTCTACTTTATTTCAAGTTCCTGCTTGGATTGACATACAATGAATTCAAGCAAGAACAAAAGTAAAAAAGAGAAGCAAAAGGCAAAGTCACCTTCTTCTTCTCTCCTGGACCGCACTCCTGCTTTTATTATGCATTTCTGACTAACCAAAACAAACAAACAAACAAAAAAAAACCAAACCCAAAATTCTGGCTTTTGTTCTATGTTCTGGTCAGTGGAAAATCTAATTACCTCCTTACACACATTATTTTATGCTTCAATTGACGTGATTTTAATTTTTTTTTTTTTTTTGCCAAATCTAATGGTCTTTTCTCAATCTTTATTCTCCTTGTTCTCTCCACAGACTGTGACACTACTGATTAGTGTTTTTGGGACACCACTCTCTATTAGTTCTCTTCCTACCTATCTGACTTCTCCTTCTCATTCTCTTTTGCTGGATTCTCATCCAGATCATGCCCTCTGACTATAGATACCTATAGTTCTGTCCTGGGCCCTTTTTCTGTGTCTTTACACTACATCATCTGAGGATGTCATCAGTTCCCATAGATTTAATTACCATCTCTATAAGCATGATTCTCAAATCTACCTTTCCTGCCCCAGACTCTCTCCTGGCTTCCAAATTTGCATCTCCAAATGTCTTTCAAACCATCTCAGCAGAAATCTTGCCATCATCACCAGCAAAATTCTTAAACCAAACATGTCCAAAATAGAACTATTATTGTTCCCCCAGATCTCCCCCTCCTCATGCCTCCCCAATTTCTGAATAGGGCAAAACCATGCTCTCACTTCCTTTGACTCATAATATAGGAGTTATCCTTGACACCTTGTTATATATTAATTACTATATCAAAGCTATTTTAAAGCCAGTGGGTTTCACCTTTGCAATATCTTTCTAATATGTCCCCTTCTTTCCTCTGACACAACCACCAATGTATGGTAGACCGTTGTCACCTCATGCCTAGATTATTGCAATAGTTTGCCAGTCAGTCTTACTGCCTCATCTTCCTCCACTCCAATCCATCCTCTTTTTAACAACCAAAGTAATTTTCCTAAGGCACATGTTACTCTCCTCCTCAATAAACCACAGTGGCTCCCTGTCCCCTCAAGAATAAAATACAAAATCTTTAGTTTAGTATTCAAAGCCCTTTATCATCTTGCCTTCTATTAACTTTCCAGTCTTTTCATATTTTGTTCCTCAACAATTGCTGTTTAAATCAGCAACACTGATGAGGCCAGTAGATGTTTCATAAACAAGATATTCTATATCTTCTATCTCTCAGATCCTGGTTTTTCTTCTTGGTTGTCCCCCATGCCTGGAATGGTCTTCCTCCTCAACTCTACCTACTCATTTATCTGGCTTCCTTTAAGTCCCAACTAAAATTTCATCTTTTATAAGGAAGCCTTTTATAGGAATCTCTCTTAATTCTATTGCTTCCCTTCAGTTAATCATTATATCTGTGTGTATGTATATTATATATAACTTTACCTTGTATACAATGCATTTATTTATATGTTGTCTCCATCATTAGACTGTAAACTCCATGAGGGCAGGGACTGTTTTTTGCCTTTCTTGTGCGTCTCTAGCATTTAGCACAGTGGCTTGCATATGGTAGTTACTTAATAAACATTGATTGATGGATGATTTGACCTATTTTCCTTAATCAGTACAATAAGAATTTTATAATGGAATCCTCATTTCTATTATAACATCTCAGATATAAATTCCTCTAATGTAAGGAAATGGTAGGATATTTACTAGGTTCATATATATATATATATATATATTTCATTTTTAAAGCATTCTCATACAATTTGAAACCTGTGACTATATCTGGAATATAACCATTGCTAGTAACCTACTTTAATATTAAATGTTCATAGATTAGTTGTCCTTAAAAGTTCAATAGAATTTTAGACAGCTATGATTTCTCTGTGAACAACTTTAGTCATTGAGGAATTGCAAAGTGATGAGATCTGGAGAAATGGGAAAGTATAAAAGCATCAAAGGGAGAGGAATAAATACAATGGGGAGAAATGCATCACATAACATTAAGGAACATAGCAGCAGAAATTATGCATAGAGGATGAAGCCATCTCAGAAGAGAGTGGAGTGTGTACCTCATGTTCAAAGTGAATATAAAAATGCTAATACTGCCTTCCTTTCCCACACACATACCTTTGAAAATATGCAAGGTAAACTCATGCAGGCACCTGTTTGTTGGTTATTAAAGAAGAGGATTAAGGATCATGAATATTGGGCTAATACAGCTGTCCCCATAGCAATAGAATGACTGTAATAAATGTGCCTCTTTCTGGAATGTGGTGGGAAACAAGAAACCAGCACATACAAAGCTCTAGGTTCCTTTAGGGAAAGGCAAAATCACAGTAGACATTTAAATTGAGCAAAATCATTTCCTCTAACACAGATTGTAGAATATAAGACCAGCTGGCAGAGAGTATGACTTATGGGAACTTTTGTCCCTAGCCAAATAAAAGCTCCCCCCACCCAACTCAACTCCATTTGGCTTTTTTTTTTATAAACTTCATTTCCCCAACTCCCTCCTCTTCCAGAATAGTCCTAGAAATGTTCAAATGTTCTGTCAATCAACAAATATTTTACTGAGTACCTTAGACATGCAACATATTGCAAAATGCTTTTAACACTCCTGACTGATAAAGTCTATTAAAAATGTAAAAGTGTTTACGTTGGTGTGCCTAACAACCATCAGAACTGAGGCATCCCTTATGTCACTTTTCTTCTCACCAAGATTTAAAGTGGGGCTAATGATTGCACAATGCAGCTGCTTTTACTGGGAAACAACATATAAGAAACAATATGTGTTTTGTTTTACAGGTAGAATTAAAATCACATTTGAACAATAAAGTTCTAATTTAAATTCCCTTAAAGAACCTGGATTCAAATCCCCCATTTATTGCTGACTTCCTGCATAACTTTGAATTAATCTCTTCACTTCTTGGGGCCTCAGTATCTCTACCTGGAGAATTGGTGTGGTGAAAAGTGTGCTGAATTTAAAATCAGAGGACCTGGGTTTGAATTTCAACCTGACACTTAGGACTCCTACCTGCATGGCTTTGGGGATGTCACAATGTCTCTGAGCCAGTTACTACCTCTTAAAAATATAATAGTTGATTCAGATAATCACTACAGTCTCCTCTCTTTCTAAAGCTATGGTTTTATAATTAGATCATGTATAAAGACCCTTCCAAGCCTAACACCATGATTCTAAAATCCTGTGAACAGATAAATAACCAAGATATTCCTTGATAACTTTTCCCCTTTTCTGGGGGGAAGCTTAAACTCAGTTAAGATTTTTTTTCCCTCATCAATTGGAGGATCACTGTCCTGCTTTGTTTTTAAGATTGAGTGTTGTTCCACTGTCCACTTACCAAATTAGGGAAAGTAAATTACCATTGATTCCCCTAGCTGAAATGGCATGACTGCAACTTAATAGCAATTCCAAATCAATAAAACATTTTTGGCTGAAAATAAAATATTAGAAATCTTATACTGCTTACTGTCCTGAAATTGCTGGGTAGTGATTCTGTTATACTTCATTATTGAAACAGTGTTTTCATGGTTAATGTATTCAATAAAGAATCAAAATACCTTCGGGGTGATCTCTGATCAGTTATTTGGCTCCCATGTCTTTTTTCTGTAAAATAAATATACCACTTATTATCTCATAACTCTTGGCAATATTTTCTTAGATAACTATGGATTTGTCACACTAAATGCATTCCTATAAAAACTGCTAAATTTTGCTGTATACATAGTTCCCCAACACAACCCAACATTGTCTACAAATATTTATACATACAGTATGCTAAAATATCTGTTACATTCAGGCATGAAGTGCCCAAGGAAATTTTCTTGCCTTTTGTAATAGCCTTTCCCTTCCACTCTGAGAATGATATTTCATTTCAATCTCTTCTTATGTGTGTAGATTTTATTTTCATTGCCTCAAAAATACATATCTAGTCTAGTGATAAGCTGGTAAAAAAACCCTGAAATCATTAAATTCTCACTTGCATCAATCAAATGTGAAGTTCTTGCTGAAAGTCTCTTAGGTCCATTATTGCATGGTAAGAAGAGTGTTGCATTTGAAATCAGGATTTTGACTTTACATACTTTTTCTGATGCTTATTTTCTTTGTATCCATGAGAAAATCACAACCTCTCTGAGACCTAGTTTCTTCAGCGGTAAATTGGTGATTACCATATTTATACCACCATTATCTAATGTGAAGGTGACACTTTATTAAGCTTCAAGGGACAGAGAAGATGAGGATGGCTCTTCTTTGAGGAAATCCCTTCTACAGACTTAGTTTAGTGTCTTCTCAGTAGCCTGAGAGAGATGACTATAACATTGAGTGGTTCACTGCCTTGTTCTGTATCACACAGCCACAACCAATATATATCAGAGGCAGGACTTGAATCCATGTATTCCTGGATTTGTGGCCAGCTCTCTATCCTTTATATTATGTTGCTTTTAACAATCATAATAATAACAATAAAGATTTATGTAGTGCTTTAAGATTTGGAATTTGTTGTTATCAGTTGTGTCCAACTTCATGATCTCATTTGAGGTTTTCTTGGCAAAGAAAGTGAAATGGTTTGCCATTTCCTTCCCTAGCTCATTTTACAGACTAGGAAATTGAGGCAAACAGGGTAAGTGACTTGCCTAGGATTACACAGCTCTTAAGAGTCTGAGGCCAGATTTGACTGGTGAGTCTATCCACTGTGCCACCTAGCTGCCTTAAGATTTGAAAAGTGTTTTTACAAATGTTTTATTTTATCCTCAAGCAACCATGAAGGGTAGGTAGTGTTATTATTCTTATTTTACAGATGAGGTAGCTGAAGCAAGGGGTGTAGTGGGTATTGAAAGAGGACTAGTTCAAACTCTGTTCAAAATCCCAACTCTCATTCAAAAAGACAGCTTAGATCAAGGTGAGTGTTTAACTACATGTCCCCTCTGATTCCTAAAGGTTGAACCCTAAGAGGTTGAGATTGCTCTAGTTCTGTTGCTTATGAGTCGTCATTTGGTATAGTACTCATATTGATTACCAATTAACCAGCCAGAATTAATTAGCTTTAAAAAAAAACCCATGTAATTAATGTATGATTAAAGGGGTAGCAATAAACATTCTCCTCTTTGGATATGCAAGGTCCTTGAGGGCGGTGGCTCAAGATTATATAGTAGATGTGTCAAAGTGATAATTTATTGCTTCTTTATCTCTTTGAGTATTCCTTGTGGAGTTCTCTTTTGGAATGTGTGGAGAGCTCTGTTGAGCTCTGAATGTCAATGTCCTCGTAAAGTTCTAAGGCTGCGTGTTTTTGGGGTGTATCTTGTGCTTAGTTTCCAATGCAGATGTTACCTTTAGCCGTAACTGTTAAAGGGACATTGCTGCCAATATTAATAGGAAATAGAATTTTCTGACTTTTAGAACTTCATAAGGTCATCCTTTGGTCAAGAGAGTAAAGGGCTTCCCATCCCTCACTTCCAAGTCTTATTCCATCTCAAAGGCTGAGATAGAGTTGCCCACTACAAGCTTGTCCCACTCTTGGATTCTGAACTGGCTTTTTCTTTTACCCAAGCCCCAGATGGCAAGATTACTTCTCATCAACTAACTATGAGTTATTTTCAAAATGGCATCATTTGCTTTCATTGAATTTGGACCTAAAATAATACTTTAATTCATAGATTGGCTCAATAGAGGCCATTAGGATTGGTTTGCACTCAAATTATACCTTTGATTGATTCTCCAACTCAATCAAAGGCATTCTCATATGATAGATGTATCAGGAAGGAGGATATCCTGTTAGTTACATTAAAGCAGAGGAGACACCCTTCTTTTACATAATTCAATCCAACAAGTATTTATTTAGTACCTACTATGTACAAAATACAATAGTAAGTGCTGAGGATTCAACAAAACAAAACACTTTCTCTATAAGGGTCATGTGTTTTACTGTCGTATAAAGATTAAAAGTAAATCAAGCCGTTCTCTTCTTATATTTCTGCCAGCCTCCAGAATTCATCTTAACCTGGTGTACAATCCTTGGCAGAGTCCAGTACATTAGTGTGGTTCTTTACCAGAGCCTCATCTCCAGCCCAATTCCCAGTTCTGGATAATCAAATGAGATGGTGTGAGGTTTTCTAATGAAACACATATTCATCTGACTTCAATCTTTTATATACAGGAATCTCATTTATATGGGATTTTGTCTTCCTCTATGGAATATAAGTGAAGAAAAGGGAGAAGAGGGAAATAGGGGGGATTTTCCTGAAACTAACCTCTTTAGACCTCAACCATGCCAGACTTTTTGCAACAGGCCTTGAGATCCAACATCGGTTTGTTGGAGCTGGGGAAATTTGAATGGACTGAGAGAAAAAGGAGACCCTACCTTCCATCCAACTAAATTGGAATGTACTTTATTTTGGGAACATAGTCATCCATGGCAGTTCTGTTCTGCTTATCCAGCCACTACATCCATAAGAAAACAATCAAGCAATTGAACAATCAATGCATACTTATTAAGTCCTTATTGCCTATGTGCCAATGACTGAGGATATCAAAACAAAAGTGAAGGTATTTCTTGACCTCTAGGAGTTTATATTGTACTAAAGTGGGTAGGTGGACATGTAGCATAACAGGTAGATAGATACAGAAGTATATAGAAAATAGTTCTGATATATGAGGTTAATTGTGTGTGTATGTGTGTGTGTGTGTGTGTGTGTGTGTGTGTGTGTGTGTGTGTGTGTGTGTGTGTGTGTGTGTAGAACCAGGATATTCCTCATGTAAAGTGCACTTGAGATCTGTGAAGAAAACAAGAGGCAGAGGAAATGAGAGATGACATTCCAGAATTCAGGGTAAACCTTTTCTAGGATACAGAGATGGGAAATGGTAATATAATACCAAGGAGGAGAGCAAGGAGGAGAGCAGCTATACTATAGAAGAGTAGTGTCAAACTCGAACAGAAATGGGGCCCACTACATGAGAATCCCTATACTTGTATATTGACTTAGAAAACCATGTATTAACATTACTATGTTCTGTTGCATTTGTATTTTGTTAAATATTTTCCAATTATAATTTAATCTTGTTTGGAGCACTCAGAAGTGTTGTGGTCATGTGTGGCCTGTAAGGTCTATGTTTGACACCTCTACCATAGAGTACATGCAAGGCAGTTATCCATGATAAGCCTGGAAACTTAAGATCCAAATTGTGAAGGGTATTAAAAGCCAAATGAAGAAGTCTGTAGGCAATAGGGAGTCAACGGACCATATTTAATAGTGGGATGACCTGCTTAGACATGAGCTTTTAGTAGCTGTGAGGTAGATAAATTAGAAAGAAAAGAGAATCAATGTTGGGAGACAAAATGAATAGACTTTTTTGAGCTGAGCTAGGGAACTAGCCACGATCTATGAAATCATATATCACAGAATTTTAAAATTTCTTGAAAAGACCTTAGAAATCATCACATTCAAAATCTGTTTGTTTCACCAAAAAAGATACTGGACAAGAGAGAGATTAATTCCTTGTTGAAGGGCACACACTTACAACTTTCTTGAAAAATTGTACCCAATGTCTCAAACTATAGATTTATAAAATATTTCTGAAATCCAATTAATTTGCAATTTAGGAGTGGTTTATATTGACTTGACAAAGTGTGAGGCAAATCTGGACCAGCATAATAAATAAGACTGTGCCGCTTGGTAGCTGCATATCAAGGACAGATGAAATTCTGTCCATCTTATCCTACTAAAAGTAGTTGTTATTATCATGTAGTGTGTACCTCAGTCTGAGGAAAGTAAAATTGCCTGTGTGGAAATTTGAAATATGCCTATAGAGATGCTTAGTCATCTTACCAAATGAAAAGTACTTTCATGACTCAGATGCCACAACGTAAGAAATTCCACCATTGGAAATAATTTCCTTGGAGATACATTTCAAGTTGATCCCTCTTTAAAAAGCAAACAATCCTGGGAAGAGTTGCATCAGTTAAAAAAATAAACCCTATGTGTCCAATGCCTATTATATCAGATTTGTAACTATGAGAGCAGGAATACTATATATAAAACAAAAGGAAAAGAGAGAAGAGGAACATGAAAGACAAATTTTCACTACCCTGCTGATAGGGATTCTATGCCACTTACTACCAGAGACTTTGGGAAAGTCACTTAATGCTCATGAGTCAGTGCATACTTCTATAAAATAAAGAGGCTGAACAAAGTGATTTTTACTGTGTCTTTCAGCTTTGGATTTAGGGCTTAATGATCTTATCAATAAACATGTATCTATTGCATATTAGTCACTATGCTAACTATGAGAATACAGAGAAAAAGTGAATTAACACCTGCAATAAAAATGGTTATAATCTATATGAAGGGAACAATAAGTACATATATAAATATATTCAAAATAGATGCAAGGAAATTTTTTGAAGGAAGGGCAGGAGTTAAGGAGCAAATGACAGTTACAATTAGACTTAAAAGATGTATCACACATAAGATGACCTCTGAGATCTCTTCCAGCTCTGAAATTCTGGGCTTGTATTGGAAAAATTTCTTGCCTCACTGAAGTAGAATGAACAGCTTAGCTTCTTTTTATTTCTCATTTGGGAATCCTTGTAGACGGATTGTGTCATGGTCATACTTTTTCTACTTCATATTTATTGGATTTGTGATATTTCTCTCTCTCATAAAATGCTCATTTCTAATCAAAGTTTCAAGTATGTCATAAGGTTTAAGGAAAAGAGCTTAGTAAATACTAAAACATAATGTAAATGTGACATCTTATTGTTTGTTATAATAGGCCTGTGATCAGAACTTTCCAGACAAGGATGAAACATAATTATCATCTTTGCAGATCATAGGATGATTTATTTAGAGTAACCTAGAAAGTCAACTAAAAAGCTAATTGAAACAATTAAAAACTTCAGCAAAGTTGCAAGATATAAAGGAAACACATATAAATCATTAGCATTTCTGTATATTATCAACAAAACTCATCAGGAAGGAATAGAAAGAGAATCTCCATTTAAAATTAATATAGATAGCATAAAACACTTGGTAGTCTATTTGCCAAGATGTATAAGGAACTACATGAACACAATTAAACACATTCTTTACACAAATAAAGACATCTAAATAATTAGAAAAAATAATAATTGCTCATAGGTAGGCTAAACCAATATAGTACAAACTATATTATTACCTAAATTCATATATTATTCAGTACTTTTCCAATAAATCTACTAAAACTTGACTTCATAGAGCTAGAAAAAGGAATGATATAATTTATGTAAAGTAACAAAAAGTCAACAATACCAAAGTAATTAATTTTTAAAAAGTGGAAAGAGGAGGCTTGCTTTACCATATTTCAAATTCTATTACAAAACCATAATCATCTAAATAATTTGGTACTACCTAAGAAATAGAGAGGTTGGCAAGTAAAACAGATAGGTATACAATATAAAGAAGTAATGTGTGCAGTAATCTAATTCTTGATAAACCCAAATGTCCTCTTTATTGAGGCAAGTACTCAGTAATAAGTAAAAACTTATGGGGAAAACTGGAAAGTATTCTTGCAAAAATTAGGTATATAATAACATCCCACATTATATATCAAGGCAAGCTCCAAGTGACCACATGATTAGGCATAAAGGGTTATAAATCACAGAAGCAAGGAAGAAATAGATGTAGATCTATGGGAAAATGAGGACTTCATGTAAGCACAGAGCCTGGAATACAGTAGACACTTAATAATTTTTTTCTCTTTCACCTTCTTCCCAAGCAAGAGATAGAGAAGGTCACAGGAAGTAAAATTGACAATTTTAAATACACAAAATTAAAATTTTTATTTAAAATTAAAACTAACAGAAAGATAAAACCAATTTATATAAAATTGGAAGAGAAGCAAAAAATTGAGGAAAGGATCTTTACAGTAATTTTTGTGATATAAGTCTTATATATATATATATATACATACATATGTATATATATATGCATACATGTATGTGTATATATATGTGTGTGTGTGTGTGTGTGTGTGTGTGTGTGTGTGTGTGAAACTGATTCAAATTTAAAGGAATAAGACCCTTCTCCAATTGATAAATGCTCAAGGGATATGAATACATAGTTTTCAAAGGAAAAAAATCCAAGCTATCAACACTTATATAAAAAAATGTTCAGAATTGCTAATATTTAGGGCAAGTAGAACTGCTTCACACTCATTAGAGTGACAGAGATAACCAAAAAATGACAAATGCTGCAGGGACTGTGGGAAACACATACTTTTGCCATGAACTTGTCTAGACATTCTGTGAAGCAGATTTGAATAGCCTAGAATGCCAGTAAACTATGCATACTCTGATCCAGCAACACAGCTATGTCTTTATCCCAAAGAGATCACAGAAAGATGGAAAGGGCCCATAGAAACAAAATATAGGCATGGCAACTCTTTGTGGAAGTAAAGACTTGAAAACTGACAGATTGTCCAGGAAATGGAGAAGAATTGGACAACTTCTGTCATGTGAATGGGTGGAATATTACTGTGTTCCAAAAATGATGAAAGGGATGGTTTCAGAGACACCTGGGAGGTCTTGTATGAACTGATATACAGCAAAGTAAACAGAACCAGGGAAACAACTTACACAATAGCAAAAATATTATGACAAAGAAAAATAGCTCCAAAAGATTAGGAAATCTAATAAACACAATGGACAAACACAATTCCAGAGAACTCATCATGAAACATGTTACCCACTGTCATATAGAGAAGCAATGGACTCAGAATGCAGATTGATGCCTATTATTGCTCTTATTCTTGGAAGCAAACTTCCTCATAGCTTGATAGATTTAGAGTTCAAAAGAACCTTTGAGGTTATCTAGTCAATACCCTCTTTTTTACAAAAAAAAAAAAAGGAAATGAGACCCAATGAGAATAATGATTTATCCAAGGTCACATAAGTGGTAAGTGGCACAGGCGTTATTTGAATATCTTTCACATGACCCCAAATTCATGTTGTTATTAGATGGCAGGCTTCATCCCCTGCTCTCAGTCTACCTCTTCCATCCACTCCTGTTCACCTATGGTGGGATATCCATTTCCTCCATCATAGGGCAGTGTTTTAGAACTTCTCTATCTAAATTGAAATTCTCAAGTTGCCCAAATAGCTAATTATGGTCTTAATCATGCTACTTTAGAATACCTTCAGGTGTCTAATATATCTATCCAATGTCACATGTTATAATTATCTCAGCTTTTATCTTACCCTGTACTATGTCACAAACTTTCATGTTGGGATTATGTTTTTGTTTTTATATTTTGTATCCTTAATTGTGTGAGTGCTGTCTGCCCCAGTCATATTAGACTATATGTCAGTCATATTAGTCTATGAGCTCTGATCCCTTGATAGCGGGGACTTGTTTTTATTGTTGATGGTAATAATGATGATGATGATGATGATGATAGTGTTGTTGAGTTTTCTTATTTTTGTTTATTTTTTTCTTTTTATTTTTGCCTTTCTTTGTGTCCCTAGTCCTTAGCACAGTATTAGACACAATGTTTGGTGCTTGATAAATGTGTGTTGATTGGTATTGACTGAGCTCAAAATGGCCTCATCTGCTTATTACATTTGCACAAGTCACCCCCCTGTTGGAGTACATGTCTTCATCTCCCTTTTGGAATCTTCCTCTTTTTTCAAGCCTTAATTTAAGCGACAACTCATCTATGAAGCCTTCCCTAAAACTGTCAGTTGTTAGTATTAAATAACTTCTTACTTACTTAGTACTTTTCTTACTAAAATTGCCTTGCATTTTCTTATCTAATTTTGCATTGGATACATCAGTGGAACACAAGATTGAAGGACAGGATCTTTTCATTTTTGTCTTTATATTCCCAGCACCTAGAAACATACTTTGAATAGAATAGATGCTGAATAAGGGCCTATTGGACTTACATAGGTTCCCAAAGGGGGCAATATCACCCCTGGAATACCAGCATGCCCTTGGGGGATGCTGTAATGATCCAGGGGGGCAGTAGTAGCTTGATAAGAAGCAAATTCCAAAAAAAAAAATAAAGAGTTAAAGAAAGTAGATTTCCAAGAGGGCACTAAATAATTTTTTTAAAGGGTTCAGTAGGCCAAAAAATTTGGAAACCTCTGGATCAGAGTTGGAACTATTAGGTGAAGTTGCATTTGTTCTCTAACTAGGGGTAAATGAAAGTAAAAATCATACAGAAGAATCAAGATCTAGCACATTTTGCCAAAATGATGTCAGAAAGAGTTGTGAACCAAATACTGGATAGTGGCAATTATAGAAGTTAAAATAAAGTGAATGAAATTAAAAAATCTTTTGCAGGAATAAAAACAAGGCAACAAAGAAATGGTAGATTAGGAAAAAAAACAACTTTGCATCAATTATCTCTGGAAAAGATCTGATATCTAAAATACGTAGGTAATTAACTCAAGTATGTAAGAGTCATTCCTCATTGGAAATGAACAAATAATACTCAAATGAAGAATGAATGGATGAAAATGAAAGAAAGCAGAACTAATAGAGGTATAGAACACTACCTATCCATAATCTCATAGTTCTGCAAATAAAGAAAAGAAGCACATTTTCACAGATCTTTTATGGGTACAAACTTGGCAATTATAATTATATGACATACAGTTTTGATTCTTTTTTAAAAAACTTTTACTGTTTTTCTTTCCATTTACATTGCTATCATTATTTGCACACTTTGTTTCCAGTTCTGCTTATTTTAATTTTCATCCATTCATTCATCATCTTCCTTTTTTTCCCCTTTTGTTTTTAATTCTTTATCAAAGGTGATGGGTCTGTGAGTGAGGGAAGGAGAAGGAGAAACTGGGAAATTATGTCGAGGTAAAATATATCAAAAAAAGTTAAAAAACAAAGTAAATCTTAGAAGAGGAAAAAGAGCTCAAAAGAGTTGGTGAGGTGAATGTATGTACCTTGATAGCAAACAAAGCAAAAAAGAAAATAATTTTCTGCCTGCTTTGATTCAATCTTCTTCAGAGACCATAATCCTTCAGAATATTTCAATACATCCTTAGGTGTAATGCTGAAGAATTACATTTGCATTTTAAATTCATGTCCTTTTTGGAGGAAAAAGTAATACACATTTGTCCTAGAATGTCTTTATGAAACCTATAAAATCCTATGAAGATTTATATTTTAATATTTTGGGAAGACAAATTTACTTCCCAAAATAAATATGAGACAAGAATGAGATAAGAAGCCCAATGTAGAAGTCCTATTTCTTGTTTGTTGATATTGATATCAGCCTGAGTTGTAAGGAAAAACAAACAGGAGCTAGATAGCTGGTGTAGAATGAAGCTACTTTCACCATGACCCCCAGCAACACAGTACATTTGCAGATAACTAAGCACACGCCCATATTCCTTGCTTCCTTCCTTTCAAGTTTTTTCTTTCTTTCTTTCTTTCTTTCTTTCTTTCTTTCTTTCTTTCTTTCTTTCTTTCTTTCTTTCTTTCTTTCTCTCTCTCTCTCTCTCTCTCTCTCTCTCTCTCTCTCTCTTTCTTTCTTTTTCTTTCTTTCTTTCTGTTACTTTAGTGTTCCTATACTATGAAGAGTCATCCTATTATGCTAGAATTACTTATGTAATAATATATTTAATCATGGCCTAGCCATGGCTGGCTGTTATTGCTAATTATGAATGGTGAAGCATTTTTTACTTTAAATTTCAGATCCTTTGCCAGGTAACATATTCATAATAGAAAAGGAAGTAGACAAAGGGTTGTGAAAAAGGAGCAGAAGAGAAATATTCATCAATTAAGCAAATTAACAACTAGGGAATATAGAGATGATGCATGGTGGGGACGCCCTTTAAAGAAGTTATGACCAGCCAAGCCATTGTTGTGTTCATTGCTTAATTTAAGCTGTCTGCTTTTTATACACACCCTGCACAAGTAGTCCTTCTTTCTAATGAATGTCAACCAATTTGAGCAACTATAGCTCCTCCAGCATTTTTAGAGCAGGGATGAAAGCTTTAAGAGGGAAAAGGAGTATTAGGAAATAGAGGTAGAATCTCATCTAATTGTACCCATCTTTCTTGGCTCAGATCAAATCTTATTTCTTTTATAAAACTTCCCAGATTGTTCTAGTCCTTACTGATCTTTCTCTCCCCCACACTACTATAACCATTACAGTCAGAAACACTCATTTCAGCTCTTAATTTTATATGTTTCATATTCTTTTCATTTGTTCCCTCACATATTAGCCTTGACATCACAGCTACATTTTATAATCCTTGTTAACACACTAAGAAAGGCAGAGCAATGTTCTGTGGGGACAAGAAAGCTGAAAATGCTGCCAGTAGCTGTAGGAAGAGCTGTAACTAACTGTTTTGGCATACTCAGAAAGCAGCATGCCCTCAAATCAACAGAGTAATTCATGATGTGAAAATAATACAAGAAGTAATTAAGATAAATTCAGTTGTATAGAAAGGGAATTAGTTGCCATAGTGGCTCACAGATGTATATTATTAACTGGCACCTTTCTATTTTAACTAATTAGTCTTTCTAATTCTGTGTTAAAATTGCTTAAAGTACTGGGAGAATGTGAACATTTAATTTTTACAGTCTCTAAGTTCTGTGCATTTGGGCACAATACAAGTTACCCTACCTAGTTATGGCTCCAATCTTAAGCGCAGCAGTCAGTAAGTCAATAAGCCATTATTAAGTACTTATTATATGCCAAGGGGTATATGGGGTGTTCAGGAAGGATTAGGCCTCTGCAGTGAGGGCTTACTAAGTCCTTTTCAGTGCTACTCATCCACATTTTATGTCCACCTTCATCCAACTGTTGTCTATAGCATGTGCAGTAGCCGTACTTGAGTAAATTATCTCAGCAGACATGCTAAACCAGGTTGAGGTAGGCCTCAAACCTATTGGTGAGTTAGAGGAAGGTCTACCCTTAGCATTTGAAATTCCATAGGAATTTCATCCAGTAGCCACAAAAGGAGACTCAGAGCTTAGTCAGACATCAAAGACACCAAGGCCATCCACTGCATCCTAGGCCATCACCAGTCACCTTGACTGGCCACTGAACTTCAATGAATTAGGAAGACAGAGTGAGGCTGATGACTCTGTGCCTCACTTAAATTCAATTTCAACCCATGATTTCATTGGTCCTCTTTGAAAGAGAATGGCAAACAACAACATCACATGCCAAACATTGAACTAAGTACTAGGGTCACAAAGAATCTTTCTCTTTTATTCTGGATCTACTTGAACCTATCAAATAAAAGACAAAATATATAAGGCTGTTTACAAAGGTTGTCTAAGCTGCTGGTGCAGAGATCACTTTATTATAAGTTCTTACTGTTTTGATGGTGGTGTGGGAGGTCATGAACCCATTTGGAATTCTTATAAAATGTAGAGACTCTTTAGATTAATGGTTCTAAATACATAAGACAAAATAAATAAGAGTACAAAGGAAATCAATTATATTGAAATACACTTATCAACATATTTCTAAAGATTCAGGGACTCCTGGTTAGGAACTCCTTCCCTAGAAGGAAAGAGAGCTTGGATCAGATTAGATTTCTTTGTAAACAAACAGTCCACTGCAGGGATCTTGTGTTTCTAGGTGACTATTTCTGGAAACATATATAGGTGTTTATATATTATGTATTATATGATACAGATTCTATATGTGTAAATTCACCTACTTGCTAAAATTTATTTGTAACAAGAAAATCCTCAAAGAACTTTACAAGTTATCTCTAAATTGTAGCAAGTAGATGAATTTGCAAATATGTAATCTATGAATAATGAGGATTAAATATATACATGTATAATATTTCTATGCTTATTTATATTGATTTATGTTTAAAGTCAAATATTTAAAAATATTATGTTGAAAAAGGGTCCATAGTCTTTACCAAACTGCCTTTCTTTTAATCTATAAAATGGGGATAATGATAATACAATGCTTAGGGCTTGGGGAAGGATAAAATGAGGTAATATTTGGGGGAGAAGATTATGGGAAGATGGCAGAGTAAGTAAAAAAATTCCAAGCTGTCAAGATGTCCCCCCACAAAAGAGGTGAAATAGTACTTCAGGGTAAACATGGAACAGTAAAAATAAATAAGAGTAGGGGAAGAAAAGGATCCTACTAGGACCTTAAGAGAAGATCTGAAGGAAAGTCTCAGGATGAAGTTGGTCCTTGTGAAGAGTAAACACCTCAAGACTAGGTCCTAGATCCACTTAAACAGCAAGCAGGAAGCCCTTGGGTTAGCTGTATTAGAAGGCTGCCTTGGCCCCAGCCTCAAGAACTTTTATCACTGGGACAGCGAGGAGTATTGGGTGTCTGAGCCGGGGATGATCCAGGGAATGTCTGCTGACAAGGAATGCCAGACCCTGCTGTGCTGTGGAGATGGGTGGGGCAAGCAGGAATGGACACATGCTCTCTGAGAAGCAGTGGGGTGGGGACACCACTGGCTGTGTGCACTTATAAGAGGCTGGAGGTCTTGCTTTCAGTTCCAGGACAGAGGGGAGAAATGAAGGAGTGTCTGAGGACAGAGACACCATCCTTCATACCCCAGGACTAAAGGTGAATATAAAAATTGAGCTATTACAAATAAAAAAAAATGCACAGGCAAAAGAGAAAGAATTCAACCATAGAGAGTTATTATGCTAATAGAGAAGATCAGACTCCATCTTCAGAGGAAGATAGTGAAGTAAATAAACCCTCTTCTAACCCCAAAGAGTAATGTCAAATAATAACCTGCTTTAAAAGTATTCATAGAACTTTAAAAAGACTTTAATAATTAAATGAGAAAGATTGAGGAAAAACTAAAAAAAAAGGTAAGAACCATCCAAGAAATACAAGAAGATTATGAAAAGAAAGATAACCATTTAGAAAAGAAGATCCAGAATCTTAAGGAAGAAAATGACTACTTGAAAATCAGTATTGGGCTCAGGGAAGCCACCCAAGTTACAGGAATTCAAGAAACAATAAAACAAAATATAAAGAATGAAAAAATAGAAGACCATGTGAAACATCTCATAAGAAAAATGACTGATCTGGTGAACAGATGAAGAAGAGAAAACATAAGAATAATAAGACTACCTGAAAACTGAAAATAAAAAAGAATATTGATACAATAATACAAGAAATAATTAAAGAAAATTGTCCTGAAGCATTAGAACAAGAGGGGAAATTAGAAATAGAAAAAAATCCACTGATCACCACCTGAAAGAGAGCCTATGAGGAGAAGCCATAGGAATATTACAGACAAATTCTGAAATCCCCAGCTCACGGATAAAATATTATGAGCAACAAGAAAAAAAAATAATTATGGTGTTTCCACTGTTAAAATCACACAAGACGTAGCAGCAGTAACCTTAAAAGACTGCAGGTCTTTGAACACTATATACCAAAGAGCAAACGAACTGAGGCTACGGCCAAAAATATCATACTCAGGAAAGCTAAGCATAATCCTGAATTTTAAAAAAATGGACATTTAATGAGCTGTCAGATTTTCAGGACTTTGTTTAAAAAAATCCTCAACTTAATTGAAGATTTGACACAGAAGAGCCAAGAGAAATACAGGGTACATACCAAAGACCAATTACAAGGGACCCAATAAGGACAGACTGTTTACATTTTATGTATGTAAAAGGTAAAATATGTGTCTAAGATTATTATTAATAATTCGGTAGTTTGTAAGAAAGATTGGGGTAGACCTGAGTATGATATAACTTTACCAATGAAACCATTTAGGAAGAGGTAAAAAGAGGAATTATTTTATACAAATGAGGTGTGAGAGGAAGAATTGACAAAGAGGAATTAAATGGGAGAAGAAGGCTGTTAGTTTTGGAAACTTACTTTCATCAAGAATGAGTTCAAGAGGGAACAATACATATATATCTGGAAGAATATGAACATTTTCTACATTCAGAAAGAAATAAAATGTTAAAGGGATGGAGGGGACAGGAAAAGGGAGGAATCTCTAGAGGGGAGGGTGAGGAAATAGATCAAGGGGAGGTATAGAAGAGTGTTTAGATTTATGGGAATGGGAGGATAAGGGAGGGATCCTTGGGTGAGGTAGGTTAAGTAATAGGAGGGCAGGGTAGTGGGTAGAAGTAAAGTAGAGGAATTAGGAGGGATATAAAATAAGACATACACACAAACATAAAAACAAAGATCAGAAGTAGAATTTGTTAGGGAAAGTATATGTCTATGTATGTATGTGTGTATGTGTGTATGTATGTATGCATGCATGTATATATTTATGTATGTATGGGTGTATGTATGTATACACACATGTATATATGTGTGTATGTATATATATGTATAAGTGTATCTATATATCTATACATAAATATATCCACCCCTCATTTTAGCCTTCTGGGAGGGCAGATGAAGAGGGGAAAAAAACAAAGTAAAAAGTGCACAGTAGTGCACAAAAGAAAACTAACAAAGAGAAGAATATATGGACACCTCTCAACACAACATAGTATTTATTATACAGGCTTTCTTGAAATGGAAATTTATTGCTATATATTTTGAATCCTCTAGTATGTTCTGCTATGCACATAGCATGCTTTTTTCTTTTCTTATTTTGTATTTGTTTCAGTATTTAAGTTTATAATATTTCTTTTTCTTTTCTTGTGTATTTAAGTTTCAATAATAAAAAATGAGAATGAAAAATGAGATAACATTTGTAAAATGTTTGAAATCTTAAAGCACTATAGAAACAGCAGCTATAATTAACTATTACTGTTGTTGTTGTTTTTAGAGTTGCTCATTCATTATATGTTGTAGCCTCCTTAGAGTCACTATCCATTTGTCATTGCCTCTTGTATCATGCTCATCTATAATTATTTGGAGGCACTAGTATTCCAGTTATCACCACAAAGCATCAATGATAAAATATTTGTATTGAAAGGATAGGCTTTTACTGCCATAGGAAGTTGTAGTCTAAAATGTTTTGCAATTTCCTGAAACAATCCAGACTCTCCACTTTTCATTTCTGGTCCCAAGTAAATGTTTATTTATATCACCTGTATAAGATACATATAACTGTATAATTCCTATAGGATCTTTAGGATGTGTGTGTGTGTGTATCTATATCTATATATTATATAGATATAGATATAGATATATACACACACATATATACACATATATATATACACACATATATATATACACATATACACATATACACACATACATATATACACATATATGGGTAAAAGGGAATAATGGAAAGAAGGAAGGAAGAAGGAAAGGAAGGAAGGAAGGAAGGAAGGAAGGAAGGAAGGAAGGAAGGAAGGAAGGAAGGAAGGAAGGAAGGAAGGAAGGAAAGAAAGAAGGAAGGAAGGAAGGAGGAAGGAAGGTAGATATGTTTTTGATTATATTGCTTTACTTAGTTTTACTGGGGGTCATGTGGAAAGTAGCTTTCTTCTTCCTGGACCTTCTAGTTCTTAAAGGGTTGTTCTTCTTATGACTCATAGTGATGTCAACATCAACCAACAAGAAATAGGAGTGCTACTTTGGCCTTCTAATCTTATTCTTGTTTCCTACTTATTTTGGGAATCACAAGACTTTGGACTATAAGGCTCCTGTTGTCTCATCTAGCTCTAAATCTATGATTTTATCATTCCACATATAAATGCTAACTATGTGCAAAACACACTGGGTTGAAAAGAGATCTGAACTCAAGATAAATTTTCAATATCAGAACAGTTATATTAGCATGAAACATCATTAAGAAGAGTATGTATCTTACCTATCTATGTAACACCAGGACACATCACCATCAGCTTTATGTGTGTGTGTTTACACATTTGAATATACACATACATGAAAATTGAAAAAATTATATACATATATACGTGTGTAATATGTGTATATCTATAACTCTATCTATATTGATATAGATACTAGATAGATATTCAAATTTCATCATTCTCAGTGATCATGTTCTTCTATAAATCACAGCCAAACACTAAAATTGTGAGTACCGAACCATTACTCTTAGGGGAAATGCAGGATTAGTTTCCTGACAGCTTCTGGTCATAGCATTTACTTTTGTGTTTTCTGGAGTGGCCTGAAGTACAAATCAGCAAATGCCTTCTTTTTTTCTACATGTACCGTATTGTTGGATCATTAGCATTGAATTCATGACTAACATCACTGTACTTCAAGGTTATCTAATACAGGTATTTTCTTCACTAGGCACACCAGAACCTTTTTTGCACTTAGAAACACTAAAAAATCCTATCACTATCCTTGGGGGACATTTTAAACAGAAATATCACCAACAAAAAGCACTAAAAAGGGGAAAAATGTGGCACTAAATCTACCACAAAGAGGAAAATTGTTAACATTATAACAGTTGAAACAAGAAGGCTAAGTGTTGCCTTATTCAACAGCTAGGAACCTGGGCACTGGGAAATTCAAAATTTTTGTCCCATTGAGAGGCAAGTGTGATCATTATCTTCATTTTTCAAATAAAGAAAGAGGAGGAGATTAAGTGATTTGTTCAGGGACACATAGTAGGAATTGTCTGAGAAATGAACTCAGGAATTTCTGACTCTAGGTCCAGAATGCTGTTTACTGTATGACCTAATCAATATCTATATAATGGGATTAGGAAGTAGGAAGGAAATAAGCATTTATTAAGCTCCAGGCTCTGTGCTAACCACTTTACAAATATTTTCTCTTTGGATCCTTGCCACCCTGGAAGTAGATAGTGTTATTATCCCTTATTTTCAGTTGAAGAAACTGAGCCTGGGAAGCTAATTTGCTCAGGATCCTACATGAGTTGATGTCTAGGGCTGAATTTGATTTAGGTCTTCTTGACTCTAGGTCCAGTGCTCTATCCATTGACTACTTAGAACAACAACAAAAAACTAAAACAACCACCACTATAGTAAAAACAGACTGATTATAAATTAGTTGGCCTCTCTTCTACACTCTACTGCCTCTCCATGGCATTTTAATGTGGGAACAAAGAGCTAATATATTTTCAGTCTCATTAACATTTCCTGATATGATCGTGGCAGCTAGAATATGCACTCTGCTAAATAATTGTGAGGCAAATATAACTTATGGCATGCTGTAAGCACCGCTATTTTCCATGAATATTTCATCTCTGTATCCTGTTTTCCTGGCACAATTAATTAGAACCATTGTACAGTGGTTTTAATCATTCAATTTTCTCTTGATAACACACTATACAACACAAGTACAAATATATCAAGTTAAAAGATCCTACTGGAATTAAAATCCCAAGCATGGATTAGATAAGAAAAAACAAAAGAGCTAACTGGTGCCTTTTACTGTATTGGGTCTTACACAAAGGAAGGATCCTCTCCAACTCTCCACATAGGCAATGTAGTAAGCACCTTGCAAATAATAGGCATTCAATAAATGCTTGCTCAGTTGAACTGACAATTTTGGAAATTCAGGAAACAATATAAAGATTTTACCTGTGTATGTGACAGAGTATGTGTGAATGTATGTGTGTATATGTATGTAGATAGATAGATAGATAGATAGATAGATAGATAGATAGATAGATAGATAGATATGTAATAGATGTTTGAATTGGTATTGTTGAGGTTCCACACATATTTATATATGTATATACATGTGTATATACTGCATATGTGTAACATACACACATACATATGTGTAGTGCCTTGATAATACCAGTTTAAGAATCTCTACAACAGCAGAGGTGAACAGTATCAGCAGGAAATTCAGGGAGATTTTTGAGGATCCAGGTGCCATCAATGAGTATCAACAAAATTCAAAATGCTAACATTAATTATTCACTCCAAAAACTTGGGAGGGTGTATATGTGTGTTTGTGTGAGAGAGACACACAGACGAGAGAGAGAGAGAGAGAGAGAGAGAGAGAGAGAAGAGAGAGAGGAAAGAAATTAAATTATAGCCCAAGTTTGATACTTGGAAGGAGGGTGACACCATTTTGCAAAAAACAAACAAACAAACAAACAAACCTAGATGACCAACTCATGAGTAAAAAAAAAATCATGATTGCTCAATCTATGTTATTTATGTGAACAAGAAATGTAAATAAACAATGAGGGAAAACTTATATAAAATATGGCCATGTAGATACAAGTAGCTAGGTGTCACAACACCTGGACAGGTCAAATGCAGCCTCAGACACTTAGCTTTGTGGCTACTGGCAAATAACCTTTGCCTCCTCGAGTGTAAAATAAACATAATAACAGCATTTGACTGGGTTGTTTTGAGAATTAGACAAGCTAATACTTGTAAAATGTTTAGCACAGTCCCTGGCACATAGTAAGCTTCTGACAAATACTTCCCTTCTTCCTTCCTTTTTTTCTTTCATTTGTCTTCCCTCTCCCTTCCCTGTCCTCCCTCTGCTTAAAATCTCCCCACATACATGCCACTATTATTATCAATTACATTTCTCAGAAGTAAGTTTTTGTGTTATTTGAAGAAGTGATGTATCATAGTTGAGAGAATACAGGACTTGGAATCAAGAAGACTTGGTACAAATACTGCTTCTGACACTAACTGTGTGATCCAAGATAAATCATTTAATTTCTCTGACCTTCCATTGTACCATCTAGAAAATAGTGAGCACCCATATCAAGGGGTTGTTTTGAGATAATATGACATTCTTCAATATTAAAATATGTTATAATGAAGAGTTTTAATTTGGTTTGCTAACACATTTAGGTATACCCATTAAAGAGAGTCTTAGATGACCGTGTCAAATATTTTTATCAGATAAGTGGATAAATGCATAGAAATTATACTCAGGTTTGTGGATGACACTAAGTACTAAGGGCCATTGGCATCCAGGAGAATATAACATGAAATCACGTGGTTAAGCAATCTTTAAAATCAAATTGCAATTAAGAAAAATAAAATAAATGCATTAAATTTCACTAGAGACAAAACCATGTCGATATCATAATTTATCACAAATACACAATGGAAAGACTGTTTCCTAGAACTATAAGTGTGCATAGAGTATGGGATTGCTTTGTTAGGCCAAATGGTCATCTTCCCTATGTTATTTTGATACATTTGGCCTATACTATCTGAATACTTTTTCCTAGAACTTAATTTAGCCGAAGTTTCTCTGTGGTAATAAGACATGAAAGCCATAGTTCAAGATTTTAGTATCCCAGACTGTAATAGGGAAGGCTGGAACATTTCACCAGGGAAAACCTGGCCAGAAGAGATTCTTTTTACCAACAGAACATAGGAATATTAAATTTAGATCCAGAATGAACCTTTGGCATCATCTAATCCAACTCCCTTATTTTACAGATGAATAACTGTGATCTAAAGAGGATAAATACAGAGCAGAGACACGGGCAAGAGTAAAGGCAGCTATTCTCCTGAATTCCCCTCCAAAAATGTTAAAATAATACCTTAAAATAAATTCTGGAGCAAATGAACCAACAAAAAATGGGTAAAAAAATTTGAAAACAAAGACAATTTAGAAGGTTATTAGCAAAGGGCTGCCTTCACACAGACCTCTGCAGTACGGGCCTCACTTGGGTAGGCCTCAACTGGAAAACAAGCAGTGAACTTTGGGAGCAACTGAATCAGTGGTGACAGCAGCTTCTGAAGATTTCAGTCCACATATCGTGAGGGGGTAAGACAACTGCTCAGAAGGAGATTACAGAAGATACTTTACTGGCTCTGGAGAGGGGACTCTGTTACATTGGTCACATGCTGTTCTGGGTCATAGTGCCACTGCAAGAAGGAGCACTAGCAGGAGGGAGGTCCCTGGTCACATTTCTTTTATTTTTTTATTAGCTTTTATTTAGTATTATCTTCCCCAGTTATGAGTTACACTAGTTTTTAAAACTTTGAGTTCCAAATTCTCTCCCTTCCTCCCTCCCCACTCCCACCCCCATCACTGAGAAGGCAAGCAATTCGATATAGATTATACATGTGTAGTCATGTAAAACATATCTATACTAGTCATACTGTGGAAGAAAACAGACAAAAAGTACTCAGGAAAAATAAAGTAAAAAATATGTTTCAATATGTATTCAAACAACATCAATTATTTCTTTGGGGATGGATAGCATTTTTCATCATACATACTTCAGACTTCTCTTGGATCATTGTATTTCTGAGAATATCTAAGACATTCACAGTTGAAAATCTTGCAACATTGCTGTGACTTTGTGCACAGTACATTTCATTTTACATCAGCCCATGCAAGTCTTTCCAGACTTTTCTGAGGGCATTGTGCTCATCATTTCTTATAGTACAATAGTATTCTTTCATAATCAGATACCACAATTGTTCAGCCATTCTCCAATTGATGGGCTTGCCATCAGCTTCTGACTCTTTACCCCCCAAAAAAGATCTGCTATACATATTTTTGTACATACAGGTCCTTTTTCCTTTTTTAATCTCTTTTGGGATATGGACCTAACAGTGGTATTGCCACATCAAAGTGCATGCAAGGTTTTATAGCCCTTTAAACATCATTCCAAGTTGTTCTATAGAATGGCTGAATAAGTTCACAACTCAACCAAGAGTACATTAAAGTCTCATTTTTCTCACATCCCCTCCAATAGTTATGATTTACCTTTTCTGTCCTATTAGCCAATCTAATAGACATGATGTAATGCCTCAGAACTGTTTTAATTTAAATTTCTCCAATCAGTAGTGAATTAGAGTATTCTCCCCCTATGGCTATAGATAGCTTTAGTTACTTCATCTGAAAACTGATTATATCTTTTAATCGTTTATCAATTGAGGATTGGCTCTTATTTTTATAAATTTGACTCAGTTCTCTATATGTTTGAGAAATGAGACTTTTATCAGACAAACTAGCTTCAATTTTTTTTGCAGTTACCATTGCTAACTGTATCTCTCTCCATACTATTCTCCCGCTGTTTATTCTATTCTCTCTCTCCTTTCACCCTATTTGTCCTCAAAAATGTTTTGCTTCTGGCTACCCACTCCCCCAATTTGCCTTCCCTTCTATCATTCCCCCTTGTCTTATGCCCTTCCTCTCCTACTTACCTGTAGGGTAAGGTAGATTTCTATGCCCAACTGAGTGTGTATGTTATTCCATCTTTGACCCAATTCAGATTACAGTAAGGTTCACTCATCCTTCTTCATCCCCCTATCTTTACCACCACTATAAAAGCTTTATCTTATCTCTTGTATTTGACATAATTTACCCCATTCTATCTCTCCCTTTCTCTTTCTCTCAGTACATTCCTCTCTCTCACCCTTAATTTTATTTTTAGTTATAACCTCTTCATATTCAATTTGTACCTGTGTCCTCTGATCTCTCTCTCTCTCTTTCTCTCTCTCTCTCTCTCTCTCTCTCTCTCACACACACACACACACACACACACACACACACACACACACACACACACATATTCCTTCTGACTACCCTAATAATGAGAAAGGTCTTATGAGTTACAAATATCTTCTTCTCATGTAGGAGTGTAAACAATCTCAACTTATTAAGTCCCTTATAATTTCCCTTTCCTGCTTACCTTTTTATGCTTCTCTTGAGTCTTGTAATTGAAAGTCAAATTTTCTATTCAGCTCTCATCTTTTCATGAAGAATGCTTGAAATTCCTCTATCTCATTAAATATCTTTTTTCCCACTAAAGGATTATACTCAGTTTTGCTAGACAGATGATTCTTGGCTGTTATCCTGGCTCCTTTGCTCTGTAGAATATCATATTCCAAGCCCTCTGATCCTTTATCTGGTCACATTTTTAGGGAAGAAAATGTTGCATATACTCACAGATCAGAGTATATACCAGTAGAACAGCAAACACACTGTTCCTTTGATCATACCTCTTTGGAAGAACTGAATTTAAAAAGACCCCTAGAATTAGACTGGAAAACATCAGCATGAAATACCTAAGCTTGAGACAGTGTCCCTCCACCTCCAGAAACAGAGGCCAAATTTAACATAAAATTAAAAGTCAAGAAATAGTTTGGAAAAACAAGCAAATATATGAAAAAGGAATCTGATTACAGAAAGTTACTATGGTGACAAGGAAGATCAAAACACAAACTCAGGAAAAGACAACAAAATAATAGGAATTATATGCAAAGCCTCAAAGGGAAATCTGAATTGATCTCAGGACCTGGAAGAGTTGAAAAAGTATTTTAAAGATGAAATAAGAGAGATTGAGGAAAAATGGGAAAAGAAATGAGAGAGGTGGGGAAAAAAACTCAAGAGTTTGGTAAAGGAGGCAAAAGAATACTAAATAAAATTACACTTTAAAAGATGAAGTAAGCCAAACAGTAAATCTTTCTTTAAACAGAATGACAACAATGAAAGCAATATTTAGGGAAAAAATTATATCTCTTGTTGCTTAAATCAGTAAAATAGAGAAAGAGCAGATCAATGAATTGGGCATACAGATAAATAAAAACTAGGAAAAAAAACAAATTAAAAATCCCCAGTGAAACAAACACTTGGAAATCCTGAATATCAAAGAAGAGAAAAATAAAATGGAAAGTAAGAAAATCATAGTTAATGAATGAAACTAGGAGCTAACTTCATGTAAAAAAAATAAAATATATAAATCATTGATTAATTTGACTGAAGAAAAGAAGAAAATGAAATTACCATGATCAAAAAATTAAAGGAGTGAGTTCACCATCAGTGAAGACGAAACTAAAAGTGATTTCTGAAAGTTATTTGGCCCAATTATGTAGAAACAAATCTAGTAATCCAAGTCAAATGTATGGATATTTATGAGAAGAAAAATTTCCAAAATTAACATGATAGGAAAAAGCATACTTAAATAACCCTATATTAGAAAAAAAAATTAACAAGTCATCAATGAACTTTCTAAGAAAAAAGCACCAGGATCAGATGGATTCACAAGTGGGTTACACCAAATATTTAAAGAACAATTAATTCTAATACTATATATACTACTTTGAAAAATAGGCAAAAAAGAGAGTCACCAAAATTCCTTTCAGAACCCAAATATGGTGCTGATACCTAAACAAAGAAAAGCAAAAAGAGAAAGAAAACTATAGACCAATATCCTTAATGACTATTGATGCAAAATATTAGCAAGGAGATTACAGAAATCTGTCATAGAGATCATACACTGTGAAAAGGTAGGATTTGTATTAGGACTGCAGGGCTAGGTCAATATTAGGAAAACTATCGACAGAATTGACCACATCAATAACAAAACTAATAGATACCATATGATTATCCCAATAAATGTAGAAAAAAGTTTTGACAAAATACAACACCCATTCTCATTAAAAACACTACAAAGCATAGGAATAAATGGAGCTTTCCTTAAAATGATAAGTAGTATCTATCTTAAACCATCAGCAAGCACTATGTATAGTGAGGATAAGCTAGAATGCTTTCCGATAGGATCAAGGATGAAGCAAGGATGCCCATTATCACCACTATTTTTTTTAATATAATAAAAATACTAGCTATAGCAATAAGAGAAGAAAAAAAAATTGAAGGAATTAGAATAGGGAATGAGGAAAATGAAACTATCACTATTTTCAAATGGGATGATAGTATATTGTAGAATTGTAGAGAATCAATTAAAAAACAAGTTGAAACAAATGTAAAATTTCAGTAAAGTTGCAAGATATAATAAAAAGCCATATAAATCCCTGGCATTTCTTTATATTACCAATAAAGTCCAACAGTAATAAATGGAAAGATAAATTCCTTTTAAAGTTATTGAAGACAATATAAAATACTTGGAAGTCTACCTACCAAGACAAATCCAGGAACTATATGAATACAGTTACAAAACATTGTTCACATAAAGTTAAATATAGACAATTGGAGAAATATTAATTTCTCATGTGTAGGCTGAGCCAATGTGATATAAGTAACAATTCTACCTAAATTAATTTACTTATTCAGTGCCATACAAATCAAACTACCAAAAATTATTTTATAGAGCTAGAAAATATAAAACTAAAATTAATCTGGAATAACTAAAGGCCCAAATAGAATATCAAATAAATCAATGAACAAAATGTGTAGGAAGCTAACTCAGACATACCAATTATTAAAAATATTACACTATGGTAATCATCAAAACAATCTGATACTGGCTAAGAAATAAAATGGTGGATCAGTGGAATGGATTAGTTACACAATAGACACTACTAAATGACAACAGCAGTTTAATATTTGATAAACCCAAAGAGCTAAATGTTTGGGACAAGAAATCAATATTTGACAAAAACTGTTGGGAAAATTGCAAAAAGTTTGGCAGAAAATAGATACAGACTAAAATCTTACATGATATACCAAAATAAAGTAAAAATGGGTACATGATTTAGACATAGTGATAATATAAGCAAATTATGGGAACAAGAGATAGTTTACCTTTTAGATCTGTGGATAAGAGAAGTATTTATGACAAAACCAGAGACAGAGAGCATTACTAAATGTGAAATGGATAGTTTTAATTATTTAATTTTTAAAAGTTTTTGCATAAACAAACAAAAACAATGCAACCAAGATTAGAAAGAAAGCAGAAAACTGAAAAAAATAGAGCTATTCCTCTAAAAAAGGTCTCATTTCTCAAATAGAAAGACAAGTGATTCCCAAATGAGAAATGGCCAAAGGCTGTGAACATTCAGTTTTCAGGCAAAGAAATCAAAGCTATCTATGGTAGTATGAAAAAAAATTTCCAAATTACTATTGATGAGAGAAATGCAAACCAAAACACCTCTTTGGTTACACTTCCCACTTACCATATTGGCTAATATGACAGAAAAGGAAAATCATAAATGTTGGAAAGAGATTGTGGAAATCAGAACTCTAATGAACTTTGGTGGAGCTGTGAACTGATTCAATTACTCCGGAGAGAAATTTGGAAATGTGCCCTCAAAGGTATACAACTTTACATGCTTTTTGACCTGGCAATAGCACTACTAGTTCTGTTTACCAAAAAGACAAAAAGAAGAAAAAGAAAAATGACCTATCTGTACAAAAATATTTATAGCAAGTCTTTTAGAGGTAGCAAAGAATTGGAAATTGAAGGGATGCCCATCTTTTAAGTTATGGCTGAACAAGTTGCAGTATAAGATTGTGATAGAATACTATTGTCCTCTAAGAAATGATGACCAGGATACTTTCAGATAATCCTGGAAAGATTTACATGAATTGATGCAAAGTGAAGCAAGGAAAACCTATGGAACACGATGTAGTAACAGTAATACTGTATTATGATCAACTTGGAACAACTTAGTCATTCTCAGCCAAGGGACAATTCTTAATGACTCATGATAAACATGCTATCCACCTCCAGATAAAGAACTGATTGAGTCTGAATGCAGATCAAAGCATAGCCTTATTCCTTTTTTTTTTTTCTTTTTGGTCTGTGTCTTTTTTCATAGGAAGACAAATATGTAAATATTTTTTTTGCTTGACCAGACGTATCAAATTGCTTACCTTCTCAAGAAAGGGGAGGTAAGGGAGAGAATTTAGATTTCAAAATATTCAAAAAGAACATTAAAACATTTTATATGTAATGAGAGCATATTTTAAATAAAGAGGATAAATAATATTCTTAAGGCCACATGAGTAATGTAAATGTTGGAATAAGGTTTTAACTGGGAAAAATTTATATTATACTATTACATC
This sequence comes from Phascolarctos cinereus, assembly GCF_003287225.1. Taxonomy (NCBI): domain Eukaryota; kingdom Metazoa; phylum Chordata; class Mammalia; order Diprotodontia; family Phascolarctidae; genus Phascolarctos; species Phascolarctos cinereus. Next base: position 105,442,688 of record NW_027555625.1, read on the forward strand.
AATAACTGATTATTAATTTGTGATCTACCCTTATCCTTCTATTTCTGGTAAAGCCCAACTCATTAAAAAGCCATTCAGTCATTTAAAGGCATGGCTCTGTGATGTGATTGGTCCTAGCCTCCATAGCATATGCTCATTAACTAGGATGGGTAGAACCCCACCCAAATGGAAAACCTAATTTCTGTTTAAAGTATAAACAGAATATAGTCTTAAAGAGTCCCACCCCCACCACCGAATAAAATCATAAATCCATCATAAAGATGATGGATTAAACATGGAGAATGAAAAGAACAACATTTTTTTATATGGTCAATATGGGAATTGGTTTTGCTTGACTAAATTTGTCACAAATGGCAGAAAAGAGAGAAAATAATTGATCATTATTGAAAATTATTTTAAAAATTAAAAATCATTGTCTTTAAAAAAAAAGTTCCCTAAACCCATGGTCCTCTGTGTTGGATAATGTGCTGTAGTGTGTAGTGTTCTGAAATTAGACTAATAGTATTATAAATTTCATAATAGATTTGGAGCCTTTGAGTCCAATCTCATCATTTTCCAGAGAAGGATGCTGAGAAAAAGGGAGGTTGAGTGATTTGCCTAGGTCATAGATGGCAGTAAGTGTCTGAGGAAAAATCTGAACTCGGGTTTTCCTGACATCAAGACCAGAGCTCTATCCACTATGCCAACTATTTGGCTCAGAAATATCCAGTTTTGAATTCTAACACAGAAACTTACTAGGTATGTGACACTCCCTATGCTCCTTAACCTTACAGGATCTCATTTTCTTCATATGTAAAGTAAGGGTATGGGATTTTTCAAGGGACATTTAAGTCCCTTTCACCTCTAAATCCATGAATCTATAACTGTATGATATTATGAAATAATAGGGAGAAAAGGGATAATTATGCCAGATGTGGGAGATTATTGTGGGAGGTTTGACTGAGAATATCCAGAGAATAAAAAGAGGGAAGGAGACCATTTTCCAATGGTGTCAGTGGAATCTTTCAGGCCTAGGTGAATAAAAAAGTAAAGAAAAAAAGCCTGTAGTGCTAGAGTAATGACAGATGGCAACACATTTAAATGGAATACTGAAGAATATCCTGCAACCCAATGACCACCTTGATTAAGATCACACTTTATATTAATCAGGTACATGGTCATTTTGGGGGGATTGTTAACTTACATTTGTGCCTAGAATTAGGTGACACTACGTGTTTGCATTGCCTTACTTATTCATTTTTTTTTCTTCTACCCAGGGTTATCAAAATTAAAACTGAAAAATAAAGTTCAGACCATAACACAGTATATCCATTAAAAATGGACTTCTGTGAATTTTCTTCTCCATAAAGTGATGGTTTTAAACTAAATGATCTCCAAGGTTCATTTAAGATCCAAATTCAATGACTGTGACAGTAGACTCCCAGCCAAGCTTCTCAAATACTAACCAATTGGCAGCCTTTTCTCTACCTAGTAAATCTTGTTATCTGTACTTGTTATGGGATGTATTTGGGCTATTAAGTTTTTCATTGATCAAGGAAAAAAATAATAAAAAAACCCATTGTTTTTCTTAACTGTATGGAATGCCTTCTAAGCAAATAATAATAATTAAAGTTATTTTATGCTTAAAAAGTGCACTGCCTTAAAACAAAGATAGTCTGCTGAGAATGTTTAGGTTGATGATTTTTTTTTAATAGCAAGAAAAAAATTCCAGGTGAAAGTAAAATTTAAAGGTACCCAGCAACTTTCCTGACACTTGACACTCAAAGTAAAATGCGATTTTTTTCTGTAGGTAAACTGTAATTGACTTCTGGTTAAGACAAACAAATGTTAAAAAAATTGTTTTCACATGCAAATGGGAAATAAGATATACAGGAAATGGGATATAGAAATATATACTTCCCTACAGGAAAATTGAAGGAGAAGGGAATAAGACAAGGATGGAGAGAAATAAAAGGTAGGATAGATTAGGGGAAGGGGTATTCAGAATTCATGCAATCTTGGGGTGTGGGGAGGATTGAGATGGGGAGAAAATATGGAACTCAAAATCTTCTGGAAGTGAATGTTGAAAACTAAAAATAAATAAACTAATAAAAAAAAAGGAGCATTAGTAAGCCAGAGCTTGCAGCCACAGTGAAGAGGGAAGCCTCCTCATAGATCCAGGGCAGAAAAGAGTGCTTATGGTTGATCTTATGCCAGAGACAAGCAAAGAGAATAGTAAACACTTGTCCTTAAATCTTGCCATCTTGGAAGAACTGAAAACTTAAGGTCCTTAGAAATGTCTCTGAAAAAAGCTGAACAGACTTTAGCTTCCAGGAGCCAAGATGGCAGAGTAAAAAGGTAGTCACTCTCACCCTCTACTAGACACCTCAGAAAACCCAAAAAATATCACCCCAGAAAAGAACCCAGAACAGCTGAACCAGAAAAAAGATGGGGATCAGCAGAGCAGTAGCCCAGCCTCACTTTAGCACACAAGGAGGAGATCCTGGTGACTTGGCATTCTACAACAAACAGGTCTCCCAGTGCCTTACTAAAAATAAGGGAAGCAGTACTACAGAGGGCCCCAGTTGGATAAGAACCCTGCACCATTCATCTGAAAGGAGCTGAAGAAAGTAATCTAGAGTCCTACTAAAGTTCCAGCCTTGCTGATTCCAGCCCAACATCAGGTAAGCTGTCAGAACCCTATAACCTCCAACTGCCAACCTGAAGGTGATCTTGAGGCCCAGGTGGTAGGGCAGGCAAACACCAACACCTAGACCTCCGAGTGCCTCACTGAGGATAGGGGAACCAGTGGAAACCAGCTCAGAAAACCACCAGGTGCCTCAGCATCTACACAAAGGAATCTCCAGTGCATTAGCAGAACAAGGGAGACACACTGCAGGGGCAGTAGGCAGATAAACACCCTGCAGCCCATCTAAAAGGAATGGGGAAGAAAGCTAAAGGAAAGGAAAAGCAGGCAACCTAGAATTGCCTGAAAGTTCCAGCCTTACTGATTCCAGCCCAACACAAGGTAGCTGCCAAAACCCTACAGCTTCCAATTCCCAGCATAAGAGGCCCCAGCACAAAGCCAGTGACCAAGACCTAGGCTCCCAACACAAGAAGCTTGGGTCACTACCTTCTGTGCCCCAGCAGGAGAGCTCAATCTCTTTAAAGGCCAGGGAATAAAGAAACACCATGAGTAAAAAGAAACATACCATAGACTCATATTACGAGAAGAGTGAAGATCAAGACAGAAATTCTGAAGAGGACAACATTGTCAACAAACCCACATCTGCAACAGCAAAAGGGAATATGAACTGGTCTGAAGCCCAAAAAGCCTTCTTAGAAGAGCTCAAGAAGGATTTTAATAGTCAAATGAGAGAGGTAAAAGAGTCCTTCAAAAATACAATTGGCCAATTGGAAAAAAAATACACTGAAGAAAACAAGTCCCTAAAAAACACAATTGGCCAATTGAAGAAGGAAGGACAAAAACTAACAGAAGAGTACACTGAAAAACAAGTCCCTAAAAAACACAATTGGCCAGTTGAAGAAGGAAGTACAAAAACTAACAGAACAAAACAATCTGTTAAAAACTAGAATTGGACAAATGGAAACTAATGTCTCTATGAGAGAGCAAGAATCAGTCAAACAGAAACAAAAAAATGAAAAAATAGATGAAAATGTAAAATACCTCATCACTAAAACAATCGACCTGGAAAATTGACTCAGGAGAGACAATTAAAAAATTATTGGACTACCTGAAAATCATGATGAAAAAAAGAGCCTGGACAGTATCTTTCAGGAAATCATAAAGGAAAACTGCCCAGAAGTCCTAGAACCAGAAGGGAAAATAACCATAGAAAGAATCCACCGATCACCACCTGAAAGAGATCCCAAATTGACAACACCAAGAAATATAATAGCAAAATTCCAAAATTACCAGATGAAAGAGAAGGTGCTGCAAGCAGCCAGAAAGAAAACAATTTAAATATCATGGAACCACAGTCAGGATTACACAGGACCTTGCAGCTTCTACATTAAAAGACCGCAGGGCGTGGAACATGATATTCCATAAGGCAAAGGAGCTTGGAATGCAGCCAAGGATCAATTACCCAGCAAAAATGAGCATCATTTTTCAAGGGAGGAGGTGGATATTCAACGAAATAGGAGACTTCCAAACTTTCCTGATAAAAAGACCAGAGCTCAACAAAAAATTTGATCTTCAAGTACAGGACTCAAGAAGGACTTAAAAAGGTAAATGGGACAGAAGGATACAATATGTTGTTAATAAGGGGGGGGCTGTTTAAACCCCTACAAGGGAATATGAGACTTGCAACCCTTGAGAACTGTATTGTTATTACACCTTGTTAAAGAAGTATACATAAAGAGGGTGGATATTAGTTGACTTTGATGTAATGATAAAAAAAAATCTAATCAAGTGGGTTAAATGGATCCAAATAAGTGGATCAATCTGATCTTAGAAAATGTACTGAGAAAGGAGGAGGCAGACAAGGGTAAATTACATTACAGGAAAAGACACAAAATCCTATTACAGCAGAGGGAAAGGGCGGGGGAGCATTGTTTGAACCTTCCTCTCATCAGATTTGGCTCAAGAAGGGCATAATATAATCAGTTAGGTATAGAAATCTAACTTGCCCTATAGGCAGTGGGAAGGGAAAGAAAAGGAGGAAAGAAAAGGGAGGGGGAAAGAAGGGAGGGAAGAAGCAGTAAGACTAAAGGGGAAGAAAAGGGAAAGGGATAATAAAAGGGGAAGGGACTGAAGGAGGTGGTGTCAAAAGCAAAACACTAGTGAAGGGGGAAAGGAAAAAGGAGAAAGAAAAGCATAAATGGGGGAAAAGGATGGAGAAAAAGACACAGATAGTAATCATAACTGTGAATGTGAATGGGATGAACTCTCCCATAAAACGGAAATGGATTGCAGAATGGATTAAAAACCATAATCCTACAATATGTTGTTTACAGGAAACACATTTGAAAAAGAGTGACACATACAGGGTAAAGGTAAAAGGCTGGAGCAGAATATATTATGTGTCAGCTGAAGTAAAAAAAGCAGGGGTAGCAATCCTGATCTCAGACAAAGCAAAAGCAAAAATAGATCTAATCAAAAGAGATAAGGAAGGAAACTACATCCTGCTAAAAGGCACCATAGACAATGAAGTAATATCATTACTAAATATATATGCACCAAATGGTATAGCATCCAAATTCTTACAGGAGAAGTTCAGGGAGTTACAGGAAGAAATAGACAGCAAAACTATACTAGTGGGGGACCTGAACCTCCCCCTCTCAGCACTAGATAAGTCTAACCACAAAATAAACAAGAAAGAAGTTAAGGAGGTGAATAGAACATTAGAAAAGTTAGGTATGATAGACCTCTGGAGAAAACTGAATGGGGATAGAAAGGAATATACTTTTTTCTCATCAGTACATGGCACATACACAAAAATTGACCATGTACTAGGGCATAAAAACCTCACAATCCAATGCAGAAAGGCAGAAATATTAAATGCATCCTTTTCAGATCATGATGCAATAAAAATTATATGTAATAAAGGGCCATGGAAAGATAGACTAAAAAATAATTGGAAACTAAATAATCTAATCCTAAAAAATGATTGGGTCAAACAACAAATCATAGGAAACAATCAATAATTTCATTCAGAGGAATGACAACATAATTGAGACCAAAACATATACCAAACCTATGGGATGCAGTGAAAGCAGTTCTTAGGGGAAGTTTTATATCTCTAAATGCTTACATAAATAAAATAGAAAAAGAGGAGATTAATGAATTGGGCATACAACTAAAAAAACTAGAAAAAGAACAAATTAAAAATCCTCAACTAAACACCAAATTAGAAATATTGAAAACCAAAGGAAAAATTAATAAAATTGAAATTAAGAAAACTATTGAACTAATAAATAAAACTAAGAGCTGGTTTTATGAAAACAATAAATAATAATAAGCCTTTGGTTAATTTAATTAAAAAAAAGAAAGAAGAAAACCAAATTACTAGTATCAAGAATGAAAAGGGTGAAGCTACCACCAAGGAAGAGGAAATTAAAACAATAATTAGGAATTATTTTGCCCAACTATATGCCAACAAATTTGACAATCTTAGTGAAATGGATACATATTTACAAAAATATAAATTGCCCAGATTAACCGAAGAGGAAGTAAAATACTTAAATAACCCCATCTCAGAAAAAGAAATTGAACAAGCCATTGATGAACTCCCTAGGAAAAAATCTCCAGGGCCAGATGGATTTACATGCGAATTCTATCAAACATTTAAAGAACAATTAATTCCAATACTATATAGACTATTTGGGAAAATAGGTGAAGAAGGAGTCTTACCAAATTCTTTTATGATACAAATATGGTGTTGATACCTAAACCAGGAAGAGTCAAAATAGAGAAAGAAAATTATAGACCAATTTCTCTAATGAATATAGATGCAAAAATTTTAAACAAAATACTAGCAAGTAGATTACAGCAACTTATCACAAGAATAATACACTATGACCAGGTAGGATTTATACCAGGAATGCAGGGTTGGTTCAATATTAGGAAAACTATCAGCATCATTGAGCATATCAACAACAAAACCAACAGAAACCACATGATCATCTCAATAGATGCAGAAAAAGCTTTTGATAAAATACAACACCCATTCCTATTAAAAACACTAGAAAGCATAGGTATAAATGGAGTCTTCCTTAAAATAATAAATAGCATATATCTAAAACCTTCAGCAAGCATTATATGTAATGGGGACAGGCTAGAAGCATTTCCAATAAGATCGGGGGTGAAACAAGGATGTCCATTATCACCACTGTTATTCAATATTGTACTGGAAACCTTAGCTTTAGCAATAAGAGAAGAAAAAGAAATTGAAGGCATTAGAATAGGCAAAGAAGAAACAAAGCTATCACTCTTTGCAGATGACATGATGATATACTTAGAGAATCCTAGAGAATCAAGTAAAAAACTACTTGAAATAATAAACAACTTTAGCAAAGTTGCAGGCTATAAAATAAACCCACATAAATCATCAGCATTTCTATATATTACCAACAAAGCCCAACAGCAAGAGATAGAAAGAGAAATCCCATTTAAACTTACTGTAGACATTATAAAATATTTAGGAGTCTACCTCCTGAAACAAACCCAGGAACTCTATGAACACAATTACAAAACACTTTTCACACAAATAAAATCAGATCTAAATAATTGGAAAAACATCAGTTGCTCATGGGTAGGCCGAGCTAATATAATAAAAATGACAATCCTACCTAAGCTAATTTACTTATTCAGTGCCATACCAATCAAACTACCAAAAAATTATTTTATAGAGTTAGAAAAAATAATAACAAGATTCATTTGGAAAAACAAAAGGTCCAGAATATCAAAGGAACTAATGAAAAGAAATGCAGGGGAAGGTGGCCTAGCAATTCCAGATCTTAAATTGTATTATAAAGCAGCAATCATCAAAACTGCTTGGTACTGGGCTAAGAAATAGGGAGGTGGATCAGTGGAATAGGTTAAATATGCAAGACACAGTAGTCAATGACTATAGTAATCTATTATTTGATAAACCCAAAGACCCCAGCTTCTGGGATAAGAACCCACTCTTTGAAAAAAACTGCTGGGAAAACTGGAAAAGAGTATGGCAGAAACTAGGCATAGACCCAAATCTCACACCATATACCAAAATAAAGTCAAAATGGGTTCAGGACTTAGATATAAAGGCTGATACCTAAGTAAACTGGGAGAACAAGGAATAGTTTACCTATCAGATCTATGGAGAACAGAAGAATTCATGACCAAACAGGAGATAGAGAACATTATGAAAAGCAAAATGGATAATTTTGATTACATTAAATTGAAAAGTTTTTGCACAAACAAAGCCAATGCAACTAAGATTAGAAGGAAGGTAGAAAATTGGGAAAGAATTTTTACAACCAGTCTTTCTGATAAAGGCCTCATTTCTAAAATATATAGAGAATTAAGACAAATTTATAAGAACACAAGCCATTCCCCAATTGATAAATGGTCAAAGGATATGAAGACAGTTCTCAGATGAAGAAATTAAAGCCATCTATAGTCATATGAAAAAATGTTCTAAATCATTATTGATTAGAGAAATGCAAATCAAAACAACTCTGAGGTACCACATCACACCTATCAGATTGGCCAACATGACAAAACAGGAAAATGATAAATGTTGGAGAGGATGTGGGAAAATTGGAACGCTAATACATTGTTGGTGGAGTTGTGAAATGATCCAACCATTTTGGAGTTGCAATTTGGAACTATGCCCAAAGGGCTACAAAAATGTGCATACCCTTTGATCCAGCAATAGCACTTCTAGGGCTATATCCCAAAGAGATCAAACAAATGGGAAAAGGACCCACATGTACAACAATATTCATAGCAACTCTTTTTGTGGTGGCAAAGAATTGGAAATTGAGAGGATGCCCATCAATTGGGGAATGTCTGAGCAAGTTGTGGTATATGAATGTAATGGAATACTATTGTTCTATAAGAAATGATGAACAGGCTGACTTCAGAAAAACCTGGGAAGACTTGTATGGTCTGATGCTGAGTGAAGTGAGCAGACCCCCCGAGGACTTTGTATACAATAGCAGCCATGTTATTCAATGACTAAGAATGTTAAACTGAACCCTTCTCAGCATTATGAGGATCTAAGACATCTCAAGAGGACTCGGGATGGAAAATGCTGTCCACATCCAAAGAAAGAACTATGGAAGTCGAATCGCTCTCACTTATTTTTACCTTAAGTTGAATTTTGTTTCATCTTTCTGATGGTTCCTCCTATTGTTTTAATTTTTACTTACAACTTCACTAATGTGAAAATATGTTTAATGGGTATGTAAATGTAAAGCCTATGTCAGATTGTGTGCCGTGTTGTGGAGGGTTGGGGGGGGAGAAAAAGGGAGAAAAAATTTTCAACTCAAAAGCATATGGAAAAAAAAATTAAAAAATAAAATAAAATAAAAAAGGAAAAAAAAATTTCTCTTTAAAAAAAAAGAGCCTGGACAATTTCTTTCATGAAATCATAAAGGAAAACTGCCCTGAAGTCCTGGAACAAGAAGGTAAAATAAACATAGAAAGAATCCACCACTTAACTCCTGAAAGAAATCCAAAATTGAAAAAGGCAAGAAATATAATAGCTAAATTCTAAAATTACCAGATGAAAGAGAAAATATTGCAAGCAGCCAGAAAAAAGCAATTTAAATATCATGGAACCACACTCAGGATTACACAGGACCTTGCAGCTTCTACATTAAAAGACATAGGGCATTGAACATGATATTCCATAAGGCAAAGGAGCTTGGATTGCAGCCAAGGATCAACTACCCAGTGAAAATGAGAGTGATATTTCAAGGGAGGAGATGGATAATCAACAAAATAAGGGACTTCCAAACCTTCCTGATAAAAAGACCAGAGCTCAACAAAGAATTTGATATTCAAGTACAAGATTCAAGAAAGACATAAAAAGGTAAATGGGACAGAAAGATACAATATGTTGTTAAAAGGGGGAACTGTCTACATCCCTACAAGGAAGATGAGAAGATGACACTTCCAACTCTAGAGAACTATATTGTTATTACACCATATTAAAGGAGTATACATAAAGGGGGTGGACATAAATTGACTTTGATGTAATGATAAAAAAAATCTAATCAAGCGGGATCCAATAAGGATTATCTGATCAGAAAATGTACTGAGAAAGGAGGAGGCAGACAAGGGTAAATTACATACAGGAAAAGACACAAAATCCTATTACAGCAGAGGGAAAGAAGGGAGGGGGAGCATTGTTTGAACCTTACTCTCATCAGATTTGGCTCAAGAAGGGAATAACATAATCAGTTAGGTATAACAATCTAACTTGCCCTACAGGCAGTAGGAGGGAAAAAGGGAAAGAAAAGGGACGGGGGATAAAAGGGAGGGAAGAAGCAGTAAGGGTCAAGGGGAAGAAGAGGGAAAGGCTAATAGAAGTAAGGAGGGACTGAAGGAGGAGGTGGTCAAAAGCAAATCTCTAGTGAAGGGGCAAAGGAGAAATAAAAGCACAAACAGGGGGGGAAAAGGATGGAGAAAAAGACACAAATAGTAATCATAACTATGAATGTGAATGGGATGAACTCTCCCATAAAACTGAAATGGATAGCAGAATGGATTAAAAATCATAGTCCTACAATATGTTGTTTACAGGAAACACATTTGAAAAAGATTGACACAGGGTAAAAGTAAAAGGCTGGAGCAGAATATATTATGTTTCAGCTGAAGTAAAAAAAAGCAGGGGTAATCCTGATCTCAGACAAAGCAAAAGCAAAAATAGATCTAATCAAAAGAGATAAGGAAGGAAACTACATCCTGCTAAAAGGCACCATAGACAATGAAGTAATATCATTACTAAACATATATGCACCAAATGGTATATATCCAATTCTTAGAGAAGTTCAGGGAGTTACAGGAAGGAATAGACAGCAAAACTATACTAGTGGGGGACCTCAACCTCCCCCTCTCTGAATTAGATAAATCTAACAAAAAAATAAACAAAAAAGAAGTTGAAGAGATGAACATTAGAAAAGTTAGATATGATAGACATCTGGAGAAAACTGAATGGGGATAGAAAGGAATATACTTTTTTTCTGAGTGGTACATGGAACATACACAAAAATTGACCATATACTAAGGCATAAAAACCTCACAATCCAATGCAGAAAGGCAGAAATATTAAATGCATCCTTTTCAGATCATGATGCAATAAAAATTATATGTAATAAAGGGCCATGGAAAGATAGACTAAAAAATAATTGGAAACTAAATAATCTAATCCTAAAAAATGATTGGGTCAAACAACAAATCATAGAAACAATCAATAATTTCATTCAAGAGAATGACAATAATGAGACAACATACCAAAACTTATGGGATGCAGTGAAAGCAGTTCTTAGGGGAAGTTTTATATCTCTAAATACTTACATAAATAAAATATAAAAAGAGGAGATCAATGAATTAGGCATGCAGCTAAAAAAATAGAAAAAGAAGAAATTAAAAATCCTCAATTAAACATCAAATTAGAAATATTGAAAACCAAAGGAAAAATTAATAAAATTGAAATTAAGAAAACTATTGAACTAATAAATAAAACTAAGAGCTGGTTTTATGAAAAAAACCAATAAAATAGATAAACCTTTGGTTAATTTAATTAAAAAAAAGAAAGAAGAAAACCAAATTACTAGTATCAAGAATGAAAAGGTGAAGCTACCACCAAGGAAGAAAATTAAAAAATAATTAGGAATTATCTTGCCCAACTATATGCCAACAAATTTGACAATCTTAGTGAAATGGATACATATTTACAAAAATATAAATTGTCCAGATTAACAAAAGAGGAAGCAAAATGCTTAAATAACCCCATCTCAGAAAAAGAAATTTAACTAGCCATTGATGAACTCTCTAGGAAAAAATCTCCAGTGCCAAATGGATTTACATGTGAATTCTATGATGAACTCTCTAGGAAAAAATCTCCAGTTCCAAATGGATTTACATGTAAATTCTATCAAACATTTAAAGAACAATTAATTCCAATAATATGTAGACTATTTAGAAAAATAGGTGAAGGAGTCTTACCAAATTCTTTTTATGATACAAATGTGGTGCTGATACCTAAACCAGAAGAGTCAAAACAGAGGAAGAAAATTATAGACCAATTTCTTTAATGAATATAGATTCAGAAATTTTAAACAAAATACTAGCAAATAGATTACAGCAACTTATCACAAGAATAATACACCATTACGAAGAGAAACCATATAATCATTTCAATAGATGCAGAAAAAGCTTTTGACAGAATATAGCACCCATTCCTATTAAAAACACTAGAAAGCATAGTATAAATGGAGTCTTCCTTAAAATAAGAAATAGCATCTATCTAAAACCTTCAGCAAACATAATATGTAATGGGGAAAACCTGGAAGCATTTCCAGTAAGATTGGGGGTGAAACAAGGATGTCCATTATCACCACTGTTATACAGTATCATACTGGAAACATTAGCTTTAGCAATAAGAGAAGAAAAAGTAATTGAAAGTATTAGAAGAGGCAAAGAAGAAACAAAGCTATCACTCTTTACAGAAGACATGATGATATACTTAGAGAGTCCTAGACAATCAAGTAAAAAACTACTTGAAATAATGAGCAACTTTAGCAAAGTTGCAGGGTATAAAATAAACCCACATAAATCATTAGCATTTCTATATATTACCAACAAAGCCCAACAGCAAGAGATGGAAAGAGAAATTCCATTTAAACTTACTGTAAACATTATAAAATATTTGGCAGTCTACCTCCCAAAACAAACCCAGGAACTCTATGAACACAATTGGAAAACACTTTTCACACAAATAAAGTCAGGTATAAATAATTGGAAAAACACCAGTTGCTCATGGGTAAGCCGAGCTAATATAAAAAAAAGTGACAATTCTACCTAAGCTAATTTACTTATTGAATGCCATATCAAACTACCAAAAAAATTATTTTATAGAGTTAGAAAAAATATTAACAAGATTCATTTGGAAGAACAAAAGGTCCAGAATATCAAGGGAACTAATGAAAAGAAATGCAGGGGAAGGTGGCCTAGCAATTCCAGATGTTAAATTGTATTATAAAGCAGCAATCATCAAAACTTCCTGGCACTGGCTAAGAAATAGAGTAGTGCATCATTGGAATAGGTTAAATATGCAAGACACAGTAGTCAATGACTATGGTTATCTATTACTTGATAAACCCAAAGACCCCAGCTTTTGGGATAAGAACCCACTCTTTGGAAAAAAACTGCTGGGAAAACTGGAAAAGAGTATGGCGGAAACTAGGCATATGCCCCCAATCTGACACCATATACCAAAATAAAGTCAAAATGGGTTCATGATTTAGATATAAAGGCTAATACTATAAGGAAACTGGGAGAACAAGAAATGGTTTACCTATCAGATGTATGGAGAAGAGAAGAATTCATGACCAAACAGGAGATAGAAAACATTATGAAAAGTAAAATGGATAATTTTGATTACATTAAATTGAAAAGTTTTTGCAGAAACAGAACCAATACAACTAAAATTAGAAGGAAGGTAGAAAATTGGGAAAGAATTTTTACAACCAATCTCTCTGATAAGGGCCTCATTTCTAAAATACATAGAGAATTAAGTCAAATTTGTAAGAACACAAGCCATTCCCCAATTAATAAATGGTCAAAGGATATGAACAGACAGTTCTTAGTTGAAGAAATTAAAGCCATCTATGGTCAATGAAAAAATGCTCTACATCATTATTGATTAGAGAAATGCAAATCAAAACAACTCTGAGGTACCACATCACACCTATCAGACTGGGCAACATGACAAACAAGTAAAATGAGAAATGTTGGAAAAGATGTGGGAAAATTGGAACACTAATGCATTATTGGTGTAGTTGTGAAATGATCCAACCATTTTGGAGAGCAATTTGGAACTATGCCCAAAGGGCTATAAAAATGTGCATACCCTTTGACCCAGAAATACCACTTCTAGGGCTATATCCCAAAGAGATCACACAATTGGGAAAAAGACCCACACATACAAAAAATATTCATAGCAGCTCTTTTTGCGCTGGCAAAGAATTGGAAATTGAGAGGATTCCCATCAATTGGGGAATGGTTGAGCAAGTTGTGGTGTATGAATGTAATGGAATACTATTGTGCTGTAAGGAATGGTGAACAGGCTGACTTCAGAAAAACCTGGGAAGACTTGTATGGTCTGATGCTGAGTGAAGTGAGCAGAACCAAGAGAACGTTGTACAGAGTAACAGCCATGTTATGTCATGACTAATATTGATAAACTTAAACCTTCCCAGCAATACAAGGATCTATGACATCTCCAGAGACTTTTTGATGGAAAATGCTATCCATGTCCAAAGAAAGAACTATGAAAGTTGAATTGCTTTTTTTCTCTTCTGTTGAGTTTTGTGTCCTCTTTCTGATGGTTCCTCCTATTGGTTTTAATTTTTACTTACAACTTAACTAATTTGAAAATATGTTTAATAGGAATGTAAATGTATAGCCTGTATCAGATTGTGCGCTCTCTTGGGGAGGGTGGTGGGGAGGAAAGGGGGAGAAAAAATTTTAACTCGCTTCTTCCGCCGTCATCCTTCGAAGCCAGGAGTCTCCTTTAGCTCCTCATGAGCTCTCGCCGAGGGATCCCAGTGGCCTGGACATCAGAGAAGCCCAGTTGGGAGTGTAGCGCTGCCCTTCGGTGAACGTCCCTAAAAGCCGCAGAACTTTCTGCAAGAAAGTGGGGCAAGCACCAGTCTCACAAAGTGACGCAGTACAAGAAAGGCAAAGATTCCAGGCAGGCTGAGGGGAAAAGGCGGTAGGATCAGAAGCAGAGTGGCTATGGTGGTTAAACAAAACCAATTTTCCTGAAAAAGACAAAGATTACAAAACAGATTGTACTGAGGCTTGAATGTATGGAACCCCAATTGCAGGTCTAAGAGGATGCTTGCCATTAAGAGTTGTAAGCATTTTGAACCGGGAGGAGACAAGAAGAGAAAGGGCCAAGTGATCCAGTTCTGAATTTCATTGTTTTCGTCTTAATAGAAAAAAAGCATTCTATTTCATTTCTTGGTTTTGTGTTTTCTGTCTAGGAGAGGAAGAGGCTTGAGTAAAACCAAGTCTCATGGTATGTGAAGCTTTTCCCCTCTCGTAGGAAAAGTTCTTGAGGATGTGGCTGAGTGTTGTAACTTTAATCATCTATTTAAGGGGATTTGTGTGTCATGGAGAGAAAGCCCAGCTGGATATTTTTGGGGACCTAGGGTCTTTGGTTATTAGTACTATGGCTAAAATAGTTACTGATAGCCTGGATTTCCAGGTAAATTAGGGATACAAAGTAATAAAGGTAGGAATACCTAGCCCCAGTTTTATAGGCTTTTAGCAAATCCAATTCATCACCTTCAGGGATTGCCCTGTTTTCAAAACATTAATGAAGTGGTTTCTGGTATCTATTTGGGTTGTTAGGGTGCTTTGTGGAGAACAAATGATTGAATTGCCTGGTCATTAAAGGGATAACCTATTAATTGAAAACTCATTTGTGCCTTGTTTTCAAAGTATTAATCAAGTGACTTCCCATATCTATTTGGGTTGAATTAATCCTCTGTGGAGAACTAATAGTGAATGAAATAATCTGATCATTAAATGGATGGCTTGTTAATTGAGAACTGATGTTAATTATGTGTAGGGGTGGATGGGAATGACAGCTGGTCAAGTCTTGGAACAGTAAAGAATGGAGGTCATTGTTCCTTGATTTTACATTGTTTTTTGTATTACATAAATCCATATTAGGCTTTAAGCTCTCTTGAGGGCAGAATGTTTGTCTATGTCAATCTTTGCCTTTCACACTAAAGGTGCTTAATAAATGTTGAGTCTTCATAAAAAAAATTAAACTTGAAAGTATATGGAAGTGATTATTGATAAATCAAAATAATTAATTAAAAAAAAAGAAAAAAGCTGAAGAAAGCCCCTGAAGCTTGCAATAATGAGCTCTCCACCATTGAAGCACAACCCTAAATTAACAAACTGTTAAAGGGCAAGTAATAGGCTGGGAAATGAGTGAAGAGCAGGAAAAAAACAAACAAAACAAGCAAACAAACAAAAAAAAACCTCTGTAGAAAGTTACTATGGTGACAAGGAAGATCAAAGCACACAATGAGAAGATAAATAAATCAAAGCTCCTACCTCCAAAGCCTCCAAGAAAAATATGAATTTGTCTCAGGCCATGTCAGAGCTCAAAAAGGATTTTAAAAAGCAAGAAATAGAGTTAGAGGAAAAATTAGGAAGAGAAATGATAATGATGCAAGAAAATCATGAAAAACAAATCAACAGTTTGGTAAAGGGGACACAAAAAAATACTGAAGAAAATAATGCCTTTAAAAAAAACTAGGCCAAATGGTAAAAGAGATCCAAAAAGCCAATGCTTTATAAAGCAGAATCTGCAAATTGGAATAAGAGGCCCAAAGGCTCACTGAAGAAAATAATTCTTTAAAAATTAGAGTTGAGGAAATGGAGGCTAATGACTCTATGAAAAATCAAGAATCAATTAAACCAACCAAAAGAATGAAAATATGGGAGAAAATGTGAAATATCTCAGTGTAAAAACAACTGAGCTGGACAATAGATTCAGAAGAGAGAATTTATAAATTAGTGGAGTACCTGAAAGCCATAATCCCCCCCCAAAAAAAAAGAGCCTAGACATCAACTTTCAAGAAATTATCAAGGAACATTGCCCTGATATTCTGGAGCCAGAATCCACTTGAAAGAATCCATTGACCACCTCCTGAAAGATATCTGAAAATGAAAATTTCCAAGAATATTGTAGCCAAATTCCAGAGTTCCCAGGTCAAGGAGAATATACTACAAGCCATAAAGAAATGATTGAAGTATGGTGGAGCCACAGTGAGGATAACACAAAATTTAGCACCTTCTATGTTAAAAGTTCAGAGGGCTTGGAATATGTTATTCCAGAGGGCAAAGGAGATAGGATTAAAATCAAGAACCACCTACACAGCAAAATTGAATATAATCCTTCAGGGGAAAAAATGGACATTAAAATATAAGAATCAAGAAAATCATAAAAAGTAAACAGGAAAGGGAAATCTTAAAAATAAATTTTTAAATTCAACTGTTTACATTCCTATGTGGGAAGATGATAATTTGCAGCTCATAAGACCTTTATCATTATTAAGGTAGTTGGAAGGAATATACATATACTACCCTAATAATGAGAAAGGTATAGATAGATAGATACGTACATACATATATATGTGTATATATGAACGTGTGTGTGTGTGTGTGTGTGTATATATATATATGTATATATATATATATATATATATATTCACACATATATCTATATAGAGAGAGTACAGGTGTGAGTTGAATATGAAGGGATGATAACTAAAAATAAAATTGAGGGATGAGAGGAATGTTCTTGGGAGAAAGAAAAATGGAGAGGCAGAATGGGATAAATTGTATGACATAAAAGAGGCAAGAGAAAGCTTTTACAGTGGAGGAGAAGAGGAAGGAGGTGAGTGTGAGTGGGTGATCCTCAGCCTTATCACAATTGGCTCAATTGGTTATAGAAGTCTATCTTACCATACAAGAAAGGAGGTATTAGAGAAGGGGGGGTGTGATAGAAGGGAGGGCAGAATATGGAATGAGTAGTCAGAAGAAAACACTTATGAGGAAAGAGAGAGTGAAAGGAGAACAGAATCAAATGAATAGAGGAGAATAAGAGAAGGAAATACAGTTAGCACTAGTAAATGTGAAAAATAATTTTTGAAATAAATTTCTCTGATAAAAGCCTCATTTCTAAAACATGTGGAGAACTGAGTCAAATTTATAAAAGTATGAGTCATTTCCCAATTGATAAATGATTAAAAGACGTAGATGGTTTTCAGATGAAGTAATTGAAGCTATCTATAGCCGTATGAAAAAAATGATCGAACTCACTGTTGATTGGAGAAATGCAAACTAAACAACTCTGAAGTACTACCTTATACCTATTAGATTAGCTAATAAGACAGAAAAGATAAATTACAAATATTGCTGGGGCTATGGGGAAAATAAGACATTAATGTACTGTTGGTGGGGTTGTGAACTGATTCAACAATTCTGCAGAGCAATTTGGAACTATGCTCAAGGGTCTATGAAATCATGTATACCCTCTGAACTAGCAATACCACTACTTGGTTTGTATCCCAAAAGAGATTTAAAAAGGAAAAAAAGGACCCATATTTACAAAAAATATTTATAGCAGCTCATTTCTGGTGGCAAAAAAAAAAATAGAAATTGAGGGGATGTCCATCCATTAGGGAATGGCTGAACAAATTGTGGTATGTGATTATTATGGAGTGTTATTGTGCAATAAGAAAAGATAAGCAGGATGCTCTCAGAAAAACCTGGAAAGACCTATATGAGCTGATGGAAAGTGAAGTGTACAATATACAAAGTAATAGCAATATTATAAGATGATCAGCTGTGAATGACTTAGGTATTCTAAGCAATACAAAGATCCAAGACAACTCTAAAGGACTTATGATGAAAAATGCTCTCCATCCCCAGAGAAAGAACTGATGGTATCTGAATACAAATTGAAGCATTCTTTTTTTTTACTTTTAAATTTTTCTTGATGTATTTTTTAAAATTTCTTTCACAACATAATTAATTTGGAAGTGGTTTGCACGAGTACACATTCATAATATATGTTAAGTTGCTTACCTTCCAATGAGGGGAGTTGTAAAGATAGGAAAGAAGAGATTTGGAACTCAAAATTTTAAAAACAAATGTTAAAAATTGTTTTACATATAAATGGAGAAAAACAAAATACTAAATAAACAGGGTGACCTGAATTCAGATCTATTTCTTATGGCTTTTAAAGTGGAGATACTCTGAGTGAGAACTGTGCCAAGAGGGTAAGAAGTCAACACAGGTTATGGTTAGAAACAGTGAGATACAGGTTTTGACCTTTTGGATCAGAGGCAGGGACAAGCAGAGCAAGGTCCCATATGTAACTGCTCTGGGAGACAGGGAAATTTATTCTTTGGAGCAATTGGAGACACAGAAAGAGAAAAGATCAGGTTGTTGATTGAGTACACATGTTATAGCATCCTTGCTGAGACCAGCATGATCACTAACATCTTGGAATCAGGACCGTAGCAAAGAACAGAAATAAATCCAGGAAGAGCATTGCACAAGGAAAAGGCTGCAGGAGAACCAAGATCAATATTTGCATAAGGCCATCAGGAGAGGAGACAGAAGTCAGGTATACTGGTAGAAAGTGAGGCCTAGTCTGATCTAACCCATGGGGAACTCCATCTGCATCCATAATATAAAAGAAACAGGACCAAATGGGAACTACTCATTCCTGGTCCTAGCACAGATTACTAATTAAGAAATTTGGGTTGGGTATATGAGCATGCTGAAAAAATGGGATGAAATTAAGAAATATTTTGGGTTAAGCTAGAAAAGGAGAACAACTTGGAAAATGTAAGTATAACTTCAGAGGAAGAAAAATCCCCTGGCCATAAGGACTCAAAGAGATTAAAAGAGATAAAGCAAGAAATTTCATGACAAAACAAAATTACATTAGAACTCTTGAGGGAAAAAAATGAAGACTAAATATCTTAAATTAGATGGTTAAAAAATATGGTCCTAATAGTGAATTCCCTGAAAAATTTACTAAACAAACTGAATTTAATGATTCTTTGAATTCACAAGAAATATTTTCACAATGTCTAAAACTTGCAGAAAATCTTCTATAAAAAAGGTGACCTACAAACCATGATAAAGAGAGAAGAGCAATCTTTTTACATCTGTGTAACCAATTCACTATCCCAGTCATCTTAGCAGGCTTTTCCAAACCTTTTCATCACTCCTTACCTTCCCCCACCCTGAATAAGTAATCTTCACTCTATCATCTCAGCTGAGAACTGTGGGGATTATAATTGCCCAGTCTGCAAGAAAAACCACTGAGGCAGAGCTCTGAACCAATGGCACTTTATTAAAGGGTCCATTGTCCCCTCTAATGAAGTGGACTCCAGATCTTCCTTATGATCTGAGGTGCCCCTTCTTTCACAGCCTTATTTTTATAAGTTTTGATACCAGTTTTGGTACTTGAACACTCTAGAGGGACTACGCAAAATATAGAATCCCATTGGTTATAGACCTTATTTCAAGGGCCAAAAATGATGTATCATTCAAAAAAATGGCATGGTGGCAAGGTTGCCTCAGGTTGAGTGAAGCAGGGACATCTCCACTGACTAAGTGGTCATAAGATGGTCACCTGGTTATGTTGGACAAGAGAGAGTTGTTTGGAGGTACAAAAATAAGTTATGAAACTTTCTGAAGTATGAAGGCATCCCACCTGCCCTAGGTTTAGACATGGAATTTGAACAAAACAGTATAGAGATATCTTTGTCAGCATTCTTGTGGTTGTGCAAATGAGCTTCAAAACTGGTAAACAAGTAGTGAAGATTACTTTAAAGTTTTAGGCCTACTATAAGAACTTATCTTATCTAATTATCCCTATATGATTTATATAAAATATCAAACTGATTAATACTAATTGGAATAGAGTAGGAATCCTAATGAATCATATCTCACAGAACCTTGCCTCATAATTTTTTTTTAGGCAATTGGGGTTAATTGACTTGCCCAAGGTCACACAGCTAGTAAGTGTCAAGTGTTTGGTCTGAGGCCAGATTTGAACTCAGGTCTCCTGACTCCAGGGCCAATGCTCTATCCACTGTGCCACTTAGCTGCCCCTCTCTTTTTCACTGGAAAAAAAAAATTAAGCTCTCTCTTTTCTCCTCCTCTCCCCTCCACTTCATCTGACATGACTCAGATGACTTCTGCCACTACCTGCTTCTTTATCCCTATCTCACATAGTAAAGTAGTCCCTATCCTTTGCCAAAGCTTTTTACAGCTTAAGTGATCCTATTCTGAATTTGTTACCTCCGAAGTTACCAATAATTTTTTTTTATTGTAAAACCTAATGGCCTCTTCTCAATTTTCTTCTATCTTAAACTCTATAGTCTTTAGCACTTTAAATCATTCTCTTTTCCTTGATACTTTTTTTACCTGAGCTTTTCTCCTCCTACTGGTCAAACCTCTCCTCTTAGACTCCTTAGCTAGAAATTATTTAGGTCACCATTCCTTACTCCTTACACCTGCCCATCCCAGCTCTCATCTTCCTACCACATACTTTGAGATCCAGTGACATTGATATCCATGCTATTCCTTTCACAAGACACTGTATCTATTGATTCTGGGAGATTTCACTGACTTCCTCCATTACCTAGAACTTTCTCCTTATATCAAACTTTTGGCTTCCTTCAAGTCTGAGCTAAAGCTGCACCTTCTTCAAGAAGCCTTTCACAATCCTCCTTAAATTGAATCCCTTTCTTCTGAGACTATCCCAAATTTCTGTACTTTTCTTTTTAAAAACAATATTTTAGTGAGTTCTCTGTGCATCCATAATAATCACTTTAGACAAATTCCATTTTTTCTCTTGGAATTGCTTCCCTTTCTGTCTTCAGATTTTTTTTTTCATTTTTTAATCTCCCTTGCCTCCTGGGATGACTTGCTCACTTTTTCCAGGACATTTTACTCCATGAGATCCTATCTATTTTGTCCTCTGTAGCATTTGAAATCTGATTTGGCAAAATCTAGGGTGCATAACAGACTATTCTCAAGTTTCCCTTCCGTATTAAAAACTATAGGTTGTATATAATCAGTATCATATTGCTTGCCTTCTCAAGGGTTAAGGGATGGGTGGCAGGGTGGAGAATTTGGAATTTAAAATTTAAAAAAAGAATGTTAATTTTTAAAATGTAATTGGGAAATATTTATTGCAATAAATATGAAACTATTAAAATAAACTATATTTTGGAATAGTTACCTCCCCTCAAGATTCCCATCATTTTCTACCTAGCAACCAAATCTTCTTGGCTAAGTAAAAATTGGATACAAAATATAATTTCTTTTTTTGGTTTTTCCATCACTTGAAGATGGAATTGTTTCAAAGTCAAGGGATTGTTTCCTTATCTATTTTTGACAGAGAAAGCTAGTCTGCGTATTTGAAATCCCTCTGAGATTATCTCCAATTTATCCTACATAAGTCTTGTTTCTACATAGTAGTTTCTATGTTACCTCTTTCATTAGATTATGACTTCCTTGAAAGTATAGACACTTACAAATGTTTTTGTTTTTGCATTTTTCTGTTTCTCTAGTGCTAAGCACAGTAACTGGCACATGGTAGGCACTCAATAAATGATAGTTGACTGATAAATAATTAGAAATCTTTGGTTTCCCTAACAGAGATGAACACATTTCAAAATATGGATACTCTTTTTCTAGAAATCATAAAATAAACCTGCATAGGTCTATGGGTCTATGTGATAACATAGGCACAGTGATAACATAAATAATTTTTTTTGGTTTTGCTTTTGAAACTCCAGAATTTGAACTCTCTCTCTCTCTCTCTCTCTCTCTCTCTCTCTCTCTCTCTCTCTCTCTCTCTCTCTCTCTCTCTCTATCATTTAATGAAGTAATGTTTTAGACCTCACAGGGAAATAAGTAGGGACAGAAAGCATGAGAAGGAACTTTAAGAAGACAGGAGGTAGATTCAGGTAGGGAATAGTCATAAGAAAAAGAAACTTCAATTATTGAGGGTTGGTTATAAAGGAGAAATGAAAAGGAAAGAAAGATAGTGCAAAAACCAGGGATCAACATCTGGCACAGATGCAAAGAGGAGGCATAGAAGAATAGGAGTTGACTACTTCAATAAAAGGTTTCTAATTTTGATCAATTCCTTCTAGCATTGGCTCTTTCCTTATTTTGTAAAAAGGGGATAAAAGCAGGGGACAAAGAGAGGAAAAAGCTAAAGGATGCCTATTAAATATAAAAAGTCATGCAATATATATATATATATATATTTTTAGTTAGAGAAGAATGTTCCACAACTTTGGAAAGAAGAAAAATTCTTCACCAGAAAATGGATAGAAATTAGTTAAGGAAATTAATTATAGCATCATGGTGTCATAGTTTTGTGCTAAGAGAAAACTCAGAAGTCATATACTGAAACTCTCATTTTAAATGAGAAACCTGAGATTCAGGTAAGATATTTAAATTGTCCAAAGTCACACTAGTAAGGAATGTTAGAAGCAGGATTTGAACCCCTTTCCTCTTATATCAGGGTCATTGATTTTTTTCAATGTACCATAAAAAGAAAAAAAAATATTATATAAGGTTGTAAAGTTTTTCAAAACAAAAAAGAAGGAAAATATTTAAATGGAAAAATATTTTCAGCAGATGGCATCCAAAATATATCATTTATTGATATAAATGTATACCTACAAAAGTTATTCTACAATATATTTATACTTATATTTATACTAGGGATAAAGTTTACAAATAGGCATTTCTCAGAAGATTTGAATACTATCAGCAATCATAAGAAAAAATTTTCCAAATCATTACCACTACTAATAATGGAGTAAATTACTATAAATCTAAGGTTCTATGACATATTAATTTGGTGAAAATGAAAATTGTTAGAGGAACTATGAGGAAAATAGACACACTAATGCACTGGGAATTAGTTAAACATTATGGACTGTCTCACAAAACTATATATTTTAGTGTAACTAAAAATTCATTCATTGTGACTACCCCTTGAAAAAACTATTAGGCACATACTCTTTAGACATCAAAGAAAGAAGGAAAAGAAATATATGTATATATATATGTGTATGTATATGTTTGTGTGTATAAGTATATACTTCCCTTGAACTCTAGAAATCACATGCCTAATAGTTGTATCAAAGTGTAGGCAGAGCTGAATAAATTTACAATTATACTAAAACATTTTATACATACATGTGTGTATTTATTCATACATACCTATATATGTTATAGTAAAAAATTGGAAATACAGCACTTACCTTTACAAAATGACTAAATTACCTGTATGAATAAATTAACTATAAGAATATAAATTAGATATAAGAATGTAATGAAATATGGCAGGAAATGATGAAAGGGAAAGATTCTGAGAAATTTGAGATTTGTATAAAATGATGCAGGATGGAGGGAGCAGAAAAAGGATATAAATTTGATTGATGAATACACCATTTTATTTTTTATTAGGTGTTTTTTTTTGGTTGGGCAATGGGGGTTAAGTGAATTGCCCAGGGTCACAGAGCTAATAAGTGTTATGTGTCTCAGGCCATGTTTGAACTCAGGTTCTCCTGAATCCAGGGTCGGTGCTTTATACACTGTGCCACCTAGCTGCCCAGAATATACCATTTTAAAGGAAAATAACTTTGACTTCAAAATTTCCTGATCAATGCAGTGTTGCAATAAAATATGCAATAAAGAGAAACTGAGGCACAAAGTTCCACACATGGAAAGAGAGCTAGAGAAAGAAAAAAAGAAGAAAATTAAAAAAACACATGAAGGAAATAATTTTCAAAATACACAGAAGAGACCAGAACAAAGTTCTTTTATTGTTGTTTTGTCTACAGACATGTTCATTTTTGTTTTTAAAGTTTATAATAAGAAACAAAAAGTGTGGGGCAGCTGGATGGTGCAGTAGATAGAGCACCAGCCCTGAATTCAGGAGGACCTGAGTTCAAATTCAGCCTCAGACACATAATACTAACTGTGTGTCCCTGGGCAAGTCACTTAACCCCATTACCTAACCCAAAAAATTAAAACAAAAACAAAAACAAAAAGTGTCATTAAGTAGTTTTAAAGTGAGTACACCAACCCAATGTGGATAAAGAGATAAGCTTCTTTAAAAAAAATAAATGCATGGATTTATGTCTTCCAGACCATAGACCATTCACCTACAGTTGGTAGCAAACAGTGGGTACCAGCCAATGTCCTCCCATCATCCCTTGGATGCAGCCTGTACTTAGTTCTAGTCATCCTCCTCTTTGGGACCCCCTTGAGGCAGAGACAGTTTTATGTCACTTGACAGCAGGAAAGCAGTTTCAGAAGTCAAGCCCTTCACCCCTTATCCCAAAAGAATTTGTATCCCATTTATTTCAGGAAGGAATGATGGAGATGGGATCTGAACCCCTAAAAGGAAAAGACCAAGTCTTTGGCATCTAGACCCAAAAAAGGAAAAGCCCTGGACTTTCCCACATGGACAATTCTCTGGCTTTTGCCTGAGGCTGTAATCCACTCAACTGGCCTTTATCCAATCTCCCAATTCTGTTCTGTAACCTCCTTATTGCCCCTGTCCACTTCCCACCCTTACTCTATTTAGGCTCCATTCTCCCTTGGCCACATGATCCAGGTCCCAGCTGTTCACCCCAGTCTACTTGGCCACTCCTAGATCCCTCCCACAGTCTTAAGATCTGGCCTGCTTGTATTAGCAATACAAATGCTTAGATTCCTTAACAGTGTGGACAATATGGCTGATTCTTTAAATCTCACCCACTCCCATTTGATGTTCTAATAAACCTCATCTCTGGCTAAAAAAAATTAAAAACTAAAGTAAATTTAGCAAGTGTATTTCTTTTTTTGGCATAGATGGAGAGGTTGGCGACAGTATTTGATTTCATTAATATGATTGGACTCCTGTTCTTTACCACATGACCACTGAGGGGCCCAATGACTTGTTCATTGTCATACAGCTAGCATTTTTTTTTGGTTTTTGATATTTGATATTTTAAGAATTAATTTATTTATTTTTAGTTTTCAACATTCTCTTCCACAATATTTTGAGTTCCAATTTTTCTCCCCATCTCATCCCTCCCCCCACCCTAAGATGGCATGCATTCTGAATACCCCTTCCCCTAATTTGCCCTCATTTCTATCTCTAACCCCCTTTTCTTATCCCCTTTTTCCTTCAATTTTCCTGTAGGGCAGGAGAGATTTCTATACTCCATTTCCTGTATATCTTATTTCCCAGTTGTATGTGAAAACAATTTTAAAAATTTTTTTAAACTTTGGTTTCCAAATTTTCTCTCTTCCTCCTCACCCACCCTCATTAAGAAGGCAAGCAAGTGGATACAGGTTGGACATCTGTATTCATGCAAAACACTTCCATGGTAGTCATGTTGTGAAAAACTAAGTATATTTCCCTTAATCCTATCCCCCCCATTTATTCTATTCACTTCTTGGACCCTGTCCCTCCTTCGAAGTGTTTGCTTCTAATTAGTCCCTCCCCCAATGTGCCCTCTTTTCTATCATTTCCTTGCTCTCTTGTCCCCTTCCAACCCCTCCCCCCACATTTACCTGTAGGGTAAGATAGATTTTCATACCCAATTGATTGTTTATGTTATTCCCTCCTTAAACCAAATCCCATGAGAGTAAGATTCACTCATTCCCTCTCACCTTCCCCCATTTCCCCTCCACTGTAAAAGGCTTTTCTTGTCTGTTTTGCATGAGATAATATACCCCTTCCTACCTCTCCCTTTCTCCTTCTCCCACTATACTCCTCTCTTACCCCTTAATTTTATTCTCCAGATACCACCCCTTCATCTTCAACTCACCCTGTGCCCTCTATCTATCTATCTATCTATCTATCTATCTATCTATCTATCTATCTATCTATCTATCTATCTATCTATTTTTCTATCTATCCACCTATCTATCTATCTACATACATGTAATTTTTCCTCCAGCTACCCTAATACTGACAAAGGTCTCATGAGTTACAAATATCATCTTTCTATGTAGGAATGTAAACAGTTCAACCTTAATAAGTACCTTATGATTTCTCCTTCCTGTTTACCTCTTCATGTTTCTCTTGAGTCTTGTATTTGAAAGTCAAATTTTCTCTTCAGCTCTGGTCTTTGCATAAAGAATGCTTAAAAGTCCTCTATTTCACTGAATTTCCATTTTTTTCCCGAGTTTTTTCTCAGTTTTGGTGGGTAAGTGATTCTTGGTTTTAATCCTATCTCCTTTGCCCTCTGGAATATTATATTTCATGCCCTCTAGTCACTTAATGTAGAAGCTGCTAAATCTTGTGTTATCCTGATTGTGTTTCCACAATACTTGAATTGTTTCTTTCTGTCTGCTTGCAATATTTTCTCCTTGACCTGGGAACTCTGGAATTTGGCTACAATATTCCTAGGAATTTTCCTTTGGGGATCTCTTTCAGGAGGTGATTGGTGGATTCTTTCCATTTCTATTTTGCCCTCTGATTCTAAAATATCAGGGCAGTTTTCCTTGATAATTTCTTGAAAGATGATGTCTGAGCTCTTTTTCTTTTTTTTGTTTTTGATCATGGCTTTCAGATACTCCAGTAATTTTTAAATTCTCTCTCCTGGATCTATTTTCCAGATCATTTGTTTTTTCCAATGAGATATTTCACATTGTTTTCTCTTTTTTCATTCTTTTGGATTTGTTTTACAGTATCTTGATTTCTCATAAAATCACTAAAATTTCTGCATTTTAATTTTTAAGGAAGTATTTTCTTCAGTAAGCTTTTGGACTTCCTTTTCCATTTGGCCAATTCTGCTTTTTAAGGCATTTTTCTCCTCATTAGCTTTTGGGACCTCTTTTACCATTTGGGTTAGGCTATTTTTAAGGTGTTATTTTCTTCAACATCTTTTGGGGTCTCCTTTAGCAATGTGTTGACTTGTTTTTCATGAATTTTCTTGCATCACTCTCACTTCTCTTCCCAATTTTTCTTCTACTTCTCTTAGTTGCTTCTCAAAATCATTTTTGAACTCTTCCATAGCCTGGTACCAATTCATATTTTTCTTGGAGGCTTTGGATGTAGGAGTTTTGACTTTGTTATCTTCTTCTGGTTGTATGTTTTGATCTTCTTTGTTACGAAAGAAGAATTCTGTGGTCTGATTCTTTTTGTACTGCTTACTCATGATCCCAGTGAATTACTTGAGTTATAAACTCTTCGTTAAGGTAGGAGTATGCTTCCAGTGTGGACAATGTACTGTCCCAAGTTTTGGGGATTTTGTGTAGCTGTTTTCAGAGATACTTCTAGGGACCTGAAATTTTTCAGTTCTTCCAAGGTGCTATGAGGTGTTTACTCCTTTCCTGGCCTATGCTCTGGTTTATGAGTGACCATAAGTACTCTCTTCTGCCTTGGAACTGTGAGGAGACTTCCTTTCCATCACTACTACAAGCTGTGCCACACCAGCACTGTTCCTCACCCCAGGACCACAACCTGGAACTGTGACCCAGATCCAAGCGCAGGCAAAGCAAGTGAATCCTGCACCAGCAGAGAGATCCCTGCAATCCCGCTCTGATCAGACACTCTATTCCCCCTCTGTCTGTGGGCCAGAAGCTCTGGAAGCAACCACAACCCTGGCGCCATGTCCTGGGACTGGAGCTGGGACCAAACTTCTCTTTCACTGTAGTCACAGACTTTTCCTACTGACTTTCTAAGTTGTCTTTGCCTTTCATAGGTTGAGAAGTCAGGAAACCACCACAGCTGCCCATGATTCAGTACTTTGAGGGCTGCTCCTGGTTCACTGAGGCCTATTTTGCCTGTGGGCCCACACCTAACTGCGTTCCTCTCCCTGCCCGGCGCAATATATCTTTCCAATCTATCATCCAGGTTGTCTTGGGCTGGACATTTGTTTCACTCTGTCTTTTATTGAGTTCTGCTGCTTTGGAATTTGTTTAGAGCTGTTTTTTACAGGTATTTGGAGGGGTTTGGGGGAGAGCTCAAGCAAGTCACTACTTTTACTCTACCATCTTGGCTCCACCCCCAGGTAGCATTTTTCAGATACAAAATTTGGAACCAGGTCTTTCCGACTTCATGGGCTGCCCTGCATCTACTGTGACATACTGTCACACAATGAATGGGTCTTTAGCACATTGATTTTTTAGTAAAATGCAAGTAACAAAAAAAAAAATTAATCATTCTACTCTTGCTATTTTTTTCTGTTGCACTTTAAAATAGAGTCTGTCAATCAACAGACAAATACATTTGTTGTAAAGTAGAATGTAGTTTTAATGTTGGCCAAATAAAATATTAATTCGTTTGCCTTTTCTGATCTTTTAGTTCACATATTGTCATTGCTTACATTCAGAAAGAAGCCAATCAAAAATAATTTTTTAAATGTTTGTAAGGTGCTAAAATAAAAGTCCCTGCCCTCAAGGACCTTACCTTTTAATAAGGGAAGGAAACACATAGAAGGAAGATGAAAAGCAAGAAGGTTGAGGAGAAGAGAAGCATCAAAAGTGGGGTCAAGGGAGGAATGAAAGCATAGCTGGACTGAGAGTTTTTCTTAAAATCAAGATTTTGAGAGGAACTAATTAATCTGAAGAAGTCAGAATATATTTCTAGTGTGAGAAGCCCGGGAGGGGGGTGAACTTCCCAGGATGAAGGGCCTTCTATGGCATAGTGGAGAAAGTTGAGAGATTCAAGAATAGCATCTGTAGAGGAAACTAATAAAATAGCAAGCTGCACATGCTTCCAGATGATCCATTGTCAGTTTAAATACATATGCTTAACAAAACATTATGATATTATGCAACAAAATTACTATACTCTGTTCAATGCACCAGTAATTATCCCTGTAAACTTTTTAATAGTTCTTGGAGTTTTCTTTATGTTTTTAATGCTTATTCTATAGTATTATTAAAAGAACACTCTTGAGAAGTATTCAGTCTGTAAGTTTTGGGTAAACCAATGAGTGTACATCCCAGTGAGGCCAAGAATTTCAGGTCTTTGTTAATCTGCTCTTTAGGTTAACTGAAAGTTATAGCTGAATAGGTTCTTATTACCTCTCCACCACTTGGAGAGTCTACATAGTTTAACTCTTTTACTACTGAATTTAGCTGGTTTAATAGAGTACTTCATATTCTTTGGTGTCAGGAACTCTGTCTTCTACTTTTCTATTCCCTGTAGGATATTCTGCCTATAAATAAAGCATATACTTAACGGATTATAAAATCTTGAAGGCAAGAAAGGCATTTTTACATTGTATCCTCAGGACATAGCCTAGTATCTTTACATGTAGTAGGCACTTAATATATATGCTAAATTATATTTGTTGAATGGCTGTTGTTTCAATATGCACTTTCAAGGATATGTATTTACAAGAAAAGACTTTCAAAAATCTGGTAATATTTCCAGTAAATGTAGCTTTTCTTCTGAATATTTGCTGGATGGCTCTGTAGATAGAGTGCTGGGACTGGAGTAGGAAGACCTAAGTTTACATGTGGCCTCAGACACTCACTAGCTGTGTGACCTTGAGCAAGTCACTTACCCCCTGTTTGCCTTAATCCAATAGAAAATACAATGGCAATCCACTCCAGTATCTTTGCCAAAAAAAACCCATGGGCAGTATTAGTATGCTGTGGTCCATGGGTTTATGAAGAGTCAGACATGACTGAATAACACCAAGCAACTTTCTAAAGGTTTGTTTTTCTTTTTATCTTGTTGCGCTCCAAAATGTTCAGAAGAAACATATTCTATGAATGACTATCGTTGGAGGCCTTGAAGAATGTTTCTTATTCTCAGCCCCTGGTATGCTAAGGGGAGGTCTGACTAGCTCTTGCTTCTTCCAAACTAGTATTTTATACTACTGTTTATCCCAATCCCTTAGCCCTTTCAATTTACCCTCATTAATTTTCAACAAGCTCAACATGAATATAAACCTCTTCTTCCATAATACATGACTTCTGTCCCATTTAACTTCAGTATCTGGATTGATTTTTTGCTAGCAAGAAGACCTTCAAAAGCAACAATAGCCTGATTATTCCCCACTCCCTAGCTCTTACAGCGATCATGCAGATTCCTCTGGTCACATGCTGAGAAAACCCAATAATTACAAATATATTTATGATAGTACTGCTACTGTTTCAAGGAACTGCTCTATAGTTCATGCTAAAAATAAAAAGGCAAGACACTTTACATGCTGGTAACTGGTTCCACTTGATAGATGTACTTGCTTTTTCTCAGATTTCCATTTATCTCTCAACATCTCTGTTCCTTAGGTATTATAGGAAATACATTATTATGTTCAGAATTCATTTGAAGATTGGCTATTTATCTTTTTTTTTTGTGTACCCTTCAGTTTAGTTGACTAATATGCATACAAATGCTTAGAATTGTGGAAGTTCAAGTGCTCCTCTTATTTAGTTCATATGGAATGACAGAGGGAACAGCCGAACTTGATCTACATAACAAACATCAGTTCATTTAGTTAAAGTGTGAAACGTTAGGGTTGGGAGGGGAAGGAGAGAGAGGAGAGAGAAAAACAGAAGAACAGAAACAGAGGCAGAAACAGAAATAGCAACAATGGGTTGGAAAGGGTGGAGTGGAGAGAGAAAGAGATAGAGACACAGAGTGACATACAGAGAGAGACAGAGACAGAGAAAGAGGAAGACAGAGACAGAAAGAAATTAAGGGATTTAGGAAGAAAATGAATCTCAGAGGTAGCTCATCTATTATCATCTATAAGGAAACTAAAGCCCACAGATCCTAAATAACTTGCCTGTGGTCAGACAAATAATAAGTGTTAGGGACATGATGGGAAACTCCAACATCAAATCCAACCCTCTTTAACTACACAATGACTTTTCTCATTTCTCTCTTGAACACTTTTTCTGGGCAAGGAAAAAAAATAGTCAGAAAATGGGGCTGCTTAGTAGATAAATTTTGAGGTCATTGGAAGACTCCTTTACCAATCCCCACCACCTTGTACATGTCTTCAACTTTCTTTCATGATAGTCAGCAAAACTTGACAGGCCTGAAACTATTGTGCTCTGAGGTCTTGGGTTAAGAGTTTACCTACAGACCCCTAAGCCAAGATGGTGGAGAAAAGGCAGTGACTCATCTGAGCTCTCTCCAAAACCCTTCAAAAAATCATTAAATAATAACCTAAAACAAATTTTCAGGTGACAGAATCCACAAAAGGATTAGGTGAAACAATTTTCAAGTCCAAGACAACTTAGAAGATTGGCAGGAAAAGACTGTCTCACCAGGTGAAAGTGAAGCACAGTCCAGTGCAAGACATGCCAGTGTAGACCGGACCCCAGCAAACCAGTGGTAGGCCTTGGGAGTTACTGAGCCAACAGTGGCATGGGCCATTTCCAGACCTCTCATCCCACAGATGGTTAAAAGTCGAGAAATAGGCTAGAAAAATGAGCAAACAACAGAAAAAAAAATTCTGACTACAGAAAAATTACTATGGTGACAAGGAAGATCAAAACACAAAACACACACCCAGAAGAAGACAAAAAAAAAAGTCAAGGCTCCTACTCCAAAGCCTCTAAGAAAAATATGAATTGGTCTCAGGCCATGGAAGAGGTCAAAAAGAATTTAAAAATCAGGTAAAAGAGGTAGAAGAAAAATTGGGAAAGAAAAGAGAGTGAGGAAAGAAAATCATGAAAAATGAGCCAACAGCTTGGTAAAGAAGGCACAAAACAAAATACTGAAAGAAATAACAACTTAAAAACAGACTAGGCAAAATGGTAAAAGAGGTTCAAAATTTTAATAAAGAAAACAATGTCATGAAAAGCTGATTTGGCCAAATGGAGGAAAAATGCACAAAAATTCACCAAAGAAAAAAAACTATTTAAATAGCAGAAATAGCTAAATAGAAAAAATATTTACAAAATCTCACTGAAGAAAATAATTCCTTAAAAATGAGAATTGAGCAAGTGGAAGCTAATGACTTTATGAGAAATGAAGAAACAATAAAACAAAACAAAAAGGAAAAAAAAGAAGACAATATGAAATCTCATTTGACCAAAAATTGCCTCAGAAAATAGATTCAGGAGACCTGAGTTAAAAATTACTGAACATCCTAAAAGCCCAATAAAAGAACCTAGACATCATCTTTCAAGAAATTATCAAAGAAAACTGTCCTGATATTCTGGAACCAGAGGGTAAAATAGAAATTGAAAGAATCCACAGATCACTTCCTGAAAGAGATCCCAAAAGGAAAACTCCCAGTCATATTACAGTCAAATTCCAGAACTTCCAGGTCAAGGAGAAAATACTAAAAGCATTCAGAAAGAAACAATTCAATTATTGTGGAGGCAGTATCAGGATAACACAAGATTTAGAAACTTGTACATTAAAGGATCAGAGTGCTTGGAATATGATATTCTGGGGGTCAAAGGAGCTAGGATTGCAACCAAGATTCACCTACTCAGCAAAACTGAGCCTAATTTTCAGGGGGAAAATAAGCATTCAATAAAATAGAGTAATCTCAAGTATTCTTGAGGAAAAGATCAGAGTTCAATAAAAATTTTGACTTTGAAATACAAGACTCAAGAGAAACATAAATAAGGTAAACAATAAAGGGAAAACATAAAAAAAAACTTAATAATGTTAAACTTTTCACATTCCTACATGGGAAGGTGATACTTTTAACTCATAACAACTTTCTCATTATTAGGGCAATTAGAAGAAGTGTATAAAGACAGAGGTGAGTTGAACATGAAGGGATGATATCTAAAAATAAAATTAAGGGATGAGAAAGAGGAATGTCTGGGGAAAAAGGTAAAAGGAGAGGTAGAAGTGAGTAAGTTGTATACATAAAAGAGGCAAGAAAAAGCTTTTATAATGGAGAGGAAGCTGAAGGAACTAGCGGGGAATGTCTGAATCTCACTCTCTTTGGAATTGGCTCAAAGAGGGAATAACATACACACTCACTTAAATATATTAATCTATCTCATCCTACAGAAAAGTAGGAATGGAAGGATAGAAGAGAAAATGGAGTGATAGAAGAGAGGGTAGATTCAGGAAGCAGGTAGTCAGAAGCAAAATACTTTTGAGGAGAGACAAGGTGAAAGGAGAGACAGTATAGAACAAACAGAGGCAGAATAGGATGGAGAGAAATACAGTTAGCAGTCATCACTGGGAAAACATTTTGGAAGTAAGTTTCTCTGATAAAGGCCTCATTTCTCAAATATATAGAGAACTGCATCAAATTTATAAAAAAAAATAAGCCATTCTTCAATTTATAAATGATTAAAAGATATAATTGCTTTTCAGATGAAGTAATCAAAGCTATCTATAGCCAAAAAATGTTCTAAATCACTATTGATTGGAGAAATATAAATTGAAACAACTCTGAGATACTATTTCACATGTCTCAGCAAATAGGACGGAAAAGGAAAATGACAAATGTTGGAGGAAATGTAGGAAAATGAAAACATTAATACACTGTTATTACTGTCTGTAGGTAATTCACTGTTGTGAACTGATTCAATCACTCTGGAGAGCAATTTGGAACTATCCAAAACCAGCTATAAAACCATGCATACCTTATTACTTAGCAATACCACTACTAGGTCTATATCTATCCCAAAAGAGATAAAAAAAAAAAAAGAGGAAAAGAGACCTCTTACATGTACAGAAATATTTGTAGCAGCTTTTTTTTTTCTGGGTGCAAAGAATTGGAAATCAGGAGGATGTCTATCAATTAGGTAATGGCAGGACAAATTCTAGTTTATAATTGTGATGGAATACTATTGCTCTATAAGAAATGATGAGCAGGATGCTCTCAGAAACAAAAAAAAAACTGGAAAAAATTCTATGAACTGATCCAAAATGAAATGAGTAGAAATGAGAAAAAAGAGGAAAATATTGTGCACAATTACAACAATAATGTGTGATGATCAATTGTGAATGACTTAGCTATTCTCACCAATACAACCATTCAAGACAACTCTGAATGACTTACGATGAAAAATGCTACAATCACCAGAGAAAGAATTGATGTGTGTCTGAACACAGATCAAAGCATACTTTAAAAAAATTTAATTATTTTTCTTTGGGTTTTTCATCTATGTTTTCTTTTACAACATGACTAATACGAAAATATGGTTTGCATGATAATACAGTATAAGCTATATCAAATTGTTCGCCTTTTCAATGAGGGGTATGGGGAAGGAGGGGGAGAATTTGGAACTCAAACTTTTTAAAATGAATGTTAAAATTTTTATATGTGATTGGGGGAAAATAAAATACTAAATAAATATAACATTTGAAAATATTTTAAATAAAGAGTGTGTCTACTCATCCATGAAATAGTGAGCATGATATTTGGGAACACTAATCCTCCTCAGCAAGGGGAATAAGTTAAAAAGCCTGCCTGATTAGCTTCCCTTTTTAGTATTGTTATTTATAACTGAAATTCAAGAAACTTCAAGCTCTTTGGAGTGGAGTGGGAGAAAGGCCTAGTATCTCACACTTTCTTAGTAATAGGATAAAAAAAAATACTTTCAGTTCACATATTCCAACTCTCTCATTTTACTGATGAGGAAACTGACCCAGGAAGTGGGCCAAAAGTCACATGGGTAACGAATTAAAGAGCTGGGATTTGGAGGCTTCTGACTCCAAATATGTTGTTCTTTCCTTTTGCAATATGATTCCCTGACTTCATTCACAACAGTGGATCTAGGAAAGAGTTGTCCATGATATCTTAGATTAACTAGATAGAGAGCATTGCTGGCTTTCTATGTATAAATATGGCAAAAGTCCTCCCCCACCTCCATCATTCTAATTTGATTCCCAATAAATTATGTCAAATTGATTGAAGAGGGGCTTTCTTTTATATACATAAGCCAGTGACCTCTTGATTCAAAACTGACCCGAAACAGTGGTCTCTCCATTTTATTTTAGATATGACAAATCTTGGAATGCAGAAAAAGTAACTCAATGTCTCTCAAGCAGACAAGAGTCAGGCAGTCCTAGATTATATTATATGACCCACATGTATCAGAAATAACATTACAGAGTGAGAATATCATGGAATCTTACCAACAGAAGGAAATTAAGATGCTGCCAAGCTAAAGGCATGCTAAAGAACAATTCCCATCACAATATCTTAATGAATTAGCCCACTAGCCTTTATGTGAAGATTTCATGTTGGAAAGTAACACACTATCTCCTAAGATTGTAGTAGGCACAGTGTTTTTCATGGGAAGGAATGCCTGGTGATATTGGTTTTCTAAAGTCAACTTGGTTCACTTTCTTCTCTTCCTGGGTAGAAAGGAGAATAAAAGCTTTTAGATTCTGCTTTTTCATTAGAAAGCTAATCTTATGGCAGGCAAAGTTGCTGTCAGCAGCATTTTTCTATCATCTTCTCTCTTTTTTCCACCACTAGGAGTTGGGGGGATTTTATGGCCTTAGGTCAGAGTATACTCAACTGATCCCAGAAAAAAAAATTTGTAGCTATCTACTCCTAAGCACCTTCATGACTTCATTCATCCTATAGTTCATCATCCCAATGTTTCAATTTTTCTTCCTTTGTCTTTTAAAAATAATTTTATTATATTTTATTTCATTTCACATATACTTTTGATTATATTATTAAACAATTTCATGCATTTTTCAAGACACATGTAAGCTATTATTTTTGATAATTATTTTGAAATATGACACTCCAAAATGGAAATATCTAAAAATGTATAAGGAATTCTGTCCCTGTAGTGACATCCATTTCTTCCAGGAGAAAGACTTACATTTCTCTATTGTTGTTCAGCATTATTGTTGATTTGACAAGTACCAGCTTCCTTGTACTACTTTTTCAATAGCATTGTTGTAGCAATTGTTTAAAATATTTATTTGGTTCTGCAATTTTAATTTTTATTACTTTGTACAAATTACATTTTTTCCCCTTTTTTAGCCTATTCTCTGAGGCATAACTCCTGATTGCTAGCCACAGTATAGTTATTACATACTTCTTAAAATTCTAGAGCTATCTATGAGTTGTTGGATGTCTTTTCAAAAGTTATATTGTTAATGAGCCCCTACCAGTATTCTTCAAACAATGAATATAGGTAGATTATCACATAGCCATATTGAAATAACTTTTAGGAAAGGTATATTAATTAATGGGGCACAGTAAAAAAATAAAGGTGAATATAATACATTTTCCCAGAGTCTGTGACCCATTTTCTCCAAAGTATATACAGAGAAGAAAATAAAGTGGATTCAAGCTTAGAGAACTAAAAAAAAAAGGGGTTACTTCATAGTTCCTGGTGGCTAGAAATCATATTTTCCTATTTGTAATGTGCACAAAATATTAGATATAGTTTAACTTCTTTACTGGACTTGTAGAATTTTTAGGCTTTATACCCATCTCTATTTTGACCCTGATGTTGGCATTGCCAGTAGCTTCTCTTGCCCTATGGATGATGCTAGGTCAACAATGGAAAAAAAGTTAATTTCAAAATCCTATGAATGCTTCAAAGCTTCCAAGGTCCTTCTCTGTGTTAGTCTGGTGGAGAACAAGGCTGAGGTCTTATTATTTTCTTCCCAACTCCCTACACTTCAAGCAACTCCTTTGAAATTTAGATGGAATACTTTCCCCTTATTCATTGATTTTAGAACATGAATCTGTCAAGGCCTCCAAATACTTTCAATCCTAACACTTTTTCTGCTCAATATGATATATCTAGTTCATATCTAGTTCATCCAGGGACTTTTGACACTTAGTTGAAGCCTTTGATTGATTTAATTCAATCAAGACAAATTCCCACTTAGCTAAAGTTCCAGGGCATAATATTTTAGCATTTTTGTTAGGTGGGGTAGATTAATTTGATTGATTTGCCCAATTGACCACATGATCACATCTGAATTCCTCATTCATAATTTCTTACACATGCCAATTATTTTTAGTCTTTTATTCATGTAAAACAATGCTTACCACTCTGGGAGAAAGGTTTTCCTTTAACGAATTTTTAATGTGTAGTTATCAGCAATACTTTTATTCTATAGCTTGCTTTTGCAGGAATGTAAGCTAGTCTTGTTAAAATGGTAATTTCTAAGAGCTTGAACCAAATACGTGAAAGAAAAGCCTAAAAACAACATGTGTGAAAGTCAGATTTGGCTCAGTGCAATCCAAAGGTCATCAGTATTAATAATTAGAATTCAGCATTTTTCACTTTTCCCCTATGACCAGGCATATGTTTGGGA
Organism: Phascolarctos cinereus; assembly: GCF_003287225.1. Taxonomy (NCBI): domain Eukaryota; kingdom Metazoa; phylum Chordata; class Mammalia; order Diprotodontia; family Phascolarctidae; genus Phascolarctos; species Phascolarctos cinereus. Next base: position 105,480,172 of record NW_027555625.1, read on the forward strand.
GTCATTTAAAATTTCTCATGCCCTTATATTTCAATATCAGAGAAGCTGATTGTAATGGGATACTACTGAATGGGTGATTAATGCTTTGATAAATGATTCAGAAATTACCCTTTTCTAACTTCCTACAGTGGGCTCATTGGTGAAACCATGGTAAACCTGTCATAACCTACTTTATAAACTCAAACAGCTGAGGGAGACTTTCCCATACACTTACCCCTTGCTAGGATGAATGCCAAAGTAATATATTAGGATCAAAGAGATGAATGAATGCTTCTGAATTTCCTTTAAGAGAGAAGATTGTGGCAGCAGTTCTAGCTAGTCTAAAACAAATCACATTTTCCTTTGAACCCTTAGGAATATTAAAAGACAGAGCTATTTAAAGCATGTTCCTAAATACATTGATAAATTTTATGTTCTTGAAATGCTTGTTTGTAAGAATAGGTATTATGGAAACATTCTAGTGATGGAATATGAGTTTTCAGATTCTTTGTATTCTCCCAGAAAATAAAGCATTTTCTCAGATATTTGAAGTTGAAAAGTGTCTGTTGAATGAATGAATGAATGATAATATTTCTATAAGTTGACACAGTTGACTTTCCATAATTTTTAAGCTTTTTATTTTCTTTCAGAGCATAATTCAAATTTTCAGTCATTAAAATGCATGGCACTTGCATAAAGTGTCCTGAGAGCATGAAAACTAATGAGAAGGTCTTTATGTTGGAATTAGCATAGGATAATCTGCATAGACGTTTAAAGCAATATTGCCCTTGAGGACTGCATTCTATAATTGGTGACATTTAATTTTGGAAACAATATACTATGGAATTGTTTTTGCAAAATATTTCGAACTTAGTAGATCCTTCTATTTCATTAAGCTATATGTAGAAGCTTGATATAATTTAAAACATTATAATTCACAATGTACAAAATACACTGTTTCAAGTTTATACTAAGAACTATTTTCAACTATATCTAGAAATGATAGGCGGATTAGACAATCCCTTTTGGTGTCAAAGTTATCTCTTCCTGTGTCTCACTACTTGGGAAAGGAAGGAAAGGAAGGAAGGAAGGAAGGAAGGAAGGAAGGAAGGAAGGAGAAGGAAGGAAGGAAGGAAGGAAGGAAGGAAGGAAGGAAAGAAGGAAGGAGGAAGGAGAAGAAAGGAAGGAAGGAAGGAAGGAGTGAACAAATGAAGGAAGCAAAAGAGAGAGGGAAGGAGTGCTTATTGGGTGTCAAACACCATGCTAAGTGCTTACAAAATATTATTTCATTTTATCCTCACAAAAACTCTTTAAGGTAGGACAATGCTATGAAGTAGATGTTATTATTCCCATTTTACAATTGAGGAAACTGAGGCAGAGGTTGAGTAATTTTCTCAGGATCACACAGCTAGTATATGTAGGGCTCAATTTGAAATTAGGATTCCTCCACTCTAGGCACAGCACTCTATTGACTGTGCCACCTCTTTTTTTATGACAGTAGATTTCCATTCCCCAAAAGAGCAGAACCATTAGATTATCACAAGATAGCTATTAGGAGAAACAGTAATCAAGACCATCATTTAATTTAGTAATCTATTAGAAATGAAGAACCAAGAAAAAATCTACATGTAAATATTGGAATACATGTTTTTAAAATAGAATACAAATTGGCAGTATTTATTTTTTCCTGACTCATTGGAAGAAAAAAAATGTTGATTGATTCCAAAAGTTTGGGGAGAAGATCATTTGCTAAGCATCTTGTCCTGGGGCTCAAGGAAGAAAGAAATGATGATATTTTAGTTCCCATGACAAATCATTCTCTAAAACTATCAAAATCTTTAAGTAACAGGGTGAAAAGAAAGACAAGGTGAGAGGTAAATAAGATTATTTAATTTAGAAAATAAAGAAAAAAGAAATAAGAATAACTATCAGAATGTACTACTAAGTGTTATGTGCAAAGAAAAAATAAATTTAAAGGAAATGTGTTAGTGTCTATTAAAGGCCAAGTGCTCAAGTTGAAAAAAAAACATGAAATAGTTATCCTAACTCATTCTCAGAAAATAAAACTGAATAGGTCACAAAGGAATTATCAAAGCAAAAAAAAATACAACTTGGTCCCAATGGGTTCTCAGGTTAATTCTTTCAAATGTTTAAACAGCACTTAATTTGTATACCACTCAAATAATTCACAAGAAGTAAGGCAGAATGTATACCACCAAATTCATTTTATGAAACATTCTCCTAATACCTAAACAAAGGGGGTAGGAGAAAGCAAAGAAAAGGAACTGTAGACTAATATCACTGCTGAATGCGAGAAAATTTTTGAAGAAAATCCTAATAAAAAGAATAGGGAGATGCAACAATGGTTCAGGATTAGGGAAACAAAAAAAAATAATAATCTTATTAAAAGGAAAGCTAAACAAAATTACGTGGTTAGAGGAATAGATGCAGAAAATCCTTTGGAAATGCATGCTAAAAAATCCCTAAAACACAAACTTAGGAAGGGTCCCCCTCCAGTGGATCCTGGTTGATAAAACTTCAAAAAGTATTTTGCAAATGAGAAACTGGAAAATATGCCAGTTCATATAGAGGTAAAGCAAAGATATTCTATTTCCTCCTTATCCTTTATCATAGTTCTAAAAATACTAATGATAGTAGCAAGATTAGAAGAAGAAAGTAAAGGTACAAATATTAACAGAGAGGCAACAAAATCATGCCTTCATTTATAAACTCCAAGATTTCAGTAAGGTAATAGATGACAAAATAAAGCTTTAATACTCATGTAATTTCTGCATATTAGTAATAAGTTCTTGAAAAATATAATACAATGGGCAATCCCATTCAAATAACTTAAAATACATAAAATATAGTTGATCTACAAAGATAAATTTGAGACATTTAAGTACAATGGTTAAAAAAAAACCTTAATGACATATAATTAGAGATATGGCCCAAGTTGAACTATGTTTTTAAACTGAAAATTATCACCATACAAAATTGGTGCTAAATAAATCAAACTGCAAAGAGGTTCCTTTAAAAAGCTAGATGAAATAACAGAACATGTATAAGAAAATATCCAGAATCCCAAGGAAAATTGAAAACATATAAGAAAGAATGTACAAATACTATTTCCAGACCTCAAATTATATAGGAGGTAGGCATCAAAGTTATAAAGAACTGCCTAAAATTAGAAAATAATTAAGTGGAACTGAGTAGATAAGCAATATTTGGAAGCAAAGTCAATAGAACTTGAATAACCCCCATAATTTATGTGGAAGAGGACCACTTATTTGACAAAATCTGTTAAGGAAACTCAAAGCAGTTTGAAAAATATGTTATACAAGCACCTTACAACTTAAACTATAATAAATTCCTCTTCCATATGCAACCTAAGCATAAAGGATCAAATGGTTTAAAATTATTGAAAAAAAGAGATATCTTTCACAGTTATGACCTGTCAAGGTATTGTCTTTTGTACCTGAAGAAGACCAAAATGACATCACAATGTTGGAGTCAAAGTACAATGTGTCCAACTGTAGTGGATCAGATCAAAAAGTTCTCAGAATGCTCTACCACAGGTGTGGCATAAATAGTTCTTTTGAACATTTGAGATGAAATTTCTCAATTTATACATTTCATGTTTCTTTTGAGCTACTGCAATTCTGCTTTGCTAATATAGCACAATGCCTTCTTTGAAGATGTTGTATAATGCTCCATGGTCCTATCATAGCTTCTCACATGCCTCAATATTAATTCCAAAGGAAGATGACAGAATAAAAAGGCAGTTGCTCTCACTCTCCCCTATCAACCTCTCAAAACCCAGAAAATATCACCCCAGAAAAAAACCCTGGAACAACTGAACTAGAAGAAAGATGAGGAGCAGCAGTGCAGCAGCCCAGCAAATGGGTCTCCCAGTGTCTTAGCAAAAATAAGGGAAGCAGCACTTAAAAAGGCCCCAGGCACATAAGCACCCTGCAGCATTCATCTGAAAGGAGCTGAAGAAAACAACCTAAAGTCTTCCTAAAGTCCCAGCCTTGGTGATTCCAACCCAACACCAGGTAAGCTGTCAGAACCCTACAGCCTCCAACTGTCAACCAGGAAGAGATCCTGAAGCCTGGGTGGTAGAGCAGGCAAAAACCAACACCTAGACCTCTGAGTGCCTCAGTGAGGGCAGGGGGGAACCAGTGGAAACCAGATCAGAAAACCACCAGATGCCTCAGCACGCTACTGGAAAGGAATCTCCTGGTGCATTAGCAGAAACAAGGGAGGCAGCACTGCAACGGGCCACAGGCAGATAAACACCCTGCAGAACCCATCTAAAAGGAACCAAAGAAAGCTAAAGGAAAGGAAAAGCAGGCAACCTAGAAATGCCTGAATGTTCCAGCCTTGTTGATTCCAGACCAGGACAAGGTAAGCTGTTAGAACCTACGCCTCCAACTTCCAACATAAGAGGCCCCAGCACACAAAGCCAGTGACCAAGACCTAGGCTCCCAACATAAGAAGCTTGGGCAGTGTCCTCTGTTCCCCAGCAGGAGAGTTCAATCTTTTTAAAGGCCAGGGAATAAAAAAACACCATGAGTAAAAAGAAATATACCACAGATTCATATTATGAGAAGATTGAAGAGTAAGACAGAAATTCTGAAGAGGACAACATTGTCACCAAACCCACATCTGCAACATCAAAAGGGAATATGAACTGGTCTAAAGCCCAAAAAGCCTTCTTACAGGAGCTCAAGAAGAATTTTAACAGTCAAATGAGAGAGGTAGATGAGTACTTAAAAAATACAATTGGCCAATTGGAAAAAAAGTACACTGAAGGAAACAAGCCCTTAAAAAACAAAATTGACCAATTGAAGAAGGAAGTACAAAAACTAGAAGAAAACAATCTGTTAAAAACTAGAATTGGACAAATGGAAACTAATGACACTATGAGAGAGCAAGAATCAGTCAAACAGAAACAAAAAAATGAAAAAATAGATGAAAATAAAATACCTCATCAGTAAAACAATGGAAAATCAATTCAGGAGAGACAATTTAAAAATTATTGGACTACCTGAAAATCATGATGAAAAAGAGCCTGGACAGTATCTTTCAGGAAATCATAAAGGAAAACTGCCCTGAAGTCCTAGAACCAGAAGAAAATAACCATAGAAAGAATACACCTCACCTGAAAGAGATCCCAAATTGACAACGCCAAGGAATATAATAGCAAAATTCCAAAATTACCAGATGAAAGAGAAGGTGCTGCAAGCAGCCAGAAAGAAACAATTTAAATATCATGAAACCACAGTAAGGATTACACAGGACCTTGCAGCTTCTACATTAAAAGACCGCAGGGGTGGAACATGATATTCCATAAGGCAAAGGAGCTTGGATTGCAGCCAAGGATCAACTACCCAGCAAAAATGAGCATATTTTTCAAGGGAGGAGATGGATATTCAAAAATAGGGACTTCCAAACTTCCTGATAAAAAGACCAGAGCTCAACAAAAAATTTGATCTTCAAGTACAAGATCAAGAAAGACATAAAAAGGTAAATGGGACAGAAAGATACAATATGTTGTTAATAAGGGGGGACTGTTTAATCCCTACAAGGGAAGATGACACTTGCAACTCTTGAGAACTGTATTGTTATTACACCATGTTAAAGGAGTATACATAAAGAGGGTGGATATTAGTTGACTTTGATGTAATGATAAAAAAAAATCTAATCAAGTGGGTTAAATGGATCCAAATAAGTGGATTAATCTGATCTTAGAAAATGTACTGAGAAAGGAGGAGGCAGACAAGGGTAAATTACATTACAGGAAAAGACACAAAATCCTATTACAGCAGAGGGAAAGAAGGGGGGGAGCATTGTTTGAACCTTACTCTCATCAGATTTGGCTCAAGAAGGGCATAACATAATCAGTTAGGTATAGAAATCTAACTTGCCCTATAGGCAGTAGGAGGGAAAAGGGGAAAGAAAAGGGAGGGGGATAGAAGGGAGGGAAGAAGCAGTAAGGGTAAAGGGGAAGAAAAAGGAAAGGGATAATAGAAGGGGAGGGACTGAAAGAGGAGGTGGTCAAAAGCAAAACACTAGTGGGGGGGAAGGAGAAAAAAGAAAAAAAGCATAAATGAGGAAAAAAGGATGGAGAAAAAGACACAGATAGTAATCATAACTGTGAATGTGAATGGGATGAACTCTCCCATAAAATGGAAAGATAGCAGAATGGATTAAAAACCATAATCCTACAATATGTTGTTTACAGGAAACACATTTGAAAAAGAGTGACACATACAGGGTAAAGGTAAAAGGCTGGAGCAGAATATATTATGCTTCAGCTGAAGTAAAAAAAGCAGGGGTAGCAATCCTGATCTCAGACAAAGCAAAAGCAAAAATAGATCTAATCAAAAGAGATAAGGAAGGAAACTACATCCTGCTAAAAGGCACCATAGACAATGAAGTAATATCATTACTAAACATATATGCACCAAATGGTATAGCATCCAATTCTTAGAGGAGAAGTTCAGGGAGTTACAGGAAGAAATAGACAGCAAAACTATACTAGTGGGGGACCTCAACCTCTCTCTGTACTAGATAAATCTAACCACAAAATAAACAAGAAAGAAGTTAAGGAGGTGAATAGAACATTAGAAAAGTTAGGTATGATAGACCTCTGGAGAAAACTGAATGGGGATAGAAAGGAATGTACTTTTTTCTCAGCCGTACATGGCAACATACACAAAAATTGACTTGGGCATAAAAACCTCACAATCCAATGAAGAAAGGCAGAAATATTAAATGCATCATTTTGAGAACATGATGCAATAAAAATTATATGTAATAAAGGGTCATGGAAAGTTAGACTAAAAATAATTGGAAACTAAATCTAATCCTAAAAATGATTGGGTCAAACAACAAATCATAGAAACAATCAATAATTTCATTCAAGAGAATTACAATAATGAGACAACATACCAAAACTTATGGGATGCAGCAAAGACAGTTCTTAGGGGAAGTTTTATATCTCTAAATGTTTACATAAATAAAATAGAAAATGAGGAGATAAATGAATTGGACATACAACTAAAAAACTAGAAAAAGAACAAATAAAAAATCCTCAATAAACACTAAATTAGAAATATTGAAAACCAAAAGAAAAATTAAGAAAATTGAAATTAAGAAAATTATTGAACTAATAAATAAAACTAAGAGCTGGTTTTATGAAAAAAACAATAAATAGATAAACCTTTGGTTAATTTAATTAAAAAAAGAAAGAAAACCAAATTACTAGTATCAAGAATGAAAAGGGTGAAGCTACCACCAAGGAAGAGGAAATTAAAAATAATTTAGGAATTATTTTGCCCAACTATATGCCAACAAATTTGACAATCTTAGTGAAATGGATACATATTTACAAAAATAAATTGCCCAGATTAACAGAAGAGGAAGTAAAATACTTAAATAACCCCATCTCAGAAAAAGAAATTGAACAAGCCATTGATGAACTCCCTAGGAAAAAATCTCCAGGGCCAGATGGATTTACATGTAATTCTATCAAACATTTAAAGAACAATTAATTCCAATACTATATACTTTTGGGAAAATAGGTGAAGAAGGAGTCTTACCAAATTCTTTTTATGATACAAATATGGTGCTGATACCTAAACCAGGAAGAGTCAAAACAGAGAAAAAAATTATAGACCAATTTCTCTAATGAATATAGATGCAAAAATTTTAAACAAAATACTAGCAAATAGATTACAGAGACTTATCACAAGAATAATACACTATGACCAGGTAGGAATTTACCAGGAATGCAGGGTGGTTCAAATTAGGAAAACTATCAGCATAATTGAGCATATCAACACCAAAAAAAAAACCACACGATCATCTCAATAGATGCAGAAAAAGCTTTTACAAAATATACAACCCATTCCTATTAAAAACACTAGAAAGCATGTAGGTATAAATGGAGTCTTCCTTAAAATAATAAATAGCATCTATCTAAAACCTTCAGCAAGCATATATTAATGGGGACAGCTAGAAGCATTTCCATAATCGGGGTGAAACAATGATGTCCAATATCACCATTGTTATTCAATATTGTCCTGGAAAAGTTGGCTTTAGCAATGAGAGAAGAAAAAGAAATTGAAGGCATTAGAATAGGCAAAGAAGAAACAACTATCACTCTTTGCAGATGACATGATGGTGATATACTTAGAGAATTAGAGAATCAAGTAAAAAACTACTTGAAATAATAAACAACTTTAGCAAAGTTGCAGGCTATAAAATAAACCCACATAAATCATCAGCATTTCTATATATTACCAACAAAGCCCAACAGCAAGAGATAGAAAGAGAAATTATTTAAACTTACTCTAGACATTATAAAATATTTAGGAGTCTACCTCCAAAAAAACCCAGGAACTCTATGACACAATTAAAAAACTTTTCACACAAATAAAAGCAGATCTAAATAACTGGAAAAACATTAGTTGCTCAAGGGTAGGCCGAGCTAATGTAATAAAAATGACAATCCTACCTAAGCTAATTTACCTATTCAGTGCCATACCAATCAAACTACCAAAAAAAAATTTTATAGAGTTAAAAAAAATAATAACAGGATTCATTTGGAAGAACAAAAGGTCCAGAATACCAAAGGAACTAATGAAAAGAAATGCAGGGGAAGGGGGCCTAGCAATTCCAGAACTTAAATTGTATTATAAAGCAACAGTCATCAAAACTGCTTGGTACTGGCTAAGAAGTAGGGAGATGGATCAGTGGAATAGGTTAAATATGCAAGACACAGTAGTCAATGACTATAGTAATCTATTATTTGGTAAACCCAAAGACTCCATTTTCTGAGGTAAAAACCCACTCTTTGAAAAAAACTGCTGGGAAAAGTGGAAAAGAGTATGGCAGAAACTAGGCATAGACCCAAATCTCACACCATATACCAAAGTAAAGTCAAAATGGATTTGTGACTTATAGATACAGGCTGATACTATAAGCAAATTGGGAGAACAAGGAATAGTTTACCTATCAGATCTATGGAGAACAGAAGAATTCATGACCAAACAGGAGATAGAGAACATTATGAAAAGCGAAATGGATAATTTTAATTACATTAAATTGAAAAGTTTTTGCACAAACAAAAGCAATGCAACGAAGATTAGAAGGAAGGTAGAAAATTGGCAAATAAATTTTATAACGAGTCTCCCTGATAAGGGCTTCATTTCTAAAATATATAGAGAATTAAGACAAATTTATAAGAATATAAGCCATTCCCTAATTGATAAATGGTCAAAGGATATGAATAGACAGTTCTCAGATGAAGAAATTAAAGCCATCTATAGTCATATGAAAAAATGCTCTAAATCATTCTTGATTAGAGAAATGCAAATCAAAACAACTCTGAGGTACCACATCACACCTATCAGATTGGCCAACATGACAAAACAGGAAAACGATAAATGCTGGAGAAGATGTGGGAAAAATTGGAACACTAATGCAGTTTTGGTGGAGTTGTTAAATGATCCAACCATTTTGGAGAGCAATTTGGAACTATGCCCAAAGGGCTACAAAAATGTGCACACCTTTTGTTCCAGCACTAACACTTCTAGGGCTATATCCCAAAGAGATCATACAAATGGGACAAGGATCCACATACAAAAATATTCATAGCAGCTCTTTTAGTGGTGGCACAGAATTGGAAATTGAGAGGATGCCCATCAACTGGCGAATGGCTGAGCAAGTTGTGGTATATGAATGTAATGGAATACTATTGTGCTATAAGGAACGATAAACAGGTGACATCAGAAAAACCTGAAAAGACTTGTATGGTCTGATGCTGAGTGAAATGAGCAGAACCAAGAGAACTTTGTACACAGTGACAGCCATGTTGTGTGGTGACTAATATTGATAAACTTGACCCTCCTCAGCATTACAAGGATCTAAGATATCTTCAGAAGCCTTCTGATGGAAAATGCTACCCACATCCAAAGAAAAAGTATAGATGTTGATTCACTATTATTTTTTTCCTCTTCTGTTGGGCTTCATTTCCTCTTTCTGATGATTTCTCCTATTGGTTTTAATTTTTACTTACAACTTCACTAATGTGGAAGTATGTTTAATAGGAATGTAAAAGTATAGCCTATATCAGATTGTGTGCTCTCTTGGGGCGGGTGGTGGGGAGGAAGGGGGAGAAACATTGTAAACTCAAGAGCACATGGAATTGATTGTTGATAAATCAAAATTAATAAAATTAAAAAACGTGTTAATACCAAAGTACTTCAGAGAGATCTTTGGAGTATGTTTATATCACTTCTTCTAACATCTGTGTGAGCATTTTCCTTGCATAGTTCTCTATAAACATGGGTTGTTGGTGTGTTTTTTTTTTCTTCCGGCAAATGTATGTTTGACATTCAAAGAACGTGCCAGTCCTTTGGAATCACACTGTGTACTATAGAGTTTAAATGCTGGGCAGCTCAGTTTAAGAGGGAACCTCATTGTCTGGTACCTTATTTTTCCATGTGATCTTTAGAATCTTCCTAAGACAATTCAATTGGAAATTATTTAAATTTCTGACATGGCACTAATTTATTATCCAGGTTTCACAGGCATACAACAATGAGGTTAGCACAACAGCTTTGTAGACCTGGGAAGATAATCCTTAATGAAATAAGATTTGCAATATATCACAAAAGACAAGGTGATAAATTGAATTATGGAAACTGAAATTTTGAAGAACAAAATCAATGCATTTAGATATGAAGAGAAACTGACAATAGGTTATAAATATATATCCCTCTGACAAAAATGTCTGTTGTCCAAATTGTATAAGAAGTTAACACAAAAAAATTTAAAAAAAGAAGTTAACATGAATAATATATCTAATACCAAGACCCATTCTCCAATGTGAAAAAACAACAACAACATTTAATTATACATACAGGGGCAGAGCCAAGATGGTTGAAGAGAGGCAACAACACAGCTGTACTCTTCCAACATTTCCTTTCAAATAACATGCATCAAATAGAATACCAGAGTGGCATAGCCAACAAAAGTTCAAGTCAAGTCATTTTTTAGCCTGAGATAACTTTGGAGGCAAGAAGGAAAGGGTTGCAATGCCAGGATTGGGGCCAGCCTAGAGTGCCTGTGGCAATAAGACCAGCCATGGGCCTTGGAACTGGCTGCTATAACAACAGAAGCAACAGTTTCAGGAGCTCTCAGCCCAGGTATGGAAAGGGAATTGGGACAACTGGTCAGAAAGAGATAACAGGAGATGCTGAGCTGACACTGGGCACAGGACTGGGTGCTGTTTAGTAACTCCATTGACCATAGATAATTCTGAGTCACAGTTCTAGGGTAGAGAAGAAAACTTGTTGTTAGTTCCAAGGAAGCAGGGTCCTGGTCACAATTCCAGGGCAGATATGAGCACTAGCCCTTGTGGCTGCAGGGTAGCAGGGCACCTGGTCATAGTTCAAAGGTAGAGAAGACTGCTACCACTTGGAACTTCAGGAGAACAAAGGGCCCTTCCTGGGAAAGACTAGAACACAGAGTAGAAGAGCAGTGACCAAACTTTTCCCAGTATAATACAACTATGGAAGCACCAAAAACATACAGACCCCTGAACTAATTCTGAAAACAGCAGCATGGGAAAAGCCTGAAGCTTGAGACAGTGCCTCTCCATCCCTAGAACTCAACTTTAACATAAAGTTCAGTTAAGGAATAAGCTTGAAAAATGAGCAAACACAACAACAACAAGAACAACAACAAACCTGACTATAGTAAGCTACTATGATGACGGGGAAGACTAAGAAACAAAGAAGAAGACAACAACATGAAAACAGCTTTAAAGAAAGACTCAAAAATGTAAAATGGACTCAAACTCCCCCCAAAAAATAATCTGAGAAGAGCTAAAGAGGTAAGAATGGTAGCAGGAAAATTGGGAGAAATAAGAAAATAATGATACGTGATAGAAGAAGATGATGAAAAGGAAATTAACAACTTGGTAAAAAGAGGCATAAATTATACAAAGTCTTAAAAGAAAAATTACAAACTATTAAAAACAACAACAGAAAGGATTGTTACAATAACATATAATAAAGGATACACAAATTAAAATGGATTTGAAATTTTACCTTGCCCCCAGTACATTTACAAAGATAGCAAAAGATGGATATTGTTAATGCTATAGGCACAGGTAAAGACACTTGCACTAACATTTTTGGAGGAATGATTAGTGGATTAACCATTCTGGAAATCAATCTGAAAAAAATACCAATGTAAATATATTTATAGTGGCTTTTGCTGTGATTACAGAAGATTCTAGAAACTAAGGCACTACTCAATTGACTAAAGGTTGAACAAATTTTGGAATCTGAATCTAAGGCAATACAATTGTATTGTAAGAAATAATGACAGGGACAGTTTCAGAAAAATACCTGTGGAAATTATATGAACTCATTTAGAGTGATATAAACAGAACCAGGAAAACAATTAATGACTCACAATATTATAAAGACAAAAATTTTTGAAAGAATTAAGAACTCTAATAGACACTAATAACCAACCACAATTCCGGAGGACTCCTCATAAAATATTTTCTCCACCTCTTTACAGTGAGGTGAAGGACTCAAGGTTTAAAATGAGATTTTGTTTTTGGACCTAAGTGAAGACAGAAATTGTTTTGGTTGACTGCATATTTATTACCAGGGTTTCGTATTTCTGGTTTTTTTTTATTTATTTGGGAAGTGGGGGGTAGATGACTTTTTGTTAATTGAAAAAATAAATGAAATTAAAAATAAATTGGGACGAGTGCTAAAACATGCCCTTTAACCAGAGATCCTACTGCATTTTATAAATCTTGAGAACATCAAAAAAGGAAAGGTCCCACACAGGCCAAAATAAAAATTGTAGAACTTTTGGTGATAACAAAGAACAAGAAAGAATATGGAAAATCAATATGAACTGATAAATGAATGGCTAAACAAATAGTGCTATATGAATGGAATGAAATATTACTATTCCACGAGAAATGAAATATATTGATTATCTAGAAAAAATGTAGCCAATTTTCCTGGTAGAGTTGTTTAATAAGATGTTCTGCATAATTGAATTTTTCAAAAACTGAAGCTTCCTCCTGCCCTTTGTCTCTTTTAATGTCTTGATCTTTTCCAATCTATGCTCATATACACATGAAACCTTTCATAATTCAACCACCCTCAGCTGCTAGCACTTACTCACACTTACTTTGCATTTATTTTGTAAATATTTTGTATATATTTATGAATGTAAATATGTGCTTGTTGTCTTTTCCAATAGAATGTAAGCTCCTTGAGGACAGGAACTTTATTTTTCTTTGTTTCTTTGTATCCCTAGCAGTTGCAGAATGTATGAGACTTACAATCCTTTAATAAAGGTGTGGTGATTGACTAAATCATTATATTAACAAAGATCACAAAGTTATCAATTACAGGATATGAGATTTGAACCCAAGTCTCCTGAATTTTTGTTCAATGTTCTTTCAACTATGCCATGATATCTTTAAGATTTTAGTCTGTGAAATTTGGGACAATCAACCTGACTGTCCAGATATATTTCTTTCTCTTTTTTTTTTCTATTTTCTGCATTTCACTTGTGCTTTATAATTGATATTTTCAGAAATGTGATTTTTGTATAAATGATTTTTGTGTATATACATATGCACATGTATATATGGGTGCACATACCCACACATATACACAACACACACACACATTTTCCCCTTACAATATGAGTGTAGATTTTGAGGACTGTGTGAAGTTATGCATTAAATACATTTTTGATCATTTCTGCTGTAAAAGTGTTTGTAGCCTTCTATCTTGGTTAAATAATAGTCTGCCTAACTAATAATGACTATTCATTTTAAAATCCCATTTAAAAAAATTAAATATATAGAAAATATTCTAAAAGGTATTTTAATTAGGGCACTGAGTGGCAGGCAAGCTAATCTAAGTTATATTATGGCTGCAATTTTTCTTAGCTAACTCAAATATTGGCTAATGTAATGTGTCCAGATTTGTTCAGAGCAAATCAAGCCATAATAATAGAGTATTTTCAGATGTCTTCAGCAGGCTAAAGTAATATTTAAGAAATGGATCAAGTGTTTCATTTTAATGACTTTATGACTAGATCAATTTAAAATGATACATAGCCCCCAAGATATGGTTATGAATGCTTAATTAGCGAGGAGAGATTGAATTCATTTTTGGCTTAAACATAACATAAAGGGGTCTTATAATCACTTAATCTTAAATCAATCTGCCATGTCATTGATAGGGATATTCTCCTCATTTTTGAAGATCAGAACCCAGTGATACCTATCCTAATTGCCCATGTCTTCTCCACCAGCTTATCATCAAAGATCAAATAATGGAATATGAGCCTTTCTCACTCTTGACACATCAAGTCAAGTCAAGCCAATAAATATTTATTAAGGATCTGCTATGTACAAGTCATTGTACTAAGTGCCAAGAATACAAAGAAATGCAAAACTGAGACAAAAATAAACCAACCCAATGGCTACTCTAAAAAACCCCACAGGCTAATGGGGAGATAATTGGAACACAATTATGTGCAATAAAGACATGTACAGGAGAAGTCAGAGAGAAACTCAGAGCAAAGGCACTAAAATCAAGGGGCACTGGGCAAGGCTTTGTATAGAATATGAGACTTGAGCAGAGAATTGAGGGAAGCCATGAAGAAAATATAAGGGGTGGGGAGGGAATCAGCATTTATAAAGAACCTACTACTACATGCCAGGCACTGTGCTAAGTATTTCTACAAATATGTCTGTTGATCCTCACAACAACCCTGGGAGGTAGATGCTATTATTATTTCCATTTTATTGTTGAAGAAACTGAGGTAAACAGAAGTTAAGAGACTTAGCTAGTGTCACATAGCAGTTAAGTGTGTGAGGTTAGATTTGAACTCAATTTTTCCTGAGTCTAAACCCAGTGATCTATACATATACATAAATACACGTATACTTATACACAGAAACACACACATGCCCCTTTGTACACATGCTTATATGTACAGGCATGTATATTCCTGCAAATATGCACACATGTACATATACAAACATGCACACTGCACACACATAGGGGTCCACATATGCACGGATATGTGCATGCACACAACATATATGCATATGTGCACTGTATATACATGTGTGTTTATGTGTGTATACAACACTCATTCATATGCGTATATATGTGCCATCACATACAAATGCACAGGTGCGTGAATATCGTTAACGATGTATAATTCATATGTACACATAATGTGCTTAATACGTGTGCCAGGATGCATGCACATACACATATACATAACACACATGTGCCAGCATGTATACACATGCACATATAAATATATACCGAGGAAGATAGCCACCAAAAAGAATAAATAGCTTTAAGGAACATGACCTCTAGTTATCTGAGAAAAAATGATTGCTACATACTCAAAAAAAGGCTTTTATTAATTAGAAATATGAGTTGTCAAAATAGGTGGGTATCCTATATGTATTCCTAATCATCCCTGTAATCTAAATTTGAAACCACTCTTCCCATGGACTCGTGTGTATTTGTGTGTGGGGGGTATCCTCCCAAACTTTTTGTTTTGTATTAAATTTTCTTAGTATACAGTTTTAGTAAATGCCTTTTGCTAAAAGGCAAATTAATGTCTACCAGCTGAGTGAAACGAAGAACATACCACTGAGGACTCTTCAGTAACAGTGTTAGAAATCTCAGCATCTCAGATTATTTCTAGAACCTTGAGTGTGGCCACTTCTGGAACTCTATTCTGATGATAAAAGTAGAAATTGGGAGTTCAGACCCAGAGTACAGAATGGTGTATGCATATACACTGAAAGAGAAATTCTATAGCTTGCCCATCTCTCTGCATGTAACAGAGCAATAAGCATTCTTCACCCATTTTCTGTTCTTTGTGGAGTTAGTTACACCAAAGTTCCTTGAATGGTTATTGATCTTATCTAGGTGCTATTCTGCAATGTTCTAGGCCCTAATGCAAGTAGAATAATGTCATCTGAAAAAGGGGCATCTAGTAGAACTCACTATCCAAAAGGGAACCCTATTCAGCTTCAGCTTTGTGCTAGTAATTCTCTATGACAATGGCACAAACTTTGGCAAGCATATGTGTGTGTGTGTGTGTGTGTGTGTATACATATACACACACACACACATATACATATATATAATATACACACACATATATACATGCACACACACACACACATATATATTATATAATATATACACACACACACACACACACACATATGTGTATATATTCCTGGTATATATTAAGAATTTTATGATACTTTACCAATAATATAGGGATAATATAATTCCTTCATCCATCACCAATATGACTAATAATCAACTGTAAGTATTTTACAAGATACCTAGAAAAGTATTAGTTGCTGAGCATTGATAGAACAGAGAAGGCATGATCTCCATTAAATTATTTTTGACTGAATTGTTGATATATTGAACACATAGACCCATAAGATCAACTCTACTAATGAATTGAAACATTGTGTCATGCATCATGGATAGAATAGGGCAAGATTTACTTGATGAAGAATCAGCATGTAATCATACTTTAGCCATTATATGGAGAATTTGAAAACAACCAAATCTGTGAAAGATTGAACTAGACTGAATATAGATCAATGTTTTTGATGATTTTTTTATTCCTGAACTTTAAATGACTCAAGGTTATGAGCATTAACATCACTTATCACTGAAGTATGAGCAGAAGGGTAGAGGAGTTAATGATTTTATCAATAAAGAGGTTTTGATTTAAGCCTCAGCAACTGCTCTTCACATCCTCCTCATCCTACATCTCTTGTACCTGTAGTTTTATGGGACTGCAAAACAACTTAGGCATTTTATGAATTAAGCACTTGGTTCAAATTTATTCTTCACTCTGTATATGACCCACTTACTGAGAAAATAGGCATATAGCCCTAAATGCCACTTAAATTATTTTATTTTTGTAGGAACCTATATAATATGAACCAGACCACAAGCAATTTAAGAAATAACTATTCTTAAGAATATGTCAACTCATTAAAAGGCAGAGAAAACACCTAGAGTATACATCTATCTATTTATTTTATGTATGCTTCCCAGGGGTAGCTCCTTCATTCCATTAAAACTCAAAATTCCCTTCCTCTCAAATAAAATGAATGCATCATATATGGAAGCCTCATCTTTCTATAACATGAAACATTATTAAAAATAATGATTGGCAGGTGCTGGACGGGTTGAACAAAAAAGCAAAAACAAAGGAGACAACACACAAACAAATATACACAAAACAAGCTATGAACAGGATAAACAGGAGACTTTTTTTTAAATGTTATTAATTTATTTTGATTTATCAGCAATCACTTCCATACACTTTTGAGTTGAAAATTTTTCTTCCCCTTCCTCCTCACCACCCTCCCCAAGACGGTGCACAATCTGATATAGGCTATACATTTACATTCCTATTAAACATATTTTCACGTTAGTGAAGTTGTAAATAAAAATTAAAACCAATAGGAGGAACCATCAGAAAGATGAAACAAAACTCAACAGAAAAGAAAAAAAAATGATAGCGATTAAACTTCCATAGTTCTTTCTTTGGGTGTGGATAGCATTTTCCATCATGAGGCCTCTGGAGATGTCTTAGATCCTTTTAATGCTGAGAAGGGTTAAGTTTATCAATATTAGTCATAGCACAATGTGGCTGTTACTGTGTACAAAGGTCTCCTGGTTCTGCTCACTTCACTCAGCATCAGATCATACAAGTTTTTCCAGGTTTTTCTGAAGTCAGCCTGTTCATCATTTCTTATAGCACGATAGTATTCCATTACATTCATATACCACAACTTGCTCAGCCATTCCCCAATTGATGGGCATCCTTTCAATTTCCAATTCTTTGCCACCACAAAAAGAGTTGCTATGAATATTTTTGTACATGTGGGTCCTTTTCCCATTTGTATTATCTCTTTGGGATATAGCCCTAGAAGTGCTATTGCTGGATCAAAGGGTATACCCATTTTTATAGTCCTTTGGGCATAGTTCCAAATTCTTCCCCAAAATGGTTGGATCATTTCACAACTCCACCAACAATGCATTAGTGTTCCAATTTTCCCACATCTGCTCCAGCAATAAATATGAGAAAATTAACAGAGAGAACTCACTGGAATTAAGAGGGATTGGAAAAGCTTCCCATAGATGGAAGATTTTAGGAAGGACTTAAATAAAACCATCGAAATCAGTAATTAGACTGCAGTGAAGAGAACATCCTGAGCAGGGAAGATAGCCAGAAAAAATGCCCAAAGATGAGAGAAGGAATGTATTTCTTGTGGAAAAGTTAGAGGCCAGTTTCACTGAAATAAAGAGTACATGTCCGGCAGCAATGTATTAAGAAGATTGGAAAAGTAGGAATGGGATAGAGTATCAAGGGCTTTGAAGGCCAAACTGACCTTTTATATTTGTTTCTAAAGGCAATAGGAAGCCACTGATGTTTACTGAGTAAGGGGCAGATAAAATGATTGAACTTATGCTTCAGGAAAATTACTTTAGTGATTGAAGGGAGGATGGATTTGTGTGAGGAGAGATTTCAGGCAAGGCTGATCCTCCATTAAGCTATTACAATAATTCAGGAATGAGTTGATGAGGCCCAGCAACAGAGTGGCAGCAGTATCATTTGCCATGATTACTCAAAAGAGAAAGATAATTGCCAAATATAACACCAAGTCAAAATGTGAACTCACTTGTAAAATCTTACAACAAGGGATTATATGTGATTATGAGCAGCACTGTCTCATTAAGAAGAGAGGAAAAGTATATGGAAGAAACAGTTCAAAGAAATTTTGACAAGGTATCCAACTTGCCAAAATCATCCTCAGGACATTCAAGAATGAAAATGGAAGGAGGACTACAAGCAGAAGAACAATGGGGAAAAAAAAAACATTTGCAAAAAAAAATTAAGACAAGCTTTTTATTTCATCAAATACAGTGAAATCACCACACTTGTTACATTATACCATAGTCATATTGATGCTTCCATTGGAGGTAAAAAATGGAAATAAAGAGGAAAAAGATGAGAAAACAGCTTAGTTCTCTCTTTCACTTCTGCTTTTATATTTTCATCCTATTTTCAGTCATTCTGAAGGCACTCAGAAATTAAAACGGAAGGGCAACAAAATAGATAAATTGGAAAAGAGTCGCATAAATATATGTATGCATGCAAATATATGCATACACATAGATATGTTGTTTCACATTTTATTGATGTAAAAAAAGTAACAGAAAACATCAATTACCAACCTATAGGCCTACTCTCTCATCATTACAAGATCTTTATGAGGATCATCTTTTTATTTTAGTGTGATATATTTTATTTATTTTGTTAATTTTTTCCTAATTATGCATAACAGCATGACATTCTATTTTAAATGTTTTGAGTTCTAAATTCTTTTCCTCCCTCACCTCCTTTACCCCTTGAAAAAAAGAACAATATGAGATAGATTATAAATGTGATGTAATGCAAAATACATTTCCAGTGGAGCCAAGATACTGGAAGAAAAGCCAGAAAGTTGCCTGAGGTCTCCCCAATTTCCCTCAGAAACAACATTAAATCAAGTTTCTAAACAGATTCTGGAACAACAAAACCTACAAAAAGATGGAGTACAACAATTTTCCAGCTTAAGGTAACTTAGAAGGACTTCAGCAAAGGTCTATCTCACTATCTCACTTGGATAAAAAGGGAACATAGCCTAGCACAGACAGTGTCTTGGAAAGCCAGCCAGAAGTTCTTAGCCATAGCAGAGTTCAGCAATTGAGGGCATTTGATCCTACCTCAGCAGGCCAGTGGCAGAGCAGGCCAGCTGTGAGGATTCCAGCTCCAGCACAGAAGGCAAATTGCCAGCCCAGGAAACAAGGCAACAAGAAGTGCAACTAGGCCGGCCACCATAGTGAAGTGAGCAAGCCACCGGGACCTGAGGCCCCAGTGCACAAAACCAGCAACTTGGTCCCTAGGCCACCACACAAGAAGCTTGGGACAGTGCCTCCTGTGCTCCAGCAGGAGAACTTAACTTTAAAAGCTACAATATAGGCAAAAATGTGAGCAAGAAGCAAAAAACAAACAAACAAAAACTTGACCATAAAGAATTTGTGTGGTAACAGGGAAGATCAAAACACAAATTCAGAAGTGTACAACAATGTCATAATGCCCACATGCAAAACTTCAAAGGGAAATATTAATTGGTCCCAAGCACAAAAAAACTTTTTGAAAGAGTTCAAAATGGATTTTAAAGGTCAAATAAGAGAAGTAGAAGAAAAATTGGTAAAAGAAATGAAAACTACACAGGAGAGAGTCAACAACTTGGAAAAGGAAGGGCAAAAATTGACTGAAGAAAACAATTCCTTAAAAAAAATACAGTTGGCTAAATGGAAAAAAAAATCCACTAAAGAGAACAACTCCTTAAAAAGTAGAATTGGCCAAATGGAAAAGGAATTACACAAGCTAACTGAAGAAAATAATTCCCTAAAAATTAAAATTGGGAAAATGTAAGCAAATGACTGTGAAAGATCAAGAATCAGTCAAAGAAAATCAAAAGAATGAAGAAACAGAAGAAAATGCAAAATATCTCATTTAAAAAAAAACTGACCTAGAAAATATATCCAGGAGAGCTAATTTAAGAATTATTGGACTATCTCAAAGTTATGATAAAAAAAAAGGGCTTGAATAGCGTCTTTCAAGAAATTATCAAGGAAAACTGCCCGAAGGTCCTAGAATGAAAGGGTAAAATAGTCATTGGAAGAAACCACCAATCTCCCAAAATGAAAACTCCAAGAAATATTGTAGCCAAATTCCAGAATTACCAAATCAAGGAGAAAATACTGCAAGGAGCCAGAAAGAAACCATTCAAATATCATGGAGACACAATTATATTACGTAGGATTTAGCAGCTTCTTCATTAAAGGATCAGAGGGCTAGGGATATGGTGTTCCAAAAGTGAAAGGAACTTGGATGACAACCAATGATCATCTACCCAGGAAAACTGAGAATAATCTTTCCAGTGAAAAGATGGATATTCAATGAAATAGAGGACTTTCAATCTTTCTTGATGAACAGACCAGAGCTGAACAGAAAATTGAATCTTCAAATATAAAAATCAAGAGAAGCATAAAAAGGTTAACAGGAAAGAAAAGAACAACAACATTTTATTCACTAAGGTTAACCTGTTTACATCCCCATACAGGATGATAATAGTTGTAACTCATGAGAATTGTATCTATATTAGGGCAGTTAGAAGGGGTATATATAAAGAGTCCTGCCTCAGTTCTAGCAAAAAGATCCTATAATCTCCTTATCACCAATTATTCAATCCCCTTACTGTCTGTGGACTGAGAATTCCAGAAATAGCCATTGCTACTGTCACTGCTGATTCAGCCACTCCCAAAGCATGCTCCTACTTTACTGGGTCAAAGGCTGTGGACTGCACTCCTCTCTCATCTTGATCTGACAAACCTTTCCTGCTGTCCTTCTAAGTTGTCTTTGGAGTCTGTGGGGCTGAGAAGTCTGAAACTGCCACTGCTGCAAGTGATTCAGTCCCCTGAGGCCTGGTCCTAGTTTCCTGGGGTCAGATTTACACTGGGGCAGCTTGAGTTGGACTGTTCCTCTCTCAACCTAGTACAACAGATGTTCCCATCCACCTTACAGGTTGTCTTGGGCTAGAAATTTGTTTCACTCTGTCTTTTTGTGGGTTCTGCTTCTCTAGTATTTGTTTAGAGTCATTTTTAAAGTATTTGGAGGGATTTGAATGAGAGGTCAGACTAGTCCCTGCCTTTACTCCACCATCTTGGCTCGGTCCTCTAGGGAAGAATAAAAATTGAAGGAATTAGAGTAGGCAATGAGGAAACAAAACTATCCCTCTTTGCAGATGATAGGATGGTATACTTGGAGAATTCTAGAGGATCAAATAAAACACTACTTAAAATAATTAACAATTTTAGCAAAGTTGTAGGATATAGTACCAACTCAACATAAATCATTGACATTTCTATATACTAACAACAAAGCCTAGCAGCAAGAGAGAGAAAATGATATTCCATTACAAAACTGTAGACAATATAAAATTCTTGGGAGTCTACCTTCCAAGACAAACCCAGGAATTATATGAATACAATTCCAAAACACTTTTCACACAAATAGTCACACTTAAACAATTGGAAAAAAAATACTAATTTCTCATGAGCTCGCCAAATCAACATAACAGAAATGACAATTCTGCCTAAACCAATCAACCAATCAAACTACCAAAAATTATTTCATAGAGCTTAAAAAATAACAAAATTCATGTGGAAGTACAAAAGGTCAAGAATATCAAGGGAATCAATAAAAAGAATTCAGAGGAAGGTGGCCTAGCAGTACCAGAACTCAAACTTTACCATAAAGCAGTAATCATCAAAACCCTCTGGTACTGGCCAAGAAGTAGAGTGATAAATCAGTGGAATAGAGAAGGTATGCAAGACACAGTAATCAATGACCACAGTAAATAAGTGTTTAATAAACCCAAAGACCCCAGCCTTTGGGATAAGAGCTTACTATTTGACAAAAACTTCTAGGAAAACTAGAAAACAATAGAATACAAATTAGTTATAGGTATAGATATAGCTAATAGATATATAGATATAGATAGATATAGAAAAACAAAAGGTCAAGAATATCAAGAAAATTAATGTAAAGAATGCAAAGGAAGGTGGCCTAAGCAGTACCAGATCTCAAACTTTATCATAAAGCAGCAATCATCAAAATTACTTGGTACTGGCTAAGAAATAGGGTGGTGTGGATCAGTGGAATAGATTAGGTACACACAATACAATAGTTAATGACTGTAGAAATCTACTGTTTGATAAACACAAAGACTCCAGTTACTGTAAGAACTCACTATTTGACAATTTCTGGGAAAACTAGAAAATACTGTGGCAGAAGCTAGGCACAGACCAACATCTTACACTGTATACCAAGATAAGGTCAAAATTGGTATATGATTTATACATGAAGAATGATACCATAAGCGAATTAGGAGAGCAAGAAATAGTTTACCTGTCAGATCTATGGAGAAGGGAAGAATTTATGGCAACACAAGAAAATGAGAACATTATGAAATGTAAAATGCATAATTTTGATTAAAGTTTTTTTTTTTCCCACAAACAAAGCCAATGTAACCAAGATTAGAAGGAAAGCAGAAATCAAGGGATTTTTTCTTTTTTTTTTTTTTTTTTTTACTGCCTATAATTTACTATATCTTTCAGGCAACTGTGAAAAGATTCCTTCTCCACTGCCACCATAAGCTCTGCCATGCTAGTGGTCCTCCTTGCCCTAGGACCACCACCCAGGACTTTAACCCAGATCCAAACATAGGCAAAGCAAGAGAATCCTGCCTCAGCACCAACAAAGAAATCCCAGAAACCCTTCTCTGATCAGCCCCTCAATTTCCCCACTCTACATGGAGCAAGAGTTCTGGAAGTAGCTGTGGCTGCCACCACCTCCCTGGGGTTGTACTAGGGCCAGGCCTTCACCATGCTTCTCTTTCACCCAGGTCTGATAGACATTTCCCACTAACCTTCTAAGTTGTCTTTGTGTTTTTCGTTTGAAAAGTTTGAAAACCACCACAACTACCTGTGATTCTGTTCCCTGAGGCCTGAGGTTGCTAGGGCCTCATCTTTGCCTATGCAGGCTAAGCTGAACTACGCTCCTCTCCCAGCCCAGCACAGTAGACCTTTCCTATCAACCACCCAGGTTGTCTTGGACTGGAAATTTGTTTCACTGTGTCTTTTTGTGCTATCTGCTACTCTAGAATTTGTTTATAGTCATTTTTGAAAGGTATTTAAAGGGGTTTGGTGGAGAGCTCAAGCAAGTCACTGCTTATACTCTGCCATCTTGGCTCTACCCCCTCTTAACTTTGAATCTTATTAATTTCACCTTTGATTTTAAGGATTTTCAATTTTTGCTCAATTGAAGATTTTTAATTTGTTCTGTTCCTATTTGTTAGTTGCATACCCAATTCTTGATCTATTCGTTTTCTATTGTGTTAATGTAAGTATTTTAGTATTTTATATCATTGTTATTATTCTCTTTAATGAAATTATTGATTTTTCTATTATTTGTTCTTTGACCAACTTTTTTTCTTTAGGATTAGATTATTTAGCTTCCAATTAATTATTAATCTATCTTTTCACTTCCCTTTGCTGAAAGAAATTTTATTGCATTATAATCCAAAAAGAATACATTTAATATTTCTGCCTTTCTACATTTGATTTTGAGGGTAATGTGCCCTAATACAGACCTGCACAACATGAAATTATTCAGACCACAGACAGTTTAGACTGAAGACAAATTGATGGTTGTTGGTTGCCATAAGTCATATAACAGGTTAGACTAGAGACAGATTGATGATGGTTAGTTGCTGCAGGTCATGTGTCAAAAGGAGAATGTGCTATGGCAACCCTGCATTTTTCACAGGCTTCCCAAAATACTTTGGCCAGCCACAAGTGGCTTGTGGGCTACATGTTGTGCAGGCCTGCCCTAATACATGGTCAATTTTGTGTAGGTACCAACTGCTGGTGAGAAAAATGTATATTTCATTTTCTTCCCTTTCAGTTTTCTCCAAAGGTCTTTCATGCCTACCTTTTTCCAATATTCTGTTTACATCCTTGGTGTCTTTCTCTTTTAGCTTTGGTTGGATTTATTGAGGTTTGAGAGGGGCAGTTGAGGTCCCCTCACTACTATAGCTTTGCTTTCTATTTCTTTCTGTAACTCACTTGACTTCTCCTTTAGGAATCTGGATGCTATATCACTTGGTGCATATGTTTAGTATTGATATTGCTTCATTGTCTAAGATACCTTTTAGCAAGATGTACTTTGTTTCCTCATCTCTCTTAATTAGGTCTATTTTTGTTTTTGCTCTATTTGAGATAACGCTTGCAACCTCCGCTTTCTTTATTTCCATTGAAGTAAATAGATTCTTCTCCACAACCTTATCTTTATTCTGTGTGTTTCTGTCTGCTCCAAGTGTGTTTCTTGCAAACAACATATAGTAGGATTCTGGTTTTTGATCCACTTTGCTATCTGCTTCCATTTTATGAGATAGTTCATCCTATTCACATTCAAAGATATGATTACTGTGCATTTCCATTTGTCCCATGTTTCCTCCTATTGACCTATCCTTTCACTCTTTTCCTTCTCACCAGTGTTTTGGTTCTGTCTACCACCTCCCCAAATATGCCATGTTCCTCCCTGCTTACTTTACTTAATCTCCTTACCTCCTATTTCCCTGTTGGGTAAGACAGATTTGTGTATTCAACTAACTGTGTGTACATTATTTCTTCTTTGAGCCAATATTGATGAGAATAAAGTTCAAATGATTCCAATTGTTACCCTCACATCTTCCCCTCCACTGTGATAGGTCTTTTGCACCTCTTCATGTGAAATAATTTACCCCATATTACCTCTCTGTTTTTTATGCACCCAGTGTCCTCCTCTTTCTCATTCCTTAGTTATTTTTATGTCATTCCTACAAATTTATCTTATACTGTACCCTCTGTCTATGCATATTCCTTCTAGCTGTACTATTAGTGATGCAGTTTTATGAATTATGATGTCATTTTCCCATGTAGGGTGTAAACTGTTTAGCTCTATTGAATCCCTTATGTTTTCTTTTTCCTTCTTATCTGTTTATGCTCTTCTTAGGTCTTGATATAAGAGATCAAATTTTTGCATTGATTCTGGTCTTTTCCTAATGAAAGCCTGAAATATTATTTCATTCAATAACAATTTTTTCCCTTGCTGTACTATGTTTAATTTCACTGGGTTAATAATTCTGGGTTGTAGCCCTAGCTCCTTTGCCTTCTGGAATATCATGTTTCATGACATCTGCTAAGTCTTGTGTAATCCTGACTGTGATTCCCCAATAATTGAATTGTTTCTTTCTGACCACTTGCAGTATTTTTTCCTTGACCTGATAGTTCTATAATTTGGATTTCTTGGAGTTTTTTATTTTGGGATCTCTTTCCTGGGATGATCGATGGATTCTTTCAATGCCTAATTTGACCTCTGGTTCCAGTATATCAGGGAAGTTTTCTTTGATAATTTCTTGAAAGATTCTGCCCAGGTCCTCCTTTTGATTATGACTTTCATGCAGTCCAATGATTCTGACATTGTCTTTCCTGGATCTATTTTCCAGATGTGTTGTTTTACCCTTGAGGTACTTAACATTTTCTTCTGTTTTTTTTCATTCCTTTAAATTTGTTTGATTGATTCTTGATGTGTCATAGAGTCATTAGCTTCCAGTTGCCTAATTCTAACTTTTAAGTAGTTGTTTTCCATGATTAGCTTTTCTACTTTCTTTTCTATTTGGTCCATTATACTCTTTAAAGAGTTGTTTTCTTTAGTGGATTTTTGTATTTCCTTTTCCATTTGGCCAGTTCTACTTTTGAAACAATTTTCTTTTTCCACACCATTGACTGTTTTTCATAATTCTCTTGTATCACTCTCATTTCTTTTCCCAATATTTCTTCTACCTTTTTTATATTATTTTAAAGCTCCGTTCTGAGTTCTTCCATTATTTCTTTCTGGGCTTGAGATCACTTCTCATTTTTCTTTGGGATATTTCCCATAGATGTTTTGATGTTGTTGTCATCTAAATTTGTGTCTTGATCTTCTCTGTCATCATAATAATTTTCAATGGTTAGATTTTGTTGGGTTTTTTGCTCATCTTTTTTGATGTATATCCTTTCTCTTAAATTTGAACTCTGCACCTGGTGTGGAAGGGGCACTGGCTCAGGCTTTTTATTCCATGGGCTGCAGTCTCTGGCTATTTATTTGATACTTCACCAACGTTGCCCTGAAACCATGGGGGACCCTTGTTTCTGGTGCTGCACTGAGGAGTTGTGGGTGAAGGGTGAATGGTGCTGCTAGAGGCTATAGGTATCTGGCAGTTTACCTGTTGCTAAGCTGGGGTCCAAGTTTTGGTGTCTTGGGCATGCTGAGGCAGAGGTGAGTTGGGAGAGTTTCTGCATTTTCCTGGGGCTACTCTAAAATATGCGGCAGTCTGGCCCCCGGATCCTGCTTATTTGCCTAGGGCTACAATGAAGCACATGGTGGTTCTCAGAGCTAGAGTGTGACCATTCCCCTGACTATGCTGAGGAACATGAGGGCTCCTGGTTTGGTATTTCTCTGTTCCCCCACACTGAGTATCAGGATCTCCCACTGGTTTGCTGAGGTGGGGCTTGCTGCTGGCTTGCTAGGATGCTTCCTCTCCTGGACTGTGCTCCCCTTTTACCTGAGGGAGCCAATCTTCCTAGTTTCTTAGGCTCAAAATTGTTTCACATCATCTTCTTGCTGGTTTTGCTGTTTTAGGTTTTGTTTTGGGGCACTACTTTATGCTTATTTGCAGGTGAATTTGGGAGAGTTACAGAAATTTTTTGCTTATTCCACTATCTTGGCTCCTAGTAGTCAGATCATTTGGCTCTCTTGATCACCTTTTCCTCCATGATTTTTCTCCTCCCTAGAGTTTCCTCATGGTGCTCTCCTGATTCTCTCTATGTTTTTGAATGCTTTTCTTCATCTTCTTTTCTAGATAGTCTTCTTTGCCATTTCTACTAAAGTTGGTTGACTCACAAGGCTCTTCTCTTTTTCTTTGGTACTATCTCTTTTGATGATTTCATTGACCCATATCTATGTGTCCAACCAGTCTCTCTTCTCAGCTACAGTCCCACATTATCAGCTGCCTATTCTAAATTTTGAATTTTATGTCCTCTAAATATTTTAAACTCAGTATATCTAAAACAAAATGTTATCTTTTGTCCCAAACTCTATTCTCTTCCAAACTTCTCTATTACTGTTGAGGACATACCATCTGCCTAGTTGTCCAGGTTCAGAACGTGGTATCATTCTCAGTTCTTTACCCTAAATACTCAGAGTTGCCAAATCTTTGTTGTTTCTATATTCACAAAGTATGTCAAATATATGTAATATATCTTCTTCCATATAGCCATGACCTTACTGCCTGCCACATAACAGATTGTTAATAAATATCTATTAACTGAGGGCCTTATTACCTCTTGCCTATGCTCATGCCTTCTAATTGATATTCCAGCCTCATTTCCTCTTTCTTATTTTTCTCTTCCTCCTACTACTGTATCTTGCTCAGACTGGAAGTGCAGGGTTTACTCACGAATGTGACTTACTACTGTTCTACATGATAATTTTGACCTTTTCCAATTCTAAACTGAGGAAGTTTTTCCCTTTTCATCCTTCCCCACTCCCAAAGACTCATTATTATTATGCCAACTTTAGTGTAGATAGTTAGTTGATATAGCCCAATGCTATTTGGAATTTCCAAGCTTAAGAATTTGGGCACTGCCAATCTCCCCAATAGCTGAGAATATAGATATGTGCCACTATAAGTGCCTTGAGGTTCTTCTAATAATTTACTTTCCTCTACACAGTAATACACACACACACACACACACACACACACACACACACACACACACACACACCACCACACGTACACACGTAGAGATAGACAATCTATCTGCCAACTCTGTGTAATTACATTTGCTGAAGCCCATTCCTAGTTTCTTCTATTTTCTATACTCCGCCATGAAGAATCTCTAGTTTTCTTTAATACTTATTTCAAATCCTGTCTTTTGTAAGAATCATTTTCCAATTCCTTAGCAACTACTACCTTCCTACCTGTGATTACTTTCCATTAACTTTGTAGATAGATAGATAAAAAATTTATGAAGCAGTCATTATGTTCTGCTACTTTGTTAAACATTGGGGGTATGAATATAGGCAATAAAAAAGACCTTCTCTATTCTCAAGAAACTTATGTTGTAATAAGGGAAGGAAAAAAAACTATAACAGGGAGCTGGAAAGCAAGGAAAAGCCAGAGGATGATACCTGCTGATGGGGAAAGCTGCTGGTCAATAAGTAGAAGTATTCAGAGAGCAAATGATACTTAGAGTGAAGGGAGTATAAATGAGCTCTCTTATGAAATGGCCATCCTAGACCAAGACTCAGTATTCAGAAAAGCAGATTTCAAGTTAGAGGAATCTTGAGAAGGACAAGGTTGTTGATAGAATACAGTAGTCCAAAGAATGAGTTGAGATAAGTTTGATGTATATATCTACACACATACACACATACATGCATACATACATACATATACACACACATATGCACATATGTATACATAAAATACACCCTTAGTCATTTTCATGTTTGTCTTTCCCATCAGAATGAGATCTCCATGAGGGCTTTGGTTATTTTTTCCATATTTTGTTTTCCCAACAGTTAAAACAGTATTTGAAATGTTTAATAAATAAGCATTTAATTAATGTTTCTTGACTGACTTGACCTGATTCACAGTCTAGCCAGAGAGCAACATATGTATGTGTATGTGTGTGTATATATGCATATACATACACATATGCATGTATACACATACATGTATGTGTATACACACATATATACATATATTATATATGTACATGTATATAATAAAGATATATAAAATAGATAGTTTATTTTGAAGAAAAACTCTAAGAATTGAGGAGATCATAAAAGACTTCATTGAGAAAAAGGCATTTGCAAATATTCATGAAAATTATAGATTTTGAGAAATGGAGATGAGGAAAGAGTACATTCTAGGTATATGGGACAGCTTGTGAATATACTTTCATGAAGATGAAGTGCCATAATGATGAACAGCAATAATGCTCATTTTAATGGATTTTATTTTGCATTTATGGGAGTCACATGTAATAATTCTGCAATGATACATTGAGGCTAAGTTTTGAAAGGTTTTAAATTCCAAACAGAAAAGCTTCTATTTTATTCTGATGATAATAGGCAAACAAGGAAGTAAATATTTAAGTTTGAATTCAGGTGGCTCTTTTTTCAGAAGGAATTATTATTTTCATATGGCTATAAATAACTTTGATTTCTTCATCTGCAAACTGTTTCTGTTCTTTGACCATTTATCAATTGGGAAATGGCTATTTTTTTTTCCAAATTTGGTTCCATTCCCTCTATATTTTGCCAGAAAAACTTGCTGTAAATTTTATTGGTATTATTTCATTGCCTATTGTACCTTTCAGCAAAATGTAGTTTTTATTTTTTGACTACCTATTTTAATTAGGTCTATTTTTGCTTTGGCTTTATCTGAGATCATGATTACTACCTTTGTCTTTCATACCTCAGCTAAAGCATAATGGATTCTGCTCCAGCCCTTTATTTTAACTCTATGTGTGTCTTTCTGTTTCAAGTATATCTCTTTTAAGCAACATATTGTTGGATTCTGCTTTATAATCTATGCTGCTGTCTGCTTCTGCTTTATGAGTGAACTCATCCCATTCACAATCACTGTTGTGATTACTAGTTGTATATTTACCTCCACTGTTTTCTTCTGTTTACTCTTTTCTCTCTCTTTTTTTTATCCTGTTCCTCCTCAAAGATGTGTTGCTTCTGATCTCTACCTCCTTAATCCATCCTCCCTTTTATTACCCTCGAATATCTCTTTTCCACTTCTCTTATTTTCCTACTGGATAAGATAGATTTATATAATCAACTGAGTGTATACACACACACACACACACACACACACACACACACACACACACACATATTTTCCCCATTTAAGCCAGTTCTGATTAAAGCAAAATTCAATCATTGTCTTCCACACTGCAATTTTCCTCTCCCATAAGGAATAAAAATATTGATAGACATTCTTAGAGCACAAAATAAAGAATTTCAAAATTTACAGAAATATATTTTTAATAAGCCCTCAATTACTTTGGCTTAACATTGTTTTAAAAAACACAATAATATTTTATTCAATGTAAGTAACATAAAAAGAGAAGCTTTCAAAAAATAGAGAAGCTTTCAAAGTATAGTGATCTAATGGAGGAGATCAATATTATGCTGGAACAGGAAGTGTTATTTAGGATCCCTGTTGTCTTGTCTGCTACTGGAGTTGTACTGAGGATGTTTTCAGCAAACCAAAAGATGAGATTTTGTCCTAATATTTGTTTACTTAGAAGATAAAATGAAACTAAAAAAATACTTCTTATCCATCTGTACAATGGTTTGCAGAACATTAAAGGAACAATAGCAAGATAGCAATTTGTTCTAAAACATTTCTTTCTGAACTCCTTTGAAAATGTTGAGAATGACATGATGATGTCAATGAGAAAAATAAGGATTTTGCTATAATTTTGAATAAATTTATTTCTTTAACACAAAAATACTAATATTAAAGTATTTTTTATAAATATGTAAACTTGACTGGTAAGCAAATCATTTATGTTCTGAAAAAATCAGATTTTCTTCTGGGTTTGGGGTACTTGCTAGAAACTGAGGAGAAAGTAAATTTAAAAATTAAATTCTTAAAAAATCCAAGATTTTTTTTTTAAAAAAAGAGGCACTGGAGCTTCCTTTGTATTCAATTTGATGTTCTTGGCTTTTCTGAATTAAGAGAGACTAACGAATATTTAGCAAATAAATAAAATGTGGAGATTCATGTCTTGGAAGTTACTTTACAGTAACAGGGGAATAAAAATACACAGCTGGCATGGTGTTTGTCTTAGGAATTGATTTCTAGAATTATTATGGTAAGAAGTTAAGTGAGAGATATTATGTTAATAAGCTCTTTGACCTGCTGACAGGTAAACCACATTAATTTTCACCATAACATTGACTAGAGATGATTCCAATTGGTAAAGACCCCTCCTCTTAGAATCCCAAACATTCACTGAATCGTTCTAACTGACCCCTAAGGAAATGACCCTAAAGTCATTAAAAGCTCTAAATGATATCATTTCAGATGGGATGCTATTCTGAGAGGCCAGGTAATGCCTGAATTTGTGTGTGCTCAGATCACTGCCTACCTCCAGAAATGCAAAACATGGGGCTCACTTCATGCAATTAAGGTGAAGAAGAATTTAAAAGGGCTATGTAAGTAAATGACTAAGTTTTAGGGCAATTATCTTCTAAGTTACTCTCATTTTAAAGTTCTAAAAAGGATTTTCCCCACCAGAGGTAGAATGGAGATAATGACAATAATATCTGATATTGTATTAATAACAGTTATCTAGGGATTGTTTTAAAATTTTCAAATTGCTCTTCCCATAGAATGTGATACCACAATCTTGTGAGGCAGGTATTAAAAGTACTTTATTGTTATTATTATTATTCCCATTTTTCTGACAAGGAAAGTGAAGCCCAGAGACTTTAAGTGATTTCTGTGGTTACACAGCTAGTTACTCTAAGATTAAGAACTTAAAACTCATGTCTTGCTGATTCCAACAAGAGCATTCTATCCCTCATTCAGTGATGATTCTCAGATTTCTTAGTTTATAATTTATGCCATATAAGCACGATGAGGGCTTGATAGAATCAAACTTAAGAATGCAAAGGAGATCTTGTAGGATTTTAATTTAGATTGGCACATTCACACATTATAAAGGAAATTTAAATATACAAGGCTATCAGACTGGTCAGGACTATTATAATGATTTAATTTCTTGAATGGATGATGTTGGTGTAAATTTATTTTTGGTAAAGGACTAGAAAGTAGCAACAAAAAATGGCTATTTTAAGTATTTAAGGTCTATGGACACAGGAGAGAAAGAGGCTTCACCTAAGCCATTCAAGTGATGCCTACATGAACACCTGTCAGGAAAATTGTAGAAAAGATCCTTATTCAGGTTCGTATTAAGTATATGGTCTCTGATGACATTTAAATTTCAAAATTCTCTGATCACCTGACAGGTTAGACAGGAATGTATAGGAAACAAAAGGGCAGCTCAGTGTCACTGGGCTTGGAATCAAGAATGCTCATCTATAGGACTTCAGATTTGGTCTCAGACACTTGGTAGCTGTGTGACTTGGTCAAGTCACTTAACTTTGCCTCAGTTCCTCATCTGAAAATGAGCTGGAGAAGGAAATGGCAAACTACTCTAGTATCTTTATTGAGAAAATCCCAAATGGAGTCACAAAGAGTCAGACTTTACTGAAACAACTGGATAGGATGTGATAGAGGTAATTAAACAATTTACATACTTCATGAAGAAAATGATGAAAGAAATCCTGGAAATGATATTCCCAAAATTCCTAAATGAAAAATATGCATGTTAGTCAGAACCAAAATGCAAACTGAAAATAGACAAGATACAATTTGCTATCCAACTCATAAAAAAACCGTTCAAATTGAAAAGGCCCCTTATCATGGCAAAAATCTATAGGATAATATATATAGAGAAAATTATGGATATTTATCAAAATAGAGGACTGTTAAGCATTCCTAATTAAAGGATTAGAGTTGATTACACATTTTGAAGTGTAAACAGAGGAATAAGGAGAATAATATAAAGTTAAATATATTTGACCATTTGAAATGGACTATGAGATGATAAAGTACTTGTATTATAATTCAGGGAAGAAATAAAACTCTAAAAGAGAATGAAATGACATCTTTTTCAAAAAAGTGCTGGAATTATTATTTTTTTTATTTTAATGGTTTTAAGAGAAGATGTATAGGTGAGAGGGAAAAAAAAGTACACTGCACAAGAAAGAAGCTTGTTTAGAAGGAAAATTTCTAGGTACCATAAGTGCTTTATATGGATTAAGTATATGTAAATATGGAAGCAAAGGTGAGGAAAATCTATTACATGAACTTTCTTTTCGTCTAAAGAGGTCTGTACAACATCATCAACACACACACACATACACACACATATATGTATACAAAAGTGCTTTA
This sequence comes from Phascolarctos cinereus, assembly GCF_003287225.1. Classification (NCBI taxonomy): domain Eukaryota; kingdom Metazoa; phylum Chordata; class Mammalia; order Diprotodontia; family Phascolarctidae; genus Phascolarctos; species Phascolarctos cinereus. The sequence goes on from NW_027555625.1 coordinate 105,514,034, forward strand.
TATGGATTAAGTATATATAAATATGGAAGCAAAGGTGAGGAAAATCTATTACATGAACTTTCTTTTCGTCTAAAGAGGTCTGTACAACATCATCAACACACACACACATACACACACATATATGTATACAAAAACAGTTAGACATATAGTTTTGTAGAAAAATATATTAACTTCAAGAGTGAAATAGTTTAGGGAAGAGAAAACTACCTTGGGGGTTAAGAAGGATATAATACGATAAGTGAATGATAAGTGAAAAACAAAGACAAATAAACAGAAAAAAGCCCCCTCTCCAACATCAGAGGATTTATTTTAAAGCTGGGATTAAGATACAGGGGAGACACACACACACGGGGGAGAGAGAGAGAGGGAGAGGGGGGAGAGAGAGAGAGAGAGAGAGAGAGAGAGAGAGAGAGAGAGAGAGAGAGAGAGAGAGAGAGAGAAAGGGAGAGAGAGAGAGAGAGAGAGAGAGAGAGAGAGAGAGAGAGAAGGGAGAGAGAGAGAGAGAGAGAGAGAGAGAGAGAGAGAGAGAAAGAGAGAGAGAGAGAGAGAGAGAGAGAGAGAGAGAGAGAGAGAGAAAGAGAGAGAGAGAGAGAGAGAGAGAGAGAGAGAGAGAGAGAGAGAGAGAGAGAGAGGAAACCTATGATATTAGGAAGGTACAGAAAAGGGGCAGTAGAGCAGAAACAGACTACTTCAATTATAGATCACTAGTATTGAGTTTACTCTTCTTTAACCTACATTTTTATAAGGGAGGTTTTGGTGGGGTACAGAGTAGAAAAAGTATAAGAAGATAGATGTCAGGAAAATATGCAATGAATAATCATAATTGTGAATGAAATGAATATAATCAAATGAAAGAGAGTAGAAGAGTAATCTGGAAAGTGGAATCAATCAATAAATAGTTTGTTAAAAATACTTGAAATACAAAGATTAGCAGTTAAAATAAATGACTGGAACAAAATTTAGTGAGCTTTACATAAAGTAAAGAACCAACAGTAAAAAGCATAATCTCAAAAAAGGCAAAAACAAAAATACAATTACATATATGAATCAGGAAACTATTGTGCTTAATAGAAAATACATCAATGGACATATTTAATACTTATGCGATGAGTAGCATAATGTCCATTTAAAGAAAAGGTTAACTAAGTTATATGGAAATGAATACAATAAGAGTATAACAATGGGGGGGATTCAATGTATCTTTTAATTGCTTTGATAAACATAATGAAAGGATAAGCAAAAAGATAAAAACTTAATAAATTTTAGAAAAGTTTTATATTATAAATATCTCAGTGATTACTGAAAGGTAATTTGAAAACACTTAAAAATAATAATGAAAATGAAATAAAAGTATTAGAAAATATTTTGACTGTATGTAGGCTAACAAATTAATAATTTAGATGCAATGGGTATATATATATATATTTAAAAAATTATGTGCTCATATTAAAAAAAATGGAGAATATAAATCGTACAGTTCCATGAAAATAAATTGTAGAAGCCATAAATAAATTCTCAAAGGAAAAATATCCATGACCACATGGACTAAGAAATAAAATCTATCAATTATTCAAAGAACAATTACATTATTATATAAACTGGTCACTAAAATAAGGAAGGAAGCTACCCAATGCAACTACTCCTATGATTCAAATATAGTCTTAGTTTCTAAACCGTAAGGCACAAAACAAAGTAGGGAAACTCTAGACAAATAGCCCTTATCATCATCAAGCAATATTTCTAATGGGGAAACAACATGTCATAAACTATGAGGAAAGTTAATAGCAGTGGAAAGACCAGAAAATTCTTCTAGCTGAAGTGGCATTGGATTTGTATCTTGTAGGAAGCTTGGGAAACTAGGAGGATGAGTTGTAAATGGAAAACATCAGGCATGTGACAAAGCCACAGAAGTGGCAAGGAGGTAGGAAATAGACTACTCTGTTCAAGGAACAGCAAGAAGTCACTGAATTTAAAAATGTGTGGAGGTCAGTAAAGTGGATAGGTTAAAAAAAGTGTCAACTTGAGAAGAGCTTTAAAAGTTAAGTATTTTACCTTTGATTTCAGCAGTAATAGGGAGATACTATAGTTTATTGAGTAGGGGGACTTTCAGAAATTGACTTTGGCTTGTGATTGGCAAAGGAACACCAACCTTCAACAGTCCAGGTATGAGGTGATGAAGGCATATACCAGAGTTGTTATTCTATGGGCAGAAAGTGATTCTTACTATAAATTTTGTGAAAGTAGAAATAACAAGATATGTCAATGAATTAAATAAGTAGTGTGAGTAATACCAATGCAAAAAAATTGAATAAGAACTAAAACAACATGTTAAAAGACTATTTACAATTATTAGTTTGTATCTATACCAAAAAATTTAAAGGTGGATCAATATAATGGAACCTATAAACCAACAGATGTTAATAAGAAGAAAATTATTTTAAAAACATGATTATATAAATAGAAACTAAAAAAAGTTTAACTAAATTAAAAAAGAACATATCTTGTTTTTAAAAAGACTAAACAAATAAGAATAAATGCAATTTTCTTACTGTGGTAAATAGTATATATCTAAATCCAAGAACCAACATCATAATATATAACAGAGAAACATTAGAGACCTTTCTCATAAAATCAAGAGTAAAACAATGATATCCATTGTGAAGACTATTGCATATCACATTGGTAGAATTTGATTATAATAATAAAACAAGAAAAAGAGCTTGAGAAAATATGAACAAGCATAGAGCAAATAATTCTCTCATTTTTTGAATATGCTATGCTGTTCTATTTAGAGAACTCTAAAACATTAACTGATTTTTTATTGAAACAATTGGTTAACTTCAGACTAGTTCCAAGATATAAAACAAAACAATACACATCATCAATATAAAATGGGCTTATGGCAGCACCTTACATAATATTCCATATGTAACAGAAAACTAACACAAAAAAGTAACTAGAGAGAAATAATTTCAAGAGAAATGTAAGATTTATTGTTAACAACTGTTAATTAGGAAAAAGTTGGTGGTGGTTGTTGCCCTTCATTCTCTAAGAGGAACAAAATGATATCACTATGTTGGCATAAAAGTACAATGTGTCTAGTTGTGGCTGATCAGACAAATATGAGCTCGTAAGGCTCTACCACAGCTTGGGTATGAATAGTCCATATGAATATTTGGAATGCATCTATCTCTAAAAAACATCTCACATTTCTTTTGTGGTAATTCAATTCTGCTTAGCTTATACAGCATGGTGCCTTCTTTAATGTGGGCACACCATGCTGGCAGTGCTTTGCCAGTGTCGCACAATTGATTCCAAAGTTCTTCAGGGAGAACTTGAGAGCGACCTTGTATTGCTTCTTCTGACCATCATGTGAGCACCTGCCTTGTAAAAATTCTCGGTGAATAGTCTTTAGTCAAAAATACATTTGGCATTCAAATGACTTGGCCAGCCCAACAGGATTGTACTCTCTGCAGTAGAGTTTGAAAGTTTGGTAATTCAGCTCAGAAAGGACTTCAATGTCTAGAACCTTATCTTCCCAGGTGATTTTCAGAATGTTCCTAAAACAATTCAAATAGAAGTGATTCAGTTTTGTGGCATGGTGCTCGTAGACTGTGTAGGTTTCACAGGCAAACAACGATGAGGTCAGTACAATGGCTCTGTAGGCCTTCAGTTTGGTGGGCAGCCTAATACCTCTTCTCTTGCACACTTCCTTTCAGAGCCTCCCAAACGTTGAGCTACCTCTGGTAATACATGCATTACCTACACCATCTATGTGTACATACCTGGAAAGTATACTGCCAAGGAAAGTGAATTTATCCACAGTGTTCAAAATTTCTGCATTAGCTGTAACTGATGATTCTATGTATGGAGGGCATGGTGTTAACCAGTTGAGAACATGCATTTTCTTGGTGTTAATTTTTAGGCCAAAATGAACACAAGCAGCAGAGAATTGATCCATACTTTGTTGCATCTCATCTCTAGAATCTGCATAGGGTACACAATCATGTGTGAACAAGAAGGCACAAACCAACTCTTCTTCCACTTAATCTTGGCTTGTGGCCCCTTTTCAAGTTAAATAGTTTACCCATCAGGGTGGTAGCTGACTTTGATGCCATTTTTGTCCTCATTGAAGGCTTTTGACAATATTGCTGAAAATGTCATGCTAAAAAAGCATAGGAGCAAGCACACAACCCTACTTTACTCCACTGGTGACTGGAAAAGTGTGAGGAAAATCATCCATTATTCAGAATGCATGCAAGCATTTCATCATAAAATTAGCATACAATACTGATGAACTTCTTTGAGCAACCAAATTTTGACATATTTTTTCACAAGCCGTTATGACTGACAATATCAAAGACCCTGGTAAGATCAATGAACATTGTGTACACACCTCTGTTCTGCTTCTGAAATTTCTTCTAGAGTTGTTGAGTAGCAAATACTATTCCTCATCCCTTTCTGAAGCCACACTGGCTCTCAGATAGATGATCTCCTACGTAAAGGATCAGCCTATTAAGGAAAAATCTAGCAGGAATCTTGCCAGCAAGAGACAGACTCCTTCCATGGTTGTCACAGGACAATCTATCTCCTTCACTTTTGTAGAGATTGACAATGGACACATTCTTGAACTCCTGGAAGATAGCCTCCTTTTGCCATATAATTCAGGAAATTTCAGTCAGCTTTTGTACAAGCATGGATTCCCTGCTTTATAAATCTTATCTGGAATATAATCAGCATCAGGAGCCTAAAAGAATTCAAAATCTCTTTTCAGTTGTAAATTCAGCCAGAGAGGGGTTGACTTCTACCTGAAGTATATGGTTAATGGCTTCAGCATTGATTGATGATAATGTGTTGAGAACACCATGGAAGTGCTCAACCCACCTCTCCAGGATCATGTCCTTATCACTAATCAATGTGGCTCCATCAGCACTGAGTAGTTGAGGTGTACCATAGGTCTTTGGCCCCTAAATAGCCTCCAGGGCATCATAAAAGCATTTTGGATTGTTACTATCAGTATGAAATGGAATTTCCTCTGCCTTTTTGCTGAGCCAAGAATGCTGCATCTCTCTAAGCTTCTCTTGAATGTTACTTCTGATGAAGTTAAATACTTTCTTTTTAGAGATGTGTGCTTCCGGTAAACACTGTGGAGGAGATCACTCTTATGTGCAGGGTTGTGACTACAGCTCTCAGTGTGTCCATACCTGCTTCTTTGTCACTTCCCTATTGCCACAGAACTTTGAGGTAGGTTTAAAAAATGGCAAAATTGTGTGGGTGATGTCTTTTGATTTTTGCATCAATTGGATTTAAGTAAGGCAGAATTGAACTAAGTCATCAGGCTCTCTCTTCTAGAGTCATCAGAGTCCAGTAAAAACAAATCAAAGTCAAGAGAACTGGTGATGGCTCAGGATACAATGCATGACCTTTTGTCTTCAATGGCCAACCAAGCTCTAAGTGCTCCACAGTGCCTGCTTCAGTTATCTTAATGGTTATTGGAATAAATTTGTTCTCATATGCCCATCTTGCCAGAGGAAGTCTTCACATCCTTGGGGAAGATACCCCCTTAATTCTTTTTTTAAAATTAATTTATTTTGAATTATCAACAATCACTTCCATAAGGTTGTGAGTTTTAATTTTCTCCCCCTCCCTCTGCACCTCCCTCCCTAAAATGGCACACAATCTGATATAGGCTATATGTATACATTTCTATTAAACGTATTTTCACATTAGTGATGTTGTAAGGAAGAATTAGAACCAATAGGAGGAACCACCAGAAAGAGGAAACAAAACACAATAAAAGAAAAAAAGATAGCAAATAGTAAGCTTTGAACTGCATTCAAACTCTAGTTCTTTCTTCTTTGTGGATATAATTTTCCATCATGAGGCCTTTGGAGATATCTTAGATGCCTGTACTGCTGAGAAGGGTTACATCTGTCAATATTAGTCATCATACAATGTGGCTGTTATTGTGTACAACATTCTCTCTTCACTCAACATCAGACCATACAAGTCTTTCCAGGTTTTTCTGAAGTCAGCCTGTTCATCATTTCTTATAGCACAATAGTATTCCATTACATTCACATACCATAACTTGTTCAGCCATTCCCCCAATTGATGGACATAGTGGAACTTGTAGTGTCAGTACAGAGAAAATCCTCCTCACAGTTCCAAGGCAGAAAACAGTGCTTTTGGTGACTCTCACACCAGAGCACATGCCAGGAAAGGAGAAAATACCTCACCCTTGGTCATAGCTCCTTGGAAGAACTGAAAATTTACAGGTCCCTAGAAGTATCTCTGAAAACAGCTGCACAAAACCCCTGAAGCTTGGGATGGTACATTCTCCACACTAGAAGCAGACCCCTACCTTAACAAAGAGTTTATAACTCAAGTAATTGGCTGCAATTATGATCAAGCAGCACAAAAAGAGTCAGACCACAGAATCTTACTTTGGTGAAAAAGTAGATCCAAACATATAACCAGAAGAAGACAAAAAAGTCAAAGTTCCTACATCCAAAGCCTCAAAGAAAAATATGAATTGATCTCAGAACATGGAAGGACTCAAAAAGGATTTTGAGAAGCCTTTAAGAGAAGTGGAGGAAAAACTGGGAAGAGAAATGAGAGAGATGCAAGAAAATCATGAAAAACCAAATCAATGACTTTCTAAAGGAGACCCAATAAAAATCTGAAGAAAATGACACTTTAAAAAATAACCTAACCCAAATGGCAAAAAACGTCCAAAAAGTCAATGAGGAGAAGAATGCCTTAAAAATCAAAATTAACCAAATGGAAAAGGAAGTCCAAAAGCTTGCTGAAGAAAATTCTTCCTTAAAAATTAAAATGGAGCAATTGGAAGCTAGTGACTTTATGAGAAATCAAGACATTGTAAAACAAATTCAAAAGAATGAAAAATAAGAAAACGTGAAATATCTTATTGGAAAAACAACTGACCTGGAAAATAGATCCAGGAGAGAGAATTTAAAAGTTACTGGACTATTTGAAAACTATGATCGACAAAAGAGCCTAGACATCATCTTTCAAGAAATTATCAAGGAAAGCTGCCCTGATATTTTAGAACCAGAAGGTAAAATAGGAATTAAAATAATCCACTAATGACCTCCTAAAAGAGATTCCCAAAGGAAAACTCCTAGGAATATTGTAGCCAAATTCCAGAGTTCCCAGGTCAAGGAGAAAATATTGCAAGCATCCAGAAAGAAACAATTCAAGTATTGTGGAAACACAATTAGGATAACACAAGATTTAGAAGCTTCTACATTAGGGGACAATAGGGCTTGGAATATAATATTCTGGAGGGCAAAGGAGATAGGATTATAACCAAGTATTACCTACCCAGCAAAACTGAGCATAATCCTTCAGGGGGGAAAATGGATATTCAGTGAAATAAAGGACTTTTAAGCATTCTTGATGAAAAGACCAGAGCTGAATAGAAAATTTGACTTTCAGGAAGCAGACTCTTACCTTAACAAGGAGTTTAAAACTCAAGTAATTGGCTGGGATCATGAGCAAGCAGTGCAAAAAGAGTCAGACTATATTATCTTACTTTGGTGAAAAAGAAGATAAAAATATACAACCAGAAGAAGACAACAAAATCAAAGCTCCTACATCCAAAGCCTCCAAGAAGAATATGAATCAGTCCCAGGCCTCAGAAGAGCTCAAAAAAGATTTTGAGAAGCAAGAAAGGGAAGCAGAGGAAAAACTGGGAAGAGAAATGAGAGTGATGCAAGAAAATCATGAAAAACAAGTCAACAGCTTGCTAAAGGAGACCCCAAAAAATACTGAAGAAAATAACACCTTAAAAAACAGCCTAACCCAAATGGCAAAGGAGGTCCAAAAAGCCAATGAGGAGAAAAATGTCCTAAAAAGAAAAATTGGAAAATTTGACTTTCAGATACAAGACTCAAGAGAAACATGAAGAGGTAAACAGGAAAGAGAAATCATAATAGACTTATTAAGGTTGAACTGTTTACATTCTGCAGGGAAAGATGATATTTGTAACTCTTGAGTCCTTTGTCAGTATTAGAGTAGTTGGAGGGAAAAAAATTCTATGTAGATAGATAGATAGATAGATTGATTGATCAACTCACAGGGTGAGTTGAAGATGAAGGGTTGATATCTGGAGAATAGAATTAAGAGGTGAGAGGATTATATGGGGAGAAGGAGAAAAGGAGAAGTAGAATAGGGTAAATTATTTCACATAGAACAGACAAGAAAAGGCTTTTATAGTGCAGGGGAAATGGGGGAACGTGAGCGGGAATGAATGAATCCTATTCTCATTGGATTTGGCTTAAGAAGAGAATAACATACACACCCAATTGGGTATGGAAATCTCTCTTACCCTATGGGAAAATAGGGTGGGAAGGGGACAAGAGAGCAGGGAGATGATAGAGAGGTAATCACATTGGGGAAGGGGGTAATCAGAAGCAAACACTTCTAAATAAGGACAGGGTCAAAAGAGAGAATAGAATAAATGGAGGGTGGGATAGGATGAAGGGAAATATACTTAGTTTTTCACAACATGACTACTATGAAAGTGTTTTGCATGACTATGCATGTATAGCCTGTATCAAGTTGCTTGCCTTCTCAATGAGTGTGGGTGGGGAGGGAGGAGGGGAGAGAATTTGAACCCAAAGTTTTAAAAGCAAATGTTAAAGATTGTTTTTACACACAACTGGGAAATAAGATATACAGGAAATGGGGTATAGAAATCTATTCCACCCTACAGGAAAATGGAAGGGGAAGGGGTAAAAGAAGTGGTGGAGAGATAGAGGGAGGATAGATTAGGGGAAGGAGTATTCAGAATGCATGCCATCTTGGGGTGGGGGGAGGAACAACATATGGCCAAAATTTGGAGCTCAAAATGTTGTGGAAGTGAATGTTGAAAACTAAAACTAAAAGTTAAAAGAAAAATAAGAAGGCTTTTTGAGCTTCAGACCAGGTCATATTCTCTTTTGAGGTTCCAGATGTGGGTTTGTTGACAATGTTGTCCTCTTCAGAATTTCTTACTTGATTTTCACTTTTCTCATAATATGAATCTATGGTACATTTCTTTTTTCTCATTATGTTTGTTTATTTCCTGGCCTTTAAAGAAATTGAACTCTCTTGCTGGGGAGCAGAAGGCACTGACCCAAGCTTCTCATGTTGGGAGCCGTGGACCTGATCCCTGGCTTTGTGTGCTGGGGCCTCCAGTGTTGGCATTTGGAGGCTGTAGGTTTCTGGCAGTTTACCTGGTGTTGGACTGGAATCCAGTAACACTGAAATTCTAGGGGTAGGATTGGGCAGTCTGGCCCCTGGAGGTGGCCTGCTTTTCCTTTCCTTTTGTTTTCTTCAGCTTCTTTCAGATGGATGTTGCAGGATGTTTATCCTCCTGGGGTCACTTGGAGTACTTCACAGAGTTTTGCTGAGGCACTAGGAGACTGCTGTAGAATACCAACGCACCTGGTGGTTTTCTGAGCTGGTTTCAACAGGTTGCTCAGCCCTCATTGAGGTACTTGGAGGTCCAGGTGTTGGTGTTTGCCTACTCTACCACCTGGGTTTAAAGATGGACTCCTTGACACCCCTCTAATTCAGCTTGCATTGGTTACCCTCAGCCTGTTGTGTGCCATCTGCTGAAAGGGTTTACTGGATGTGGATGCTGCATGTGCTACAGACGGTTTTACTGGGCTGTGGCCATCATGCATGCTACAGTATTTGGAGCCACAGATGAGAGCTGGGTGAATCATATGGACATCAAAGGTGGAAAACAGCCTTGAGAAGAGCTCAGCAGCCCTCAAGCTAGAGGAACAAGTCTTCCTTGAATCTACCCTACAATCCAGGAAAAGGTTACAACAATGCATAAATATATACTGAAATATTTTTTTATTGCTATCTTTTGTTTTTATATTATCTATTTTTGCTCCCATGTACCTCTCACTTTCCTCCTAGAATCATCCTATATAACAAAGAATATTTTACAAGGTAAATATAGAAAGAGGAAGAAAAATGACAAAACTTATCAATATATTGAAAAAAAATGTTCAGAGGCAGCTAGGTGGTGCAGTGGATAGAGCACTGGCCCTGAAGTCAGGAGTACCTGAGTTCAAATCTGGCCTAGACCAAACACTTGACACTTACTAGCTGTGTGACCCTGGGCAAGTCACTTAACCCCAACTGCCTAAAACAAAACAAAACAAAACAAAAATATGTTCAGTGCTCCATATCTACGGACCTTCCATCTGCATAAAGGAGTGGGAAGAGGTATCTTCTCATTATTTTTCCTGTAGCATTGCTTGTTCTTCCTAATTTTGTGTCATTCACTTTCAATTTTTGTGGCTGTTGCATTTTTCACTTAAATTGTCATTTCATTTTTTCTTGGTCCTAATTATTTCATTATGCTTCAGTTGATGGAACTTTCATGCTTCTCCACTTTCATCATATTATAATTTATTACAGCAGTGTCATATTCTATCACATGCATGAACCACATTTTTGTCATTCCAAACAAATAGCTATCTACTTTGGTTTCCAATTATTGCTTCTTTAAAAAAAAATTGCTATACATATTTTGAGGTGCATGGGTGACTGTCTTCTTATCAGTGACCATCTTGGTGTAAATGCTTAATAATAGAACCTCTACATCAAAAGGTATGGATATTTTTGTCATTTTATTTGCATAATTTCAAACTGCTATCCATAATGTTTGTACTTACTGATAGCTTCACCAATAATGCCATATATTGTCTGTCTTCTGTCAAGCCTTGCAACATTGACAATTCTCATATTATTTCATGTTTATTAGTTTGTGAGGTCTGATGTAAAACCTCGGGATTGTTGATATTTGGATTCTTCTTATTATTAATGTTTCAGGCCATTCTTGAATATAGTGAACAGTTTGCAATTTTCTTGAGAATTTTGTTCATATAATTTGATGACTTATTGAATTGCTTTTATGTACGTTATTTGCCTCTATATCTTGGACATCATACCACCATCTGTGAAATTTGGTACATATTTTTTTTTTCCCATTTCACTGCTTCCCTTCTCCTAGATACCTGGATTGTTGTTATTTTATTATCTTTCAGGCCAATGGATTGATATAAACAATCACTTTCACAAATAGATAACATGTTTAGAGGTGAATACTTCTATCACTTATTTAGCTAAAAGTCCATATTTTAACTGTGAAAAACTGTAAAAGATGTGTTATGTTTCTTTTCTATTTTTATGCTTTAATGTTTCTATTAATGTTTCCATTTTGAATTTGGCATGGAATATTCTATAAGATCTTGATCTAATATCTATTTCCATTTCTTTCAGTTGTTTCTGGTATGTACAGAATAGGTTCATGTTATTCATTTTGTGTTTGCCAGTATTGTCTTATAAGGAATTTGTTGTTCATCATTAGAAACATGAAATTTAACAACCATGTTTTCTGGAGTTGGAATTTGGGGAGATTCTTTGATTGGTAATTTTTTCCTGTACTCAGAATTTCTGAGCAATGTTTTTGATTTATTGCTTGTATTATGGTTTTTAGTATTCTCTATTTGTAATGTTCTTCTGGGAAGCCTATGATCCTTAAATTATCTCTACATGCCCTGTCTTTGACATCACTGTATTTTGCTTACATAGAGATAATGTGCTACTTTAAAGGTATTGTTGTTTTTTTCTCCTAAATTATCCTTCACTTCAGTACATTTTTATTGCCAATCAGTCGTTCTCTTCTTTGGAAAGAGTCACCACTGTGTAGTCAAGTTTTGTTTTGCTTCTGTTCTGCTAATAATTTCCTCTGTGTAGTCTCTATTGATTTTTAGTTTGTTTCCCTTTAATTCTTTTCAGTGATTACAATTTCTCTTTTGAACAATTTTGGAATATTTTAGTGTATTTCCACAAATTTTTGGGAATCCATCCACTGGGTCCTCTGTTTCATGAGATATTGATTCAATTTCTTTTGTCTTGCAACATTTGTTTAGAGATATTTGTAATTAAGTGGTATAGTGGGTAGACTGTCAGGCCTGCAAAAGTCATCTTCTGGAGTTCAAATATGGTCTCAGACACTTACTAGCTGTGTGATCCTGGGCAATAATTTAACCCTGTTTGACTCAATTACATTATTTTTAAGGTGAGCTGGAGAAGTACACAGAAAACCACTCCAGTATCTATGTCAAGAAAATCCTAACTGGGGTCATGAAGAAATGACTGAATAATAAAAGATAAGCTGTGCAATTATTTAGATGACTTTGTAAACATCTTCCCTTCTATTTTATTTTTTCCCATGTTGATATATCAGTGAGTACTCTAGTTTATTTTTTGGTTTTATTTAGTATTTTATTTTCCCCCAGTTATATATAAAACAATTTTTAATAATTGTTTTTAAAACTTCGAGTTCCAAATTCTCTCCCTTCCTCCCTCCCCACCCCACCCCATTGAGAAGGCAAGCAATTCAATTTAGGCTATAAATATGTAGTCATGAAAAACATCCATAATAGTCATGTTGTGAAAGAAAATATAGACATGAAAAGACACTCAAGAAAAATGAAAGTAAAACAACCAAACAAACAAAAAAAAGTATGCTTCAATCTGTATTCAGACACCACCACTTGTTCTCTGGGGATGGATAACATTTTTCATCATAAGTTCATCTCAGTTGTCTTGGATTGCTATATTGCTGAGAGTAGCTAAATCATTCACAGCTGATCAACTTACAATATTGCTGTTACTTTGTACACAGTACATTTCACTTTGCATCAGCCCTTACAAGACTTTCCAGGTTTTGCTGAGAGCATCCTGCTCACTATTTTGTATTGTACGATAGTATTCTATCATAATCACATAGCATAAGTTGTTCAGTCATTCTCCAATTGATGGGCTTCCCCTCAGCTTCTAATTCTTTACCCCCAGAAAAAAGTTGCTATAAATATTTTTACACATAGAAGTCCTTTTCTTTTTTTAAGTCTCTTTTGGGATACAGAACTACTAGTGGCATTGTTATGTCAAAGAGTGTTACAGACCTTTGGGCACAATTCCAAATTGCTGTACAGAATGATTGAATCAGAACTGACTTCTCGGAGGCAAGATTGGTAGAGTGAGAAGTAAGTCCCTCTCCTCTTCCCTTAATGACCTTTGAAAGCCCAGAAACAGCCCGAGAAAGCCTCTAGCTGAATCAGCAGAAAGATGAGCTGCCACAGTCTTGTAGCCCAGGAAGCTTAGGGGATTAAAGGGAATGGCCCTTATTGCTCTGGGGGAGGGGGAGCAGTACAAGATGGGAGGCATCCCAGCAAGCCAGCTGCAAGCCTACCTCAGCAAACCCAGGGGAGATCCTGAGTCCCCCAGCAAGTGCCAATGACAGGACCAAAGTACCTCTACACAGGCAGGGGAACTGGTATACATCAGCTTGGAAAATATACCAGTGTTCTCTAGCAGCAAAATCTCCCAGAGCTTTGGCACAACTCCAGGAGGTACACCTTCAGGCTGGCACACATCTTCCAGCAGCCAAAAATTGAGCACTTTAAAGAAGCCCAGGTGAACGGGAGTCCGCCTGGGCCCAACCCCCAACCTGAGAGCTACAGTGTTGCTGACCCCAGCTCAGCAACAGGTAAGCTGCCAGACTCCTACAACTCCAGCTGCCAGCACCTGAGGCTCCAGCACACAATGCCAGGGACCAGGTCTAGGCCTCCTAGCACAAGAAGCTTGGGTCAGTGCTTCCTGCACTCTAGCTGGAAAACTCAATTTTAAAAGTCAAACACCATCAACAAAACTAGAAATGGACAATGACCATATATTCTTATTATGGGAACAGATCAAAACACAAAATTAGAAGAGGACAACATTGTCAATAAATCCACATCCAAAACCTCAAAGGGGAATGTAAACAGATCTCAAGCCCAAAAAGCCTTCTTGGAACGCTTTGGAAGAAGGATTTTAAAAGTCAAATAAGAGAGGTAGAAGAAAAATTGGGAAAAGAAATGAGAAATATTCAAGAGAGAGTCAATAGCTTGGAAAAAGATGGATAAATATTAACTGTAAAAAACAACTCCTTAAAAAGTAGAATTGATCAAATGGAAAAGGAGGCACGAAAGCTCACTGAGGAGAACTCCTTAAAAAGTAAAATGGACAAAGTGGGAAAAGGAGGTACACAATCTAAAAGAATAAAACAATTCATCAAAAATTAGAATTGGGTAAGTAGAAGCTAATGACTCTATGAGATGTCAAGAATCAGTCAAACAGAAAGAAAACAATGAATAGAAGAAAACCTAATATACCTCATTGGTAAAACAACTGACCTGGAAAATAGATACAAGAGAGACAATTAAAAAAAATATTGTTCTACTTAAAAACCATGATGAAAAAAGAGCTTGGACAGCATTTCTTAGGAAATCATCAAAGAAAGCTTCCCCAAGGTCTTATAACCAAAAGGTAAAATACTCATCAAAGAATCAACCAATCACCTCTGGAAAGAAATCCCAAATTGAAAACACCAAGGAATATTGTGGCCAAATTCCACAATTATCAGGTCAAGAAGAAAATACTACAAGCAACCAGAAAGAAACAATTGAAATATAATGGAATCACAATAAGGATTACACAAGACCTTGCAGCTTCTATATTAAAAAAAATCAGATGGCAAGGAATATGATACTCCATAAGTCAAAGGAGCTTGGACTACAACCAAGGATCAACTATCCAGCAAAATTGAGCATAACATTTCAGAGGAGGAGATGGATATTCAAGAAAATAGGGGACTTCCAAACCTCCCTGATGAAAAGACCAGAGCTCAACAGAAAATTAGATCTTCAAATTCAAGACTCAAGTGAGGCATTAAAAAAGTAAACAGGAAAGAAAAATAAATTTTAAAAAAGTTATTAATAAAGACAAACTGTTTACATCTCTACAAAGGAAAACAACACTTGAAACTCTTGAGAAATGAATCATTATTACAACATTTAAAATGGGTATACATAGACAGAGAGGGTGGGTATAAGTTGACTGATGTAATGATAAAAAATCTAATCAAGTAGTGAAAAGGGATTTTTCTGGAAGAATAAGAAAGGAGGGAAAACCAAAGTAAAATAAGGGAAAACCAAAGTAAAATACATCACACGAAGAGGCACAAAATCCCATTACAATAGAGGGAAAGAAAGGAGGGAGATGAGCATGGTTTGAACCTTACTCTGATCAGATTTGGGTCAAAGAGGGAATAACATAATCAGTTTTGTATAGAAATCTAAATTACCATATAGGAAGTAGGAGAAGAAAGAGGAAAGACAAGGGAAGTAGTTGATAGAAGTAATAAGAATAAAAGGGAAGAAAAGGGAGGAGGCTGATAGAAGGGAGGAAAGACTGAGTAAGGTGGTGGTCAAAAGCAAAACTCTAGTGAGGAGGGAAAGGGAGAAAGGAAAGAGAAAAGCATAAATGAGTGGGGGAATAGGATGGAGAGAAAGACAAAGATAGTAATCATGACTGTGAATGTGAATGGGATGAATTTTCCCATAGAATGGAAGAGGATGGTAGAGTGGATTAAAACCATAATCCTACAATATGTTCTTTACAAGAACACACTTGAAGCACAGGAATACACACAGATTAAAGATAAAAGGCTGGAGCAGAATAAATTATGTCTCAACTGAAGTAAAAATAAAAAAATCAGAGGTAGCAATCCTGATCTCAGAGAAAGTAAATGCAAAAATAGATGCAATGAAAACAGATAAGGAAGGAAGCTGCATCCTACTAAAAGGTACCATAAATATTGAAGTAATATCATTAGTAAACATATATACACGAAGTGGTACAGCTTTCAGATTATTAGAGATGAAGTTAATGGAATTGCAGGAAGAAAGGGACAACAAAACTATACTAGTAGGGGACTTCAATCTCCCTCTCTCAGAACTAGGTAAATCTAACCACAAAATAAACAAGAAATAAGTTAAAGAGGCAAATAGAATTTTAGAAAAGTTATAGTTCATCTCTGGAGAAAATTGAATGGGAATAGAAAGGAATATACTTTTTCTCAGTTGTGGATGGTACCCTCACAAAAAGTGACCACTGTGTATTAGGGCATAAAAACCTCACAATCCAATGCAAAAATGCAGAAGTATTAAATACACCATTTTCAGAAAATGATGTGATCAAATTACATGTACTAAAGGGCCATAAAAGATAAACTAAAAATTAATTGGAAACTAAATAATCTAATCCTAAAGACTGAGTGGGCCAAATAACAAATCATAGAAACAAACAATAACCAAGAAAATGACAATAGTGAGACAACATAGTGAAACTTCTGGGATGCAGCAAAAGCAGTTCTTAGAAGAAGTTTTATATCTAAATGCTTACATGAATAAAATAGAGAGAGAAGAGATCAATGAATTGAGAATACAACTAAAAATATCTAGAAAAAGAACAAATTAAAAATCCTAATTAAATATCAAATTAGAAATTCTGAAAACCAAAGGAGAGATTAATAAAATTAGAAATAAGAAAACTGTTGAACTTATTAATAAAAGTAAGAGCTGGTTTTATGGGAAAATAAACAATAAATTAGATAAATCTTTGGTTAATTTGATTTAAAGAAACAGACAGAAGAAAACCAAATTACCAGAATCAAAAATGAAAAGGGTGAATTCACTGTCAATAAAGATGAAATCAAAACAAGAATTTGGAGCTATTTTGTCCAATTGTATGCCAATAAATTTGACAATCTTACTGAAAGGGATTAATATTTACAACAAATTGTAAATTACTCACATTAACAGAAGAGGAAATAGAATGCTTAAATAACCCATTTAAGAAAAAGATATTGAGCAAGCTATCAATGAACTCCCTAAGAAAAAAAATCTCCTGGGCCAGATGGATTTACAAATGAATTCTATCCAACATTCAAAGAACTATTAATTAATTTAAAGAAAAATTAATATAATACTATATAAACTATTTGGAGAAAGAGGCAAAGAGAGAGATACAAATATGGTGCTGATACCTAAAATGGGAAGAGCCAAAATAGAGAAAGAAAATTATAGACAAATTTCCCTAATGAATATAGATGCAAACTTTTTAAATAAAATATTAGCAAAGACATTACAACAGCTTATCTCAAGGACAATAATACAAGTAGGATTTATACCAGGGATGCAGGGCTGTTTCAATATTAGGAAAACTATCAGTATAATTGACCATATCAACAATAAACTCACAGAAATCATATGGTTATCTCAATAGATACAGAAAAGGCGTTTGACAAAATACAACACCTATTCCTATTTAAAATGCTAGAAAGCATAGGAATAAATGGAGTCTTCCTTAAAATGATAGCATCTACCTAAAACCATTAGCAAATATTATATGTAATGGAGATAAGGTAGAAGCATTTCCAATAAGATCAGGGATGAAATGAGGATGTCCATCATCACTACTGTTATTCAATATTGTACTCGAAATGTTAGCTTTAGCAATAAGGGGGGGGGAAGAAATTAAAGGAATTAGAATAGGCAAAGAAGAAACAAAGCTATCACTCTTTGCAAGTGATACAATGATAATAGATAATTTTGATTACATTAAAGTGTAAAGTTTTTGCACAAAGTCAATGCATCCAAGATTCAATGGGAAGCATAAAGCTGGGAGAGAATTTTTACACTCAGTATCTCTGATAAAGGCCTCATTTCTAAAATATGTATAGTACTGAATCAAATTTAAATTCAAGTCATTTCCCAGTTGATAAATTATCAAAAGACATAAATAGGAACATTTCAGATGAAGAAATTAAAGCCATCTATAGTTATAAAAATGCTCTAAATCACTATTGAGTAGATAAATACAAATTAAAACAACTCTGATTTACCACATCACAACTGACATATTGGATAACATGACAAAACAGGAAAATGATAAATGTTGAGAAGATGTGGGAAAATTGGAACACTAATGCATTGTTGGTGGAATTGTGAACTGATCCAATCATTCTGTAGAGCAATTTGGAACTATGCTTAAAAGGCTATAAAACTGCATGCCCTTTGATCCACCAATACTACTACTAGGTCTACATACCAAAGAGATCATAAAAAAGGGAAAAGGATACACATGTACAAAAATATTTATAGCAGCTCTTTTTTTGGTGACTAAGAATTGGAAATTAAGGGGATGCCCAGCAATTGGGGAATGGCTGAACAAGTTGTGTTATCTGCATGCAATGGTATACTATTGTGCTATAAGAAATGATGAGCAGGCGAACTTCAAAAAAATCTGCAAATACATATATGAACCGATTCTGAGTGAAGTTAGCAGAACCTGGAGAACATTGTACACAATAACAGCAGCATTGTGTGATGACTAACTTTGATAGACTTTTCTCTTCTCATCAATGCAGGGATCTAAGACAACTCCAAAAGACTCATGATGGAAAATTCTATCCCACATCCTAAAAAAGAACTGTGGAGTCTGAATGTAGATGGAAACATACTATTTGCTATCTTTTGTTTTGCTTCTTCTTTCTCATGGTTCCTCTCATTGGTTCTAATTCTACTTTACAATATGACTAATGTGAAAATGTGTTTAATATGAATGTATATGTAGAGCCTATATCAGCTTGCATGCCATCTTGAAGAGGCAGGAGGAGAGGGAGGCAGAGAAAACCTAAAACTCCAAATTTTATGGAAGTGAATGTTGAAAAGTAAAAATTAATTAATTGATTAAAATTTTTTAAAAAAGAACCACTTTAGAGTTATGAGGTATGGAACAATTACATGTAATTAAAGAAATAATAATAAAAAAGTGCTCAGCAAATTTGAGTCACTGTGTTAAGCACTTTATAATCTCACAACAACCCTGAGACATGGGTACAATTATTATTTTTCTCTTTGAAGATCATGAAACTTTCACAAACAGAGATAAGATAACTTGCCTAAGTTCATACAATTATTAAGTTTCTGCAAGTGGAACAGAGAAGGGTGGGCTCACCAAGGGCTGAGGCTAGCTTGCTTCCCCCACCTCAAACAACCATGCTAGGTGATGCCAGGTACCCAGATCTTCCCAGACAGTAGCTGGGTGGGCCCTATTGAGGGCTAGGCCTGTTCTGGATATTGATTAACTGGGGAAGTACAGCAGGGGGCACTGCCTAGTAGCTGGGTTGGCTGGTGCCAGGACTTTCCCATTGGTGGTAGCTCCTGGTGGCAGGGCAAGGTGAATGCTTGTTGTGGGACCTGACCTGCTCTCTCCACCTTCTTCTCCCCATGTTGGGGCCCACATGGGCCCCATATGGCTAGAGGTGCAGGATGTAATTTAAGTTTTCCTGCATTTTTCCAGCATTTTTTTTCAGCACCTGCATTTGGGAATCTGATCTGGGATGAGAGGAATTAACAGGGATAGGATCTCTGACCTGGAGTCACAGGGGACCTCTGGTTTATTTAAGTCATTTAAGGAAGGGTTAATAAGAGGTTGCTATAAAGTGCAAACTGTGTACCTATTTTTTTTTCTTTCTTCACTTTGCGATTATGTCTGAACTAGCTGCCTTCCTTAATTGCCCTAAAACAATGAAGCTATTAATATTGCCATTTACTTTTAAGTTTTATAAAATTTAATCCTTATTTTTCCTTAAAACAAATTCCAAAACTTACTAAGATAATTCAAAGAGGAGTGAGTTCCTGGAATTACCCTAAATCCCAGGAGTTCTCACCTGCAATTTTAAAAATAATAAATCCTCAAACTTTTTAATTATTGACTTGTGAATCATATTTTTTTTTCTATTTCTTTTTCTTATAACCTGACCTCCTGAAGAAAGCCTAAAGTGGGGGTTAGTTGTGCCTACTGGGAGAAGTGCTTCAACTATGAAAGTTCATTAATCTTTCCCAGTGTACTAAACTCACTGGCTATGGCTCTTAAACAAATAGGTATTAATAAGGGTCTGAACCCCCTCAACAGCCTCTGTGCTGAGTGGGTATTGACATACAGAAGGCAAGGATTTAAATGGATCCAACTGCACAACAATAGGTGGGGCATTGGGAACTGGCTAGATATTGGTAGCATCTGAAACCCACAAGTTAGGAGGGGATTTGTTTGAGAGCTAGATGGTCAGAAGGGGTTAAGGGAAAAAGTTCTAAAGAATGGGGACACATTCAGAGGTGCAGAGTGGTGGGCATAAAGGCCACTAGGAAGGGATTCCTTTTAGGTCAAATGAAATAGTATCCTGTAATTTATGGAACAGTTGAAAGATGCATGTTCCTTCAGGGGATGGGCTAGCAGAAACTTCAGCCCTCTCTCCTTCTTAGAGCATACCTATCTCATATCAAAGGAGAATACTGAAGATAATGCCACCACTTAAACACTACTTAACTAACAAGTACAAGCAATCCACAAAGTATAAGCAATCCACAAAGAAAACTATACTATTTAAATCACAAAAAAAAAAAAACACACGCATTCCACACCACAATTCTAAAAACTACACAATTGCAATTCTACTTTTAACTGATTGAGCAGAGGCTCACAGTACTGAGGATACTCACAATTTGCAAATTTAGCAGGAGTTTGTGGTAAGGGAGCAGGAGAGAGGTAAATTATCAAGAGGTGTGCAGTTAAGAAAGGATATCCTTATCAGAGTGATCCAGTATGAACCAGATCAAAGGAAGGGCCCAGGAGTTTTCCTCACAAAGCAAGGCAAGCTCAACTAAAGCATGAACCTGGGAAATTGAGTCAGGAACAAGGGCAGAGGATTCACCAGACAAGGAGCTGGGGGTGAGAACCTGGAGAAATCTCCAGTTGCTCCTATTCTGCTCCCAATGGTATTGGAGACACCAGTGGACTGGTTCTATGTCCAATCCCACTGCTGCCACAAATTTAAATGACAAAAGAATTTTAAATTATTTTCGACTGGACCCATGTCTAACCTGTTGATGGCTTGAGCCAAACAAAGCAAGCCAGTGACAGATGAGTCAGGAATAAAACAGCAGTTCAATTTCAGAGTACGGAAAATACTTGCAAGCAAAGTCCACCTATCAGAGAAGGAGGACTTACTTGCTTATGACAGGGTTAGGATTTTGAAGCATGAAAACCCCAAAGGGCTGGACCATAACACAGTCATTCTTAGGCCTTGACTAAACAGTTGTCATGGCAGGCCTGTGTGTGCAGGCATTTTGGGACACTGTAGGCATTCTTGGGTCCTGTGGGAACAATCTACAAGTTATTAGAATAGTTGAGTCTTGTGACCGTGTCAAGTCATTAGAATCATTGAGCCTTATGATCATTTAGCAGGGCACAGAACCAGAGATAGCTTGGAGGGAACAGGAGTGCAGCACCTGGTTTGGTTCACTTAGCAGTTATAAGCACAGGAATTTTTAGCATGTCAGGAATTGTGATTGATCACTTTTTGATATAGCTTGTCGGATACAGCCCCAGCTTTCAGATCTGGATCCCTTGGGAAACAAGGAAACTCAAACAAATCTAAATAGCATAATCATTACATATAAGATGAAAATTGTGAATCCCAATTCTGGGATTTTTCTGTGGCTGAGATCATCCAGAAGATAAGCACAAAGGACTATTATGCCAAGCTCAGAGTGCAGCTTGCTTTCTGGGCCTTAGAGCTGGAAAACAGGGTGTCTCCTAGCATCTTGACATTTTACACACACACACACACACACACACACACACACACATATGTATGTATAATGTGTATATGTATGTGTATATGTGTATATATATATATATATGAGCTACTATTCTACTGAAAGAGACAGCATGCAAACAACTATGTACCTGCAAAATTACATATATATGTATATGTATATATGTGTGTGTATATACATATACATATATACACATATATACATATATACATACATACATATATATGTATACATATACATATATACACATATATACATATATACATACATACATACATATATATATATGTATACACACACACACACACACACACACACACTATATATATATATATATATATATATATATATATATATATATATATATATATATATATGTAAAATAGATCACTTTGGTGGATTCTGCTACTGATTCCAGTTGCTTATGGGACTTTTCTGATAGCCTTGATAGAGCTCCCAAACCAGTTCTTTAGACGTTTCCATCTCAGCATATACATTTACCTCATATCAAGAAAGAATAAACACAGAAAAAAAACCAATAAACCTTTGTAAAGTGAAGTAGAGGAGAAAGATACTGACCAGATTTTCCTACCTGAAAGCTTAAACTAATCCTCAAAAGCCAGCAAGGAAGAGAATTAGAGATTATCCATTTCAAACTTTTATATACACACTTGGCTCTAGCTCAGTCCCTCAGGGGCCATCAGTTCTTCTGCTTCTTTAGCCAACCATAAGAATCTTCGTAACTACACAGTACTAGCTCATCAGTTACTCATAGAAAGGAATAAGCTCATCAAGCCTCCTTATGTTTGATTAGATCATATTAGGAAATCTATGGGCATGCTCTGTTTAACCCATCTAGAAGGACATGTCTGTATATGCACTAAATAGCAAGCTTTCATTGGCTAGTCTATTATGCTTACATTTGTTAGCAAACACCATTCCTAGTGAATGATTCCATGATGTCAGGGGTAGGGGCACACACACACAATACATACATACATACTTACATAGATATATGGAAACCTGTATGTACATATATATGTATGTATAGATAGATTGTTAATTTTGTCTTGTTGTTTTTGTTTTGTTTTGTTTTTTCCAACAGAGCTGAAATGGAAATTGGATATAGGAATATTTCAAATTTATGTCCTGTGAAAATGAAGGATTAGGTAGTATAGTAGTCACTCACCAAAGTGTCTTTCTAACTTCCTGTTTGTATGTGGGAAAAATCTAATATTTAACGTGTAATCTTCAATGTTTCATCATTTCCTAGGAACTGTAGCACAGTGATTGTTTGGTGGGGAAGCAAAAATGTTGGCTGCTACCACTGCTTCCAGATCCATCGTTTGGAATCCTTGAGCAGTATATTTGGATGTGGTATGAGTATCAAGGCCCAAAGAATAGAGAAAAAAAAAAAGAGAAAGTCTGACTCACTACCATGACCCAATATGAACTGTTTTCATAGAAACATAAGCCTTAGCCATGATAGATTCTACTGGACTCTGATAAACTCTTTCCAATACAGTTGGTCATGAGCTCATTAAAAAAAAAAATGGAGGGGGCAAGGTTTTAATTTTTTTTCCTAATTTTTTTTTTATTCAAACTCTAAAGCATGTCTGGCAAAGCATGCTGAAGATGCATTCATCAGGCTAAAATTCATTCATCTTTTCTTTAGTACTTTATCTATTGGAGTATCTTGGAGTCAGGAGATAGGCCAGTAGCAGTTACTAGAGGGCCTAGAATATACATTAAAACACTGTTACATGTCTTCCAACAAAGGTTAATTAAATTGGTCTAGCAATTATTTTTTCTTCTGGGGGATACTCCTTCTTCCTCATTCCCATCTCTTTGCCTACTTTGTTGTCTAATGTTTATCCAAGCTCTCAGAGTACAGTAATTGAACATCAATGTAAAAAGCGTTCCATTATTGAGTCAGCTCTGCCTCCTTTTATGACTAAATGTGGCTATTTTCCTGAAAGTGGACTTCTAAATCACACTGGTATATATTCCTATAGAATCTACCCCCTTCGTGAAATATTCAAGTCTGACTGCAAAAACTTGACAAATGGCTTGTTGGCATTTTTCATGGAATAATTCTGGAAGTGCTGCTAATTGTAATGGCATTAATATTCTGAAAAATAACTCACTTAGACATACGATTAACTCCACTGAAAATCATCTTACACTGCCAGAGGATACAGAAAAGGCGTTTGACAAAATACAACACCTATTCCTATTTAAAATGCTAGAAAGCATAGGAATAAATGGAGTCTTCCTTAAAATGATAGCATCTACCTAAAACCATTAGCAAATATTATATGTAATGGAGATAAGGTAGAAGCATTTCCAATAAGATCAGGGATGAAATGAGGATGTCCATCATCACTACTGTTATTCAATATTGTACTCGAAATGTTAGCTTTAGCAATAAGGGGGGGGGAAGAAATTAAAGGAATTAGAATAGGCAAAGAAGAAACAAAGCTATCACTCTTTGCAAGTGATACAATGATAATAGATAATTTTGATTACATTAAAGTGTAAAGTTTTTGCACAAAGTCAATGCATCCAAGATTCAATGGGAAGCATAAAGCTGGGAGAGAATTTTTACACTCAGTATCTCTGATAAAGGCCTCATTTCTAAAATATGTATAGTACTGAATCAAATTTAAATTCAAGTCATTTCCCAGTTGATAAATTATCAAAAGACATAAATAGGAACATTTCAGATGAAGAAATTAAAGCCATCTATAGTTATAAAAATGCTCTAAATCACTATTGAGTAGATAAATACAAATTAAAACAACTCTGATTTACCACATCACAACTGACATATTGGATAACATGACAAAACAGGAAAATGATAAATGTTGAGAAGATGTGGGAAAATTGGAACACTAATGCATTGTTGGTGGAATTGTGAACTGATCCAATCATTCTGTAGAGCAATTTGGAACTATGCTTAAAAGGCTATAAAACTGCATGCCCTTTGATCCACCAATACTACTACTAGGTCTACATACCAAAGAGATCATAAAAAAGGGAAAAGGATACACATGTACAAAAATATTTATAGCAGCTCTTTTTTTGGTGACTAAGAATTGGAAATTAAGGGGATGCCCAGCAATTGGGGAATGGCTGAACAAGTTGTGTTATCTGCATGCAATGGTATACTATTGTGCTATAAGAAATGATGAGCAGGCGAACTTCAAAAAAATCTGCAAATACATATATGAACCGATTCTGAGTGAAGTTAGCAGAACCTGGAGAACATTGTACACAATAACAGCAGCATTGTGTGATGACTAACTTTGATAGACTTTTCTCTTCTCATCAATGCAGGGATCTAAGACAACTCCAAAAGACTCATGATGGAAAATTCTATCCCACATCCTAAAAAAGAACTGTGGAGTCTGAATGTAGATGGAAACATACTATTTGCTATCTTTTGTTTTGCTTCTTCTTATGGTTCCTCTCATTGGTTCTAATTCTACTTTACATATATATATATAAAATGTGTTTAATATGAATGTATATGTAGAGCCTATATCAGCTTGCATATTTGAAGAGGCAGGAGGAGAGGGAGGCAGAGAAAACCTAAAACTCCAAATTTTATGGAAGTGAATGTTGAAAAGTAAAAATTAATTAATTGATTAAAATTTTTTAAAAAAGAACCACTTTAGAGTTATGAGGTATGGAACAATTACATGTAATTAAAGAAATAATAATAAAAAAGTGCTCAGCAAATTTGAGTCACTGTGTTAAGCACTTATAATCTCACAACAACCCTGAGACATGGGTACAATTATTATTTTTCTCTTTGAAGATCATGAAACTTTCACAAACAGAGATAAGATAACTTGCCTAAGTTCATACAATTATTAAGTTTCTGCAAGTGGAACAGAGAAGGGTGGGCTCACCAAGGGCTGAGGCTAGCTTGCTTCCCCCACCTCAAACAACCATGCTAGGTGATGCCAGGTACCCAGATCTTCCCAGACAGTAGCTGGGTGGGCCCTATTGAGGGCTAGGCCTGTTCTGGATATTGATTAACTGGGAAGTACAGCAGGGGGCACTGCCTAGTAGCTGGGTTGGCTGGTGCCAGGACTTTCCATTGGTGGTAGCTCCTGGTGGCAGGGCAAGGTGAATGCTTGTTGTGGGACCTGACCTGCTCTCTCCACCTTCTATGTTGGGCCCACATGGGCCCCATATGGCTAGAGGTGCAGGATGTAATTTAAGTTTTCCTGCATTTTTCCAGCATTTTTTTTTCAGCACCTGCATTTGGGAATCTGATCTGGGATGAGAGGAATTAACAGGGATAGGATCTCTGACCTGGAGTCACAGGGGACCTCTGGTTTATTTAAGTCATTTAAGGAAGGGTTAATAAGAGTTGCTATAAAGTGCAAACTGTGTACCTATTTTTTTTCTTTCTTCACTTTGCGATTATGTCTGAACTAGCTGCCTTCCTTAATTGCCCTAAAACAATGAAGCTATTAATATTGCCATTTACTTTTAAGTTTTATAAAATTTAATCCTTATTTTTCCTTAAAACAAATTCCAAAACTTACTAAGATAATTCAAAGAGGAGTGAGTTCCTGGAATTACCCTAAATCCCAGGAGTTCTCACCTGCAATTTTAAAAATAATAAATCCTCAAACTTTTTAATTATTGACTTGTGAATCATATTTTTTTTCTATTTCTTTTTCTTATAACCTGACCTCCTGAAGAAAGCCTAAAGTGGGGTTAGTTGCCTACTGGGAGAAGTGCTTCAACTATGAAAGTTCATTAATCTAGTACTACTCACTGGCTATGGCTCTTAAACAAATAGGTATTAATAAGGGTCTGAACCCCCTCAACAGCCTCTGTGCTGAGTGGGTATTGACATACAGAAGGCAAGGATTTAAATGGATCCAACTGCACAACAATAGGTGGGGCATTGGGAACTGGCTAGATATTGGTAGCATCTGAAACCCACAAGTTAGGAGGGGATTTGTTTGAGAGCTAGATGGTCAGAAGGGGTTAAGGGAAAAAGTTCTAAAGAATGGGGACACATTCAGAGGTGCAGAGTGGTGGGCATAAAGGCCACTAGGAAGGGATTCCTTTTAGGTCAAATGAAATAGTATCCTGTAATTTATGGAACAGTTGAAAGATGCATGTTCCTTCAGGGATGGGCTAGCAGAAAACTTCAGCCCTCTCTCCTTCTTAGAGCATACCTATCTCATATCAAAGGAGAATACTGAAGATAATGCACCACTTAAACACTACTTAACTAACAAGTACAAGCAATCCACAAAGTATAAGCAATCCACAAAGAAAACTATACTATTTAAATCACAAAAAAAAAAAAACACACGCATTCCACACCACAATTCTAAAAACTACACAATTGCAATTCTACTTTTAACTGATTGAGCAGAGGCTCACAGTACTGAGGATACTCACAATTTGCAAATTTAGCAGGAGTTTGTGGTAAGGGAGCAGGAGAGAGGTAAATTATCAAGAGGTGTGCAGTTAAGAAAGGATATCCTTATCAGAGTGATCCAGTATGAACCAGATCAAAGGAAGGGCCCAGGAGTTTTCCTCACAAAGCAAGGCAAGCTCAACTAAAGCATGAACCTGGGAAATTGAGTCAGGAACAAGGCAGAGGATTCACCAGACAAGGAGCTGGGGTGAGAACCTGGAGAAATCTCCAGTTGCTCCTATTCTGCTCCCAATGGTATTGGAGACACCAGTGGACTGGTTCTATGTCCAATCCCACTGCTGCCACAAATTTAAATGACAAAAGAATTTTAAATTATTTTCGACTGGACCCATGTCTAACCTGTTGATGGCTTGAGCCAAACAAAGCAAGCCAGTGACAGATGAGTCAGGAATAAAACAGCAGTTCAATTTCAGAGTACGGAAAATACTTGCAAGCAAAGTCCACCTATCAGAGAAGGAGGACTTACTTGCTTATGACAGGGTTAGGATTTTGAAGCATGAAAACCCCAAAGGGCTGGACCATAACACAGTCATTCTTAGGCCTTGACTAAACAGTTGTCATGGCAGGCCTGTGTGTGCAGGCATTTTGGGACACTGTAGGCATTCTTGAACAATCTACAAGTTATTAGAATAGTTGAGTCTTGTGACCGTGTCAAGTCATTAGAATCATTGAGCCTTATGATCATTTAGCAGGGCACAGAACCAGAGATAGCTTGGAGGGAACAGGAGTGCAGCACCTGGTTTGGTTCACTTAGCAGTTATAAGCACAGGAATTTTTAGCATGTCAGGAATTGTGATTGATCACTTTTTGATATAGCTTGTCGGATACAGCCCCAGCTTTCAGATCTGGATCCCTTGGGAAACAAGGAAACTCAAACAAATCTAAATAGCATAATCATTACATATAAGATGAAAATTGTGAATCCCAATTCTGGGATTTTTCTGTGGCTGAGATCATCCAGAAGATAAGCACAAAGGACTATTATGCCAAGCTCAGAGTGCAGCTTGCTTTCTGGGCCTTAGAGCTGGAAAACAGGGTGTCTCCTAGCATCTTGACATTTTACACACACACACACACACACACACACACACACACACACACATATGTATGTATAATGTGTATATGTATGTGTATATGTGTATATATATATATATATATGAGCTACTATTCTACTGAAAGAGACAGCATGCAAACAACTATGTACCTGCAAAATTACATATATATGTATATGTATATATGTGTGTGTATATACATATACTATATACACATATATACATATATACATACATACATAATATGTATACATATACATATATACACATATATACATATACATACATACATACATATATATATATGTATACACACACACACCACACACACACACAATATATATATTATATATATATATATATATATATATATATATATATATATATATATATATATATATGTAAAATAGATCACTTTGGTGGATTCTGCTACTGATTCCAGTTGCTTATGGGACTTTTCTGATAGCCTTGATAGAGCTCCCAAACCAGTTCTTTAGACGTTTCCATCTCAGCATATACATTTACCTCATATCAAGAAAGAATAAACACAGAAAAAAAAACCATAAACCTTTGTAAAGTGAAGTAGAGGAGAAAGATACTGACCAGATTTTCCTACCTGAAAGCTTAAACTAATCCTCAAAAGCCAGCAAGGAAGAGAATTAGAGATTATCCATTTCAAAACTTTTATATAACACTTGGCTCTAGCTCAGTCCCTCAGGGGCCATCATTCTTCTGCTTCTTTAGCCAACCATAAGAATCTTCGTAACTACAGTACTAGCTCATCAGTTACTCATAGAGAAGGAATAAGCTCATCAAGCCTCCTTATGTTTGATTAGATCATATTAGGAAATCTATGGGCATGCTCTGTTTAACCCATCTAGAAGGACATGTCTGTATATGCACTAAATAGCAAGCTTTCATTGGCTAGTCTATTATGCTTACATTTGTTAGCAAACACCATTCCTAGTGAATGATTCCATGATGTCAGGGGTAGGGGCACACACACACAATACTACATACATATTACATAGATATAAAACCTGTATGTACATATATATGTATGTATAGATAGATTGTTAATTTTGTCTTGTTGTTTTTGTTTTGTTTTGTTTTTTCCAATGAAATGGAAATTGATATAGGAATATTTCAAATTTATGTCCTGTGAAAATGAAGGATAGTATAGTAGTCACTCACCAAAGTGTCTTTCTAACTTCCTGTTTGTATGTGGGAAAAATCTAATATTTAACGTGTAATCTTCAATGTTTCATCATTTCCTAGGAACTGTAGCACAGTGATTGTTTGGTGGGGAAGCAAAAATGTTGGCTGCTACCACTGCTTCCAGATCCATGTTTGGAATCCAAGTATATTTGGATGTATGAGTATCAAGGCCCAAAGAATAGAGAAAAAAAAAGAGAAAGTCTGACTCACTACCATGACCCAATATGAACTGTTTTCATAGAAACATAAGCCTTAGCCATGATAGATTCTACTGGACTCTGATAAAACTCTTTCCAATACAGTTGGTCATGAGCTCATTAAAAAAAAAATGGAGGGGGAAGGTTTTAATTTTTTTTCCTAATTTTTTTTTATTCAAACTCTAAAGCATGTCTGGCAAAGCATGCTGAAGATGCATTCATCAGGCTAAAATTCATTCATCTTTTCTTTAGTACTTATCTATTGGAGTATCTTGGAGTCAGGAGATAGGCCAGTAGCAGTTACTAGAGGCCTAGAATATACATTAAAACACTGTTACATGTCTTCCAACAAAGGTTAATTAAATTGGTCTAGCAATTATTTTTTCTTCTGGGGGATACTCCTTCTTCCTCATTCCCATCTCTTTGCCTACTTTGTTGTCTAATGTTTATCCAAGCTCTCAGAGTACAGTAATTGAACATCAATGTAAAAAGCGTTCCATTATTGAGTCAGCTCTGCCTCCTTTTATGACTAAATGTGGCTATTTTCCTGAAAGTGGACTTCTAAATCACACTGGTATATATTCCTATAGAATCTACCCCCATTCGTGAAATATTCAAGTCTGACAGCAAAAACTTGACAAATGGCTTGTTGGCATTTTTCATGGAATAATTCTGGAAGTGCTGCTAATTGTAATGGCATTAATATTCTGAAAAATAACTCACTTAGACATACGATTAACTCCACTGAAAATCATCTTACACTGCCAGAGGTCGCCCATGATTTGAATAAGTACGTTTCTTTCAAAGAGACAGATAACCACACTGAAATTATAAACAATCAGAAAGACAGTAATAGGATTTAGCCAGGGGTGCCAATCTACTTAATTTAAAAATATATGTTGCATATCATTACAAGCACAGGTGTTTTGCTCTAAGTTATGACAAAAATCATGTTGACCTCTAAGTTTGTTAATAGTTCCCCAAACTTGGGCTTTAAAACCAGATTAATCTGCACTCATTTTGATAAATGTTTATAGACTGAAGGCAGAGTAACTACACATTCTGGATGCAGAGCAAAAAAAAAAATCTCTTTCAGCAATGTCACACAGTACTGAACAGTTATTGAAATGATAGTTGGGTATCACTTTTAAATATCCTTGAATAGTGAAATGAGTTAGTTTGTAAATTCCAGAAACCAGTTAATGACCACACGCTTCTCAGCACTTACTCCAAACCTGAACAGTGGTAATGCAACAAACAAATGATAAGACTTGCCAATCTTTTACAGGGAGTGATAACATATTAAAGAGAATGGTCAAAAAACTCATGTTGGGGTTGAGAAATTAAAAAAAAAGACAGAAGAGAAGCAGAGGTTATTATATTAATAATGTGTTAGTACCTCCCATTTAAGTAAGTCTGTCACTAATGGCTACTTGCTTAATGAACTAGCCATTAGTTGTGTTAAAAAGAAATATATTCAGGGGCAGCTAGGTAGTGCAGTGGATAGAGCACTGGCCCTGAAATCAGGAGGACCTGAGTTCAAATTCAGCCTCAGACCAAACACCTGACACTTACTAGCTGTGTGACCCTAGGCAAGTCACTTAACCCTAATTGCCCCCCCCAAATAAATCAATATATTCAGATTATTTAGAGAAATAGTGTAGTTCTACCTGAGTAGGTCTCTAGATTGAACACCCTAGCTGATTTAAATATTATACATACCCTTTTCTCCATCCCAGAGCTCTGGATCAATCCCAAACAAGAATTGTTTGAACAATGTAAAAGAAATAAGGCACTCTACATTTTTACTTCATTGTTTTACTAGAGAGTTTGACTTGTCCTACCAATTAACTTTTTCTCTTGATCCTCTGCATGCAAGTTCCTGCCTGATTACCTAGCCTGTCCATAAACCTGACTTTCAGTAACTGGAAGTTGCATTTAAATTCAACAAAAATGTACTTAGCATCTACTAGCTCTGGGGATATAAAAACAGAAACTAAATAGTCATTACCTTCCTGGAACTTAACATTCCACTGTAGGAAAAGACATGTACAGTAAAGTCAAAGCAACTTTAGAAGGGAAAAAATATTAAACAGTAGAAGACTCAGAAAAAAGCTCCAGTAGAAATTATCATCTGAATTAGGATTGAGTAAAAATTAAGGATTCTGAGAAATAGACTGAGAATGGAAGAGTATTCTAGGGATAATGGACAACATAATAAAACTATAAGATTGTTCTGTTCATAGTGGAGCCTAAATGTAGATAAAAGATACTTTTTCTTTATTTATTTTGGAGGATTTTTTTAACTATGTTTTCCTTCACAGCATAGCTTAAATGCAAATGTGTTTTGCATGACTACACATATATAACCTATGTCAAATTGCTTGCTGTCTCAATGGGGAGGTAAAGGGAGGGAGAGAGAGAATTTAGACCTCAAAATTTGAATAATGAATGTTAAAGTTGTTTTTACATGTAAGTGGAGTTTTTTTTAATTAAAATTAAAAAAAAAACCTTTAGTTCAGGACTTTAGTTCAGGACAACCAATTTTATTCAAATGCATGAAGAAGAAGCATATGAAATGACTAGAAAGGTAAGTATATTCCAGATTGTAGAACACCAACAACTGACAAAAGAATTTATATTTTATCTTAGAAGAAATTAAGGAATCATTGGAAGTACTTGGATAGAGTAGAAACAAGGCCAGACCAGAGCTTTAGGGAATATTAATTTGGCAGTGGTAAAGGCCTGAAATGGGATATTCTACATGTGTGTAGAGGGAAGGGAAAAAGACATGATGTATATCAAAGGTTGAATTCATAAAACTTAGTTATTGATTGAATATAAAGGAAGTGGAAAAGAGGGAAGAGTAAAGGATAATTTGGAGTTCTTGGACTTAGGTGTCTGTAAGGATAGTGGTGCCCTCAAATATGGATGTTTCAAGGAGGTCTGAATTTGAGGGAAATACGAGTTTCATTCTAGATGTCTTGAATTGGAAATACTAATTGTACATTCAGGTTGAAATTTCCAGAAATAAGTTGGCACTATATTAATGTGTAAATGGAGTTC
The DNA here is from genome assembly GCF_003287225.1 of Phascolarctos cinereus. NCBI lineage: Eukaryota > Metazoa > Chordata > Mammalia > Diprotodontia > Phascolarctidae > Phascolarctos > Phascolarctos cinereus. The sequence continues at coordinate 105,546,645 of NW_027555625.1, forward strand.
AAGCAAAATAATAAGACTAGAAATATGGATTTTGGAATCATGTACATGGAGCTGACATTTGAGTCGATAGGTGTTGTTGATATTCCCAATGAAGAGCAAAGAGAATAAAGATCCAGGAGAAAGGACCAGATGTAAACTAATAGTTATATCAATGCAGTAATGGTGGAATTCATGGATTCAAAGAGTGATCCTTGATGGTACAATTTTAGTTAGAAGGAAACCTCTGGGTGATTTTCCCTGGTCCTTTGTTGCTAATAATTTTATCAATGCTTTAAACGGGTGCATAGATTACAAACTTATCAAATTAAAAGATGATACAACGTAAGTGGTAGATGTAAATAATAACAGAGTCAGGATCCAAAGAGATCTGAGTAGGCTAGGACGCTTGATCAAAGGTAGGATGAAAATGACATTTTAACAGAAGTAAATATAATGTTTTATTGAGTTAAGAAAGTAATAGCAATAATTTCAAATGTATAATATAGCAGAGACATGGATATGTAATAATTTTATGAGATCCAAGGTGAGAAATTTAAGTTATATTTAAATAAAGAAAAATTATATAACAACTAGAATTGTCAAAAGTGGAATGAATTGTCTTACTTGAAGCTTTCAAGCAAGGCTGGATAATCATATACTGAATATGTGGTAGAGAGGATTCATGTTCAAATATAGATGGATTCTAAAGGTTTTTCTAAACTAGATTCTATGATTCTGTAATAGTAATTACATCTAGCACTTATATACATTTTAAGGTTTCCAAAACATTTTACAAATATCTTATTTGATCCTTACAACAACTCTGAGACATAGGTACCATTATTATCTCTATTTTACCATTGAAGAAACTGAGGCAGAGAGAAGTTGTGACTTGCCCAGGGTCACTCCAATGACAATTCTCTGAGGTCATATTTGTAATCTGGTCATCTTAACTTTAGTTCTATCTTTCTATCTGTTGTACCACCAGGACACCATAGTTCCTGAAAGATTGGGACTTTTCATTTTGTTTTCTTTATATCTCTATGATCTTCCACAATATCTAGCAAATAGGAGTCCTACTGATAGATTTGTGATCTTATCAATGAGGGTATTCTTTCCCACAGCATAGATTGAAAACCATGCACACATTTTTATACAGTATATGACTCATTTCCATGATTATTTTTAATAAATCTTGCTTCTGTAGACATCCATAATTCACAGACAGCATTTTAGAAGAAAAAACAAGTTAAAGAATAGGCATTTAATAAATATTTTAAATTTTATTTGCTGCCCTTAACTCTCATATCTATAACTCTATCCTTGATATATGTGACCAGATCTATGTAATGCTAATTACTTACCTGTGCTTATCTGTACTTTTGCCATGTTCTTATTGCTCAGATCTCTGTTGGTTACTTGGCTGACATTTTTTACCCTTTTTATAAATATGGCTTTTATCCAACCTATTCCTCTTCTACATGTATAGAATGATCTGTTTGGAAGGTATCCTCAGGTTTGTATTCCTGTGTTTCTGTACTTTCTTTTACTAGTGTCTAGTTTTGGTTTAAACAGTTAAAACATGGCCTTCATCTAACACTGTGGATCAGGCAGCCCTCTCTTGAATTTCCTTAATTTGGCCAATTCTACCTATGCCACATACCCTAGTTCAGGTAAGAAGGACCAGATATGTAGCTCTGTATTTTAGTTTGAGTCTTGAGAAACCACTAAAAATACAATTGCCAAGTTTACATTTTAAGTCACTGCACCACGTCAGAATGGATTTAAATTCAAATTTTAAAGGATGAATGGATTAATTTCTGTAAAGGACTTGCCAATAACTTCTTTCCTACAAAATGTTTTTTTTTATCTTTACCAATTCAAGTAAAAGAAAGACTCTTTATCAGCAAAATGAAAATATAACTAAAACTGAAGACCCATTTGACTCATTTATACTGGGCTACTATCTTGCCTCGGGTTACTTTTTAATAGCACATTAAACCATTTTGTCATTTCCTAAATTGCTGATTATTTTAATCTGGCTTGTTCACTTTTCTGTTGAGAAAATTCATTTGAACAGTAAACAGGGTCAGATATTCTTATGAGTGTGACTCTGGTCCTTGCTAAACAGACAAATATTTCTTCCTTAAGTTCCTGACCTAAACTAGATGCATTTTCAGGGGCCTCAGACTCTGAAAAGTTCATAATGACTCCCATTGTCTCTATCTCTAGCCATAAAATACCTTAGTTTCTCAGATAGGTAGATAGATAGATGATAGATAGATAGATAGATAGATAGATAGATAGATAGATAGATAGATGATAGATAGATAGATAGATAGATAGATAGATAGATAGATAGATAGATTTAATAATACAATTCCATAAACATTTATTAACTGCCTACTATTTTTCAGGCACTCTACTAAGTTCTAGGGATACAAATAAGGAGAACAGGCAGTTCTTACCCTCAAGGAGCTGGACTCTAAATGGTATTTGCAGACACATTTGGCCATCCCCTTCACTCAAAATCAATATCTTTGTTTGGCATCAAAGATGGAAACAAACATTTATCTCTACTGGCAGAACAAATGTGCCCACAAAAGATAATGTGTTAAAACACAGAGAAGAAGTTTATAGATGTCTCTTTTTTTGCCGCAGTAGTTACAACTTTCAACATTTTTTCTTCTTTTTTTATTACTTAATAGAGAAGAAATTTCAGGTGGGGAGAGAGGAAGCCAAGCAGAGTCTCTGAGATTATGTACATCTGTATATCTATGCATGTATGTGTGTACATATATGTGTACACACACACATGTACAAACATATATCTCATATATAGTGTATATATACACCCACAGACATATGCACAATTGTATACACACATATATTTTAAGAATGTATATATGTGTAGATGTGTATATATATACACACACCATGTGTCCATGAAACATATTCTTAATATATGTATATGTGTGTGTGTGTGTGTATGCACTGTGTGCATGTATATGTATGTGAGTATATGTATATGCGAAAGCATGTGCACATATTAAAAGGATACATTTCATGGGCACATGGCTTATCTAGTCTTTATCAAATTGTTGAATCACAGGGAACACTCTAACTAGGAAATTACATAAACATATAGTCAGGTGATGGAATGGAATGTTGTTACACTATGGACAAATATATCTATCAAACAGAGTGGAAGAATCCAGCAAAGCTTGGCCAATGAGTCATATATGAGCATATATGGATGTGTGTACATGTGTGTCTACATATAAATATATAATATTCTCTATATCTTACAGAGGAAAAATGTAGCTGTTTTGAGAACATCAAGTAATGAAAATAAATAAGAAATTAACAATTTGGTATTTTTGTGAATTTTTCCAAAAAAAGTATTTTAGCAGATTTACTAGGGTTTTTAATTGATGTATGGATTTTTCCCATGAAAATTGTATGTTTTCTAACCACAGCTACTTATAACTGCTTGAAGCTGGGCAAATCACTTAACTTTTCTCTGCCTCGGTATCCTCAACTATTAAATAGTGACAATAATGGAATGTAGCTCTTTGGGTTGTTGTGAAGATCAAATTAAATGATAATTGTAAAGTATTTACCGTAGTTCCTGGAACATAGTAGAGACTCTGACACATTCTCTCTCTCTCTCTCTCTCTCTCTCTCTCTCTCTCTCTCTCTCTCTCTCTCTCTCTCTCTCTCTCTCTCTCTTTTCTCTCTCTCTCTCTCTCTCTCTCTCTCTCTCTCTCTCTTTCTCTTTCTCTCTCTCTCTCTCTCATATACAACGTGTGTGTGTGTATCTGTGTGGTGTGTGTGTGTGTGTGTGTGTTGTGTGTATGTGTATTCCATGAAGCATATGTTAGGTAGTGCTTTAGACAGATAACATCTCTAGTGGGAACTTTAATTAAATACTTATATACTACAAAGAGGATATACTTTAGAAATTGAGTGGGCACTGGTATCTAAAGTGGACTAATAAAATCTGTAAAATTTTTAAAATGTCAAGTGGAAAATTGGATCATTATAAATAGATATCTTGAAGACCTGATATTGATAGATGCAATTAGTAAGCAAATATAATTTATTTATCAACAGAATCATTATGACAAAAGATCACACTTTGAGGAATTACAAAAGAGATACATGCTTTTTAACTCTTGACAGAATAAAATATCCCAGCACCTAAAATAATGAGATACGTCTATATTATTCTATTCTGTTTCCCTTGTTTATCCCACAAAATGGGAAATCAACACTCACAGTGTGATGAGTCAGAAGGTTATTTTCTTTCTAGCTGCTAGAAAGGAATAAACATTGCTTTAAACTTTGCTGTAATAATTATCTCCAGTTTAAGTGCCCTGTTGAAAAGATGTATGAAAGCCAGATGTTTCATAGTCTCTGGAAAGCTAGTGAATGTTCATGTATATAATAAACTATGATTTAGTATAGGTTGAAGTCTTTATTTTATTGGTTTATGCTGAGCACATTTTGTGTACTTAGATTTATGTTTGTTATTATATAGAATATAAAGGAAATAGAAGACTTGGTTCCTGCCCTTGAGGGATTACAATCCAGATGAAGAAAATTAATAAATTTATGAAAGAGCTAGAGGATAAGTCAAGAATTATTAAACAAACAGAGGAGTAAAACAGATGGAGTGGAATTTCTTCAACAGTGACGTAGGACATGAAATAGAATTGAATTGAATTTTCCCCTTGAAACTTTGTGGCTATTTTCATAATCTGTTACAGTGGATGGACATTTTACCTTAATTATTAGAACTTTGAGTCAAGTTATACTAAATAAAGAGAATCAATCAAAGAAGATGGATTCATCAAGTGTCTAGTATGGAAAATCCTGAAGCTATAAACACAAAATTAAAAAGTCTCTGCTCTTAAGAAGCTTATATTTGATTAAAATAGAAAGAGGTAACTGAGAATTAACAATGAGAATTGCATTTTTCAATTTACCTAAAGATAGAAGGAAAACATTCTATATTTATAGTCTAAATATACTCATAATATTTATGCCACAGGATTATAATTTTTTTAGAGTTAGAACAGAAATTTGATATAATGCATTCCAAATAGCACTTACAGATAGGTAAACTGAATCTCAAAGGGTTAAATTGTTTGCCTAAGATCACAGAACTTGAAAAGAGTTAAATATAAGACCTATTGAGTGAATTATGCTTAACATAGTAGACTAGAAGAGATAATTCACATGAAATACTTTGCAAATCTGAGTGTTATTATATATAAGGTAGATTTGTTATTCTTTTTTAGATAATAGTTCCCAGGATCCATGGCCACATAATCTATTAGTTGCCAGGATTTCACATAGTAAACAATTTCTACTGTGACTGTGCAGTGAGATAAAATGATGAGATAATGTAAGCATTTGAATTATTTTGTAAACAGCATACTGCACTTGCGCTATGCTTATTCACCATGATATTGCTAAAATTAATGTAAACTTGTGAAGCTATTGCTGGCAAATTGCCTTCTTTGTGTGCTCCTCTATAAATCAAATGAGTACTGATCAGTGAGTGGAGGTTTGGGGAATATGCTAGCTGAAAGCTGTGTGTGCCTTGACCTGTACTCATCAAGGCTTGGGGTGAATGTAACAGCGTAATTATGTGCTTGACTCAACTGGTCCCCATTGAGGCTTAGAGGGGAATACACAAGCTAGAAGCTGTATGTGTCTCGAGCAGCCCACATCAAGACTTAGGAGATACATAGGAATTGTACTCCTATTTTGTATATTCTTGCTAGCCCCTGCAAGAAGAGTAATTAGGGGAAGCTGCAGGAGTTGGTGGTCCCATTATCAGCAACCCATTTGAGAAGAATAAAGTAATTATTTAACCCCTCATTATGTCTCTGTTCCTTTTCTTCTGGCTGTCCAGATAAAAAGTGAACCTTCTAGAAGCTTGAGCCCAAAATCTCCAGGGGCTCCTGTGTTCCAATTGGTGTAGTCAGTAGTTCCTATCTGACAGTTAAAGAATTGTTAACTGATATTATTATTAATCATCATCATTATTATGAAGGGAACTGAGGTGCAAAATACTTTTCTGTAATCATATATAAATGGATGTTAACACTGTAACTCCTCTTCCGTCTCTACTTCCTCAGTATAACACAAAGACAAAGCTGATTTGGAATCCTGGTGATGGATCATTATAGTACCGTATAACATGGCTTTTGGAATATCTTTGCGTCGGGGGCTTCTTCAGGGCATATTGCAAAATGGCTGATAGCTGTTAACATTGAGTCTGGAGTTATTATGCTCCAAACATGATACTTAGATTCAGAGAAACCAGGGATTTTATTTTATGCATTGTAATCTTCTTCTTCCATACTCTCTCCTGTGCCACTATCCCCTAATTTATGATGTGAAGAATTGTCCTTCTTTTTTACACATCTTAGGTGTCATCTATCCATAAGACAGTATTGTCCTTTGATTTTGAAGATGACATTATTGATGGCAATTTAAATTCTGCCATATCCAAAAAGATCAGTCTGAAGCCATCAACCAAAATTCTAGCTGTAAAATGTTTGAATTTTCACATATTTGTTGTTGTTCCATTTTAAGAGATGCAAGGTTGTTCAAACTTTTTCTTTGAGAGTTAATATCCATTCATAAAACAAAAAGCTAGGAATGAAATTTCTTCAATACCATTAAAATATCTATAATTTAGCAGAATCTGGGCTAGTTCCTCTAAAGCTTCTTCAAGAAGACTTTTGTTTATTTAGTTATGTATCACTATTGACGAATCAACTCCTTTCTGATTTCTTTGATTATTCAATGGTTTTGTATTTTAAGCTTTCAAACTCCAACTCTGTTGTGCAGATCAATAATGAGGGATTGAATGGTCATTTTACATAAATGGACAGACTGCTAAATTGCCAAATGATGATCTGTAAAGCACTCCAACTTAGTTTGGCTGACAAAATTCCCAGGCTTTGTTTGTATGATTAGAGGAAGAGGTGAAAAGTTAACAATGAAAACGGCTAGATTTATCTGTCCCTAAGACTGTCAACTAAAGCTTATCTTTATGTTTGCTAGCAATAGTTTGGGGAAATGAATTTAATTTATAAGACATATATTTTCTGGCTCCCCTAAAATGTGCTAAACACTTGTTTCTACCACTGAGAATTCTGAACTATGTACTTTATATTGGGTTTTTCAGCTTAGTTTTCTTTTTTCTTTTCTTCCTTTTTTTTTGTGCTCTTCTAATAATACAAATGCTTTTTGTTCAGTTCCATTGGCTTGGACCCCAAATGGTATTTGCAGAGCCATTTGGCCATCCCCTCTGCTCCAAAGCAAAATATTTGTTTGGCACCAAGGATAGAAACATTTATCTCTACTGGCAGAACAAATGTGCCCACTAAAGATAGGTGTAAAAACACAGCAAAGGAAATTGAAGATGTCTCTTTTTTTACCCCAGTAGCTACAGGACATTTTTTCTTTGTTTAGCAAGATGAGACAATCTTATATAGTTTCTATTCCTAACTTCTTTTAAATGGGTATATGAATTATAGCAGCACCTACAGAGAGTTATGTACTTGCTAGTCAACTATGCCTAGGATATGGGAAGCACGGCCAGCTTAGACTAGATAATTCCTGAGGAAAGTATTGATAATAAGGATGCAAACTAACAAATTAGAGTGGGGCCCTAGGAGATGCTTGGTCAGGTGAGCTGGAGATCTGTGCTGAGGAATCAGAGACAAGGTCAAGGTTTGGGTCAGGATATAAGTATGCCAAAAAATTTCTAACAAGTTTGAGCTACTCAGTGAAGATAGAGGAAATTATCAAAGATTGGAATTCATGCTATGTCACTATACAAGCAGACTTGTGATAAGTTATCAAAAAAAAAAAACCCTCAAAAAGTAATGGGGCAAGGCAAGCTTAGATTATGATGATGGGTTCTGTTTAGATTATATCTGTGTGTGTGTGTGTGTGTGTGTGTGTGTGTGTGTGCGTGTGTGTGTGTTAAGCATTTATTTTATGGTAGAGAAGCAAATTAGCTCTTTTTTGGAAGAGGAAATAGTATTTTTTTCCAATTACATGTAAAGATAGTCTTCAATATTCATTTTTATAAGATTTTGAATTTTACATTTTTAAAAGAACAAAGGAAAAAAGCCACAAAAAAGTGAAAATAGTATGCTTTGATCTGCATTCAGACTCCATAGTTCTTTCCCTGGATGTGAATAGCATTTTCTGTTGTGAGTTTTTGGAATTGTCTTGGATCACTGTGTTGCTGAGAAGAGCTAAGTTAATCACAGTTGATCATTGCACAACGTTGCTGTTACTGAGTATAAGGTTCTTGTTGTGCTTACTTCATTCAGTGTCATTTCACCTAACTCTATCCAGATTTTTCTGAAATCTGCATGCTCATCATTTTTTTTTTGGGGGTGAGGCAATTGGGGTTAAGTGACTTGCCCACATCCACACAGCTAGTGAGGGTTATGTGACTGAGGTCATACTTGAGCTCAGGTCCTCCTGAATCCAGGGCCAGTACTTTTTCCACTGTGCCACCTAGCTGCCCCTACTCATCATTTCTTATAGCACAATAGATTCCATTACATTCCTATACCACAGCTTGTTCATACAGTCCCCAATTGGTGAAAATTCTTTCAATTTCCACAGTCCTAACTCTCTGGTGCCATAAAACTCCAATTAAAGGAGGAGTATAATCAAAGGGGAAAATTTTAATTACCTTCCAATACTTGCTTTTGTTTTCTTATCTCCTTTGTTGAAAAAAAAATTAAAAAGTTGAGTAGAGAAAAAGATAGATTGACCTGGAACTCTTATTTTTTCCTCCCAAATTCTGAGAATGACAGGTGGATTCTAGAATTGGAAAAGAAAAAAAAATTAGTTTGTGAAACCTGCATATGCATCATCTGCAGAACTAAGGGGAGTTGATCTCCAAAAGAATGCCAAACATGATGTTTGAGAGAAAAATGAATAGTTATACTATCTCCTTCTAACTGTGTGCATAAATATGCATATATAATATATGTATATATACGTATACATATATATGTATGTATGTGTATACATGCATGACACATGCAACTTTGGTCTACTGGAAACAAAAAAAAATAATTGAATAATTGTAATTGTTCTAACTTTTTATCTTGGTGGATAGAGGCCAAACAGCATGTTAACTTCTGAGAGAGGAAAATATAATACTAAAATCTGTCTTTCATTGTGAAATATTGTGAATTGTCATGTCATTGTTCTTTAATGATCATTGGTAGAAAGTCACTGAAAAGCTGTCTTTACTGCAATTTGGCCACAGCAGACAACCCTCATTCTCAGCAACTATGAATTTAGAAACCAAATGAAGCTCATTTTGTTTGAAATATTTTTCTTTCCAAGAAGAAGTTCCATCTTCACAGGCAGCCCCATTGTGCCAGTTTTCAGGATAATTTTTAAAAGGATCAGAAAAAAAGCCAGGTGAAACAGAAGGATGTTGTTGTGGTTGTTATTTTAATTTTGAAAATTGTCCAGATTTTCACCCTTTGTTCCTTGAAGCCACTCACTAATTGCTTAATTCTTCACTTGATTTGTTCTGGCTGGACATAGTGTGAGTGCCTATTTCTGATAACTCAAGAAGAGAGCTAAGAATGTAATTGAGAGGCAATTCCCCTGTTGCAATTCAAAATATCAATCATAAATCAAATTCACTCAACACTTCATAAAATCCAGAATCTGTAATCAGACCACACAACACAAAATCCATAGAAGTAGATTTCAAGTGGATCAAAGAATGAAAGAAAAAATAATTGTTACTTAGTATCGCTGGTCTCACTTGCTAATGTGTATTTGTTTGTTTGTTTTCATCCCAGTGAGAGCATTGATGAAATAATAGTAATAATAATAAAGAGAACACAAAACATTAATAATATTTGCCTCATCAAATGGAAATACCTGATGTGGAAAATGCACAAAATTATAATCAAAAGCCTCAAATAATATCTCAGGATTATTGAACTACTTCACACGTACACAAATATGCACACACACACACACACACACACACACACACACACACACCAGTATATACACACATGCACACAGAAATCGACAAGGCGTGATTTGGAGCTGAAATCTAGCCATTCAAAAGAGTGATTTTATACTAGGTTTTAGGTTCCCTACATTTTGTAGCTCATTATAGTTTCACAATACTCAGACAATGATCTTCCACAAAGTAGGTCATGGGATCACAGATTTAGAAATGAGGGGGTGACTTAAAGGCAGTCTAGTCTAACCCAATAATTTGACAGATGAGGAAACTGTGACCTAAAGAGGTGAATTGACTTGCCTAAGGTCACATAAGTATTAACTTATCTAGATATTCAAGAAATACTTGTTTAGTGAAGGAGCAGTTCATTAGTTACTATGTTTTTCTTTTTAAAAAATCCTGTAACCCATGTGGCAATTGGATCTTGGCATTTGACACAACGGACATGGATAAAATTTTAAGTACAAATTTCTCACAAAAATCTCACAAAATCTTTCTTACATACTCTTCCAGGGTAAACCTAAGAACATCAGCATCTGGATAGCTTTTCTTTCTCTCAAAAGTTCTTTCAGCTCTCCCGCAATAATTCAGCATAATAATACATTAAAAAAGAATGATACCAAAAAAATTATTTGATAGAACTAGAAAAATAACAAAATTCATCTGGAAGAGCAAAAGATCAAGAGTATCAAGAGAATTAATTTTAAAAATGCAAAGGAAGGTTGCTGAGCAATACTAGATCTCAAATTATATTATAAAGCAATAATCATCAAAACTATCTGGTATAAGCTAAGAAATAGAGTGGTGGATCAGTTAAATAGATTAGATAGACACAGTAGTAAATGGCCATAGTAACATAGTGTTTGATAAACCTAAAGACTCCAAACTCTGGGATAAGAATTCACTATTTGACAAAACTGATAGGAAAGGTCTGTTGTGCTCGGCTGGGTGAGGAGGCAGTTCAGCATGGGCTGAACAAAAATGGGCCTCAGTGAACCCAGAGCAGGCCTGAGGGGACTGAATCACAGGTAGCTGTCAAAGTTTTCAGGTTTCTCTACCCACAAATGCCAAAGACAATTTAGAAGGTCATTGAGGGGCTCAGTCTGGCCCAAGCCCTGGCACAGCCCCAAGGTAGTGGAGGCTGTGGCTGCTTCCCATGCTCTTAGCCCACAGAAGCTGGGGGAATTGAGCAGCTGATCAGAGGGGGATTGCAGAGATCTTTCTGCTGGTGCTGACATAGGATTCTATTGCTTTGCCCATGCTTGGAGCTGGGTCGTAGTACTGGTTGGTGGTCCTGGGGTGAGATGGAGTGCTGGTGTGGTAGAACTTGTGGCAGCAGTGGTGAGATGGAGTGCTGGTGTGGTAGAACTTGTGGCAGCAGTGGAGAAGGGGTGTCTTCCTCACAGTTACAAGGCAGAAAAGAGTGCTTGTGGTCACTCATAGACCATAGCCCAGGCCAGTAAAGGAGTAAACACATCACCTTTGATCATTCCACCTTGGAAGAACTAATAATTTACAGGTCCCTAGAAACAGCTGCACAAAACCCTGAAGTTTGGGGCAATACACTCTCCACACTGGAAGCAGAGCCCTACCATAACAAGTCAAGAAATTGGCTGGTAACATAAGCAAACAGCAGGGAAAAAAAATCAGATCATAGAATCTTACTTTGGTGACAAAGGAGATCAAAATATGCAACCAGAAGACAAAAAAGTCAAAGCTCTTACATCCAAAATCTCCAAGAAAAACATGACTTGGTCTCAGGACATGGTAGAGCTCAAAAAGGATTTTGAGAAGCAAGTAAGAAAAGCAGAGGAAAAACTGGGAAGAGAAATGAGTGATGCAAGAAAATCATGAAAAATAAGTCAACAGCTTGCTAAAGGAGATCAAAAAAAAATACTGAAGAAAATAACACCTTAAAAATAAATTGTAAAAGGAGTCCAAAAAGCCAATGAGCAGAAGAATGCCTTAAAAAGCAGAACTGACCATATGGAAAAGGAGGTCCAAAAACTCATGGAAGAAAATACTTTCTTAAAAATAGAATGGAGCAATTGGAAGCTAATGATCCTATGAGAAGTCAAGAAAGTGTATTAAAGAAAAGAATGAAAAAAAGAAGACTGTGAAATATCTCATTTAAAAAAACAAATGACATGAAAACAGATAAAGGAGAGATAACATAAAAAATATTGGACTATCTGAAAGCCATGATCAAAAAAAAAAAAGAGCCTAGACATCATCTTTCAAGAAATTATTGAGGAAAACTGTCCAGATATTCTAGAACCATGGGGTAAAATGGAAACCAAAAGAATCCACTGGTCACCTCTTGAAAGACATCCCAAAAGAAAAACTCCTAAGAATATTACAGTCAAATTCCTGAGTTCCCAGGTCAAGAAAAAATATTGCAAGCAGTCAGAAAGAAACAATTCAGTTATTGTGGAAACACAGTTAGGATAACACAAGATTTAGCAGCTTCTATATTAAAACTTAGAGAGAAGTTTTCTTTACTAATGAAATCATGGGTACAATTTCCTTTCCTTGGTACTTATTTCCCTTTCTACTGATCAAATAAGGGTCTATAGATCATTTCCTTTCCTTTCCATTAATTCCTGAAGGTGGGAAGGAGAAAGTGGAAAAGTTACAGATGATCCTAGAATCATGAAACAGTTTCTTAGTCAGGAACTAATACATTTTCTTCTCTATCATCAAAGGTTCTCTTCTCAGAACCCTTGTGTATTAGAGATCAGCAGCAACAACTCCTCCTCTCACCATCACCATCACCACTACCACTCTTCCTGCTTCCACTGTGACACTGGATGCTGTAATGAAAATGCGTGAAGGTTAGTTAAAGGATTTGTATTGGCTTATCCCAAGGGAGAGGATACACAGGAGGTTTTAACAGTAATTTGCAGATATCTGATGAGTTGTGCTATGGAAGACATAGTATATGTATTCAGTGTGCCTCCAGGGAAAAGAATCAAGAGTAAATAGAACAGAAGGCTTGGAATATGCTATTCTGGAGGTCAAAGGAGCTAGCATTAAGACCAAGAATCATCTACCCAGCAAAACTGAATAAACATTCAATAAAATAGAGGACTTTCAAGCATTCTTGATAAAAAGACCAGAGCTGAATAGAAAATTTGTCTTTCAGACACCAAATTCAAGAGAAGCATGAAAAGATTTTTTTTTTCTTTTCAGTGAGGGTGGGTGGGGAGGGAAGGAGGGAGAGAGAATTTAGAATGCAAGGTTTTAAGAATGAATGTTAAAAATTGTTTTTACATACAACTGAGAAATAAGATATACAGGCAATGGGGTATAGAAATTGATCCTGCCCTATGGGAAAATAGAAAGGGAAAGGGATGAGGGGGGTTGTGATGGAAAGGGGAACAGATTGGGGGAAGAGATATTCAGAATGCATACCATTGGGGTAAGTGGAAGGGAGAGAGGGGGAGAAAATTTGGAACTCAAAATCTTGTGGAAATGATGAAAACTAAAAATAAATTAATTTAAAAAAAGAAAGAAGGGAATGGTGCAATTAATATGTAACTGACATAAAGAAGGATAAATAAAAATAGGATTTAAATGAAAAAAAGTTATTAGAACTCCATGCAATATTTTTCTTCTACTCATCAGTAAGGACATAAGCTGTTAAGGCAATATTATATATTCCATTTGAGATGTTCATATTTGTAACTACCATAAAATTTAATCATTAATCAACAAATAATTATGTTCCAGGCACAGTGTGGGGTGTTGAGGATATAAGTACTAAAAGGGAAACAGTCTTTACTGACATGGAGAATACATTCTAATATGATTCGGTTACACATCTATGTATATACAGAATAAATAAAAAGAGAATAACTACAAATCAAAAAACAGAAGGAAAGCAGAAAACTGGGAAACAATATTTACATCAAGTACCTTTAATAAAGGCCTCTTTTCTCAAGTACATGGAGAACTGAGTCAAATTTATAAGAATGCAAACCATTCCCCAATTGATAAATGATCAAAGGACATAAACAGGCAGTTTTCAGATGAAGAAATCAAAGCTATCTATAATCATATGAAGAAGTGACCTAAATCACTTTTGATTATAGAAATGAAATTAAAACAACTAAAATCTCACACCTATCAGATAGGCTAATGTGACAAAAAAAAAAGGAATATGATAAATGTTGGAGAGGATTTGGGAAAAGTGGGATACGTAGGTAGTTAAGAACTGATCCAACTATTCTGGAGAGTAATTTGTAACAACCAAACTGTGCATACCACTAGTCGAGCAATATCAAGAAGGACCAGATCATTTAAGCTATAATCTGATTAGTTCAAGTCAACCTAGACACCATTTATTGAGTGCTTTATCATTTGCTCTATACTCTGAACTATTCTATGTTGTTTGGGGATGCAACTGAATACAAGAGTTTCAGGAGAAGTTTAAGGCATATTTCTTGACCTATAAAGTTTCTCTCTTTCTTCTCTGATTGTAAGAACAGAGATGACCTTTCCAAAACTGTTGTTAAATTGTATGGTGCTGCAGGAGGTGAGTTCCTTCCCTGGTTGTAGGAATTTTTCTTTCTGTGGCATCATGGCCTTGCAGCTGAATGGGAAGGTGGCTATTATCACACCTCTCGCTGTTTTCAATTAGAACATTTTCCTGGATTACGTGATTTTGATCCAGTTCAGGAAATAGAATTAGATATGGGATATGAATAGATAATTGACATTTATTCAGGATCTCAGAGATAGACTCTATAGATCATCCAGCTCAATTTCCTCATTTCATAGTGAGAAACCTAAAACCTAGAGAGCTGGTAGAAATTGCCCAACATTGTAGACATAGTTAGTTGATGACCTGAGGATCTGTACCATTAAAGGCACAATCATCATTCCTTAGTTATGTCAGAGGTGGTGCAGTGGATAGAGCACTAAGATTGGGGTCAGGAAGACCTGAATTCAAAGGATGACCCTTAGCAAGTCACTTAACCTCTGTTTACCTGATTCTTCTTTTTTAAAATTGGGATAATAACAGCAACTACTTCCCCAGGTTATTGTGAGGATCAGATAAGCCTTAACACAGTGCATGGCACATAGTGAATACTGCATACATGTTAGTTATTATTATTGTTATTTTATTACCATTAGTAGTACTACTAACTGCTGCTGCTGCTACTTACCTATGACTGTATGGGAGTGACTCATTGAAATGCCAAAGATGAGTTTCACTCACCTTTATCAAGACTCTTAGATAAGTAGAATTTCTTCTACTTTTAGAAAGTGGGATCAAAAAGATGGTATAAGACATTCCAATAAAATTGGTAGATGAATTTATCTCTAGAGTTGTTCCTATATTAACTGATACATTAAGAGCAGACCCCCGAGGCTCAACACATCTCATAGGACTCTCTTGAAAATAAGATATTATTGAAAGATGGATTGTTGAAACTGTACAGTTAAACAAACAGGTGGGTTGATGTAGTTGCCTAGAGATGAGTCTCCCCAGTGTCAGTTGGGCTAAAAAGACTAAGCCCTTTGCATTAATATTAAGCTTATAGAAGAACAGCAAAATGGATGTAGTAAAATCTAACAGGCCTAAATTCCTATTCTCTCAATATTCTTCTTCATCCTCCTGTTTATCTTTATCATTCTTATGCTCAACATTTGTTTTTACCTCCTACAGGGATTTAACATAGAGGAATGGAATAGTATTGAATAGAAATGAAGAGTATTGAGTTGATCACAGAAAATAATCTTAAGATTAACAAGACCAAAACAAGTTATGATATGATAAAAAGGTTAAGAGGTAAGTCTCAGCTTTATGGATTCGTATAGCTTGTTGACATGAGTTGACTTCTAATATTGTTCACTCAGTTTCATCTGAGCCATAACAGTCGCATATTAGTGGTTCATAGCCCAACACTTCATGCATAAGCTCATTTACTTTTCACTTTGCCTTCATATTCACTATATCCAGCACAATTCCTGGCACAAAGGATAAACTTGATTGATTAACTGATTATGCAATATATTGAAATTGAATCTCTCAAACACATTTTGGTCCCTTGAGACTTCCTGTGATGCCACTAAAACTTGGAGCTGGGTGGGTTGGTTTGGATTGAGGATACATGTGTAAGCCTCTGAAAGACTCACCTCAAACAGTAAACAGTGATATATGAGAAACACCCTTGAATATCATAGATGCTGCAGATGAGAAAGTGCCAGTGAAATACATAGCCATGAATGGGAAATTGTTCAACAGGGAGCCTCTGTTACATCTGGCATTGTATAAAAGCACAGGAAAAAAGTGACTGTTGGACAACAATTGTGATTTTGAGTTGCCCTTGATACCATACTCATGAAAGAGATTGCAAATTATGGATTATAATGGACTTTAAAACATAAACTCTTAATTGATGTCTATCATGTTATCTGTTAATGCCCTTTTAGGTTGAATGCTGTTGCAAAAATCATTTATGAGATAGCATATTCAAAGTATGGACCTTCCTCCCCAAGAGATGAAGGGGAAATGCATGCAAATAAATAGCCAGAGTACATGATGAATAAGAAAGTGTAATGTTTGAACACAAAAGTTATTGTAACAACCCATTTGCATATTTTATATGCTTTACTCATTATTGATATATTTAAAGTTTCCTGATAGCAAATTTATAAAAGGTGACAATGCTGGTTGTTTGCTCAGGTACAGAATAATATAAATCTCAATGTTCAGGAGCTACTTAGGTCAATTAAGATGTAGTCCTGACACTGATGTTTGACACAGTATATTTTACTTAATAAATAAGTATTGATAGAGTGATGGGCACCTCGATGGGTCTAATGCTTATTGTAGTCCATCCTAAAATAAGGAAACACAGAATACAAGTGGTTATTCCATAGGTTGGTATATATCCTCAATGCATCCTTTGGCTTATGACCAGCAATTATTACTAATGACAGCATTTATATAATATTTTAAGGTTTGAAAATGCTTTATGCATATGGTCTCATTTTAGCCTAAAAACAACTTTGGAAGGCAGATAATGTTATTATCCCCATTTCATATAAGAGGAAACTGAGGTGGACTTGAGTTATACTTTTGAGGTCACAAAGCTAGTAAATTTCTGAAGCTGGATTTAAACTCATGTTATCGTCTCCAGGTCCAGTGCTCTATCCACTGCAAAACTTCACTGCTTTTATTGCTAGGTGAAAAAGTTCCAAAATTACTTTTGAGCTTGAGTTGCATTTCTTTTCTTTAAATTTATAAAAAGATGGGCAGGTAAGTGGCACAGTGGATAGAGTAACAGCCCTGGAGTCAGGAGGCCCTGAGTTCAAATCTGGCCTCAGACACATGATACTTACCAACTGTATGACCCTGGGCAAGTCGCTTAACCCCGATTGCCTCAAAAAAAAAAAAAAGAAAAGAAAAGAAAAAAAGAAAAAGAAATTTATAAATGAATCATTCTAATCAATAAGTGCTGAATCATCCCAGACACTAAAAGGTATTTTATTTTGCCTCTTCCATGGACATGGATAGATGTTATATTACTAAAAATGGGGATATTGGGGGCCTGGAAGTAAAATAGGGTAATTGTTAAACACTTTTGCAATACCTCTTCTCTAAAAACAGCTATTCCTTCTGTAATCATGTAAGGGTGGACTTTACTTATCATCTGGCTCTTGGAGTGGGGGGGATGTACCCAGTATATATTTTAAATTTTAATATGGATTGTTAATATTTTCTCTGTTAAGTCTATACAATCAACAAAACAATAAATTAAGTTCTTAGTTATAACTTTGCTGATTTCTGAGGTACAAATACTTACAATAAACATTTAACAATAGACTCTTGTCAGCTGGTTTGAATTGGCTCCAGCACACCTATGTCAGGAAGGGATATAAATTCAGAGGGAAAGTGAAAGCTCTGTGAGAGCTCTGTATACTTCTACCACTTATCAGAGACTGAAATCAGAACAACATGGCCAGGAGAGTACATAGTCATATTTGATCTCATAAGTTACTCTAGCTATGGAGGAAATATTTGCTTCAGTTACATTTAATTTAGCAATTGATGAGAGGAGTGATTATGGTGGATAAAAATGCAGCCTTGATTCATGTCCTTCTCCTGGCACATACCAGTTAGGTGACCCTATGCCAGCTTATGAACCTTTAAGTTCTCTCAGTAATAAGAGTACAAATTGAAGAGAAAATGCCAACTTAAATGGTTAAAAAAAATTTTCTTACCATAGAGTTCACAATCCAGTTCCTTCTACTATATAGAAAACACTGGCAACATTACAACCTAATTTTGTTCAGTTTTGTGGTATTTATTGAGCCACTGTAGACACAGGCACATTGTATCAAATCACAAAGAACTGGATGTTTGTGAGTCTTAACATCTGCCCTGGCACCTGGAACACAGCAATACAGCCTATTTGGAAGACAATCTATTTGGAAGAGAAATATATTGTCCTATTCCTAGTAAATCTTATCTTCCAAATCCTTTTAATTCAGAACAGAAAGCTATTGCACCCATGCTTCCTCAACCCCATATGCCTCAGTCCTACCTTTTCTAAGTAGCTATCCAGTTCTGCCCTCTGCTCCTACCATGCCCTTTTGAAAGCTATTCTTTAATTACCTACCTGCTGATTATATTAGACTTCTTTCTCACACACCTTTTAATATCTTACAGTTATGAGAAACTGGTTCTCCCTCAATGATGATGATTCCTTGACCATCCTCTGCAGAATTGGATTAGGGCCTTTGGGCATCATGCTTTCACCCCTTTGCCTGAACCAGGGAAAGATCTCAGAGACTGAGGGCTCTACCACTGACATAAGTAGCTTCTGCCACTGCTAAGGTAGGCAGGAGGAAGAATAATCCTTATAACAAAGTCTTCGCTCCACACTGCCAATTCAAGATCTGCTCTGTGTTGCTATTAGTCAACAGTCTCACTGCTTTTGATGTTCTTCCTATCTACATAAAGCATTTTGTTTTTATATTGGTGAGAGCTATCTAATGGCCCCCAAGCATTGTTCTGCTTTCTCTGTGTTCATTTACCAGGATCACAGCCTGCTTCATCATCCCATCCTCAACTATTACACTGGTGGCCTTTAATGTGTATGTTGGTGTCCTCTCAAAAGCTCTTGCTTTCAAGTTCCTCAACCTCTTCCACTTCCCCTTAGCTACATAAAGGCTTTTAATGGTCCGTTTATTGATCTTATCTCCACAACTGTGATACCTTAACAATGCAGAACCCAGAAATTCCTCCATATGACTACACCTTCTTATTTTATCTCTTTTTCTAGGCCTCATGCCTCCTAAACTTATTTTTCACTCTCATGATTAAGTCTTACTCCATCATTCTGTCCTTTCCTAATCCAAGTTCCTACTCTGATTTCACTTCATCCTATCCAAAAGTCTTGACCTTACAATTGACTTGTTCAATTTTATAGTGTTCTGTACCTTTAAGTCACTTGTCACCTGAACCTAAATCTGTTCTAATCCTAATGTTTTATTGCTCCCACCATTAACTTTTCTAATTTTACTCACATGCTGCTGGAACTCACTAGAGGAAGCCATACAACCATTCCAACTGAGTCAGCTACACATTTTAGCTATTCAAACACAAATGGTCCCCAACCACTGCATAGACATTCTTTCACACTTTAGAGATTGACTCTGTCTATATGCATAGGCAGATATAAAATAAGTTCAAAGTAATTAGGAAGGGGTGGGATACTAGTATCTGGGAAATCAGGAAAAGCTTCATGTAGTAGTAACTACAGTTGATGTTTAAAGAAAGTAGAGCTTCTAAGAAGTAGATATGAGGAAAGAGGATAGCGTAGGCAAATAAGACATATAGTACAATTTGATGAAAATAGAGCATCATGTTGGAGAAGAATAAAACCACTTTAGATGGATCATAGAGTGTGTAAAGGGGAGTATTGAAAAGTAGAGAAAGGAAAAAAGAAACTTTCCCTTCTATAAAGCTAGAAAGGTAGGATAGAGCTAGGTGTGTGAAGGGTTTTAAATGCCAAACAGAGTGGTTTTCCTTTGATATTAGAGTCAAAGGGGAGCCTCAGGTGTTTATTGAGTAGAGAAGTAATATAGTCAGTCTGTAATTTAGAGAATATGCTTGGAGGAATTCTGGGAGCCAAGATGTTGGAGTGAGCAGTAAATCACAGTAAGTCTACCTCCAAACAACCATAAAATAGTATCCCAAAACAAATCCTGGAACAGCATCAAACAGATGGGATAAATAATCTTTTACTCTAAGAAACACAGAAGATCAGCAAGAAAGGTCTGTCTCACTTGGGTAAAAGGACAGCACATTTCAGGACAAGAAGCATCCCAGCAAACCAGCAGTAAGCCGCACCTCAGCAAATCAGTGGGAGATCATGAGCTCCACTGTGGTGGAACAGGCAAACACTAACACCAGCCCCTCCCCCCCATGTGCCTTAGCAAAGCAAGGGGAACTAGCAGACTCCAGCTTCAGTGTAGCCCCAGGGAAACAGGCATCCTTCAGTGGCCAGAGCTCCCTGTCTTTCAGTGTAGCTCCAGAAAACACAGAATATTCAATCAGGCCTCAGCATGCACTACACAACACTAGGACCCCACCTCAACACCAGGTAAACAGCCAGAACTCTACAGCCTCTAGCAATGCCACCCCCACCCTACCCCCTTTTGCATAGTACCAGACATTAGGGGACCTCTAGGCAACATGAATGCAACACCAGGTAAACAGTCAAGCCTTTCAGCCATTGATACAAGAAGCCTGAGAGAGTTCCCCTTCTACTCTGGTGCAGAGCTCAAATTTAAAAGAAAGGAAAAAGGCCAAAAACATGAGTTAAAAAAAAAAAAGAATCTGACCAAAGAAAGTTATTATGGTGACAGGGAAGATGTCAAAACGTCTATAGGCAAAACCTCAAAGAAAAATGGGAAGTGGTCTCAAGCTCAGAAAGAACTCAGAAGTAGAAGAAAATTGGGAAAAGAAATGAGAATGATGCAAGAGAATTATGAAAAAGAGTCAACACCTTTGAAAACTGTTTAAAAAGTAGAATTGGCCAAATGGAAAAGGAGATACAAAAATCCACTGAAGAGAACCATTCCTTAAAAAGTACCATTGGCTAAATAGAAAAGAAAGTACAAAGGTAATTGAGGAAAACAACACCTAAAAGTTGTAACTGGGCAAGGGGAAACTAATGACTCTATGAGACATCAAGAATCAATCTAACAAATTCAAAAGTAAGAAAAAAATAGAAGAAAATGTAAAATATATCACGGGAAAAATAATTGACCTGGAAAATAGATACAGGGGAGATAATCTCAGAATCACTGGACTACCTAAAAGCCACAATCAAAAGGAAGATCTGGACAGCATCTTTGAAGAAATTATCAAGGAAAAATTCCCTGACATCCTGGAACTAGAAGGCAAAATAGGCACTGAAAGAATCTACCGATCATCTCAGGAAAGAGATACCAAAATAAAAACTCCAAGGAATATTATAGCCAAATTTCAGAACTATGAGGACAAGGCAAAAATATAAGTGTCCAGACAGAAAGAATTCAAATATTGGAGAGTCACAATCAAGATTACACAGGACTTGGTAGCTGCAACATTAAAGATAGGTGTTCATGAAACAGGATATTTGGGAGGCCAAAAGAGCTAGGACTACAACCAAGAATCACTTACCTGGCAAAATTAAGCATAATACATCAAGAAAATGGTCATTCAATGAAATAGCTGAAGTTGAAGAAAAGCAGGGGTAGCAATCCTGATCTCAGACAAAATTAAAGCAAAACAATAGACCTAATTAGGAGAGATAAGGAAGGAAACTACATCTTGCTAAAAGGTACCAAAGAAAATGAAGCACGATCAATACTAAACTTATATGCACCAAGTGGTATAGCATCCAAATTCCTTTGACCACCACCTTCCTCCATCTGCCCTCCCTTCTATCAACTACTTCCCTTTTCTTTCCACTTTCCCCACTTACTTCCTATAGGATAAGTTAGATTTCTATACTTAACTGAGTATGTTATTTATTCCCTCTTTGAGCCAAAATCTTCTGAAAGTAATGTTCAAACAATGCTCATCTCCCTCCCTTCTTTCCCTCTACTGTAATAGGTTTCTGTGCCTCTTCTTGTGATGGAATTTATGCTTTTCTGCCTCCTCCTTTCCTCTTCTCCCAGTACAATCCCTTTTCACCACTTAACTAAATGTTTTATCATCACATCAAAATCAACTTATACCCACACAGTTCATCTATGTTTACCTCTTCTAAATTCCATAACAAAGATATAATTCTCAAGATTTATATGTATCATCTTCCCTTGTAGGGATGTAAGCAGTTTGCCATCATTGAATAACATGTTGTTGTTGCTTCTGTTTTTTTCTTTCCTGTTTGCCTTTGTATGCCTCTCTTGAGTCTTGTATTTGAAGATTAAATTTTCTGTTGAGCTCTGGTCTTTTCATCAGGAAAGTTTGGAAGTCCTCTGTTTCATTGAATGCCCATTTCCTCCCCTGAAGGATTATGCTCAATTTTTTCTGGATAGTTGATCCTTGGTTGTAATACAAGTTCTTTTACCTTATGGAATATCATATTCTAATACCTCCGACCTTTTAATGCAGAAACTGGAAGGTCCTGCATTATCCTGACTGTGGTTCCATGATATTTAAACTGTTTCTTTCTGCTTGCTTGCAGTATTTTCTTCTTGTGCTGTTGATTCTGGAATTTGGCAACAATATTCCTTGGTGTTTTCAATTTGGGATCTCTTTCAGGATGAGATCAGTGGATTCCTTCAATGACTATTTTCCTCTCTCATTCTAGAACCTCAGGGCAGTTTTCCTTGATGATTTCTTGAAAGACGCTGTCCAGGCATTTTTTTTTTCATCATGGGTTTCAGGTAGACCAATAATTCATAGATATCTTCTCCTGGATCTATTTTCCAGGTCAATTGTTTTTCCTATGATGTATTTTATGTTTTCATCTTTTTTTTTTCATTCTTTTGATTTTGTTTGACTAATTCTTGATGTCTCAGAGTCATTAGCTTCTACTTGCTGAGTTCTGATTTTTAATGAATTGTTTTCTTTTGTATTTCAGCCAAAGACAAGGTTTATTAGAAGATCCATCATATTGGGAAGTCTCTTAAGGAGTCTGAACATTAGTAAGCTATTGGCTAGATTAAGAATCTGAGCAGTGGCTAGATTATAAGAATCTAAGCATTTTAATGGAGACAAGATGGATCTTATATACAGAAAGACTATGGGAGGAATCTAGGAATGGCCAAGTAGCCTATGAGGTAATAGAACTCCAAGGACCTGGACCTTGTGGTTAAGAGAGAATGGAGCCTAGATAGGATTAAGGATGGGAAGTGGTCAGGGCCATAGGGAGGTAAGACAATGGAGGGCTAGGCTAGGTTAAGGGTAACAGAATTGGGAGGTTGGGTGTAGGCAATAACAAAAGGCCAGTTGAAGGGATTATAGCCTCAGGCAAATTCCAGAAATTTGGCCATATAGGAAAGTCCAGGGTTTTGCCTTTTTGGGGTCCAGATCACATTCTTATCATTCTCCTCAAATGTGACCCAAATTCTTTTGGGGTAAGCGGCAAAGGTCTCAGATTCTGAAACTGCTTCATGCTGACAAGGAGCATAGAGCTGTCCTTGCCTCAAGAGAGTCTCAGAGGAGGTTAACTGGAACTGAGCACAGGCTGCATCCAAGGAACTATGGGAGGACATTGGCTGATACCCACTGTTTGCTGCCAGCTGTAGGTGAATGGCCTGTAGTCTGGAAGACACAAATCTGACAGAAAAAACTGCATGGCCCAGATATAACAAGATAAAACATCCTTAGCTCTGTTTGGATTCAGATAACTCAGTTTTACAACCATCAAATCCACCTCATAGCCAGACTCAGAAATAGCCAGGTAGGTAATATTCCTTTTCAAAGGAACATAATGGGGAAACTGAGCCAGGAGGATCACATCATAGGCTGAAGATAAAATTATCTTCTCAGCTTTTCCTGATGCTGACTTCCCACCAGTATCACATTCTCTGAGTAGCTTGTGGCATGTTTCTCAGATGGTGGATTATTGATTATTGATTGATTATGATCCATCAAACAACTCAAAATGCAATCCTATGAGCTTTCACCTCAAACAGCAGGTTTCACTACTCACAGTTTAGGAAAAACTTTTCCAGGATTTACATCTGAAACTTAAATTTGTTTTGGTGTAAAAAGCCAATCATTAGAGATTTCTATATACTTGCAAATTCTCAGCAAACCATAACCCAAACAAACTTTTTGGCTAGTTTACACATTAAAACAATAACCAAAAATGGCCAAATTATTTTAGTGGTAACCGAATTATGAAAAGTTGCTTGACATAACTGATACAGAAAGTTCACCAATTTGATACTTGAAACAAACCCATTACCAATCAGGTGACTTCAATTTTGTTAAATTCATTTCCAAATTACTTTGCACAGAGAATCAACATCTCATCATTAACAGTTAAAACTACAATTTTAAAAGGAGTGTACTTACCCAAGTTCAGAGGCCAACTTCTTTTTGTTGAGTAGGATGTGATGAACCTGGGTGATGCTTCCGGTCAAGGGTTGCCCTAGGGCCGAGGCCATTGAAGGGGGGGGACACATGCTATAGCTGCTGCCCCTCCCCCCTCCTTCCTTTCCCAGGTAGGGGAGGGTAAAATCAAAGGTGAGTGATAAAGGGTGAAAGTCTCTTCTATGAGAGTGGTTAACAGATACCCTCTCTTGACTCAAGCAAAAGGAATGGGAGAAAAGAGGGACCAGGGTTGTGAGGAGGAGTTACAAACTCCTTATTGATCAATCACAAAACCTCCAGAATATGCCAAGATATTTTTAGTTGTTCTAACTTTTCCCTGTAACCTCCATGAAGGAGAATTCAGGGGTGTAGAGGGAAGAGAGTAAGTAACCCTCAGGGAACCAAAAAGCAACTGCAGTTTCCCCCAATTCTCTAGAGCCAAGAAAACTGACAGACTTGGGCATACACTTCAGAGTAGGGTGTCCATTCTTGCTAAAGAAGGTGTACCCAGGCCGATGGCCTCAAACTGACACAGTAGATCGAGAGCCTGAGATTGTCAGGACGATGATACAGCTTCATAACTATCTTCCCAAAAAGCAACCCCAACAAACCTTGGTGCTTACAGAGCGACCCCAATTGCACAGCAAGAAAGGGGGGTAGAGGGGAGGCTTACATACCTTCCAGTCTTGGCTAGAGAAGAACTTGGGGTTAGGCATTTTCCCCAGAGGGGCCACCAAAATGAGGATTAGGAGTCTAGGGGTTCTGGAACCCCAATATCACAACACACGGATCCTGCCCAACAGAATTTGACCCAAACTTTCTTTCAGCCAAAGACAAGGTTTATTAGAACATCCATCATATTGGGCAGACTCTTAAGGAGTCTGAACATTACTAAGCTGTTGGTTAGATTTTAAGAATCTGAGCAATGGCTAGATTATAACAATCTAAGACAAACTGTTTTCTTCAATTAGCTTTTGTACCTCCTTTTCCATTTGGTTCATTTTACTTTTTAAGGAGTTCTTCTCTTCAGTGAGTTTTTGTGCCTCATTTTCCATTTGGCCAATTCTACATTTTGAGGACTTATTTTCTACAATCCAAAATTGTACTTCTTTTTCCAAACTACTGATTCTCTTTTGCATACCTTTCATTTCTTTTCCCAATTTTTCTTCTACCTCTCTTATTTGACTTTTAAAATCCTTCTTGAGCTCTTCCAAGAAGGCTTTTTGCGATTGAAAACAGTTCATATTCCCCTTTAAGATTTTGGATATGGATATATTGACAGAGTCATCCTCTTCAGAATTTGTCTTTTGATCTTTCTTGTCCCCATAGTAAAAATCTATGGTCAGTATTTTTTTTCTGATTTTTGCTCATTAGACAATTTTTGCATGTTTCCTGGCTTTTAAAGTTGTGCTCTCCTCCTGGAACACAGAGGGCACTGACCGAAGCTTCTTGTGCTGGAGGCCAAGGACCTAGTCCTTGCATTTGTGTGCTGAGGCCTCAGGTGCTGGCAGCTGGAGGCTGTAGGGGTCTGGCAGATTACCTGGTTCTGAGCTAGGGTCAGCAACATTAAAGCTCTTGGGATGGAGGGAGGACTGGCCCCTGGAGGATGGCTGCTCTGAAACACCAGAGGATTGGGCTGCTGGTAGATGCCTGCCTACCTGGAGCTGTGCTTCTTGGACACCAGGAGGTTTGGCTGCAGGAGTCTACCAGTTCCCCTGCCTGTGCTAAGGCACTCCAGGGGTCCTGGTGTTGCCACATGCCTGCTCCACACCCTGGGCTCTGGATTTCCTACTGGTTTGTTGAGGTGGGGTTTTCTGGGATGACTCCCATCCTGTAATTCTTTCCTTCTACCGGAGTGAAAGGTACCTTTCCTTTTAATCCCCCAAGCTTCCAGGGTTAAAAGACTGCTGCTCAGCTCTTCCAGGGCTTTTCCTGGGATGATATTTTTTGGGTTTTTAGAGGCCAATAAGTGAATGTGAGCTACTTAATTCATACGCTGCCATCTTGGCTCCCAGAATTCAGTTTGAATCCAAATTTTTAAAGAAGTCAGTTAAGGACGAAATAGACAGCAAAACATTGAGGAGACCTCAAATGTCTCCTCTAAGAACCTGATAAATCCAAACAAAAATAAATAAGAAAAAAACAAGGAGGTAAACAAATTATTAGAAATGTTAGATATGAGAGACCTTTGGATGATTTAGACATTAAGAGTGACACCATAAACAAATTAGAAGAGCAAGAAATAGTCTGCCTGTTAAATCTATGGAGAGTGGAAGAATTCAAGGCCAAACAAGAGATGGAGGGCATTATAAAATGCAAAATAGATAATTTTGATTATATTTAATTAAAAAGCTTTTGTACTAACAAAACCAATACAACCAAGATTAGAAGGAAAGCAGAAAGATCGGGAACAATCTTCACAGCGAATGTCTCTGATAAAAGCATAATTTTTCAAATGCATAGAGAACTGAATCAAATTTATTAGAATATAAGTCATTCCCTATTTGATAAATGATCAAATGATATGGATAGGCAGTTTTCAGATGAAGAAATCAAAGCTATCTATAAGCACATGAAGAAATGCTCTAAATCACCTTTGACTAGAGAAATGAAAATTAAAACAACTCTGAGGTACCACCTTATAACTATCATATTGGCTTATATGACAGAAAAGGAAAATGATAAATGTGGGAAAGATGTGGGAAAATTGAGACATGAATGCTTTGTTGGTAGAATTGTGAACTGATCTAACCATTCTGGAGAACAATTTGGATCTATGCTATAAGGATAGGCAAACTGTGCTTTGATCTAGCAATACCACTCCAAGGTCTGTATCCCAAAGAGATCATAAAAAAAGGGAAAAGAGGTAGATGTACAAAAATATTTATAGTAGCCCATTGTGTGGTGGAAACATATTGGAAATTGAGGGGATGTCCATCAATGGGTAACAGCTAAACAAGTGGTGGTATATGAATGTTATGGAACACTGTTGTGCAATAAGAAATGATGAATAGGAAGATTTCAGAAAAACCTAGAAAAACTTATATGAACTGATGCAAAGTGAAATGAGCAGAACCAGGAAAACAATTCACAGTATCAGCAACATTGTGTGATGATATAACTAAGCTCTTCTCAGTAATATCATGATCCAAGATAAGTACAAAGGAAAATGCTATCCATATTCCGATAAAGAACTTAGGAACTTTGAATGCAGATCAAAGCATATTTGTTTTCACTTACTCTATTCTTTCTTGTGTTTTCCTTCTGATCTGTTTCTTCTTTCACAAATGAGACTAATATGGAAATATTTTTACATGATAGCACATGTATAAACTATATCAAACTGCGTGCCATTTTTAGAAGAGGAGAGGGAGAGAGGGAGAAAAAATTGGAGCTCAAAATCTTGTAAAATGACTGCTAAACATTTTCTTGACATAACTGGGAAAAATTAAATACTGTTTTTTTTAAAGGAAAATATGCCTGGGAGCTGCCACATTGCAGATGGATGGGAAGATGGATTGGAGAGATATGAATTAGAGACCAGTGAAGTGGCTCTTGAAATAGTCAAGAGAAGAGAAGGGTAGGGTCTAAAAATTCAATAGAGAGTTGAATCTTGAAAATGTAGTTCTGGGATTCATAATCATAGAGATGATAAGTGGACCATCAGGAGCTGATGAAACGCCTTTCTGACAACTCCTTTGCAGGATTATCATCCATTCTCTGATGCCATGTATACATGTAGATCATAGGGTTCTCTCTGGAACCAACTTTTTTTTTCTGTCTACACCTTTATTCTTGGTCATCTCATCTACATTTCTAAGCCTTATATCTCTCCTGAGTTCCCATCTCACAAAACCAATTCCTTGCTTTATACATATAGCTAGATATCCCATAAGTTTATCAAACTTAACATTTTCAAAGCATATTTATCTTCTGCCTTCACCAACCCCTTAAAAAAACAGTGTTCTTCCTTATTTCCCTCTTTCCAAGAAGGCTCCACTTTCCTTCTATTCACCTATATTTGCAGCTTTGGAATCATCTTCGTCTCCATTCTTTCTCAACTCCCATATCCAATAAGTTGCAAAGTCCTTCCTTTTCTGGCATAACATCTCTTATTTATATCCTTTCTCTTAACTAATAAGTCCAGCACACTAGTGTAGGCCCTCATTCTCCTGTGTCCATATTATGAGTTTACTTATTTGTCTCCTATATTCACTCTCTTTTTTCTAATCTCATTCTCTACAATGCTGACAAACTGATCTTTAAAGTTCAAGTCAGAGATGTTATTCTTTTGTTTAGAAGCTTCAGTGGCTCTCTATTATGTCTAGGACAAAGTATTATTTCCATATAAGATTATAGTTCATTCTATCTCTGGGTCATTCCTCACTCACCCCCTACCCACAATTAGATGTTATTCTTCCCCTGGCTTTCCTCTACTGAATTGATTGACTTTTATTGGATTTAATAAAATTAAGTGACTTTGATGAACTGTTGAATTATCCTATTTAGTCTCTGTCTTCAGGTAATTTTTTTTTCATCATTTAATGTCTTTATCCTTTGGAATTCTCTATTCTGCTATTTCAAGCTGCATGTATGTTTATCAGAGAGCTTTTATTATGTTCTCTGAACAATGCCTATGATTCCCAACTACTCTTTTTTTTTATCACATTTCACATTTTTTACTACCTTTCACATTGACATAATCATCTATCTTCAAGCCAGATATGCACTTACTACATTGTGTTAAAGTAACCCATTAATTATGGGTTTCTTATACAAATTTGGTTTAAGCTACGGTGTTTTACTATCTATTAAAGCTTTAGAGACACTGGAAAATCAGTGATTATACATAAATGTGGAAGAGTTTTCCCATGTAAAAGAAGCATAAATATGTACAGTCTCCTCTGGATCTTTCTGAATTGTTTTGCAAAATATACCTGTTCAGTTTTAATGAATAAGTCTATTAAACTTGGAGGAATGTTGTTTTTCCTCAAAATGATCAAGAAAAATTGTGTTGGATTTCTTTCCCCTCTACCTCAGCTTTTCCAGACAAAATATTTCTATTCTCTGGAATCTAGAAAAGCATTTTGTTAAAGTTAAGTACCAAAAATTAATCCCAATGGAATAATGTTTGATAGCATTTAATATTTAACCTTGTCTAATGGGAACCATCAGAGTAGGATATGATCTCTGGCCACAGTGACTAAGATCACCTGGCAAGAACTGTAGTCCACATAGCATAGAACTTTACTGGTGCCAATAAAGCACTCTACATTTTAGCTGCTTTCTTATGATCACTGGATGAGGACATTTCTGTCTTGATAAAATACCAATGAGACTGGGAATGACTGGATTAGGCCAAAATTTATTCTTTGTTTGAAACCACTGACAATTCTTCAGAAGATGGAATTAAACTAGATTTGAAACTTCATTCTTCTGAATAATCAATAAATAATTAAGCGTTTACTATATGTCATTTATATTTTCAGCATTATACACCCATTCATGGCTCCAGAAATAGAAATTTGCTATTCATACTCCCTTTCTGTGAATCATAGTTCCAGACATGATTTTTTAATTAAGACTATCAAGACACAACATTTTCTATAGTATTTGTGACCCATATTTTCATTCATTAGTAAATTTATCTTCAGACAGACATATATAAAGGCTCATTAATGGGCAAAAACAAATAAACAAACAAACATGATAAAAAGAATGGACTTTAAAACCAGAAGAGAACTAAGAAAAGATTAAAATGTTATCATTCTCCACTATTCATTGTGGGCTTAGTAGTTATATTTTAAATTCCAAAATGTCCCCTTATCCCCACTCCACACTAGTGATTTATAAATATATGTAAACCTATACTATGCATATTTCTATGTTTTACATAATTACTAGGAAATATTAACTTTAATGTTTCCTAAGAAAGGCAAATAAATCTTGCAAAATCACTTTTCATATCTGTATGTGTATGTGTATGTGTATATGTACGTATATATATATACACATATATGTGTATATATATATATATATACATATATATATAATATGAATTAGGCACGTCACATTATATATCACATAATATAGATATAAATGTAGATGTAGATATACATTTTTATATGCAGTATACACATATATATGCATGTACATATATTTATATATAACTATATGAATATTATGAATGTGTGTATATGCATGTGGATCTGTGAACATGTGAATATATGTATATATGTGTGTGTGTGTGTGTGTGTGTGTGTGTGTGTATGTGTGCATCTAGATTACACCCTTTAACCATAATTGTCCTACACAGTTCTGTCCTGGGTCCTCTCTCTTCTCTCCATATACTTTATTTGGTGATCTCATCAGCTCCCTTGGACTTACAAATCATCTCTAAGATAATGATACTCAAAGATACCTATTCTACCCCAATCTCTCTGCTGACTTCCAATTTCACATCTCCAATTTCACATCTCCAACTGGGACGTCCAGTAGAAATTTTAAACCCAACATGTCTGAAACAGAACTTTTTATCTTTCTTCCCAAATCCTCCCCACTTCCTAGTTTCCTTATCTGCCCAGAAACCAAGGCTTACAACCTCAATGTCATCTTTGACTGCATGCTATCTCTTACTCTGAATATCCAATATATTAATAAGGCCTTTCAATTTCACATTTATACCATCTATTGAATATGTCCCCTTATCTCCTCTGACACCAGCACTACTTCTAGTGCAGGCCCTCATCAGCTCACACCTGGATTATTATTACAGCAAAACAACAATTCTGCCTACCTCAAGTCTCTCTCCACTCCAGTCCAGCCTCCATTCAACCATCAAAGTGATTTTCCTAAGCACAGATTAACCAAGTCACTCCCCTCTAATACACACAACAAACTCTAGTGGCTACCTATCACCCCCAGGATCAAATACAGAAAGTTTATATTTGTCCTTCAAAGCCTTTCATAACTTAGCCCTTTCTACCTGTTCAGTCTTCTTCTGACTTATTCCTTTGTATGTAGTCTTCAATCCAGTAATACTGTTCTTCAAATAAGACACTCCATCACTTAGTGTCAGATATTTTCTCTGGTACTTTCCCATGCTTAGAGTTCTCTCCTTCCTCATCTATACCTACTGGTTTCTCTGCCTTCCTTAAATTCCAAATAAATACCATCTTCTACAGGAAGCCTTTCCCAAGCCCTCTTCATTCCAGTGTCTTTTCTCTCTAAATTATTTTCTATTTGTCTTGTACATAGCTTATTTGTACATATTTGCTTGTTTGTTGTCTCCTCTATTAGACTGTGAGCTTCTTAAAGGCAGTGAATGAGTTTTGCCTTTGTTCGTATCCAAGTGCTTAGCACAGTGACTTGCACATAATAGGTTCTTTTTTTTAAGGAAATTGGGGTTAAGTGACTTTCCCAGGGTTAAGCAGCTAGTAAGTGCCAAGTGTTTGGTCTGAGGCTGGATTTGAACTCAGGTACTCCTGACTTCAGGGTCAGAGTGCCACCTACCTGCCCCCACATAATAGGTTCTTAATAAATGTTTATTAGCTGACTGGTTATGTGACCCTAGGCAAGTTATTGATCTCTTAATGCCCAACAGTTCTCTAAAGTATGATTTGCTTACCAGTTGCTAATTTATACTGATAGAGGGAAATTTCCCTTTGCAATTTCCCTACACCAGTAAATTCATAGGACTGGACCCAACAAACAAAAAATCAAATAAAACAAAAAAAAATTAGATTGCCCAATTAGCTCCTACCAATCTATTTCCTGAATTACCATACTGCTTCACTAGTTGTGGCTTTACACGTTTAATTTGATTTACTGTAGACCTGTCAAAAATGTCCAGAGTGAAACTTATTTTCTTCTACATCTAAAGTTGCCCCTTTTTGAATTCCTCCCCATTTTTCTTAATGTTATGGCCACTTTCCCAATGACTCAGATATAACTGGAGTCAGCTTCCATTCTTCCTGTGACCTCATTCCTTATATTCAAGCAGTCACCAAGTCTTATCAATTATACCTGCATGCTTTTTCTATTCCTGCCTTTCTCCACATAGCTGGCACCGTAGTTTAGACACTCCTCCCCTGTTGCTTGAACTATTTCAATAATCACCTAAGCAGTCACACTGTCTCTAGGCTCTCTGCTCTAGTTCATTCTCCACACAGCTGTCAAAATCAACATCTAAAAACCTAAGCTTGGCCAGCTGTTCATGGCTCAAATACATGTTTAGTGGCTACTAAAAGCCCCCCACCCCAATTTACATTTTAACCAAATCATTCTAAGTGTTCTCCAAACGTTGCATGTTGTTGACTGCGTTCAAAGAACCTGTACTGCCCTTCTGGCAGGTATTCATGCTTTGTTGAAGTTTCTGTAGAGACACCAAAAGGTATTTTGAAAAGAATGTCTGTGGGGGATTGAGGGAAAACCTTGTCTCAAATCTGACTTCAAAACTTGGTGGAAGTGTAACCATGGGCAAATTTCTAAGCCTCATTTTTTTTTAAATCTGCAAATTGGTGATAATGAGCACTTACCTCACAAAGTTGTTCTGAAAGATGAAATAGCATGACATTTATAAAGTGCTTTAAAAAATCTAAAATGATATCCAAATACCAACTGCAATTATCATTATAATTTGTAGATGTCTTCAAGGCTTATCTCAAATGCCAGTTCCATAGGGATTTTTTTTTTTGTCCTCTCCCCTGGGACTCCAGGATTTAGTGCTCTCTCTCTCTCTCTCTCTCTCTCTCTCTCTCTCTCTCTCTCTCTCTCTCTCTCTCTCACACTCTCTCTCTCTCCCCTCCAATATTTACTTTCTAAAATACAAATTGTGTCCACTGAGTACAATGCAAAATCCTTGAAGACACGGACTTATTTTTGGCTTTGTTATTCCTAACATCTAGCAGTCTTTGCACATAACATATGCTTAATAAATCTTTGAACTACAATTGGTTAAAATCAGAAAATATTAAGTGCCTACTATATATGCAGCGCTGCTTAATGCTTTGAGAAATGTAGAAGAAATTTAAATATTTACTTTTCAGTGCTTCAATCTATTATAATTTGATAGAAAAGACATTACATGAAATAACATAACATTATAACAATTTAATTTAATCTAACCTAAATATAATATAATATAATAAATATAATATCAGAGTACCAAAATTTTATGCTACAAATTATTTGTAACTCATATCAGAGTCTTTGCCTGATATCAAGGACCAAAGCATGCTTTGAGCATGTCTATCTTATCTTGTTAGTTGGACCCACTGATGGCTGGGTTAAATGAAGGATTAGTACCTGATACTCCAAAGAGAGAGAGAATTTGCATCTGCCCTCAAAAAAGAAATTACTTTCCCCTCCCAATCCTACAAATTACGTTATTTTTGTTGCTAGTTAGAGCTCTAGCTAGGGGTTATCTGAGTTGGTTTCTTCACATTGGAGTTTTCAGTCATGACTTCTCCAGTCTGATCCACATTATACCCTCCTATGTTTCCTCTTCCTTGCCAGCAAGTGTGGCTAACTGAACCTTGCTATCAGTGCTACTGTCTTCATTACTCTTCTACTACTCTCAAGACACTCCCCTCTGTTCTCAGCAGGTGTTCACTTTCTTCTCAAAGCCATCCCTGTAGTTCAGTCACTGTTCATTGTGTGGTATTCAATTCCTTTCCTAAAAGAAGGCTCATTAATTTGGCCCCTGTGGATTGAATCTCAAAAAGGGCTTTTTATGGCTCAAAAACACATTTTTGTTTGTCTTAGTCTTCAATTTCTTGTTTTATTTTATTTTTAAGTCCCACACTCAACTATGCCCAACTTTTCATTCTGAAGCCTCATTCCTGCCCTGGAATTCACACATTGGAAGTACCCCCTGCCTCTATAATCTCTACCTTGTATTGGATGACTCCTGCTAGAACTTCCATTTAAAGAGGGTGCCCAGTCAAACTTACTCCATTATTCTCCAGTCTATACTTTGGACTTTCTCTAATATGACCCTAAACTGAATAAACGTTTATTGATGACTGATCAAACCATAGACACAAAGCCAAATTGTAGACTTTTGGGTTTTGCTTGCATGAGAACCCCACTCTTATTGCACTCCAAATAAGTCTTTATTTTTAGCCCCACATAGGTTTGTAGTAATCAAATTTTTTTTCTTTCCTTACTGTATAAACTAGAGGTTCTTAAATTTGTAGTGTATGTTGTATATATGTGTACAGGTGAATATGTGTGTGTGTATGGGCATGTGTGCTTGTGTGTGTGTGTGTGTGTATGTGTGTGTGTGTGTGTGTGTGTGAGTGAGAGAGAGAGAGAGAGAGAGAGAGAGAGAGAGAGAGAGAGAGAG
Organism: Phascolarctos cinereus; assembly: GCF_003287225.1. Taxonomy (NCBI): domain Eukaryota; kingdom Metazoa; phylum Chordata; class Mammalia; order Diprotodontia; family Phascolarctidae; genus Phascolarctos; species Phascolarctos cinereus. The sequence continues at coordinate 105,581,580 of NW_027555625.1, forward strand.
AGAGAAAGCGAGTGAGTGAGAAAGAGCCTTTTGGTAGACCCCTTCTTAGAATACATCTTGTCTACATTCAAAATATAAGGAAATGCTCAATTTCAGTTAGAGTCTAATAAAAAAAATCACATTCCAAGATCATAAATACCCTGAAATCAATTGGCAAAAGATCAATAGTGCCTGGCTAAGAATTGTTTAAGATAGAGTATCTTCTAAGTTGACTTTATCTCCTGCTAGGCCTTAAGATTTCAGAGAATACTCGACTTTCTTCCCAAATGCCCTTTCATTTTCTCATCTTCCCTATTGTTATTGGACTGGGTTATTCAAATTACCTTGGGATATATCAAGAAAGCTAACCAAAAGGGAAGAGGTAATGGCAGAACCCGTTGCTTTCAAAATGGATGCCTGCACTAGAGGAGGAGATTTACAACTGTCCACTATTATATTCATAGTGACCCTGTAGGAGTTCAAAGGAAAAGGAGATAGTGAGAATTGGATTAGTCAGCAAAAGTTTCATGTTGGATTTATAATTTGAGCAGAGTCTTGAAAGATTTTTAGAACTTAATTTTATAGAATGGAAAGGGGAGAGCCAAATTGAAATGCTAGATATCCAAATGCATGGATTTCAGGGACAGGAAGTTCAATGAATATGGTGCTTCCCAGAAAAAAGTGTAATTTGAATTACCCTGTACTGTCTCTGATATAAAATTTAGAGATTCTTGTTAGACAAAGTATTGTCAGAGAATTTTGTCTTGAAGAAAGAGAAATGCAGGGAATTAGAGAGTAAGAGAAGTAAAAGTGATCAAATATTACCTCTTTGTAATCTTTTTAGCACAATCTTTGCTTGTAACATCACCAGATTTATATTCCTAATAATCATTTTAATATACTTTGGCCATCAAAGGACCATACTATTAAAACGCAATCTCAATCAGATGTCATTGGTTACACAAATTATGGAACATGAATCTACCAGAATGTGATGTAAGAAATAACAAATATGATGAAGCATGGTAAGGTCTATAAGAATTGATGAAAAGCAAAGAAAGCAGAGCCAAGAAAAAAATATAAATCATGACTGCAACAATATAAATGGAAATAATGACCATAAAATATGAGTAAATGTTGCAAAATCATAGAGAACAAATAAACCTCAAAAAGAAGAGATATGAGAAGACACTCCTACTCCATCCCATTGAAAAAATGGGAAGTCTACAAATATTGAACATTTTAGATATTTTTTGAATTGTCATGTGTTGATCATTAATTCTAATTTTTTTCTTTTTTGTCTTAAAATAATATTTGCCCTATGACAATGATTTTGAGAGGGGGAGGGGAAGAGATATTGGTGATAAACTATGGTGATATAAACATGAAAGACATTAATATGAATTTATAAAACTCACTGCACAATCTTTCTCCCCTATCTGGATATTAGGAACATTTCAGTGAAAATTCAAGCAATAACTCAAACAATACAAACATTTTGGAAAAAAAAAAGGGGGATATACTAAATAATATTAAATTATCAAATACTTACAATATTCTAGTCCCTATGATAAGATTTTCTTCTCATTTAGGTATAGCCTCTATTTTGGCATAACTGTCTAGAATTCAGTTGGATTTGGTTTATGCATGTTCACTGCTATTGTCTACAGTAGGCATTTCCCTTTCTCCTCTTTTCTGTAACAATGAATGATTTTTGTTTTTAGCTTCATAACAAGATGGATAACACAGTTCCTCTTATTAAACCATGGGGCTTGTTTAGGGGATAAGAAAAGGGAGACATTTGTTGCAGGTCATATACTATTCAACTGAGCTGTGTTGTTTCATTCATCAGGTAGTGTGTGTCTTTTTTTTCCATTCTTAATACAAAAGGAATGTTTTTTCTTTTTTTAAAAAAATAAATCATCCATTAGTAAGATAACATGAATTTACTATCTAAACTGGAAGTTTCTAATCTAGAAAAAATAATTTTAAAATAATGAATAAAGATTAAAACTTGGAGTCAGGAGAACCCAGATTGAAATCATGCTTCAGATAGTAACTCTTCTGTGGAAATCACTTAGGTTCTCTGAAGCTTAGTTTCATGATTTGTAAAAATGGTAATAATAAGAGAGCCTAGTAGACTATTTCATGTGATAAAATGAAATTACATATATATATATATATATATATATATATATATATATATATATACACATATATGTGTGTGTGTGTGTGTGTGTGTGTGTGTGTATATATATATATATATATATATATAAAGTTCTTTGAAAATCTTAAAGTACTACATAAATGTCACTAATCATTGCAAAAATGTGCATTTCTTTTCAATTCTCTCACTATAGTCTGGCCATGATCATTAAAACCTAAACAAACAAATCAATGTGTATATTTTCACTCATTCTGTACTCAACAGTGTGTTGGGGGCTGTTTTTCTTCATTTTTTTTCAGTGTCATCTGATTCTTCGTGATTCCATTTGGGGTTTTCTTGGCAAAGATATTGGAGTGGTTTGCCATTTCCTCCTCCCTGTCATTTTACAGGTGAGGAAAGTCAGGAAAGCAGTTTTAAATGACTTGCCCAGAGTCCCATAGCTAGTGAATGTCTAAGGCCAGATTTGACCCTCCTGACTCCAGGCCCAGTCCTCTATTCACTGCACTACCTAGCTGCCAATTGGATTCTGTAAGGAATACCAAAGAATTCTTGCAAAGCTGCTGGCCTCAATGAGTATATACTGTTATTGATGAAATAAGACTGACGTATTTGAAACAATTATAGAAAATAGTACTGTATAAAATAGCACATTGTTTGTTACAAGATATGAATGCTTTAGGAGATCTGAAGAGACATCAGTTTGAGCTAAAGTAATCAGGGAAGAATGCTACTTGAAGGAGGTGAGGTATAGAGCATACTAAATTATGAACACAAATCGAATAGGTGTAAGAGGAAGGACAATTTAGTTAGTTGCAGTGGCACATGAAAATACAAGGATCTCAGAATTAATATGATAGTAATATAAGAGATTTTAGATAAAGAGCCTCTCTATACAGAGATAACTTTAACAATATTTTGTGGCTACTGACAAAGAAAAGAGGAGTAGAGCAGGCACATTCTTGGGGTATGCCTTTCATGCCAATATAGGGAAGCACACCTGAGTAGAGGGCAGCTATGTAGACCTCTGGACATGATTCAAAGATATGTTGCTTGAGACAAAGAATTAATATGGTACCAATAGAGATTGCTCTGTTATGTATAAGACAAAAAAGTGAGCTAACTTTCTAAATTGACTAATAAAGAAAAAGGGATATGGTGCAAAGAAATACGAATAGGAAAGTAATTAAGTCTGATCTGTGAAAGCAGCAGAAAGATATAAGAACAGAAATTCAAGCTACTTTTTTTTTGTGGCAAAGAATTAGAAACGGAGGGGATGCCCATCAAATGGGGATTTGCTAATCAAGCTGTGGTATATGGAGATGATGGAATACTGAAATGATGAATAATTTTTTTTACATAAAAACCTAGGAAGACATATCAAATAATTCAAAGTGAGGTGAGCAGAACCAGGAGAATAATTATACAGTGGGTTGTTGTCATTGTTTGTCCTTAATTTTTGAAGATAATCAATGACATCATGGAGTGATGTCTTGATTTATCTGTGAATTGGATTTAAGTGAGGCAGAGTTGCAAAGTTTTCCTCCTCACTCATTCTTACAGTGTCAATGAAGTCTAATGGCAAGACAAAAGTCAAGATCACTGCAGGATGCAGTGGATGACCTTGGTCCTTGGTATCTTCAATGTCTAATCAAGCTTTAAGCATCAGCCATCTTCATGGCCATGGGACCAAATTGTTCTTATCCACCCATTCCAGCAGGGGAAGTCTTCACATGCTTGGGGTAGACAATCCCCTAACTCACTAGTGGTTTAAGGCCTGTTGTTTACCATCAATCTGGTTTAACTCATCTGTCAAAATGGTTTTACCAGAGTTTGGCTGATGTGCATACTACAGACTGTTTGGTAACTTTAGAGAAAGTGGTTTCAATTGAATAATGAGGACAGAAGCAAGATTGCAGAGGGTTTAGAAGAGAATGAGAAGAAGCTGGAGGTATTGAATGTAAGTGGCTCACTCAAGGACTTTAGCCATGAAAGGCATGAGAGATATAGATAGTGGGGATTTTGTGTAGGCTAGTATGGGTGGTTAAATTGAATAATTTAAAACAAAACACCTGTTCTTAGCCCTGCAAAGAAAAGAAGAGAATATTTTTTTCTTATCTATTATTACACAGATAAACCTCTAGTAATTTCTTTGTAAAGTCTCAAAATTGATCAGATTGAAGTTGATCTAAATGAATTCTCAGTTTAAGAGAGGATTTTTTTGTTGTTATCTAGTTTTGTTTTTAAGGACAAGGGATACACATCATGTTTGCAGGCATCAGGGAAGGAGCAAGAAGATAGGGAAACATTGACCTTTAGATGAGGTGATCTATTAGAGAAGATAAAACAGAATGGTTATTAAGAGTTATTGTGAAGATCAAGAGCTCACATAGTGAGGTTTGCCTTGGTAGGAAGAGCTAGCTATCCACTGTGCCACCTAGTTGCCACTTCTATACCTGATGTACAATGTTAAGATATAGTAATAACATTGAGAAATAAAAAAAAATTAAGGGGAAAATAATAATTCAACATTCTTTGAACAAATACAACATAGAGTAAATCCCTCTTAGTTGTAACACAATTTGAAAAGTACTCAAGAATCATATGTCAAAGATGGGATGATTCCAAAAGAAGGGAAAAGATCACAACATTAAATTCTTCCTCCTGTCCTACATACGCCTTATTGAACAGAGCTAGAAAACAAAACAAAACAACACATGAATCCATGATGACTGGATTTGCATAAACTTATTTTACAAGGTCAAAATTGAGCCCTCACAGCAGCAAGACAATCCTAATAAATCATCATCTTACACACCACAGAGGCTATTTTAAATCTTTTCATTTCTTCTCAAAAGTTTTCCATGGCACTCCTTATCCACACACTCTCAATTGAAGGCCTTCCCTCATACATATCAGTGAAAAAATTGAGGTGATCTCTCAAGAATTTCCCCTTCTCCCTTCTACCTTATTTCATGTTATTCAGATGTCATCCCTCACTATATCTTATTGTATCACTATTTCCCAATTATACAGTGACAATAATAGTGTAAAGATAATCAACTTTGAAGGAATTTGGAACTTAGATCAATACAATGACCAACCACAATTCCAAAGAAATCATGATAAACCTACTATCCACCTCTAGAAAGAGAGGTCATGTACAGAGTAAAAGATTTTTTTTTCTATTTTTGCATAGTTAATGCAGGAATTTCTCTTGCATGACTGTACATATTTGCAATGATTTTTGTTTTCTTACCCTATTAGTAGGTGAGGTAGGTCTAGGAGGGAGAAAGAGAATTCAGAACTGAAAATAAAATAAAATTTAATACGTATGTGTATATGTGTACTTATTATTGACTGTCTTTGTCTCTATCTCTGCCTCTCTGTTTCTTTCTCTTTACCCTATCCATCTCTGTCTTTGTGTTTTTATCTGAATCTGACTGTCTTTCTCTCTGTCTGTCTCTCTCTGGTTGTCTCTCTTTCTCTGTCTATCTCTTTCTTCCTAGACATCCAGAAAGACTTAAATAGTTGTAACTGCTAGATAAGAATTACTTTTTTTCTTCATCCAATACTTCTTAAGACTGAAGGTTGAGTTTTCAATTCATTAGCCAAAAGCATGAATTACCTGAAGTGATTCACTTCTATTTCCTACAGTCCCTTGGAATTAGTCTGGGGAATTTTATTTGGTGAGTCTCATATTTGTGGGTAACAGCAAAGGAGGATCTAGTGGACTGATTGACAGTGACTATTTATGAGAAACTAGTAAATTTTGATTCTTCCGGCACTAAACTGAATGGATTTGTTAGTGGGTTCAGTGGAATAATTGATGAGGGTACTATTGAAGATGACTTTTGCTTTTCAAGATGCTGTCATTAGACCTATCAACTGCTGTAGTTTCATAAATTCGATAAATTCCTCCAAAATCCTTGTTAGTAGTGTCACTCATTAGGTCCTGTAAATATCTCAGTTAGCAAAACTTCTGAAAAGGAAAGTAATTATTAGGAAAGAAATTATGGACAAATCTAAGGAAAGTTTTATGACTGAGTTAATATAAAGAGGCTTAAGACAATTGTAAGGGTTTTTAAAAGGTCAGCTTATGGTTTATCTCCCTATTTACTTGAAAGAAATATAATAATGGACCTATTACATTTCAGTTTATTGAAATTGGAAACAAAAATGTATAAATCCTTCCTTGGAGAAAATAGGGCAATTCTGAAATGCTGCAGATGGTGACTACAGCCATGAATTTAAAAGACAGTTGGTCATTGGAAGGAAAGCCCTGGCAAATCTGGACAGTATACTAAAAAACAGACATCACTTTGCCAACAAAGGTCTGTATAGTTAAAGCTCTGTTTTTTCTAGTAGCAATGTATGGGTGTGAGAATGGACTATAAGGAAAGCTGAACACCACAAAATCAATGCTTTCAAATTTTGGTGTTGAAGAAGACTTTTGAGACCCCCTTGGACAGTAAGGAGATCAATTCAGTCAATACTTAAAGAAGTGAATTCAGGCTATTCACTGGAAGGTTAAATACTGAAGCTGAAACAAATACTTTGGCCACATAATGAGAAGATAGGACTCATTGGAAATGACCCTAATGATGGGAAGGATTGAAGACAAAAGGAAAGGAGGACAGTAGAAGATGAGATGGATCGATAGTGTCATGGAAACAAAAAACATGAATTTGGACTTCAAGATGTAGTAGAGGATAGAAGGGCCTGGCATGCTGTGGTCCATGGGGTTACAAAAAGTTAGACGTGACTGGACTATTAAATAATGAAATATTGTTAATTCTTTCTTGCCATTGGAAGGCTACTTGGTAGGACTGAGTCTTAGTGTGTAGCCTTTTAGCTTCTTCCATAAAATACATATAAAATGTACATCTTATGATAAATTATACAACATGGACCAATATTTGATTAAGAAAACAAAAAGGCGAATAAGAGCTCTGTTTATGTTATGTCTCACACAATTATTCTACTCTAATGGATCACTTTGCCTTGACTTCTTGAAAGCTGTGCTATGGAACAGAAGTTCTGTTAGTCCGGGGATGAGAAACCTGTTGCCTCAAGGCTACATGTGGTCCTCCAGGTCCTCAAGAGTGGCCCTTTGACTGAATCCAAACTTCACAGAACAAATATCCTTAACAAAAGGATTTTAATAATAAAAGTTCTGTTAAAGTTTAATAAAAGTTCTGTTAAGGTTTAATAAAAGTTCTGTCAAACTTGGACTCAGTCAAAAGGCTACACCCAAGGACCTAGAAGGCCACATATGGCCTCAAGGCTGCAGGGGCCCCACCCCTGTGTGAAGCTCTACTAAGCAGGAAAGATTAAGAGTAGTAGAGGACAACAACTTGCCAAAGTATATACCATAAAGTAAGAAAATTATTAGCAAAATATTGGCTTCTACATGGAGATGATTATTATTATTAATCTCAGCAATTCATTCAACCTTTAAATGTAAGAAGTGGTCCTACACCATTTTGGTGGTGATATTGACACAGTGACTCAAAAAGCGGTAAGAGTGCTGAGTCATTTATTACTTAGAAAATCTAAAATCATTTTTATTTGTCCAACAACACACACACACACATGCATGAGCACACACACACACTCACACACACACATGTGCACGCGCACACACACATACAGTAAATATACTGTGGGAAGAACTGAATCAAGGACCTCATGACAATAGGGAGACAACTTCTCTGAAGATTTGTATAAGAATTACACAGGATAAGAAGGCTTAGATCAGTTGAATTCTTCTATCAAGTGGCCTTTTATGAATCGTCATTATCATCATCATCATCATCATCATCATAGCTAACATTTATTTATAACATTTTATGTTTTGCAAGGTATTTTACAAATACTTCATTTAATCCTATTTGAGGCAGCTAAATGGCCCACTGGATAGTGAACTGGATCTGAAGGCAAGAAGACCTAAGTTCAGATCCAGCCTCAGACTTCCCGGCTATATGGCTCTAGACTAGTCACTTAGCTTCTATCTACCTTAGTTCTTCAACTATAAAATGTGGGTGTTAATAGCACCTACCTTCCAGGGTTTTTATGAGGATTAAATGAGATAATATTTGTAAAGTGCTTAGCATAGTGCGTGGCACACAGTTTGCAATAAATGTTTATAAACTCATCTCCTTCCTTCCTACCTTAAAGTCACAATGACCTTTGGCTATATCTGTTTGACCTTTTTGACAAATATGGTATCCTCTACTGTGAAAAACAACATTTCCCACCATTGAGCAAAACCTATTTCCACATGCCTCAAAGCTCAGGGTTTTGGTTTTTTTTTTTTTTTGCAATAATTGCTAGTACTAAAGATACAAATGATAAATAAAACTATTAATGAACCTTGGTTTTTTAATAGACCAACTTTACTTAAGGTCTTGCTATCCCCTCTAGCTCCTGCCACTTCACTTTCTGTGTGTATATACATAGGGGTGCAGTTTTCCTTTGTGAGTGTGGTGGGGGGAAGGGAGGATTAGAGTGGAGGTTATAGTTGTTATTTGTTTGACTCTTGGGACTCCTCCCCATTAAGGAGTACAAATTAGACTCCCTCTTTATTTGTGTAGAAGCTTCTTTTCAGTATCAGAATATATCTATATTAACAAATAACATATACCTTTTGCTTACTAACTGTCAAGTTCCTGGTCCTTTTCCCCCTACAAACTTTACTTCTACATTCATGACCCAGGATGGAGAGGGAGACTAATTGCCACAAAATATTACTTCTCTCAGTTATTACCCAAAATAGAAATGTCAGATATCACTGTCAATCAATAAATAGCTATATATTCTATTTTCCCAAGTAGACCCCCTTGCAATACCAAAAGATTTATTTGTAGGAGGGCAAGTATTTAAAAATCCTTCGCTTGTGTGCTTCCCCCTCCCTCTTGAGAATCTGTCATTTGAAGAGACAAGTCTAACTGAGAAAAATAAAAGCCAAAAACAAAGCACAGTTTTACAAGACTATTTCTTTACTTGCTTTTCAAAAATGAAATGGAGGGAAGAAAACCAAACATCTATATTAAATAGAAAAATATATACATATGTATTTTTATGTATGATGTACGTATACATATATATCTGTGTGCATATGTGTTTATATGTGCATATATCAACAACTTTTATGACATTTAAAGGTGGCTTTATTAATTCCTACTGAAATATCCAACACCCTGTCAGAGTTTTTCTTTCTGCTTTACCTGATTCTTTCTCAAATGGAAATACAACTGTTTTTAATGTGAGAGCAGAGAAAGGAGCTACTTTCTGACCAAAATCTGCTCAGTATAGAATTGTTAAAAAGAGACAGAAAAATTATGTAAAGAATTATTATGAAGAAACTTTGAAATTTCTTCCATAAGGACTTATTTTAGGTAGACTTAGAAATTGCTTGTATTGGATGGCTTTAATACCTTGTTTCTGTTGCATGTTCCAGTGATCTCTTTGTTCACATTGTATTTAGATCTCCAAGACAAAGTTTGGCTTCTGACCCCTAAAACTCACAGTGCATTGATTTTAGCACAAGAAAAACTGATTACATGACAGACTACATCAGTGAGGAGATTTTTTTCCAGCTTATAAGAGGAAAGCTGAGAAGTCAAATTCCCTTCCATGCTATTTTGCTATTATTCTTGAGTTGAGCTCACTCATTTTATTTCCTGGGGCCTAGTTCTTATGTTGCTGTTTTTATTGATTTTAAGTCATGTCTGACTCTTCTTGATCTCATATGGGATTTATCTGACAAAGATACTAGAGTGGCTTGCTATTTCTTTCTCCAACTCCTTTTTACAGATAAGAAAACTGAGGAAAACAGGGTTAAGTGACTTGCTCAGAATCACATAGCCAGTAAGTATCTAGATCAGATTTGAAGTCAGAAAGATGAGTTTTCCTTTCTTCAGAACCAGCCTTCTACCCACTGCGCCACCTAGATGCTCAAGGCCTAGTTCACTGTTTGTAAAGGACTTAGGACTTCCCGAGTTGAAATATGGTCACTTCATGTAGAAAACCAAGAGAACCAATCACTCTATTCTTAATATTACTATGCCTGGTCCAATCATCTATGAATCCCATATTCTTCAATGACTTTACCTCTAGATGCGTTTTGTACAAAGCTGATATTTCTTTTCTCTAGTGGATGCTAGCAATAAGAACAACAACAAGATAGCTTACCACAAAATTAACCATTTAGAATGTATTTGCTTCTACATAGAAAAAGAATATAGAAGTGCCTCTTTTGCTCCAGTAAGCACAGCTCACCCTCAAATGTCCAATCAAATGCAATTCTGTACTGGTAAAGGGAGCGTGTATGCCAGGGAGACAACAGATATAATGATGATTTGAAGTATAACAAAGTATAATATCTTGTTAGTATGGGATATTATTTGTTGGTAATAATCATTATTATCTGAAGATATTGCCTGAGCCAAGATCCAAGATATTCAAGGTTCAAGGTTCAAAAATTGAGGAATGAAAATATATTTTATATGTTACAGAAATGGAAGTATGTTTTATTTGCTTATGAACACTGATGATTTTAATGAAAGTTTGCTATCATAAATTATTTCGTTACCTGGTCTAGAGTTTGTCAATATTATTTTTTCTTAAATAATGAAAGCCAAAATTTTAGAGTACAATTTAACCTATATTCCCAGAAACAGATGAAATTTAGGAAATCCCTTGATATTTTCTTCTATAAAGGCTTTAGTGCAGATAAGAGAAGCATGTAGATCCTAGGTATCAAGGGTATGGGATAGGAATTATTAGGCAAAGAAGTTATAGTACCATACTTTAATAAGAAAAAAAAATTCAACATGTTTTGATTTTGCTGCCCTCTTTATTTCTTCCCTTTTATTTCCTCATTTTTCATTTCTTCTCTCCTGCCTTTCTACTATGCACTCCCCTAATCTTGCTCTTCATAAGCCTAACACCATCACTTCAGCATCTCACCTAGGTTTGCACTTCCTGGAATATTCAACTCTCCAAAATTTCCTACCTTCTTTTAAAAGTCTTATTCATTCAGCTTCAGGATCTCAGACATTAAATAGAATAGAATCTGATTAAATACATTCTTCTACTTTGAAGATGAAAGTAACTTGGAATTTGACTTTTTTTTTTTGCTTTTTGGTGAGGTTAAGTGACTTGCCCAGGGTCACACAGCTAGTAATGTCAAGTATCTGAGGTCAGATTTGAACTCAGCTCCTCCTGACTCCAAGACTGGAGCTCTATCTACTTTGCCCCCTAGCTGCCCCTGGAATTTAACATTTTTAATTGAAATTCTCTTTATGCACCATTTCTTTTTCTATACTATAGACTTTGGTCAATGATATCTTTATACATATACAGCATTTTTGCCTCCATGTGTAAATATACTATTGGTAGATTCTAGGTTTTTCACAGCATTTTTTTTTAGTAATCGAAGAATAGCAGTTATTTTGAATTTTAATATAACAAGAAAGATAATAATAGCAAAACAGAATTGAGGAAAACCAAAGAAATGGATGTGGATTGTTTCCATTCAATTCATCTTGCTGGAATAGAGGGACCATTCGTACCATTCTGATTTTCTGGGTGGCTGCACTTGAAAATTATTGCTATTATCATTGATAGTTTTTCATATGCTAGGCACAGTTCAAAACATGAAATGTGAGTCTTAAGGAAAAGGACAACCTAAGACATTGTGAATTTAGTTCAACATATCTAAAAGAAAAACAGTCAGAAAAAAGATGTCTTACAGAATTTTTAGATCAACAGCTTGGGCATACTAAATGCCATTACAATTATCTTCACATGGAAAAACTGATTTAGGATTAGATGCAGAGAAGGACTATTATAGAACTGAATATAACCATAAATATGTATGTAAATACAGATATAGATACATTGCTTTAAGTATTTGTCCCTTTCCGATTTCAGCAAAACTGAAGGTCAAAGAGGGCAATTACAGAAAGAAAGACATGAAATAGTGGAGTCATTTCATATGTAAAAGATGAATTCTATACCTTGCAGGAAATGTGAGGCTTTGACAGCTTAAATGTATATGAAAAGACCAGCAGATATAATTAATTTCCCCTATGGTACAATTGCTTCAGTACTTTTCTCCTAGCCATTCATGTCCATAAATCAATGCAAAACCTTTCCTTAACATTTAAGAAAAAAAATTGAAGAGCAAGATGATAGATTACAGGCACCAGCTGAGCCAAATTCTGCCAATATACCCTCCAAATATTTAAAGATAATGCCTCAAGTCAAATTTTAAAGCAGTATAACTAACAAAATATCAGGGTAATATATTTTTTCCAGCCTGAGGCAACTTAGGAGGTCAGTAGGTCTGTGACACTGGAGTGTGCACGTAGTACAAAGTACAGGCAGTGGCAGCACCAGTGATGGGCCACAAAAGTTATAGAAGCAGCACTAACAGCAACAGTAGCAGTAGTTCCTATTGGAGTTCTCAACCCAGGGATGGCCTGAAGGGATGAAAGGAATGTCAAATAACTGTTCAGAAAGGGATTACAAGGAACTTGTTGCTTTTACTTGGTGCAGCTGGTGCTGATTGGTAACTGTTTTTTTTGTTTGTTTGTTTTTGCACATATTCAGTTCTGGCTCACAATCCCAGGGCAGAGAAGAGTAGTTGTGGTCAGTCACAAGGAAGCAGTGGACCTGTTTGCAGTTCAAAGGCAGAGAGGAGCACTAGTGCTTGCTGCTGTGGGAGATCAGGGAAACTGGCATCACTTCCAGGGCTGAGAAACTTAGACTAGCATGTTGCTGGCTTCGCACGGGCACTTCCCCTGGTTAAACAGAGCACCAGGAGAACAGTGACCACACCTCTCCATGGATTACACCACCTCAGAAGCACCCAAATCTCATAGACCCACAGAACCAGCTCTGAAAATAATAGCACAAAAATCCTGACACTTAAGATGCTGACTTCCCAGGCCCAGGTCAGCAGATCCCAACTTAAACACAAAGCTCAAATTCATGAAGTGAGTGGGGGAAATAAGCAAACAGCAAAAGAAGAACTCACTATAAAAAGCTACTACTGAAGCAAGGAAGACCAAGGTACAAATGTAGAAGCAACAATGTTGCAGCTGCAACCAAAGCCTCAAAGAAAATTATAATTGGATCCAGGTCAAATAATTAATAGGATGGTTAAAAAAAAACAAATGAGTCATAGAAAGAAAAATGAGAAAAGAAATAAGAGTGAGGCAAGAACATTATGAAAAGAGAATTAATAACTTGGTAAAAGGCACAAAAATTCACTGAAGAAAAGAATTCCTTAAAAAGCAGAATTGGCCAGAAGTGGAATAGTTCCTACACTTAAGGAACATATGTTCAATTGGAACAGACAATATTAATAGATATCCTTTTAATCTTTGTACAAAATTGTCATAATGTTTTTTATTATGATATAAATTGTTCTCCCAGTAATGTTCATTTCAATCTGTATCAGTTCACGTAAGCCTTCCAAGGTTTCTCTGAAAGTTTCCTCTTCATTCTTTCTTAAATCTCAAGAGTATTCCATTATATTATTGTACCACAATTTAACCAGCCATTCCCCAGTTGATGGATGCCCCATTAGTTTCCAGTCATTTGCTACCACTAGAAGCTCCACTAAAAGTACTTTGCTTTGTATGTATTCCCCTCATTCAAGATACAAAAGTTGGATACTGTCCCCTCAACCTTCTCTGTCCATCCAAAGTGGAGGCAGAAAATACACTTCCTTGTACCACTTTCTGTGCTTGCATCCATAGGGAAAATGATTTGTTATTGTTTGGTCCTTTAGCATGGCCACATCAGCCTCTCAGATACAGGGTTTCTGCAAGCCAGGGGCCACTACCACTTTGATATTATCACCACTCTCCAGCCTGCTGAGCTTTGAGGTGTGTCTGGAGCTCCGGGCATCAAGAACCAAATAGTGCTCAATGATTTTATATAGTTCAGAACAACAGTTTCTCCATCTTCAAAAACAGTGCTTGGTTTGGGAAATGCCTTCTTATCCAGAAATAAGTTTAACATAACAGTCAAAGCACTCTCCCACATTTTAATATTTATGAAAAATTTCACTGCCATAAAAAATACCATTTCATAAACTCTTGAAAAGAACAGCTTTAAAGTAGCACTTGTAGAAGAATTCCAAAGTGGTATTTTATTTTCAACCTCAAATAACTTTTTTATGTGGGAGTCTGTGTTTTTATACAGAATCTTTCTGACATTTGTTATCCATGCTTTTAAATTTCATATTATTGCTGTTCTCAAAGATTATAGCTATAAAATAGTGAGCAAGGTTGACCATTTACAAAGAATTTCTCTGGGCTACTGAGAGAACTGGATCCCAGAAAGTAGCATTTGAAAATGTCTTTAGTGAATCAGGGATTTCAGTAAATTTCTGCTAGTTCCAGGCTTGCTCAGAAAAGCTACTGTTCCAATTGCCTGTCATATAGAGTAACAAATGGAAATGGAAGCCCTATATTGAGATTAATGGCCACTTGTGAAATAATTACGTGCAGTATGGTGTGAGTAAAGTCTCTCAAAATGTAATTATACCTCACCTTAATAGAGTTTATTGTAAGAATGTTCTAAATTAATTTCCTTTATAAAACTATTCTGTTAAGAATATTCTGAAATTGAGTGTATTATTTTAACTCCCTGTTGCATATACTCCTGAGAATCTGACATTTAGCATGCTCCACTGTTCCACTAGATGTATCACCAATTGTGAAGATTTTAAAGAATCTTCAGAACATAGTACAAAGAGTTTAACCAACAAAAGTAGAATAGAGCAATAATGAAGACTGTGATGTGGCCAGGTAGGTTGTGCAATAAATAGAGTGCTAGGCCTGGAAGCAGAAATATCTGTGTTAAAATTCAGATCCAAATACTTACTACCTGTATGACCCAGAGCAAATCACTTAACATCAGTTTCCAAAGCTGTAAAATTTTAATAATTATAGCACTTACCTCATGGGGTTATTGTGAGGAACAAATAAGATTATAATTATAAAGCAGTACAGTTCTTGGCACCTAAAAGTGCTATCTAAATGTTAGCTATTATTATTAATTTGAATTATTCTGAATCTTTCCTACTTATGTCAAGAATTTCTACACTGTCACTTCTGCCTGTGGTGAGAGGTATACTGGCCTAACACAAAAAGTACTGGACACAGACATAAGAAATCTGTAAGATTGAATCTCACCTCCAATAATTACAAAACCTTTATCCAAGAGCAAGCCATTAAAAACTCTCTGGACCTTGGATTCCACATCTGTACAATGTGAATAATTATATCTCCATTATACCTACCTCACAGAGCTGTGAGGCTCAGATGAGATAACTTAAGTAAAGTGTTTTTCAGATTTTAAAGTGCTCTCTCTCTCTCTCTCTCTCTCTCTCTCCTTCTCTCACCTTATTATATATATGTATATGTGTGTGTGTATACATATATATATATGTACACATATGCATATATGCACATATATAGAGAAATCTAGATAAATTGAAATATGTTTGTATACATATGTAGTTAGATCTATTGATAAAGATTTATCAGTACACGGCTCCATCCATCTATCCATGCATTATCCATCCATCATCTATTTATCAATCTATCTTTCTATCTATTTATCCTTTATTCCAAACATTCACTCTTCCTCTGTGGCATTTAAAAATTTGAATATTCATTCAAGAAATATTCATCAACTTCCTACTATGCTCATGATACTGCACGGGAGGTTGTGGGAGATAGAATAAAATAAGCTCTTTGGCTTCATGGAGTTTATAGTCCAATGGAAGAAATAATATGTTTATGATGATAAAATAATTAATAATAAACAACTAATGTTTATAGCACTTATTATATGCAAGGCATCATGCTAAGTGTATTGCAATTATTATCTCATTTGATTCTTTTACAGTTTTTCCTCTACTTCGCTTACTTGCTTCTCAAAATCCTTTTTGAGCTCTTCCATGGCCTGGGACCAATTTGTATTTTTCTTGGAGGCTTTAGATTTAGGAGCTTTGACTTTGTTGTCTTCTTCTGGTTGTATGTTTCAATCTTCTTTGTCACCAAAGAAAGATTATATGGTCTGACTTTTTTTGCTAGGTTTGTTCATGATCCCATTCAATTACTTGAGTTAAATTCTTTGTTAAAGTAGGGGGCTGCTTCCAGTGTGGAGAATGTTCCAAGCTTTGAGGGTTTCATGCAGCTGTTTTCAGAGATACTTCTAGGGACCTGTAAATTTTCAGTTTTCCAGGGTGGTATGATCAAGGGCTAGGTGTTTACTCCTTTCCTGGTCTGTGCTCCACTCTGTGAGTGACCACAAGTACTCTTTTCTGTCTTGGAACTGTGAAGAGGATTTCTCTTCACCACCATTACAAGCTTTACCATGCCAGCGCTCCTCCTCACCCTAGAATAGCCACCCAGAACTGTGATCCAGATCCAAGCACAGGCAAAGCAAGAGAATCCTGCACTAGCAAAGAGATCCTGGCAATCCCCCTCTGATTAGCCACTCAATTCCCCCTCAGTCTATGGGCTGGAAGCTCTAGAAGCAGCCACCACCCCAGGGCTGCAGCTGAGACTAGGGTTGGGACCAAGCTACTCTATCATTTTTTTTTCTTTTAGGCAATTGGGGTTAAGCGACTTGCCCAGGGTCACACAGCTAGTACGTGTCAAGTGTTTGGTCTGAGGCCGGATTTGAACTCAGGTCCTCCTGACTTCAGGGCCAGTGCTCTATCCACTGCACCACCTAGCTGCCCCCAAGCTACTCTATCATTGCAGGCACTCATTGACCTAAGTTGTCTTTGGCATTTGTGGGTTGAGAAGTCTGGAAACCACCGTAGCTGCCTGTGATTCAGTCCTCTGAGGGCTGTTCCAGGTTCATTGAGGCCTGCTTTGCCTCTGCACCCATGCCAAACTGCCTTCTTCTCCCTGCCCAGTGTGATATACCTTTCCAATCAACCATCAGGTTGTCTTGGACTGGAAATTTGTTTCACTCTGTCTTTTTGTGGGTTCTGATGCTTTAGAATTTATTTAGAGCCATATTTTACAAGTATTTGGAGGGGTTTGGGGGAGAGGTCAAGCAAGTCACTGCTTTTTCTCTGCCTTCTTGGCTCCACCCCCTTGGGCTCATCTCATTTGAGGTGAGGGAGGTGCTATTATTTTCCTTATTTGACAGAAGAGCAAACTGAGGCAAATAGAGGTTAAGTGACTTGCCCAGGGCCACAGAGCTAGTAAGTGTCTGAGTCCAGATTTGAAATAAACTCTTCTGGATTCCAGGCCTGGAGATCTATCCTGAGGTCTTAAAGGGCTCTGAGAGTTCAAGACAGAGAGGGATTACCTTTAACTCAAAGGATCTAATTCAGGTGAACAGTCATTCATTAATGAAGCATCTTCTATCTGCAAGGCATTATATTAGGTGTTATAGCTAGAAGGGACCAGGAAAATGAGGGAGGGGAAAGATGATGTTTGAACTGGGACTTTAAGAATGCGTGGAAATTAGAGAAATAGAAGGGAAAAAAAGAGCATGCCTGCTGAAGAGAAGAAAATGAGCAAAGTCTCACAGACAGAAAAAGAATGGAATATTTAGGGGAAATGGTTAGCAGTCCAATTTGGCTACATTTTAGGATAAATTAAAAGAGAGTAGTGAGAAATAGACCAGAAAGACAGCTTAAAGGCAAACTGCAAATGGACTTTTCCCTGAATGCACTATTTTACATAAAAATTAATATAAAATATGTAATATGAATCTTTGAATAAAAATTAAGAACCTCGGCTCTGGTCCTAGTTTGTCCACTTACCTTGGATAAATCACCTGATTCTCCTCTTAGATTCACCACTCCTTTTTTATTTACCCTAAGTGAAGATGAAAAATCTAGCTATCCCAAGAATACAAGGTGGTTCAAGGAACGTTAGAACAGAACTCATATTAAGGTATGGTCAAAGTATGTTTATAACCTTTGGAAGCTGATTTGCAAAGAGTAAGCATGTTTTCATATAATTAATGCCACTTTCAGAAACTGATTATAAAGCCAATTGGACTTGCTCTGATATAGAATGCCAATTCATGTGTCCTTGGGGCAGAAGAAAATAATGCATTTAAGGTGAGTTTGAGATAGATGATAGCATTAAGCAGAACGCAAAATGGGTCCAGGGCCAAAGTGTCAATATCATTATCAACAATCATCAAACTAAAAGAATTAGATTGAAAGCTTCTTCTATTCTTTTTTGTTCCAGGCAATATAAGAGATAGATTAATTATGATATACATAGCCTTCTCACTCTCAAAGAGCTCACAGTCTTCTTGGCTAGCAACATCTAACACACACACATACATGGAATGACACCATCCAACTATTAGATTGATTATAAGGACACAGGAATATTAAAAAGGGAAAGATTGAAAAAAGATTCATCAGAGAAGACTTTATGGAGGACACAGGATTTCAGATTAAATGGCATATTCCCTAGAGTAGATATATTGGAGGCAAATGCAATGTATTTGATCTTTGGCTCTATGAAAATAACATTGGGTAGTTAGCACCACTGAGCTTTCATTTCCTCATTTTTAAGAAGATTATCTGGAGTTGGTGATTTTGAAGTTTCTCTTTTAATAATAGGTATCTTCTCTTCTAACAATAAGTATATAGTCCTAGCAAATAGGACTATAAGTAAAGGTTTATAGGCTAGATAGAATTTAACCTGTGGAAGGTGAGGTTGTACTCACCAGAGAGTTCTAATGGATCAAAGTATTAATGACTTCCTAGATTCTTTCCCTTTTCTGTCTTCACAACCTTGTCACTTTCCAAAGAGTACATGGATCAGAATGAATTTAGATTCAGAATTGAGACTATAATTAGATCAGATAAATTATATTAAAATCATTATTTGCTTACACACATTAAACATCGCTCTATGAATTTCTGCTTGAAAAATAGTTAAGATGATCAATGTCTGGTGCTTAACATTTTCCTAATCTAATGATTGATTAAATGCCTAGATTTACAAACCATCATTATCAATACTTGAAGAATGTTTATTTCCCTAACTTCAGCAGGGGAAGATAAAATTTGTTTTCCAGGAAACAGCAAATCTTTGTATGTTTGATAAAAACAAGTTTTGCCATTGATTTATTCCATTCATTTACTAATAATTTTGGGGGAAATTGTAATATTGGTCTTCAATCTCAGGCAGCTAATGTACCAATAATGATATCTGAGAGAAAATCATGCAAACCTCTGGCCATATCTGTTAGTGAGTACAGGTTCCATACAGCCTGAGTGATTAATTTCAGGAAAGCATAAGACTTTGGTGACTGTTGTAGCAGAGCAATTTATGGGTTAATTTTGAGGGAGCATAAAGATTGATATAGATGATGAGGCCCCTTAATCACAGAATTCTTCTACATAGCTGAGGAGGTTATGAACGATGATGGCTTGGAAGCTACACAAATGGGATTATGCTAAATTAGCACATCTCAGAATTAGAACCAAGATGTTAAGATCAAGTACTAGAGCTTGTTTTGGTTTTTGAAATCATGATGTGTGGGCTGGGCATGAAAACAGGTGACTCATTCCAAGTACATAGTGGATAGCAGCAAATCTCCCCCTCAAAAATTTTCACATACAAAGGCTATGTCTATACAACAGCACACCCTGGGATTCAGTTGAATCCGTGAGATAAGATTTTGAAGTCATATTTTAGGTTAAACCCAGTTCCCTCATTAAATTGAAGAGCATGGGATCGTACAGCTACAATGTTGTTCTCAGTATCTAGGGTCTTTGTACAGAACAGCAACAACAAAAAAGACAAATTTGCCTATCTAAGAAAATATCTGTGGCTTACTTGCTTCAATTGAATATATTTTTTCTCCAATGTTTTCACCGTGAGATGATCTCCTTTGCATGTTAGTCACTAAATAACAATCTAGATGATGATTTAATTTGGAAGGTCTTATTGAGGATTTCCTGAAATTTTTCTATCTCTATATGATCTTTAATAAGTTTTGATGTATAAGTTCCAATTAAATTCATGGTGATCTCTTATTTATCTTGAGCACTGACATAAAAAATGTCCAAATGTCTCATGGCATAATCTTATTGTACTGGGCTCCCCAGTAGAACTGCCTTTGCTAACCATTTTATCTTTCTTAGGAAAACTGTGAGCCATACATTCATTTCCAGTTTCATTTATTGCACTAGTGAGTTCAGTCGGGCAACACAGCTCCTTCCTTCCTTAAGTCCTTCTTTCCTTCTTTTCCCTCCCTCCTTTCCCCCTTCTTTCCCTCCTTCCTTTCCCTCTGTCCACATAGGGAATCATATCCTTACCCATGGGTGCTCTGTTCAAAGGGATATAAATTTTGATAGCTGAAACCTCACAAAATATCTTGGGGTTTATGGGCTACATTTATTTTTTAAGTACTGTGTCTCAAACCAAAATCACTCTGACTCTCATTGATTGGCCAACAGCTGGTCCCAGCTCAAGCCTCATTTAGTCATTGTATGGGCTCTGATGGTTCAAAGTGAGTGTAAATAGCAATTGTTTCTGTTTTGGCAAGAAACTCTGAGGTTCTTCTCCTCACAGGTTGATTTTTTTTGACTATGTAAAAGAGGCCATTCTTCACATAATTTCATACCTAGTCTTCATCACTAAATAGGTGTTACCTCAGACAAACTGATATCTTGGAATGACCTTAGCTTAAAAAGGCCAAGGTTTTCCACTGTATCCAGGACCATCTCCAATCATCCTGATCTATATCTTGCCATTGGACCCAGATGGCTCTGGAGAAGAGAGTGAGGCTAAAGACTTTGCATAGCCCTACCTAAGTTAACTCCAATTCAGTGCAAGTCATGACATCACCTTCCTGATGTCATGGTCCTCTTTGAGAATGAAGAACAAACCACAACATTCATATCAAAAGATATCAAGAATTATAATATCTAGTATTTATATAGTACTTTAAGGTATACAAAGCATGCAATATACATTACTGAATCACAGGAACCCCATAAGTTAGGTTCTATTATTGTACTGTCAAGTCAGAAAGCATTTGTTAAGTGTTTGCCATATGTAAGTCACAAAATCTTCGTCATTTGCCATAGCACTATAGCCTTCTGAATTTGTAACCTGAAATCCCCATGCCTTTCACTACCCCAAATATTTAATTAGCTGTCAAATTTTGCCATTTCTGTATACTTTTACCATTCCAACAACATTTCTTACCCTTGATCCTTTCTTCTCATGCCTATGGTCACCACATTTAGCTCAGTATTTTTACTCTCTCTTTTCCTAGATTACTACAACATAATTCTACATTGTCTCCATGCCTACAATCACTACTTCCTCCAGTCTATCTGCAATATAGATGTCAAGGCTGATTGTCCTTAAGCACAAATATGACCATAACACTCCCCTACTCAATAGACTCTAGAATCTGGATGTTGTTTTTACGATAATAGATAAACTATTCTCTTCAGCTTTTAAAGCCATTCACAAACATCTGTCTTTCCATCTTTACTGTATATTACTCCTTTACTTCTATTCTGTGGTAAAACCAAATTTGTCTTTGAATTTCTCATATAACACTTCATCTCCAGGCTCTGTACCTTTCTACTAATAGTTCCCCATGACTGGACTGTACTCCCTCCTCACTTCTGCTTAAGAGAGTCCCTCTCTTCTATCAAGACCATGTTCTCCTTGGAAGCTTTTATGATCTCCTCAGTCATTGGTATTTACATTTGATGACCTGCTTTTAAGTAGGGAGATGGATAAGGATAGAACCAGTGATTTCATTATTATCGGAGACTTCTGGATGAGAAACTCTTTCTGCTTTTTCAGGTTGACCCCTTCTCTACATTTTCCATCAGCAATCCTGCTTGGTTTGACTCAATATCATGTTCCTTGGTGGCCATTACCATTCCCTTTTCAGTTTCCTTGTACATGCTTTTTTATCATTAGATTATTTTTATTTGTTCTTCTTTCTTTTTGAAGAGAAACAAAGACATCATGGGGATGGATGTATTGACTTGTGCATGAATTGGATTCAAGTGAAGCAGAGTTGTACAAACTCATCAGCCTCACTCTTTCTTCCAGAGTCTTTGAAATCCAGTGGCAAAACAAAAGTCAGGATAATTGGTGATGGCCAAGGATGCAGTGGATAGCCTTGGTATCTTCAGTGACTGACCAAGTTCTAAGTACTCCACAACACCTGCTTCAGCCACCTTCATGGCCATTGGAACAAATTGTTCTCATCCATCCATTCTACCATAGAAAGTCTCCACATTCTTGAGGCAGACATCCCCTTAACTGACTCATGTATTTGAGGCCTATAGATTACCTGAACACTGGTTTAATCAATCTGCCAGGGCAGTTTTATGAGGTATGACTGCTGCACATGCTACAGCTTTTTGGAGCCACAGGTGGGAGTTGGGTGAAAGGTGAACATCAAAGGTGATTGAGCAGCCCTGTAAAGGACTCAGCAAGCCCTCACACCAGAGGTACTATTCCTCCCTGCACATCTCATACACTCCCTCCATTAGATTACAACTATTCTTGAGGATAGGAACTGTCTTTTTTTTTTCTTTTTTGCATCCCCAGCATAATAGGTGCTTAATAAATGTTTATAGAATTGAATTTTCTGCAATTTACTATGTTAGAGAGTTGTTTATATCAATGTCAGGCTGAGTGAGTTGCCTAGGGTTACCCTGCTAATATATGTCTTAGATAGTGATACATCTTCCTGTCTCCAAGGATACCTCTCAAATCATTATGCCATGCTGGGTCTTCCTTATAGTTAACACTGTTCTATTTATTTGTTTTTATTCTCTTTATGTTAATCCTCAGTGTCTCTACATGTGTACTTCTAAAAATGTAAATATAGATCATTTCCTTCTTTGTCACCAGGTTTCCAGCTCCTAGTACAGTGTCTCTCATATAGTAGTAGGTTAATTATCACATGCTTTTTGATCAATTTATTGATGACTTTTGACTATCATTTAAAAAGAGACTTTCATTTCTCTATGTCTGTTAAATTTCAGAAATGCAATGGTTTCCCAAAAGAACACTTTGTGGGAAAATGACAGTCTTGGCAATAAATAATAATAATAATTGGATTTCACAGGTCTGACTAAGTTTTGGTCCCAGAGATAGGCAACGACAGGATTTATTGGTAAATGACCAAGAGTTTTCTCTGGCATCAGTCTTCAAATTAATGGACCTATTTTTCCCCACTCACAGAGACCACCCAAAGAGATCTAAAATGTTGCACTGAAGAGTCATTCCTAACCCTTTTTTGTTAACCACTCTCTTACTGTGTCAGCAGATAAACTCTTTGGGGAACCTGATTTTCCTTGCATGATAGTTCCAGCTCACACTTTTTCAGTTTCAGCCAAAGGAAACCAAATATTATTAGGACATTTGAAAAGACAATCCACCTGGGTTTTTTTCTGCATTGTGAGACTAATGGCCAAGTGGGATTTTTAATAAATATAAGTTTTTCCCTTACTCTCTTTATGTAGTAAATGGTTTTCCCTTCACAATACATCTGACAATATATTACACTAAACAACCAAATGTTCTGACACCATTTAAAGTATGTATTAAAACAAATGTAAGCCATTGACCAACATAGAAATGAATGGCCTGGTCAGACTTAAACACATATTTTAGACTCGATTACATGAGATGACAAGTCTAATGAGAACATGTAACAGCTATTATCCTGTTAGACATAATTTCAATCAGCAAGCGTCAAACATCATTAGTTTTGATGGCATCAGGGTTTAGAAATTCATTTTTATGAAATATTGCTTTTTGTAGAATACTGGGAGTTTTTTCCTAATTAGAGAGCGGAGTTAAAAGAATAGAAGGAAAAGTTTCTTTTTTCCCATAGAAAATCAGAACACAGAGGCAAGATCCTATTTAAATAATGTGGGCATTAAAAAAATAAGAAAATGAGAAACTTTTCTTCAATTAGCAGACCAAACATGCTCTATGATGAGAAATCACTTAAGGCATCCTGAGTTGGTAAAAATACATCCTGGGTTGCCAATTGAAGACTTCAGTAATTTTTATAGATAGCATCCTAGTGTAGTGGTTAGAATGACAGAATTGGCATTAGCAAGAACTGAATTTCAATGCCACCTTTGGAAATTAATAAGTATGTGAACCTGGATAAGTCACTTAATCTTTCTGGGCCACAGTTTATTCATCTGTAAAATGAATATAGCACATATCTTGCAGGATAGTAGTAAGGATTAAATAAGACAATATGCTAAAACATAGTTCAAACCTTCAAACCACTATAAAATATCAGCTATCATTTCAGGCTTTGAAAATGTATGAATACATATGAATTTGAGAAAATCATTAAATCTGTCTATATTTTCATTCTATGGTAGGAACAGTAATAAAGGCCATGCCAACAAATCATATTCTTGTGATGATGAAATGAGACAGTGGATATGGAAGTGTTTCAAAAATTATTAAATGGTACATGAAAGAAAAAAATACTTACATTATTATTATTTTTACTTCATTCTCATATTTTTGATGGAGATCTGAAAGAAATAGCCTTGGACACATTTTTATATTGCTATTATTCTTCCATATTTAATTTTCTAGGACGATTGCACAGGTCGATAAAATAACTGGTTTTGGTAGATGAAAAATGTGTGAGGACATAAACTCATTTTCTGTAGGTTCTCTGAAAGTATCCATGCTTTTAAAAAAAAATTTTATTAATTTATTTTGATTTATCAACAGTCATTTCAATATGTTTTTGAGTTTAAATTTTTCTCTACCTTTCTTCCCACCACCCTCCCCAAGATGGCACACAATATGATATAGGCTATATGTATACATTACTATCAAACATATTTTCACATTAGGCATGTTGTAAGTAAGAATTAGAACCAATAGGAGGAACCACCAGAAAGAGGAAACAAAACTCAACAGAACAGAAAAAAATTAGCAAATAGTATGCTTCAATCTGCATTCAAATTCCATAGTTCTTTCTTTAGATGTGGATAGCACTTTCCATCACGAGACCTTTGGAGATGTTTTAAATCCTTGTATTGCTGGGAAGGGTTAAATTTATCAATATTAGTCATTGAACAACATGGCTGTTACTGTGTACAGTGTTCTCTTGATTCTGCTCATTTCACTCAGCATAAGACCATACAAGTCTTTCCAGGTTTTTGTGAAACCAGCCTACTCATCATTTCTTACAATACAATAGTATTTCATTACATTCATATACCACAGCTTGTTTAGCCATTCCCCAATTGATGGGCATCCTCTCAATTTCCAATTCTTTGCTGCCACAAAAACAGCTGCTATAAATATTTTTGTATGTGTAGGTTTTTTTCCCATTTGTATGATCTCTTTGATATGTAGCCCTAGAAGTGTTATTGCTGGTTCAAAGGGTATGCACATTTTTATAGCCCTTTGGGCATAGTTCCAAATTGCTCTCCAAGATGGTTAGATAATTTCACAACTCCACCAACAATGCATTCATGTTTCAGTTTTCCCACATCTTCTCCAACATTTATCATTTTCTTGTTTTGTCATGTTGGCCAATCTGATAGGTGTAATGCGGTATCTCAGAGTTCTTTTGATTTGCGTTTCTTTAATCAATAGTGATTTAGAGCATTTTTTCCAGATGACTATATATGGCTTTAATTTCTTTATCTGAGAACTGCTTGTTCATATCATTTGACTATTTATCAGTTGGAGAATGACTTGTATTCTTATAAATTTGCCTTAATTCTCTATATATTTTAGAAATGAGGCCCTTATGAGAGACACTGTTTGTAACAAAAGTTATCCATGTTAAAACTCTAGAAGCAAACAGCACAAGTGGAACACAACACATCTCATCCTGCTCCCATACGATTTTTTTCTGATAATTATTTATATTTTGCATGAATTTCAATCCAAATAAATTAGATATTAGTGGAGACATCTTTTTAATGGCAGCATCCATCTATCAGATATTCTGAAATTTCTATGGATCAACTTTGAATCTAAGAGATTATATGTAACAATTTGGTCTACACTCCTATTGTACCAATTCAGTATATTGATTGAGTTTTCAATGATATTTTGAGCTCTGTGTGGTTTGAGGATTTTCCATCCATCAACACATGGAAGAGAGCTTCTGATGTGTGACTGTAGCAAAGAAGTCTTGTCTTGCAAGGTATTGGAAGGTGCTAAAATTTTGAAACTTTCAGTAATATGCCATACAGTTTCTGTTGTCTTTAGTTAATACACACCAATTAATAAGTATTGGCTTCTTAAACATCATCCTTCTGTTATTTCTGGTAGTGATGACCTGATCTTATAATGTCTTCATAAATCTTTTTATTTCTAAAATTAAAAAAAAATTCAAATGAGTTATTTTTTAATCCTTCTTGTTGATAAGTGGTCAGTAGAGTTTATGTGGATGCTGCCTCAGGTGCCCCTTTTGATTCTTCTTTGGATCATATTTTTTTTTGTAGACTCCATTGGGAAGTCACCATTTTTGGTCACTTTCAGGAAATCAATGGCATATATTTATTATCAAACTTATGGCTCAGTGAAATGTTATCTTTCCCCTAAAACAGTTAAATTTTAATGGTTTAATATATGCTCTGAAAACATCTATCAATTAAATTCTTCCTTCTTGACAAGGACATCATTGTGATTATTATTGTGATGGAATGACTTAAAGAAAGAATAGTTTTCTATGTGGACATCACATGTTTCTCACTACATTTGGGTCTGCTTTGTAATTTCATTGCATTAATAAATCTTAAGTGAAGAAGTAAGTGAAAGGTTTTGTGACAATTAAATCACAATAAATATTATTGTGTTGTTTATTATTTTATTCAATAATTACTAAACTAATGATAAGTTGCGTCTTATAGGCCTGACACTTTTTTGGCCCACCCACATTTCTCTGCAGAAGGTTGTGAAAACTTTTACACTTTCGAAAACTTTGTGTAAAATACACACATGTAATTGGTACATATTGGGAAGGGTCACTGATATTCTCATATTTTAGTAGTATATATGTCATGCCTTCTGTTTAAAAAAAATGAAAGAATTAGGTTTACATATAAGAAAAAGCTGGTAGAGTGCTTTCCTGGTTATCAACGTGTAATTTGGAATTGTTTGAAGGAATAAATATGGATCTGTCTTGGCCAAGCTGTATTCTAGTTTTTCAGATAAACTGGGGTATCAACTATATCATAGACATAAATGTTCTGTTATTCACTATATTAATGTCATTCAATATTTTTTTTGTATTTTAGCATTCTTACATCTTTGTTATATCAGGCTTCTTGAAACCATCTGGACAACCAGAAATTTTCTTCATCTTCCTCTTTAAGGGATTTTCTCTTTTGTCTTATTTCTCTCCTTTTCATGTCTCTATGATGAAGTATTTAATTTTATTTTTTTCTCCATTTGGGCTACTTTGACTTCTTGTGTTGCATTAAACTTTTGACACTCAGTTGCTACTTAAAGGTATCAGGAATTTCTTATGTACATTGATTTCCATATTTGATCCTACATATGCCTTTTGTTGTTTACATATTTAATTGGTAATAAAGCATTCATTTTTTTTTCCCATTTGGTTTAGCAGCCAAATATGGATGTTAGCATCTCTTGGCTTTCTGCAGGTTTTCAACAACTTTCTTAAGCTATTCCACTCATGCTGGTTTTTAGCAGCTCTTAGGAAGACTCCTTGTTAGGTTGTCCTTTCCTCCTAAGATTTTTTTTTTCTTAACTCATATGTTGTATGCAAGTTCTGAAATGTTTTATGTGCTTTATCAAATATGTGGAAGAATTCATTTCCGACAGTCAATAATGTTTACAACAAAAATCAGCTTTTGGAATTATCGTGTCTTGTTAGTTATAGTCTACTTGGAATTACGCCATCAAATCAGAGGGGCTTTTGAAATCCCAGTTTAAACATACTCATCTCTTCTTCAAACTCATTTGAGACATTAGTATTATTTTTGTCAAACATTCCATCATAGGACAAAATTTTTGGAATTTCTATAAAATGAGTATTTCCAATGACCTCAATTCCTTTAACATTTCCATATTCAAATTTTCATAACTCTTCTATCTTAACCTTATGTTATCTAATCTGGAGTTAGGATTGAAATTATTTACTATAGTTTTCCTTCATTAATATGAAAAACACTGTCATTTGACTTATAATGTTATGATGTATCCCAGATGCATAATGAATCTATCCATTTCTTCAGTCCATTTCAAATACTCATGGTTTGTCCACTTTTGTGGTCAGAATTATTGATGATATTTTTGCTTATATAGGGTGTTCCAGAGGTTAGTATGGTTTCAGCCTTACAAAACTTAAAACTGTGCTAAGGCTTTTGGAACATCCTGACTATTTTGGTTCAGAAGCATTTTTCTTAAGTAGCAAGACTGTTGACTCTGGAAAAAGTCTCTGGAAAAAAGTGTAATATGTATATATGTATAATGTACAATCTGAATATACCTTTATACCAGATTTCATTGTTCAGCTGCTTCAATCTTATCTGACTCTTTGTGACCCCATTTGGGATTTTCTTGGCAAATATGCTGGAGTGGTTTGTGATTTTATTTTCCAGCTCATTTTGCAGTTAAGGACACTGAGGCAGAGTTAAGGGACTTATCCAGCTTCATACAGCTAGTAAGTGTCTAAGGCCAGATTGGAACTCAGGAAACACTTTATCCACTGTGCCACTTAGCTACTTTCATAGCAGGTAGGTTTGTCTAAATGGAAATATATTATGAGCTTAAAAATCAGGCAATATCTGAAGTTTTTAAAGCTGTTAATTTTCTCTAATGTTTCACTTGTTCCTCCTACTTACATTTTTATACTTAAGTCCAGCAATAAAATGACAATGATGTCCCATCTTAAATAATGAGTATATTGTTTGTTAAAAGCTATAGTGAACTACCAGCTACCAACTCCTTGATTTTTTTTAATTTCATACAAGATCTTTTCCCAATTTAGCATAGAAAGTATTTTTTTAAATTATCATATCAGGAAATAGAAAGCCCAATGTTTGTTTTTTTGCAAAGTAGCAAACCTCATATTACTGAAAGCAAGGAAGGTTGGAATTTCAGCCCAATATATTCCTCCCTTGCTAGTGATGACCACTCTTGATTTAAAAAATGGGACTGCCTGAGCCTCTAGTATACATTTCATTTTACAATGTTTGTAACTTACCTATAAAGCAGGCACAAAGACTGAAGCCATGCACAGAGGAACATAGAATGGGAGTGCTTCATTTTTTAACTCAAATTTAGTTTAAATTGGTTCAGCCATTTCTAAGTAGCAGAAGAGCAGTAAAAAGTGAAATGTGGAAATTTTACCTGTATTTTGCATTCCCATAACCAGGAAATTAATTTATTTTCAAGGCAACTTTTTTCCAGACTGTTCATTATAACCACATATTTTAGAGTTTTTGCCTAGAGTTACAAAAATTGTTGAAAAGGCAAGAAACCAACAATTGAAGACATCAACATCAAAATACAGTTTCCCCAAGTGTCCCTCAATTGACATTTGTTTGAGAGATCATTAAGTTCCTTTGAAACTACTCTAGTGGTCCAAGTAGATAAATAATTCCCTTATTAAAATGATTTTGGATACATAAATGCTCCATTGAAACCTCAAAAGAAACACAAAATTGTTCCTTTTGAGTCATTTTAAGGCATTTATTTGAAATTTTGCATATATATGGGGAAGATGTCAATTATAAGTTTAGGGCAGATATTTGAAGCATATTCATCTTATCATTTTTATAATTTTCATTTAAAAGATCCCCAGAGAATATTTCTATTTCTCCAACTGTTAGTCTTTTCCGGAACCATTAAATTTGGAAGGATAATTACACAAATGGCAAGACTATAAAAATATACATTATCAGTTACTTTCCTTTTCTCCTTTCATCTTAAAATAGAGCAATTATATAATCCTTTAGACCTATCACTTGCTAACTCCCTGTTACCAATACCTTCAGTAATTCAATAATTTTCCTCATGGTAAGTATAGATTATTAGTGAGCCATCATCACCCTCTTAACTTAGTAACTAAGAGCAAACAATGTTCATCAGTATACAGTCAGTGTCACATGATATAGCAAAGTTAACGGGAGGAGGAAGATGAGGAATCATCCCTAAAACAGTGGATTCATGAGTATAGAGTATAAAAATACCCTTGGAATTCTATCATTTGTACTCCTTTGCAATTCAGGAAAAGTACATACCTTTGTATTTCACATTGCCAATATATCTTATGCACTAGGGCCACCAAAATCCAAGTTGACTCTTGGGAGAAGAAAATATAGATTTTTTTATTCCCCTGCTTCATGTCAAAAGCACAATAATATTGTAGGTATTGAGCAAAATATGTACCTTTAAGTGAAAGTTGAAGCAGCATTTTGAGGGAGAGACAGAGGGGGCACATGCCAGACAGACCAAGCCCCCATAATGAACTCAACCATCACTTCTCTTAAGACCCTAATGGACACAATCCAAAACTCAACACAAGGGCTTTGGAAGTAATATTGCCCTTCAAACCATTGGTCTTGCTTCTAGCCCCAGGCCTGCAGCTGTGTATTTGAAGAGAGAAATCATGCTGGAGGCAGCAACCCAGCTGAATTCTCCCAATATTTTCCACTAAATAAATGTAACATAATGCATCAGATCAAATTATACAGCAGCATAGTCAATAAAAGGTCAGAGAAAGACAGTTTTCCAACTCAAGAAAAGCTTAGGAGGTCAGAAAGGTCTGTGTCAACATGGATGCTACACCAGCAGTGGTACCTTAGAAGTGGCAACAGTTACAAAAGCAGTATCTAGAGCTCTCAGCCCAGAGACAGTAAAGGGGTTTGACACCTGGTCGGAAATAGATCAAAGGGCACCTTTTGTGAGCACTGATGTAGGAACTGGTGCTGTTTGACAATTTCATTACCCATACACAGTCCTAGGTAACAGTTTAAGGATGGAGAGACGTTCTTGCTCAAGAAGGGGTAGAAACCGTGAACATAGTTGCATGGTCCTGAAGTGTGCTACCACTTCTGGCTGTAGACAAGCAATGATCCTTCCTGGGTAAAGACTAGAGTGAAGATCAGGATAGCAGTGACCACACCTCTCCCCAGATCATACTAATTTGGAAGCAAAGAAAACTTATAGAGGCCCAGAACTAGCTCTAAAAGTAGTTGGAAAAAGCATGAAGCTTGGGATAATGTCTTTCAATCACAAAGTGTGCAGAACCCAACTTTAACACAAAACTCAAAGAAATAGCCTAGATAAAAATGAGCAAACAACAAAGATAAAAAACCTAACCTCAAAAATATTTTATGGTGACAGGGAAGATAAAACTCAGAAGAAAACAACAATGTGAAAAAAAAGCTACAAGTGAAGCTTCAAAAACAAATCCAATTGGACACAAGCCCAACAAAAATTCCTGGGAGAGCTAAAGAAACAGGTAAGAATGGTAAAGAAACATATGGGGAAAGAAATGAGAGAGAGGGAAGAAAGTAATAAATAGAGAATTAATAGCTTAGTAAAAAAGGCACAAAAATACTGAAGAAAATACTACCTTAAAAGACAGAAGTGGCCACAATGTAAAAGAGGTACAAAAATTTATTGAAAAAAATTCCTTAAAGAACACAATTTGCCAAATGCAAAAAGAAGTTAAAAAAAAGCTCATTGAAGAAAATAACTCTTTAAAATTAGAATTGGGCAAGTAAAAGCTAAGAATTCCATGAGACATCAAGAAACAGTTAAACAAAATTAAAAGAAAGAAAAAAACCCAACAGAATAAACTATGAGATGTCTCGTTGGCAAAATAACTGACCTGGAAAATATATTGAGGAAAGATAATTTAAAGAATTATTGGACTACATGAAAGGGATGATCAAAGAGTCTAGACATCATATTTTAAGTAATTATAAAAGAAATTGCCCTGATATATTAGAATCAAAAGATAAAACAGAAATTAGAATTATCCACTGATCACTTCCTGAAAAAAATCACAAAATGAAAAAAAAACTCCCTGAAATATTATAGTTAAATTCTATAGCTCCCAGATTGAAATGAAATTACTTCAAACACCAATAAAGAAATAATTTAAATATTGTAGAGCCATAGTCAGGATCACACCAGATTTTGCAGCTTCCACATTGAAGGAATATAGAGCTTGAAATATGATGTTCTGGAAGGCAGAGGAGATAGGAATATGACCAAGAATAACCTAACCAGTGAAACTGATTATAATACTTCCAGGGAAAATGGTCATTTCATTAGAGGCCTTTCAGGTATTCCTGATGAAAAGAACAGAGCTGAAAATTTGAGACTGAAATGCAAGACTCAAGAGAAGCATAAAAAGATAACCATGAAATAGAAGTCATAAGGGACTCGATAAAGTTCAACTCTTTACATTCCTACATGGGAAGATGATATATGTAATTCCTAAGAATCTTATCACTATTAGGTCGGTTAGAAAGAGCATACATAGACAGAGTGCATGTGTATTAGTGGATTATGTTGGGCTGATCTAAAAAAATGGATGGGCAAGAAAGAGTGATGTATTAGGAGAAGTGGGAAATAATGAGAAAATTATTTCATATGAAAGAGGTGTACAAAAAAGACCTTTTGTATTAGATGGGTAATGCCTGAACCTCAGTTTCACAGTTTAATTTAAATTGGTTCAAAAAGGGAAATATATGTGTGTAATTACATACACACACATATACACACATATATGTATATATACATTATATATACATATATGTACATAGGTATATATAAAATTTATATATATGAGTGTGTGTGTGTGTATGAGTGTGCAGATAGGTAGATACAAACTTAGTTGTGTGTAAAAATCTATCTATAGGTGTTTACAGACTTTTCTATTTATCCATCTGTCTATCCATCCATCCATCCATCCATCCATCCATCCATCCATTCCATCCACAGTCCATTGGGTATAGAAACCTAATTTATCAAAACAGGAAGAAAGAGGGAAAGAGGATAAGAGAAAGAGGGTCTGATAAAAGGCAGAATATATTAAGGGAGAAAGTGGTCAGATGCAAAACATATTTTTAAAAGGAACAGGGTAAAAAGAGGGAGAATTCATAATTTGACAAGAATTGCTGAGAAAACTGGAAATCAGTTTGGCAGAAACTATGGATAAACCTGGATCTTACATTATTTGTCAAAATAAGGTCAAAATGAGTCCATAATTTAAACATAAATGGTACTAGCATGAGCAAATTAGGGGAACATGGAAAAAAATACCTATCAGATTACATATAAAAGGAAGAATTTATGACCAAAGGAGAGATAGAGAAGATCACAGGAAGTATAATGGATAATTTTGATTACATAAAATTTAAAAAAAACCTTTTGCAAAACCAAAACCAATGCAGCCAAAAATTAGAAGGGAAATAGAAAATTGGAAGGAATTTGTACAGCAAGGTTCTCTGATAATGACCTTGTTTCTCAAATGTATAGAGATTTGAATCCAGTTTGTAAAAATGAGAGCCATTCCCCAATGGATAAATGGTTAAGTGACATGAACAGGCAGTTTTCAGAAGAAGAACTCAAAGCTATCTATAGTCACATGAAAAAAATGCTCTAAAACATGATTGACTAAAGCATTGCAAATTTATACAGCTCTGAGATAACACCTCATACCTCTCTGATTGGTTACCATGACAGACAGAAAAATGACAAATGCTGAAAGAGATGTGGAAAAGCAGGGGCACTAATCAACTACTGAAGGAGTTGTGAACTGGTTTAGCCATTCTAGAGAACAATTTGGAATATGCCCAAAGGGCTATAAAACTGTGCATACCCTTTAAACAAATGATACCACTAGTAGTTCTATTTCCCATAGAGATCAAAGAAAAGGAGGAAACTATTGGCATGAACAAAAATACATAACAATGATCAACTGTGAATGAATTAGCTACAATAATCCAAGACAATTCCAATGGGCTCATGATGAAAAATGTTATTCACCTAGAGAGAGGTAATGAACTCTGAATTCAAATTAATTTATAATTTTTTCATTTGACTTTTTCTTGCTTGTTTTTTTTTCAACATGGCTACTATTGAAATACGTTTTCAATGACTTCAGTGATATCATATTGCTTTCTTCTCAAAAAGTGAAGGAGCAGTACGTGGTAGGAAAATAATTTGGAACTCAAAATTTAAAAAAAATAGTTTAAAAATAAATAATGAATTTTAAAGAAGAATTAATCTAAATGATATCTCAGGAACACAACTAAATGTGAGACTTGAAGAGTGAATTCTTTAACATCTCAGGAGAGGCTGGTTACTTTTTATTGGCTCTTAGAGTGATATATTTATACTTCCAAAATACTTTAGAGTCCATTGAGTCCAATTCTGTCATTTTGTAGATGAGGAAACTGTCACTGAAAGATTAATTAGATTTCCCAGGCTCATATATTTTAGAAATATGGAAGGCAGGATTTGAATTCATCCTTCTAATTCCTGCTTCAGTTCCTCATGATAATATGAAAGGCTTTGATGACATTGCTTGGGATAAGAAGGAAGAATCTCCTAACCATCAGTATAACAAAGAATTACCAGGGAAGTAGACTACTCTTGGTGGAATAGTAGACATATTTTTGATGAAGCTGACCTAGAAGTTCTTTACCTGTCTCTGCCCAGTACATAAGTTACAACCACCTAGAAACTATATTCCCATGGTTGGTGGTAAATTTGATACTTGGAAATAGCTAACACTGACTGATCCTGCCTATAGAGAACAATTTAATGATTTAACAATCCCTTCTAGGCCAATGTCCTGAATGTGGACAAAGCCTGACAAGATATCAAGGAAAGAATGGCCCTTCCAATTCTGATATTAAAGATTTCCCCTCTTCCCTTTCAATATTTCACTTCTGAAAAAAAAAGTCATTTGTAGATATACAGGCTTTAGTCCCTCTCTTATCTACCTAAATAACACCACTGATAGAATAGCTCCAGGGGGAATCTTGATTAAATGGCAACATGAATAAAAAGAATGCAGAAAAGCTGCAGAAGCTTCATGAGGACTTCTGTTTTGGAAGAACATGACCACAACAGGCCAAAGTCTGCATACCATACTGCAAAACTGCCAACCCAACTTCTAAGATAACTTCCTCCTAGCATCTGATATTTTTTGACCCTGTGTTTGGACAAAGGATCAGCACTTTGACAATGTCAATGATTTCATCAACTGCCCAAGAAAATTCACTTGCCCATCATCTCTGTAGACAGAGACTTGCATCTGCAGTAGCCCAAGGGAAAGCAAATGTTCAGGATATTTCCTATCATTCTTCTGGCCCAAATTCCAACAGTTCTCTGGGGGAAAATGTAATGTCTCATCCATATATAGTGCCTGTAAATGGCCTGTGCATAAAGGTTTAAGACCAGGTAGAGGAGTTAATCCTGTTTTCTCCATAATCTCACCACAAAATTATGGTAGAAAGATGTTCTCCTCTCTAATAATGGCTCATTCCAGTTTGAGGACCTCTAGATGGGCATCAGTTGGGTATCCTGTACCTAGAGACAACACTAATGAAATAATATATTTCTTCAATGGAAGGGAATTCTTTCCTTGCTCCAATGTTTAGACTTGGTTTCTTTGATCACAATACAGGTTGAAGAACTGATGATGTTCCATCTACCTCCAAGACTGTATCTGTCTCAATCTCCTCCGCCACCTTTCTTTAGCCTGGTTCTGCTAAACCATATTTGCTTCTTCTTCTTAAGGTATATTCAATTCTTACAACTTGCACCAGGAGACCCTTTCATTCCAGAGGTATATGAATATTCTGGTCCTGTTCTCTCTGCAACATAGAATACAATGGACAGTGAAGCCAATGTTTGGTTCTTCAGTACAGTACACTCACAATTGATTGTATTAATTTTGGTGGAAAATGACAAGGAAAGGATGCAGACAATCCCAAACAGAAGATAGTCACCAAATAATTACTTATTTACTTTGGGAACATGATATAGTTTGGGTAATGGTTTTATTTTCCCAATTCTGTTTTGCTCGGTCAAAAAACAATTATCTTATCTTTATATAACACTTTTATTTTTTTCTCAGTATCACATTAATTTTAGTCGCACAGCCCTGTAAAATAGCTAGCACAGATAATATTACCTTCATTCCATGGGCAAAATGTTTAATTCATAGAGAACGTTATGTGACCTCTAAAAGGCCACACAACAGTTCATGGGCAGAACAAGGTGAGTTTTATCTTAGACTAGGAAAAAGACCGGCATTTAATGTTTGCTGCAGAAAAAAGCAAGAGTAGACCACTGAAATCAACAAGCATTTCTTGAATACTTAGTGCATGCAAACTGTGCTTAACATTGTAAGTGTCATAGAGGAAAGATCCATTAATTGAGGAGTTGCAGATAATCATCTCTTCACATGCTTCTACCAGTTTGTTTCCATTTCCCCACCCAGGCACATTCAATCTCCTTTTTATCCCTAGTCTCTAGTATTTAGGTGACTTCACTAGACTTTGAGCTCCTTGACATGAGGAACATCTTTTTGCCTAACTTTGTATCTATAAGGTGTAACATAGTTCCTAAAGCATAGTAGGTACTTAATAAATGTTTATTGAATTGACTGTACCTTCTTTCTTACATAAAAAGAAGAATGGGTGAATTATATTCTGCATTGAGAGAGGGAGAGAGCGACACACACACACACACACACACACACACACAGAGTTCCTACATTAATGAGAACACAGATCTATATCACTGCAAGCTGTATTGATGTAGTATTAGTAATAACGGCACAAAGGAGCCATTGTTATTATAATTATAACTTACAATTACTATTGTCTAAATCTCATATGGAATATTGACTTTAATTCACACCTATCTAAAATTTTTGCATGATTATGAGTACTACATAGTAGAATTCAATATAAGATTGGGCTGTCTGTACCCTTCATAAGATATAAGAAATCTATGCCTCATATTTCACTCATCCTCTGTCATGGATATTTAACCTCATGGTAGCTCCCTCCCTCCTTCCTTTCTTAATGATAAAAAAGAGGGATTGTCTTTTTGACAACTGATATCATTTTTCAAAGTTTCCTGAATATATGCTGACATGATTTGCCTTTCTGTTTCATTTAGAACATAACACTATTCACCTACTGGTGTTGTTCCATAATGGAGTTTCATGGAGAAATCATGATACTAATGGGATGAAATCAGAATTAATCTCTTTCTGCTACACCTGTTTTCTAAGTCCTGATATTCAGAGCATCTAGATCCCCTGGCTCTTAACATTAGCTGAATACCCATGACTGATAGGGAAGATTCCTGGGATTTTTCCAACTCCAAATAGAGAATATCCTTGTATGAAGAAATTGTATTAACTTCTTGGTTTCAGTCATGTCTGACACTTCGTGACCCCATTTGAGGTTTTCTTGGCAAAAAAAAATACTAGAGAATTTTTGCATTTCCTTGTCCAGCTCATTTTAAAGATGAGGAAAATGAAGCAAACAGGCTTAAATGATTTGTCCAATGTCACACAGCTAGTGAGTGTCTGAGGATAGATTTGAAGATGAGTCTTCCTTACTCCAAGGCCACACACTCTTTCTACTGAGCCTAGCTGCCCTACATCTTATTAGTTATGGAGATTTGCTTTTATTACCATGTAAATTCAAATAGCACTCTTTTCAACTTCACAGCAATTACCCCTAGAATTATTTGTTTGTCAGCTAATATCATAAGACACTGATTTTCTTGTCACCACATGCATAACTGTTGTCTTTGATGTGGAGAGTTCTCCATTTTCTCACCAAGGTAAGAGTAGTATAACTTTCTAATGCCTCTAGAATCTATCAAAACTTTGTCCTTTCTGTTTTAGTCTTTCCCAGGGACCAACATCATTTCTGTGACTGAGGATATTTTACAGATTATTCAAGTTGCCTTTCTATTTTGTGTTGGGCTTTGTGCCATGCCCAAGCCAGGTTTTCCATTTTTATGCTAAATCACTGTGCCTGTATGGGTTTTAACTGCAGTCCATTTTTATGCTAAATCACTGTGCCTGTATGGGTTTTAACTGCAGTCCAGATTAAGTTGATCAAGTTTGCCATACCTGAAGAAAAGTTCTCCTCTAGCCCTGGCACTGAAAGCATCTTAATGATGTAAAGTAACATTGGCTAAGTGGTTTCCTGCCCTTCACATACCAAACTTCTTTCTCTAACAGAGCTAGCATACCTCCAAGTAATCATTAATTTAAAAGCTCTGCTGATTTCTGTGGTTTCACGTCTTAAGTAATCATCCTTAAAATCACTACCTCTGATTGTCCTGAAAATCTCAATCAGTGTTTCCTACTCCTAGCTGAAGATAGTTCATAATTTCCAAAATGTATTAGTATATTTGATTATTAATACATTCATTTAATCTGTCTTACCCAACAACATCAAGACTGTAATATCACTCTTCCTCTTAACGGACCAATGATATAGTATCATGGCAAAATGTAATGTGGACTGCTTCTGAGGTCAAAGGTCTGGAGTTGAGGCTACATATCAGACAGTTCATATACCTGTGACCATGGTCATATCCAAACATTCAAAGGGGACTATGAAACTTCTAATTCCTAAAAAACTGTTCCTCTCAATACAGCCTGATATTGCATTAACATTTTTGACTGCCATATTGCATTGTTGATTCATAATAAGCTTGCTAATATCCACTAAAAATGCCAAGATCTTTTCCAGACAGATTTCTTTTTCATTCATTCATTCCAAGTTTACTGCTCCTTCTGTTACATACTAGCTTCATTAGCAAATGAAGAACCCTAAAATTGAAAATGTCACCCAGGTTTTTCCTTGTATGAGTTTCCTTCATGTATGTTGCCTAGACTTAGGGATTATAGTCACCAGCTTGGATGGAGTTGTCTTGTGTGAAACCCATGACAAATTGAGGTAATATTATATTATGTGGTTCTTTCTGTTTGATTGTGGTATGAGTGTGTAGGGGAGGAATGGAAGAGAAGAATCTTCCTATTATTTTGTTGCTGAATCACTTACAATTCAATTGTGTCTGGTTAATTTTAACCTACAAACTATTGTTCTTGATTCTGGACATTTGAGACCTTGCCTTTGCTTGAGATATGAATGTAAAATCAGAGTATAAGCATCTGACTGACCATGATGCACATGTAATGGAGTCTTGAAGCATGCCCACATTGCCTAACATTGAAGGACCCTTAAGGGGGTCTTGCTTGTACATTGCCACATGTCTTAAGATGCAGGCACTCTTGTCCTCTAAAAAATTGGTATGTATAATAGTTTCATTTGATTGGTTGTATAACCAGAAGAGTCTATGTCTCTAAAAGTGTCAAGACTAAGACAGGTCTCCTTCTTTCTGCTACTCTTTCTGACTCATGTTTTTTCTAGCTTCAGAGCTAATCAAAGGAGGCCACACTCATTCATGTGGTATGGGACACAAAAGCTTCCACATTAGGTAATCTGGAATGCTTCAAAGGCCCTTTAGTTGTCTCCATGTTAGGTAATCTGGGCATGCTCAGAAGAGTTAAACTTATAAATTAACCCTTAAAGCTTCCATAGTAGTATGCTGGAACAACCTGAAAGTACCTAGGAAGAACTAATTGTTTAGTTTTTCAGAATGAGAATTTATACCTTGAAAATCATCAGCAATAAAAAAAAAAAACTAGGGGAAATGAAAAAAAAATCAGAGATCTAAATAAGACTTTGAATAAAAAAATTAGGAGAGTATTAAGGTTTGCAGTTATGAAGCAGCAATAAAAAAGAGACCCAGAACTGATAGAAAGTCTATGTCAAGCAGAAAGTCTTTCCTTTGCTTTCTGCTTGGACAAAAGTAAATTTTAAACCTGGCCAACACATGGCTGGTGAGTAGAAATAGGTATATCACATTAGAGAGATATGTTAATTAGCCTAGCATGTCTTGAGTGTGGAGTTAAGAGATGGGCTTTCAAGGCAGAACTTGACAAGGGGATTTAGAGATATGTATAATGTACACTTACTGTCTTTACTGATCAGGTAATTATGAAACTTTCCTTTTCACTTTACTCTCTATGTCTTTTTTCTCCAGGGATAAGATTGATCTTGCTAACACAGCATAAAGTTAGCTACTTTCAAGGGGGAAAAGTGCTCTATAAATCTAAAATAATAGGAAGCCACAGTAGCAACAGTACTAGTAAACCAAGTATTCAGAAAATAGCAATTAAGGCAGATTCAATTTTATTCTTAACTTTAAGTTATTGGCATATAACACCTCAGTTTCTCTATTGTAATTTTGGCACATCACTGTTTTATGCAGTTACACAGAATATACGGGGATAGTTTATAAAACATGATGGTGACACAAAGGAAGTAAAATACTCTATGAGACAAAATATGTAAAGACAATCTTGGGAAAGTAATATTTAATTGTTTCTGGCATCATTTCTGCGCACAATAAAGAAACCATCTGTAGGCTTTTCATTGGTTCTTACATTTGCCATAACAAGGAAATATTCGTGAGCATGTTTTACATCTGTAGTTTTCTTGTATTATTTTTAATTTATCTTACATTGATTTTGCAAAAGTGGCTTTGTCATCAGAAAATATACAACATGGTACAAAATGTAAATATGGATGTGTAACTTAGGGAAGAGAGGAATGATGTAATCATTGGTTGGTAGGAATGCTGATGGTTTCATTATATAAGACCAGTTATAAGAATCAAATGGCACATGATGTGTGTGTGTGTGTGTGTGTGTGTGTGTGTGTGTGTGTGTGTGTGTGTGTGTGTGTGTGTAAAGAGAGAAAGTAAGATCAATAATAAGAATCAAATGTGATCTGGAAAATTTTTTTTTAGTTCCCTGGTTACACCAATTAATTGTTGGATTGATACTCATGTGCTGTCCATACCCACACAGGATGTAACTAATTCACATATATAATTAATTCACTAAATGGAAATAGCAGGTATTTATTTTGTAGTAAAACAATTTATTAAGGTGATGATTGGGTATTGGCAAATTATAAGTGTATATGTACACAATCTACATATATATACACGCTGATATGATGCACATACCATAATATATATATACATATATATATACACACACACACATATATACATATACATACACATATATATGTGTGTGTGCATATTATATGTCTCCATGTGTATACACACTTGCAGACATATATGCCCTTATATAGGTATTATACATTGTGTGTACATATATGTGTGTGTGCACATAAGTATATGCATATGTACATGTATAGATGCATGTGCACATACCAAGACAGATACACATCAAGGTACATGGCATCTTCAATTACTGTCTAAACATTATGGGTTGATACCTGGATTCCAAATTTTCATATATCATCCCTTTTGAACCTTGAATATATCAGGCACCATGCTAGGTACTGGGGTGCCAAGCATAAAAGTGAGAAAGTACCTACCCTAACAGAACTTACATTCTAATAGAATGTAACAACTCATGGGGTAGTGTTAGCCAGAAAAAAATAATAATGATTTTTGGTATGGGGAATTGCAGGGTTTATGACTGGGACAATAGGACAGTTGATTGTCATGCCTTTTCCGGAAACAATTGTAGTGCTGATCTACTTACTTATTTAAGAAGAAAAAAAAAAAGAAGTAGTAGGTCAGGAGGCAAGCAGAGCATATGTGTAGTGGCAAAGCATTTAACACCTGGTGGGGGTGTCTGAATAGATTGAGCTTTGCAACTACCCTCTTAAATAGATTCTGCAGTTACTCAGTTGAGGGAATTGATATTTAGAAAAGATAAATTGCCTATTCATGATTACGAAGCTGGTAATTGTCAGAAGAGTATTTGAAACCATCTTCCTAAATCAATTTTTAGATTTTTATCCACTATGCAATACACGTAGTAAGATAGAGAAGGAAGTGGGGTATAATGGAAAGAATAAGGGATTTAGTATTAAAATATCTAGGTGATAGTTGTGGCTCCACCATTTTCTCATTATATACTTCAAGAAAGTCAATTAACCTCTGATATTCAGTTTTCCCATACATGAAATGTATAAGAAGTGTACATTTACAATAGAAGGCTATTGTGAAGACCAGATAAAATAATGTACTACTACTAACATTATTGTAAATATTACAATCAGTCATTATAACTAGGTCCAGATTAGTGTGAATAATGAATCCCTTGAAATGATCGCATTATTCATATTCACACTGCATGTTTCCCTTCAGCTGGAACTAATTCCTGCATTTTACATAATTGTAACTTTGAATAGTGCGAATTTGAATATGTCTGATAACTTTAGGGGATTCATTATACGCATCAATCAGAACCTAACTGTATTACTATTAATAGTAATGTTTTGAAACCCCAACTAAAATCCTATTCCAATAGCTTATTGTGGCTTAGAATTGATGCTGGATTGTTAAAGATTTTGCCAGAAGAGTTCAAGCTCTAGTAAAGCATCCCAAGCTGGAAAATCCTTGGGTATGAAGCTGATGATGGTCAATGTAACTCTTACCTGAGCTAGGTCCAGAGGGGCTCATGATTGCCAAACTAATAGAAATAGATATCTTCAGAACTACAGAGATAAGCTTTGTGAATATATTTGATAAATGGTAGCTGTGAAATACAAAACAAGATTCTGTAATCACAGGTGTTGATGAAAAGCCAGTTACTTTGAGTATGAAGACCTTTTGGTATGACCTAAAAATATCATTGACCATCCTCATTATGGCAGTAAAACCATTAGAATCTTTGATGAA
Organism: Phascolarctos cinereus; assembly: GCF_003287225.1. Lineage (NCBI taxonomy): Eukaryota > Metazoa > Chordata > Mammalia > Diprotodontia > Phascolarctidae > Phascolarctos > Phascolarctos cinereus. The sequence goes on from NW_027555625.1 coordinate 105,624,561, forward strand.
ATGAATTCAGGTTCACACAAAGCTGCTATATAAATTCAGAAATAATTTTCAATGAATTTATATTCTTTTAACTACCAGAATATGTAAAGATATTTGAAAATAACTATTATATATAATATAAAATAGTATATTATATTAGTATAGATACAATACTATATAGCACTATACTGTACAGTAACAAGTATGTGGGAGACATTCATTCTGACTACAAAATTAATTTACTACACTGAATCACACTAAAATTTTTATTGGAGTTAGAGAAAAATCAAATTTTCATTGTATTGCGTCCTTGGAAATTTGAGGACCTCTTGGAAAAAACCATGTTTCCAGCCCAGATATGCTTGGTCCTTAGTTTATGAAACACCATTATAAGCCTGTATTCCATCATCATTACTGCCATCCCAACTAGGTAGCCAATTAAAAGAGAATATTTCTTTGATGACATATTGCCAAGTTGGAAGAACATTATAATTCCTTTGACCTAATGTTCATTCTTTCAGCTCTCATCGCACTTCTCTCAGACTAAATTATAAATATTTACATGATTCATTTTATCTGCCCTACAAGATGACAATTTTGTTGAAAGAAGGGGCTGTATCTTTCTCATCTTTTTGTGCACCTAGCATAGTGTCTTATATAGGATAAATACTCAATAACTATTTGAATGAATGATATTTATTTCAATGTAACTGAGATATAAGATTGGACTGGAACTTTTGCAATCAATACTTCTCATCACATGCTTGTTTGAGATCTTTCTGCTGAAAAATCACAGAATTCAGATGAAAGCAATTTTCTAGAGACGTTTCAGCAGCTTGTGTTATGGCTGTGTATATGATGAATATAAAATGGATGCTCAACCGGTTGGTTCTAAAATGTTTCATTTGAAGTGACTGGTATTAAATTAGAAAAATTAGATTTGGAAAGAGACAAAAATATCCTCCATTCTAATATATAAATGAAAAAGAATTATTATTTACATAACATAGGCATCAAGTGATCATTCAGCTTTTTTAAGACTTCCAGAAGAATGAACTCAATACTTCCCAAGACAACTCACTTGGTTTTGGGATAGATCTAAGTGTTAGGAAAATTATATCAAGTTTATAGTCACTTTTTTTCCCCCAACACCCAACTATTGTCTCTAGTTCTGCTCTCTGGTGTCAAGCAGAGTGTTGTCTAATCCCTTTTTCATGAGGGGAGCTTTTCAAATGCATGTGCAAAGCTTTCCAACCTCTCCTGGTCTTTTTATCTCGAATCAAACAACAAATATAGTTATATAGTTTGCATTCCCAGTTTCCTCCCTTTGAATTAGAGGCAGCATAGAAATATAAAGCCTGCCTTCATACCAAAAAACAAAAACAAACAAAAAAAGGCAACTTGAATTTAATTCTAATTGTTGACATACAATGACTAAGTATCCATGGGCAAGTCATTGAACCTCCCAGTGCAAGAGAATAGTCACGTGTGTATGTGCATATATACCTACATATATCATATATACATGTGTGTATGTGCATATATACCTACATATATCATATATATATATATATATACATACATACATACATATGCTACACATAGATTCTGTAAGCATCTCTTGCTCTCAGCAGAATGTTTCAAATAGAGGTATACAAAGCATTCTAGGGAAATCTCAGATGAATTTTGTCCATATTTGTTCAAACTGTGCTATTTAAAAACATTGCAGAGAAAAATGCCAGTTATTAGTTCTGGCAACTTTTCAAGGGTATAAGTTACAGAGTAAGTGAATTGAGAACATTAATTGAGAGAGTTTCCTTAGGACTCATTCCCTATACTAATAAAATTATAGGACCAGACCCAAAAAAAAGTTTTTTTTGAAATTAAACAGAGACACACACATCACTCTTCAGGCTCTAGTCCTTTAATAATTGTGGGATTTTTTTTTTCTTTCATCATATATCATAATTTCTTTAAGTAGAATATGCTAATATTTGGAGGCAGTGTGTTGTTTTTAGCAGGGGAAGTTATTTCATTGTCTCTGCTGTAAGTGGCAGTAATTTTCAACCTCCCCTTTAGGCAAAATATTGAGTGTTGCTTCCCTTTATTTAGATTTTAGTTGTGAAGATTTGTTTACACTCATATCTTGCCCAACACTGATGCAAGCATTACTCAGAAACTCAAAAGTTGCACTAATTCTCCATTACCCAAAACAGATGTAGAATTAGAAATCTGTTCTGCATCTTTGATGGGTATGTTTAAGGAGATGGCATTTCCTTAAATATGTGCCTGGAAGCTCTGAAAAATAAACAAGAAATAAATTACTCAAATCACTGAGACTATGTCAACTTTTAAATTACCAAATCATTTGAGAGTGTTTCTTTCTCTTTCCCCAAATGATTTTTCTTCATCAACTGGTTAAGATCAGATTCCCTTTCTTTGTTACTCTTCATCTCCTATGTTCCTTGGATTGAAACAACAGCTCATTTAGACAAATTTTCAGCAACAAAAACAAAAGATGCAAGGTAAAGAAGGAGATATCAACTATGTATTTTTAAGTTTATTGACACCATTTTTTTTTACATTATTAATTTCTGGATATAGCTCTTTCTGTGCTCTCCACCATTATCAGGGAACCAGACTTTTTTGTAGTAGATTTATTTTCTAATTCTATTTAATTTATTTTTGTTACATTTTAAGTTACAAATTCTCTTCTTTCCACCTCACAATAGAGAAGGCCACCATTTGATGCAGATTTATAAATACATGTAAACCCATACCATGTATACTTATATTTATCAGTTTTCCCCACTCTGGAGGTGGATAACATCTTTCTTCATAAGTGCTTTATAGTTGATTTGAGTATTTACAGTACTTGGTTGTCACAATTGTTCTTCAAACAATATTGCTGTTATTATACACAAGGTTATCTTAGTTCTTCTCACTTCACTTTTCATTACTTCATGCAAGTATTTCCATGTTTTTTTTCCCTAAAATCAGCCAGATCATCATGTCTTAAAGCACAATAGCATTTCATCATGATCACATATCACAACTGGTTTAGCCATTGACCAATTGATGGGCATAACTGCAATTTCCAGTTCTTTGCCACCACAAACAGAGCTGCTAAAAATATTTTAGAACATATAGGTTCTTTTCCTTTTCCCCTGATTGCCCTGATAAATAGACCTAATAATGGTATTGCCAGATCAAATGTTATAACTCTTTAAGCATAATTCCCAATTGTTTTACAAAGTGATTGGACCAGTTTTAATATCCCAACTTTTCCACATCCCCTTCAACATTTGTTATTTTACCATTCTATTGTTTTAGCCAATCCTATAAGTGTGAAGTGATATCCCAAAGTCGTTTTAATTTTTATTTCTCTAATCAATGGTGATTTAGAACATTTTATGTGATTATATATGGTTTTTATTTCTTCTGCCTACTCATATCCTTTGACCATTTATCAATTGGGAAATGACCCATATTCCTATAGATTTGACATATGAGACCTTTACCTGAGAAATTCTTTATAAAATTTCCTGAAATTTCTGCTTTCCTTCTAATCTTAACTACTTTGATTTAATTTGTAAATGAACATTTTAACTTACTGTAATGAAAATCATCCATTTTCATGTCTCACAATGCTCTTTATCTCTTGTTTATTCATAAATTCTCTTATCTATAAGTCTGTTAGGCAACATATTCTGTGTTCTTCTAGCTTTTCTTATATCTCCCTTTACATCTAATTTTGCCAGACTGCTTTTTTGTGTTCTCAATTTCTTTTTACCAAATAGTATATTTTCATCCCAAAATCTTAAATCTGTACATTTGTCAAACACAAGGCTATTATAATCATTTATTACTGTATATTGTATGTCTACTCTGTTCCACTCATCCACATTTCTATTTCTTAGCCAGTACCAGATAGTTTAGTTAATCACTGCTTTACAATATTGTTTAAGAGCTACTGCTTCAGGGCAGCTAGGTGGCACAGTGGATAGAGCTACAGCCTTGGAGTCAGCAGAATCTGAGTTCACTTAACCCCAATTGCCTTGCCACAATGCAAAAAAAAAAAAAATCTGCTGCCGCTAAATTTCCTTCCTTTACATATTTTTATTAATTCTTTTGATATTCTTCTGATCTTCCAAATGAATTTAATTATTATTTTTTCAAGCTTGATAAAATATTTTGGTAACTTAATTATGATGGCATTGAATAAGTAGATTAGTTTAGGTAGAATTGTCATTTTTATTTTATTGGCTCTTCCCATCCATGAGCAATTGCTGTTTCTCCAATTGTTTAAATCTGACTTAATTTGTTTAAAAATATTTCATAATTATGTTTGTGCAGTGCCTGGATTTGTCTTGTCAGATTTATTCTGAGGTATTCTATGCAGTTTACAGTTGTTATAATCTCTTATTGTCTCTTCTTGTAGGGTTTTATTAGTGACATATAGAAATGCTGATGATTTATATAGGTTTATTTTATATCCTGCTAACTTTCTTAAAATTATTAGTTGTTTCAACTAATTTTTAGTTTAATCTCTAGGATTTTCCAAGCATATCATCACATCATCTGCATGAACCTTACTTTTAACAAATAAAAAGCAGTTAAAGTAATTTTTAAAACTGGCATGTTATCTATGTAGGATATTGTATGCAACATTCTGTTCATATAGTCCATGAACTCTCTACAGAATAAGGAGGTATATTTCCTTATATGAGACTAACATTCAACTTTCTTTTAGATATTTTGAAAATTATTTTAATTTCTGAGTATATACTTCTTCAGGTACTGTTTGTTCCATGCCACATCAGTTCATGCGAATCTCTTAATTATCAAATTCAATGTTTTTTTCTGAATCCTCAGCCTTCTTGATTTCTCTGCAGTTTTTAATGCTGTTGATCTCCCTCTTCTTCTTTATATTCTTTTCTCTCTAGTTTTTTTTTATTTTTTGGGGGATACCACTTTCCTGGTTCTCCTCCTATACTACTTTGCTTTTTGATCTCATCAGCTTTCATAGATCTATTTACCATTTCTATGCTGACATAACTTCTCTGCCAACCTTCAATCTCATATTCCCAACTATCTTTCAGACATCTTGATCTGGAGGTACAGTAGGCATCCTAAACATAATCTTTTAAAATATAGAACTTCTCTTCTTTCCCCATAACTCCTCTCTTTAGTTCTGTTGAGAGCAAAACTATTTTCCCTGTCTCTCAGACTTGCAATCTAGAAGCCATCCTGAATTCTTCATTATCTCTCACTGCATATACTCAATCTGTTGCCAAGGCCTGTTAGTTTTACCTTTACAACATCTCTAGAGTATATCTTTTCTTTTCTACTATTTCTGCCACTTCTAGTTTAGGACCTCATAATACCATGCTTGGATTATTTCTGTAGCCTACTAGTGGGTCAGCCTACCTCAAGTTTCTCACCTTAAAGCACAGTTCTGATCACGTCTCTCCACCACCATCACTACATAAACTCCAATGTCTCCCTCTAGCCTGTGGTATCAAATATAAGAATCTATGTTTAGTATTGTAAGTCTTTTATAACCTAGCCTCCCATTACTTTTCTATTATTTATAACACATTACTCCCTGCCATATGCTCATCAATCCAGGGACACTGGCCTCCTTGTGGTTACACACACACACACACACACACACACACACCACACCACACATGCACACACACATACACACACACACACTCACACACACAACATTTCTTGACTCTAGGCATTTTCTCTGGAAGTCTTCTATGCTTGAAAAATTCTCTTTCCTCATCTCCACCAATTGGTTTCATTCAAGTCCAGCTAAAATCCCATCATCTACAAGATGCCTTTCCCAATATCACTTAATACTAGTGACTTTCCTCAATTATTTTCTGTTTATCATGTATATAGATCATTTATATGTATTTATTTGTTTGCTCCCCTATTAGATCATGAACTTCTTGAGGGCAAGAGCTATCTTTCACCACTTTATAATTCTCAAGTATTTATCAAAGTCCTTGGCATATAGTAGATACTTATTGATTGAAATAGATGGAAAGAGAGAGAGAGAGAGACAAAAAGAGAGAGACACAGAGGGATACACACAAAGAGACACATAGAGAGAGATTAAATATTTAATATGTGGCACCTGGTGTGGTCCTAAGTGCTGGGGTACAAATTTAACCAAGCAAGACAATCACTAACATCAAGGAGCTGACATACTAGTGGGGAGTAAGAACATATTGAAGGGGTGCTGGAAAGCAGGAAAGGGAAGTTCTTACGAAGTGCCATGGTCTGAAGAGGCCAGGGAAGAGTAGTGAAAACCTGGAACCACGCAAGTTTCTAATAGAGAGGAGTTTGTCCTGAAATCCAAAGGGAAATCTTTACATGTTTCTCTGAATTCTTGTTATCTGTTTTTTAACTGAAGAATACTCTTCTATAACATTTCCATAGCATAGTTTCAATCAGTTTCCAATCAACGGACACTCATCTCTTTTCCTGGTCCATATAGTGGCTTTAACAGGCTTTGCTTTTTGTCCCTGTATTCCTCATGCATGTATGTAGCACTGGAATTGCTAAGATAAAAGACATGAAAAGTTATATCACCTTTCTTAAATAATTCTCAGTAATTTCCTAGAGTTGTTGGGCCAATTCATTGTTCCACCAATATTATTTTAGTGTAGTGTGCCTCTTTTCTTATTGCCACTCAATACTAGCTACTTCTTTGTTTTCTATTGTTTGCATTGTCTTGTAAGTCTTGAAGTACCATATATGGTAAATGCTATTTATTATTTATCATTTTTAACAAATTATTTAGTATACAAGAAAACTTAGAGATGTTTCATTTTTGATTTCTAGGATCATTAGCATTCTTTCTTTTTGTCATTGTTAGCTTGCACTATTTTGAAAACATATCCTTTAATAATTTTATCTATTGGAGAATAACTTTTAGACACACATGCACCCATGTATATCTGTGTAACTGCATCTTTGCATGTATGTCAAATTCTATCAATAGATGATAGGTAGATAGATAGATCAATGGAGAACTGGAGAAAAACTTCTGGATCATCTAGTCCAAACTTTTCATATTATACATAAGAAAACTTTGGCTTAAAGACTTTCTCCAGTTCATGCAGATAATAAATAGTGAAGCTAGGATATGTACCTTGATATGATATGCCTCTAAATTTACCACTACTTTCTCTATACCAGTAGTCTCCAAAGTAGTCTCTAAGGAAGCTGGGTTGCACAGTAAATAGAATGCTAGGCCAGGACTCAAGAAGATGTGAGTTCAAATCCAGCTTCAGACTGATACGTTTTGTTTGACCCTGGACAACTCACGTAATCTCTGTCTCAGTTTCCTCATCTACAAAATAGAGATAATAATGGGACTTACCTCATAGGAATGTTTGAGTATCAAATGAACTAATATTTATAAAGTAATTCAGTGCATAGTACATAGTAGGTGTGTAATAAATGATTATTTCCCTCCTTCTAAAGTGAAATGCACACAACAATCAACTGTAATCAAGGAAAGATAGCATTTAATATTTATTTTTATTGAAACATTTAAACATTTGGCATATTTCAATTGGTTCCTGTATAAGATTATTATATGTCAGGTATATCTAAGGGAAGTGGGGAAGGTCCATAATACAGATATATTAAAAGTGGTGCCCTCAATTGCTTTCAACATATTGTGATATATTTCAATTTTAATTAATGTATGCATGATAAAATGAATTTATGGTTTATATGATCTAATTTTAACTGAATTAATTCTTACAAAATAGACAACTGGCTTAAATTATTCTTATAATTTAAGTGAGAATTGAAGATTATAATAACAATAATAATGTCAGCACAAAGCAAACCATAAGAAAATGGCTAAACATCAGTTCCTAACTTCTAATATTATTTCTTCATGAATCACAATACAAGGTAGAAACAACAATCACCCAATCAGATATTGTATAGTTATGATGATGACGAAGATTACTCAAAATTTATATAAATAACCATTAATGATGAACCTTGTCCTATATTATGTGTACCATATTAGCAGATGGGTATATTATGCCTTGTGTATTATATGTGGATTGTGCTTTGAGAAATGGGATTCTCATAGCATGAAGCCATTATGTTTATCAAGATACTTGAAGAGATAAGTTTTGGTTGCAGAAAACAGTGTGCATCATCTACAAAAAATCTCAGATTTGCATATTTTTTTGGGGGGGGGCTGGTGGTTAGGCAATGGGGTTAAGTGCCTTGCCCAGGGTGACACAGCTAGTAGGTGTTATGTGTCTGAGGCCAGATTTAAACTCAGATCCTCCTGAATCCATGGCCAGTGCTCTATCCACTGTGCCACCTAGCTGCCCCCTAGATTTATATATTTTTAAAAAATGTTGGAAACCGAGTTTTCCATTAAAATAAAACTCTTCCAAATGAAAAGTGGACTTTTAGTTTATTTGTCAAAAATATGAAAATTAATTTTTAAGTTTTGGTAGATGTTAGACTTGATGGAAATTTGGTAGCCAATTTTTTTTTTAAAATGTACTATTAATGGCTGTAGGTGAAAAATGAGCATCATGATTTGGTAAGTGGAGAAACTTCTTTTTGGATCCACAAATCTCTGTGAAGTATCCTTGACAATCATTAAAAAGAAGTACTGAAAGGAAATTAATTCAGAATCAAGCTTTCATATTGCTATGTCAGAAAATGTTAAATCGAGATATTAGGAAATAATGAAGACTATTCAATCATCTTCATTTACTCAAATGCTATTATTTAAATATTAATTTTTATGGATAATATTCTGGTGAGGGCAAATGTTTTTCTACTATTAATAAATAAAGCAATTATTTAAAATAGATTTTACTCAATCTTTTCCATATTATTTTGTATTTGTGCATCTTTAATATATGTTTAGATGTGCTAGTGTAAACATGTACACTTATACATAAATGCATATATGTACTTATCTATATTATATTACAGTGTATGTATATCAGATTTCTGATGGGAAGGTTTTTTTTTTTCCCCACTTGATATCTTTCATTTCTTCTTATGATCACATTGATTTTGTTTATGCAAAACCTTCTTATGTATTCAACATTATCAATTATCAATAACTATAAATCTGAAAGATGACCTCATTCCCTTTCATTTTAAGTGAAGTGACTCTTTCTACTTACATCACATAACTTTACTCTCCCCACATTCCATATTCAATTATTTGCCAAATTCTAACAAATCAACATCCAAAACATACCTCATTATCCTCTTCTCTCCACTTATACCCTACATTCTTTCTATTTTAGGATTTATCAACTCTTTTCTGGACTACTGCTATGGCTTCCTAATTAATATTCCTTTGTCCGTCTTCTACCTCCTTCAATCTTTCCTCTACATAATATCAAAATGATGTTACAAATTACAGGTCTGGCCATGGTCCTCCCTTATTCAAGAATCTTACTTTGCTCCCTATTGCCTCTTAGATAACATACTAATTCCTTTCCCTGACACTTAAAGTTTTTAACATCCTACCTACTATTACCTTTACAGAATGAGTGGAAAGCTAAGTCTCTTCTACTGCCCAAATGAAGGTCCTAGCCTTTTCTCTCCTCCAACTTATTACTGCTGTCTTCTCTTCCCTGACTGTTGAAACAAAGCTACAACTTTCCTTTAAGGCTGAACTGGGGTTGGGGAAGACAACTATTGTCATCAACATTGTAGGGGTTGAAGTAAATATTCACATCATTGAATTCACAGATTCTTGCCTTGGAAGTGTATATTACAATTCACTAAATTAATTGAAGTAATAAAATCTTCTTATAGTAGAAGAGTGAAAATGAGAATTTTCTTCTTGGGTCATTTTTTTTAGGTTTACTGAGAATAAACGATGCAAATCCCTTCACTTCAATCAATGCAAGTATTCCTAGAACCATCTACTTAGATAATATTTGATCTTGATCTAGCACTTTAAAATGTGCAAATTGCCCATGTTTGTTACTATTGTTTAGTTGATGCAGTCACGTCTGACTCTTCATGACCCCATGGACCATACTGTCCACGGGGTTTTCTTGGCAAAGATGTGGTGTGGTTTACCACTTCCTTTTCCAGTGGATTAAAGAAAAGAGAAATTTGGTGACTTATCCAGGGTGATGTGGCTAGTAAGAGTCCAAGGGTGGATTTGAACTCTTGTTACTACCATATCAGATACTACCATATCAGCAGATGTAAGGTCTGTTCAAGGAAGACTAGTACCTCTTGTGTGATGGCTGCTGAGCCCTTTTCAGGGCTACTTTCCACCTTTGGTGTCCATCTGTTCTACCTAACTCTTACTTGGGGCCCCAAGAAGCTGTAACATGCACAGTGGCCACTTCCTGGTAAACCATTTTGGCAGATGGGCTAAATGAGGTTGAGGGTAATTGAGGGGTCTCAAACCCATTGTTACAGCAAATGGAAAAAAATTGAATGCTGTAGATAAGTTCACTTACCTTGGTAATGTACTTTTCAGGGACGTACACATTGATAACGAGGTTGACACACACATTGCCAGAGGTAGCTCAGTGTTTGGGAGGCTCTGAAGGAAATTATGGGACAGAAGAGGTTTTAGGCTGACCATGAAACTGAAGGTCTACAGAGTTGTTATGCTGAACCCGTTGTTATATGCCTGTGAAACCTGGACAGTATACTTGTGTCATGGAATCAGGAGATATTGAAGCTCGATTAAGACCTCCAACATTGCTAACTATATGGTCACGGGCAAATCATTTAATTTTTCAGTATCTAGCTCATGCAGTTGTATCAGGATAAAATGGAGACACTATATGTATGGTGTACAGGCAGCTAGATTGCTCAGTAGATAGAACATTGGACCTTTAATAAGGACAGAACAGCAAATCCAGCACCCGATATTTACTAGTCATATAAACTGCCAAACATTCAAACTCTGCTTCAGAGAGCACAAGTCAGATGAGTTGTCCACATTGTTCAAATGCAAAACATATGCCTTCCAAAAATGCTATTTTATGGAGAACTCATACAGGGAAAGCATTCACATGGAGGTCAGAAGAAGTGATACAAGTATACTCTCAAGGTCTCTTAAGAACTTTGGAATTGATTGTGTGACAGGTGAGACACTGGCACAGGATCACTCAACATGGCATGCCTATGAGCAAAGCAGAACTGAAACAGCTCAAAGGAAATGCAGGATGCACAAATTTAGACAATCCACCCAAAATGTTCACATGGGCTATTTGTGCCTGACCTGTGGTAGAGCATTGCAAGCTCATACTGGTCTGATGAACCACAGTCAAACACTGAAACTTGACTCTAGCATAGTGATGTCATTTTGGTCCTCTTTGAGAATGAAAGACAACAACCAACCAACCATATAAGAATCAATGGCTCTGCTCCTGACCCTCATGATATTTCTCCCTTTTACCCTGGAGATGCCTCCAACCTTGAATACTCCCTCACCCCACTATTGTTGATGAATTCTTGCCTGGGACCACCATTTCAAGAAGTACTTAGCTATTAATAGTTATTTCTTTTCAAAGCTTCATTCAATAAACCAATTAATAAAAATTATTAAGCACCTGCTGTGGGCTGTACACTCTGCTAAGGGGTGGGGATTAAAAAGAGACAAAAGACAAACTCTGCCCTCAAGGAGTTTACAGTCTAATGACTCTCAGTCTCTTCAGATTTTTGCACCTTACCCTTATCTGGGTACTTTTGGCCCTATCCAACTTTCTAGCTCCTCTTTATGTGTTAACTTTCCCCATTAGATTGTAAGTTCCTTGATAGTAGAGACCATATGCTTCTATTTTATTCCTAGAAGTTACTATAATGTCTGGGACATAGTAAGCATTCATGAATGCCTTACATCTCTATCTATATTGGAGCAAAGGATGAAATATATTTCATCAAGAGTTATGCTACCTCAGTCTCAGTTTCACTTTTATAAATTTAGGGGGTGGTTTTGCCTTCCCTCTATCCTGCACAGGCAAAGTAGTCTGCACATAACTTGTAGGTTATGTCAGTACCCCTGGTTTATTCTTTTAGGCATACTAATACTTTCCACATGTTTAAAAAAGTTGTTGTTCCATCATATTCAATTCTTTGTGACCCCATTTCAGGGTGGTGTTGTTGTTTTTGTTGGCAGAGATACTGGAGTGGTTTGCTATTTGCTTCTCCAGATCATTTTATAGATTACAAAACTGAGGCAAACAGAGTTAAGCATCTTGTTTAAGGTCATATAGCTAGTATCTGAGTCAGCATTTGAAATCAGGTCTTCCTGACTCTAGATCCTATGCTCTATCCACTGCACCACCTAAATTTCCACATTTAAAAAGAGCATACTAAAATTGAAAGGAAAGTGAGAGTACTATGTTAGCTGTAAAAGTGACTACCAAGGAGAAGAAATAGAATTTTCTTATTTAACTATTCAGATGGTTCTATGCTTCATTGGCTTCAGTTTTACTACATAGTACTATGTGACCATGGGCAAATCATTGAAACTTTCTGAGTTTCATTCTCCCCTAGCTATAAAATATAAAGAATACCTGAAGGACCTACTACATATGCTTGTTTTTGTGCTCAAAAGAGATAATGTTTGCAAGGTACTTTGAAAACATATGCTAAATGTGGACTATTTTGATTGTTTTTATTACTTCCCTCAGTGGAAATTATGACTCTTTCAGACCTCATCTTTTCATGTATTTCTGTAAACTCTCTATTGATAGGTCAATGGCTGCACTGAAAGTTCTGATTCTTTTAATATTTGAAAAAGATAATTCATATAAAAATAAAACATAATGGAGATATGAGTAAGGCAAGGCTCAATTTAGGAATCAGGAGAACTGAGATTCCTGAAGGTAGAATTATATGATCATAGAGCTAGACAGGTCTTAGAGGGCCCCTAGTTCATGCCTTTTATTTTACAAATGAAAAAAATGAAATACTAAGAAATAAGGTGATATATAAGGCCATGCAGAACCAACATTCACATCCAATTCTTTTAAATCCAAGGTTAGAATTCTTTCCACTATGCCATACTTCTTCATATATTTAGAAGCATCACCTTGGACCAGTTCAACAGTGCTTTAATTCTCTCACCTATGAAATGTGTGGATTAGATGAGATGAACTCTAAGATTCCTTGAAGGTCTGAAAGTTGATGATTCTTTGCCTAATGATTGTCTTGAGGACACAATATGATAGTTCAAGAATAATTCTTTTAGTCTGAGATGTTCACATGTGAAAAGTATGAATAATAGATAAAGTGAACATAAAATTTTAATACGAGGAGACAAATAGAATCTGAGAGTAATTGCTTAGAGGTGATGGGATCTATGACAATGAAAGGGTATGTCTTATTAAAAAGAAACAGATAGAATGGTTCTCATTAACTCTCACCTGGACTGTTGCAATAGCCTCCTAATTGGTCTCCCTGATTCCTCCCTTTCCCCTCACCAACTCATCCTCTACCCAGCCACCAAACTGATATTCCTAATCAACAAATATATACAGAAAACTTTCCTAATCAAAAATCCTCAGTCGCTCCCAATTAACTATAGGATAAAATACTAAGTTTTTTTTATTTTTTTATTTGAAAGTCTCCATTATTTGGCTTCTACTGACTTTTCTAGTTTTATTTCCTAATTCTTGTCTTCATGCTCTCTCTTCATGGTCTACTAATTTTCCATACATAGCATTCAATTTCCTGATTCTAGGCTTTCCCCCATATCTGGAATGCACTACTCCCCAACATACCTTCCCCTCTTAGTATTCTTAGTTTCCTTTCAAGTATATCTCAGGTGTCACTTTCTACACAGGAACTTTCTTAATCTCTCTAAGTTTTTTTGTGTTATTTTTTCTTTTGATAGAAAATATGTAGTGCAGAATATGTATGTGTGTATGTATTGTATCTAAATATATACTCTGCACATTTTGTACATAATTTGCATTAATTTATCTACTTATATACCATTAATCTATCCATAGAATATATACTTTAAGCCATTCAGATCACGGGAACTTTCATTTTTAGCTTTACATCACAGTGCTACTAAACCTATTTGATAACTACCTGTTTCATTGAATTGAACTCAAAGTGGTAGAAATATTTTTTAATAAAATCTGTACCTAAATGTTCTTTCAAAAACATATTGGAGACTATTTTGGTAATGTTTTTCAAGCAATAATAAAAGTTGTGTCATGGGAATATATTGCAGAATATATGAGATGGAAATCATGGGTATTGACTCATTCATGTGGACCATAAAAATATCATCATAATGATATCATATGGAAAGGAAACTTCAGTTATCACTTCAAAATTGTAAATATTAGAAAAGGTGCCTAATTGCATTTATAGGGCTTCCCTATGTTATTTAAATCCCGTGACCAGTTCTTATCCCATGAGAATGTGCAAGGCACTGTTCCAGGTAAAGAGATTAAAATGAGAAAAATTAAATTGCATCTGTCTTAGGTATATTATATTCTACTGGAGAAAATAGTGTTATTCCTATTGGAAATACAAAATTTAAAAAAGTTATTTAAGGAGTGGGAAGGTCACAAATGACTCAGGGAATCAGGAAAGAACTCCTATAACAGGGATCATTTCAGATAAACTTAGAGAGAAGCTTGAAATTATAAGAAGTAGAGGTGAAGAATGAGTCCATTCCAGGTATGGGTGATAGCCTGTGTATAAAACATGGAATGTCATGAGCTGAGAGCAGAAAAGGATAGTCTTCCTGGAATATAAAGTATTTGAGATACAGTAAAGTGAATTTTGTCTAGAAAATTTATATATTTGACAGAAATTTATAGATTATCTTTAAGGAAATTTGGAGCCAGTGAAGCTTCTTGAATAGGAGAGTAACATGGCCAGACAGGTCTATCAATTTGGTAGCAATATGGAAAATAAGTTAAGTAAGACGTTTTAGACAGGAAGACCAAGCAAGATGCTATTGCAGTACTCCAGGGTCTCTCCTAAACTGATGAAACCTAACAAAAGACATGAATATTTTAAGAGTATATATCACATATGAAGTAATAGTCCCACTCTTGTCTAGCCAGATATGGTCAGGCCACATCTGAAATATTCAATTCTTTTCTTAGCCTTATATCATAAGAGAGACATTAACAAGCTAGAATACATTCAAAAGAGAGTAACTAGGTTAGAGAAAATTTTGAAAATCTTGGTATAAAATAAAATTGCTCCATATAGTGAATGTCTAGGAAGGAAACTTCCTTCAGTGATACAATCATACTGAATTATTCTGAAACTTACTTACAGTCTTAGAGAGTTACCTGGGGCAAGTGTGAATATAAAGTGATTTTCCCAATGTACGCAGCCACAATTTGTCAGATAGGATGTGAACCTAGAACTTCCTGACACCAAGGCTATCTTCCTATCATAACTCATTTTCTATAAAAACAGGTGAAGAAATTTTAAATGTTGATCTTAGAGAAGAAAAGGATTAAAGGAAACATGATAGCCAATAATGTATTTTGAATGGCTGCCAGGCAGTAGTAGAAAATACTTTGTGTTTCTTTAGAAGAAATAATTACAATTAACAGATTTATATTATGAAAATGATTGATTATAATATGAAAGGTATTTTGGTTCAAGTTAAGGAAATCTTTTTTTTATTTTATCACTCAAAGCTGCCTTATAGTGAAATTAACTGTAATGTAAAGTAGTGAGTTGCCCATCACTAAAAATATTTAAATAGAGGTTGGATGAGCACCTGTCTGTGCTATTCTTGGGGGGAGGGATTTCTACTGGGTGGAAAGTCCTCTAAATATCCTTCTAACTGTAAAATTCTGTAATTTTATAATAAAAACAAGTTGATAGATTGTAGTTTAGTAACTAAGAAAAGAATGGAGGTTTCATGAAGGGAATAAAATAAATGAAGTTAGATTCTTCTAGAAGTGTTAATTATGAGACATAAAGGTGGAATCAGAATTCAGAAGAATGTGTTTGTGTGTGTGTGTGTGAGAATGTTAAGAATTGGAAGTTTATAAACTTAAATTAATTTAATAGATGTTAATGCTTAAGTTTAAGGTAGATTCCCATCCAATTGTGGGTTGCATTTTATCACTATCTCAACAATTAAATCTTCTAGCCTATTCATTATTAAACTATATCATTTAAAACTAACCATATTCTGAATGTCATTAAAACTCTTCAAAAATCAGAGGACTATAATGAAAATCTTGTGTCTTCATACAGAGTCACTACATATAGTAACATAGACACATTTTTCTACTGATATCTAAAAAAATTGATTGCCATTTACAAAGGGCCTAGGGAAGGGTAAGACTCACCTCAAATGAAGTCACAGGAGATAGAAAAGAGAAAGAGAAGGGTGAGATAGAGGTAAAGAATGTCACTTGGCATTTTTTTGTGTCTTTTATACACATCTAAGATTTTGCTGTGCAAATTATATACATAGCCATCTGGGAAGCAGAAATCCTAGGTGCTGACAACAGCTGGCCTATTCTCAATAAAATACCTTGACATCTTTTACATAATAGAGATCACAAAGAAGGGGACTAAATAAGGAGTCAGCATAGTACAATGAAAATATTACTTCAAAGAAATTTGGTTTCAATCCTCTAGGCCTTGTTATACAATTGACTTTAGGTGAGTCACTTAATCTTCCTTCAGCTATAAAATGAAAGTATTAGCCTAGATTATTTCCAAATTCTTTTCTGGCTCTGTGATTCAAAGTATAGAACTGTTCTATTAGCAACAGAGTAGGTAGCCTTTGTTGCTTTAAAACTAAATGGAAAAAAAGGATGCCTGGGGCAGCTAGGTGGTGCAGTGGATAGAGCACCGGCCCTGAAGTGAGGAGGACCTGAATTCAAATCCGGCCTCAGACCAAACACTTGACACTTACTAGCTGTGTGACCCTGGGCAAGTCACTTAACCCCAATTCCCTAAAAACTTTGAAAAAAGAAAAGAAAGAAAAAAAAAGGATCCCACTCTTTTAATGTCTCTGACTTCTCTAACTCAAGTAGGTGTTCATTACTATGGTCCAAAGGAAAATTTTCAGTATCAGTTATTCATCTGCCTATGTCCTAGAACTCCTTTTCCTCACCTATCTCCACCCCGAATCTGGAGAAGTAACAAGGAAACACAATATGGAGACCAAAGGACCTAGATTCCCTCATCCATTATTACTGTGTTTCTAAATAAATTAAAGAACAATTTTTTGGAAACAGGAAGCAAAAGTTATTACAGCTTTCATCGTCTTATTCATCACAAAATGCACTCAAAATTAGATTGATGATACTACTGTAAGGATTGAAGGACAAGCATTTTCTGGTGCTACACTCATGGCATTGACATTTGGGAAAGTAGGCTTAGAAAAAAAATCAGCCACTGTATAAGTAAACTGGCAGCAACTTTGCCAATGTAAATATGTCAATTAATAAATATAGCTATTTTAACTTGGCCAGAAGTCATTTGTTAAAAACAATCTTCTTCTCAGAGTAAAATTTATAAAGGAAAGCAGTTTTTATTTATATTCTGAAGTCTTTTGTCTTAAAATTCCTCCTCCCTAAAAATTTTGCAGAGAACAATTGGCATTTTGACTTCTCCTATACACTTTAGTTTTAGGTAAGTGATTCTTGGTTGTAATCCTATATCCTTTGTCATCCAGAATATCATATTTCAAATGTTCCTTTAATGTAGAAGCTGCTAAATCTTGTGTCATCCTGACTACAGCTCCACCATACTTGAATTGTTTTTTTCTGGCTGCTTGTCTTATTTTCTCTTTTACCTGGGAGCTCTGGAATTTGACTAAAATGCTCCTGGGAGTTTTCATTTTGGAATCTCTTTTGGAAGGTGACTGGCATATTATTTCAATTTCTATTCTATCTTCTGGTTCGAGAATATCAGGGAAGTTCACCTTGCTAATTTCTTGAAAGATTATGTCTAGGCCCTTTTTTTGGTCATGGCTTTCAGGTAGTCTAATAATTTTTAAATTTCCTCTACTGAATCTTTTTTTTTTCTGGGTCAGTTGTTTTGTTTTGTTTTGTTTTTCAATGAGACATTTTACATTGTCTTCTATTTTTTCATTTTTTTTTGTTTTGTTAGATCGTTTCTTTATTTCTCATAAAGTCATTAGATTCCATTTTCTCCATCCTAATTTTCTAAAACATATTTTCTTCAATGAGTTTTTGAGCCTTCTCTTCCATTTGGCCAATTTTACTTTTTAAGGAGTTGTTTTCTTCAGTGAATTGTTGTGCCTCTTTTTCCATTCAGCCACGTCTGCTTTTTAAGACATTCTTCTCTTCATTGGCTTTCTGTACCTCTTTTACTATTTGGCCTAGTCTTTTTATAAGGTGCTAGTTTCTTCAATATTTTTCTGTGTCTCTACTAAATTATTGACTCATTTTTCATAATTTTCTTGCACCACTCTCATTTCTCCTCCCAATTTTTTCTCTTCCTCTCTTACTTGATTTTCAAAGTCCTTTTGGAGTTCTTCCATGGCCTGAGAACAATTCATATTTTTCTTGGAGGCTTTGGAAGTAGGAGCTTTGACTTTCTTATGTTCTTCTGAGTGTATGTTTTGATATTCCTTGTCACCAAAGTAACTTTCTATGGTCAGAATTTTTCCTGTTGTTTTCTCATTTTCCCAGGCTACTTCCTGATTTTTAACTCTTTGTTAAAGTAGGCTGGAGGGTACACTATCTCAAGCTTCAGGGATGTTGTGCAGCTGTTTTCAGACATACTTCTATGGACCTGTAAGTTTTCAGTTCTTCCAAGATGATATGATCTAAGGAAAGGTGTATTTCTCTTGGCCTATGCTTTGGTCTGTGAGCAACCAAAAGCCCTATTTTCATCCCCAGAACTATGACCAGGGTCCCTGCTCCATTGTGCCTGCAAGCTCTGGTGTGCTAATGCTCCTTTCTGCCCTGGGACTGCCACTTTGGATTGTGACATAGATCTGAGTATGGGCAAAGCAACAGAATCCTTCCTCATTGCCAACAAAGTGATTCCTGTAACCTCCTTCTGACCTGTCATCCAACCCTCTTACTCTCTGTGGGCTGAGAGCTCTGGAAGCAGCTGTTGCTGCTGCTGATTCAGTGGCTCCAAAGGCATGCTACTGTTTTGGTGGGGCCTGGTGTGCACTCATGTGGCCTGTGCTGGACTGTGCTCCACTCTCAACCAGATGTGACAGAACTTCTGTTGACTTTCTAAATTGCCTTTGGCTGGAAAATTATTTCACCCATCCTTTTGTGAGTTCTGATGATCCAGGAATTGTCTTATGGCATTATTGAAAGGTGTTTGGAGGAGTTTATGGGAAAGCTCAAGCAAGTCCCTGCCTTTCTCTGCTGTCTTAGCTCTGCCCTTCATGTCTATGCTGATGATTCTTAAATCTACCTTTTCTTCCCTAAACTCTCCACTAACTTCCAATCTCACATGTTCACCCATCTTTCAGACATCTCGAACTAGATTTCCAGTAAATGTCTTAAACTCATTATGTCTAAAACAGAGCTCATAATCTTTCCCCAAATCCTCCTCCCCTGCTACTATCCCTATTACAGTTGACGGTGACACCATCCTCTCAGTTTTTCAAGTTCATAGCCTAGGAGTCATCCTGAATTCCTCTCATCCCCCATATCCAAGCTGTTGTCAAGCTGATTTCACCTTTTCAACATCTCTCACATGCGCCCCTTTCTATTCCCTTGCACTCTCACTGCTCTAGTGTAGGTCCTAATCACCTCACACTAATTATCCTAATAGTCTGCTGTTGGGGCTACCTGCCTCAAGTGATTTTCTTGAAATGCTGGTCTGATCATGTCACACATACATGCACACACACAAATGTGCTAATATATGTATTTTGGTCCTTCCTTTTTATTAATAACCTCCTTGGGATACATACCTGTAGAATCCTATGTTAAGGAGTATGGACTTTTTTTTTTGCATAATTCCAAATAACTTTCCAAAATGGTTTTACTAATTCATAATTCCACCACTAGTATTCCTATTTTTCACATAATGCTAATGATATTGACAATCCTAATTTTGATCATCTTTATCATTTTGCTAAGTGTGAGGTAAACCCACAGGTTTATTTTGTTTTGTATTCCTCTTATTTGTGATTTGAAGTATCAATTCATGTGGGTGTTAAAAGTTTGCAATTCTTCTTCCAAATACTGTTAGTTCATATCCTTTGAGTAATTTTCTACTGGGTAATGACTTTTGGTCTTACATATCTCTTTTTAGCTACTGACTTTAACATGATATTACTCAGTTTAACAAATATTTATTCAGCACTTCTGAGGTCCAGGCACTATGTCAATCACCGAAAATACACAGAAAGAAAAAAAAATGGAAAAAAATACTTAATTATACAAGAGCTCAGATTCTAATGAAGAAAACAATTTACCAGGTGCTGCAAGATATATTTAGAGTAGATAAAAGGTTATTTCAGAGAGGTAGGTATTAGCAGCTAGAGGATAGGTAAATCCTTATGCAGAAGGTATGATTTCAGCTGCATTTTTAAAGTTGCCAAAGAAATTGAGGTATAGTAGCAAGATTATTACAGGCATGGGGTCAGCCAGTATTAAGGTACAAAGATGGAAGATGGAGTACCTAGTTCAAGGAACAAGTAGACCAATATAGGTAGATCATTGAGTATAGGCATTCATATTATCTTTGTTTTCCTAATCAGTTTTTATCTTCCTTACTTAGTGTATATGATGTATAGCCTTACTGTGTTTAACAACCACCAGCTCACAGAATCTCTAGCTTCCATCTAATCATGTCCCAGAGGCCAGCTCATACACATGAGCTTTACTGTTCTCCCTATTATTAGGGATTTCTCCATATCGAAATTTATTTGTATATATTTCATATTTATTCATCTGTGTACGTGTTGAATCCTTGAGTAGAATTCTTGTCTTGCACATTTATAAGGATAATACAGGTGTAGGAATGGAAGGTTCCTTCATGGATATCTAGTCCAAACCTCTCATTTTACATCTGAGGAAAGTAAAGCAAGTAACTTGTTTAGTTGCCTAGACAGTAAATTTCAGCATAAAGATATGAATTCAGATCTACTAACTCAAAAAAAAGTAGAAGAAGAAAATTCTCATTTTTGACACTTAAATGTAATGGTAATTTTTATGTGACTATTATAAATGTTTTTCCCCTTAGAGTAGTAATTCATTTCACCAAATAGTATCAGAAACAGAAATGTTATTCTGAAGGAAATTCAAATTACAAAATATGAACCATTTCAAGAGGTTTCTAACAACCTAGTAATGATGGTTTATTTTGATTGTTACAAAGAGTTTCTGAAATGAAAAATTATTCATGTGCAATGAATGGGTATCTTAAGTGCTACATTATTTTTATCAATTCGGAACAATTTCTGTGTAATATTCTCTAATGGTACGGGCATGGGCTCTATAATTTTTCAAGGTCACCTTAGCCACATGATTTTATGCAAATCTGTTATCCTATGCAATATCCAATCATGGCTACCATTTAGGAAAAATTAATTTCTAAATGATGCACAGTTAGAATGAGAATCAAGACTTTGAGCCCTGTCTCTTGATATAATCATTTTTATATAAATTGACTTAGAACACATTGCTCCCAATAACGTAAAGGCACAATTTTAACATTATTTCTTAACTCTCTATATATTTTCATTCATTACATTATAATTTTTGAAAGAGTAGAGAACATACTTATTATAACTGAAGGGTTATAAGGTATGCACTAATTTAAATACTGATGTTGATTCAATTCAACAAATATTGAGTCATATGTCCACCTCTTGCACATAGCAAAATATTAATAAATATTTTATTGAATCAAGCCAAACATCAAATTTAAGGCTTACTTTGAATCCTCCCCATCAGCTCACAATAAAAAAAATATGTTTCCAAGTGGCTGGACTTTTTTTCTTTTTTTTTTTTTTAGTGAGGCAATCAGGGTTAAGTGACTTGCCCAGGGTCACACAGCTAGTAAGTGTCAAGTGTTTGGTCTGAGGCCAGGTTTGAACTCAGGTTCTCCTGACTTTAGGACCAGTGCTCTATCCACTGTGCCACCTAGCTGGCCCTGGACTTTTTAAATTGTGAACAGAGTTCAATGTTTTGAGGGTCCCACAATATGTTAATGTAATAGGTAATGACTTTAATTCACCAGCTTTCATGGAGAAGAAGCCATGGAGAAAACCTACTTTACCATAATTTCTTTCAAAACTACATGTTTCTAAGATGAGACAATTGGGGTTAAATAACTTCCCCAGAGTCACGCACCTAGTAAGTGTCAAGTGTTTGGTCTGAGGCCAGATTTGAACTCAGGTCCTCCTGACTTCAGAGCCAGTGCTCTGTCCACTGTGTCACCTAGCTATCCCCAAAGGTGAGATTTTTTTTGCAATTAATTTTACTTACTTGATGCCAAATGGTAAAGAGAGCTAAATGTTTACAAGAAATGTTATGATATAATACTGTTATTGAAAATATAGTTTCTAGTGAAGCAACAAAAATAAATAAAATTAAAGTAGCCATATTAAGGAGGAAAAAAAACCTGATGATAATTTCCATGTCTTTGACTAGAAAATTCTTTATCCCCCCCCCATTGATTCATAAGGAGAAGCAGTGTAGTGTAATGATTAGAAAGCTGGTTTTAAAGCCCAAAACATCTGTGTTGAAATAACATTTCTGACACACGATCCTGGGCATGTCATTTAACCTCCCAGTCTTTATGTAAGTCTTTAATACTTCAGATGTTGAGAAGGATTATTTGGCATTGAGAAGAGTATCATCACACTGCATTTCCCTATAGCAATTAAATCAAATCATGACTGACATTTTAATGCTACTTACATGAACTGATTTTAAATTTATTTGTTTTTAGTTTTCAGCATTCACTTCCCCAACATTTTGAGTTCCAAATTTTCTCCCCATCTCATCTTATCCCCCACCCCAAGATGTCATGCATTTTCTATACCCTTTACTCTAATCTTCCCTCCCCTTTATAATCCCCCTTCTCCCTTGTCCCCTTCTCCCCTTATTTTCCTGTAAGGTAAGATAGATTTCCATACCCAATTATGTATGTTATTCCCTCCTTAAGCCAAATTCTATGAGAAATAAGATTCACTCATTCCCTCTCACCTTCCACCATTTCCCCTTCACAGTAAAAGCCTTTTCTTACCTGTTTCATGTGAGATAATTTACCCCATTCTACCTCTCCCTTTCTCCTTCTTCCAGCATAATCCTCTCTCACCCCTTAATTTTATTTTCCAGATATCACCCCTTCTTCATCTTCAACTCACCCTGTGCCATCTATCCATCTATCTATCTATCTATCTATCTATCTATCTATCTATCTATCTATCTATCTATCTACCTATCTACTATCTACTATCTACTATCTATCTACTATCCATTTATCCATCTATCTATATCTACATCTATCTATCTATCTATCTATCTATCTATCTATCTATCCATCCATACATATAATATATTCCCTTCCACTACTCTACTACTGACAAAGGACTCATGAATTACAAATATCTTCTTTCCAAGCAGTAATGTAAATAGTTCAGCCTTAATAAGTTTCTTATGATTTCTCTTTCCTGTTTACCTCTTCATGTTTCACTTGAGTCTTGTATTTGACAGTCGAATTTTCTATTCAGCTCTTGTCTTTTCATCAAGAACACTTGAAAGTCCTCTTTTTCAGGGAAGCTATATGGCGCAGTGGATAGAGCTCTGGCCTTGGAGTCAGAAGATCCTGAGTTCAAATCTGGCCTCAGACACATCATATTCACCAGCTGTGTGACCCTGGGCAAGTCACTTAACCCCAATTGCCTAGGAAAAAGAAAAAAAAGAGAGAAGAAAGTTGTCTATTTCATTGAATGAACAGTTTTTTACCCCAAAGTATTATACTCACTTTTGTTGGGTAGATGATTTTTGGTTGTAATCCTATCTCCTTTGACCTCTGGAATATCGTATTCTATGTCCTCTGCTCCCTTAATGTAGAAGCTGCCATGTCTTATGTCATCCTGATTGTGTTTCCACAATATTTGAATTTTTTTCTTTCTGGCTGCTTTCAATATTCTCTCCTTCACCTGGGAACTCTGGAATTTGGCTACAATATAACTGGGAATTTTCCTTTGGGGATCTCTTTCAGGAAGTGATCAATGGATTCTTTCAATTTCTATTTTGCTCTCTGGTTCTAAAACAGCAGGGTAGTTTTCCTTCACTTGAAAGATGATGTCCAGGCTCTTTTATTGATCATGTCTTTCAGATAGTCCAATAATTTTAAAATTATCTCTCCTGGATCTATTTTCCAGGTCAGTTTTTTTTCCAACAACATTCTCTTCTATTTTTTCTTTTTTTTGGATTTGTTTTACAGTGTCTTGATTTCTCATAAAGTCACTAGCTTCCAATAGCTCCATTCTAATTTTTAAGGAAATATTTTCTTCAGTAAGCTTTTCAACTTCCTTTTCCATTTGGCCAATTTTGCTTTTTAGGTCATTCTTCTCCGCATTGGCTTTTCAGACCTCTTTTGCCATTTCGGTTAGGCTATATTTTTTAAGGCGTTATTTTCTTCAGTATTTGGGGGGGGTCTCTTTTAGCAAGCTGTAGACTTGTTTTTCATGATTTTCTTGCATCATTCTCATTTCCCTGCCCAGTTTTTCCTCTGCTTCTCTTACTTGCTTCTCAAAATCCCTTTTGAGCTCTTCCAAGGCCTGGGACTGATTCATATTTTTTTGTTGGAGGGTTTGGATGTAGGAGCTTTGACTTTGTTGTCTTCTTCTGGGTGTATGTTTTACTCTTCTTTGTCACCAAAGTAAGATAATATATTCTGACACTTTTTGCGAGGTCTGCTCATGATCCCAGCAATTACTTGAGTTTTAACTCTTTGTTAAGGTAAGAGTCTGCTTCCAATGTGGAAAATGTACTGTCCCAAGCTTCGGGGATTTGTACAGCTGTTTTCAGAGACGCTTCTAGGGACCTGTAAATTTTCAGTTCTTCCAAGGTGCTATGATCAAGGGCTAGGTGTTTACTCCTTTCCTGGCCTGTGCTCTGCTCTATGAGTGACCAGAAGCACTTTTTTCTGTCTTGGAACTGTGAGGAGGATTTCTTCTCCACTGACACTACAAGTTTCACTGTGCCAGGACTCCTCCTTGCCCTAGGACTGCCACCCAGAACTGTGACTGAGATCCAAGCATGGGAAAAGCAAGAGAATCTGGCCTCAGCAAAGAGATCTCTGCAATCCCTCTCTGATCAGCCACTCAATTCCCACTCAGTCTGTTGGCCAGAAGCTCTGGAAGCAGCTGCCACCTTGAGGCTAGACTTGGGGACTGGAGGTGAGACCACCATATTTCTCTCTGTCACAGCAGACACAGACTTTTACCACTGACCTTCTAAATTGTCTTTGGTGTTTGTGGGTTGAGAGTTCTGGAAACTGCCACAGCTACCCAAGATTAAGCCTTCTGAAGCCTGCTTCAGGTTTGCTGAGGCCTGCTTGACTGTGCACCCTTACTGAATGGCTCTGGGCCTGGGGCAGATATACCTTTCTGATCAACCATCCAGGTTGTATTGGGCTGGAAATTTGTTTCACTCTGTCTTTTTGTGGGTTCTGCTGCTTCAGAATTTGTTTAGAGCCACTTTTTATAGATAGTTGGAGGGGTTTGAGGGAGAGCTCAAGCAAGTCATTGCTTTGACTCTGCCATCTTGGCTCTACCCCTCCTTACATGCACTGATTTTAAGGAACAAAAGTATGGAAGGAAGGAAAAAAGAATGAATGAAGGAATGAAAGAAGGGAGGGAGGAATTAAGGAAGGGACAGATACCTATTATATGCAAGGCACTGTAAAAAGTGCTTCATAAATATTATCTCATTTGTTCTTTTTTTCAGCCAAAAATAAGGTTTATTAAAGGTCCACCCTATTAGTCAGACTCTTAAGGAATCTAAACATTTGTGATGCTCATATTAATGAGCAGGCCAGAGTAAATCTCAGTCATTGACTAAATTTTAAGAATCTGTGTCCTTGGCTAGACTCTTAAAGAATCTAAGCATCTTAATGGAGATAAGACAGACCTTATATACAGAAAGAGAGTGGGAGGAATTTAGTAGTGGACAAGTAGTTTGAGATGACTGAAGGAGGGGTCTCACTGATGGGGTATTTTGATGGGAGTGGACAGTAGGCTGGGATGACTGGAGGGGTCTAGGGAAGATCTTGATATGAGTGACTTGGAGGTCTGAAAGGAGTCTAGATAAGATCAAGGGTGGGAAGTAGCCTGGGGCCATCATGTATCTCATTTGATGTTAACAACAACCACGTTGAGGTTAATGTCCTAGATGCTATTATCATCCTGAATTTACAGTTGAGAAAACAGAGTAAAAGAGCAGTTAAATGATTTTAAAAGGGTCACATAACTAGTAAGTTTCTGAACCCAGATTTGACTTCAGATCTTCCTAACTTTGAGCCCTATTCTCTATCCAATGTGTTGCTTCTTTTCTTAGAGAAAAAAAAATCTCAATTGTATGTTTAAGTCTGACAGATTTATTTCAGGTGCCCATTTGTACCCTTCATCATTTGAGAACAAACATAGTATATAATGTTTTGTCTAAAGAATGCTTTATAAAGTTGAAATTAGGTAATTACAACCAGATGATATTGAAAATTAATAAGATATTTTAAGTTTCTCCTAATATCTTTATAAGAATATGGATATAAACCAATAAAAAGAAAAGATGGGCAACTAAAATCTACAAATAACTTCTCAGAAAAGGAAAAAGAAAAATAGTAGAAGCTCAGCAAGAAGAATAGATAGTATGATTTAACAGAATCCAAAAAAAAAAAAGAAAAAGAAATAATAAAATAACTTCAACAAGGGCTTTAGAAATGAAGATGAAAATATTTCAAATCATAAACAATTTAATGTTAAATAGTGTAAGAAAAAATAAAGCCAAACTTAATATTTGTAAAGAAACCTATGGCATTGATAAAGAAGAACAAGATAAACTGTGGAATCAATAAAAAATAAACTTATCATGTTGAAAAATGAAACAGTATTAGCACCAACATATTTAAAAGTTGTAAAAAATCACTAAATTATAAGAAATCATAGCTTTTGAAAAAAGATAAGAGTATTTGAAAGAAGAACTTTGAGAGATAACTTAATATTCATTAGGCTACCTAAAAGATGTTAAGAAAGAAAGAAGCAAGTCACTACATTTCAGGAAACTGAATAACAATTAATAAAACTTTCATTATTAAGTTTGAGGGCAGAACCCATCAGAAACAAGGAAACATAAAATTCCTAAATAACTCACTCAGATTGTTATCAAACTACTGAGTAAGATTTAAATATGCATGTATGTTTATTTGTAGGTATATACTTACTGTTAGATATTTATACATATATGTATACATATGTATGTGTATATGAGTGTATACATAAATATATATGTAATATATCATATTATTGGTTGTTGTTTTTTTTAATAATAGGAATGTCTGAGTTTCACTATTCTCTTTCAGGATTTTTTAGTTAAGAATTGATTTTTCCAGGCTCTACAATTGTGTTGATCCCAGCATAAATATTCTTTGTGTATATTTGATTCACGTCATTTGATCACTCCATATTTGTTTTCTTCACTGCCATTTCTAATTCTTCATGTAAAGACTCCAAAAAAGGCACTTCTGTTTTTCTTAGTGATAAAAGGGGTTTGTTGTGAAATCAGATATTCATAGATCATTTCTGTGTTTTTGTCCTTTCATTTGTTTTATTTCTTTAAATTTTATCTTTAAATATCCTTTGAATGACTTTTCTTTGTCAACTCTGTGCCCAAGCTTTATTTAACTCACTTTTCTCTCCATTACTTCTTGTTGTTCCATGAGGTAATACAGTTCATAATCTTTTAACACCCTCCTCTTGAAGATTTTTCCAATATGTTTACACTCTAAATTGTTTTTGAAGTTGGATGTCATATATCTCTGCTTCACAATTAAATTTTTACTATTTAAGTAAGTTTCTCATTTCTTTTGCTATTCTCATTATACCAATGGCTACACAGCATCAATTTTTAAAAGAATACTGTTATTTTATTTCAATATCTTTTCCTTTGAATTTTGTCACTTTGTTTAAGTTACTCAACTTAATTATGTGAGTCAGATTGAAGCTCTTTTAATTGCATGACAATCTTTTCCTCCTCATTTTACTATCATATTTTGTTTTCTCTTATGGATTGTTGTTATAACCAGTCAGTGAACTGAGTTTATGCAGACATTTCATTCAAGAATGACTGCCCCACCAATAATATAATCAATTTAATGGTGGACTGGATTTTGTAGTATGCAGTGCCCTGCTAACGCAATAGGTTTGTTGACCTGGCCCAACCACATTCTTTCTGAATCTTGGTTTCTTTATCTGTAAATCTGTAAAAATAGGCTCAAATGAAGTAGGGACAGCTAAGTGGCAGAGTACCTAGTATGCTGGACCTAGAGTCAGGAAGATTTGAGCTCAAATTCAACCTAAGACATTTGTTAGCTGTGAGACACTGGGAAAATCTTTTAATCTCTGTGCACCTCAGTTTCATCATTGGTAAAATGGATAGTACCTAACTTGCAAGGTTGTTGTGAGGATCAAATTAGATAATATTTGTGTAAAAATGCTTAGCCTAGTGCCTGGTACAGAGTAGGTGCAATATAAATGCTTATTCCCATCCTCCTTCTATTCCCCAATATGTATATTTATTTCCTCAGAATGTTACAAGAGTATTTAAAGTAGAAATCAGACTTTTCCAAGGCTTATGATGTGCAAATAAATCCAGAAGCAGAATGTTAACAAGTAAAAGAGGCCAGGCACTCTTAGGGTATTTGATATAAATCAATAGGAATTTTAGTGAGCAAAGGGCTGGACAAACTCAAATTCTGAATTACTAGGGGAAACAAACAAGGATTTATTGTAAATGTTAAACAGCGGAACAGCACGATAATTATGAAGCAAATTGTATTAAATAGTCATGGAGCAGACTTTGGACTATTTGGCAATAGAGTGACAGAAGTATTAATATAATTGTATTATTCCCCACTAGAACCAACATAGGAAAAATCAAATGATGTCTTGGTCAAGCAGGAAGGGAGATAGATAAATAAATTAAACATACTGAAGTATACTTAATATAACAAAATAATAAAAATAAAGGGAAAGAAAAAGATTATTATTTGATTGTCAGTATAACTAATAATAAGTGAGGTAGAAAGATGGGGGAGATCAGGTCATCCATAAATTTCATTGTTTTGAATTCATAAGTTGTTGGGAATTAAGAAGTTTTTTTCTTTATATAAAGTCTACTTGTATTTCTTTGAAACATTCACCCATTGTTCCTCTTTGCCACTCCAAAAAGAGCTGCTATAAATATTTTTGTAATGGTAGATCCTTTTCCATATGTAACTTTTCCTGGTACAGCTATGGTGCCTTCATTTACATTTTTTCATTCATTTCCTTGATATTCTTGATCTTTTGTTCCTTCAGATGAATTTTGTTATTTTTTCTAACTCTATAAAATCATTTTGGTAGTTTAATCAGTATGGCATGGAATAAGTGGATTAATATAGCTAGAATTGTCATTTTTATTATATTAGTTCAGCCTACCAATGAACACTAATATTTTTCAATTATTTGGATCTGAATTTATTTGTATGAAAGGTTCGGTAATTATGTTCATATAATACCTGAGTTTGTCTTGGCAGATAGACTCTCAAATATTTTATATTGTCAACAACTATTTTATTTATTTATTTAATTGCTTATTTTTATTTATCAACAATCACTTCCATAAGCTTTTGAGTTGAAAATTTTTCTCACCCTTCCTCCCCAACACCCTCCCCAAGATGGTGCACAATCTGATATAGGCTATACATATACATTTCTATTAAACATATTTTCACATTAGTGATGTTGTAAGAATTAGAACCAATAGGAGGAACCACCAGAAAGATGAAACAAAACTCAACAGAAGAGAATATAACAAATAACAAATAGTATGCTTTGATCTGCATTTAAATTCCATAGTTCTTTCTTTGGACGAGGATAGCATTTTCCATCATGAGGCATTTGGAGATTTCTTAGATCCTTGTATTGCTGGGAAGGGTTAAATTTATCAATATTAGTCATTGCACAACATGGCTGTTATTGTATACAACATTCTCTTGGTTCTGCTCACTTCATTCTGAGTTCACTGCAACTCTAGTTCTATAATCTCATCTACTCTCGCATAACTGCTTCTATAATTATACTTAGTCATGGAAGACTAACTGAAGTCTCAGGGCAACCTGGTGGAGATACAGGAGATTAAATGTGCTAGATAAGTCAAACCAGTATTACCACCTTGACCATATTTTCTCAGATCCTATTAGAGACAGCTCAGGAACCTTAATCCAAGAACTTTCAGTAAAGCAATACTTCCAGCATAGTGGCCGCATCCATCATCCTGTGAAGTGATGTCTGTTGAGATCTAGCCTTGCAAACTCTTCTTCAGATGTTACTGTCAAAGCTACAGAAGCTTCATAAAAGAAAGTTCTTGCCACCAAAGTCCTTGGGACTTTCAAGTAGCTCAATATCAGTAATTCATATTATTTTATAAGTGGAAATATCATTAAAAAGAAGCATTAGTAACTGTTTTGCCACTATTATCTAAGGAACATGGGATCTTTCCATCTGACATGCTATTTGAGAGCCTCCATCAGAATGTTAACTACTTGAAAGGAGGGACCATCTTACTTTTCTACTTGTATCCCCAGTGTTTTTCACACAGGAAGCACTAGATTAATGAATTATTTATTCATTCTTTAATACTTGAATGAAAAATGGCTCTTGCTTCCTCTTTTTCATTCCCTTTTATTAATTTATTTTGATTTATCATAATGATTTCCATAAGCTTTTGAGTTTTAAATTTTTTCCCATTCCCTTCCTCCCTTTCTCCCCAAGATGGCATGCAATCTGATATAGGTTATACATATACATACCTATTAAACATATTATCACATTAGTCATGTTGTAAGGAAGAATTAGAACCAATAGGAGGATCCACAAGAAAGAGGAAACAAAAGAGAAAAAAAATAGCAAATAGTATGCTTCAATCTGCATTCAAACTCCAAAGTTCTTTCTTTGGATGCGGATAGCATTTTCCATCATGAGACCTTTGGAGATGTCTTAGATCCTTGCATTGCTGAGAAGGGCTAAGTCTATCAAAGTTAGTCATCACACAACATGGCTGTTACTGTCTACAACATTCTCCTGGTTTGACTCACTTCACTCAGCATCTCTTTCTTTTAAGCAAGAACTGCAGATATTTTTTTGACTCCAAGCATTAGGGGAAATGAAGCATTCCTAATAATGGGAAGAAGGCTTTCAATGTGAAAAAGGAAGCATAATCCTAGCAAACTGAGAAATTAATTAAGTCACATCCTATGACTATGTGTTAAATGAGGGGAAGTCAGAGAGGCTTTACTGCCTTTGGTCCTACTAACTGTTCATGTTCTGTAAGATTCAAATTAGCTCCATACATCTGCAGTAAGACTTGTAGAACACCAGATGTTGGTGATAAGTTTGAGATTGGGTGGATATATCAGTGCCCTAACCTTAACGTGGTACAGATAAGACATAGTCTATCCCCGCCAAAACCCTATAAAATGAGATCCCACACTCTTGTCCTCTGAGTGTACTACATTCTATAGGTGTATGCTACCTGAGTGCTCCCAACTCTGATACCATTAAGTAAGTGATTCTCTGTGCCTCTGTTTTCCAGTGGACCCATTCTACCTGTACACAAATATTTTAGGTCTTTCAACAAAGGCTGGTTGTAGAAAGAATTTCTGTTCAGGTAAGGGCTTGACTCAATGGCCTCTGAAGTACCTTATGGTTCTGAAATTTTGTGATATGTTTGAAAAGAATCACACCTGTATGTTAACGAGAGTACAATACAGGCCAATATTGTGTTGTTGTTAAGTCATTTTTAGTCAAGTCTGACTCTTTGAGAATCCAGCTGGAGTTTTCTTGATAAAGATACTTTAGTGGAGGGGCAGCTAGGTGGCACAGTAGATAGAGCACCGGCCCTGAAGTCAGGAGAATCTGAGTTCAAATCTGGCCTCAGACCAAACACTTGACACTTACTAGCTTTGTGACCCTGGGCAAGTCACTTAACCCCAATTGCCTAAAAGCAAAAAAAAAAAAATACTTTAGTGGTTTGACATTTCCTTCTCCAACACATTTTACAGATGAGGAAACTGAGGCAAATAAGATTGTCTTTCCCAGGGTCACAGAACTAGTAAGCATTTGAGGCCAGATTTAAACTCATGAAGATGAGTGTTCCCAACTCCAGGCCCAGCACTTTACCCACTGCATTACCTAGCAGTCCTATACATGCAAATAGTTACTATCATAACCAAGAGCTTTGACAAACATAACATAATCAGCATTTTATAGAAAGGATACTAGGGAATAGGAGATTAATATTTCAATACAACTTAAAGAGCTATCTACAAAAAAAAGTATTGAAATATCAGTTGACAATCAATTTTTACTTTCTATTAAAAAGAAAATTGAATTTGTGATTTTTTTTATAGCATCACCATTTCTTCCAAAATGTTCTGGTCAGTTTAATTTGGTAGAAAAAAAAATACACTCAGATAGCTCTTCTCCTATTCTTATCTCTGTTATTTTAAAGACCTTTGAGATTTAATGGAAAGTTGTAATGGTAAGTTAAAATCTATTTTACAACCAGTTATATCCATCTTGAAAATGGTACTTTTCAAAATAAAAGCCACATACTTCTGGACAGTCAAATGTATTGAACGATCTTTTGTGTATCTGTGAAATTAAATGATCTTTCCAGGAGAATAGACTGTAATGAGAGTATTAAAAATGGTGATTTTAAAAACTTAGTCCTAAGGGGAAGTCTTTTATATATTCCTCTGAGCAGAGTAAAACATTATATCCTTTTATTACAATTGACTTCTAAAATATGTTCAACCAACAAGATATGAGAATATTAGAAACCATTCCCCAGATGAAGTGCAGGAATAGTGAATTATTAAAAAAAAAAATCTTTCAACCATGAATATTTGTGATACATTAAAACAATTCAGGAAAAGGTAAAGAAAATTCAAAAATGGCAACTTGATTTTAAAGAATTATGGAATTTAAAAGTAGTGAAGGTTCTGGAAGGTTATCTGCAATAGGTACATTTAGCAAGTGCCTGAGGAAGGAAGTGTAACTAGTTCTCTTCTCCGCAAGTGTAAGACTCTATCCATCATGCCATGTTGCCTTAGCTGTTGACAGCAGAGGTTAGTTGCATTGGGAAGAAGAAAGATAAGTAAGATATGAACTAGACAATTTTTCATTGCTCCAACATTTCCCTTTAATCTTAGTTTAGTTGACTAGATTTGAGTCCAGAGTCAGGGGTTTGAATCAGACTCTGAAAGTCATTAGCCTGTAATTTCAGGCAATTCAATTTAACAAACATTAATTAAATGCCTAATGCATGTAAGATATTATTCCAGATATGACTAAGCATAGTCAATTAACTGGCCAAGACAATCTGAATTGTTAGCACTCCAAAACATTCTCCCATTCCTCCAACTGAGAAAGGAATTAGCATTTTAAACCAATATAGTGCAGTGCATGATTTAGACTGTATTGACAGGAAATTCCTCAAATTACTGAGTATTTTCCCATTGGGATTTTTATATGAAATACTTCTGTTATTTTACTTCAATAAACTTTCCCAGAAACAATTAAAAGGTATAAAAATCAAATAATCATAGAATTTTAGAGCTTGAAGAAACCTATGGTTTACTCACCAGGTCTAGTTGGCTTTGAACATTTTTTTTAATAAAACACCCTTTCCTTCCAGCAAACAAACAAAAAGAACTTACATCTCAATATATCTATTGGATATGTGTATTTATGATTGCATGAATATTTGTATGTATGTAGATAGATAGCTATAACAATAAAATGTTTTATATATGTATATGTAGTACTGTACAAATATATTTGATAAAACTTTTGAAGTAAAATGTAAAAGGATTCAAATGAGATAAAATAATATATTATTAATTTTTATTACTTACGTATACTCTTCTGTGTTAATAAAAAGTACTTAAAATTATTGGAAAGAGTAATATGATTTACTATCCTTTTAAAAAACTCTGTTCATCACTTTGTGAAATAGCAATTCAAAGTCTGGTTCTAAATTTAGAAGATGCAGGAGCTTGAAGAAGCTTGCAAGAAGTTGGCCCAGATCCAGAAGCAGCCTGACAAATTCCTGCCTTCAGAGCTGTGGTGTGAGGGATAATGCTAAGAGCAGGAATTCCTATTTAGATTACACCTAGGCTGGACACTGTACTCACAAGAGCCCACGTCCCAAAGCCTCTTGTGGCAAGAGGGGTTTGTCTTTAGTGCTCCTAAAGATCCTCTAGAGGTGGGCCTTGCTTTGGACCTCTGCATGTGTCCTTACACCTTTCCTGTTCAAGCACCTTCTTGGTTTACCCCTTTGATCTTCTAAATGTCTACCTATTTTCATAGCAATTAACATTTTCTCTAAGAGTATTAACACTGATGGGCCTAGCACTACTGGAGGCTGCAATATGGTCTAACCTTCAGCCTCAGGGGCTCTCATGCATTTCCTATCAGTCTGGGCTCCAGTCACATTTTTTTTTTCATCCTGTCCCCTTTATCCTAAGCCATGTGGTGGTGGTGGGGGAGATGCAGCAGGGGTCACCACCTTCCCATCTGCCACAAAACAGTTAACTCCCCAATAAAGATGATCTGCCCAAACAAAATGGTAAAAACAGATTCAAGAGAAGCATGATTAGAATCAGTTTTTCTGACTCTCATCTCAGTATTCTTGCATCAATTAACTTGAAAATAATAGTCTACTAGAAGATAATTGACAATTCAGAGTGAGAATATAGTTACAAACTCTTCATACCTACACCAGTTTTATTTATCTAAAGATAAAGTCAAAGAAAACGGGGGTTGCTGGTGGTGGCACTGGTAGTGGTGGTAGTGATGCTTGTGGCAGTGATGGTCATGATCACAAAAGAAAATCTCTGGGTGATCTCAACATCATAACTACAAATTTGGTATTTCTGGGTTTGAAACAGAATAGTAGATTTAGAGCCAACAATGAATGTTAAGATGATGTAGTTATGTAAGGAAATCTAGAAATGTGAATGAGGTAGTATAATGGTATAGAATGTTTGAGGAAATCATTGGAGGCTGGCTTCCACTTGCCCAATTCTGATTTTCATGGAGTCATTTTCTTCCCTAAGATTCTGGATCTCTTTTTCTAATTGGTGGAATTTCTTTTCATAATCTTACTTTTCTTGGATTATTCTTATTTTTCTTTTTAGTTTTTCCTCAATCCCTCTCATTTGATTTTTTTAACATCTTTTTAAAGTTCTTCAATGAATTCTTTTTAGGCAGGTGATCATTCAAATTACTCTTTGGAGGTAGGAGAGGGTTTCTTTGCTTCAGTATCTTCCTCTGAAGATGAAACCTGGTCTTCTCTATTCCCATAGTAGCTCTCTGTGGTTGGATTCTCTGCACATTTTTTGTAATAGTTTAGTTTTTATAATCATCTCTACTTCTAGGCATATGGGGGATTGTATATCTGGCTCAGATTCTCTTTACTTCTCCCCTCTGACCTTGAACTAAAACCAAGACTTCCAGCCTCCTGTAAGTGACGACAGCCAGTGGCATCCAGCCCCACTGCTTCTGCACCCACTGGGCATGTGTTGGTTTCCTCTCACCCCTCCTCTCATATCTGTGCAGCACAGCTAGGTCTGGTGCTCCTTATCAGCAGAGGCTTCCCTAGATCTTCCCCAGCTCAGATGCCCAACTCCCCTCACTGTCCCAGTGGTAAAAAGTTACTATGACTGAGGCTGAGGCAGTCTTCCAACCCAGCTAAACCCAGGGCTTGCTGCTTGTTGTTTAATCAGTCCCTAACCTGGAGGTATTTACTCTTCACAGGGACAAAACTTCTTCCTGGGATTTTTCTTCAGATCTTCAATTGTCTCAGGAGGACCCTATTTTGCTTCTACTCTTATTTATTTTCAACACTTTATGTTTGCCCTGAGGCATTATTTTATCTCTTTTGTTAAGGAAAATTATTGAGAGCTTGAAATTTTCTGACCCACTCTGCCATCTTCCCAGAATCCTCTCCCTCACTAGATATTTACAAGGCATGTTTTCAGTTCCAGAAATTTTGGAAAATATTGGGGAGAAAGAAAGAAAGAAAGAAAGAAAGAAAGAAAGAAAGAAAGAAAGAAAGAAAGAAAGAAAGAAAGAAAGAAAGAAAGAAAGAAAGAAAGAAAGAAAGAAAGAAAGAAAGAAAGAAAGAAAGAAAGAAAGAAAGAAAGAAAGAAAATGTCCCTGCTCTTAAGCAGCACCAAATGGGGTCATGAACAGTCAAACATGACTGAAATTACTGAACAACGACAAAGGAACTTACAGTCTACTGATGGAGAGAAACTATCCATGCATAATTATATGTAAAATAACCATGAAATAAATACAACGTAGTTTAAAGATAGAAGTCACTAACATTTAAGAGAATGGGGGAAAAACACACAGTTGCATGAATTGAATATTGAAAAAATAAGAGATTCTGTCAGGCAGAGGTACAGGGGAATACATCCCAGGCATGCAAGACAGACTGATGTGAAGACACAGAGATGGAAGATGGAGAGCTGTGTGTACAGAAGAGTAAAGACAGGTTAACAGACTATAGGGTAAAGTAAGCTAAGAATAATAGCATAGAAAATTATGATAGGGTCAGTTTATTCAGGGTTTTAAAAGCAAAACTGATGATTTGATATTAAATTCTAAAACAAAAAGAATATATTTGGATGTATTGAGTATGGGAGTTAAGGGTGTAAATTGGTCAGATCTATGTTTTAAAAACATCACTTTCCCCCTCCTTAAATAATAGACTTAAATTGTTTTTTTTTTTTTCCCTTTTAAGCTCTCCCCCCTTCATACTCTTCATTCCAGTGTTGGGGCTTTGGCTGATAATGACCAATTCCTTACTGATTTTCTCATCTCTCTTACTCCCCACTAGATTCTCTCCCTGACCCTCTTATTTCCTAGTTGAATTTAATATATTTCTATGTTAAATATTTAGTGTCTATATGTATGCTCCACCCTTCTTTGGTTCAAATTAAAATTCATGAGATGCCTACCCCCCACCTCTAGCTTCATATTTGTATATTTTTCATCTTAGGCAAATCTATTACATGATTTAGTAAGTTCCTTTCTATACTTCTTTTAATTTTGAGTGTATTCTTTTTTTCCTTCCATTTTCTTTTATTTTCTCTTAAAAAGTACTAAAATATTAAATGATATCAACCTGTGGCCAACTTGGTGATTGGTCATCTCTTGCGTAGAAGTGTAGCCATGCTGCTCATTTACATGCTGTCTCACATTCCACAGTGGTTTACTCCACTCCCCAATATCCAAGGATGACTTCACTCTGAGAACAACTCTATTATTGAGAAGTTCTTGCTCAGAACTACTGTATTATGAGAAGTCGCAATCCTGCTACTCACTGTCCACACTAGATGCTTTATCCCCATGTGAATACTTCCATCTACCTCTTCTTTCCAGTTCTCTTTTATTATCTTTCCAAATTAAAATGTAAATTCCATGAGAGTAAAGATTATTTTCTTATTCTTGCACCCCTGGAATTTAATACATTACCTGGCACATAATAAGCCTGAATAAATCTCTAGCTATGTATGTATGTATGTATGTATGTATGTATGTATGTATGTATCTATCTATCTATCTATCTATCTATCTATAATTAAATCATTACCAATCATGAAATCATCATAAATCATCAAAGCAGAATGAATCCAGCCCTAACCATCATATAGCCCCTTTGCAATAGTCAAATTTGTTTGCCTTTCTGGTTTTCTTTTGACTCCTATGTTCCCAATTAAGAACTTCTGTTTATTTCTGGAATTTTCATTGAAAATTTGAAAATCCTCCCTTCTGTTAAATTCCACTTCCCCAATGGAATTAGACTTAAATTTTCAGGGTGATTTATTTTTGTTTTTAAAGAACATATTATCTGTGTATGTATGTATGTATATGTGTGTGTGTGTGTGTGTGTGTGTGTGTGTGTGTGTGTATTTCCTTTTTGAATATCACTCCAAGATTTCCTTTTCCTTAGGTGGTAACTGTCAAGTTTTGTTGGATCCTGGCCATGAATCCTGTATAACAGAACTCCTTCTTCTGGTAGCTTGTAGTATTAAAATATTTTTATTGTCCTGGAAGCTCTGAATTTTTGTTGTAATGTTGCTAAGGGCGTTTATTTTGGAGTTCCTTTCAAGTAGACAGTAGCGGATTCTTTCTATTTTCATTTTTCCTTCTGGTTCTAAAAGACATAGACAATTATCATTTGCTGTTTCTTGGAATACACTATCCATGTTCATTCACTTATTTGTGTATTCATTCATTTACCTTTTTCACTTGTTTATTTACTTACACATATTCTTTTTTAAATTAACTTATTTTTAGCTTTCAACACTTGCTTTTATAAGATTTTGAGTAATAAAATTTCCTGCTTCTACTCCTTCCCCCTTCCCAAGATGGCATTCAATCTAACATAGGGTATACATATATGATATTATTAAATATATTTCCACATTAGTCATGTTCCGAAAGAATAATCAGAACAAATGAGAAAAAAAATGAGAAAAAAAGAAGAAAAATAGTATGCTTCTATCTGCATTCATACTCCATAGTTCTTTCTCTGCATGTGTATAGCATTTTCTATCATGAGTCTTTTGGAATTGTCTTAGATAATTGTATTGCTCAGAAGAGGTAAGTCTAACAAAGTTGGTCATTGCACAATTTTGCCCTTACTGTGTACTATGTTCTCCTGGTTCTGCTCATTTCACTCAGAGTCAGACCATACAAGTCTTTCCAGGTTTTTCTGAAGTCTGCCAAGTCATCATTTCTTATGGAACTATAGTATTCCATTACATTCATATACCACAACTTGTTCAGCTGTTCATCATTTGATGGGGATCCCCTCAATTTCCAATTCTTGGCTACCACAAAAAGATCTTCTATAAATACCTTTGTACAAGTGTGTCCTTCTCCCACTTTTATGATCTCTTTGGGATACAGACCTAGAAATGGTATTGCTGAATCAAAGGTTATGCACAGTTTTATAGCCCTTTGGGCATAGTTCCAAATCATTTTCCAGAATCATTGGATCACTTCCCAATACCACCAATAATTCATTAGTGTTCTAATTTTCCCACATCTTCTCCAACATTTATCATTTTCTTGTTTTGTCATGTTACCGATCTGATAGGTATGATGTGGTAGCTCAGAGCTGTTTTAATTTCCATTTCTCAAATCAATATTAAATGATCAAATATAGCTTTTTTTCATATGACTACAGATACCTTAAATTTCTTCATTAAAAAAACTACCTGTTCATATCCTTTGACCATTTATCAATTGGGGAAACTTACATATTTAATTATTAGTCATAGTCATCACATGGTTGGATTCTTAGATTCCTCTTCTTCATCTTTGCTCCAGGTTAGTTCTTTTTTATAGCATATCATTTGTAATTTTTTGCTGTTTTTTTAACAATATTTTTTATTTTGTTTTGGTACTTTTTTTTGCTCATGAAGTAAATGCTTTCTCTGTGGCTATTTCCAAATATTAGAATTCAATTCTTTGTGTGTGTGTGCCTTCTCTGATTTTATTTTTTTATTTTTTAATCAATTTATTTTGAATTATCAACAATCACTTCCATAAGCTTTTGAGTTTTAAATTTTCCTCCCACTCCCTCACCAAGATGGTGTGCAATCTCATATATACTATACATATATATTTCTATTAAACATATTTTCACATTAGTGGTGTTGTAAGTAAGAATTAGAACCAATAGGAGAAACCACCAGAAAGAGGAAACAAAACACAACAGAAGAGGGAAAAAATAGCAAATAGTATGCTTTGATCTGCATTCAAACTCCATAGTTCTTTCTTTGGATGAGGATAGCAATTTCCATCATGAGGTCTTTGGAGATGTCTTCCATCCTTGTACTGCTGATAAGGGTTAATTCTATTAATATTAGTCATCACACAACATGGCTGTTACTGTGTACAATGTTCTCCTGGTTCTGCTCATTTCATCAGAGGCAGACCATACAAGTCTTTCCAGGTTTTTCTGAAGTCAGCCAGCTCATCATTTCTTATTCCACAATAGTATTCCATTACATTCATATACCACAACTTGTTCAGCCATTCCCCAATTGACGTCATGCTCTCAATTTCCAATTCTTTGCCACCACAGAAAGAGCTGCTATAAATATTTTTGTACATGTGGGTCCTTTTCCCATTTGTATGATCTCTTTGGGATACAGCCCTAGAAGTGCTGATGCTGGGTCAAAGGGTATGCACATTTTTATAGCCCTTTGGGCAGAGTTCCAAATTGCTCTCCAAAATGGTTGGATCATTTCACGACTCCACCAACAACATTTTAGTGTTCTAATTTTCCCACATCTTCTCTAACATTCGTCATTTTCCATTTTGGTCATGTTTGCAAACTTGATAGGTATGATGTGGTACCTCAGAGTTGTTTTGATTGCATTTCTCTAATCAGTAGTGATTTAGAGCATTTTTTCATATGAGGATAGATGTCTTTAATTTCTTCGTCTGGGAACTGACTGTTCATATCCTTTGACCATTTATCAATTGGGCAATAAATCGTATTCTTATAAATTTGACTTAATTCTGTATATATTTTAGAAATGAGGCTCTTTTAAGAGACACTGATTTATAAAAATTCTTTCCCAATTTTCTACCTTCCTTCTAATCTTTGCATTGGCCTTGTTTATGCAAAAAAATCTTTTCAATTTAATGTAATCAAAGTTATCCATTTTGCTTTTTGTAATGTTCTCTATCTCCTGTTTGGTCATGAATTCTTCTGTTCTCCATAAATCTGATAGGTAAACTATGCCTTGCTGTCCCAATTATCAGCCTTTATATCTAAATCATGAAGTCATTTTGACTTTATTTTGGTATATGGTGTGAGATTTTGATCTATGCCTAGTTTCTGCCATATTCTTTTCCAGTTTTCCCAGCAGTTTTTGTCAAAGAGTGAGTTCTTATCCCAGAAGCTGGGGTCTTTGGGTTTTTCAAATATTACTACAGTCATTGACTACTGTGACTTGCATACTTAACCTGTTCCACTCATCCACCACTCTATTTGTTAGCCCGTACCAAGAAATTTTGATGATTACTGCTTTATAATACAGTTTAAGATCTGGAATGGCTAGGCCACTTTCCCCCTCCATTTCTTTTCATTAGTTCCCTTGATATTCTGGACCTTTTTCTTCTAAATGTATCTTGTTATTATTTTTTCTATCTCTATAAAATAATTTTTTGGTGGTTTGATTGGTATATCACTGAATAAGTAAATTAGCTTTGGTAGAATTGTCATTTTTACTGTATTAGCTTGGCCTACCCATGAGCAACTGATGATTTTTTTCAATTATTTACATCCGACTTTATTTGTGTGAAAAGTGTTTTGTAATTGTGTTCATAGATTTCCTTTTTTTTTTCCAGAGGTAGACTCCTAAATAATTTATAATGTCTACAGTAAGTTTCAATGGAATTTCTCCTACTATATCTTGCTATTGGGCATTGTTGGTAATATAAAGAAATGCTGATGATTTTTGTGGGTTTATTTTATAGTCCACAACTTTGCTAAAGTTATTTGTTATTTTAAGTAATTCTTTTTTACTTGATTCTCTAGGATTCTCTATCATCATATCATATGCAAAGAGTGATAATTTTGTTCCTTCTTTGCCCATTCTAATATCTTCAATTTTTTCTTCCTTTATTGCTAAAGCTAATGTTTCCAGTACAATATTGAACAAGAGTGGTGTTAATGGAAATCCTTGTTTCACCCCTGATCTTGTTGGAAATACTTCTAGCTTGTTCCTGTTACATATGATTCTCGCTACAGGTTTTAGGTAGATGCTATTTATTATTTTAAGGTGGACTTCATTTATTCCTGTGCTCTCTAGTGGTTTTAATAGGAATGGGTGTTGTATTTTGTCAAAAGCTTTTTTCTGCATCTATTGAAATTATCATGTGGTTTTTGTTAGTTTTGTTGATATAATCAATTATGCTGATAGTTTTCCTAATATTGGACCAGCTCTGCATTCGTGCTATAAATCCCACCTGATCATAGTGTATTATTTTTGTGATACACTGATGTAACCTATTTGCTAATACTTTATTTAAAATTTTTGCATCTATATTCATTAGAGAAATTGGTCTAAAATTTTCTTTCTCTGTTTTGATTCTTCCTGATTTGGATATCAGCACCATATTTGTATCATAAAAAGAATTTGGGAAGACTCCTTCTTTACATATTTTCGCAAATTATACAGTATTGGAATTAATTGTTCTTTAAGTGTTTGATAGAATTCACTTGTAAATTCATCTGGCCCTGGAGATTTTTTCCTAGGGAGTTCATAAATGGCTTGTTCAATTTCTTTTTCTGAGATGGCGTTATTTAAGCATTTTACTTCCTCTTTGGTTAATCTGGGCAATTTATATTTTTGCAAATATTTATCCATTTCACTAAGATTGTCAAATTTGTTGGCATATAGTTGGACAAAATAATTCCTAATTACTGTTTTAATTTCCTTTTCCTTGGCAGTGGATTCACCTTTTTCATTTTTGATACTGGTAATTTGGTTTTCTTCTTTCTTTTTTTTTTTTTTAGTTAAATTAGCCAAAGGTTTATCTATTTTATTGGCTTTTTTTTTTTAAACCAGCTCTTAGCTTAATTCATTAGTTCAATAGCTTTCTTAATTCAATTTTCTTAATTTCTCCTTTCGTATTCAATATTTCTAATTTGGTGTTTAATTGAGCAGTTCTAATTTGTTCTTTTTCTAGTTTTTTTTAGTTGTATGTCTAATTCATTAATCTCCTCATTTTCTGTTTTATTCATGTAAGCATTTAGAGATAGAAAACTTCCCCTAAGAACTGCTTTCGCTGCATCCTGTAAGTTTTGGTATGTTGTCTCATTATTGTCATTCTCTTGAATGAAGTTATTGACTGTTTGACCCAATCATTTTTTAGGATTAGATTATTTAGTTTCCAAATATTTTTTACTATATCTTTCCATGGCCCTTTATTATGTGTAATTTTTATTACATCATGATCTGAAAAGGATGCATTCATTATTTCTGCCTTTCTACATTGGATTGTGATGTTTTTTATGACCTAGTACGTGGTCAATTTTTGTGTATGTGTCATGTATTGCTGAGAAAAAAGTATATTCCTTTTTATCCACATTCAATTTTCTCCAGAGGTCTATCATACTTAACTTTTCTAATATTCTATTCACCTCCTTAACTTCTTCCTTGTTTATTTTGTGGTTAGATTTATCTAGTTCAGAGAGGGGAAGGTTGAGGTCCCCCATATAGTTTTGCTGTCTATTTCTTCCTGTAATTCTCTGAACTTTTCCTCTAAGAATTTGGAAGCTATATCATTTGATGCATATATGTTTAGTAATGATATTACTTCTTTGTCTATGGTGCCTTTTAGCAGGATGTAGTTTCCTTCCTTATCTCTTTTGATAAAATCTATTTTTGCTTTTGCTTTGTCTGAGATCAGGATTGCTACCCCTGCTTTTTTTACTTCAGCTGAAGCATAATATATTCTGCTCCAGACTTTTACCTTTACCCTGTGTGTGTCCCTCTTTTTCAAATGTGTTTCCTTTAAACAACATATTTTAAGATTATGGTTTTTAATCCATTCTGCTATCTGCTTCCATTTTATGTGAGAGTTCATCCTATTCTCATTCATAGTTATGATTACTATCTGTGTCTTTCTCTCCATCCTTCCCCCTCCCTGTTTATGCTTTTCTTTCTCCTTTCTCCTTTTCCCTCCTCACTAGTGTTTTGCTTTGGACCACCACCTCTCTCAGTTCTGCCTCCCTTCTACTAGCCCCTTCCCTTTTCTTCTACTTTACCCTTACTACTTCTTCCCTCCTTTCTATCCTTCATCCCTTTTCTTTCCCCTTTTCCCTCCTACTGACCATAGGGCTACT
The DNA here is from genome assembly GCF_003287225.1 of Phascolarctos cinereus. Lineage (NCBI taxonomy): Eukaryota > Metazoa > Chordata > Mammalia > Diprotodontia > Phascolarctidae > Phascolarctos > Phascolarctos cinereus. Next base: position 105,668,720 of record NW_027555625.1, read on the forward strand.
TAGATTTCTATACCTAACGGATTATGTTATTCCCTTCTTGAGCCAAATCGGATGAGAATAATGTTCAAACAATTCTCATCTCCTTCCCTACTTTCCCTCTTCTGTAATAAGTTTTTGTGTCTTTACCTGTAATGTAACTTAGCCTTGTTTGTCTCCTCCTTTCCTTTTCTCTCAGTACGAATTCTTAGATCAGATTAATCCACTTACTTGGTTCCATTTAACTCACTTGATTAGATTTTTTTTTATCATTACATCAAAGCCAACCTATATCTGCTCCCTTTATACCCATTGAACATGGTGTAATAACAATACAGTTCTCCAGAGTTACTAGTGTCATCCTTCCTTCTAGGGATGTAAACAGTTTGTTCTTATTAACAACATATTGATTTTTCTGTCCCATTTACCTTTTTAATGTCTCTTTTGAGTCTTGTATTTGAAGATCAAATTTTCTGTTAGGCTCTGGTCTTTTTATCAGGAAGGTTTGGAAGTCCCCTATTTTGTTGAATATCTATCTCCTCCCCTGAAAGATCGTGCTCATTTTCACTGGGTAGTTGATCCTTGGTTGTAATGCAAGCTCCTTTGCCTTATGGAATATTATATTCCACCCCCTGTGGTCTTTAACATAAAAACTGTAAGGGCCTGTGTAATCCTGACTGTGTTTCCATGATATTTAAATTGTTTCTTTCTGGTTGCTTGCAGTATTTTCTCTTTGAGCTCATAATTTTGGAATTGGGCTACTATATTCCTTGGCGTTTTCAATTTGAGATGTCTTTCAGGTGGTGATTGGTGGATTCTTTCTATGGCTATTTTACCCTCTGGTTCTAGGACCTCAGGGCAGTTTCCTTGATGATTTTCTGAAAGATACTGTCCAGGCTTTTTTTTCATTGTGGTTTTCAGGTAGACCAAAAATTTTTAAATTATCTCTCCAGGATCAATTTTCCAGGTCAGTTGTTTTAGAAATGAGGTATTTTATGTTTTCATCTATTTTTTCATTCTTTTGTTTCTGTTTGACTGATTCTTGCTCTCTCATAGTCATTAGCTTCCATTTGCCCAATTCTAATTTTTAATAAATTATTTTCTTCCATTAGATTTCATCCCTCCTTCCCCATTTGACCAATTGTATTTTTTAAGAACTTGCTTTCTTCAGTGTACTTTTTTTCCAGTTGGCCAATTGTACTTTTTAGGGATTTCTTTTCTTCTGTGTACTTCTTTTTCTAGTTGGCCAATTGTATTATTTAAGGACTTGTTTTCTACAGTTAATTTTGTGCTTTTTTCCAAGCTATTGACTATCTCTTGTCTTCCTCTCATTTTTTCTTCTATCTCTCTCATTTGACTTTTAAAATCCTTCTTGAGCTCTTCTACAAAGGCTTTTTGGGTTTCAGATCAGTTAATATTCCCTTTTGAAGTTCCACATGTGAGTTTGTTGACAGTGTTGTCCTCTTCAGAATTTCTGCCTTGATCTTCACTGTTCTCATAATATGAATCTATTGTACATTTCTTTTTGCTCGTGGTGTTTGCTTATTTCCTGGCCTTTAAAGAGATTGAGCTCTCCTGCTGGGGAGCAGAGGGTACTGACCCAAGCTTCTTGTATTGGGAGCCTAGGGCCTGGTCACTGACTTTGTGTGCTGGGGCCTCTTATGTTGGTAGTCGGAGGTTGTAGAGTTCTGGCAGCTGGTATTAGGCTGGAATTAGCAATGCTGCAACTTTAGGGCAACTCTAGGTTTCCTGCTCTTTCTTTCCTTTCACTTTCTTCAGCTCCTTTCAGATGGATATTGCCGGGTGTTTATCCACCTGGGGCCCTTTGTAGTGCTGCTTCCCTTAGTTTTGCTGACGCACTGGGAGCCCTGGTTGTGGTAGAATGCTGAGGCACCTGGTGGTTTTCCAAGCTGGTTTCCACCAATTTCCCAGCCCTCACTGGGGCACTTATGGGTCCAGGTGTTTGTGTTTGCCTGCTCTAACACCTGGGTTTTAAGATGTCCTCCTGGTATGCTGAGGTGGGGATTTCTGCTAGTTTACTATATTGCTTCCCTTCCCCAAGGGCAAGAGGGGCCTTTCCCTTTAATCCCACAAGCTACCTGGGCTGCAGGACTGCTGCACCCTGTTTTTCTTCTGGTTCTGCTGTTCTAGGGTTTTTCCTTGCATGATATTTTCTGGGCTTTCAGAGTTTAATGAAGGAGGGTAAGAGCAACTTACTTCTTACTCCACCATCCTGCCTCCCAGAAATAGAAGTCTAGAATTCAGTTCTTGATAAGGTCACCAGCTTCTGTTCTAAACTTTTAAGTTTCTTCCCATCCTTTCTTCTCCTTCTGTTCTTTCATTTAAAATAACTTTTTGTATCTCTTTGTTCATTTATTGTGGATATTCTTGTAGTTCTTATAGTAAGGTCATTCATTTCTATGATATTCTGTGTATATTGTGAAGCTAATTTCTTTATCTAAGCTTACCTCTTGGTCTTCTTTCTATCAATCTATAATATTCAATTATTGTATTTGGCATTTTCTTCTGCTTAATATTATCTCCAGTTTGCTGACTAGGGCTTTTGGCTTGGCTTACTCTCTGCTCATTGCTATTCTCTTGGATAGTAGGAAAAGACTCTTATTTGTGCTGGATATTGTGGATAGGACTCATCTTGATCTTCAGTAGGAAGTTTGGCCTCAGGTTCCTGGCAATTGATTTGAGTTCTGACTATTTAGTTTCCTTTTCCCCTCTTATAGTCTTTAACTCAACTGTTTACAGTGGTTTGACCCTGTCTACTGTTTTGGTGGCTGGATATGCTGCTTGATGCTGATCCATCCTGGTCTTTTGCTCTGGCTTGTCAACTTCTATGTGTATACTGTGCCTTCTTCCTACCCTAACTTTTCTCTGCTTCTTAGAACATCCACATATTTCTCATAGTTTTGTGTGTGTGTGTGTGTGTGTGTGTGTGTTGTGTGTGTGCGTGTGCATGCTATATTAGACTAGATGGAGGTGCATATATCTTTGTTTATTTATAATGTTCCTTCTGGTGCATTTTTAGAGCTTTACTGATGTATTTTTTTTTTGATCCTTCAAGATCTAACTTGCCACTTTCTTTGTAGTAGGGATATTTTTTTCAAGTTTGGATTGGATAAGACAGTGGCTGAGAACAGTTTTGACTGTATTTCTGTGATTCTCAAACCCAGATATGGGCAGAACATAAGATCATAAGCAGACCACTTTTATCTTATTCTTTTGGTAAGCCTTAGTAGGTGAAAGGGGGAAAATTTCTCCAAAGTCATGTCTGTCCTTTTGTTTTTAAAATCATTCCTTCTCTTATACCAGTGCTAGACTATGCCTTATTATTTTTATAGACACTATATAATGACAGAACATTAATGTAGAGATCTTCTGAATATTCTTTTATTTTCCATTAGGAATTATTTCCCCAAATGCTATAAACTAATATCCCCTAAACTTATATGTCTGCTTTTAATAAAAGAAGCTTTGATGGCTTCAGATTTCTTTTTTATTCTTTTTTTAATAACCAGAAAACTACCCTACCTGCTTCCTCAGTAGAGAATACTATTTAGCAAGGTTAGTTCTAAATTCCATTTGAAATTGCCACCTCAGGGCACATTGTAATTTTATAGAAATGCAATAGAAGGGGAAAAAAGACTTATTAAAAGAATGTGTTTAGAGTGAGATTTTTTTTCAGCACAAGTCTAACATGGAAAATGTCATTTTTTTAGTATTATCACATATATCAGAATGTATTGCTCTGTAGCCATTCATTACTGGAGAAATAAAAATATTAGGAAAAGAATGAGATGGCCTAGCAGTAGGAAAAAAGGGATAGAAGTATTTTTTTTTATTAGAACATTGTCATATTGGTCAGACTCTTCAGGAGTCTGAACATGAGTAAGCAGTGGCTAGATTATAAGAATCTGAGCATCTTAATGGTGACAAGATGAATCTTACATACAGAATGACTGTGGGAGGGATCTAGGAGTGGCTAAGTAGTCTATGAGGTAATAGAATTCCAGGGAAATGGAGAGGGAGGCAAGATAATGGAGGGGGGATTGGGTGTAGCCTCAGTGAAAGGCCAATTGATGGGATTATAGCCTCAGGGGAATGTCAGAAATTTGGACATCTAGGAAAGTCCAGGGTTTTTCCTTTCTGGGGCCCAGATCCCAACCCCCCTCAAACAAATGGGACCCAAATTCTTTTGGAACAAAGGGCGAGGGTCTCAGCTTCTGAAACTGCTTCCTGCTAGCAAGGGGCATAGAACTGTCCCTGCTTCGAGGGGCTTCCAAAATGGAGGTTGACTAGAACCTAGCACAGGCTGCATCCAGGGAACAATGGGAAACATTGGCTGGTACTTGCTGTTTGCTACCAATTGTAGGTGAATGGCCTGTAGTCTGGAAGACACAAATCTGATAGAAAAGACTGCAGGGCCCAGCTATAAAACACAGATTAGATTTAGGGCCCAAATGAGAGAATAAAACACCTTTGTCTCTATTTGGATTCAGATAATTCAGTTTTCTAACCATGCAGTATCAAATCCACTTCATAGCCAGACTCAGAAATAACCAGGTGGGTAACATTTCTTTTCAAAGGAACATAATGGGGAAACTGAGCCAGTAGGATACCATCTTAGACTGAGGATAAAATTGTCTTCTCAGCTTTTCCCAATGCTGACTTCCCACCAGTATCACCTTTGAATAGCTTGTGGCATTTCTCTCAGATGGTGGATTATTGATTATCAATGGATTATGACCCATCAGGCAACTCAAAATAAAATCCTATGAGCTTTTACCTCAAACAGCAAGTTTTACTAATCACAACTTAGGAAAAACTTTTCCAGGATTTACATCTCAAACTTAAATTTGTCCTGGTGTAAAAAGCCAATCATTAGAGATTACTATATACTTGCAAATTCTCAGCAAGCCATACATAACCCAAACAAATTTTTTGGCAAGTTTACACATGAAACCAATAACCAATAATAGCTAAATTATTTTAGCAGTAACCAAATTATGAAAAGTTGCTTGGCATAACTGATGCAGAAAGTTCACCAATTTGAAACTTGAATCAAACACATTAACAATCAGGTGACTTCAGTTTTGTTAAATGCACTTCCAAATTACTTTACACAGAGAATCAACATCTCGTCATTAATAGTTAAAACTACAAATTTAAGAGTGTGCTTGCCCAAATTTGCAGGCTAGCTTCATTACCTTGAGCAAGATGTGCTGTACCTGGGTGATGCTTCCAGGCAAAGGTTGACCTGGGGCCCACGGCCGTTGCCAGGGGGGCCCATGCTGTAGCTGCTGCCTCTCCCCCATCCTTCCTTTCCTAGGTGGGGGAGGGCAAAATCAAAGGTGAGGGGTAAAGGGTGAAACTCTCTTCTCCTATGAGAGGGGTTAACAGATACCCTCTTGATGCAAGGGAAGGGAGTGACCAGTTTGTATAGGTGTTTCAAAACTCCTTAATGATCAGTCACAAAACCTCCAGAATATATTTTTGCCTGTTTGAACTTTCCCTGTAACCTCCATAAAGGAGGATTCAGAAGTGCAGAGGGAAGGGAGTAAGTAAGCCTCAGAGAACCAAAAAGCTATTGCAGTTTTCCCCAATTCCCTAGCACCAAGGGAATTAACAGAATTGAATATAAATTTCCAGATAGGGTATCCATCCTTGTCCTCTATGCTGTGGAAGGTGCACCCAGGTCCATGGCCTTCAACCCACCCAGTGGACCAAGAGCCAGAGAGCATCAGGTCAAGTGCGAGACAGCCTCATAACTATCAGAAAAGCACATCCAAGTCTTGGTGCTTGGAGAATGACCCCGAATGCAGCAAGAAAGGAGGGGAGGGGGAAGCTTACATAACTTCCAGTTTTGGCTGGAGAAGAACTTGGGGTTAGGCAGTTTCCCTGTACGGGACACCAAAATGATGTGGTTTAAGAGTTCAGGAGTGCTAGGGCCCCAAGATCATAACATGTGGGTCCTGAAAGAATTCAACCCAAGCCTTCTTTCAGCCAAAGACAAGGTTTATTAGAACATTGTCATATTGGGCAGACTCTTAAGGAGTCTGAACATGAGTAAGCAGTGGCTAGATTATAAGAATCTAAGCAGTGGCTAGATTATAAGAATCATAGCAATGGCTAGATTATAAGAATCTGAGCTGATAGAAGTATTTTCAAGCTGAGATTTTAATATTAGGAAATTTTCATTTACTTTGAGACTTTCATTATTTAGAGAGGTATCTTTATCTCCATGCAAAACAATTCTAATGAGTATCAGCTAGTGTGCCCAGATGAGAACATGTCTTACACAATATCATAACAATCTAAATGTTTTATGTTACTGATAGAGTGAGATGGAATGATATTGCTACTTCCATATTACATATCCATATTAGAGTTAGGACCATTAAGCACTTGATTGTATTGCAACTACATAACTATGTTAGAAAAGAGCAGTTTGGTCATTAGAATGTAGAATATGTATTTTATACTGTTCAAATATGAACCTTGGAAATATCATTTAAGTAATTAAAGAATATTGAATCAATGATATCAAGGTACATAATTTAAGGCTGATACATGATACTGTTTTTTATATATATTTGCCATGTTTTGGGAAATTTTAGAAAAATACAGATTGTGCTCTTATTCTTTTCCGTATGGCATCACATAAATATAAGAAACTTCAAGTGATTGGATAAATTCTAGGCCACTGACATGTATCTCATTCACTTGTTAACAACCCTATCAAAAAAGAAATAAAATTAGTCTGGAATTATTTTGTTTCTTATTCTAACCATTCTGGCATGCTGGAATCACTATTTCCTTATCTAGGTGTTTACTAGCCATTTTTTATGATACATTCAAGAAATTTTCTAGGACTTGTAGTCAAGATCACTTTTTTTAGATTTTATTCTCCTACTTTAAAAAAGGGATATTTGCCTTCAGTGATGCTTCTCTCATTATTTACTATCTTTCAAAAATGATTGACAGTACTTCAGCTGTCACATTTATCAGTTCTTTCAGCAGTTAAGAATATACTTGCTCTGTGACAGATGACTTGAGCTCATAACTATATTTTGGGTATCATCCAATCCCATATTAGCCATATTTGTTAATTCTTTTTAGTTTAGTGGTCATTCTCCCTGAAAATGAAAATAGAAGAGAAAATAGAAGGAAAATAAGATGTTATTAGCTCTGACTTCTTTCTGCCTTAATGGCAGTAATGTAATTTTCAGTCCTACTTCCTCTCTTTAGCTAAATCAATTCTTTGTTATTTTTAGTTTTCCTCAACATCAGTGATTCATTCTGAGATTTATTACTCCTGACAGTAATCTCACAGTACTATTTTTGCTTTTGTGTTTTTCTGTAATTTGTACTGCCTACAGTTTCAGAATATGTCTTAAAATCTAAGCTTTCTGGACTTATATGTACAAAAATATTTAATAGCATCTCTTTTAATGGTGGCAAAGAATTGGAAATTGAGGGAATGCCCATTAATTGGGAAGTGGCTGAACCAGTAGTTTTATATGATTGTGATGGAATACTATTGTGCCATAAGAAATAAGAAGCAGGATGCTCTCATTAAAAAACAAAAACAAAAACAAAAAAACCTAGGCAAACTTACGTGAACTGATGCAAAGTGAAATGAGCACAACCAGTGGAACATTACACACAGTCACACAATATTGTATGATGATCAACTGTGAATGACTTAGCTTTTCTCAGCAACACAACGATCAAAGACAATTCCAAAAGACTTATAATGGCAAATGTTATCTACCTCCAGAAAAGAATTGATGGAGCCTGCATGCAGATTGAATGATACTTTTCCTTTATTTCCTTCGTTTTTCTTGTTGTTTTTTTTCTGATCTGTATTTTTTTTGTCACAACATGACTAACATGGAAATATGTTCTGCATAACTGAACACATATAACTTTCATGAAATTTCTTACCTTCTCAATGAGAGGGAATGGGAAGGAGGGAAATGATTTGGAACTCAAAAAATGTAAAAGGATATTAAAATTATTTTAAAATATAACTGGGAAAAATAAAATATTAAATCACGGAAAAAAAAATCTAAGGTTCTTAAAAATTTTAAAGTTCACTGTGCATCCATATTGGTCCTTTCAAGAATCTTCCTTTTCAAAACTTTTTCTACTTCTATCCTCAAAAATTTCTTTCTTAAAAAATCTTCCTATCCTTATTTCATTAATTATCCCCTGAACAACTTCAGACAATGGGATCTCTGCCTATACCCCATTTTCCTTGTATTTATTTTCATTTTCTGTGCATATGTAGTTCAAGTTAAGACAGTTAATCATCAATTTCCACTTAACCATAAGCAGTGTAATCTGCAAAATATTCCTGGTCAAATTCATTGACTGTAATATCAGATGATTGGAATAGATGCTCTCTCTGGTCTCTTCTAGAAATAAATCTGAAAATCTAACATGTACCACTACTGGCTTGTGTGATTTTACTTCCCTAGGTCTCCATTTTTCTATAAAATAATGGTATTCACTTAAATAATTTATATTTCTATTCATAGCTCTAACATTCTATAATACTCTATCTACATATACCCACAACACAAAATAGAACGCAGTAAGACATAAGAGAACAATGGCATGTAAATGGCAATAGAAGAGAAGAAGACTTGGATTTAAAAGACATATATTTAAGTCCTGACTCTGCCAAATGATCATGGAAAATTAATCAAGTATCTTTGACCTTTCCTTTCTTCATCTGCAAAACAGTTATTGTTATGACAGTATATAAATTTATAGTGAACATACTAATACTATCATAGTGCTTTTAGAAAGAAAACATATAAATACAAACAATTACTACAGAGAAATAGAAATTAAGTGCTGCATTGAGAAACTCATTTTTTCACTCTGACTTCTCACTTTCCTCAGTTTCCAAGAGTGCTAATGGTCAGTAAACATTTATTCAGTGCCTAACATATGCCATGCAGTATGGGAAATTCTCAGAATATAAAAAGAGGCAAACAAAACAGTACTTGCCTTCTAGGAGCTCACAGAAAAAAAAAAGGGAGAAAATAAGCAAACACGATATGTACAAACAAGATATATACAGGATAAACAGAAAAAAATAACCAAGGAAGGCACTATCATTAAGAGAAGTTGGGAAGGGATTCCTATGGAAGATGTATTTTTAGTTGAGACTTAAAGGAAGTCAGCAGGTGGAGGGGAGGAGGTCGAACATTTCAGGCATTCAGATGAGCCAGAAAAATGCCCAAAGATGAGAGAATGAGTATCAGCTTAGATTGTTTTTTTCCTGTGTCTTCCTCCAAAACTTCCCATCTGGAACGTGGGCCTATTACTATCAATATAAACTTGAATTTCCTTTGACTCAAGGATATCTCTAATTAAATATTCTACCTCTTCAAACAGTCTATTTAAAGCAGAGCTTCTTAAACATTTTCTACTCATGACCTCTTCAGCGCTTTTTAAACTATGGATCATAACCCCATATGGGGTGTGAATTTTAAAGAATAATTTCCTACTTAATTGGCCCTATTATCTAAAACTTTGCCCATATTAAATAATATGCATTGGATTGTTTTCACCTTTGAATTTGCTTACAGTTCAACGTTATCAATTTCTTTCAACTCAATTTTTAAAAACCATTGATGTGTTTGGCAAATGGAAGAAAGAGTTCTGGGTACAAAAGAGGCAAAGGCACAAATAAAATGGTGACAGTAATCAAGAAATACTTATTTCACTGTGAAGATATAGCATACATACATAAAAAGTATAGATAAACTAATAACTAAGAACTTGTGGGATTAAGGAATATTTATCCATGTTGGTGGTACCTAACCTGAAACTTGAAGGACTCCAAGAGGAACAGTTTGGGAGACAGTACCTTTTAGGCATTGAGGTGACCTTAAGTAAAAATGTGTTAGGATAAGAAGCGAAATGTGGAATTCAGGTAAAAGCTAACATATCAGTTTGGATTGAATGTAGAAGACATGCAATAGAATGATGCAACATAAAGGCATAAAGGTGTGTTGTAGCAAGCCTTTGACGGATGTTAATTACCACATTGTGGAGCTTATAATTTACCCTAGAGGCAACAAATAGCAACTGACATTTTCTGGGCATTGAAGAGGTAATAAGGGCATGAACAGGTGTGGTAGCTGTAAATTTGGCAATGGATGTGTTTAGAAATACATTGGCTATGTAGGAAAGTGATAGAGGAGAAAGAGTCTAAGATAATTTAGAACTTATATCTCAGATGGTTCACTGGGGACAGGGAAGATTGTGGTGTCCTCAGTGGAAATAGGAAAGTTTGGAAAAGAAATGTATACATTAGAGAAGGGTGCATGCTCCATTCTAGATTTGCTAGATTGAGATGCTAACAGGATATGAAAGTAGAAAAGCCAGTAATTAGTTTATAATAAAAAAAATTGAGTTTATTTATTTAGTGAGGCAATTGGGATTAAGTGACTTGCACAGGGTCACACAACTATTAAATGTCAAGTGGCTGAAGCTGGATTTGAACTCAGGTCCCCTTGACTTCAGGACTGGTGCTATATTCACTGTGCCACATAGCTTACCTATGTAGGGGTGAGTATTAAACCCAAGTGATCTAATGAGACACTAAGGGAAGTAATGTAGAAAGGAGAAAAGTTCTAGGGGTAAACTCTTGTGGGGCACCCAAATATAATGGCTAGGATATAGATAACAAACAAAGAATACTGAGAAGGAATGCTCAGACATGAGGAAAACTCATAATGAGAAGGGAAAATATATATCTGGAGGCAGTGAGTATGAAAATTTAACATTGTATGTCCCAAGTGCCCAAGCCTCTCCTCCCTCTAAAAAAAGTATTGATTTGCTATCCTCCATTTGGTGGATGAACTTGGGGCCAGAGAGCTTTGGAGAAGTACCAAAAGCCCACCTTCCCAATCTTTTGCATATCCTGACTCATTTCACTAAGGCAGATGATTTGGGAGATGCAGTATCTTAAAGTAAACCATCATTATGTCACCGAAGACCAGATTTAAGAAATCTAAAAATTGACTGAGAGTGGAAGGAGTCAGACTGGCTAGTTTTATTCTATTCTGTGCTCTGACAATAATCCCAGGTCTTCATTTCCACCACTATAAAATGATTCAGTTGAACATAGTAGTCTCCAAGATCACTTCCAACTCCAATAATGTGTGAATATATTAGGGTTATATTAGCATGTTTGGACTCCATTTTACTTCTATCTCAGCTCTACTTCAATTTCAGTTCAGTTGAATGGGGATTCTCTCCTCCCTGTGACCTTGGACAAAGCACTACCCTCAGACTAGCTGTGGCCCTAGTCAAGTCACTTAACCTCCCACAGGTTCAGTATCATCAACTTTCAAATAGGAATAATAATAGCCTACCTCAGAGGGTTGCTATGAGAATAAAATATTTTTAAAGCACTTAGCATAGTGCTTGGCACACAGTAGGCACTTACTAAGTGCTTGTTTTCTTCCTTCTTTCCTTATCTTTATTCCCCTCCTTTGTAAAATGAAGTAGGTGACTAGATTGCTAAGTTCTCTCATAACTCTAACATTCTGTTACAGAATGAGGTTTATGAAGTGAGTGAAAGAGCAGGAAGAAGAAATTAAATTGGTATCAAGCACTTCACTAGCTTCTTACCTAAAATATCTAACTTTATATTATAAAAGTTACCACTATGCTACAGTCCCCTAGGAATCAGGCTTCTTGGATGGCAAGTATTAAGGAACAGCCAACTTTGGAATTTAGTCATCAATGATAAAGTCGGAAGATACAAAAAAGGTCAATGTCCTCTTCTCAATGTATCCTCCAATAGGTAATGGTATCCTGGAACATTTATCCCTGTCTAGGCTGATATCTACACTACCCATTAACTCCCAGTGATTTTATACCATTTGGCCCAAGCCAAAATTTTCTTAAAGCAGATGACCAAGTCATCCCTTCCATCCTTAATTGTCTCCAATGACTCCCTGTTATCTCCGACTTTTAAATTCTTTACAGCTTGTCCCTTTCTTACCTTTCTAATCTTCTTACATGGAAGTAGTATATGTTTTTCTTTGTATACAATGCTCCATTTCTCTTCTCTCTTCCTTTGCACTGACTGTTCCACATGCCTGGAATTCTCTCCCTTCAGGGCCTTTGCCTCATTATTTCCTTTAGGAGGGCTTTCCTGGTCCCCCAACTTCTAGAGTTTTTCCTTCCATTCTATGTGTATTTGGTACATTTTGATTCATGTTTATTCTTCAATATTTAAATGTGAGCTGCCTGAGAACAGGTGCTCATTTTTATTTTTCTCTATCCCAAGTGCTAAGTCCACTGCCTAGAATATAGTAATTACTTAATAAAAAAACATGTTGATTATTGATTGCTTGCCTCCGATGCAAAACTTCTTAATCTCAGCTGTGATATCTACGAAGAAAAGGCTTTTCAATAGAATCAAAACTTGAGACTGGGTTAAGGAGGACAAATGTTGGAAAACATAATTCAATTGTTCACAGAAGAGAGAATCAACAACCTTTGAGAGAGTAGTGGTGGGGTGAAAATACAAATTGAAAGGGTTATAGAGGCAATTTGGTCATGAGAAATGAATCAAAGAATGGTGTAATAGCTTAAGGATATGGAAGAATGAAGTGAAAGAGAGGGAAGATGTCAAAATTGTGTGTACACAGCATTTTCAAACAATATTAATGGTCATTTCCTCCAGGAAATCTTCCCCAAATAAATGTTCTATCAATTTTCTATTTTTTTAATGTCAGCTAGAATTAAAAGTGGGTTTAGGAAACATTGTGGGTAGTAAAAGTTTTGTTTTAGGTATCCCAAAGTTTCAATATGTGGCCCTCATCTCTGTTCTCTTCGGTACACTCTCTTCTCCTAGATGATCTCCCACTCATGGCTGGCCTTCCTTTTCCTCAGTTATCCTTATTCTATCCAGGGTTCCTTATTGTACTGCTAGGTTTATACCTTTTGTGTCTGTTTGGCATCCATTTTTCCTAAAAAGTCCTTCACTCTTTATTATCAATACCTTCCTCTTATGTCTGATTCCCTCAGGACCATGATGTGATTTGGTCATGTAATGCAGAACATTATTTTACCATTTAGGTAGTAGAACCCTTTAGGCCATGGCAAACTCCAAATTCCTTAGCAAGACCCTTATCTGGCTGCTCAGGCTCCAGCCCTCAGATCATATCTCTGGAAACCTCCAAATTCCTTAGCAAGACCCTTATCTGGCTGCTCAGGCCACAGCCCACAGATCATATCTCTGGAAGCCTCCATTGTGAGAAAGTTTGCACAGCATTATCATATCCACACAGAGGGAGAAGGGTGTCCTTGACCAGCCCCCCAAAAAACCTCTTCCTCTTGCCAGACTTCAAAGATCCATCCCCCTCCCTGTCCTATATACTCCCTATATAAACCCTAGCTCAACCCCTGATGGGGGCTGCTTGATTTGGATGTGAATATCCCTGGCAGCTGTGCGCTAATAAAGTCCACAATTTAAAATTAACCTGGGTGGTCAACTCGCTAATTTCTCGGTATAACAGTCACTTGTGTAGATAAATTAATTTCTGATAAAATATTGAATACTTTCGTGTGTTATCTTTCCACGAGAAAATTTCAGGCTCTCTTTCAGACCTAAGATTGTATTATATTGTGTGTGTGTGGGTGTGGGGGTAGCTTCCTTCTCTGGCTATTCCCTGGACCAGCTCCCCACCAATTCTTTGACCCTTCAGTTACTTAAATGGCTCTTGAAATCACAAAATCTGCGTGTTGATTATATATTTGTTTTTTGTTACTTTATTATATTGAAAATTCCGTTAAAGAAAGTACTATGCCCCTTCTAAAGAGGTAATATGCTTTTAATGACATTACTTAAGTCCCTCAACAAACATTAGAATTGTTTTGCCAAAAGGATAACACATACTAACAGTAGAGAGAGATGTAAAGGTATATTTGAGATATAAGAGTCCTTCCTTGGACACTAAGTTCTAAGGTATCCTGGACACTATATATTGTTTTGATGCCTAACTTAACAAAGCAACAGTGATAGAGGGGATCTTTCTGCCTCCTTTGCCTACCCCAACATATGCTAGAATGGCAGGCACATGACCTTCCTAATCATAACTCAAATTTTACTTTAAATGCTATTCACCAAGGAGTTATTTTCCAACCCAGAAATCTGACATAAGTCTTAAGACTGGGAATCAGCTTCTAATTAATCAAGGGCATAGTGAGGTTCTGGTCTTTATTACCCATAGTAATCTTTCAGAAATTAGCATTATGTTGATAATCTAGAGAAATACCAGGCTTTGATTTACTGCTGGGGCAAAGTGGAACAAAGGCAAGAGACTGCTGGAGGCAGATTGAATTGACTCAGGTGAGCAGATTGTAAAAATTTCAATTTACAATTCTGAAAGTGAAAAATGCTACAAAACAAGATTTGATTTATTGTTTTATTTTGTTTTGGTTTTGGCCTAGGCTTAAGAAAGTGATATAGAAAAAGGAAATAATTCAGATTAAACTTAAAGTGTTATGAATACATTTTTCAGATTGCCACTTGTCAAACATTGACAAGCACATCATTAGACAAAGACTACAAATGTCTTCAGTCTTTTCCAGGATAACTTAGAAGAGTCCAAGGAAGAACTCCGTTATGTCTCAAACATACATTTAAATCCCTCTTCATTAGTATTTGTTAACCCTTTATCAGTCTTCTCCAGTAATTTTCATTTACATAAAATAGAGAATGATGGGAAATTTTTGAAAGCATTTTACTTACTATAGGTACACTAAACTCATTTTTCACCTGAAGAAATATAAACCTGAGAATTGCAATTTAGCACAGTGCCTAGATTAGCACAGAAGATACTTAATATGCTGTTTTAGTTGATTAGTTAATTGATAAACTGAAGAGAATCAAAAGGAAGGTAACAAGTATAATGAAGGACTATGAGTCTATGGTATACAAAGATTGGTTAAAGGAATTAGAGAATTTTTAGACTCAAAGAGAGAAGAGTCAGTGGGATACGATGGCTGTCAGAGTATATGGACTGTCATGTGGTAGAGGTATTAGACTTGTTCTGTATGAAAACAGAAGACTGATATAGGAGCAATAGGCATAAATTGCAAAGAGGAAAATGTATGCTTTATTTCAGGAAAAAAAAATCCTAAAAGGCTATACATAACTGGAATAGGTTACTTCAAGATGTGGCAAATTACCCCTCTTCAGGGTAATGATAGCAATCTCTAGGGTAAGGAAGAGGGGAGGAGGGAAAAAAGTGAGAAAAAAAGAAATTTACATGATAACTTCATAATATATTTAAAAGGAACAGCAAGTTGTACATAATAGATTTACAGATTAATATGCAATCATCTTTTTTTTTTTTTAAATTATACTATGTTGGAGCAGCTAGGTGGTACAGTGGATAGAGCTCTGGCCTTGGAGTCAGGAGGACCTAAGTTCAAATCCAGCCTCAGACACTTGACACTTACTAGCTGTGTGACCCTGGGCAAGTCATTTAACCCTGATTGCCTCACCAAAGGCAATACACACACACACACACACACATTATGTTATGGAAATGTTTTACTCCATACATTTTTTTTATTTGAATTTATTGTATTCCATAAATTAAAAAAAACAAATAAATAAAAATTTAAAAAAACAAAGTCTGGGTGATCATTTGTTAGATATATGTCATACTGGGGATTCCTTTTTGTGTATGGGTAGGACTAGATTTCTGTTGAGGCCAAATCTGTGAATCCAGTAGAGAGGAGATCAAGAGAAACAAACCATTAAAGATGAATGCACAAACCTATCTATCTTACCTGGTACTTTCTGTGATCAACTGGACTAAATTAAACAGTTTAATTGTGATTTAGAGAAAGAGTATTTCATAGTCATTGGCTAAAAGTTTGGGCTGGAAGAAATGTAGCCCTCCTCTTCTGGGGTGAGTCTGATAAAAGATGATGCATCCCTAAGCAGATGGTGGATAGGATAGCAGAACTTAAAGATGCCACTTTGTCTGAAGAAAATAATTGAGGTCCAGTGGATGAGTTCAAAAAGCGGAAAAATCATGAAAACTTGTTCTGACAAGATATGTTTTTATGAAGAGAGGAGGGGAGCTACACTCAAACAAGCTAAATGCTGATGTATTCTTCATTGCATATCCCTGTTGTATTAGGGCAAAATAAACCTTCATTTGACAGCTGTTCAATGAATTATGAGGACCTAATTTTATTGTGACATTGAATTCAACTGAATTCTCAAGACTGACTAATATATGCTCTATATACATCCAACTTTCTCACTAAGTAGTTGCATATTTGAGGTAAAATAGGTACAGATTTAGAGAGGGGGGTTCTGTTGTTACTTCTATTAGTATGTTATGTTATTAAATGTCTTTGCCTCATATTGTGGATCCACTAGAATGCTCAATGATAAGAATATTGGGTGTGGTGTTAAGAGGAAGTCATTTCAAACCCTGCCTCAGATGACTAACAGCATCAACCTGGACAAGTTACTTTTAGCTATTTTAGCCTGAAGATACTCATCTATAGAATGAAAATAACCGTAGAACATATTGCATAGACTTACTGTAAGGATCAAAGGAGATAGTATTTGCAAATGTTTTACAAACCTTAAAATGCAATATAAATGATAGCTAGTGTCATTATTGTTGGTTTGTTGTTGTTGCCGTCATCCTATGGCTAACTATTAAGAATAAACATGATAAATTTTTGAGTTAAGGTTGTCAATGGCTTTTGCCTCACAAAGTACCTAGAGCCTGGGAAAGTTTCCTTTGGGCTTGTAGGTAAGGGTGAGCCTTGGTACTTCAAGCACTACTCAATCACTACCAGAATGACAAGAATAAAGACATGTAGGTAGCAATGGAGCATGTGAGTTTTACTTGAAGTATCCCTTGCTCTTACCATGTATTGCCCTATCTCTTTTACTGGACATACATTTCTATGATGATGACCTTTACTCTATGTCTTCCTTGTAATTCCCTATTTGTAATGTGCCATAGACAATATTCAAAGAAAAATGTTTTATAATAATTACTATTGCGATCCCTGATAGTGTTATTATCTCCTCATATTTCTTTAGGGTAGCAAAGAACTTCCTTACAATCCTCTTATGGGATAGACAGTAAAGTGTTTATAATTTTCATTTCACACATGAAGAAACCAAGCTTTATAGAAAGTAAGATTTTTTCCCAAAAAATTGTATCAGAAGTAAATCTCAGGGCCAGGACTGAATCCCAATTATTGATACAATTTGTTGCCAAATCTTGTTATTTTTCCTTCATGACATAACTCACATGTGTCACCTTATCTTGTCTTATATTTCCACAATCCTAGTTTAGACCCTCATTATCTCTTGCCTAAAATATTGCAATAGCCTTCTAACTGGTGTTTCTACCTCAAGGCTATCTTACTTTACAATTCGTCCTCCACTCAGTCACCAAGGTGATTTTTCTAAAGTGTAGTTCTGACCATGGCACATTCCTCCCCAATTCCATTTCCACTACCAGTGAGCTGCAAAGAAGCTCTAGGATCAAATATAAACTTCTCTTTTTGCTTTTAAAACTCTTTATAACCTGGTAACTTCTTATCTTTCCAGACATTTTTACACTTCACTACTTTCCATGCACTTTGTGATCCAGCTACACTGGTCTGCTTGCCATTTGGGGAACATGATATTCTGTCTCTGCTCTCCATTCTTTTCACTCACTCTGCCTTATGTCTGGAATGTTCTGCCAGCTATGCCCTGACATCCCTAATATTTTTCAACATTCAATTCAAGGTCCACATTCTGCAAGAGGTTTTTCTTAAAGACTGAAAATTATAGCACCTTCCCCTTTCAGATCATTGTCATCTCTTCCTCAGCCCTTCATTTTTATTCTGTAGATAGCTTTTATTGTTTTCTTTAAGTAATTAATTATAGAATTTTTTTATCTAAATCTGTCACTCCTTTTACAAATAATTAGATTATTTATGAGAGTTTTATGTTTTCCTCCATTTGTTTCTGATAATTGTCTTTTTTCAAACTAGGATTTTCCCTTTTTCATTATAAATACCATATCATAACTGTTTAGTCATTTTAGCTCTATGTATTTTAAGGCATCCTTATTCCCACTGGCTCTCTTTGCCTCGCACTCAAGTCCTTTTTTATCCAACCTATTTATTACCCTTTCCATGGTTTTGAAGTTTTGCTGATTCATTTTTTTGTAGTTGCTTTAATCTAATTATTTTTTTCTTCGCAGTAATCAAGTAGCTTCCTTTTCCTTTGTTCCTCTTTAATTCATATTATTAATTAACTTTTAAAATTTTGTTTTTTGCTCCTTTTTCTAAAAAAAGTATTTATTCCTCTCATTGTCTTCATTATTTATCCTCCTTTTCGGTCTGTTCTAGACTTTTATTCTTTGATTCATTTAGTCTGTCTTTATTATTTTCATTCCCCACTAAATTAAAAATTTTGAAGTACCTATTTTGAGATTTCTTTTCCAAACTATTTCTATCAATAGCCTTGTAAATCTTGTCCCATGTCCTCTTTGCTACTGCCACCTAAGGAGCATAAAACCTTTTCATCTGACATATAGCTGAAACCTTTCATATACACTGTCTCCCCATTTTCAATGTGTGCTCCTTGAGAGATGATGTAGTCTTCCTTCACTATTTGTACCATAGTACTTAAAGTAGTTCCTTGAGTATAGTAAGCATTTAATAACTGATTCATTTAATCATTCATTCTGCATTTTTTCTTATGAATCCATTCTAATGCTTAATATAAAAATGTTTCTATATAAAATCTTTTTCTTAATTTCTTTTTTCCCAGGGAAAAAGAGCTACTAAATTTAATTGACTCTAACAGGCTGTTGCTTCAGAAAAGTTACACTCCATTACCTTTTAATGGCATAAAATTTGCCCTAGGACATATAAGCCTATGTCAGCCAGCACAACTTCAGATATTAATCTTACCAAGCTGGAAAAACTTTAGCTATGAAACCAGTGATTGAATGTGATGACCATCTAATTAAGTTAAATCTTGTTCAAGTTGGCCATAAAAGAATAAATATTTTAGACATAACAACTATTGAAAACCATCTATTAAATTTGGGGCTTGTGATTTCTTTTGGCAGTAGGATAGGGATGCAATTCAGTTCCTTGAAGTACTGAACAAATTGATTCCATATAGAAACCTTCTTTCAATCTTTGAAAAGTTTTAGAATATTCTTGTACCCTTTAAAGTCACTTAATTATGTTGGAGGGCATCTGGTTAGAAAGGCACTGAAGTGCATTCTTCATGGAGTTCTGAATTGATACAAACATCTGGAGAGTAATTTGTAATTATGCAACTAAAATGACTAAAATGCCCATACATTTTAACCTAGAAATACTATTTTTAGGAGTCTACTATAAAATGGATTAGTAATGTAACTTGATAAGAAAAATGTCCTTTTGCTTGAAGTCTATGCCCTTTTCCTGGGCCCTCATGTAGTTTTCTATCATTTTTATATAGCTTTGTACTGGGCTGATTACAGACAATTGAAATAGATTTTTCCACATTGCATCTAGGTTGTCTTTGGTTCACAATACAGATACTGCCTCATGATACTGAAGTTCCAGGAACACTGCATAGATGGCAAAGAGAAGTCCAAAATCTCTGAATGTTCAAAAATTAGAAAGTCTTCTGTTGATAGGTGGTTGCAGGGGGTGGATGTTTGCCTGTCAAGTGACTCTCTTTCATTAGCTTGGCTAGAATATCTCACCTCTAGCTTGTTAAACATTTAAATACCATTTTCTGTACTAGCTTGCCATTTTATATAAGACCCACAGCATATAGCACAATCTCTTCAGTCAGTTCCAATATGATTCATGTAAATTGTGGCTCTATTTCATCCAATAACTTTCACTCTTTCCAATTAATCAAGGACATTTTGTTCCTTACCCTTGATTGACAACTTAATTCAATAAACCTTTTCTCACCTGGTTAAGGTAATTACTTTAAATTTGGTAGAGTGATTGATTAAACTACTTACAAATATAAACACTGCACATGGTCAGAACATAGTTCAGTTTAATGTACCAATTTAATAATATGGTACTCAAGAGAATACTTTATGAGGAAGAAATATTAACCGTGCTATATTTTGAAATAAGCCAATTATGATAGCAAAAATGAATTATCCAAATGCAAAAAAATCATCAGAAATTTAACTACAACAAAGCAACTTGAGTAAAAGTTGCAATTATTAAAATTAAATAAAATATCTTGAAAAATATTAAATAAAGTTCTTCTCTGATGCCTCATTATAGTATGAAGTTGAGTTTTGGTTTTACAAGTTAAATCCAACCACTCCCAGGTTTGTATCACACTGGAAAGGCCTCTTGCACACTGTTAACAACATATCTCTTCTTCCAAAGACTATACTAGCAAAGCATAGAGTAAATTTTAATGAAATATGTGGAAAAATGTGGCATAAAGAATTTATGGTGATAAATCCTTTGTCCACAGTAGATAATGAATAAAGGGAAAATAAAAACTGCCTGTGTCTTTCCACTGCTACAAATGCAGTTTCAGAGTGATGAAAATTTTCTTCTGGTCCAATGACCAAAAATCACACAAACTATTGGGGTACCTGAATCCTTTCAATCTTGATGCAAAAGAAAATAGAAGATGGAATCAAATTAGCCACTAAATGAAAGGGTAGCTAACAGGTAATCACTGGGGAAACAGATAAAAGTTTGATTTCATCATAAATCCAAAAACAATGTCATCATTTCCTTGGACATTTAAACATCTTATTTAGCCATCCCACAATAATTATTTACTAAAAAACAGACATAAAGGTAATTATATTTTATTTATCACCTTTTGTTGAAGACTATAAAATGTTAGAGTATCTTTAAAACATCAATATATGAATCTGCAGGTTAAATTGACATATACTTTAATATGAAATTACTGAAGTTCAAACAAGGGAGTAGATAAGAATAGTGACTAATGGGTTGAAAAATATGGATCATGATTAAATAATAAAATTGTAAAACACTTTTACTCCAAAACTTTACACATTTTCCTATGAATACTGACTTAGGAAAGAATAATAAAATGCTGGTAATGAGGAGAAATTGGTAACACCATAGAGCATTAAAATTAGTTTTTTTCTGCAGAAATGAAACAAAATATTGATGTGAGATCTATGCCTGACTCAACTTTCTATGTTCATTATGACCACTAAATTTTAGAACAAAAATAAAAATCAATAGAAAGCTAGAAAAAATAATCTGAATAGGTAAAGTTTTAAAATAAGACAACTCCAATGTATCCTGTTTAAAAAAGTTTGAAACAAACATGGATATGGATGAATAAGATGACATTGATGCTGACTATAATAATTTCATGTGGAGGCTTAACAGTGTACATTAACTAACAGAAAGAAGAAAGAAAAAAAGCTTTTTTAAAGCACCTTAATCCTCAACTTTTGATTTGCATGCCAAGAGAATATGTGTGATACCCTACAGTAATACATGATAAGGATAGAAACTTGATTCCACAATTTTAGGGAGGAGAAAATGTTTATGTGCAGTATTGCCTTACAAAATTAAAGTTTAGCAGTAAAGGATGAAAAGTAATTGAAGGAAATCTTACTGGGAGATCAGAGTAACTATAGTCATCCTGAAGTCATTTATGAATAAAGCTAGAAGCAGGAAAATATGGAAAACATCTATGAACACCTTACAACATACACTATATCACCATAAAGTGTGGTAGAACCACAACAGTTGGGCAGAAATATCATTAACTCAGATGTGCTCATAAAAAAAAAATAGAGAGAAGAAACTAAAAAGAACTAATATGATTAAATGAATGACTGAATTAATGAAAACATGAATGAATTAATTAAAAAGCATTTAAAACAGGCCTGCACAACTTATAACTCTTGCTTATGACCCTTGGGCCAATTGTGGGCATTCCAAACAATTTCAGGCAGTCCCACCAAAAATGTAGATGAAAACATCCTTTGTATGTAGAGGAAATCCTGTGATCCTTGACATGTGGCAAACTGTCTGAGGGCTATAAGTGGCCAAAGGACCTCAAGTGCAGGCCTAATTTAAAGTATGGTTACATGTGCTCAAGCTCTAGGAATTAAAATACAAAAGTAAAGAGAGTCCTTGCACTCAAGGAGCTTTTGTTCTAATGGAAGAAATTACATACACAAAGAGTGGTGGTCAATGAGGGACACTCTGTTAGGAAGGTTACTGGAACAGTAACTTGGAACAATGAAAGAGTTGATGTGATCTTTGTTAAGATGCCAGAATTGGAGAAATGGGGGACTGTGGCAAACCCAATAGCACATGGAAAAGGGTAGCAGGGAAGTTGATGAGGTTGGGGAGGAGATGATAAGAGAGTAAGAGGGCAAAATGAGACATGGCTGAGCTTTTCTGAAATAGTGGTTTGAGAGATAGTCAATAAGAAGGAAACAGGGGACCCAAGGAAAGATTTGTCTTAGAGAATTGGGGTTCCAAATCTTAAATTCACAAACCCCCAAGAAATTGGTGGAGAGAATGTCAGGATATCTATGAAATTGGATGGGAAAAAACACATCTTTGTTTTCACTAACCTCCAATTTAAATTTACCATTTCCTTTGTTTAGAGGTTTAGTCACCAATACATCATTTTGACAAGAGGTCTAAAGGCCTGACCAGATTGACAAAGGGGTCCACAACACAAAAAATCTTATAAGCCTTCATTCTAAGGCATGATTACTGGCAAAGGCATTAAGGTGTTTGGTGAAGCTGTTGCTGTTACTCAGTTGTTCAGTCATGTCCAAGTCTTCATGACCAAATAGACCTTAGCACTCCAGGTCTGTCCACATTCATGTTCATTGTTTCATGATAGTATCTATCCATCTAATCCTCTGTCCCCTTTTGTTTTTGCCTTCAATCTTTCCCAAAATCAGGATCTGTTCCAATGAGTCCTATCTTCTCATTATGTGGACAAAGTATTGAAGCTTCAGCTTTAGCATTTGACCTTCTAGTGAATAATCTGAATTAATTCATTTAAGTATTGACTTATTTCATCTCTTTGATTTGCAAGGGACTCTCAAAAGTCTTCTCCGCTAAAATTGAAAAATGACTTTTCTGCAGCACTCACTGTCTAGATTTTCCATAGCTTTCCTTCAAAGAAGTGTCTTAATTTCTCAGTTGAAATTGTCATCTGCAGTGATCTTTCAGCCCAAGAATATAAAATGTAACACAGCTTCCATTTCTTCTCCCTGCATTTGTCAGGAAGTTATGGGACCAGTTGTCAAGATTATAGATAGATAGATAGATAGATAGATAGATAGCTAGATAGATAGATAGATATCTATCTATCTATCTATCTATCTATCTATCTATCTATCTATCTATATCTTCAAGCTAAGTTTTACACTTTCTTCTTTCACCTTCATCAAGCGGTATCTTTATTCTTCACTTTCTTCCTTCAGAATAGTGTTGTCTGCATATCTGAGATTGTTGATATTTCTCCAGCCTGGTATTTTGCATGATGTACTCTACATATAAATTAAACAAATAAGGTGACAAGATACAGCCTAGTTGTACTCCTTTCCCAATCTTAAATTAATCAGTTGTTCCATGTTTGGTTGCAACTGTTGCTTGTGGACCTGCAAACAGGTTCCTTAGCAGACAAGTAAGATGATCTGGTCTCCCACCTCTTTGAGGACTTGCTGCATTTTGTTGTGATCCATAGTCAAAGGCTTTAATGTAGTCAATGAAGAAGAAGCAGGGTTTTTTGTAGTATTTCTATGCCTTCTCCAAAATCCAGTGAATATTGACAATTTGGTCTCTGGTTCCTCTGTCTCTGAAAACCAGTCTCTTCTGCTGGCAATTATTGGTTTACATATTACTGAAGGCTAACTTCCAGTATCTTAAGACTAGCCTTGCTGATGTGTGAAATGAGTTCAATTGTTCAATAATTTAAAAAAAAAGATTAATTTGTGTTTCAACATTTTACAATCCAGTGGCCACTATTAAGTTTTCCAAATAAATATCATCTTTTAAGATTTTAAATAACTCACCTTATTGTTAGCAATGCTTCCTAAAGCCCACTTGACTTCATTCTCCAGGATGTCTGACTCTATATCAGAAACCACACAATTGTGGATATTGGTAATGTTAAGATCTTTCTTGTATAGTTCTGTGTATTCTAGTAATCTCTTCTTAATCTACCTTTTAAGGTTAAGTCCCTAACTTTTAAAGCTATTATCATGTTCATTTTTTGCATAAAACATTCTCTTGATATCTTTAATTTTCTTGAAGAGATCTCTTGTTTTTCCCATTCCTTTTTTTTCTTCTATTTCTTTACATTGCTCATTTATGAAAACATTCATGTCTCTTGCTACTCTCTGGAATTCTACATTCAGTTGGGTATATCTTTCCTTTTCACTTTTTCCTTTCACTTTCCTTCGTTCCTTAGCTATTTGTAAAGCCTCATCAGAAAGCCATTCTGCTTTCTTACTCTTCTTTTTCTTTGGAATATTTTGTTGTTGATGCCACATTTACAATGTTGCAAATCTCTGTCCTTAGCTTTTAGGCAATATCTAACAAATCTATTCATCACTTCCACTTTATAATCATAAAAAATGTTGTCATACATTTATGAGCTGATGGTTTCCTCTACTTTCTTCAATTTAACTCTGAACCTTGTAATACAAAGCTGTTGACCTGAGCAACAGTTACTCCAGGTCTTATTTTAACTGACTGTATAGAGCTTCTCCACCTTTGGTCACAAAGCATGTAATCAATATGACTTTTATATTGACCTTCTGATCATGTCCATGTGTAGAGTCACCTTTTTGGTTGTTGAAAAGGAGTGTTTGCTGTGACCAGATAGTTTTTTTGACAAAATTCTATTAGTCTCTCCCCTGTTTCATTGTGTAATCCAAGGTTAAAATTGCTTGTTGTTCCAATTATCTTTTTTGTTTTTTTTTTTAGTGAGGTAATTGGGGTTAAGTGACTTGCCCAGGGTCACACAGCTAGTAAGTTTCAAGTGCCTGAGGTCAAATTTGAACTTAAGTCCTTCTGATTCCCAGGCTAGAGCTCTATCCACTGTGCTACCTAGCTGCCCTTCCAATTATCTTTTTATTTCCTACTGTAGCATTCCAGTCTCATATGATGAGTATGATACCTTTTTGTGGTGATATTGTAAGTCTTCATAGAACTGATCAGCATTAGTGGTTTGAGTGTAGACTTGTATTACTGTGATGTTGAATGACGTGCCTTGGGCAGATAGCATTCTGTCATTTTTGAGATTAGACCTCAATACTTTTCTCATTTTTTCTCACTTTTCTCATTCTTCTATTTACTATGAAGTCTACCCTATTTCTTCTAAAGGATTCTTACCCACAGTAGTATTTTTATTAATCATCTGATTTAAATTCACCCATTCCTTTCCATTTACGTTCACTGACCCCCAAGATATTCATGTTTAATCTTTCCAGTTTCTGTTTGACCACATCTAGCTTACCTTTATTTATAGATCTTACATTCCAAGTTCCTATGCAATATTGTTCTTTATAACATAGGACTTTCCTTTTATCACCAGAGACATCTGCAACTTGGCTTTTATTCAGCTTTGGTTCAACTGATTGATTAGTACTGGAGCTACTTGCAATTCTCCCGTGCCCCCTTTTTCAAGGTAGTGTATTAGACACCTTCTGACCTGACGCATTCATCTTCTGATGTCATGTTTTTTTATCATTTTGGTACCTCCCAAGGGACAATTTTTTTTTTGGCAGATACTGGAATGGTTTCTCATTTTCTTCTTTAGTGCATCATCTTTTGTCATAACACTCTACCATCTTGGGTAACTCTGCATGGTGTAGACTATAGTTTTCATTGATTGACACAAGCCCCTCTGCCACAACAAGGCAGTAATGCAGGAAATGGCTAAGGAATAGGGAGAGATGTGGAAAGCAGATGAACTAGACCAAGTGTACACAAAAAGGTTAATGCTAGGGGCAAAACAACCATAAGCATGATTTGGGATTGGTTCCTCAAAATATCTGAATGGTGATACATAGGGGAAAAATAAATCTGAGATCTAAAAAAAGTTCAAGGAAAAAGAAATAACTACTTACATAGATGCCTGCTTCTCTATATCTTTAAAAATGTTATGAGAATACACAGACATGAAAAGCATCATTAATGAAGATATTAGAAATATTTCTGAGTGATATAGTAAACTGAATATTAAATTTGGCATTTGGAAATGACTGAGAGCCATAGTAAAAAATTTTGTTGGCATAGACCAACATTTGTACACCAAAATACTGCATTAAAAATTCTCCTCAAAAAAAGGTTACTCTCACATACAAGTCAAAATTATATCTTGAATTATATAATGATACAGATGACCTCTTATCATTGGTATTATGTAAGGTATAACAAAAGTAGATAAATGTGTACTCACTGTAGATGTATACTCAATATATACTCCCAATTATCATACTTGTGATATAGACTCAAATGCAAAGATGTGAGATAATTTTAATTGTCCTGCTTGCAAGTGGTATTATGCTGATCACAGAAAGCCAAAGAACACTAAAGACTCACTTAGATGAGATTGATGATGATTCAAAAATGTTTAGGCCCACTATTCTCTCATCTAAGTGAATGAAAAATTATTGTGATATGCAGATGGAGGGTCATCCTACAGAGTCAGATCCCATCACGTCAAAAAGTATGTATTAAGTACTTACTAAGTGTCAGACACTGTGATAAGTTCTGAGAATTAAAGTACAACCAAAGACTTCTGCTTCTGGGAGCCAAGATGGCGGAGTGAAAAGGTAGTCGTTCTCACTCTCCCCTATCAACCTCTGAAAACCCGGAAAATATCACCCCAGAAAAAAAAAAAGAAACCTGGAACAACTGAACTAGAAGAAAGACAGGGAGCAGCAGTGCAGCAGCCCAGCAAACGGGTCTCCCAGTGCCTCAGCAAAAATAAAGGAGGCAGAACTACAAGGGGCCCCAGGCAGACAAGTACCCTGTGGCATTCATCTGAAAGGATGTGAAGAAAACAAGCCAAAGGCTTCCTAAAGCCCCGGCCTTGCTGATTCCAACCCAACAACAGGTGAGCTATCAGAGCTCTGTAGCCTCCAATTGTGAAGAAATCCTGAAGCCCAGGTGGTAGAGCAGGCAAACACCAACACCTGGACCTCCAAGTGCCTCAGTGAGGGTGGAGGGGAACCAGTGGAAACCAGCTCAGAAAACCACCAGGTCCCTGGCACTCCACTGCAAAGGAATCTCCGTGCATTAGCAGAAACGAGGGAGACAACACTGCAGGGGCCCCAGGCAGATAAACACCCTGCAGCACCATCTAAAAGGAGCTGAAGAAAGCTAAAGGAAAGGAAAAGCAGGCAACCTAGAATTGCCTGAAAGTTCCAGCCTTGCTGATTCCAGCCCAACACAGGTAAGCTGCCAGAAACCTACAGCCTCCAATGCCAGCATAAGAGGCCCCAGCACACAAACCAGTGACCAAGACCTAGGCTCCCAACACAAGAAGCTTGGGTCAGTACCCTCTGTTCCCCAGCAGGAGAGCTCAATCTCTTTAAAGGCCAGGGAATAAAGAAACACCATGAGTAAAAAGAAACGTACCATAGATTCATATTATGAGAAGAGTGAAGATCAAGACAGAAATTCTGAAGAGGACAACATTGTCAACAAACCCACATCTGCAACAACAAAAGGGAATATGAACTGGTCTGAAGCCCAAAAAGCCTTCTTAGAAGAGCTCAAGAAGGATTTTAATAGTCAAATGAGAGAGGTAGAAGAGTCCTTCAAAAATACAATTGGCCAATTGGAAAAAAATACACTGAAGAAAACAAGTCCCTAAAAAACACAATTGGCCAATTGAAGAAGGAAGGACAAAAACTAACAGAAGAGTACACTGAAGAAAACAAGTCCCTAAAAAACACAATTGGCCAGTTGAAGAAGGAAGTACAAAAACTAACAGAAGAAAACAATCTGTTAAAAACTAGAATTGGACAAATGGAAACTAATGTCTCTATGAGAGAGCAAGAATCAGTCAAACAGAAACAAAAAAATGAAAAAATAGATGAAAATGTAAAATACCTCATCAGTAAAACAACGACCTGGAAAATCGACTCAGGAGAGACAATTTAAAAATTATTGGACTACCTGAAAATCATGATGAAAAAAAGAGCCTGGACAGTATCTTTCAGGAAATCATAAAGGAAAACTGCCCAGAAGTCCTAGAACCAGAAGGGAAAATAACCATAGAAAGAATCCACTCACACCACCTGAAAGAGATCCCAAATTGACAATGCCAAGAATATAATAGCAAAATTCCAAAATTACCAGATGAAAGAGAAGGTGCTGCAAGCAGCCAGAAAGAAAGAATTTAAATATCATGGAACCACAGTCAGGATTACACAGGACCTTGCAGCTTCTACATTAAAAGACTGCAGGGCATGGAACATGATATTCTGTAAGGCAAAGGAGCTTGGAATGCAGCCAAGGATCAATTACCCAGCAAAAATGAGCATCATTTTTCAAGGGAGGAGGTGGATATTCAATGAAATAGGAGACTTCCAAACTTTCCTGATAAAAAGACCAGAGCTCAACAAAAAATTTGATCTTCAAGTACAGGACTCAAGAAGGACTTAAAAAGGTAAATGGGACAGAAGGATACAATATGCTGTTAATGGGGGGGGGCTGTTTAAACCCCTACAAGGGAATATGAGACTTGCAACCCTTGAGAACTGTATTGTTATTACACCTTGTTAAAGGAGTATACATAAAGAGGGTGGATATTAGTTGACTTTGATGTAATGATAAAAAAAAATCTAATCAAGTGGGTTAAATGGATCCAAATAAGTGGATCGGTCTGATCTTAGAAAATGTACTGAGAAAGGAGGAGGCAGACAAGGGTAAATTACTTTACAGGAAAAGACACAAAGTCCTGTTACAGCAGGCGGAAAGAAGGGAGGGGGGGAGCATTGTTTGAACCTTACTGTCATCAAATTGGCTCAACAAGGGAATAATGTGATCAGTTAGGTATAGAAATCTTACTTGCCCTATAGGCAGTAGGATGGAAAAGGGGAAAAAAAGGGAGGGGGGAAAAGAAGGGAGGAAAGAAGCAGTAAGACAAAAGGGGAAGAAAAGAGAAAGTGATAATAATAGGGGGAGGGGACTGAAGGAGGCGGTGGTCAAAAGCAAAACAGTAGTGAAGGGGGAAAAGGAAAAAGGAAAAAGAAAAGCATAAATGGGGGGGAAAGGATGGAGAAAAAGACACAGATAGTAATCATAACTGTGAATGTGAATGGGATGAACTCTCCTATAAAATGGAAATGCATTGCAGAATGGATTAAAAACCATAATCCTACAATATGTTGTTCACAGGAAACACATTCGAAAAAGAGTGACACATATGGGTAAAGGTAAAAGGCTGGAGCAGAATATACTATGCGTCAGCTGAAGTGAAAAAAGCAGGGGTAGCAATCCTGATCTAAGACAAAGCAAAAGCAAAAATACATCTAATCAAAAGAGATAAGGAAGGAAACTACATCCCGCTAAAAGGCACCGTAGACAATGAAGTAATATCATTACTAAACATATATGCACCAAATGGTATAGCATCCAGATTCTTACAGGAGAAGTTCAGGGAGTTACAGGAAGAAATAGACAACAAAACTGTACTTGTGGGTGACCTGAACCTCCCCCTCTCGGCACTAGATAAATCCAACCACAAAATAAACAAGAAAGGAGTTAAGGAGGTGAATAGAACATTAGAAAAGTCAGGTATGATAGACCCCTGGAAAAAAGTGAATGGAGATAGAAAGGAATATACTTTTTTCTCAGCAATACATGACACATACACAAAAACTGACCATGTACTAGGGCATAAAAACCTCGCGGTCCAGTGCAGAAAGGTAGAAATATTAAATGCATCCTTTTCAGATCATGATGCAATAAAAATTATATGTAATAAAGGGCCATGGAAAGACAGACTAAAAAATAATTGGAAACTAAATAATCTAATCCTAAAAAATGATTGTGTCAAACAACAAATCATAGAAACAGCCCATAATTTCATTCAAGAGAATGACAATAATGAGACAACATACCAAAACTTATGGGATGCAGTGAAAGCAGTTCTTAGGGGAAGTTTTATATCTGTAAATGGTTACATAAATAAAATAGAAAAAGAGGAGATTAATGAATTGGGCATACAACTAAAAAAAAACAGAAAAAGAACAAATTAAAAATCCTCAATTAAACACCAAATAAGAAATATTGAAAACCAAAGGAAAAATTAATAAAGTTGAACTTTAAAGTTCAACTATCAGCATCATTGAGCATATTAACAACAAAACCAACAGAAACTACATGATCATCTCAATAGATGCAGAAAAAGCTTTTGATAAAATACAACACCCATTCCTATTAAAAACACTAGAAAGCATAGGTATAAATGGAGTCTTCCTTAAAATAATACATAGCATTTATCTAAAATCTTCAACAAGTATTATATGTAATGGGGACAGGCTAGAAGCATGTCCAATAAGACCGGGGGTGAAACAAGGATGTCCATTATCACCACTGTTATTCAATATTGTACTGGAAATCTTAGCTTTAGCAATAAGAGAAGAAAAAGAAATTGAAGGCATTAGAATAGGCAAAGAAGAAACAAAGCTATCACTCTTTGCAGATGACATGATGATATACTTAGAGAATCCTAGAGAATCAAGTAAAAAAACTACTTGAAATAATAAACAACTTTAGCAAAGTTGCAGGCTATAAAATAAACCCACATAAATCATCAGCATTTCTATATATTACCAACAAAGCCCAACAGCAAGAGATAGAAAGAGAAATCCCATTTAAACTTACTGTAGACATTATAAAATATTTAGGAGTCTACCTACTGAAAACCCAGGAACTCTATGAACACAATCACAAAACACTTTTCACACAAAAAAATCAGATCTAAATAATTGGAAAAACATCAGTTGCTCATGGGTAGGCCGAGCTAATATAATAAAAATGACAATCCTACCTAAGCTAATTTACTTATTCAGTGCCATACCAATCAAACTACCAAAAATTATTTTATAGAGTTAGAAAAATAATAACAAGATTCATTTGGAAAAACAAAAGGTCCAGAATATCAAAGGAACTAATGAAAAGAAATGCAGGGGAAGGTGGCCTAGCAATTCCAGATCTTAAATTGTATTATAAAGCAGCAATCATCAAAACTGCTTGGTACTGGCTAAGAAAAGGGAGGTGATCAGTGGAATAGGTTAAATATAAAGACACAGTAGTCAATGACTATAGTAATCTATTATTTGATAAACCCAAAGACCCCAGCTTCTGGATAAGAACCCACTCTTTGAAAAAAACTGCTGGGAAAACTGGAAAAGAGTATGGCAGAAACTAGGCATAGACCCAAATCTCACACCATATACCAAAATAAAGTCAAAATGGGTTCAGGACTTAGATATAAAGGCTGATACATAAGTAAACTGGGAGAACAAGGAATGTTTACCTATCAGATCTATGGAGAACAGAAAAATTCATCACCAAACAGGAGATAGAAAACATGAAAAGCAAAATGGATATTTTGATTACATCCAATTGAAAAGTTTTTGCACAAACAAAGCCAATGCAACTAAGATTTGAAGGAAAGTAGAAAATTGGGAAAGAATTTTTACAGCCAGTCTCTCTGATAAAGGCTTCATTTCTAAAATATATAGAAAATTAAGACAAATGTATAAGACAGCAAGCCATTCCCCAATTGATAAATGGTCAAAGGATATGAACAGATAGTTCTCAGATGAGGAAATTAAAGCCATCTATAGAATCATATGAAAAAATGCTCTAAATCTTTATTGATTAGAGAAATGCAAATCAAAATAACTCTGAGGTACCACATCACGTCTATCAGATTGTCCAACATGACAAAACAGGAAAATGATAAATGTTGGAGAAGATGTGGCAAAATTGGAACACTAATGCATTACTGGTGGAGTTGTGAAATGATCCAACCATTTTGGAGAGTAATTTGGAACTATGCCCAAAGGGCTATAAAAATGTGTATATCCTTTGATGCAGCAATAGCACTTCTAGGGCTATATCCCAAAGAGATCAAACAAGTGGGAAAAGGACCCACATGTACAAAAATATTTATAGCAGCTGTTTTTATGGTGGCAAAAAAATTGGAAATTGAGAGGATGCCCATCAAATGGGGAATGGCTAAGCAAGTTGTGGTATATCAATGTAATGGAATACTATTGTGGTATAAGAAATGATGGACAGGCTGACTTCAGAAAAACCTGGAAATACTTATATGGTCTGATGCTGAGTGAAGTGAGCAGAACCAAGAGGACTCTGTACACAATAACAGCCATGTTATGCAATGACTAATATTGTTAAATTGAACCCTTCTCAGAATTAAAAAAATCTAAGACACCTCCAGAGGCCTCCTGATGGAAAATGCTGTCCACATCCAAAGAAAGAACTACGGAAGTCGAATCACTATCACTTATTTTTACCTTCTGTTGAGTTTTGTTTCATCTTTCTGATGGTTCCTCCTATTGGTTTTAATTTTTACTTACAACTTCACTAATGTGAAAACATGTTTAATGGGTATGTAAATTTAAAGCCTATATCAGATTGTGTGCCATCTTGGGGAGGGTGGGGGGGGAAGAAGGGGGAGAAAAATTTTCAATTCAAAAGCATATGGAAGTGATTGTTGGTAAATCAAAATAAATTAATTAAATTTTTAAAAAAGAAGCAAAAAAAAAATACAAGCAAAAATGAAAATAGACCCTGCCTTTAAGGAGCTTCCATTTTAATGAGGCATGACAAAATGTAAAAGAGTATACACCTCATTCATTATGTATCTTGCGCATATGTAATAGGCAAGCACTACTGGATTGTTTGAGAAAATTGAGAATTTATTTTAATATATTTGAATTTTATCTTATGAGGAAAGACTGTTTTAATGTCATTACTATGCTGAATTCACATGATTGTGAGATATTGTACACTACAGTCTCTGGATAACTGAAAACAAATATCACCAGAAGGCCTGCTGGTTGTGTGAGTAGCCTGTAATACATAAACAGAGAATTATTTAGAAGTAAAGAAGGTCATTAATGAAATGCATGACTTAAAAATAAATGGCAGTTATGTGATGTGAGTGAAGGATAATCAAAAGAGAGTTTTAATACATCATTGATATCCTCTGAAAGTCATAGACCATCAGGTGGGTACACTGGTGAATTCATGGGAGGTCACAAAAGTCACTCTGAAAAGGCAGGTATGAATGTGTTATGATCTGCATTACAATATTTGAATACATTGTAGGGATATTTGCATAAATTTGATTTTAAACAGCCTTTTGTGTTTCAAATTTGTATGCTAAGATATCAATTTCATTTTTTTTTATTTTATGTCATACAGAAATTTATAGTAGATAATTGTTCTAACATTGAATACTTCAACATTTCCTACTTCCTCAACTTTGGCATTTGAAAGAAGGAAGGAAGGAGGAAGAAATATGTTCCATTAAGAATGTCATGGTGGAAAAAATTTCATCTTTAATACAAGGGAGACAGACATACCTCACTTAGTGTTTATCTTTGTATAGTATTATGTTTGAATAATTACAATACTTGTTCTTGATTTCAGATTAAATGTCCTTCTTATGAAATATGAAGATAAATACTGGAACACAAATCTAATCTCTCCTCATTTAGTGATTAACAGGGGCCAACATAGGCAAGAGGGTGGATGTGGAAAATAAGAGTCAAGAGCTCTCTTCAGTAACATGAGCAGCCTCTTCACACATATCAGATTTCTTTTCCACCCTCTTTCCTCAAAAAGTCTAATAATATCATCTAGGGATATATTTTGAGATGGTGAAAATTGATTAATGGATTTTCATGCAAAATATGATTGATTTTTGAGATCTACTCAATGTACATTTCTCCAATGATTTATCTTATTTTCATGGGTATTACAGTGAGTTTACAGGTACCATCCATCACTTCTGCCATAACTAGCAGCAATGGGTAAGAATTTAATGTTATTTTTCACTCTATTTTTATTTTTATAACTGTCACAGAAATAAATGATTCATTGTTGGAATATACAGATGAGTTCAAGATATTAAAATATGTTTTTTTAAAAATATCTCCACTGTTCACTTAAGTACTCTGTTCCAAATAAGTGACAACATAGTCCTTAATTCTTAAGTAGACTCAACATAGAGGACTGAAAAAAAACCTGGCAGAATGCTTTCACAGCTAACTTAAATTGCAGTGATTTTTTTAGAATTTAAACATATTAACTTAAACAAAAATATCTAGAAAGATAAAAAGACTGCTACAACATAACTAAATTTTAAAATGAATGAGATGTTAGGTTATCACTGGCTTCTTGGCCTAGACCTTTGATATCATTAGCATAAGAAACTCTTAGAATAGCAATGTCCCCAAACTAGGAAGATTTAAAACTACAATATAATTTACTTTTAAATTACTTCTCAGACACTGATAGTAGAAGTGACTTGCCCATGGTTACATGACAGAGTTTGTATAATAATCAGGCCTTGAATTCAGGTCTTCCTGACTCAAAGATAAACCATTGAAATAATATATCATGTTAATCCTCTGCATGGAGGTGTGTGCTTTTTGGAGTTAATATCCTTGTGGTAAAGGTAGTATTATTTTTCCATGCCCTCAAAGTGAGTAGAAATCTACAATGTAGTTCAATTCTATTAGCAATTGTTGCAGAACCACAAAAGACCAATGAAAGTATTTCCTTTCTCTGCAGAATGTAATTTTGTTGGGACTGAAATGATTAATATTGTTATCACTTGGATAAGAAGAATAACCCTATGTGCTTTTGTAGAAATCAAATGATAAGTATACATTGGTAATTAAAAATATATAATTATAAATGCAGTGAATTATTAATAATGAAAACTATTGGTATAATTTGGAATGTCTTATTCTTATAAATTTGAATCACACACATATGTGTATATATATGTATACATATATCTATAATTCAAATATATGTATAATTCATATATATGTATTATATATATATATATATATATATATATATATATATATATATATATTTGGGGAGAGAGAGAGATACCACTTTATCAGAGACATGGAGAAATTTGCTGTAAATATTTATTTTTGCTGCTTACCTATTTCTTTTCTAAGTTTAGCTCCATTGCTTTGGGTAAAAAAATCTTTCCAGTTTTGTATAATAAATACTATACTTCGGATCTGATGAAGTCCTTTCTAATATTTGTTTTGTCCTAAATTCTTCTCGTATCCAGAAATCTGAAAGGTAATTTCTTCCTTATTTTTTTCTATTTTTTTAATTGATGTTATCCATTATATCTAAGTCACAAAGCCATTTAGAACTTATCTTGGTATATTCTTATATACTCAGATATTGGCTTAGTTCTAACTTCTACCTACAACTTTGAGGTCTCTCAAAAGTTTTTGTCAAATAATGAGTTTTTGCTGCAGTATTTAGAATCCATGGTTTTATCAAAAACTAGTCTACTGTGCTCATTTGCTTTTGTATGTGATATGCTTAATCTATTCCATTTATTAATCTTTCTATTTATTAGTGAGTACCAAATCATTCTGATTACCACTTTATCGCAAATATTGAGATTTGATGCTGCCAAATGCCCTTTCTTGCCCTCCCTTCTTTTTCTTATTTCCCTTGAGTTTTTCACTTTTGTGGAAATTCATATAGTTCTTAAATATATATTGGCAGCTAGATGTCCAAGAATTTTGTATATTCTGTAGTTATTGTAAATGGAATTTTTATTTCTATCTTTTTCTTAAGAATTTGTTGGTAATGCTGATAACATATAGATTATTTGATATCTTGTTTATTTACTAAATTTATTAGTTATTATTATTATTAGCTACTATTTTTTAACTCTCCAGTAAGTCTACCATAATATCTGCAAAACTGAAAAATATGTTTCTTCTTGGCCTATGCTTATTCCCTCAATTTCTTTTTCTTGTATTATTGCCTGAGGTAGCATTTCTAGTGCCATATAAAATGGTTATTGTAATAACGGACATTCATGTTTTACTCCTAATATTACTAGAAAGGCCTCTCTGTTTACTCTCATGATACCATCCTTTGGTTTTAGATAGATACTACTTACTGTATTAAGGTAATATATATATGTATGTTCCTATGTTTTATAGTAGTTTTTTTATAGGAATGCTGTTCTATTTTCTCAAAAGCTTTTCTGCATCTAATGATAAAAAGATATGATTTTTGTTGTTTTTATTGTAAACCTAGCCTTTTTTAGAATTATTTTCCTAATAATGCATCAACCATTATTTCCTAGAAAAAATTACAAACTGGTAATATTATGTAATCTATTGATATCTTGATGTAGTCTCTTTGCAAATAATTTATTTAAAATTTTTCCTAAATATATATTAGCAATATAGTTCTATAATTTTGTCTCCATTTTGATTGTCCCTGGTTTAGGTAACTGCCATATTAAAATATGATAAGGAATTCATTAGAACCACTTCTTTTTTAAAAACAGTATATGTATTAATGTAATTTATTATTCTTCAAATGATTTATATAATTTACTTATAAATTAATGTATTTCTGGGGATTTTTGTCTTTGGGAACTCATTGATGGTTTGTTTAATACTTCTTCACAGATTAGGGTAACTTTCTACTTCTCATTATATTATTTTTGGCATTTTACATTTTGTAACTGCACATTTAAATCACCAGATTTAATTGATTGAAATAGCTTCTAAAATTTCCTTAGTTTCCTACTTACTACATATGAATTTAGATTTTTTCAATAATGAAATTCAATAACGTGTATATTTTTATGTTTTAAAGCTTAGCTATTATTTGTTTCACTGTTTTCTTTAACAAATCAGAATTAAAGTTTATTAATTTTGTGTGTATCTTTTGTTTTGACAGAATTTAAAAATTAATATCTTCCTCAATTTTCAGGATTCCTATTTCCCTATTTAATATTTTTTTTGAATCATTTTCAAACTTCTTCCATTGGATCCCTGATTTACTGCTCTGTTCTGTCTTCCTGTTATTGATAAAAGTGTTTAGAGATATAAATGTTCATCTAAAGCCTGATTTGGCTATATTTCCCAAATTTTGGACTACTATCTCATTGATGCCACTGTGTTTAAAGACTTTTTTTTCTTGCTTACATGAATTATTCCTTGACTCAGCCATCCTTTAGGACTAAATTATTTAGTCTTCAATTTAGTTGAATTCTTTCTTCCCTAGACTTTAATGAATATAACTTTTACTGCATTTTAGTACTTAAAAGCTGTGGCTAACATTTCTGCATTTTTGTGAGGTTTTATGCCCTAATACATGGAAAAATTTTTAAAGGTGTCAGGCACAGCTGACAAATTTGCATATTCATTATTCTTATTCAATAATCACCAAAAATCTATCATATCTTATTGTTTTTCAAATTCAATACAGATTTATAATTCCTTGTTTAGTTTTTCATTAGACTTGTCTAGGCTCCCCATTATTATGTATTTACTGTTTATTTCTCCTTTACAATTCCTTTAATTTTTGATTTTAGTATTTAGTTACTATTCCATTTGGTGTAGATAGATAGGTAGATATCATTTCATAGTCTATGGTGGCTTTCCACAAAATGTATTTTCTAATTTATCTTTTTATCAAGCATATTTTTACAATTGCCTTATCTGATATCATGATTGCTACCCCTTCCTCTTTTACTTTAACCTGAGCCTAATCAATTTTGCTTCAACTTACTACTTTACCTGGTATTAATCTTTATGTTTCTAGTATGTATCTTGTAAACAAGGTTGTGCTCTGTTTTCTAATGCATTATGCTATCCTCTACCTTTTTTTAGGTGATTTTATGTCATTCACAATTATAACATTTAAATTTATTTTCACATGCTAATCTTAGTTTTCTTTCTTTTTATGTGTATGTATGTGTGTGTGCATATATATAGAAATGTATATAGAGATATACACGTATATACACATATGCATTACATATGCATACATACAGAGATGATAGATAGATAGATAGAAAGGTAGATAGATAGATAGATGATAGATAGATAGATGATAGATAGATAGATAGATAGATAGATAGATAGATAGATAGATAGATAGATAGATAGATGGATGGAAGGTGAGGAGTTTGCTTAGAGAATGATTAAGGTATGAGCATTAATTCTGTTTTCCTACCCTTCTGTTTCCATCACTAAGAGCCAATCAAGGATCTTATTTTGTTTTTCTTTTAAAAAAACCTTTTCATCATGTATCTTCTGTGGTAATAATTTATGACTAATCCTTCCCTGAATCTACTCTCTGTTTTATTATACACTCTCTTTTCTAATTTTTTCCTCCTCTTTCCATGTGGAGGGAAATGCATTTCTTTACCCATTTGTGTGTATTCTTCCAACTTTTGATTAATTCTACAGAAAGTAAGCTTCAATCATTGCCCTCTCTCTCCATTCCTTCTTCCTTCCCCACATGAACTTTTGCCTGTGTAACTTGATTATGTGAGAACTTCTCTCACTCCTCATTTTCCATTTCCCCCTAATGTATTCCTTTCCTTATACCTTTTATTTTTTTCTATTTTTAACAGAATCAAAGCATGAAAAATAAATCATCCTCCGGTTCTGTGTTATTTGACTCACTATCTGACCCCTAATTATATTAGAGTTATGAGAGGACATTTGCATTATTTATCCTTTTTTATTTATTTATCTACTTATTTATTTGTTTGTTCATTTATTTATTTATTAACTTATCATTTGTTTATTTATCTATTCATTCATTCATTCATTCATTCATTTTTAGGCAATTGGGGTTAAGTGACTTGCCCAGGGTCACTCAGCTAATAAGTGTCAAGTGTTTGGTCTGAGACCGGATTGGAACTCAGATCCTCCTGACTTCAGGGCTGGTGCTCTATCCATTGCACCATCTAGCTGCCCCCTATTATTTCTCTTGAAAGTATGTACTTCCTCTTTGTTGAATCTTCTATAATTGTTTGTATATACCTTTTTATGTTTCTCTTGATTGCAGAGTCAATATTTCAAGAATTTTCTTCAAATTAGGTTTTTTAATTATGAACATTTTAAGTCATCTATTCCACTAAAGGAAAATTTTACCTCCTATAGATAATCCTCAGTTTTGCTAGGACAAGCATTCTAGACTGTAAGACTACATGTTTTTTGTTTTGAATTATCATATTTAAATTTTCCACTTCTTTGTGGTAGTGGCTGCTAAATCTTGTGTGATCCTAACTGGGACCCCTACATTCTTGAATCCTTTCTCTCTGATTACCTGCAGTTTTGTTTTTCTTTGTGTGTTTGTTTGTTGTTGTTGTTTTTACCTAGAAGCTCTAAATTGTTGCTATTATGTTTCTTAGAGTTTTCAATTTGTAGTTTATTTCAGCAGTTGAGTAATGGATTCTTTTTATTTCCACTTGTCCTCTGATTCAAAGAGATATTGACATACTTCTTTTGTGATTTCTCGAACTTTTATGTTAACTTTTTTTTGTTGTCACTTCCAGATAGTCTAATGATTCTTAAATTATCTGTTTTAGGTCATATTTTTAAATATGATTCTTTTTATTTTCTATCTTTTTCTTCTTTTGACTTTTTAACATTTCTTGTATCATACAGTCATTAATGTCTATTTGATACATTGTAATTTTCAGGAAGTATA
Source organism: Phascolarctos cinereus (assembly GCF_003287225.1). Classification (NCBI taxonomy): domain Eukaryota; kingdom Metazoa; phylum Chordata; class Mammalia; order Diprotodontia; family Phascolarctidae; genus Phascolarctos; species Phascolarctos cinereus. The sequence goes on from NW_027555625.1 coordinate 105,708,533, forward strand.
CTGCTTGGGCAAGATTTTCTGGCTCTCGTGCTAAGCTCTTCACTGTGTTTCAAGTCTTTCCTACATAACTATCATTATTTTTCATATTATTCTTTATAGCTTTTTATTTCCTCTATAAAAACATTTCTAACCCCCAGCTTCATTTCTTCTAGGAATGCAATTTGAACTCATGTGCTTCCAATGTTTTCTTTTAGATTTTGTTATTTGGACTTTTTACAGTCAATTCTGAGCTGTTCTCATCAATACAATGATCCAGGACAATCTCAAAGGACTTGTGATGAAGTATGCTATCTACCTCCCAAGGGAAGAAAAAAAAAACAATAACTGATACAATCCAAATGCAGATTAAAGAATACTATTTTTAATTTTCTTTATCTTTTTGTGCTGTTTATTTTTTGGTCTGTGTTTTCTTTACAACATGAGTAAGATGGAAATATGTTTGCATGATTACATATGTATAACCTATATAAAATTGGCAGTCATCTTGGGAAAAGGAAAGCAACAAGTGAAGGAGAGATTTTGGAACTCCTTTTTTTTTAAATGAATGTTACAATTATTTTACACATAACTTGGAAATATATAATTCTATTTAATAATAAACATATAAAAATAAAGTTGTCTATCATCCAATTTGTTAGAGGAAAAGTTAAATGAGTTACAATAGTAAAAACGCACTAGAAGGGGACCTCAACTTTACCATCTCAGAAAAAGATAAATCTAACCAAAAAATAAGCAGAAAGAAGTTAAGGAGATAAATAGAATCTTATAAAAGTTAGATGTGATAGACTTCAGGATTACATTGAATATGAATGGAAAGGAATTTACATTTTCTCAGTGATACATAGGACCTGTACAAAATTAAGTATGTAGTAGGACAAAAAAAAAAATACAACCCTTACAATCAAATGCAGAAAAGCATAAATATTAAAGGAATTCTTTTCAGATCATAATACAATAAGATTATATTCAATAAAGAGCTCTCTAAAGAGATTAAAATTAATTGGAAACTAAATAATCTAACCCTAAAGAAGGTTTGGGTTAAAGAGCTAATCATAGAAACAATCAATAATTTCATTAAAGAGAATGACAACAATGATTCAACTTACCAAAATTTATGAGATGTAGTCAAAGCAGTAGTTAGAGGAGAATGTATATCTCTAAACACTTACATTAATAAAATAGAGAAAGAACATATTAATGAATTGGGAATTTAACTTAAAAATAGGAAAAGAACAAATTTTAAATCCCTAATTAAACACCAAATTTGAAATCCTGAAAATTAAATGAGAGATTAATATAAAACTGAAAGTAAGAAAGCCATTAAACTAAGTAAAACAAGGAGCTGGTTTTATTTTAAAAAATAGATAAAACATAGTCAATTTGATTTTTAAAAAAAAGGAAAGAAGAAAATCAATTACCACTGTCAAAAATTAAAAGGGTGAATTCACCACCAATGGGCAAGAAATTATTATTTTGTCCAATTATATGTTAGTAAATCTAACAATTTAAGTGAAATGAATGAATATTTATAATTTGTTTTTAAAATTACTCATATTAATAGAAGAGGAAATATAATCCTTTAATAATCCTATCTTAGAAAAAGATACTGAACAAGAAATCAATGTGCTCCATTAAGAAAAAAATTATATGGATTCAGAAGGGAATTCCACCAAATTTTTAAAGAATAATGAATTCAAATACTGTATAAACTCTTTAGAAAAATAGGCAAAGAAGCTGTCCTACCAATTTCCTCTTACATCACAAATTTAGCACCTACGCCAGGAAGAGCAAAAACAAAGAATGAAAAATATGGGGCAATTTTCCTAATGAATATTGATGTGAAATTTTTAAAGAATATTAGCAGGGAGGTTACTGTAATATATCACCAAGAAGACACACTATGACCAGGTGGGATTCATATGGGAAATGCAAGGTTCATTCATTATTAGGAAAACTATCAGCAAATTTGACTATATCAATAATATAACCAACAGAAATTATATAATTATGTCAATAGTAGCAGGAAAAAAGCTTTTGATGTAATAGAAAACCTATTTCTATTAAAAAATGAAACAAAACCCTAGATAGCATAGAAACAAATGGAGCTTTCCTTTCAATGATAAGGAGTATCTGTCTAAAACTATCAACAAGCTTTATCTGTAATGAGGATAAGCTAGAAACCTTCCCAATAAGGTTAGGGTGAAGGAAGAATGTCCACTATCACCATTATTATTCAATATTGTAATAGAAATGTTAGCTGTATCAATTAGAGAAGAGAAAGAAATTCAAGGAATTAAACAATGAGCAAACCAAACTATTACACTTTACAGATAGTGTCATAGAATCATGGGAAAATCCAAGAGAATCAACTAAAAAATTAGTCGAAATAATTAACAACTTCAGCAAAGTTGTATGATACAAAATAAACCTGAATAAAGTATAAGTGTTTCTTTATATTAGCAAGAAAGTTCAGCAGTAAGAAACAGAGAAATTCCATTTAAAATAACCATAACTGGTATGAAATACTTGGAATTCTATCTGCCAAAATAAACTCAGGAACTATATGGATATAATTACAAAACACTTTGCACATAAATTAAGTTAGAACTGAACAATTGAAAAATATTAATTGCTCATGAGTAGGCGGAGCCAATATCATAACATGATAATTCTACCTAAATTGATTTACTTATTCAGTGCCATGCCAATTAAATTATCAAAAAATATCTATTTTGTAGAGCTAGAAAAAGTAAGAATAATAGTTATCCGGAAGAACAAAAGTTCAAGAATATAAAGGGAGGAAGGAAAATGTTGAGAAAAGTAGCTTAGCTGTACTAGATCTCAAAGTGTACTACAAAGTGGTTATCCTCAAAACAATCTGCTACCACAAAATAGATTGGTGGATCAATGGAATAGATTAACTACACAATAAATGGTAATATGTGACCATAGCAGTCTAGTGCTTGATAAACCCAAAGTTGAAAGCTTTTGAGACAAAACCTCACTATTTGACAAAAGCTATTGAAGGTATTGGGGAAACTGAAAAGCAGTTTGTCAGATACTAGGTGAAGACCAACATCTAATGCTGTATGACAAGATAAGGTTGAAATGGGTACATGATTTAGATATTAAGAGCAATACTATAAGCAAATTAGGGAAACATGGAATAGTTTGTCTGATCTACGGCTAAGGGAAGAATGTATAACCAGAGAAAAGCTAGAGAACATTGCAGGATGTAAAATGCTTAATTTTAATTACATTAAATTAAAAGGTTTTGTAATAGCAAAGCCAATGCAGCCAAGATTAGAAGGAAAGCAGAAAACTAGGGGAAAACTTTGTATCCGGTTTTTTTTTCTGATAAAGGCCTCATTTCTCAACTATCTAGAAAAACTGAGTGAAATTTGTAAAAAATCAAGTCATTTCCCAATTGATAAATGGTCAAAGGATCTGAACAGGCAATTTTCAGACTAATATATCAAAGGTACTTATAGTCATGTAAAAAAAATTTCTAAGTCACTACTGATTAGAGAAATGCAAATTAAAATAACATGGAGATACCAATTCATATGTATCTGATTGGCTAATATGACAGAAAAGAAAAATTACAAGTATTAAAGAGGATATGGGAAAATTGGAACACTAATGCACTTTGGTGGAGTTGGAAGTGTGGCCAAAGGCTTTAAAACCGAACACAGAATTTGACCCAGCAAGACACCTACTAAGTCTGCATTCCAAAGAGATAAAAAAAAATGGGGGATGGGAGAATTTCTATGTACAAAAAAAAATTCATAGGAGCTTTTTCTTGTAGTAGCAAAGAATTGAAAATTCAGGGAATATCCATCAAGTGGGGAATGGCTGAACAAGTTGTGGTATATAGTTGTGATGGAACACAATTATGCTATAAGAAATGATGAGCAGGATGCTTTCAGAAAGCCTGGACTTATATGAACTTAAGCAAAGTGATATGAGCAGAACCAGGAGCACATTTTATACAACAATAACAATATGGTATAATGACCAAATGTGAATGACCAAGCCTTTTTGAGCAATGCAATGATCTAAGACAATTCCAAAGAACTCATGATGACAAATGCTATCTACCTCCAGAGAAATAACTGATAGGATTTTAATGAAGATTGAAGCATACTTTTTTTTTACTTTATTTTTCCATGAGTGTGTGTGTGTGTGTGTGTGCGTGTGTGTGTGTGTGTGTGTGTGTGTAACGGTGTTCTCTGTTTTTTCGTTTTTCACATGACTAAAATGGAAATATGTTTTGGAGAATTGCACACACATAGACCATATTAAATTGCCTGCCTTCTCAATGAGAGGGTAGGCAAAGAGAGTAGGAGAGAATTTGAAACTCAAAATTTTTAATGTTAAAAATCATTTTATATGTAATTTGAAAAAAAGAAAATATTAAAATAAAAATAATATTGGAAAAGGAAATAAGGTACCTTTTCTAATTATGACTATGGGGAGAATTTTTAAATGAATATAGAACTGAGATGACTACAATGTACAAAATAGATAATTTCAATTACTCACAAGTGAAAATTTTTTGCAACAGTAATGCAGCTTAAAACAAGGAAGCAGTTGATAAAGGAAATAATTAGATTAAATATTTCAGATTACAAATTAAAAATCTAAGATGTATATGGAATTAGCAAAGATATATAATGAAGTATTCCCCAACAGATGAGTGATAAAAAGATATTAACAAATTTTCCCTAAAGGACTGAGAAATGTTAAATTCCATATAAAACATTGTTCCAGATAGCTGGAATAAGAAAAATGTTTAGCAAAGGTTTTATCTCCCACTTTTCAAATGGTAGAATGATAAATATTACAAATGATAAGTATTAAAGGACTTACATAAAAGGAGTCACACTATCACAGTGTCGTTTGAATGTGCTGTTACTTTTATTGATTGTCATATTTTCTTCTCGTATAATACTGTGATGTCACAAGTGAACTAAGAAGGCTTCAACCAGCTATAAATAAAGAGCACTTATGTTAGAAAACTCAGTTAGAAGCTGATAAATCCAACTGAACTTCAGTAAAATGTAGCTCCCTGACCTCCCATAATCTGTGGCCTCTTGCTAATGAGCACTAAGATACACTAAATATAACTCTTACTCTGCTTTACTCCAACTTGGTGAGGCTCAGGATTTTTTAGTAATAACCTCTTAATCTCTTCATTCACCTATCTCAACTTTGAACGTGAACTACTTACTGTCAGGCCTACCTCTCCCCAACCCCAGATTGGTACCTTTATTAAATTGCATGCCTTCCTTCATAAGAATATTAAAGTAGGTGTAATATTGTGCAATGACATCCTTCTGTTTTGTTTGCTGTCTCTTCAAATTAGTCTTTTTATTGAGACCTGAAAATCTGGATTTCATTACAGCATTCAAAATAATTAGCATTAACCACCAGTGAGCAGTGTGTCACCTTTTTCTACACTGTATAGACACAGTCTTCTTTACTATATTATGAATATTTTATCTCTTGTTTTTTTATTGGATGTTTGGCTTCTTAATTGTTTATTAAAGATACACTTATTACTTAGTAGAAATATTCTCCTGAGATAATAGTTATAAAGCTTTTAACTCACTGCTTGGCACATAGTAGGCAAGCACTATATAAAAATTTATTTCCTCCCTCCCCAAAGATAAATTTATTACAATGCAAAGAAAATAATGTATACGTAGATATAAAATCAAGATTTATTATGGATTGAATTTTGTAATGGTATAGCCTTATTCCACAGCCTCCTACCAGTGTTCTAGTTTACATTCTCTTGACCTTGCAAAATTTCATTAGCCCAACTGTATGTTCCTTTTAATTAATAGAACATTTTGGTTCACTGGAAATCATTATCACTTTTACCTTTCTTTCAACATCATTTCCTTTGAAGCCTATAATTTCACAGTAACACTGTGTACTACCTCATGTTTTCTTAAATGAAATAATCTTGTTTTCCCAAGAGGTGTTAAAAGTGAATCACCTTAAATGTTCTGCTTTTCTACTACATATCAAATCTCTTCTGATAAATATATTGTGAGATGGCCTACTTGGTATACCACACCAAAGGGAGTGATTATTTTCTAGCAAAACAATTTCTGGTTTCTCCTTTAGCTTTTTCTGACTAATAAATTAAGTTGAGACCTTACTAATGCCTCTTTGTCCTGAGTCAACATTCAGTCTACTGAGAGTTGTCTTTTTTATGTCCCTATCCTTCAGAAACAAAGTTCAGATATAGGAGAGACTGAATTTGGCTATGTGAGCAACCAGCTGCTGATCCAGTCATATCATATTTCATGGATTACTATTTAGGGCCTAAAGTAGCTTAATGGATGCCATCCAACTCATAAAGTGAGATAACAAATTTGATACCCTTCAGAAAAATGAGTACTTTTTCTAAACATTTATTAGACTGTGGCAAATTCACTAGACATCGGGAAACATGGACTGTGATTCGAGATTCAAGCAGTGTAACAATCCTGCACTTAATTAATATAGAAGTTAGCCATAATTAGACATCTTTTGCTTGGCAAATTTGCATTATTGCTTATAATTGGCATCAATCTATTCTACTATAGGTAAAATCTTGAGATTAAATAGAGGAAAATAAAAAAAAGCAGAGATAATTCGAAGAGCATAAAATAATCTAGTAAAGAAAGTATATTTTCCTCCATGCCAAAATAAAAGTATGGAATAAGAATGCTTCAAATCTTGATCAGTTGTTACTGGAATTTTTGTTGCAATTGTCATTTTATTTTGGTTTTAGTACACAGGAACATAGATAGATAGACAGGTAGATAGATAGATAGATAGATAGATAGATAGATAGATAGATAGATAGATAGATAGATAGATACATACATACATACATACATACATACATACATACATACATACATACATTGATACATAGATACATATATAGATAGATATAAATATCTATGTCTACATAGATATAGATATACATGAGATGCTAAAGAAAAGATAATGGAGTTGGTAGTACCAGAATAGCTCAGATAGTAATAAGCATAAACAGAGGATTCAGATTGATTGTTCAACAAATCATTGTTTTTGGAATTAAAGAAAGCTTAATATAATTGTGCTATAGCTAGTTCCTGATTAGGGATATCTAGGTGATACAATGGATAGAGTACTGGGCCTGGAGGCAGGAAGACCTGGGCTCACATCCAGATAGAGATACTAGCTATATAACCCTAGGCAAGTAACTCAATCCTGTTTGCCTCAGTTATTTAATCTGTAAAATTTGCTGGAGAAAAAAAAAAGACAAGCCATTCATCATCTTTGCCAAGAAAACCCCGACTGGGTTCATGAAGATTGGACATGACTGAAATTATAGAACAACAATGGCTGAAATCCCATTTAGTGCAAATAAGGAATCCCCTGAAGTGGTCACTTTCTTTGAATTGGCACTGCATATTTCTATTGATCTTGAAAAAAGTTGTAGTATCTTGCATAATTCTGACTTCAAATATTGTAAGTTCAAACACATGAGACCACTTCAAGGGATTTGCATTTATACATCAGGACAAAATTGTGGATGGTGAACTTGACACTCACATCCTAATAACCAATGTTTATATAGCTAATGATTCTATACCTAGGTTTCAATTTTTTTCTAAAAATTATGACTGCAATTTTATCCTGTCCTTCTTCCTGTAATTTGGATTTAAGTTTTGCATTATCAAAAAAAGCAATATGAATTTATTAAGCACCTACTTTATTAATTGCTGAGGGTACAAATATAAAGAATGGAACAATCTCACAAACAGCTTAAATTCTGTTGGGGAAGATAGGACATTTCTAAGTATATACAGTGTGCACGTGATAACAAATCAACCCATTTATTATTGAACAAAATTCTCACATTTAGAATCACAGCCAATAAATTAATGTTTATAGAAAGTCAAATAACCGGGATTCTATACTCTTTTGCCCCATTTCTACCACTCTATCATTATGAAAATTGAAGGGATCTCATATGACTGGAGGCCATTTTATACTTCTTTTTTTGTTGATCACCAAGACTTTATCATGTGGTGTCCCACCTGTGGGAAATGATCCTTTCTATATTTAGACAGACAAACCCCAAAACAATGGAAAAAAAGCCTTCTTCTGACAAAATGTAAGTTCCTATGGAATAGGCATTACACCATTCTATTTATTTGTTTACCCAGGAAAGAAAGGAAATAAGCATTTAATCTCTAGCACTTAGCAAAGTGCCCATAGTGTTTCTTAAATGCTTATTGATTGATTGTTTTCTTTTGATGATGGTTAAAATTTTCAAGCTTGTTAGAACCCAAAATTTGTTCTCCATTGGCCTTTGAGAAGCTACCCATAATAGCATTCTGAAGTATATTTTTGTTGTTGTTATGACACTTGTAATCACAAAAACATGATGATGTTGATAATAATGGTGATGTTAATAATAATTACTATACTACTAGTATATCCATAGCCCTTTATAGTTTGCAAATCATTACAAATATTATCTCATTTTATCCTCACAACAATCCTGTGAAGTTGATATTATTATTATCCCCATTTAACAGATTAAGATACTTGCCTAGGGTCACACAACTATAAGTGTCTAATGCTGATTTGAATTCAGGTCTTTCTGACTCAAGGACCAGTTTTCTCTCTATTACACCTTTTAGCCACCCATTAAAAGAATTCAAAGAAAGCCTCTGATATATGGGTTAAATTCCTTATGTGGGTATTTATGGAAGGAAATACACAAGAGTCACATTGGATAAAAATATTTTGGTAGGTTGCTATCTGCACTCATGGAAGAAGTCCCCATATCACTGGGATCACAGAACCATCAAAGTAATAGAAATTAAAGAAGGAAGATATAAAAAGGGTGTAAGTGACAAAAGTCATATGAGTTTGTTATTATTGCTATAATAAAAATTCTTAATCTCATATAGGAAAACTGACTGTATATCTCATGTAAATAATGGCTAAATAACAAAAAACAAAATTTATTTCCATGAAAAAAATCTTTCTATCTGAAAGTAGAAAATCTACTTTCTCTCCATCCCAGTTCTTATGCAACTGAAAAAAAAATACAAATGAAACCTTTGTTACAAATATGAATAGTTAAAAAAAAGAAATTTATGTAATTATTTTTAAACTAAGCTTTATGCCAAGATAATTCATTTCTCATTTTCACAGGATCTTATTGAAAGTCATAAGACAAAAAAAACTATGCTGATTCTAGCTTCCTGACAGCCCTGAAATCATAGCTGATTGATATTTCTGAATAACAGTGCCAAAAAGGCTAGTAATAATTCATTTACGTGGCTAGATATAGAAAAACTGTCTAACTAGAATGTTAAATCACTATTAATTCCCAATTCATAACGTTTAAGTAGGGAACATGAAGAAATTTTTTTTTCTATTAGATACTAAAATTTTTAAAAGAGCAAGTTGGGATTCAGAAGTGGTTGTCAGATAGAATTCAGGAGGGTTTAGTATACTTAAGAAATAAATTATCAGTCACTTTTGAAGAAACTTAGGAATCACTCATCCACATATAATCTACATGTTAATTTTGAATGCCTCTTGTCCCTATAAATTACCTTGTATTTATTCTCTGTTATGTACATACCTATATATGTATTTGTTTCTCTTTGTAGATAATAGAAGCTTCTTGAAGGCATGGAGCTCTTTTATATTTGTCTTTGTATTCCCAATAATTTTCATGATGATTAGAATATAATAAGCACTACATAAATCTTGATTGATTGGATGGAAGATAACACTTTTAGCTACAGCAACATTTGGGAAGAATATTTGAATTCCATATATACATAAAATGTTCTCCAACTTTCCTTTCTTTGGATCATTAACTATGTAGAGACCTTTATTTAAACATGAAATTAATGAACAGGAAGAGTTGTTCTGTTTAACTTTGGGAAGACTTCTTTTTATAGTTTTCTACAATATGATGAAGAGAAAAGAATCCTGGATTTGGAATCACAGGCATCCTGGTTCATAAGTTTGAATTCCTGAAGCTTATTAGCTATGTTACTGTAGGTAAGTGATTTGGGTTTTCTAATCTTCAATTTCCTCATCTGTAAAATGGAAGTGAAAGTAGCACATAACTCTCTTGGATCTTATGAGTTTCAGTTGAGATAAATACGTGGCAAAACTTAAATCTTTTTATAGAAATTAGCAATTATGTTTTCATCTGTAAACTTGACTAATTATGAAAAAGAAAGAAGAAAATACTTAAAATGAAATCAATTTGTTATAAGCATCTGAAAAAGGAAAGACCAATTGTAAATAAATAGGTGCACAACTCTGAGCTTTCTATCTTTAATTATTTTATTCCATTTAAAAATAACTTAATGTACTTTGCAAACTATGAATTTGTTAAGGCAGATTCCCTAAAAACTGCTGGGTTAATTATGCTATGGCTGAAATGTTTCTACAATCCATAATTGGGCTCCCTGGTATTTAACATCATCTATATTATTCACTGAAACTGACAGCTTATAACCAATTCTAATAGTCTTAATCTTCCATTCTGGGTATTCTTTAACCCTGCAGATAGCTGGTTAGCTTTTATCCGCAAAATGTTGACCCTGAAAAATCAAGAGCTTGGATATTCTTTGACTAATTGTTCAGATTTTCATAGAGTTGACCTTTGCTAGTGCAGTGTAGAGCGTCTTGCATATGTGTCCTTCAGCAGTTGCCAATAGCAAGACACAGGTAAAGTGCAGGCCTAAATTACAAAGAATCTGGGACCTTTGGGGAAAGCTGCTTCCAAAATAGAATCAAGAAATACAAACCCCCAGGTCTCCAAACCCAGAGCATAAATAAATGAAGAACCACCCTTACAAAGTGAAGCTTATTTCTTCTTCTACAAAGTTATGAGGTGTTTGTGTTCCTAAAATTGCATCTAAATGTGGATGGAGTTGTCAACTAAATTAAGTCTTTTTTTTCCCCTTTTCTTTTTAATACTCTACTTGAGAGGCTAAGTGATGATATAGCTTAGTTCAGAAAAGTTATTTACCTAATTATATTTTCCATCTGGCTTTCCCTCTCTCTAGTTAATTATGCATTTACATCAAAAGCAGCAATAGTTTCAAGTCAAAGAAGGAGAGAGGAAAAGCTTCTACTTTTTCCTGGGCATCCAATTGCCAAAAATAAAGTTTGCTTTGACTTCTATTCTAAGATTCCTTTTCCCTATCATGTTCTAAAATCTATAAATAATTTTTTTTTTGGTAATCTTTTCTTCCCTTCTCTTCTTGCTGTAGAACTAAACTATCTGGGTAACACTGAAGTTGAGATAAGTCATGTCAACAAGCTTTTGTTAAGTGTATGCTATGTGCTAGGCATTGTGCAGTGATGGGATTACAAGTAGAAGCAATAAAAAAGACAGTTCCCACCCTCAAGGAGCTTACATTCTAATGGGGAAGACAATAAATAAAGGAAACCGAAAAGCAGGGGCAGGAAGCAGAAAAGGTTAAAGTGGCTGCACAGGGTCATGGTCAGTGTTAAAAGAATGGAAGCAAGATTCAGAACGGTCAATAAAGCTAAGAGCACAAAATTTATGAACCTTTCGATTTATCTCAAAACAAAAGAAAACAAAAAAGTCCAAACCAAAAACATTAACATATCTATCCTCTGTATCTGTGCCTGAGATACTCATGACACAAATGGTCCATGTTAGAGGAATTTGATCATACTCTTCTGTCCTTCTCCCCACTAAGAGCATCTGGCAAAGTATATTCAGATTATTAACAAATATACTGAGACTGATTCCACATTTGCAAGCACATTGTTCACAATATTATAGAAGAAAGTTTGATTAAAATAAGAAAAAAATAAACAACAATGATATAGCCATTACTAAAGGTACAGCTATTGTTTCTAAAGATGTATTTGAATACTCACAGGGGCTTACATATCCAAATATGAGGATCCTTCAGAATATTCTTCCCCCTGGTGTATTTTTATTTGTTCTTTACTCTCTTCTGTTTAAAGTGGAAATTGTGTGACAGTTACTGTCTCTGTCTCTGTCTTTCTCTGTCTGTCTCTCTCCCCAAACAATTTTGAATGCCACTTTCAGCTCCTTAGAATTGCCAGTTAGGCAACTAGTTTCTCAGAAAAGGTGAGTCCCATCTTTATTTGTCATTTCTCTCATTTAATGTAAGTGCATAATTGTCCTTGGTTCCTATGGGCTCATCTTTTATTCTTCAGTCTCTCCTGGTTATCAGTTCTACCCCATCATCTTGCATACTTTGAAGCAGACACATTTTATTTCCTACAGTTATTCAAATGGGAGTGGGAAGGGTAAAAATATCACAGCATGTATTACATTATTCTTGCCAATTATAAAAAATGTGGTTCTTGAAACACATGCCAAATTCTATCTAAAATATTCATATAAAATACATTTGGCAAAATACATATGGAATTATCATAAATTTTACCTGACCTCCATCATTTGCTTACCACCCAAGGTAAGATTCAATATACTTTTCTGTATCAGCAAGTATTTATATAGATTCCTTTTCTGGCCAAACCCATTTACCAGATACTTTGCTCCATCCATGCCCCAAGTCTCTCTTGTATAACTGCTCATATCATGAGAGACACAACTATCATAGTATTAATAGTAAGAAGAAGAAAAGCAATAAATGCAGGTCCAGAAGACAGTTCTCTTCACAACCATGCCATAATGTTTCCTTTTGCATCTTCTGCCAAATTTCATCCACTGGCTCTCCCAAAACCATGTGTTTCCCATCTCTTTGGCTCTTTTCATATCATTTTAAGATTAATGAGTATGCCACCTGGAGAAGGTATATGACTAAGACCGGCCCAAAGCATAGGACCAGATCATGGCATAGATAAACTGGAGTCCAGTGGAAATCTCTTTCCTCTCCATTTCCACACAATGAATTTCTTTATATATATTTTTAAAGAACAACTCAGTTGACTCTTTGTTTGAGAAACTTCTCTGTTCCCCAGTGGGTAACATTTTCTATCTTTGCACTTCAGGTAGTACTTGATTCTACATCTCTCTAATGCACTTGACATTTAATATTGTACAATATAGATTTTTTTTCTCAACTCTTTATCTGTAAACTCTTTGGAAGTGGGAGTCATGGCTAATCTAAGTGATATGTCTCTACTTCTACACCCATGTCATATTCTATGTTCTGAATAGAGTTAACAAAGCAGACTTTTATTAAGTGTTTATTGGTTTGATTTGCTATTGACATTTAAAATCCCATTCCTCCGGTCCACATGTTGGAAGTTTCCAAACCACCAGGGTTCACAACAAAGTGTAGCTCAAAGTAATCACCAAAACACCTTAAACAAGAGTTACTAAGACATAGAATAGAATCTTTGAAAAACATGGTCTACAGAATGCACTTTGACTATGTGCTGAATTCATCAGCTCCATCAACATTGATGAGGAAGAGTGCCTATAGTGTAGATGTATAGACTGCTATTACACCTACTCCTTTATCTTTGCAGAGGAACAGCAGCAGAGCAAGCTTGAAAGAGAACACAGTTTCAACACAGACCATAATTGAAGTATCATACCCTATCATCTTTTAAAATTCTAATAGATATCTTCATTAGGTATCAAATACTCATTGCCTAAGATGGACTTCTATAGGAAATACTACTCATCAATGGTAAAAGGTATCAGTGAGGACTGCCAAAAGGGTGTAGAATTTGAAAGCAATAGCTTTGATTCAAATCTTACCTTAGATATCTAAATATTGTGTAACCCTGGTAAAGTATTTGACTCCTCTTTTCCTTTCATTTCTACATCAGCAAAATGAGAGGAGGACCTGAGGACCTTTATGGTCCCAAGGCTCTATATGTGAGCCTGTGATATTATTATCTAAGGATGTGCTCAGTGATGGTTATTATGCCTACTTTTTGAGCTGTAACATAAAGTGAGAGAGTCTCATCACCACATTGGCTACATAATGATGAAAGTTTTAACTATGACAACTCTCAAATAGCATTAAATAACTTATATAGAAGTTATTATCAATTTTGGTGATGAGAGTTCCTCCACCAGTTAAATCCCTAAACTATTAAAATAGATCTTGCCCAGAAGAAATTGAGGAAGTAAATAGGGAGAGTGAGAAATCATCAAGGGAATTCAACCTGAAAAAAAAATGATGAAAAAAAGTCAGGCAAAGGAAGAAATGCTGGGTATTAAAATTATTTGTATTAACATTTTCTGGACCCTTTGGGTTTTTTTTCTAATTTAATAATTTCCTAAATATCCCTTCTATCTCTTTTCTAATTTATGTTTCCCCTACTCGTGCCCATTCTCACATGGACAGGCAATTTTATGGGCTAAAAATTTAAGATTTGGAAGTCACTATTCTTAAAGCTAACACCAAATCACTACATAATGATCAAATCACTTGATGGTAAAATACACACACACAAACACACACACACTTGGGGGAGGGGAAAGAATTCAGAGTAATGGCATTGAACTGAGCCTCAGAAGATATAAATACCTGTTCTGTGTTCACTACTTAATAGCTCCATGAGGTTAAATTCATCTTCTCCCCTCTCTGGGCCTCATCTTAAAGATTTCTCATCTGTAAAATTAGCAGATTGGACTAGGTGATTTCTTAGGTTCCTTCCAGCTCTAAAATGTTTATGTTTCTATAAATAACTCCAGGACAATCATTTCCATTCTCCAAACCACACATTATTTCACAAGTTATTGTGATAAGAAATCTACGTGCATCTTAAATTTAAGAGGTAAAATGAACAAATGGGGCCTCAAAGAGCCAACGATTATATTGAATTTCAGCTATATGACTTGGCTACCTTTAAAATGGCAATAATTCAACATTTTATGTTTTGATATAGTTCTATTTATCTAATAAAATATGATGGATAGGAGACCACCAATGAAGAGTGCACTTACAAAAAAATGCATGTTTTTATTCTGTTCATAAAATACCCATAACAACTCTGTGGCTGCTAATGGGAACTTTTAGTGTGCAGCTGCATAGCACTGGCTTATATTCTCTCTGAGAACCTCTATGCTCATTTTCATTCATTAATCTGCAAAGAAGACCTCATTATTTGGTTTACATAATTGAGGAAACTGTGCAGTCAAACTAAAATTATTAAAATATTATTTTCAATTTTATGGCCTGGATGTGGCATTGAGTTAGAATATTATGGGTTTCTGCCTTTCATAATGGAAAGACTTCCAGAGTGTTGTGTCAGATTTTATTTATTTATCGGTTCTCTATAGAACTAGAGAATTTGGAGAAATACAGATTTAAAGAAAGGAAATATGTTTGCACATCCTAAAATTCATTTCATGTTCTATATAAAATTTCAAAGTAAGGGCAGCAGAGCTTTTAGACAGCATGTTGCAGATAGTAAGTACTGGAATTTCAGATTCCATTTGTGTTTTTTCCCTTCCTTCAGTAAAAATAGATAACTAATCTGGACAACATCAAATCAACAAATATACTTTAAACTTAAGTTGTGCTTCTAACTCCCCCACTTTATCAACAAGATTCATCTGTTTTCTCTCCCTGTAACTTCCTTCAGTGCCTGAAATCTTCTCACAATGGAATTTCTCACCACCATACCAGTCCCTTTCTCCCACTGGTGGGTTACTTTTGGGTTTCTCCATATTGGAGGATGGTCCCAGGCCAGCCATGCTTCATTACCCTCCTACTTGTGTGTTTAATTCTCTACACTTCGGAAGTCTACTCCCTCCTAGCCCATCCCTTTTCCAGATTCATTTTATGCCTTGCCTTCTCTATTAGAATATTAGCTTCCTGAGAGCAGGACAACCATTCTTTAGTTTATGTTTGTATCACCAGCATTTAGCACTGTATCTGGCAAATAGTAAGTACTTAATAAATACTTGTAGTATGCCTAAACAGAAAAGCTATTTTTTCCCCCAAAGCAGAGGTTAAATCATTTCATCTCCCTTGTTCTTCTCAGCAAATTCCAGTGGTTGTCTTTTATACCTAGGACTAAATATAATCTCCTTCCTCTGTTTGGAACTTGCATTTCTTCCTACCTTTCCAGTCTCCTTATACATTACTTCCTTCTACATAATCTTTTGTCCAGTTATGACTAAGTTCTCACTGTTTCACATATACACCACTTCATCTCTCATCTCTGTGCTTTTGTACTGGCTGTCCTTCATTCTTAGAATGTTCTCCTTCATCTCTCCTATCTCTTGGAATCCCCTGTTTTCTTCAAAACTGAGCTCAAAAACTACTTCTAATGTATCCTTGGCAAACACTCAGCCTGTGGTGTGAGGGCCATACTAATCAAACCAGTTTTCACTGGTCAACATATACCTGTATGTATCTGTAAACTTTTTTTTTTTAACATTAGAGACAATTGAGATGAGCCCCTATGACCAGTGAAAGTTAAACCCAGGAAATAACAACCTCTTATACGGTACCATTTCCTCTCCTAGATGTGAGTGTAGGAGCTCCCCTCCAACTACATGTTCTTCAAAAAATGCTCTCCACCACACAGGGAAATTATATATTACACATTTAGGGGCACTCTTTCCCATACTTCAAGTAAATAGGCCTTCAAATATTTTATATACGTGTGTATGTATATAGACAGATATGTACATATGTGCATATATGTATATAAATGTGTGCATATGTAAAAAACACTTTAAGGAATGTATACATATATAATACACATATTATACACATGCACATATAACATAGACATGCAGGTGTGTATATGTGTGTATAAACATGCACATATATACATATATATGTATACATGTGTATATATGCATGTGTGCATACATGTATGTAGTTTCCCCCCAAAGAATGTAAGCATTTTCAGGTCAGAGACTGTGACGGTTTTGTTTTGTGTCTCCACTCCCTATCATAGTTACCAATACACAGTAGACATTTGATGATTTTGATTTATTAATAAGATTGATTAAACTGTTATTCTTAATATTATGTAAGCGTCCCAAGGGTAGATATGGATATACTTTAATTTACAAACCAGGTGCTAAATTATTTTATGATCCATAGCTCCCTTCTTCAGTTCTGTCTAATTTCCATGATCTTCACTCTTTGAGTATGACATAAAGCCATCAGGTAAATACAATGGTCTCAATTGCCTGTTAATTCAAATCTATGTTCTTCTTCAATTTAAAATACTTAATTTTCTCAACTCTACACTTTGTTCTGTATGCACAGACACAGCCTGGGTGGGTGGGTGGGTGGTGGCAACTCTTGGGGACAGAGTTGTTAAGGAAGATCCAAAAAGAGACCCTATTCATGTGTGGTCTTCCTAACCTTAATAGGCCATGAGAAAGCTATATTTCTACCACTCTGTCTTGGAGTTGCAAAAAGGATTTTGCAGCTTTATTTGCCATGGAAACAGGCACTAGGTTCTTAAAAGTGGTCAGCAGCTTGATGGAAAGTAATAACTTTACAAGATGTCTGAAATGTGCCTCAGTATATGTTTTCACATATGTAGCAAAGAGAATTCTCACTTCTAGGAACACTGGCTTCTTTTCTTGTTGTATCTTTACTTCAGTGTCCATTGATTTCTGCACAGGAGGGACCTAAAGCTACAGAAAATACATTTGCATGGTTTCCCTTTGCTCCTTTCCACCTGCCTGTGTGAAAGACACTCACACAATCTGGGTGAAACACAGTGATTAGTTTTAAATAACCTTCCTTGTTTTCAGAAATCGAATGTTATGTTTCCATGGCAGCAGACAAAGTGGCCAGAAGTAGAAAAGCCAGGAATCTGGTACATTTCAGAGGAAGGCCACTGGAGATTTTAGCAACTATACGTTTAAAAGATTTCTGGTTTCAGGCTGGTACCTATCTTTTCGTGTCTCCATTTTCCCTTTGCAAGTTTATCTGAATCCTCTCCTATTCCAAATTATTCATGAAAAGTTCATTTAGTTTGGCCAAAATTTTTGACCTTATATGGTATGCTAAAATGAGTTCAGGAATATTCTCAAGCAATTTATACTTGCTTTTTTTTTTATTATAGTCTATTATCTATAAAAAAAGGTTTTTTTTAAAGCAACAATCTTTTCCGTGTTTTGACCATTCAGTTCAATAAATTACTAGATAATTGTGTATGTGGTCAGTAAACATACAAGAATTTTGAAAAGTCCAATCTTTTTAACAAACCCTAAGAGATTTCCTTCCTTTCTTCCTTCTTTCCTTCCTTCTTTCCTTCTTCCTTCCTTCCTTCCTTCCTTCCTTCCTTCCTTCCTTCCTTCCTTCCTTCCTTCCTGTCTTTGAGTTTTTATTACTTCTTTTATTTATTTCCTCTGTGTTCTTTGTGGAGTCAAGAAGTAATAATTAAGTGCTTAATATAGCCAGCCACTTTATTGGAGATGCAAAGATATTAAAAAGATAGTCCATAGCCTCAAGGAGCTCACAGTCTAATGAGGGAGACAATATGAAAACAACAATATATACACAAAATATACAAAGAATAACCTAGAATAATCAACAGAGGAAAGATGCCAACATTGGGAGACATCAGGGAAGGTTAGTAGGTGAAATTTGGGTGGACGGTGAAGGAATGTGGGAAAACCAGAAGGTAGAGATTTGGGAGAGAGTGGCAGCATAAAGAACATGCAGTGAAAATGACTGGAACTGGAAGATCCAATAAGAATAACAAGGAAGCCAGTGTCACTGATCACTGGGTAATAGGGGATGAGTAAGGAATAAGAGATCCAGAAATGTAAAAGAGGACAGGTTGTAAAGGGGTTTAAAAGGTCAACAGAGGAATTATATGTGGATGTGGATGTATATATATATATAAAAATAAAAGAGGATAGTTTCCAAAAAAACCTAGAAAGACTTATATGAACTAATTCAAATTGAAGTGAGCATAATCAAGGGATTAATTTACACAATAATAACAATATTTTAAAGATAATCAACTACGAAATATTTAATAACTCATCAACACAATGACCTACCACAGTACAAAGGACTCATAATGAAAAAATACTATCTGCCTCCAGATAGAGAACTAATGAATTTAGAATGCAGATTAAAACATATTTGATTCATTCTTTCTTTTTTTTTTTTAACAGAGCTACTGAGGAAATTTGTTTGCATGACTTCATATTTTTTACAGGTTTTCTATCTCTTCCCTTCTCAATGGATGGGGTGGGACAAAATCTAAAACTAAAACTAAAATAAAATGGGATAATAAAAATACCAAATACCATTAAAAAAGAAACGGTCGTTAGATTTGAAAACTAAGAACTCATTGGTAACTTTAAAAAGAACAGTTTTAGTTGAATGTGTTGGAAGCTATACTATAGAAAGTTAAGAAAAGAAGGAGAGGAAAGGCATTAGACTAGAGGCATTGATTATAAACTGCCTTCTCAAGATTAGCCATACAAAGGAAGATAGACAGGGAACATTAAGCAAGAGTCGGTGGATCAAATGAAAGCTGCTTTGTTTTTTTGATGGTGAAGCAAGCATGCTTATAAGCGATAGGAAATTAGTCAGTAGTCAGGGAGAGATTGAAGACAAGTGACAGTAAGGTGAAGATAGAGGGAGCAATGTCCTAGAGAAGATAGGAGGGAACGGGATCCATTGTGTATGTAGAGGAGTTTGACTCATTGAAGCAAAGAGCTACTTCTTCATGTGAGACAGTGGTGAAGGAAGAGAAGGTGATAAAAGACATCTGAGCAATGTGAGATGAGGAGGAGGGTAGAAAAGGGAGTTCTCCAAAAATGCCATCTTTTTATTCAGTGAAATATAAGGCCAGTTTCTCAGTTGACAGAATAATGGGAGGGGGAGCCGTGAGAGGTCTGAAGAAGGATGAAAAGGTTTTGAAAAGGGGATATTGAGTTAATTAGGGGTGCCTTGACACAGTGAGGACCTCGATAAGATTATGTAACATAAGTTTACGGTGCTGTAAGTCAGTACAGCTTGGTTATTTTCTCCAGGATCTTTCAGCAACACACAGTTGGGACCAAAGGCAGCAGATGGTGTGAACAATCCCAAGCTGAGATCTGGTAAAGCTAGATGAGCAAATCTTCAGGGGGTATGGGATAAGAGCAAAGAGGACAGTGTGAAGCTAAACTGGTTCATCAAGAGATCAAAATGTGGAAGGCCAGGAACATAGAATCAATGTGGAGTAATGACTTGGGTAAAAAGTGAAGGGTGGCTAGACTACAGGTCACAGTAAGAGCAAAAAATAGCTCTGGGGTTGCAGTGAAGATGGAGATGTGAAATGACAACAAATTGTTATTAGATAGGAGAATTTAAGAGTTCATAACCACAGAACTGTTTCATTTTAGAGTGGGAACGATCAGGGATATAAACATCTCTTTGCATATAATTGAGGTGGGATGGAGAAGTAGGTCACTGAAAGTAAATACATTGAGAAACTGGGATGATAGGATATTTGAGGGAGTATCAATATGTATTTTGTAGTCCTCTAGAATGAGAGCAGGAGTTAGGGAGGAGAAAAACACTGTGAACCAGGCATTGAATTGATTGAGGAAAGAAGGGTAGTGTGTGTGTGTGTGTGTGTGTGTGTGTGTGTGTGTGTGTGTGTGTGTGTGTGTTGTGTTTATCTTTGTATGTGTGCCTGGGAGCAATGTAAAGTGTGGTTGACCAAAATCCAACTTCTGATTTTAGAAACTAAACTTAGAAGGGGAGGAAAAAAGGGGAGTGGGAGAGGAAGAGGCAAGTAAATAATGTCTTTTTTTTTCTTTACTTCATATGAAAATAGGAAGGGTAGAGTACTGGGTAAATAGAGGACTTGGTCTCCTCCTCCCTGCCTTTTTTGCAGGGAAACTTCCATAAAGAATCTACCTAAAGCATTAAGGGCATTTTTTACATCCTTCACTATTTTGAGGACATCAGTGTAGCACTAATTATCTTGTCCTTCCTTTTTTTTTTTCCAAATGAACAACCAATTTATTTTTATGGTTATATATCTATATACGTGTGTGTGTGTGTGTGTGTGTGTGTGTGTGTGTGTGTGATTTATATCCCTTCAACCATTGCTGCTACTTGGTTATTCTTAATAGTTATATGGCAACCTATTTGTACCCTCTTTCAAATGTTTCATTACTTTAAGTCAAATAAAATGCAAGTGTTGATTATTTAAATAATGCAATGGCTTAAGATTTCTAACAATATATAATTGATGGAAAGACATTTGTATTAAAACTATTGAATTCTGTTCTGGGAGGAAGATTGGAATCCCTGAAAGGATTATGAATATTTTAAATTACAATCCAGCTGACTTTTTTTTTCTCTCATTCAATTCTAGGCCCAACTCATCTACATCTGTATTAACTGTGGGATTCACTTCCCCCTTGGTGCTCTTTGCCAAAGAGGAAAAAGTTACTGATTACTGAAAGGTTTGAGTCTAACTTTCTTCTATTTTTATTAGGTTAATTAAAACCTGCCTAATATGCATTGTTTTATTATTATTCAGAGTGCAAGAGGGAACTTAAAAACACTTGAGGGGTTGAATGTGTTGTGGAATTGTACTTGAAGCAACTGCTTGTTTCCTTTTTGTGTCTTTTTAAAATAAGAATAACCATGACTTAACAGTAGATGATTCTCTTAGACTTGATAAAGTTAAGAACATTTGTATATCAGTTAACAGTTATTATGTAAAATGCTTTCCCCCTTCTTTTGGCACCTCTGAGATATTTAAATCAATCCCTCAATATTTTAAAGATTATATTAATTCCAAGCTCAATTTCTTTGTTGAGTAGTAGATTTGGTCCAGATTTAATTCATCTTCATCTTACGCATCATTTCAATTTCTTTACTTCTATCAATGATTATGATGTCAGAGTCTATATGATGGCTCCCAGAAGATGAAAATCAATTGCTGTTGAATAATTCTATCATTTCCATTTTCACTCTACTTCTCCTCTTATCCATTTCCTAGTTGATTCTCACCTCAACTTTATTATTTCCCTTAATTTTGTTGTTTTTAGAATTATGCTCGTATAATCTCAGAGTCTTCAGTGATCATCTAATTCAAAATTATCTTTGTTATTTTTAAAAATTTTTGATTGGGAAAAGTTTTTATTAATTTATTTTGATTTAGCAACAATCACTTCAACAAGCTTTTGAGTTTTAAATTTTTCTCTCCCTCCCCCAAGACAGCTTGCCTGATATAGACTATACATATACCTTCCTATTAAACATATTTTCACATTAGTGATGTTGTAAGGAAGAATTAGAACCAATAGGAGGAACCATCAGAAACAGGAAACAAAGGGGGGGAAACAAATAAGGAAAAAAAGGGGGGGAAATGGTATGTTTCTGTTTGCATTTAAACTCCATAGTTCTTTTTTTGGGTGTGTATAGCATTTTCCATCATGAAGCCTTTGGAAATGTCTTAAATCCTTGAATTGCTAAGAAGAGCTAAGTCTATCAACATTAGTCATTACACAATGTGGCTTTTACTGTATACAATGTTCTCCTGATTCTGCTCATTTCACTCAGCATCAATCTATATAAGTCTTTCCAGGTTTTTCTGAAGTGTGCCTGCTCATCATTGCTTATAGCATAGCAGTATTCCATTACATTTATATGCTACAACCTGATCAGTCATTCCCCAATTGATGGGCATTTCCTCAATTTCCAATTCTTTGCCACCACAAAAAGAGATTCTATAAATATTTTTGTACATATGGGTCCTTTTCCCATTTGTATGATCTTTTTGGGATCTGCCCTAGAAGTGCTATTGCTGGGTCAAAAAAATCATATATATATATATAAAATTAAGTGGTCATTATGTTTTCCCTGAAAGGAGGCATCCAATGAAGAAGAGCCCAGTAGGAACCAAATCAACCTTTTTCACTTGGAGTTAAATGATTTAAAGGAGGTTTGTTTTTTTCCTCATATTAAAGCTAAATTTTAATCCTTTGCAATGTCTTCTCGTGGTTCCTATTTTTGCACACTAATGATAAAATGAAAAAGTGAAATCCCTCTTCCATATTTCAGTCTTTCAAATATTTGAAAACAGATATCTTGCAATCCCTCACCAAAATTAGTTTCTTCTAAAGGTTGATCACAGCCTTTCCTTCAATTGACCTTTAGGTGGTATGATCTGAAAACTCCTTCACTAACATGGTTAACTTCTTCATATGGTGGCCAGCCTCCATTCCCTCCACATTCTGCTTCTGACTTTCTGGACTTTGCCACATCCCTCAGCTTTGTCTCACCCTGGAACATCCATCTGCCATGCTGACTTCCTACCATTCATGAGTTCTTTCCAAGGCTTCCATTTTGAAGATGGGTCCAGGATAGTTATCCTTCGCTCTTCTCCCAACTTTTCTTCTGACTCTGGCTTTCATCACCATGCACAAATAACTTTTCTCCTTTTGCTCCTTTTTATGGGTTGTCTCACCCCATTTGAATGTAATGAACTAGAGGCCAAGGGCTATCTTTCTTTTTCTTTCCATTTTTATCTTCAGAAATTAGTCTAGTGGTTGCCACATACTAAGCTCTTAATAAAATCTTTTCCCTTGCCTCTCTACCTTATTAATGTCTTTCTTAAATTGTGGTGCCCAGAAATGAACACAGTACATCAGATGTGGTCTGACCAGAGTGGAGTGTTCCTCCTTTGCTCTGGAAACTATGCTCTGGAAACTTTCTTAATGTAATGCATGATTGTGTTAAATTTTCTGGATGTTCCATTATACCATCAGCTCAAATTAATGTTTCAGCTCACAAAACCCTCAGACCTCTGTCACATAAACTTCTCTGTAGGTATAACACTCCTATCTTGCAATTGTGAAGTCAGTTTCTTCAACCTTGTTGTCCTTCAGTGGCTGTCTAGTCCAAAGAATCCCACCACTCCAGCATTAGCTCCACGTAATCTAGACAAATCTTTCACTCTGTATGTTGATGAAAGGAGAAAACAGGCTTTGGGAGTCCTAACCCAGTCCTTAGGACCTTATCCCAGGGCCAGTTGCCTATTTCTCAAAATAATTAGGCTCTGTGGCTGCTGAATGGCCCTCGTGTCTTTGGGAAGTGGCTGCAATAGCTGTTTTAATTAAGGAAGTCTTTAAACTTACACTTGGCTAACCTGTGGAAGTTCTGACTCCCCACTGAGTTCAGAGCATGCTGGAAACAAATGTCATCAGTGGCTGCCTACTGGCAGGCTCACTAAATATCAGGCCTTGCTCTTAGATAACCCTGATCTAACTCTCTAAGTATGCCACACTCTCAACCTCACAACCCTCCTCCCAGACACCACCCACCCAGATGCCCCAGTTCATAATTGAGTTCATGATTGTGAGGAGACCTTGGGCTCAGTCTATTCCAGTTAACCTGATCTTAAAGATCTTCCTCTCCCTAATGTAGAGGCAGAGTGGTAAATGGATGGATACAGCTTTATTGAACAACGGGTAAGAAGAGCTGGGTATGCAGTAGGCATCCTCCACCACAAAGGCCAACCCCCCCCCCCCGACTTCCACTCCCCACTCGCCCAGGCCTCTGCCCAGAAGGCAGAATTAATAATACTCATCAGAGCCCTAGAGCTAGGGGAAAATAAAAGAGTAAATGTTTTTACTGAATCAAGATAAGCCTTCCATGTTCTTTAAGCTCATAGAGCAATCTAGAAAGAAAGGGGATGGTTGACAGAAAAGAATTCCCCTATCAAACATGTGCAGGAGATCTTATATCTCCTCTAAGCTGTTCAGAAACCATCCAAGATAGCTGTTAAATTTTGCAAAGTCCACCAGAAAGGGGAAAGGAATCAGGCTATGGGAAATCACCTGGCAGACACTGCAGCAAAGAATGCTGCCTGACAGCTAACTATACTGTCTCCTTTACTCCCACAGCTCCCTGATTCCTTCATAACCTTCCTACAGCCCTAAAGAACAGGCCCTTGTTAAGGAAAGGAAATCTCTTTTTCCCAACTCTGGGTGGTTTCAGATACCTTCAGGCCAACTCCTCATCCCAGATAAAAGCCAGTGGAAACTTTTTTTGGCTTACAAAAGGCCACACACCTAGGGAAGAATGCCCTCCAATCTCTGATAAACCCTATTTTTACTGGCAATAAGCTAGCAGAAACCATCCAACAAGTCTTTTGGGCTTGCCCAACATGTGCCCAGACAAGTAGATGAAAAGAGGTGAAATTATATATTCCCTATTCCTCTTATATTTTATTGCCATAGTCACCTTTAATTTCCTCCAGTGAAATTGCCTTTTCTCTCTCTTGGAATTATCTGCTCTGTGCTGTCAATCATTCTGTTTGGCCCTTGCTTGCTTACCCTCCTTGACAGATTTTTCTCTTCTAGGCCCCAGGCCATCAACATCCAGATGCCTTCTCAGGCTGCATACCAACCTTCATTTAAGTCAAAAGGCCCCAACCCACTGGTCCTGGTGTCAGCCAGGTTCCAAAGCCTGACTCCTTGAATGGGACCCAGCAAGGTGTAGGATCTACACCCCGTGCCAGCAGGAAACAGTTTCAGAAGCTGAGACCTTTGTCTCTTACCCCAAAAGATTTTTAATTCCCTTTGTTTGAAGAGGGAATGATGGGACCTGGCTGGAAGTAACCCAGTCCTTCAATTTTCCCATATATTTCAGCAGCCCAGATAACTAGTACCTCAGCCTGAGGCAAGTGGCCCACCCTAGACTACTTACCACTCCTTAATCCCACCCAGATCCTTTTCACTGTCTTTTTATATATAAGCATCTCTCTCATCCTCATTAGCTTGCAGGTTCCCTAACAACCTCTCTAGCTTTATCTGAGCTGCAATAAACTTTGCCACTTGATTGGAAGACAATTTGTGTGTGAATTCATTCCAGACAACTTTGCCTTGTACCCAGATATTTTCAACATTCCAAGCAACCCCAAACCCCATCAAAGCCAGTTATTGAAGGTATTAAAATTCTATTTGGGACCTAAATTATGCAGTTTGGTGGTAACCACAATCAACTAATCAAAACAAACTTTCCTTTCTGCAGTGTCTTTTAAAAGCCTTAATGAAGTCCATGGTACTTGTTAAAATTTCAAAGTAAATTCTAAATGTAATAACAAACCAGCAGACTATGGAGCTTTGGGCTCCAGCCTAGGGATTTCATTCTTTCTGAACACTTAATTTTTTAGATGCAAATCTTTGTCCCCCAGCCTGAGTTATAAGCATCCTTTTCCTTAGGCAGCCATATCCAGAGAAAGGAAATAGGCTGGACCCCAGCATGGCAGTTGGGTTCATTAATGTTCTGAGCTAGCACAGCACTACAATTCTGAATTTTTAATGTGCAGTAGCTGCTGGAGTGTGAAATATTAGGCTTGCACTCATTAAATAAATAAAAATAGGTGTGTGTTGAATAGAGCCATATGTTGGCTTCCTACCTTTTAAGAATGAATATCAGAAATTATATAAATGCATTGTTATGGATTTCAAAGAGAAGATTTATAACATACTTTCTTTTAACAATAATTTAAAAAAATAGATCTATGAGTGCAATGGAAGCTAGGCTTTTTACTGGAATTTGCATAAGCTTGTCAAAAGCTAAAGGGATACTTTATCATCTACCAGTTTGAAGAATACTCAGCCATAAATCCCATTGGAAAGGCATTGATTCTGTAATTAATACGAATTGACTTTGTTCTATTGTAACTGATAGAAAGGTATTTATAATGCAATGAAAATCAACAATAAACAAACAAAAAAAGGCTAAGGCTTCAGTGACTTCTGAATCGGCCTTAAAAGCCAATTATATCTGATAATCTTATTTATCTTAATGTTAAATGGTAGAGCAATATTATTCAAACCCTAGGGAATGTCCCTGGGGAATCAATAAGATTTGGAGACTGATGAGGAAGGAGGTAAGTCTCTTCTATGTAAAAGAAGTCTATTTATCTTCTCTGGTGTTTTTCAAAGAGAGATACAGAATGCTGTATTTAGAATTTGAAGACTAACACCTTGAAAGATATTCAGAAGGAAATGAATGATGAACAGGACTACATTGAAAAAGGAGTCTAAAAATTGTGTTTGTATTTTCATTAGGATAAATGTAGCTAGCATATTTGATACATCATTATTTCTTGCATAAAGAAATGTTCTTCCAAAAAAAATCCACTTCTGTCTGATTTATATTAATCATATAGATCAAGTCTGCACAACATACAGCCCACAGGCATCTTATAGTCCACTAAAGAATTTCAATTAGCCTGCAAAAAATATGGAGTCGTGCACTATCCTGTTTCTCATGTGATCTGTGGCAACCAACAATCATCAATCTGTCTCTCGTCTAACCTATCTGTGGCCCAAAGAAATTTATAAGTTGTGCAGGTCTGATATAGATGAAAATCGTGAAACAAACTCACAGGAACACAGGAGAATGCACGGGTATGCATGCACACACACACACTCACACACACACACGAGTACATAAGCATATGTGTATATGTATATATTATATACGCGTTCCCACAAATAAACACACAATACATATGCATGTACATGTGTACATATGTGTACACACATGTATATATGTATGTGTATGTGTATTTGTACATATATACATGCATAGATGTATATGGATATGGACACAGAGAGAGAGATTTTGCTGCTTTTTTTTCCTGAGAGAATTGATAACCAAGTATATTAGTGGGGGTATTCTATAGACATAATTAATTTAAATGTTATCAAAGCCTTGGATAGTTTCATGCTATTCTTGTGGAAGGATGTGAACTAGATGAAAAATATAAAATGGATACAGAATTGATTGAATGGTCAGACTCAAAGCATAATGAAGAGTTAATAGTTCAATCTCTGTGGATACACATGAAGAATATTCCAGCATAGAGACTGAAAAGGGCCTAAGGTTATGAACCAGGAAAAGAAAAAAAATCTCAGATTTATCAGAGAGGGGCCTGAGCCTATACAAGATGCAGGAACATGTGTCCACTAGCTCTATCACTCAGAACCCTATTACAAATCAAAAATCCAGCATGCACTCAGGCAGTGACCTAAGACTAGGGGTAGTATTCCAGGACAAGGAGTAGTTATAGACCAAAGGGTGTACACTCACAGAATTAGGGGCAAATGTAGAAGCACATTGATGTGTGGTTTTGTTCCTGTGAGCAAATAAGAATAAAGGTGTGAGTTCCAGCCTCAAGTGTGAAGCCTGAAGCAGAATAACCAGGGCAGAAAACATGGACAAAAGGAATGTTTCAAATTCTGTCACCTTGAACTAACAGAGATTCCAGCTGGCTGATACCAGCAACAGTCTACTGAACTTCTACCAGAGGGAAACTAACAGGTGTTTTGCTTAGACCAAAATCTAAGCCAGGAAATTGCAGAGCTCACCAGAAGGGGAACACTCATTCCCCACTACCCTAGCAGAATACATTTGGACAACTGAAAGTTTGCCCGTTACCAGTTTGAGTTGTCTCAGAGATCCTAGATTAACACAAAACGTAGAACCTATGGAAAGCAGCAACAGAAACCCAAAAGACATGAACCCAATCTGGCAATTCTCTTGAAAACTGTGTGGTGCTTGACTCTTAAATAAAGTCCCAGGTCAAGACATAGGTTGTAAAAAGAATCAAACAAAAAGAGATTCACATCATAAAGTTCTATTATGGTGACAAAGGCAATCAAGTTCCATACCCGGAGTAAGAATGTACTCTCAAAAGAGCTGTAATAAAAACCTCAAGGAAAAATTCAACTTAGCTGTGTGTTTAACTAGTGTTATTGGAAGAAATGAAACAATTTTTAAAATTTATTTAAAAAAAACCTGACATTTGAGTGCTACAAGAAAAAAGGAGAGCTATGAGAGAAAACTGAGAAATAGAATTAGTGTTCTGTTACAAGTTGAACAAGTCTTTAGCAAAGCAACAAACTTCCTGAAAGTTAAATAGACCAAATAGAAGATAATGTCTCTAACAAGAAGTATTACATCAAAGATATAAGAAAATATGTTTCTCATACAAAAAAAAATCTGTAAAACAGATCAAGAAGAAATAATCAAGAATAGTTGAACTATCTATAAGGCACAACTTAAAAAGAACCTAGCCATCATATTTTGAGAATCATTAAAAAATAAAAGCAGCCCAAATCTTTTAAAACCAAAAGGTAAATTAAAATGGAAAGAATCCAATGTTTACCTTTTGGAAAAAACAAAACAAAACAAAAAACAAACACATTTTAAAAAACCCCTCAAAGCTCTGCAGAATATTATATCAAAGCTCCAGAGCTTATAGATCAAGTAAAAAAAAAAAGGAAAGTAGGAAAGAAAAAAAATATTCAAAGGACAAGGGAACCACAGTCAGGACCCTCAGGACCAGTATGGTTTGCTATCCTAAAGGAGCAGGGACTTTAAGCAACAATATCACTGATGATCCCTTGAGATCATAGTCCCTGAGAAGCAGTATCTATTGTGATCCTAAGGGATCAAGGACCATTGTCTGGTAAGGACCAAACCAGCAGACCAAAGAACATACCTCTCCCTAAATTGCTCCATTTTGGAAGCACTGGAAACTTCTAAATTCCCAGATCTAACTCAAAATACCGCAGTGAAAAAAAAAACCACCTTAAGCTTGAGACACTGTCCCCACCATGGGAACAGAGCTCGATTTTAGCATAAATGTCAAAGTCAAGAAATAGTCTGGAAAAAATGAGCATACAAACAAAAAACCCTGACAATATGAAGCTACTATGGTGATAGGGAAGATCAAGAAACAAACACAGAAGAGAACAATAATGTCAAAAGAGCTATCAGTAAAGCCTCAAAGTAAAATATGAATCAAACAACAACCCAACAAGAATTCCTGGGAGAGATTTTTTTTTAAAGCTTTTAAAAATCAAGTAAGTAGGTTACAATTTAAAAATGAGTAAATAAATGAGTTAATAAATTCATGAATAAAACAGCAGAATGAAATAGACAATTTGACTTTCAAATAAAAGACTCAAGAACATAAAAAAACAAATGTGAAAAAGAAATCATAAGAGATTCAATAGGGTTAAATGTTTACATTGCTATATGGAAAGATGATACATGTAGCTAAAAATTTTATTGTTAGATCTGTTGGGAAGACTGTGTATAGACAGAGGAGAAGTAATTGAATCAATTATGTTGGGATGATCTAAAAAAAATGGGTGATTAAAAAAGGGATGCACTAGAATAATAGGGAAGGAAAACAAAAATGGGGGTAATTTTCTCATATAAATGAAGTACATAAGGAAAAACTTTTAAGTGGAAGGGAAGATTGTGGGGGAGGCAAGCAATATTAGAATCTCACTTTCATTTAAATGTATTAAAAATGGATAAATGTATATACACACTCAATTGAGTATAGAAACCTATTTTATTCAAAAGGGAAGTAGGAGAGGAAGGGGATAAAATAGAGGGAAAATAATGAAAGGGAGAGCAGATAAAAGGAGGCAGTGATCAGAAGTAAAGTAGATTTTATATGATAGACAAAATAAAAAATAAAGACAAAAAATAAACAGAAGAAAATAGGATGGAGGAAAATTCACAGTTAATAATCATATTTTTGAATGCATATGGGATGAATTCACCCACAAAACAGAAGCCGATGACAGAATTGATTAGAAAATAGAATTCAACAATATAGTGCTTACAAGTATTATACTTGAAAAAGAAAAAAAACAGAATTAAAATGAGGAACTGGAGCAGAATCTATTATGCTTCAGCTAAAGTGAAAAAATATTCAGTTCTAGCTTTCATGATTTCAGAAAAAACAAAAGCAAAACAGACCTAATTAAAAGAGACAAGCCAAGGAAACTACTCCTTCCTAATTAAGACAACATAGACAATGAAATGATATCAATACTAAACATATGCATCAATAACATAATATCTAAATTATAAAAGGAAAAGTTAAATAAATTACAGGAGGAAATAGACAATGAAACTATACTATTAAGAGGCTTTACCTTTTCCCTCTTAATACCACATAAACCTAACCAGAAAATATATAAGAAAGAAGTCTAGGAGAAAATAGAGTTTTAGAAAAGTTAAGAATGGTAAACCTCTGGGGAAAAAATGAACATAAAAAAAAGAATATACCTTTTCCTCACCTGTAAGTGGCATTTTTGCAAAAAAAGAAAGATACTTATTAAAGTATAAAAACTACAAGGACAAATGCAAAAAAAAAGTAGAAAAATTAAATGTATCATTTTCAGATCATAATGCAATAAGAATTATATCTCACAACTTCTATGGAAGCTTAGGTTAAAAATGAATTGGAAACTAAATAATCTAATCCTAAAGAATAAGTGTTTCAAAGAATAAATCACAGAAACAATCAACAATTTCGTTAAAGAGAATGACAACAATAACAAAATATATCAAAATTTCTGTGATGCAGTCAAAGCAATACTTAGGGGCAAATTTTTATCTTTTTTTTTTGGACAGTTTACTTTTCACTGGTCTACTCTGGCATGCTTCTAATGTTATCAGAATCACCTAGATTAATTATAGTTAGTGTATGTACTTTGTAATATTTCCCAAATGCTGTACCCAATTCAATGTTTTTGTAGTGATGTACTCCAGTTTTGGCCAACATAGTGTAATATTCAATCTCTGATTTCCTCAAGGCTGGGCTGTTATTAGCTAAAATGGCTAATTTATCTGTGTCACATCTAATCATTTTCAGGGTCTGTTTATAGCCTAGCACATATTTGCCGCTTTTCATGACCACCTGGAGCCTCTAGTTGATGGACTTCAGTGACTTTTTGTCTCCTTCGAGCCTACCACCTTCCTGCCCATGCTGTGGGAGGACTCTCATCCAGAGACCTGGAGCCAAGATGGCCAGAGAAGTGAGAAAGGAAGGAGATTCCACAATGCAGTGTTCTTCAGGGGCAGGACAGGAAGCAGAAGTGCATCACAAATTTGTGTCTTCAAGTGGACACATCAATAAAATAGAGAAAGAGCAGAAATGAATTAGGCATGCAACTAAACAAAATTTTAAAAATTTCCTAATTGAACAGTAAAATAGAAATCCCATTCCTATTAAAAATAATAAAAAGCATGGGAATCAATGGAGTCTTACTTAAAATAATAAGTAGTATCTATCTAAAACCAAGAATAGACATTGTCTGTAATGGACATAAATTAGATGCCTTCCCAATAAGATCAAGGGTGAAGCAAGGATGTTTATTATCACCACTATTTTTCAATATTGTACTAGAAATGCTAGCTATAGCAATAAAACAAGAAAAAAGAAATTGAAGGGAAAAAATGGGCATTGAGGAAACAAAGGTCTCACTCTTTACAGATTGGAGAAATATTAATTGCGCATTGGTAGGCTGGCCCAATATGACAAGAATGATAACTTGTTTTTTTTTTTATTTTATTAATTCATTTTGATTTATCAATAATCACTTCTGTATGCTTTTGAGTTTAAAATTTTTCTCCCCTTTCCTCCCCACCACCCTCCCCCAAGACGGTGCACAATCTGTTATAGGCTATACATTTGCATTCCTATTAAACATATTTTCACATTGGTGATGTTGCAAGTAAAAATTAAAACCAATTGGAGGAACCACTAGAAAGAGGAAACAAAACTCAACAGAAAAGAAAAAAAAATAGCAATTCAACTTCCATAACTCTTTCTTTGGATGTGGATAGCATTTTCCATCACAAGGCCTCTGGAGATGTCATAGATCCTTGTATTGCTGAGAAGGTTAAGTTTATCAATATTAGTCATTGCACAATGTGGCTGTCATTGTGTACAATGTTTTCTTGGTTCTGCTCACTTCACTTAGCATCAGACCATACAAGTCTTTCCAGGTTTTTCTGAAGTCAGCCTGTTCATCATTTCTTACAGCACAATAGTATTCCATTACATTCATATACCACAACTTGCTCAGCCATTCCCCAATTGATGGGCATCCTCTCAATTTCCAATTCTTTGCCACCACTAAAAGAGCTGCTATGAATATTTTTGTACATGTGGGTCCTTTTCCCATTTGTATGATTTCTTTGGGATATAGCCCTAGAAGTGCTATTGCTGGGTCAAAGGGTATACATATTTTTATAGCCCTTTGGGCATAGTTCCAAATTGCTCTCCAAAATGGTTGGATCATTTAACAACTCCACCAAAACTGCATTAGTGTTCCAATTTTTCCCACATCTTCTCCAGCATTTATCATTTTCCTGTTTTGTCATGTTGGTCAATCTGATAGGTGTGATGTGGTACCTCAGAGTTGTTCTGATTTTCATTTCTCTAATCAATAATGATTTAAAGCATTAAAAATGACAATTTGACCTAATTTATTTATACCGTACTATACCAATCAAACTACCAAATAATTATTTTATACAACTAGAAAAATAATTTTAAAATTTTTTTCTGGAATAAAAGGTCAAGAATATCATGGGTATATTGGGGAAAATGTGAAGGAATGTGGGCTAGCAGTACCAGATTTCAAATTATATTGTAAAATGGTCATCATGGAAACAATTTTGTACTGTGTAAGAAATTAAGTGGTGAATTAGTGGTATAGGTTCAGTTGTTGTTGCTGTTTGTCCTTCATTTTCGAAAAGGACCAATGACATCACAGGCTGATGTCTTGACTTGTGTATGAATTGGATTTAAGTGAGGCAGGATTTCACAAAATCTTTAGCCTCACTCTCTCTTCCAGAGTCGTTGAAATCCAATGGCAAGAAGAAAGTCAGGACAACTAGTGATGGCTGGGATGCAGTAGATGACCTTGAAGTCTTCCACATCTGACCAAATTCTAAGTGCTCCACAGCTCCTGCTTCAGCCATCTTTATGGATACTAGAACAAATTTTTCTCATTCCCCCATTCCGCTGGGGAAGGTCTTCATATGCTTTGGGTAAACACCCCTCTAATTCACCAATGGGTTTAAGGCCAGTTGGTTATCGTACTTTAGCCCACCTTCCAAAATAGTTTCCCAGAGTGTGGCCAATGTGCATGCTACAGTTTCTTGGAGCCATGGATGACAGCTAGGTGACAGTTAGGCTTCAAAAATGGGAAACAGCCCTCACATCAGAGGTACTAGTCTTCCCTGTGCACCTGTATACCTCATATATAGATTAAGTATACAATACACAAGCAGTGTGTAATGATAGAAATCTAGTGTTTGATAAACAAAGTTTTGGGAGTAAGAATTCACTATTTCACAAAAATTGCTGGAAAAACTATAAAACAATTTAGAAGAAATTAGGCAGAAACCAAGCTTTCAGATAATATACTAAAGTAAGGTCAAAATTGCTAAACGATTGAGATCTAAAAGGTGATTTCATAAGCAAATTAAAGGAGCATGGAAAATTTTACCTGTCAGATCTGTGGATGAGTGAAAAGTTTATAACCAAACAAGAGATAGAGAAGATCATGGGAACTGAAATGGAAAAATTTGATTATATGGATTTTAAAAGATTTTGGAAAAACAAACTAATGCAGCCAAAATTTAAGAAAGCAGAAAACTTTAAAAAATTACTGCAACTTTCTCTTCCAAAGGCTTCATTTCTCACCTATATAGGGAACTGAGCCAAACTTACAAAAATGAGAGCCATTCTTCAATAGAAAAATAGTCAAAGGAATTAACAGGACATTCTCAGAAGAAGTATCAAAGATATCAAGAACCACATGAAAAATGCTCTAAATGAATATTGATTAGAGAAATGCAAATTCAAACAACTTCAAGATGCCACCTCATTCCTATTAGATCGGCTAAAATGACATAAAAGGGAAATGACAAATGCTTCAGTCGATATGAAAAAATAGGACCACTGAAGTACTGCTGGTAGAGTCATGAACTGGTACAACCATTCTGAAGAACAATTTTAAACTACACTTGAAGACCTTTAAAACTGTGTATACCCATTTGTCCAGCAATACCACTATTATGTCTGTATCTCAAAGAAATCAAAGAGAAGGGGAAAGGATCTATTTGTACAAAAATATTTAAAGCAGTTCTTTTTTGGTGGAAAATAATTAGAAATTGGATGGATGACCATTGAATGGGTAATAGCTGGACTTGTGGTTTGACTGTGATAGAATACTTATGCTAAAGCAGGATGGTTTTAGGAAAACCTGGGAACTCTCATATGAATTACTGCAAAGTGAAGTGAGCAGAACTGAAAGAACATTGTTCACAGTAACAATATTGTATTTATGATTAACTGTAGTTTTTAAATATATATATATATATACATACACACACACACACACACACACACATATATATATATATATATATATATATATATAATATTTTACTTTTCCCCAATTACAAGTTAATACATTTCTTTAATATTTTTTAAAGTTTTGAGTTACTCTAATGCATTGTTGGTGTAGTTGTGAAGTAATCTAACCATTCTGGAGACCAATTTGGAACTATGTCCAAAGGACAACCAAACTGTACATACCCTTTATTCTAGCAATATCACTACCAGATCTGTATCCCAAAGAGATCATAAAAAAGAGGAAAGGACCCACATGTACAAAAAAAATATAGCAGCCCTTTTTGTGATGGCAAAGAATTGGAAACAGAGGGGATGCTCATAGATTAGGGAATGGCTGAAGAAGTTGTGGTATACGAATGTAATGGAATACTATTGTGCTATAAGAAATGATGAGCATGTGGGTCTCAGAAGAACATAGGAAGACTTTACATTAACTGATGCTGAATGAAGTGAGCAGAACCAGGATAACACTGTACGTAACAACAGCAAATTGTGTGATGATTAACTGTGAAAGACTTAGCTCTTCTCAGGAAAATAATCATCTAAGACAATTCCAAAACACCTATGATGCAAAATATTATCTACCTCCACAGAGAGAAATGATAAACTCTGAGTGGAGATTGAAGATTACCTTTTTTCATTCTCTTTACTTTTCTTATTTGTTTTTTGTGCGTGTTTAATATTGTAACATTGCTAATATAGACATGTTTTCATGACTTCAAAATTAGCCATTCCCTTTGAAATAATAAGAGCCTCTTCACAAAATGTGAATTCAATTCCAAGCACAAAAGGTTTGGAAAACAATTATATTGATTCTTCCTGGTTAGTATATCATAGAATTTGTTTTCTGGAATTTGGTCATTCAACTCCAACTTTAAAGTAACATCAAAAATACATCTTATTTTTTTTTCTTGCAAGCTGCACAATTCATATAGCACACTCCAACTTTAGTAAACAGAATTAAAATTGCGTGGTGACAAATATCACTCCTGCTAACTGCTGAACTTCCTTTTTCAATTTAAGTAGCCATTGCTCATATTTTGAACTAAAATAAAATGTTACATTATCTTCAGTTTTGCATGTAGTTTAGTCACAACACTCATTCAGAAGGGCATTTTACATAATGTATTGTGCATATTAATTAAATGCATAAGGTAACAAGAGACAGCCTTGTCTTACTCCTTTTCCAATCTTGAATCAATCAGTTGTTTCATATTTGGTTGTACCTGTTTCTTCTTGGACCACATACATGTTCCTTAGGAGACATGTAAGATAATCTCTTACTCCCATCTCTTTGAGCACTTGGTACATTTTATTGTGATCCACACAGTTGAAGGCTTTAATGTAGTCAATGAAGCAGAAGTAGATGTTTTTCTGGTACTCCTTTGTTTTTCGTATAGTCCAGCAGGAGTTGACAATTTGGTCTCTAGTTCCTCTGCCTCTTTGAAAACCAGCTTGCTCTTCTGGTTATTCTCAGTTCACAGTGATGAAACCTAAACTTTCAGAATCTTAAGCATAATCTTACTGGCATGTAAAAGGTGCACATTTGTTTAGTAATTTGAACATTCCTTGGCACTAGCCTTTTGTAGGATTGGGATGTAAATTAATATTTTCCAATCCAGTGGTCATTGTTATATTTTGCAAATTTCCTGGCATATTGAATTCAGCACTTTGACAGCATCAGTTTTTAGGATTTCAAATAGCTCAGCTGGAAATTGATTGTCTCCACTAAACTTATTGTTAGGCATGCTTCCTAAAGCCTACTTGACTTTACTCTCCAGGATATTGGAAACCACAGAATTCTGGTTATTGGTGATGTTAACATCTTTCTTGTATAGTTATTTTGCATATTCTTGCCCCCTCTTCTTGATCTTTTCTGTTTCTATTAAATCCCTACCTTTTTTGTGTTTTATCATGCCCATTTTTTTTTGCATGAAATATTTCCTTAATATCACTCATTTTTCTGAAGAGGTGTCTTGTCTTTCATATTCTGTTGTTTTCTTCTATTTCTTTGCATTTCTCATTTAAGAAAACTTTATTTCTTCTTGCTTTTCTCTGGAATTCTGCGTTCAGTTGAGTATATCTTTTTCTATACTTTCCCTTTCCTTCTTTCTTCAGCTATTTGTAAGGCCTCATCAGACAGACATTTTACTTTCTTGCTCTTCTTTTCTTTTGGAATTTTTTTTTTACTGCTGCCTCTTGTACAATATTGTACAACAATCTGTCCATAGCTTTTTAGGCATTCTATCTACAAGATCTATTACCTTAAATCTATTCATCACTTCCACTTCATATTCATATGCATAAGGGATATTATTTAGGTCATACTAACATGGTCTGATAGTTTTTCATACTTTCAGTCAGCTCCAGATTTTGTTTTAACTGACTGTATAGATATTCTCCATTATTGACTGCTCAGTTTATGACTAATCTGATTTCTATACTGACCATCTGGTGAAGTTCAACCTTTTAGGCTGTTGAAAAAGGGTGTTTATTATGACCAGCAAGTTATCTTGACAAAATTTTCTGAGTCTTTACACTGTTTCATTTTATATTCCAAGGTCAAATTTGTCTATAATTCTAGCTATTTTTTTGATCTCCTACCTAAACATCACAATCCCCTATTATGAATGTGACATTCTGTCTCTTTTTCTTTTTAGTGTGATTTCTAGAAGATGTAGGTCTTCATAGAACTGATCAACTTTTGTCTCTTCAGCATAAGTGATTAGAGTATAGACTTGTATTAACAGTTTGCCTTGAATTTGAATAGATATTATTTGGTCATTTTTGAGATTGTACCCCAATGCTGCTTTTCTCATTCTTTTATTGACTATTAGGACTAATCCACTTCTTCTAAGGGATTCTTGCCCATGTAGTGATCATATGAATTAAATTCACCCATTCCCATCCACTGACACTGAAGATGTTGATGCTTAATCTTTCCATCTCCTGTCTGATCACCTCCAGTTTACTTTGTTTCATAAACCTTACATTCTAGGTTCCTATGCAACATTGATTTTTACAGCATCAGACTTTCATCACTAGACACACGCCCATGGTAGAGTTTGATTTCACCTTTGGCTTACATATTTCATTAGTGCTGGAGCTACTTGTAGCTGTCCTCAACTCTTCCCCAGGAGTTTATTGGATACCTTCTGACCTGTGGGACTCTTCTTCCAATGTCATCTGTTTTATCATTTTAATAC
The DNA here is from genome assembly GCF_003287225.1 of Phascolarctos cinereus. Lineage (NCBI taxonomy): Eukaryota > Metazoa > Chordata > Mammalia > Diprotodontia > Phascolarctidae > Phascolarctos > Phascolarctos cinereus. The sequence continues at coordinate 105,746,968 of NW_027555625.1, forward strand.
TGTCCATGTTTTGTTGTTGCTGTTATTTGTTTGGTTGGTTGGTTTGTTTTATTTGTTTTTGTTGTTTGTTTTTGGCAAAGATACTGGAGTGGGTTTTCATTTTATTCTCTAGTGGATCACATTTAACAAAACTTTTCACTATGACCTATCTATCTTGGGTAACACTGCAATGCATAGCTTATAGTTCCATTGAACTACACAAGACCCTCTGCCACAAGAAGGCAATGATGGGATAGGGAGATTCAGATCAGTAACTTCTCTAAAACTTTGTCTCATAGATGTCCTCCCTGAGGCAATGATATCTCAAATGGCTTGCTCAGAGGTAAGACTTGAACCTAGATAACCTTGACGCTTAAGTCAGTCATCTATTCACTGTATTATACTGTTTTTCCACATCTTTTTAACTTTTAAAATATGTAGTATTTTTCTCTGCTTTCCCGTGCTTTTTTTTTTTCCAAATAAGTTACATACTTTTAGAGTCCTGTTGCTTCTTGGTCATAGCCAGACAAGTTTATTCTTTTTTTATAAAAACAAAACAAACCACATATTTATTTTCAGTTTCAAATTCTTTCTCTTACTCTACCGCCTTTTCCCACTCATTGAGAAGGCCAGAAATATAATACTCAATTTACATATGAAATAACATAAAATAAATTCTAAATTAAAAAAAGCAAAAAAAAAAGGAAAAATATTGTTTCAATCTGCAATTTGAGTGCTTTTTTCATATGCAGATGGATAGCTTTTTTTTTTATCATGTGTCCTATGGAGTTGTGGTGGATTCTTGTATTTATTAATCATGTATTAATTGTTAATTATTTGTAACAATGAGTATATATAATTATAATTAATATAACAATTATCAGAGTTACTAAGTTTTTCACAATTGGTTATGTTTACAATGACATTGTTACTACATACACTGTTCTCCTGGTTCCTCCCACTTAATATCACTTTATATGTCTACTCAGGTTTTTCTGTAACCATCCCTTTAATCATTATTTACAGCATAATAATATTCCATCACATTCACATACCATAACTTGTTCAACCATTTCCCAATTGATGACCATCTCCTCAGTTTCCAATTCTTTGCCACCACAAAAAGAGCCAGTATAAATACTTTTGTACTTATGAGTCTTTTCCTTTTTCTTTTATCTCTTTGCAAACCCATCAAATCTCAGTGATTTCTATGAGCTCAAATATAACTCTTTGAATTAGGATCCCAAGATTACCAGGTATTTGTAGTAATCATCCAGTCAGGTAAATCCTGAGAGTTTTTCTTTTATATCCTCAATCTATAGCCAGGAAAGACAAGAAACCTTTTTGCTGTTAGTGCCTCATAGACAGCAAGAAGCTTTTTGCACATGATTTCTATAATGGACCATATCCTTAGAGTCTAACAAAGTCAAGAGATGGAATAATGCACAATATTTATTATTTATTGAATATTAAAAAAAGCTCCCCACACACAAAAGAAACCTCTGAAAGTCAGCTTCAGGATTCATTGTATGTATTGTATGTGATTTCTTGAGAGATGTGGCCACACATTTAATAACAATTTTTTACTATTAATTACAAGTAAGACATAAAACTTGGGAATTTGTGTTCACCAAAGTTGTTTGCCATTGGTATAGATATATTCCACACAGTTTAAGTGTACGTGGGATTTCTAGAGCTGAATGAGTTACTCCAGAGTTTCTGATTTCTAGGAAAACTTGAACAGAATGCATCAAACTCGGAAGTACTACAGATTTTTTTTTCAATGAGACACTCAAAAGAGTTCAGCCTAACAATTCACATAGGAAAAACCAAACAGATAATAAATGCTTATAGCTGAAAATATGAAATGCTAATATATTGGCAGCCTATAGATCTAGTCAATGAGGACATATATTTTAGTGATGTAGTGCAGAGGGAAAATGAACTTGCATGAGAATTGGATAGGAAAAAGAAAGTTAGTTGTGCTAGATATGGGAAATTGTACACTGCTTTTCTCATAATTTAAATTGCTTCTTGACCAAAAAAAAAAAAAGAAATCTTGTTGCAAGGGTTTTTCCCCCCCCTCCCCTTAGAGGTTCTATATCATGACAAAAAATGTAATGCAGCACTTTTTGAGCAATCTAAATTTCAGGTGACCCAAAGAGCAAAATGGTGGGCATAAACTGTTTTCAGAATGTTATCAATGATAACTTGTTCCCAAGTAAAGGTATAAATGACATTATCTAGAAGATGTACAGCATGAAGTAGGTCAGCAAAAGAAAGGGAAAACAATGGAAAGCTGAAGTGCTACAATGGTATTCACCTAATGTTGAAAGACTTAAAGGAAGATCCCTTGTGATTTGGGTGGACCTTTGTTGAAGCAAGAAAAAAAATAACATTTATTAAGTATCTACTACATGTCAATCACTGTACTAAACACTTCTCTTTTAGTCCTCAAATATTATCTCTTTTAGTCCTCAAAATAACTCTGTGAAGTAGGCACTATTATTATTCCCATTTTACAGTTTAGGAAACTGAGGGAAACAGTGGTTAAGTGACATTTCCAGAGTCTCACAGTTAGCAAGTCTGAGACCAGATTCAAATTTAAGTGTTCCATACTCCAGTCCCAATTCTCTATCTCCTCTGCTACTTCACACTGGAAAATTTGTAGGAGAACATTGACAAAAATCTTATGGGATTAATTGATCTGAATAGTTACCTGTCTGCATTGTTAGAGAGAGACCTCCAATTGACAAGATTAATCATTCCTTGAATTTCTAAAGACATACCAGACATGTAAGAAACAATGTTGTGAAATTCTGAAGCATCTTAGAAAAGATTATTCTAATTCACTCAAACTATAATTAATATTCTCAATTTTTCTTCAGTGTGATGCATTAAGTCATTAATAGTGTGAACATGTTATTATAATTATAATAGCTGTTAATATTTTAATATATATTACATATGTATGAAATATTATTTACCCTATAATATCAATCAATTTTTTAATATACTAAGGAATTTGATAAATGCATGTTAAGTAACACCAAAGAAGGATCAAACAGTCAAATAAAATACTATATTTTATGAAGACATATCCATTTACAGATGATGAAGACAAATTAAGAACAATGTCAGTGTCATCTAGGAACCACAATTAAAGTATGCTTATCAGAATACATTTCATTAATGTGGGGGTACAAAGAATCTTTAAGGAGTTAGTCATAGAACCTCATGTAATAGAAAAAGAATAATTTTGTGCATTACTCTAATATTTACAAGTTTGCAAAGCAAAAGCTTAAAATATTCCATAAAATAGTGAAAATATCATCATTCTCATTTTATAGAGGAAGAAACTTAAGATCCTGCAGGGGGTGGAAAGTGACTTACTTATTATCAAATAATTAGAAAATGTGGCAGGGGAATTTGTGTCAAATGTTCTGACTTTAAATGTAAATCTAGGGCTATATCCATCATATCATAACATCACAAGTATTTATGCTTTCTCAGCAAATGTAACTTCTTCAAGATCTCCAGCACTGAAAATTCTGCAATCTAATTTGGTAATTCAAGTCCAATCTCTGCCACATATTGTCTGTGTAACTCTGAGCAAGACACTATTGTCATCTCAGTACCCCAAGGTGATTATCTAAGACTACACATGGCAATGGGGTTTAATCTGCATTGATAGTTCCTTACCTGGAGTTTCTTTGCATTAAAAAAATCACAAGTCCAGTTGAAGAAAAATTACCAACCATAATGTTTAGGAAATAAATTCTTTCATGGAAATTTAATTCCTCATGATTCCATTTAATCTCATATCTTCTTATTAATTTTATTTTGTGGAAATAGACTGCAGAAGATATATATATATATATATATATATATATATATATATATATATCATTCTAAGCATACTAGGCATATGAAAATATATTTATGTAAAAAAATAAATGAGAGAGTGCTTATTCATAGCAAAGAAATCCATATGATAAGATTTAATTAGAAGATCTCCAATATATTTAAAATGCTTGATTGCAAAAATATGATTTATATCTAACTTCTCAGGAACATATCTGCTACAAGACAAAAATTGTATCTTTATCATGTTACAGTTCTATGTAGCTTCCATTACTATTATTGTATATTCTCTCCTAGGTTTTATAATTCTATATTCCAGCTATCTTCTATGTTTCTATATTATTCTATAGTAGAATACTTTCAAAATGCTCATTCTGGTTGCACACATTCCTCTAATTTATTATGAGAAAGTTACACAGTATGTCCTTTTGTTTTATACTAGGAACTGAAAGAGATAGCTAAATTTATTTGTATTTAGAGGGACTTTATGACAGGTTTAGTAGGATCATTAGAATTAGAGTTGAAATTGGGATTGAAGGAGATTTTCTACGTAAGAAAGCTGAGGCTTAAGAGAGTTTAAATGATTTGCTGAAGATCACACATAAAGTAATAGTAAAGACATGATTACACCTGGCACAGACTCCTCCATATCACAGCTGCCTCTCCCTAGTATTGGATGAGATAATGATAACATAATTTTGCTAAGATAATAAACATTCAAAATGTTATTTTTAAAACTTTTATGAATACTTTAAACATAGGGTCAAAAGCTTTCTTCCAATTAATTAGGTAATATACCACTGTCAGGTTCAGGCAAATACTGACAGAGGCATATCCAAAATAATTGGGGGTGCGATGGGGTCAGGAAAACCATTATCAGTAAGTCTGTACCACAGGTTCATCATTTGCCAGCTCAGTCAGTCGATGAGCATTTATTTAACTACTATGTGTCAAGCAGGAAATGGATGACACAGTAGATAGGATGGACTTAGAGTCAGGAAGATCTAAGTTCAAATTCTGCCTTAGACGTTTATAAGTTGTGACATTGGGCAAGTCATTTAACTTCTGTTTGCCTCAGTTTCCTGATCTATAAAATGAGGATGATACTTGCCCTTATCTTATTTACAGGGTTATTATGAGGATAAAATGAGAAACCTTTGTAAAGAGCTTTGTGAAACTTAAAGTGCTATAGAAAGGTTAGCTATTATTATCATTATTATTTTTTTTATTCCTACAAAGACAAAAATGAAACTTTCCACATCCCCAGAGATTCTTTATTCTCTCACAGTAAACCACACATACAAATGTAAGTATATATTAAATACATACAGAATAAATAAAAAGTAATTATGGGGGGAGTGGCATGGGCAGCTGCATGAATGAGGAAAAGTTTCATGTATAATATGTCACTTGATCTAAGCTTTGAAGGAAAGAGATTTGCTAGTTTGTAGTATGGGCCAATTTATAAAATTTCTCCAGGGACATAATTAGAGAGGATAAACATTTTCTGGCTCCCAGACAGGGAAAGCAATCCAGGAAATATAGTCCCCTGAAGTCACATTGCTCCATCACAAAAAGATCCTGTTTATGAAGAGAATCATTCCTTTAGTAGTACAATAGGCTAGCCATCTTAAAAATACTAGCCCAAATGCTCTCTGGGTTGGAACTTTATCCACTGCAGAACCTCAATGGCCAGTTCTAAGATTAGTGAATGGAGTGATGGAAGAAAATCATGAAAAACCAGTCAACAGCTTGCTAAAGGAGACCCCCCAAAAACTGAAGAAAATAACACCTTAAAAAATAGCCTAACCCAAATGGCAAAAGAGGTCCAATAAGCCAATGAGGAGAAGAATGCCCTAAAAAGAAAAATTGGCCAAATGGAAAAGGAAGTCCAAAAGATTACTGAAGAAAATACTTCCTTAAAAATTAGAATAGAGCAATTGGAAGCTAGTGACTTTATGAGAAATCAAGCCATCGTAAAACAAATCCAAAAGAATGAAAAATTAGAAAACATTGTGAAATATCTCATTGGAAAAACAACTGACCTGGAAAATAGGTCCAGAAGAGAGAATTTTAAAATTGCCCTGATATTTTAGAGCCAGAGGGCAAAATAGAAATTGAAAGAATCCACCAATCTCCTCCTGAAAGAGATCCCCAAAGGAAAACTCCTAGGAATATTGTGACCAGATTCCAGACTTCCCAGGTCAAGGAGAAAATATTGTAAGCAGCCACAAAGAAACAATTCAAGTATTGTGGAAATACAATAAGGATAATACAAGATTTAGCAGCTTCTACATTAAAGGACTGCAGGGCATGGAATATAATATTCCTATAGGGCAAAGGAGATAGGATTACAACCAAGTATCATGTACCCAGCAAAACTGAGTATAATCCTTTGGGGGAAAAAATAGCCATTTAGTGAAATAAATGACTTTCAAGCATTCTTGATGAAAAGACCAAAGCTGAATAGAAATTTTGACTTTCATATACAAGACTTAAGTGGAATGTGAAGAGATAAACAGGGAAGAGAAATCATAAGAGACTTATTAAGGTTGATTTGTTTACATTCCTACATGGAAAGATGATATTTGTAACTCATGAGACCTTTGTCAGTATTAGGGTAGTTGGAGGGAAAATAATTATGTGTATGGATAGCTAGCTAGCTAGCTAGCTAGCTAGCTAGATACATAGAGAGAGAGAGAGAGAGAGAGAGAGAGAGAGAGAGAGAGAGAGAGAGAGAGAGAGAGAGAGAGATACATACATACATACATACATACATAAATACATAGATACATAGAGGGCACAGGGTGAGTTAAAGATGAAGGGGTGATATCTGGAGAATAACATTAAGTGGTGAGAGAGGGTTATACTGGGAGAAGTAGAAAGGGAGAGGTAGAATTGGCTAAATTATCTCACAAAAACAGAAAAGAAAAGGCTGTTACAGTAGAGAGGAAATGGGGGAAGGTGCAAGGGAATGAGTGAATCTTATTTTCATAGGATTTGGCTAAAGGAGGGAATAACATACACAGTCAATTGGGTATGGAAATCTATCTTACCCTATAGGAAAATGAGGGGGGGGGAAGGGGACAAGAGAGCAGGGGGATGATAGAAGGAAGGGCAGATTGGGAGAGGGGTAATCAGAAGCAAACACTTCTGAGGAGGGACAGGGTCAAAGTAAAGAATAGATTAAATGGGGAGCAGAATAGGGTTAAGGGAAAAAGAATTAGTTTTTCACAACATGACTACTATGTTTTGCATAACTGTACATGTATAACCCATATTGAGTTGCTTGCCTTTTCAATGAGGGTGGGTGGGGAGGGAGGAAGGGAGAAAATTTGGAACCCAAAGTTTTAAAAACACATACTAAAAAAAATGGTTTTGCATGCAACTGGGAAATAAGAAATATAGGAAATGGGTTACAGAAATATATCCTGCCCTATAGGAAAATAGGAGGAGAAGGGGATAAGAGGGGGAGAAAGAAGGGAGGTCAGACTAGGGGAAGAGGTATTCAGAATGCATGCCTTCTTGGGGTGGAGGGAGGGGTGAGCTGGGATGAAAATTTGAAACTCAAAATCTTGTGAAAGTGAATGTTGAAAACTAAAAATAAATAAATTAAGAATGAAAAGGAAAAAAAGAGAAGAAAAAAGAAAAAAGTGCAATTGGGCAAATGGAAAAAAAAGTACACTAAAGAAAACAACACCTTAGAATGTATAATTGGCCAAACAGAGGTACAAAAACTCACTGAGAAAAAGAATTCCTTAAAAAGTAAAATAGGCCAAAAGGAAAAGGAGGTAGAGAATCTAATAGAAGGAAATAATCTGTTAAAAATTAGAATTGGGCAAATGGAAGTTAGTGACTCTATGAGAGATCAAGAATCAGTCAAACAGAAACAAAAGAATGAAAAAAGTAAAAGAAAACACAATATACCTCATTGGTAAAACAACTGACCTAGAAAATAGATCCAGGAGAGACAATTTAAAATTATTGGTTCACTTGAAAACCATGATGAAAAACAAGAGTCTAGACAGCATGTTTCAGGAAATCATCAAGGAAAATTGCCCTGAGGTCCTAGAAACAGAGTAAAATAGCCATAGAACGAATCCACTGATTAGCTCCTGGAAGAGATCTCAAATTGAAAACACCAATGCATATTGTAGCCAAATTCCAAAATTACCAAGTCAAAGAGAAAATACTGCAAGCAGCCAGAAAGAAACAATTTAAATATCATGGAGCCACAGTCAGGATTGTGCAGAAACTTGCACTTTCTACATTAAAAAGAGCAGACAGCATGGAATAAGTTATTCCATAAGGCTAAGGAGCTTGGATTACAACCAAGGATCAACTATGCAGTAAAACTGAGCATAATATTTCAGGGTAGGAAGTGGACATTCAATGAAATATGGGACTTCCAAATCTTACTGATGAAAAGACCACAGCTCAACAGAAGAGCTGATTTTCAAATACAAGACTCAAGAGAGGCATAAAAGGGTAAAAAGGAAAGAAAAACAACAACAACAATATGTTATTAATAAGGCAAACTGTTTACATACCTACAAAGAAAGATAACACTTGTAACTCCTGAGAATTGTGTTGTTATTGTGACATTTAAAATGGGTACACATAGGCAGAAGGTGTAGGCATAAGGTGACTTTGATGAAATGATAAAAAATAAATTTAAGTGTTGAAAAGGAATTGTACTAGGAGAAGAGGAAAAAAGGAGGCAGATAAGGGTAAATTACATCACATGAAAAGGCTATTCCCTGTACTATTACAGTACAGGGAAATAAGGGAGGGAGATGAGCATTGTTTGAACCTTACTGTCATCAGATTTAGTTCAAAGAGGGAATAACATAATTAGTTAGGTACAGAAATCAAACTTACCCAAGAGGAAGTAGGAGGAGAAAGGGAAAAGAAAAGAGATAGAGTGAATAGAAGGGAGTGAAGATGTAGTAAGGGTAAAGAGGGGAAAAAAGGAGGGGGATAACAGAAAGGAGGCATGACTGAAGGAGGCAGCGGTCAAAAGCAAAACTTTACTGAGGAGGAAAAGGGAGAAAGGAGAAAGAAAAGCATGAAGGAGGGATATAGGATGGAGAGAAAGATACAAGTAGTAACCATAACTGTGAATGGGAATGGGATGAACTCTCCTATAAAAAGAAAATGGACAACAGAGTGGATTAAGAACCATAATTGTACGATATGTTGTTTATAAGAAACACACTTGAAGGAGAGAGATGCACACAGAGTAAAGGTAAAAGGCTGGTTTAGAATATATTAATGCTGCAGGTGGAGTAAAAAAAAAACAGTGGTACATGGCACCTACAAAAATATTGAGCACATACTATGAAATAAAATCCACACAATTCAATGCAGAAATGCAGAAATGCAGAAATATTAAATGCAACCTTTTCAGACCATGTTGCAATAAAAAATAAATGTGATAAAGGGCCATGGAAAGACAGATTAAAAATTAATTAGAAACTAAATAATGTAATCCTAAACAATGAGTGGGTCAAACAACAAATCATAGAAACAATTAATAACTTCATTCAAGAGGATGACAATAATGAGACAACAGACCAAAACTTATGGGATGCAGTGAAAGTGGTTCTTAGAAGTTTTATTTTGTTTGTTTTGTTTTTATATGTCTAAATGCATATATGGATAAAATAGAGAAAGAAGAGGTCAATGAATTAGGCATGAAACTAAAAAAGCTAGCAAAATAACAAATGAAAAGTCACCAATTAAATACCAAATTAGAAATTCAGAAAACAAATGAGAGATTAATAAAACTGAAATTTAGAAAACTATTGAATTAATAAGTAAAACTAAGGGCTGCTTTTATGAACAAAAAAAACCAATAAAATAGATAAACCTTTGGTTATTTTGATTTAAAAAAAAAAAGATAAACACATCCCCAGCATCAAAAAAGGAAAGGGTGGAGGCCTCAGGGGACTGAATCAAGGGGAGCTGTGGCAGTTTTCAGACTTCCCAACCTACCAATGCCAAAGACAACTTAGGAAAGGTTTGTCAGACCTCAGTGAAAGAGGAGCTTGGTCTAGCCCCAGTCCTGGAATAACTCTGGGGTGGAGGCTACTTCTGGAGTTCTCAACCCACAGACAGAGTGAAAATCAAGTGGCTGATCAGAGGGGGTTTTACAATAATTTTGCCGGTGCTGAAGCAGGATTATCTTGCTTTGCCAATGCTTCAATTGATTCACAGTCCTGGGTGGGAAACCCTGGGATAAAGAGGTTGTGACATTGTAGAGCTTGTGGCAGAGGTTAAGAGGGAATCATCCTCAAAGTTCCAAGGCAGAAAAGAGCACTTGTGGTCACTCATAGACTAGAGCACAGGCCAGGAAATGAGTAAACAACTCTCTTTTGATCATACCACCTTGGAAGAACTGAAAATGTACTGGTCCTTAGAAGTAATTCTAAAAACAGCTGTACAAAACCCCTGAATCTTGGAATAGTATATTCTCCACACTGGAAGCAGACTAATACCTTAACAAAGAGTTTAATAGTCAAGTAATTGGCTGGGAACATGAGCAAACAGTGCAAAAAAAGTCAGACCATAAAATTTTTCTTTGGTGACAAAGAAGATCAGAACATACAATCAGAAGAAGCCAACTAAGTCACAGCTCCTACATCCAAAGCCTCCAAGAAAAATATAACTCAATCCCAGGCCATGGAAAAAAAGTATTTTGAGAAGCAAGTAAGAGAAGTAGAAGAAAAATTGGGGAGACAAATGAGACTGATACAAGAAAATCATGAAAAATAAGTCAACAGCTTGCTAAAGGAGACCTTAAAAAAATGTTGAAGAAAATAATACCTTAAAAAAATAGACTAACCCAAATGGCAAAAAGAGGTCCAAAAGCCCAATGAGGAGAAAAATGCTTTAAAAAGCAGAATTGGCCAAATGGAAAAGGAAGTCCAGTAGCACACCAAAGAAAATACTTCCTTAAAAATTAGAATGGGGCAAATGGAAGCTAATGACTTTATGAGAAATCAAGACATTATAAAAAAAAAAACCAAAAGAATGAAAAAATAGAAGACAATGTGATATATCTCATTGGAAAAACAATTGACCTGGAAAATACATCCAGGAGAGATAACTTAAAACTTATTGGATGACTGGAAAGCCATGATAAAAAAAAAAAAGAGCCAAGACATTATCTTTCAAGAAGTTATCAAGGAAAACTGCCCTGATTTTCTAGAACCAGAGACTAAAACAGAAATTGAAAGAACCCACCAATCACCTTCTGAAAGAGGTCCCCAAAAGAAAACTCTTAAGAATATCATAGCCAAATTCCAGAGTTCCCATGTCAAGGAGAAAATATTGCAAGCAGCCAGAAAGAAAGAATTCAAGATTGTGGAAACGCAAGCAGGATAACACAAAATTAGCAGCTTCTATATTAAGGGACTGGAGGGCTTGGGATAAAATATTACAGACATCAAAGGAGATAGCATTACAACCAAGAATCACCTACCCACCAAAACTAAGTATAATCATTAGGGGGAACAGGAACCATTCAGTGAAATAGAGAATTTTAAAGCATTCTTAATGAAAAGACCAGAGCGGAATACAGTTTGACTTTCAAATACAAGACTCAAGAGAAGCAAGAAAAGGTTAACAGGAAAGAGAAATCACAAAGGACTTGTTAAAGTTGAACTGTTTACATTCCTACATGGAAAAATGATATTTGTACCTCATGAGACCTTTCTCAGTATTAGGATAATAGGAAGGAATACATAAAGACAGAGGGCACAAGGTGACTTAAGTGTAAATGGATGGTATTTAAAAAATAGAATTAAGGAGTGAGAGAAAACGGTACAGGGAGAAGGAGAAAGAGAAAGGCAGAATGGGGTAAATTATCTCACATGAAACAGACGGTAAAAGGCTTTTACATTGTAGAGGATGTGGGGGAAGGTGAGAGAGAATGAGTGAATCTTATTCTCATCAGATTTGGCTTAAGGAGGGAATAACATACACTCAATTGAATATCGAAATCTATCTTACCCTATAGGAAAATAGAGGGGAAGGGAAGAGAGGAGGGAAGATAGAAGAAAGGGCAGACTGTGGTAGGGAATAATCAGAAGCAAACATTTTTGAGGAGGGACAGGGTCAAAGGAAAGAATGCAATAAATGGGGGGTGGGATAGGATAAAGGGAAATATAAATAGTTTGTCACAACATGGCTATTATGGAAGTGTTTTGCATGACTACACATATATAACCTGTATCAAGTTGCTTGCCTTCTCCTTGGGGGTAGGTGGAAAGGGAGGAAGGGAGAAAATTTGGAACCTAGAGTTCTAAAAAATATGTTAAAAAATTGTTTTTACGTGTAACTGGGAAATAATATATGCGGATCACGGGGTATAGAAATCTGTCCTGCTCTACAGGAAAATAGAAAGGGGAAGAGATAAGAGAAGGGGGGATGTGATAGAAGGGAGGGCAGATGAGGAGAAAGAGTATTCAGAATTCATGCCATCTTGGGGTGGGGGAAGGGGAGAGATGGAGAGAAAATTTGGAACTCAAGATCTTGTGGAAGTCAATGTTGAAAACTAAAAATAAATGAATTATTTTAAAAAATGAAAAGGGTGAATTCACCACCAACAAACAGGAAATCAAAACAATAATTAGGAGATGTTTTCCCAAAATGTATGCCAATAAATTTGACAACCTTATTGAAAGGGATGAATATTTATAAAAAATATAAATTGCCCAGATCAATAGAAGATCAAATATGGTATTTAAATAACCACATTTCAGAAAAAGAGATTGAACATGCCATCAATGAACTTCTTAGGAAAAAAATTCCCAGGGCCAGATGGATTTACAAGTGAATTCTATCAAATATTTAAAGAAAAACTAATTCCAATACTATCAAAACTATTTGCGAAAATTGGTGAAGGAGTTCTACAAAATTATTTTTGTGATACAAATACAGTGCTGACACCTAAACTGGAAAGAATCACAACAGAGAAAGAAAATTGTAGACCAATTTTCCTAATGAATATAGACACAAAAATTTTAAATAAAATATTAGCAAAGAGATTACAGCAATTTATCTCAAGGATAATACACCATGATTATAGGATTTATACCAGGAATGCAGGGCTGGTTCAATATTAGGAAAACTATCAGCATAATTTATCATATCAACAACAAAACTAATATAATTCATATGATTATTTCAATAGTTGCAGAAAAAAAGTATTTGAGAAAATACAACACCCATTCATATTAAAAACACTAGAGAACGTAGGAATAAATGGAGTCTTCCTTAAAAGGATAAGTAGCATATATCTAAAATCATCAGCAAGCATTATATGTAAAGGGGATAAGTTAGAAGCATTTCCAATAAGACTGGGGATGAAACAAGGATGTCCATTATTACCACTGTTTATTGTAGTAAAAATGTTAACTTTAGCAATAAGAGAAGAATAGAAATAGAAGGAATTAGAATTAACAAAGAAGAAACAAAGCTACCACTGTTTACAGATGACATAGTGGTATACTTAAAAAATTCTAGAGAATCAAATAAAAAAATACTTGATATAATAAACAAATTTAACAAAGTTTCAGAATATATAAAAAATGCAAATAAATCATTGGCATTTCTATATATTACTAACAAAGCCCAACAGCAAGAGATAGAAAGAGAAATTCCATTTAAAGTTACTGTAGACATTATAAAATATTTTGGAGTCTATCTGCCCCCCAAAAAAAAGAAAACCCAGGAACTATATGAACAAAATTACAAAGCACTTTTCTCACAAATAAAATCAGATCTAAAAAACTGTAAAAAAAAATCAGTTGTTCCTGGGTAGGCTGAGTTAATATAATAAAAATCACAATTTTATCTAAATCAATTTGCTTATTTAGTACCATACCAATCAAACTATCAAAAATTATTTTATAAAGCTAGAAGAAACAATAACATTAATCTGGAAGAACAAAAGGTCCAGAATATCAAGGGAACTAATGATAATAAATTCAAGGGAAGATTGCCTACCTCTATCAAATCTTAAATTGTATTATAAATCAGCAATCATCAAAATTACTTGGTACTAGCTAACAAATACAGTGTTTGATCAATGTAATAGGTTAAGTATGCAAGACACAACAGTCAATGAATAGTAATCTGCTATTTGATAAATCCAAAGACTCCAGCTTCTTGGATAAGTACTCACTATTTGATAAAAACTGCTTGGATAACTTGAAAATAATGTGGCAGAAACTAGGCATAGATCAACATCTTATACCCTGTACCAAGGTAAAGTCAAAATGAGTACATCATTTAGATATAAAGACTGATACTATAAACAAACTAGGAGAGCAAGGAATAGTTTACCTATCATATATGACCAAAAAAGAGATACAAAACATTATGAAATGCAAAATCGATGACTTTGATTACATTAAATTGAAAAGGTTTTGCAGAAAAAAAAGCTCATGCAACTAAAATTAAAGGAAAGCAGAAAGTTGGGAAATATTTTTGCAGCCAATGTCTCTGATAAAGGCCTCATTTCTAGTACACACATACATACATACATATATATATATGTGTGTGTGTGTGTGTGTATACATATATACATACATATATATGTATATATGCGTGTATATATATATACATATATATATATATATATATATATATATATATATAATATATATATATATATATATATATATATATATATAGGGAGAGAGAGAGAGAGAGAGAGAGGGAGAGAGAATTTATAAGAATACAAGTCATTCTCCAATTAAGAAATGGTCAAAGGATATGAACAGGTGGCTTTCAGAGGAAGAAATTAAAGTTATCTATAGTCATGAAAAAAAAAACACCTAAACTCCAAATCGCTGTTGATTAGAGAAATGCAAATCAAAACAGTTCTGAGATACCACATCACACATATCAGATTGGCTAATATGTTAGAACAGGAAAATTAAAATGTTGGAGATCTCGGAAAATTGGAACAATACTCCATTGTTGGTGGAGTTGTGAACTAATCCAACCATTCGAGCAATTTAGAACTATGCCCAATGGGCTACAAAAATGTGCATACCCTTTGACCCAGCAATACCACTTCTAGGACTATATCCCAAAGAGGTAATTAAAATGAGAAAAGGACCCATCCGTAAAAAAATATTTATAGCAGCTCTTTCTGTGGTGGCAAAAAATTGGAAATTGAGGGGATGCCCATCAATTGCAGACTGGCTGAACAAGTTGTGGTATATGAATGTAATGGAATACTATTGTGCTGTAAGAAATGATGAACAGGCTGAATTCAGAAAAACCTGGGAAGAGTTATATCAACTGATGCTGAGTAAAATGAGCAGAATCAGGAGAACTTTTAACACAGTAAAATGCACATTGTGCGATGACTGATTTTAATAGACTTAACTCTTCTCAGCAATGTAAGCATCTAAGACAACTCCAAATGGCTCATGATGGAAAATGCTATCCATATCCAAAGAAAGTACTATGGAGTCTGAATGCAGAAAGAAGCATATTATTTGATCTCCTTTTCTTTTGTTGTTTTCTTTTGTTTCTTCTTTCTTGTGGTCTCTTCCATTAGTTTTAATTTTTTTTACAGTGTTACTAATGTGAAAATATGCTTAATAAGAATGGATAAATAGAGTCTATATCAGACAGCATTCCGTCTTAGGGAGGGGGAGGAAAAGGAGGGGGAGAAATTTTACAAGTCAAAATCTTATGGAAGTAAATCTTGAAAACAAAAAATAAATAAATAAATAATTTTGATAAGTGATCAGTGATAACAAAGGGCCATTATGAATAATTAAAATATCATAGGGTCATTATGAGACCAACCTCATTTACTTTTTGAGAAGCCTACTAGGATGATGGATCAAGAGAAAGCTTTAAATAGACCTCATCTTGATTTTAATATGGAATTAGAACAATAATCTCATGTTGTCATTAGTTTGTGGACAAGGTAGATAGTTTGGGAGGGGATGATAGTATAGTAATGACAATTTGAAGTTGGTTCGTTGAATGAGTTCAAAGACTGGGCATCAATGATTTAAAATCCACTTGAAATGTCTTTCATGGCATGGTCCAAGCATCCATGTTTGACAGTGTCTAACATTCCTATTATCTTAGATGATGTAGAGACATACTTATCAAATGTACAGAATATGCGAATCTGGAATACATACGTATTGTTCATTAGGTAACAATATAATAAAAAAATTTTCTCAATTCAATTTGATTCAACAAACATTTTTTGAATGCCTAGAAAGATTTACAGCATTTATAGTAGACAGATAGTTTGGCAAGGTAACCAAGAAGACCTGGGTTATGCCCAACATTTGGACATAATAACTGCAATTTGGAGCAAGTCATTTATCCTCTCAATTCTCTAGGCTTGTGCTTTTTAAACTGTAGGTTGTCATCCCATATGGGGTCATGTAACTGAATATGGGGGGTTGTGAAAAATTTGGCAACAGTAAATGGTTTCTGAACATGCAAAAACCAAAACTTAATTCAAAACTAAGTGTGTAACGAATCAAAGGTATATCTGGCAGAGCTTGGACATATTGCATCTCATAACTTCAGTGCAGTCTTGGCTCTGAATGCACAACACGCATACTTTGCACTGTGCATGCCTTCATGCCACGTAACAATAAATGTTGCCTGAAATACTTCAGCTACTATTTGAGACTATTGTATGTTATGAACTACCAGTGTTTTTACTGTAAATACACAATTTTCTGTTCTCACAGAAACATAATAGTTTAATTATAGAAAATAGACTTTTAATATTTTCCTACCATCATTCTTCAGCATGTAAGTATCAAATTAGTTTATTTTTGAATTATATTGTTTGAATGCTTGATTTTTAAAAAATGCTATCTCTTTTTATAGAAACGTGTTTGCAGCAAGTAAAGACAAAAGCCTTTTAATAATATTTCTCTATCATTACTGTTTTAAGTGAATGTAAGATACACATTTTTTTTAAATTAAGCACACACAACTGTAATTACATAAACTAAAGGTAGTATTCATTTGAGAAATTATTAGCAATATTTATATTTTAGGACAAAAATAATTATCAGTTATGGATAAGTGGCTAAATCTAGACAGAAGAGGTAAAAATACTGATGACAATACAGCAGAGTGTGCTATCTGACTGTAGTACACCTAAACTGGTAAGAGAAACAAAATATGTCAAATCATTTTTGCAATATGGACTTTCTTTTTTTTAATAATATTTTGTTTTTCTTCAATTACATTTTTAATATAAATTTATTTATTTTTCATTTTCAACATTCACTTCCACAAGTTTTTTCTTCCAAATTTTCACCCCATCTTGCCCCCCCCACCCCAAGATGGCATGCATTCTGAATATCCCTTCCCCTAGTCTGTCCTCTCTTCTATCTCTTCCCACCTTCTCTTATCCCCTTCCCCTTCTATTTTCTTGCAGGGCAGGATAGACTTCTGTACCCCATTTCCTGTATTTCTTATTTCCCAGTAGTATGTGAAAACATTTTTTTTAAACATATGTTTTTAAAACTTCAGGTTTCAAATGTTCTCTCTTCCTCCCTCCACACCCACCCTCATTGAAAAGGCAAGCAACTCAATATAGATGGTACATGTGCACTTATGCAAAACACTTCTATAGCAGACACGTTATGAAAAACTAACTCTATTTCCATTAATCCTATCCTGCCCTCCCATTTATTCTATTATTTCTTTTGACCCTGTCCCTCCTCAGAAGTATTTACTCCTGATTACCCCCCTTTCCCAATCTGCCCTCCTCTCTATCATCCCCCTGCTCTCTTGTCCCCTTCTCCCCCTGTTTTCCTGTAGGGTAAGACAGATTTCCATACCCAATTGAATGAGTATGTTATTTCCTCTTTAAGCCAAATCCTATGAGAATAAGATTCACTCATTCCCTCTCACCTTCCCCTGTTTCCCCTCCACTGTAAGAGACTTTTCTTTCCTGTTTTTTTTTTGTGAGATAATTTACCCCATTCTACCTCTCCCTTTCTCTTTCTCCTAGTATAATCCTCTCTAATCCCTTAATTTTATTCTCCAGATATGACCCCTTAATCTTCAACTCACCCTGTGCCCTCTATCTATCTATCTATCTATCTATCTACCTATACATACATATAATTTTTTTTCCTTCAACTACCCTAATACTGACAAAGGTCTCATGAGTTATAAATATCATCTTTCCATGCAGGAATGTGAACAGTTCAGTCTT
The DNA here is from genome assembly GCF_003287225.1 of Phascolarctos cinereus. Lineage (NCBI taxonomy): Eukaryota > Metazoa > Chordata > Mammalia > Diprotodontia > Phascolarctidae > Phascolarctos > Phascolarctos cinereus. The sequence goes on from NW_027555625.1 coordinate 105,765,047, forward strand.
AATAAGTCTCTTATGATTTCTCTTTCCTGTTTACCTCTTCATGTTCCACTTGAGTCCTGTATTTGAAAGTCAAATTTTCTACTCACCTCTGGTCTTTTCATTAGGAATGCTTGAAAGTCCTCTATTTCACTAAATGACCACTTTTTCCCCTGAAGGATTATACTCAGTTTTGCTGTGTATGTGATTCTTGGTTGTAATCCTATCTCCTTTGCCCTCTGGAATATTATATTCCATGCCCTGCGTCCTTTAATGTAGAAGCTGCTAAATCTTGTGTTATCCTGATTGTGTTTCCACAGTACTTGAATTTTTTTTCTGGCAGCTTGTAATATTTTCTCCTTGACCTGGGAACTCTGGAATTTGGCTCTAATATTCCTAGGAGTCTTCCTTTGGGGATCTCTTTCAGGAGGAGATCTGTGGATTCTTTCAATTTCTATTTTGCCCTCTGGTTCTATATTCAGGGCAGTTTTCCTTGATAATTTCTTGAAAGATGATGTCTAGGCTCTTTTTTTTGATCATGGCTTTCAGATAGTCCAATAATTTTTAAATTCTCTCTCCTGGATCTATTTTCCAGGTCAGTTTTTTTCCAATGAGATATTTCACATTGTTTTCTAATTTTTCATTCTTTTGGATTTGTTTTACAGTGTCTTGATTTCTCATAAAGTCACTAGCTTCCAATTGCTCTATTCTAATTTTTAAGGAAGTATTTTCTTCAGTAATCTTTTGGACTTCCTTTTCCATTTGGCCAATTTTTCTTTTTAGGGCATTTTTCTCCTCATTGGCTTTTTGGACCTCTTTTGCCATTTGGGTTAGGCTATTTTTAAGTGTTATTTTCTTCAGTATTTTTTTGGGTCTCCTTTAGCAAGCTGTTAACTTGTTTTTCATGATTTTCTTGCATCACTCTCATTTCTCTTCCCAGTTTTCCCTCTACTTCCCTTTTTTCCTTCCCAAATTCCCTTTGAAGCTCTTCCAAGGCCTGGACTGATTCATATTTTTCTTGGAGGCTTTGGATGTAGGAGCTTTGACCTTGTTGTCTTCTTCTGGTTGCATGTTTTGATCTTTGTCACCAAAGTAAGATAATATAATCTGACTCTTTCTGTGCTGCTTGCTCATGATCCCAGCCAAGTTCTTGAGTTTTAAACCTTTGTTAAGGTAAGAGTCTGCTTCCAATGTGGGCAGTGTACTGTCCCAAGCTTCAGGAGTTTGTATAGCTGTTTTCAGAGATACTTGTAGGGACCGTAAATTGTCAGTTCTTCCAAGGTGGTATGATAAGGGGCAAGGTATTTACTCCTTTCCTGGCCTGTGACCGCAAATACTCCTTTCTGTCCTATAACTGTGAGAAGGAGTTTCTCTGCACAGCCATTCCAAGCTCCACCAGGCCAGCATTCCTCCTCACCCCAGCACTGCCGCCCAGAACTGTGACCCAGATCCAAACACGGGCAAAGCAAGAGATTGCTGACTCAGCACTGGCAAAGAGATCCCTGTAATCTCTCTCTGATCAGCCACTGGATTCCCCCTCAGTCTGTGGGCCAGAAGCTTTGGAAGCAGCTGCCCCCACCAGGGCATCGCTCTTAGGGAATGGAGCTGAGACCCATCCTTCCTCTCTGAGCACCACAGAAACAGACTGTTACCATTCAAGAGTTGAGATGTCTGCACACTGCCACGGTTGCCCGTGATTCAGTCCTCTGAGGTCTGCTCCAGGTTCACTGCGGCCTGAGCTCCCAGCCCAGTGGGAGACACCTTTCTGATCAATCATCCAGGTTGTCTTGGGCTGGAAATTTGTTTCACTCTGTCTTTTTGTGGGTTCTGCTTCAGAATTTGTTTAGAGCCATTTTTTTATGAGTATTTGGAGGGTTTGGGGGAGAGCTCAAGCAAGTCACTGCTTTCACTCTGCCATCTTGGCTCCACCCCTCGCAATATGGACTTTCTAATAATGATGATGTGGAAAAAAACCCTTTGCTTAATTTTTAATGAAGTTTTGGCTGTGGATAGAATGAGACCAGCCAAACTAAAATTATATCTTAATAACAAGCATGCAGGGTACTGCAATAAACCAAAATAATATTTTTAATGACTTTTAAAATCTTCAAATAAAGTAAAACAATGTTTTAGAAATTTGTTACTGTCAACAAAAAGTATCTTACAAAACTTCTTATTTAATTGCAGAAACTAAAAAAACCCATATGATAGGAGAAGATCTTGTGTTACCTGCTGCTCTTAAAATGTCAGAAATAGTTCATGGGAAAACGTACGGGGATGAAATTTATAAAATTCCTTTATTGAATGATAAAGTATCAAATGATACTGTTTCCAAAAGAATTTCTAAGTTAGTAATGAACAATTTTGTATGCATGTGTGTGCATGAATATATATATATATATATACACATATATACATATACATATATATGTACATGTATATGTACATGTATATGTGTGTATATACACATACATATGTGTATGTATATATATGTATATATATATACACATACATATGTGTGTGTGTATATATATATATATATATGTATATATATATACACATACATATGTGTGTGTGTGTGTGTGTGTGTATTTCATTAGCTTCATTAAAAGTCATGCCCTTAACAATCATTTGGTAGTGGGCATTTTCTTCTCTAGGAGGTTCCATTATCAATAAATCACAGGTATAGTCCCTATAATCTCTGCCTATTAAATGCCTACATAGCTTTAAAATATTCAAAGCACTGTATTGATGCAACTAAATGTGAAAAAGTTATGGGGATGTCAGTGGCAAATCTTCTTATGAGTTAATAGCATGATAGCATGGGTGTGTGTGTGTGTGTGTGTGTGTGTGTGTGTGTGTGTGTGTGTATGCATGTGCGCACACATGTGCACACATATTTTTTAAGCTCATTAAGAGATATGTAGTGTCCAGGAGAGAGTTGCAAGCCTTATTGTACGAAGACTGGGTGAGATAAGATCTGAAGTTTCAAGTGCCATTCTCCATAACAATCTTGGAAGAATGCTAATAAAAGCAGAATTATATCCAGAAAATAACCAAGTTTGAGGACAGACTATAAGGCCATACCATATAAAGAGCACATTAGGGAATTAGAGATGGTTATTCTAGGAGACTTGGAGGGGATTGAATATATTTTTTAAATATTTAAGGGACTTTCCTGTAAAAGAGTAATTAGAATTATGTAGTTTTTCCCTAAAAAAACAAGGATACAAAAAGTTTTATTCAAAGATCTCCCTACTTTCCCCCATGTATCACTTCTCTTCTTTTTCCTAGATATAATGTATACATGATGTCTATGACCTTGGGCAAATCACATAAATTCTTTGTTCTAGGCAACTCTCTTAAGACTCTCAGTTCTAGTTAAGATACCTATCTGCATTTATAGAGGGAGCTAATTTATCCTGGAGTTTCCTACAAAATGAAATCACAGACCTAGTTCCTATTCAAATCAATAATGAACTTAAATGAGATAATATTTGCAAAGTGCTTACCACAGGCCTGACACATAGTGAGTGATATCTAAGTGCTTATTCCCTTTTCCTTCTTCCTATTCCTATACACTCCTTTCACATAATAGTTGATCAATGATGTTGTCGTTTTTGGTTAAAAATAAATGTCTTGTATTGCTTTACAATAGTTTCATAAATGCATATCTTCTTTCTCCATCTAGAAAGTAGGATCCTTGATGGAAATATCAGTGCCATGCTTCTTTTTACCCACTGTGCTACTTTGCATCGTTCCCATTGTACTTAGTATGAACTCAGTAAATGTTGATTAACTTAAATATGTTTTTTTCACATTTTCCAGGGGTTTCAAGTAGGAAAAAAAGACAAGTTTTTTTGGGGGGAGGGGTCCTAAATGATCTTCAAAATTCTATTTCCTCTTTATTGGTTGAAGTAGAGTGCAAAAGTTGGGCACAACTTAAAAATAGCCCAGAGGGTTTCTTGCTCAGGAGGCAATGACACCCAGTGGAAAGAAAAATGAAAACAGGTCCTGAGTTCAAATTCCTAGTTTTCTACTTGCTAACTGTGTGGTCTTGGGCAAGTCACTTAATGTCTCAGAGCTTAATTTTCTTACCTGGAAAATAAGGAGGTTGAACTAGATGGTTCAAAAGCTTCATTTTGGTCCTGGATTAAAAATTCTATAGTCTAAGCAAGAAATCAAAGTATCAGGTTAAAACAAGGCCATTGACAGCAGGCTTTAATGTCACATCTTCTTTTATAGCCATTCACTTTGGAACTCAATTAAATTATAAGAATTTTGCTGCAGGGAGTTTTTTCATTCATTATTCCATTCACTCATTCATTTATACAACAGCCATTTATAAAGCACCCACTAAGTGCAAAACACCATACTATGGCCTGTAGGAATTATTAAGCTAGTTGTCATGGTCCCTGTGTTCACTGAGGTTATAATATAGCAACAAAAATATCTGCAGTGTATAATAAATCCAAGAAACACTCAGTACCATGCCAAGGATTTAGCAGTTGCAACTAACCAGCATATTCTCTCTTCTTACCTCCTAAAATTAAATGATTAATCTAATAACTGCCAGTGTTCACATATGATCTACTTTTTTTTTCTTTTTCCATAAGGAATATCAAATGAAGAGGCCCAATTTAAAAAAAAATCAAGATCAAGACCCATTAATCTCTTTCTAATTATGGTCATGTTCTAACTTATACTTTCATGTATTTATAATGTCACTGCTGCATGAGATCCCATGATTTTTTCAGAGGATCATTTGTTCCTCTTAGTACTGGAAATAAGTAGCTTGACATCTTATGCATAAAATATGTAGTTGCAAACTGTTGTCATGGACACAGTTAATGGAAAAGAGATGCAAGACATCTTGGGAAAAAATGTTTCTGGTCTACTCTCTATACATATTTCTGTTACCTGAAAAGTCTAAGTGAAACATCCAGTGAGTGTTGCATTTGCCATTTTGGCACTTATATCTGTTTCTAATTATATATCAGGATAGTTCATGTGTACAGGAATTGGGGAAGATAAAACAGCAATAAAAAATTATTGCTTTGCACTGATAATCTTTTGCTCAGATTTAGTGTTAAGAAAGTTAGAAGAGTAAAAGGGAATTACAGATGACTCCAAAAAGATTGGATGGTCTTTGCATACTTTGACCCAACTCTTTTAAAGAAAAAGATTGAATTTAGCAATTTGGGATTTATATAATTGAAATTTGGGGCACAATTTTTCTCACCAAATAATGCAGTTACTTTTATAACATTTACTTAGACACTGTCTGTGTTGAGTTGGCCAGATTTCTCAGTCCCCATTTATAGTTAAGGAAAATAAGCAGGGTGATATCAGTTTTCCTCCAGGGCAACACTTAGATTCTAGTTGGAAATATACTTTAGGTAAATTCATTGTTTCAGCATCTTCCAGAGTCAGGCTAAAGTTATTTTTTATATCATCCAAATTCTTATTTTTTTTTATTAATTTATTTTTAGTTTTCAACATTCACTTCCCCAAGATTTTGAGTTCCAAATTTTCTCCCCATCTTGCCCCTCCCCCACTCCAAAATGGCATACATTCTGAATACCTGTTCCCCTAATCTGCCCTTCCTTCTATCTCCTGCACCTTCTCTTATCTCCTTCCCCTCCTATTTTCCTGTAGGGCAGGATAGATTTCTATACCCCATTGCCTAAATATCTTATTTCTCATTGCGTGTAAAAACAATTTTTAACATATGTTTTTAAAACTTTGGGTTCCAAATTATTTCCCTCCCTCCCTCCCCACCCACCCTCATTGAGAAGACAAGCAACTTGATACAGGTTATACGTGTAGTCATGCAAAATGTATAGTAGTTATGTTGTAAAAAACTGATTATATTTCCCTTAATCCTATCCAGGTCCCTGTTTATTCTATTTACTCTTTTGACCCTGTCCCTCCTCAGAAGTGTTTGCTTCTTATTACCCCCTCCACCAATCTGTCCTCCTTTCTATCATCCCCCTTTCTTTTATCCCCTTCCCCCATGTTTTCCTGTAGGGTAAGATAGATTTCTCTACCCAATTGAATGTGTATGTTATTCCCTTCTTAAGCCAAATCTGATGAGAATAAGATTCACTCATTCCCTCTGACCTTCCTCCACTTCCCCTTCACTGTAAAAGCATTTTGTCTGTTTTATGTGAGATAATTTACCCAATTCTACATCTCCCTTTCTCCTTCCAGTATAATCCTCCCTCACCACTTATTTTTGTTCTCCAGATATCACCCCTCCTCTTCAACTCACCCTGTGCCATCTATCTACTATCTATCTATCTACATACATATAATTTTTCCCAACAACTATCCTGATAGTGACATAAGCATCATGAGTTACGAATATCATCTCTCCATGTAGGAATGTAAACAGTTCAACCTTAATAAAGTTCTTATGATTTCTTTTTCCTCTTTACCGGTCCTGCTTCTCTTGAGTCTTGTATTTGAAAGTCAAATTTTCTTTTCAGCTCTGGTCTTTTCATCAAGAATGCTTAAAAGTCCCCTATTTCACTGAATATCCATGTTTTCCCCTGAGAGATTATACTCAATTTTGCTGAGTAGGTGATTCTTGGTTGCAATCCTATCTCCTTTGACCTCCAGAATATTATATTCCATGCCCTGTGTTCCCTTAATGTAGAAGCCGCTAAATCTTGTGTTATCCTGACTGTGTTTCCACAATCTTGAATTGCTTCTTTGTTGCTGCTTGCAATATTTTCTCCACGACCTGGAAACTCTGGAATTGGGATACAATATTCCTAGGAGTTTTCCTTAGGGGATCTCTTTCAGAAGGTGATTAGTGGATTGTTTCAATATCTATTTTACCTTCTGGTTCTACAATATCACAGCAGTTTTTTTTTTTTTGACAATTTCTTGAAAGATAATGTCTAGGCTCTTTTGTTGATCGTGGCTTTCAGATTGTCCAATAATTTTTAAATTATCTCTCCTGAATCTATTTTTCAGGACTGTTATTTTTCTGAATAGGCTTTTCACATTGTCTTCCATTTCTTTCATTCTTCTGGTTTTGTTTCATAATTTCTTGATTTCTTATAAAGTCATTAGCTTCCATTTGCTGCGTTCTAATTTTTAAGGAAGTATTTTCTTCGGTGAACTTAAGGACTTCCTTTTCCATTGGGCCAATTCTGCTTTTTAAGGCATTCTCCTCATTGACTTTTTGAACCTCTTTTGCCATTTGGTTTAGGCTATTTTTTAAGGTGTTATTTTCTTCAGTATTTTTTTGGGGGTCTCCTTTAGCAAGCTGTTGACTTGTTTTTCATGATTTTGTTACATCACTCTCATATTTTCCAAGTTTTTCCTCTACTTCTCTTACTTGCTCCTAAAAATCATTTTTGAGCTCTTCCATGCCCTGGGACTGATTCATATTTTTCTTGGAGGCTTTAGATGTAGGAGTTTTGACTTAGTTGTCTTCTTCTGATTGTATGTTTTGATCTTCTTTGTCACCAAAGAAAGATTCTATGGTACGACTTTTTTGCACTGTTTGCTCATGTTCCCAGCCAATTACTTGTATTTTAAATTCAACGTCAAGGTAGAGTTCTGCTTCCAACGTGGAGAATATACTGTCCCAAGCTTCAGGGGTTTTTTGCAGTTGTTTTTAGAGATATTTCTGGGGACCTGTAAATTTTCAGTTCTTTCAAGGTAGTATGATCAAAGGAGAGGTATTCACTCTTTTCCTGGCCTGGGCTCTGGTCTATGAGGGATCACAAGTACTCTTTTATGCCTTGAAACTGTGAAGAGGATTCTCTCTTCACTACCACCACAAGCTGCACCATGCCAGCACTCCTTCTCACCCCAGGACCTCTGCCTAGAACTTCGAACCAGATCTAAGCATGGGCAAAGCAAGAGATTCCTGCCTCAGCACCAGAAAAGAGATTCCTGCACCAGAAAAGAGATCCCTGCAATCCCCCTCCAATCAGCAACTCATTTTCTCTCTGTCTGTGGCCCAAGACTTCTAGAAGTAGCCACCACCCAGGGGCTGCACCTGGACAAGGGCTGGGACCATTCTTTTCTCTCACCACAGTCACAGACTTTTCCTACTGACCTTCTAAGTTGTCTTTGGCATTTGTGGGTTGAGAAATCTAGAAACTGCCACAGTTGCCCATGATTCAGTCCTCTGAGGTCTGCTCCAGGTTCACTGAGGCCTGTTTTACCTGCACTCCCATGCCAAACTGCACTCCTCTCCCAGCTAGATGCTACAGACCTTTCTAATCACCCATTCAGGTTGCCTTGTGCTGGAAATTTGTTTCACTTTGTCTTTTTGTGGGTTCTGCTGCTCTAGAATTTGTTTGGATCCATTTTTTACAAGTGTTTGGAGGGATTTGGGGGAGAGCTCAAAAAAGTCACTGCTTTTACTTTGCCATCTTGGCTCTACCCCCCCTAGGCTAAAGTTATTGACCCAGCAATTTAAGACCATAAGATGATTCCCCCAAGGTTTTGCTATCTAATGTGCTGCTAATTTTGAAGTCTTTTTTTTACATAAGCACCAAAATCCATTCTGAGAGTGAAAATCCAGATGTGTCACAAAAGAAATATTTCTGAGGTGCATAATTTAGATATACCTCTAAAGCACATCCCTGATAATGTCCATGCCTAACGCTTCAGTGGCTCCCTATTGCACATTGAAGAAAATACAGACACCTTCACCTGACTTTTAGGACCTCCCACAATCTGGGTCTAGTCTACATTTCCCAGTTTTATTTCACAATATTCCCCTTCAGGGCTTCTAATTTTGAGTATCTCTCTTTTTCTTTAACATCTTGTTTGGACCTTTAGTTCCATCACACTGCTATCTATTGTACTTTTCTGTCCATGTGACTCCCTCACTCAGAGCAGAATGTAAATTTGTGGAGGCCTAAACTTCCTCTGTTTTGTTCTTCATAAAGCCCCCTTCATATTGTTGTTCTTGTTCAGTTGTGTTCAACTGATCATGACCCATCACCATGAAAAGTCCATGGGGTTTCCTTGGCAAAGATACTGGGGTGGTTTGTCATTCCCTTCTTCAGTGTGTCCCCATTTTACAGATGTGGAACTGAGGTAAATGGGGTTAAGTGACTTACCTGGGGTCATGCAGGAGTAAGTGTCTGAGAACAGATTTGAACTCTCATCTTCCTGATGCCTGGGCCAATGCTGTATCCACTGAACCATCTAGCTGCCCTTCATATAGTAAGTTTTTAATAATTCTGAAACCTTAGAAATCACTTAGCATCTCCTAGGCCTTTACTCACCATTAAAATTGGGGATAATACCTTCTCCAGTTCTTAGCATCCCCTTCCTCACTAAATGGCTTTCTTCATAGTATCTATACTTACTTAAATAAATACAAACTATAAGGTAATTTCATGTCTGAAAACTTCACTCAGCATCTGGGGTTTCTATACCTTAGAAAAACCACCTCTAGATGTCAATCCCATGCTTACACAGAAGCTAAAGTTACTTGTTGTGTAAGTGTGGGATTGACATCTAGAAGTCAGTTGAGACTGGCACTCTGAGGGAAATGAAGCATGACCAAGCAGCCAAGCCCTCCTCTTTCCCCCACACAAAATGGATGCCCATGAAGGAGCTAACCAGTGGAAAAAGGTAGCCATCCTGTTAGAGGAATATTCCATAATGAAAATGCTCTGTCTCTGTCTCTCTCTGTCTCTCTCTGTCTCTGTCTCTCTCTTTCTCTCTTATTGTCTTCCCTCATTCAAATGTAAAGTCCTTGAGAACAAAGATTGGTATTCTTCATATATATGTGTGTGTGTGTGTGTGTGTGTGTGTGTGTGTGTGTGTGTGTGTACCTACAGTTTTTAGCATAGTACCTGGCAAATCAAATAAAGACTTAATAAATACTTGCTTCCATCCTTCTTTGCAAGTAGAATGCAATCTCCTTGAGGACACGGACTATTTTGTTGTTGTTTTTGTATCTCTAGGGAAGAACAAAGTGGATTTCATCTAGCAGATTCTTAATAAGTATTTGCTCAATGAAAGTATTGATAACTCATAGCATTATCATGCCGCTCAAATGAGATACTAGAAGGGAAACCACTTTTTAAAAGTGAAGAAAATACACACACACACACACACACACACATATAACTATGTTATAATTATTTATATTTATTTTTTGTTTTAACATAATTGACCTCTAAGATTAATGCATCCTGGCAAAATCTTTGTGAGCATATTACACATATTTTAAAGTATCATTCATTGATGAATAAATGAGAAAGGAACACAGATTTTCACAACTGATTTTTAAGAGCAGACTTCACCATCACACGGTTGCTCAAAAGGTACAAAAATATAAGCTCCCTCTGTGATTATTTTTGTTAATTACAGACTAAAATTACTTGACCACATAGAGCAGAATTTAACCTTCAAATGCTGTGCCAACAAGGTGTCTCCCATGCATATGTTAGATACCTGTTTCTTTGATAGATTTGACGAGGGAGAAGGCTTTGTTCTATAATAATGATTATAAATCACAAATGAAGTATAAAAAGATGAAATGTATTGTACTTTTAATTGTCTTAAGGGATGGTCACTTCAGTACAAAAGGTTTAGAGATTCCCTAATGAGGGTGGAGTCCCCCAGACAAAGTTCTTTGTGGATGGCATTGTACTAAACAATCAACCATCAAAATGCTATAGGGCCTCATCACTGAGATCCACGACCACTCAGAAGCACTCATACCAATAATTCACAAGGGAAAAAGACAAGGAATGAAAAATATCCATTGCTCAGAATATAATTTGGAAGGAGAGCTTTTTGATCTGGTTTTATTCATATCTTGAACAGCTACTACAACTAGACAATAAAATTAGATGGGTTTAATAGAAGGAAATGAGCATAGTGTGTTGCAAATGTAAAGTAGTGCTATAGATTTAATGGTTTTAAGTTGCTTCCTTATACAAAAGTCCATATTTTAAGTATCAGTATCTTTTCACTGATGCCATATGGCTCCAAGGCCTGGAATACTCTAACTCCAGTACTCTCTCATTGCAATTAGCTACATCTACCCTTCACAATTATAGGGTTGACCTTAAGGGATCAGATGGATTTCTTTCATACTATTTCTCTTTTTTTTTTAATTTTATTAATTTATTTTTATTTATCAACAATCATTTCCATATGCTTTTGAGTTTAAAATTTTTCTCCCCCTTTTTCCCCAGCCCCCTGCCTAAGATGGCGCACAATCTCATATAGGCTATACATTTACATTCCTATTAAACTTACTGTCACATTAGTGAAGTTGTAAGTAAAAACTAAAACCAATAGGAGGAACCATTAGAAAGAGGAACCAAAACTCAACAGAAGAGAAAACAAAAGATAGCAATTCCACTTCCATAGTTCTTTCTTTGGATGTGGATAGCATTTTCTGCCATGAGGCCTCTGGGGATGTTTTAGATCCTTGTATAGCTGAGAAGGATTAAGTTTATCAATATTAGTCATAGCACAACGTGGCTGTTATTGTGCACAAAGTTTTCTTGGTTCTGCTCACCTCACTCAGCATCACCATACAAGTCTTTCCAGGTTTTTCTGAAGTCAGCCTGTTCATCATTTCTTATAGCACAATAGTATTCCATTACATTCATATACCACAACTTGCTCAGCCATTCCCCAATTAATGGGCATCCTCTCAATTTCCAATTCTTTGCCACCACAAAAAGAGCTGCTATGAATATTTTTGTACATGTGGGTCCTTTTCCCATTTGTATGATCTCTTTGGGATATAGCCCTAGAAGTGCTATTGCTGGGTCAAAGGGTATGCACATTTTTATATCCCTTTGGGCATAGTTACAAATTGTTCTCCAAAATGGTTGGATCACTTCCCAATACCACCAACAATGCATTAGTGTTCCAATTTTCCCACATCTCCAATATTTATCATTTTCCTGTTTTGTCATGTTGGCCAATCTGATAGATGTGATATGGTACCTCAGAGTTGTTTTGACTTGCATTTCTCTAATCAATAATGGTTTAGAGCATTTTTTCATGTGACATACTATTTCTTGAGACTCCATTTACATATGTTCCTCCCACTCTTTGCTGCCAGTGATTACCACCCCAGTTCTTTTCAACCAATTAAAATTCATTAGCTTTTACAAAAGGGTTTTTTCCTTCACAGATCTAACAAGAACAGAAGCACATTTTCCCCAAAACCTTTGTGGCACAACTCTTCCCTATACCATTGCAGTCTGGGAAGCATGGACTTAGACTTAGCATAGCTTATAGCATTAATTCCTCCACATTCACATCCCACTGAGTATCAGTTACCAGGAGGGTAGGTACCAAAAGTTATTTCTCATGGCATTATTTCTGGATGGGCTGGAAACAAAACCTGGCAACAATGCCGCCCCTGATGTAAATGAAGTTTTGAAGTTCACAAGGTCGGAGTTACCTCTAGTCTCCTTCATCTAAAAAAAGGAAGAATAATGGCAAAGGGATAAATCATATGTCCAGGCCATCCTCAAATGGAAAGAGCCTGAGTCCTCTCACCTTAACATTGTCTGTCTTATCTCACCAGAATGCCAGGTCACAAAGAGGCGAACCAAAGGGACCACAATGAATTTGACCAGGCTTTTTTGATTGCACCCAATTTGGGCTCCATAGCTAATCAAAGAGGCTCCCTTTTACCACTTGGTTAATAGACCAGAAACAAATGCAAAGTATCTGTTCATGCTTCAGAGTCCATATTGTGATTCCATCCAAGCTCTGTGCATATTCATAATGGCTGAGATCTTTGGTCAGTGGCCTGTTACATTAGTCTCTTGGTAGGGGAGATAGAGGTGGAAAGCAAAATATATGAGTTAGAATGAGGTGAGGAATGAGCTATACTAATATCCTCATTGAATAAGGATTAACAAAAAAAAACTTTGGCTTCTTCTATCTTCTCTTCCATTGCTAAAGGCAAATTTTGTTAAAAAAAATTAAAACTCTTTTTTTTTCCTTCCCTCTCTCATTTTCCTAAATTAAAGTGGCTCTTTATCCTCTTGGGATGTTTTTAATTGTAAAAATAACTTTCTCTTTGCCCTAGAAAAGGATATTTGCCATTTTGCCATTGCTCCTGATGGAAACCTAATGATTCTTTGCTTTTCAAACAAGCTTGGTGACTGCTATTTTGGAGCCACTATATGAAAGGTTAGTGAGTTTCTTCATTTCCAATGTGACTTTGGGAGAAGTGATTTACACTGGAGAAGAAATAGCTCACTAGAAAAGCTTCAGTAGGTTTACTTGACAGGAGCCCCAAGCCAATAACTCTGGAAGCTTTTCTTCACTTTGTCTCAAATGACTTTCCAAAGTTCTTTAAACAGAAACCTCTCCTTTGTGCTCAGTTCTCAGTCCCCTGGAGAGAAAAGAGATTTGTTTGCTCTCCTAAGTCATTTTCACACAGGTGCTAACAGTGATCACTGATCCACAATGGGGAGTGGGTTGGGAAAATGGTGGGGAATGGAGCAGACAAAACCTACTTGTCAGAATATAAAATTAAAAATTGGTAATTTAAGGGGAAATGATTTTTGGAAATTATCTGAATTTAAATAGGCAAGAACACTTTTCTCCTGGTTCAATATGATATTTCTTAAACATATTGACTTACTTTGGAGTCCATGTTGTGCTAGCTTTTGAATCTAGTATAATGACCAAAAAAATGCAACATATGCCAGCCACCTAATTCATTTCATACTGTTGAAAAAAGTAAGAGAGGAAGGGAGGAAGGAAGGGAAGGGAAGGGAAGGGAAGGGAAGGGAAGGGAAGGGAAGGGAAGGGAAGGGAAGGAAGGAAGGAAGGAAGGAAGGAAGGAAGGAAGGAAGGAAGGAAGGAAGGAAGGAAGGAAGGAAGGAAGGAAGGAAGGAAGGAAGGAAAGAAGGAAGGAAGGAAAGAGGGAAGGAAAACAGGAAAGGAAGGAGAGAGAGAGGAAGATTGAGAGGAAGAAGGAATGAAGGAAAAAAGGAAGGAAGGGAGGGAGGGAGCGAGGAAGGAAAGGAAAGAGGAAGGGAGGTGGTGGAGAAGTGTTAAGTGTTTACTCTATACCAAGCACTGTGCTAAGTACTGGAGGCACAAATACAAAAGCACTATGAATGAATACAGCCCTGAAGTGGTAGGGTAGTTAGTTACTTTCTCCTGGATTCCCTGATTGTGCTTCTGTTTAGAAAAATGGAAGAAAATTTGTAAAATTATCTACTTCTAGCACAATGCATCAAGCATAGCTCTATTGCTTCATGATTAAAATGTCTGTCCTGCCTTTTTCATTCCTTTAAGCTCATAAAGTCTAATTTTATTGGTAAAATATTAGAGTGTGGAGTTTCTTTCAGGGTAAAATTCATAAATTGTTTAATTTTCTATAATCTCATGCTTGTGGCTAAGGGATGTTTAAATCAAGGACAGCCAAAGCATGACCTTAAGGCCATGTGGATATTTGGAACTTTAAATTTAGTCCCTAAAGAAAATATGGGCCCCCTAAAAATACTATAGATATTTTGTTGTTACTCTTGAAAGCATATGGTCTTCATAAGACTGTTATTCCAAGTCACACCTATCCAAGAGGAAAAAGGACCAGAATGATCATGATGAGATGATATCATAGGTCCATACAAATAAGTGGGCAAGTCCAAAGAAGTCAGATTGTGTGGGAGAGGAGGTAAGACAGTCAGAGTGGGTCTAGAATCTGCAAGATTGAGAGTCAAAAAGAGTAGCATCAATGTGTAAGGACACAGTTCAATTCTAGGAAAGCATCTGTTTCCCAGTTCCAGGAAGCCAAAAACTTTGAAGGTTGGCACCTATCAACATACTATTTAGAGGAATTAATTACAACAACTTTTATTAAGTGCCTATTGTGTGTCTGGCCTCATGCTAGGCACTGGGGATAAAAATACAATAAGAAAAAAGTTCCTGCCTTCAAAGAACTTACTTTCTATAGTAAGAAACAGCATGCACACATATAAGTAAATGCAAACTATATTTAAAGCAAAGATAGGCAATTTTAATATATTGGAAAGAAGAACGAGCCATTGATGGAATTAGGAAATGCTTCATGTATGACACTGACTTTTGTAGGAAGCTGACTAGTTATCCTAAGATCTGAAGGTAAAGAGGAAGTATATTCCAGGCATGGGGGATGAGCTATACAGTGGTATAGAGATAGGAGATGGAATGACATAAAAGAAAAACACAAAATAGGCCAATTTGTGTAGACTATATAGTTTGTGAAGGGAAATAACAATGTGCTATATTCTTGAGGATCCACCTAGGCTTGAACTATTGTATAATAGCATTTCTTTTGAATCCAGTATAATGACCAAAAAAATACAACATATGCCAGCCACCTAATTCATTTCACACTGTTGAAAAAAGTAAGAGAGGAAGGGAGGAAGGAAGGGAAGGGAAGGGAGGGGAAGGGAAAGGAAGGGAAGGGAAGGGAAGGGAGGGGAAGGGAAAGGAAGGGAAGGGAAGGGAAGGGAGGGGAAAGGAAGGGAAGGGAGGGGAAGGGAAAGGAAGAGAAGGGAAGGGAAGGGAGGGAGGAAGGAAGGAAGGAAGGAAGGAAGGAAGGAAGGAAGGAAGGAAGGAAGGAAGGAAAACAGGAAACCCCTTTTATTCAAGTCAACTAATTAATTATCAGATACCCATTTTACTTCTTAATTCCAGCATAGTCCCCAATGAGGCAAGTATCCCGAGGGCTCAACTTCTTCTAACAGAAAAATTACTGAGATCATGGTGAAGGAATTGTCAACTTACCCCTGTTTCATTTGATACAAATAACCAGGGCTAGGTTGAGCTATTAGAGATGATTTGAAATTCTGGTAACCCTTTTTCTACTTCTCTAGAGCAATCACAGTGGATTCTCTACATAAAAATGAGTGGAGGAGGTAAGGGAAATAACTCCTTTTTAAACCACCTCTTGGTAAGCAAATGGCATATTTTCCCTATTCCAAGCTGTGCAGAGCACAATAAGCTCCCCAAATGTGGTACCAGCACCGATTACTCTCAGGTCCTTTAGAGCAAGGATTGTCTTGATTTTTCTATTGCATCTTCAGTACTTAGTGCAGTGCATATAGTAATTGCTAATAAATGATTTTTTAATTCATCTAACTACTCATTTAAGTGTTTTTATTAAGTGCTTACTAGTGTCAACCTCAAATGTAGAGTACTACAAAAGCATCAACAACAAGGGTTTTTAATGGAGGCAAGGGAATTGTAATTTGGGTCACTTCATGGCCCAGAAGTACTGGAGTGCCCAGGAGGACAGGATGGGCAGAGTTTAAATACAATTCAGCAGGGAGGGATTCTTATGGAAGGCATAGCCTCTCAAATATATTATGTACCTTGTTTTGAAAAATAGCCAAAAGTCTATAGCATAGGCTAGGGAGGATTGGGGAGTGGTTACATCTGGTCAGAACAGTGCACTCCTGGTGCAGAAACCAGGAGTTTTCAGAGAAAACACAAGACCGGCTCCAACTGGTATAAAACTATTCCGACCATGGAATCAGAATCAGGTAACCCCTTTGATGGATACAGTTGACATTAGATATCAGGCACTATGCTAAGTACTGGAGATACAAATAGGTCCTTGAAAGCTCATACCCTATTTGGAGCAGGCAATATATATGAGGAATGGTGGGCAAGGAGTGGCAGTTGGGTTTGAAAAGTCACAGAGATTGTGAATGAAGACATAGAGCAATTGATTAGCACACACTTAGTAGGGTTGTTTTAATTACTGTTCCCACAGCAAAAAGGTAGAAATAGGAGAATAATGGAGGGGGCATTCTTATCCAATCCAGAATGCAAAATGCTAGGTCAAGAACTGACATGAGAGGTCAGAAGAGTATAGAGCACAGTACTATAACAGTAAGATGGCATTTTCAGGATTTGTGTTGTTGAATCAAATTGATATCAGAGTAATTAGGGTGGAAATGAAATTGTTCCTTAATCTTTTCAGTTTAACCATACTCTGTGTGTGTGTGGTAGTTTTATTTTTTTCCCTCCAAGCATACACTACTACTTTCCTTCCCTACTAGGCTGCACACCTCTTAATTTCTTCTCCCTCCTCCTTTCATTCCTTACTACAATTTGGCTAGTCCAATTAGAGACTGCCCTGCCTTGTTTGAATCTCTGCTTACTAAGCATGATCGTTACTAATTATTTTCTCCCCCCTCTCTCCTCCCCCCCACCACCCCTTTCCCAGCTAAAGGCAAGACTGCCATACTTTAGCATGAATAGCATTGTGCTGCCATTCTATAGATAGGGGAAGTTTTGGTTACATACTACATTTGCATCTATTAAATCATCAAGGCCTAATTAAAGCAGCAAATTCAGTTGAAAGCATAATAAAGTAGTAGACACAAGTAATCGCTTTGCTACCCATCATCATGGTTGAGAGGAAAAAGGCAATCTCATTGAAACAACATTTTTTTCCCTGAGGTAGAGAAAATGCATGATCTCAGTGTCAATGATTTCATATATTAAAAAAAAAAAACCCTGACATTAATAATGAAGAAGGAGCATATTTGCATCTATTAATAACCTGGGCTGCAGGAGGACTTGTGATCCTTCACTAAATATATGCCATGGCTGGTGTTTTCATAATTACAATCAGCTGAACTGATTAAATGAGTGATGCCATTTAAATTAGGAAATTAAAATGTTTAGATGATTTTCCCACAGAGTGGGTACAAGTCTTTTTTCCCAATTTTTTAAAACATTTTTATTTAAAATTTTGAGTTCCAAATTCTATCCTTCCTTCCCCTTCCCCATCCCTGAGATGGTAAGCAATCAGATGTAAGCTATACACATGTAATTATGTAAAACATTTCTATATTAGTTATTTTGTACAAGAAGACTCAAATTAAAAAATGAAAGTAAAAAATAGCATGGTTCAATCTGTATTCAAGCAATATCAGTCTTTCTCTGGAGGTGGATAGTGTGCTTCATCATTAGTCCTTTGGGATTGTCTTGGATCAATAGATTGATGAGAATTGCTAAGTCATTCACAAATCTTCTTTGTACAATATTGCTGTGTACAACATTTTCCTGGTTCTCTTTACTTCATTATGCATCAGTTCATGTAAGTCTTTCCAGGTTTTTCTGAAATAATCCTGCTTATTATTTCTTATAGTACAGCAATATTGCATCACAATGATATACCACAGCTTCTGTAACTGTTCTACAATTGATGGACATCCCTTTGATTTCTAATTCCTAGCAACTGCAAAAAAGCTGCTATAAATATTTTTGTAGAAATAGATCCTTTCCCTTTTCTTGTATGTCTTTAGGGTACAGACTTAGCAGTGGTGTTGCTGGATCAAAGGGTATATACAGTTTTATAGCCCTTTGGGCATAGTTCCAAATTGCTCTCTAGAATGGTTGGATCAGTTCACAACTCCACCAATAGTGCATTAGTGGCCCAGTTTTCCCACATCCCCTCCAACATCCAATATTTTCCTATTTTGTTATATTAGCCACTCTGATACTTGTGACATAGCATTGCAGAGTTTTTTTTTAAATTTGCATTTTCTCTGAACAATAATGATTTTGTTTTATCATATTTTGAGGTCTCATAGAGTCATTAGTTTCCATTTGTTTAATTCTAATTTTTAAGGAACAATTTTCTTCAGTGAACTTTTCATTTCAGTGAGTACTTCTTTTTCATTTGGCTAATTCTATTTGTTATGGAGTTATTTTCCTTGGTAAATTTTTATATGTCTTTTTCCATATTATTAACTCTCTTTTTCATGGTTCTCCTGATTTCCTCTCATTTCTTTTCCCAATTTTTCTTCTACTTCTCTAATTTGTTTTTTGAAATCATTTTTAAGCTCTTCCAGGAATCATTTTTAGGCCCAAGACCAAATTACATTTTCCTTTGAGGCTTCACATGTAGCCATTTTGATGCTATTGTCTTCTTCTAAGCTTATGCCTTCAATCTCCCTATTGCCATAGTAACCTTCTATAGTCAAGCTTTTTTTTTTCTTTGCTCATTTTTTTTCCGCCTTTTTTGTCATTATGTTTTCATAGGCTCTAGTCATGCACTGTCCCAAACCTTTTGTGCTAGGGCTCTGGGTCTTACTGCTGGCTTTCTCTTGGCTTCAGGGATTAACAGTTTGCTTTCTCTGAAGGGTAGGTTTCCCTTCTGCCTTGTACTGGAAAGGGAGAAGGGGGTGGCTCACTGCTGGCCTGCCCTGAGTGTGAGGTTTAGTTGTTGCTCTGCTCCAGGGGTGGGGACTGTTATGTAAAGCCCCCAAGGGGGTTGCTGGTTTACAAGACCCTGAGGCTTCACTGGTGGATTGCCTCAGGCTAGGATCCTTGCTGTAGGCCCCCTTCTGTGAGGCTGGCTGATGCTGTTGCTCTTGGATCTCACTCTCCTCCCACCCCACTAAGGCAGACCATTCCTCCCCTGCTGAAAAGATGCTTCCCTGCTCCTAGATTAGGGTTGGTTTTCTAATTGTTTGGAGGGGAATTGGGGAGGACTTCGGGTTCCTTCCTCATTCTGCCATCTTGGCACTGGAAATCTCAGTATAAGTTCTTAAAAAAACCAAGTGTCAACTGAATTCAAGCATTTTCTATAGATACTGATTGTGTGCTGTTTATAATCAATCTGTGATTTGCAAAGCATCTTCCAATAAAATGTTAATGTAATCAACAGTAAACTGTGTGTTTTACCTCTTTGCTGTTTATCATCTCATGCCAGGATAGATTTTAGGGGGATTTCTGATGTCATGAACCTGATGTGGTTTTAGGGATGCAGGGACCTCAAAATGCCAAGGTACAAGGAAGAGATATCTAGAAAGAATTCTTCAACTCAAGCAGTCTTCCAGTCAACTGGAAAAAGTGTTTATTTTAATGCTAATATGGCAAGCAGAGCTCTTTTAGGGAACTTACAACCTGATAGGAGTGATGCTAAAGCTTGTATAGAAAAATTTCAGTGGATTGTATGGCAAGTATGCTAATTAAGTGATGAACATATAGTTTCTGTACCTACCTTCATTATCTACTGGGAACGCTGAGGGGGAGCTTCTCAGGGTTCTTCTTTTGGTATGTTACATCTGTAACTAGATAGCCTCAGGGGTTGATGTCTATAGCTTAACCTCTGGATTGTATGCAGTAACTCTGGGAATCAATATAGGATAGTTCTGCTGGTACAAGATAGTCCTGTTCATACAAGGAAAATTCTGCAGAGGTCAGGCACTCTGCTAAGCAAATGACAAATATTTTCTCTGTATTTTTGTATACTTCTTCATGTTTTAGTAGCAGCAAAAAGAGACAACACCACAAAAACCATAAAAATCTTCAAGGATTATGTGCTCTTTTCAGAGATATCAAGATAGAAGAGAAACTGGAAGACTTCATCTCTTTATTGAGGAAATATTGAGGAAAAGACTTTTTAAAAAGAGTCATGGTGATGTGGTTTAGGGGTTCAGGGATCCTGGGACTCCAAAATCGCAACACGCAGGTCCTGCTGAAAGAATTCCACCCGAGCCTTCTTTCAGCCAAAGACAAGGTTTATTAGAACATCCTTAATAATAGAATTCCAGGGACCAAAGGTGGGAAGTGTCCTGGGGCCATAGGGAGGCAAGATAATGGAGGGGAGATTGGGTGTAGCACAATGAAAGGCCAGTTGATTATAGCCAGAGATTTCACCATGTGGGAAAGTCCAGGGTTTTTCCTTTCTGGGGCCCAGATCCCAACCTCATCAATGGCAGTGATCTTTAAATAAACTCTGGATTCCAACTTGAAGAAAGTGGTTTTCAGGGAGCTAATGAGTTTGTAAGAAGTATATGTAAAGTTTAACAAGCAACAGTTCACTCCCCATCCTTGCCTTCAGGCCTTTTTACATCTGGGTGCTCTGCCTAAAGGAATGTAAATTTTGATTGCTTAAACTCTGAAAGATATCTTGGGGTTTGTTAGGGTTTAGGGGGCTAGATTTTTTTTTCTTTTCTACTTATTTATTCTATCATTTAAAAAAAAACAACTAGAATAATTAACTCTTCTGTCCTATGTAGTTTCATTTGTGATTTCTCAAAACAGAGTCCTGGAAAGCGAGGCTTTCATAAAGTCCCATTGGGATTCAAATGGAGCTACTTGCCTATGCCTTAAACCTAAATTTCTGATTGGGCAATAATAAATCCCAGTTCAACTCTCATTTGGTCATTGTTTGAATTTGATGGCCCAGAGTGAGTCTGAATAGCAATTGTTCCAATTCTGGCCAGAAACCCTGAGGGTCTTCCCCTCCCAGACTTATTTATCTATTTATTTATTTATTGAGTAGGAAAACCAGTACATCTTTTGCCTTATTCCTTACCTAGTTTTAAATCACTAAATGCTTGTAGATTTAGACAAACTGAGATCCGGAAAGACATTAGTTTAAAAAAGGCCAAGGTCTCCCGCTGCATCTGGGGTCATCTCTAGGCCTCCTGATCTATTTCTTGCCACTGGACTCAGATGAAGCTGGAGGAGAGAGTGAGGCTGATAACTTTGCACAGACTTGCCTCATTTCAATTCAATTCACTTTCAAGAGAATTGCAAAAAACACTTTCCAGACATCATTGGTCCTCTTCAAGAACAAAGGACTAAGGAGGAACAACAACAACAAACTAGAGTAGGCATGGGAGGCACCTTTCCTTATTCATCACCCCTGGGCAGTAACTTATTCAATCTCTAGTCACACTTGACTACTCATCATTTCCCAAATATTTTGCATAATTGCCTTTTTCTGCGTAGTTTGTTCATACTATCATCACAATCTATAATACCCTTTCTGAAAAAAAAATGATTTCTCTTGGTAATCTGTGTTTTGGAGACTCAGAGCTCCCAGCACACCCCCACCCCAGCTTTCTGCTCCAAAGTTCTTCAGAAGGACATTACTGATAATGGGATTGCATTGAATCTTCTTATTCTGGTCAAACCCGACCCAAGCCTGAACTGATTTTATACTACTCAGGCTTGGGTGCAGAATGATTTTCCTGACTAGATTAACCAAGGCTGGGAATGGTCTGGAACGGTGGCAGGTTGATATGAGCACCTGTTGGAAGGTATATAACCTTGTACCCCCAAATTCTAAATGTAGCCAGTTCTAAACTACTTTCTTAGGGGGGCCTATTTTTGTACTGAACTCCCACACAATGCTTGTAAATCCAGATTGAGAGAAATTGAAGAGTGGACACACACATCCTAATTTTGTTTGTCTCTTTTTTAGAACAGACTGTGTTTCAAATTGGGGTTTGTGGGGTTCAACATTAAATGGTGTCAGATGACCGGGATTTAGATTGGGATTTTTTGGGGGCTTTCCCCCAGCAGGATTTTCTTCTGAAATCCAAGTCCTGAAAGATAGGTGAGACATCTGTAAAATCTCTGCTACTTATCTATTGGACTCCCCACATTAGGTTGCAGTTTGTTTTTCTCTTTAAGTGGCTCTGGGGGTGGGTCCTCAAGAAAGACCTCCTCTGAAAAGGAATTCCCCTGTAATTTGGCTCTATTTCTAAATTTGTTTATCTTAAAAACAAACTAAGCCTAAAAAGTCAACAAGACAACTAGATTTGTCTTGTCAAGCTGTTTCTGTCTCTCTGTGTGTTTATAAAATGTTTCACATTTGTGGTGAAAGATTTAAAATGCAGCTAGAAAAACTTCTAAGGAACTTCTAAGGTCTGTAATTAGAGAGAACATTGGGAAAGAATTCCCACCTTAGGCTTCAGTGGGAGATTAAGACTTTTTTTTTGGAGGGGGGGTTCCAACACTGGTCAATTTGGGATACCAGAATAAAGTTAGATAATGAATAATGAAATAAAAAAGCAGTGTAGGACTCTTGCAGAAGTTAGTAGAAGGTGAAATCAGAGCTAACAAGCAGCTTTTTTAAGTGAAAAGGATCTAGAGCAGACAGCCCAAGATAGAAAGGGCTAAGAGAGGGAAAAGCTGAAGGTTTGAATTCAGGTTTAATTAGATCTTAAAACTAAAGTCTTTACTCTATGTTTAAATTGCATCTAGAGAATTGTTTTTGCACCCCTCCTGCCAATATATCTGATATAAAGGCAATGTGTTTAAAACTGCAAAAATAAGAGTTTTTCTGTCTTTTAAGCATTAACATTATAAAAACTATTTATGAAGGATGTGGGAGAAAAAAGGTCTCTTGATTTAGATGTTACCTTCCTCCAGATTCTAAAATGTGAAGACAAGCAGGACAAAGTAAGATAAATATGATTTTAATCTGGATGTAAAGGAAAGTGGAGGTAGTCGGAGTAATGTATTTGAAAAATTAGGAAAGAGAAATAAAGGTTTCAGCAAAAATATGGAGGATGGGGAAAAATGGTTTGGAAGCAGATGGGGGTAGTTGTTCTGGGTGTCTTTGTGTCACCTTCAGATCCCATGTTAAGAGGGTGTAACAAAGTTTGATTTTGTTCTAAGTAGAAAGATTGAAAATGCAAATTTTTAGCTTGATTTGAAAACCAATAGAGTTATAGAGAGTTAGAAGGAATTACATCTGCCAGTCTTTCAAAATTAATCCCTTAGATCTCTTTTCTGCCTGGGCCAAAAGCAGTAGTTAGAATTTTGGCCCAGCACATTTTAAGCTGACCTGATGATTACAGGTGATTTCAAACTGTAAAACTTTATATGCATCAGCCTGAAATTCCCAGGAGGATGGAATGGGAAACTGGAATGCTTAGGGTATCTTTTTATCTGATAAGCCTCAAAAAGGAGCTCTTAAGGAAGTAGAGAAAAAAAGTTATTCAGATCTGGGAATTGTCACCACATGTCTTTTAAGGGAATATATGCATTTGTGGATAATATAATATTTCCTTTCAAAGGTCCAAGAGTATTGGACTTTAAAAAAATGCTTATCATTAGCAATTATAAATTCATATTTAATTTTATTGAAATAAAAAAAAATCTGTCCTGAAACAATAAGAATAGCATCTGAGAGTGTTCTTTCTATCAGGATAAAGCACAAAAAGATATTATTTACCATTAAGAACTTTATTTACTGCATGGCCCTTACAAAGTTCTATTTACATCAGTTTATTTTTCTGTGAGTGGCTAATAGTGGAATCCACTTCCCAGGGATCTTGTAAAGATTACACGATTGTAAAGCACTCAGTACACTGCTTGGCCTAGGACGAAGGCCATCTGAATGTTAACTGTTTAAATATAATTGTTCAAGTTAAGGTCACTTAATTGGTAATTAATCGGTTTTGTTTGTTTATAGTATTGTTATATTTCTAAAATTCCTTGTACTGTGTAATTTGGTAATAATTGTATCACCTCTCATGATAGAAAAGCAATTTCTCTGTTTGATTAGAATTGTACTGTCAGAGAAAAAGAAAAATGAATGGGTTATGAAGCTATTAGGTCATTCTCTCTGACCATGTTCTATAATATTTTTAAGTACTATAATCTAAGAAATCATAAACTTCGAAGTTTTGTCTATATTTAAAAGAAGTCTCAGCTAAAATTATTTGGTTCTCACTTATGAAAATTAAGATTGTTAAGTAAGCTATTTAGAGTTATTGTTTAAATCAAGTATTCACAAAAGTATTTTTATGAAAGGAAACTTGGTACTTACACAAAGAAAGTACCTTGTAAAATCTCCTTGTAATTAATTTAGTTTGTTATAGTAACAAGATAAATTGTAAGCTATTTTTAAGAAAGGGAAATACTTTTATGAAGAAATGGTTTGCAAAATCTTTTATGTGATTTTTTGAAGGCCTACTAAATTTCCATTTGCAAGCTAATTTATTGCATTAATGATTTAATATTAATAACAATTATGTCCAAACCTCCAGTGAACTTCAGGTTGCATTCCTAGATTTGCTGTGTCCTAAGATTGGCCTTCATGGGTGCTTTCTGAGAAACAGAGTCAGCATCTCAATGGGGACAGCATCAGAGATCTAAAGCTAGTGATTAATACTAAAACAGTTGCTGTAATGAGCTGTAAGTGGGAAGGATCTTG
Organism: Phascolarctos cinereus; assembly: GCF_003287225.1. Lineage (NCBI taxonomy): Eukaryota > Metazoa > Chordata > Mammalia > Diprotodontia > Phascolarctidae > Phascolarctos > Phascolarctos cinereus. The sequence goes on from NW_027555625.1 coordinate 105,789,972, forward strand.
CTGTTTTGATATGAATTCATTCCGTGGCCTAGTAAGGTTTAAAATTAGTGTTTGAACTTCTCATATGTACAAGATTCAATTCCTGAAGTGTCTCATTCTTTCACACTAAGTATGGCTAGAGAAGGAAAAATAAGCTTGAGAAACAGAGATGCAAATCTATTAGAGTAGTAACTTATTTTCTTAATGGAAATGTTATTTTACTCATGTTGTTATTTAATCAGAAACTAATACATGTATAGCAATGTATACACACTACTTAAGGCTCTGATTATTGAAACATGCTATTCAAGTCCTTATAGGACTGTTAACTGACTGTTACTCTGAGCCTGATTCCAGGTGTGGTTATCAAGGAATACTGTTGAGCCACTCATCCATGATTCCAGCAACTATGTGGGGGTCTATGAACTGTATCTTTGAATTGCAAAGGGAGTTCTAATGGGAAAGGTTGGGAGAACAACTTCCACATAAGCTGAGGTAGGACTCAATTTCCCCAATATGAATTGGCCATATTACACAACTTCTGCCTGGGATTGACATTAAGTTAGGGAATATTGTTCTCTTACTATAGCTATGTCCTTTTTTTTTTTTTTGCTTTTTTGGTGAGGCAATTGGCCTAAGTGATTTTCCCAGGGTCACAAAGCTAGTAAGTGTCAGGTGTCTGAGGCTGCATTTGTGCTCAAGTCCTCCTGACTCCAAGGCCAGAGCACTGTGTCACCTAGCTGCCCCTGTCTTTATTCTTTTATGGCAATTTTCTACAACAAAAAAAAGTTTTATAATCACAATATTAAATCTATTAAATAATAGATTGATGCTGGAACATCTGAGGTTATTATAGTAAGATCCAAGTATAAGATTGAGCTATTTGGCCTAGAATTTTAGAATTAAGTGTTTAGCCTTGACCTATGTTACTAATATATTCCTGCATAAATTAGGGTCCTTTAATTCATCATAATAGTATGGGTATAATTAGGTCAAGGGCCTGTGAAACTAGGATACTGTTCTTTTACTTAGTTAATATCATACCTGTCTCAGTTTTGTTATAATTAGTTAATGTTAAAAAAAAGAATGGCTTGGGGCAGCTAGGTGGCACAGTGGATAGAACACTGGCCCTGAAGTCAGGAGGACCTCAGTTCAAATCTGGCCTCAGACCAAACACTTGACACTTACTAGCTGTGTGACCCTAGGCAAGTCACTTAATCCCAATTGCCTAAAAGCAAAACAAAACAAACAAAAAGAATGGCTTGTGGTCTATCTTGTAAATGCCTTAAAGGAAACATCCACTTTAAGTAAGGGTTATTTATTTGAAAATGACTAGAAGTTGGTAAACAACAATAGGCAACCAAAGTAAAAGAACTTCCCTTACCTGGATCAATTTGGGGTGTCCTCATGCCTATCTTTGTTGAAAATTTTCTCCTTGATATAATTTACCTTTTTTGTATATAGTTATTTGCATGCTGTCTCCCCTATTAGACTATGAGTTCTTTGAGAGCAAGGACTTTTTTTTTTGCCTTTCTTTGTATGTTAGTGTTTAGCATAATGCCTGATATAAAGCAGTCACTTAATAAATGCTTAATGATGTATTGACTTTGGCTAAGTAAATCCTTATGTTGGCATTCGAGTGTTCTACAAGTGTCTCATTCTGTTTCTGTATTGAACATAAACCACTAGGACACTGGCCTTAGTCAGGCCCCATCCAGACTATCCATGATATCTCACATATCTTTTTTATTTGTTGACTTTTTTTTAAAGATTATATGGAACATGGCTAGATTTTCCTATTATTTGTCCATTTTAAGATGAATATTGATAAAGATTGTTCCTTCTAAGAGAGACAGTGTAGAGTGAAAAGAGGCAGCTAGGTGCCACAGTGAATTAAGCTTGGAGTCAGAAAGACCTGAGTTTGAATCTAACCTCTGATACTTAACATCTATACGACCCTAGGTAAGCACATTAACCTTTGCCTCAGTTTCCTCATCTATAATAAAGTCATCTATCTCCCCAGTTTGTCATGAAGATAAAATGAGATAATTGCAACACATTATATGAACCTTAATTTTAAAAAAGAAACTAGGTATTATCTATTATTCATACTGAACAATGAGTATGTATTTTGGGGTTTAGGCTTATGTATGCTACTTCCTACTCAGTTTCTCTCTCTAAGACTTGGTTACTTTATCTATAAAATGAAGGAGTTGAATTGATGGTCTCTATAATCCCTTAGAGGAAGCATGGTATAGTGGATAGTGAGCTGACCTAACAAATGAGAAAGCCAGGGTTCAAATCCCAACACTAGCACTAATTCTTGTTATATAATCTCACATAATATGTTAAAGCTCTCAGAGTCCTCAGACAATCCTCTAAGACTGAGTTATTGAGCAGACACCAGTACACCAGTACACATTGCTCAATGGGGTTTCCTCACTAGGAGTTTCATTAACCAATTAAATCATAAGTTTGTGTAGAAAAAAAAAAGTCTTTTCTAAGTCTAATAATCTGTACCCATCAATCTACCATACCACTCTCTTCATACTGTCCCCAGAACACAGACAGAAATGTTTTCTCCTTCCAGTGAACACTTTTGTTTTCTCTCTTTTATGACATTTATTGAATCCTGTCTTGTATTATAGTTACTTTTACTGTAGTTATTCCTCTTCCTCTTATAATGTTATAAGTTCCTTGATAGCAGAACATGTTCATCAATCACCCCTTCCTAGTATCCACTGGGGACATAAGGCCTATTTATTGAATGATGGAATGAATTTAATAACTTGTTACCCTTAAATAAATAAAACCACTCAATAAACACATCCTTCCTACTGAACATTAACTTAATGTTTAACATGCTAAATATGAGATCCAATGAATGGAGATAATATTGGAGGAAATGAATTATATCAATCATGAAAGTCTCACTATAAATGAAACAAAAAAAAAGGAAGTTATAGCTGATGGAAGGGAAGCTCTTGGATTCCTTGCTTGGCTATCTAAAACCTGGGGTGCTTAGCATTCTCTACCCCTTTTTCTAATCCTCTGCCTCTGTCATAGAAGAAGTAGAAGGACATGGGGTAGTGGCCATTTTGTACTTTTCATACATAAATAGACAGATAATAGGTAGGTAGAAAAATATATAAAATGAATATTTATCAATCACTTACAATGGATTTCCATGGCCAAAAAATTCTTCAGCAAGCAGTCTGTTTGATGAGCCTTTCCATATGTGGATAAGCTAGGTCTTGGAAAGTAGACATAGTCCAATTCAGGAAACATGTCCACATCATTTGCAGCCTGAAAGAAATGCCAGAGTTCACATTATGTTGGTATAACCATTGCTATCCCAAAGTCACCCAAATGTCATGAGAAGGCTTCTCAGTAAGCCTTTCTGCAGGGTACCTATGATGCAAAATAAAATCATTATGAGTCATTTAAAATATATGAAATTAAAGGCTGGTTAAAAGACAAGGTATTTTCTACTAAAAATATAGGTAACTAGTTAAAATAGTCTTCCACTTATCATCTTAGACTAAATCCTATAATTTAATCAGGAGCAATAGATGACCATTATAACTAGATTGTGATATTACATTAAAATATGTTAAATATTTAATTTCTCTATTCTTGGCACATTGAAAATACTGACAGTTAAATTAATGTTTTTAGATAGGCTAAGAACTGTGTGGTGCTTAATTCACTCTGTCTTTTTTCCCCCACTGCTTTGCCATTTCAGGAAGTGAGGTGGGATGTATTTGTGTTTGTGTGTATGTGTGTGCCATGCAAAACATAACAAATATTCTTCCACACAATAATCTTTTAATACTTGAAAACAACTGTTATGTTCCTTTTATTTTTTCACCTCTCTAAGCTAAACAACTCTAATTCCTTCAACCAACTTATGTATGGCAGCATATCCACTGTTTTGATCATCCTCATTACTTTGAACCAGCTTATCAAAGTTTTTATTAAAATGGGGTACTTAGAATTAGATACAATAGGCTAGATCTGGTACAATCAAGGCAGAGACCACAAAATCAATGACTTACCCAGAATGAGCATTATGTATCTCAAGGCAGCCCCAGTTTGCATTTGCTTTTTTGGCTACTGTGTAAAACACATACTCATACTGAACTTGCAGTTCGCTAAAACCCTCAGATCTATTTGGCTTTATACCTTTCCTCCTCCATCACATGCAAAAGTCTTGGTCTAGTCAACACAGGTCCAACTTTATTGCAGGTGAATCCATTTGTAGAGAAAATAGTAGAAGTGCATCCTTGTGGGCTTTAAGAGACAGGAGAAGGTTTGGAACGGTGATTGTGGGGAGTAAGATAAGAAGTCAATTAGAGTTAAATAAAAGAAATTGTGTGAATTTTTGAAATGCCAGCTAATATTAGATAGTTTGAAACTGTAGTGAATCCAGTCAGAACAAGGCCCAAGATATACTAAAAATTATTCACTATTCAGGATGATGACAGTAGATAGATGAACCAAAATTGGGAAGCAGAAAGTCAAGAATGGTGAAAAGCTAAAGGTCCAGTGATATTAGGATAGAAGACAGTGAATTATCAAAATAGCTATTAGTAGATTAGCTATTTGTGGGATGGAGAAGTGAAGTCAGTTAAAGAATGAGGGACTAGATAAACAGGAAGTGATTGAGAGACCAAAAGTCACAAAGAGAATGAAGAAAAGTTGTAGATAAAGTGATTCAAAGTAAAAGAAAGGAAACTGAATAGAGATTCATATATGTCAATATGCTACATTTTCTTGCTTTTGATTTATGAGAAAAATCTCAGCCACAAATGTATTTGATAAAAGCAATATGTTTATAATAATTGACTCATTGAAGTCTTAATCTGTAGTTCAAGAACCATTTCTTACCTTTCCCAGGCTCACTGATACTGTTTTAGGATAATTAATTATGCGAACCATGGCTTAAGCTCCTACTAGTGTAACATCTTTTATTACTAAATTGGGCAAGAATCACAAATCGAATAGCAGAAACATTTAATTGAGCCTCGAAAATATTGTAAAACAAGAAATAAGGAAAGAAAGAAAGAAAAAAGAAAGAAAGAGAAAGAAAAAAAGGAAGAAAGAAAAAAAGAAATCATACAATGGAATAATTTCCTTTCTCAATACATAAATGGGTGCAACCTCTCAGAGGATCTAAAGGTAGTATAATCTAATTTTACTTAAATTTATAGTAATAGCCCTAGCATATCAGAAAAGGCAAGTAGTCACTTCAGAACTCATGGCCCAGTTGTAAAAGGCTAGGGAACAGTGCCATCCACTTCACACAGTTGTAAAGACATTTCTGGGCCAGCTGGAGAACTTTTAAAGTATCTGACTTCAGCTCTGGAATGGTTAGGGTCTTGTTGGAAATGCACAGCTTCAAGTGATATCATGGAATTATTATTCTATGTAGTTCTTCTTCTGTATCTGTACCCCAAAAGAAAAAAGAAAAAAAGCTTGTTTTTCCATATTTACTTATTTCCCTTCAGTTTTTTTTCTCTTAACTATGCTTTTTAAAGACCTGGAACTCTTCAGAACACTTTGTATCAATAATAGAAAGCCCTCACCTAGTGGTGCCACCTCACATACAGCCTTCTAAGAAACATAGAACAGGGAATTTCTCTCATTGAGTACATCAATTAGAATTAATTTATTAAAATGGGCTAAGATTTTTCAAAACATTTCTTATGTGTCCACTTAAGGAAGTACTGTGGTATAATGGAAAAGTATGCTAAACCTAGAGTCAGTAATGGGATGGGTTCATATCCTGCTTTTGACCTTAACTGTTTGCTGTCCTTTGTTCTTGAAAAGGACCAAAATGACATCACTATGTTGGACTGTGGCTAATCAGAAACATATGAGTTCAGAACACTCTACCACAGATTGGTCACAAATAGTCCACATGAACATTTAGAGTGGAGATGTCTCTAAATTTGTGAATCTCACATTTCCTTTGAGCTGCTATAGTTCTGCTTTGCTCATAGAATACAGTAGCTTTTTTGATGTTAGCAAGCCATGATGGGCAATTCTGTGCCAGTGTTTCCTATGTCTCTCAATTAATTCCAAACTTGTTCAGTGAGACCTTGAGAGTGTCCTTCTGTAGCTTCTTCTAACCTCCAGATTAGCACTTGCCTTGTGTGAGTTCTCCAAAAGTCTTTTACCAAACACAAGTTTGTCATTCAAACAATGTGTTCCTCACACTGAAGTTCAGCTTTCTGCAGTAGAGGTTGAATGTTTTTCAGTTGAACTCAAGAAAAAACCTCAGTGTCCAGTATCGCATCTTGCCAGGTGATTTTCATAATATTCCTAAGACAATTCAAAAGGAAGTGAATCAGTTTCCTGGCATGAAACTGATATGCTGTACAGATTTCATTGGCATATGTCAATGAAGCCGGCACAATGGCTCCGTAGACTTTCAGTCTGGTAGACAGTCTAATACTTTTTCTCTCCCACACTTTGCTTTCTAGCTTCCAAACACTGAGCTAGCTCTGGCAACACATGGGTCAACCTCATCATTTATGTGGATAGCTCTGGAAAGCATACTGCTAAAGTAACTGAACTTATATACTGCATTCAACATTTTTGCATTTGCTGTAACTGATGGTTCCATGTATGGATGGTATGGTGCTGACTGGTGGAGAACTTCTGTTTTAGGCCATTTTTTACACCAAAAGTAGCAAAAGTAGCAGGAAACTGATCTGTGCTTTGTTGCATCTGAGCCTCAGAGGCTACACTGAGTGTACAATTGTATGTGAACAAGAAGGCACACACCAACTCACCTTCCACTTCATCTTAGCTTGTAGCCTTTTCAAGTAAAATAGTTTACTATCAGCGTGGTCACTGACCATGATGCCATTTTTCATCCTCTTGGAATTTGTCTGACAACATTGCTGAAAACATCATGCTAAAAAGCATGGGAGGGGGCAGCTAGGTGGTGCAGTGGATAGAGCACTGGCCTTGAAGTCAGGAGGACCTGAGTCCAAATCCGGCCTCAGACCAAACACTTGACACTCACTAGCTGTGTGACCCTGGGCAAGTCACTTAACCCAATTGACTAAAAACAAACAACCAAACAAAAACAAAACAAAAACAAAATAAATAAAAAGCATGGGGGTAAGCACACAATCTTGTTTTACTCCATTGGTGACTGGGAAAGTATGAGACCATTGTTCATTGTCCAGAACCTTGGTAAGCATGCTATCATGAAACTGATAAAATAATGATGAATTTCTCTGGACAAATAAATTTTGCCATAATTTTGCATAAGCCCTCATGACTGACAGTGTCAAAGACCTTCATTAGATCTATAAATATATGACAGATCTCTATTCTGCTCCTGGCATTTCTCTTGGAGTTCTTGAACAAGAAATACTTTTATCAACCATTCTTCAGCCTTTTTTAAACCACACTGGCTCTCAGGTAGATGACCATCTTCCAGGTAAAAGAGCAGCCTATTAAGGAGGACTCTGGCAAGAATGTTGCTGGCAATGACTAAGAGAAAGACCCTTCTGTGATTGCCACAGGACAAACGATTACCCTTTCCTTTATAGAGCTGAACAATGGAGGGATACTTGAACTCCACCTCTTGCTATATAACCCAGAAAATTTTGGTCAGCTCTTGTATGAAGAGTGGATACCCTGCCTTGTAACTGTCAGCTGGAATAGAATCAGCACCAGGTGCTTTGCCACATGACAGGATCCTAATGGCTCCTTTTCTTCAGTTGAAAGTTTGGCTAGAGAGGGATTGACTTCAACCTGAAGTATATGGTCAATGGCTTTAGCAATGTTTGATGATGGTCTGTTGAGAAAACTGTGGAAGTGTTCAGCCCTTCTCTCCAGGATTGTGTCCATATCACTAATCAACGTGGCTCCATCAGCACTGAATAGTTGAGATACACCATGGGTCTTTGGCCCATAAATAGCCTTCAAGGCATATAAAAGTATTTTGGATTGTTACTAACAACGTAAAACTGAATTTCACCTGCCTTCTTACTTAGCCAAGAATCCTGCAGATCTCTAAGTTTTGCTTGCACTTTACTTTTGATAGAGTTAAATGTTGCATTCTTTGAGATGGAGGAACTGTCCTACTGGTAAATCCTGTGGAATTTTTGTATTTCATTTTGCAGCTTCTTAATTTCCCCATCATTCTTCTCAAACCAATCTTGATGTTTGCTAGTGTTCTGCCCCAGATGACTTAATGTAGTACTGAATATCAAATCTCTGAAAGCTATCCACTCCTTTTCTGCTCCACTGTTGCCAGCTATGTGTTGGCTAAGCCTCCCCTCCAAGTTAGCATGGAACTGTTCCTCTCAGAGAAGTGTTCTAATTTGTTGACATTCAGTCTTCTGGTAGTCAAATTGCTTTGAGGCTGCTGCTTTTGATGAATGTGAATATTTATCTTGGAGAGGATAATCTATTATTTTTCTAGCACTCTGTACCACACATCGCCTTCCTCACTCTCACACCCTGTCTGTCTTTCATTCTTACATTGACATAGATTATTAAATGCCAGTGTTTGTTGCAAGGGGGCAGCCATGGAGTTTTATCATGTTTAGATAAATAGAAAATAGCATGGTGATGAGAAAGTTACGAGATAAGTCTTCAGCAGTAAGTGACAGTTTCTGTTTCCAACTCTACTCCTCCCACGGTAGGAATGTCATGTCTGACAGTCTGTGCTAAGAATTATAAACTTATCCTCTTATGGAACATTGATGATGAGAGTCTCTGGGTCTTCATAAAATTTTTCTTTGATATCAGTAGAGTTCATCATGGTGGAAGAATATGTATTGATGATGGTGGCATGGCTCTTTCCTGCAAGCAGCAATCGTATTGTTATAAGTCAATCATTCACTCCTTTTGGTAGGCACACAAGCTTGTTAACTAGATTAGTTTTGATTGCAAAACCTATGCCAGCTTCATAGCACTTCTAATCACCATGGCCACACCAGAAAATAAAACAAAACAACAACAACAAAAATGTTATCTAGCTCTGACTTCCATAAGCTGGCTTTCATTTGTCAGTCTTGCTTCACTCAGGGCTGCTATTTGGATGTGATGCCTGCTGAGTTCTCTTGCAATAAAAAGTATTGGTCTTTTAGGTCTACTGGACTTCCTGTTGTACATAAGCTTGCAAACCTTCCATGTACTGATGGTAAGTAGAATTGTCTTCATAAAAGTTTTTGTACATTTGTGTGTGTGGGTACGTGTGTGTGTATGTGTGTGTGTGTGTGTGTGTGTGTGTGTGTGTAGACCACAAGGTAGTATTCCAACCTGTTACAGCAAGCAGACCAGGTTTGGATGAAACAGACAATTTTAGGGCATCCTTAAGGGGGCTTGCCTGGGTATGCCCAGATCTCCTTAGAAGCACTCTTCAGATTCTTCCATGTGGGTGGATGTAGCCTTCTTGGATTGGCTGTGGCTGAGTTATTTAAAATTTGGGACACTAACAAGACTGAGATGATCATCACTTTCTTTCTTCTGTATCCAGAGGGTGAAGATCACGGTTCGCTCACACTGCAGATGCCATGAACTCACCTTGTTCAAACTAGGGAAAGCACATGATTTCCCTACTCCTTCTTTTACCTTGGTTCTGAGAAAAGAACTTCATAGTTTTTGTGTCTGTTTTGTTGCATTTTTCCTTCTCAATTTCAGATGGCAGCCATGATGGTGATCCCCACCAAATTCGGTTTGAACCTGGGCAACCTAGTAGCCAAGATACCAGACAGGTTGTTGTAGCCAACTAGCCTGGCAGGGAAGCCATGAAAAACAGGGTGACTGGAACTCGGGCCCAAGGGAGATTTCGGATTTGGAAGTGGGACTGCGTTCTAGAGGAACCAAGCAAAGCTGTTTGCATATTTGTTTTATATATTTGAAGTAAATATTTCATTGTAAAAGCTAATCTGACTATGAGTGATTAAATGCAACTGGAGTGAAGGAGGGTTCCTTACTTTTGAGGGAACAACATTAGTAGGACCTAAGCCATGTGCTGAGAACCTAGACATGCCCCAAGTCCACTTAAGGTTTCTGGAGAATCCTGAGAAGGGGGAAATGTAACCTACCTCACCTTGTGATGGTGGGAATCAGGGGAGTCACTGTTACATATGTACGTCTCAGCCTCCATGAGCTTTAAAAGCTTATTTATGGGCAGCTAGGTGGCACAGTAGTTAGAGTGTCAGGTATGGAGTCAGGAGGATCATCTTCCTAAGTACAAATCTAGCCTCAGATACTTATTAGCTATATAGCCCTCAGCAAGTTACTTAACCCTGTCTGCTTAAGTTTCCTCATATGTAAAATGAGCTGGAGAAGGAAATGGAAAACCTCTCCAGTATCTTTGCCAAGAAAACCCCAAATGTGGTCATGGAGAGTTGGACATGATTGAAAAGAATGAAAAATGCTTATTTGTAATAGCAGTGGGAAGATGTTATCATAACTCTAATATCTACCTCATGAGGTTTTTTTGAGGATTAAATGAGATAATGCATGTAAAATACTTCACAAAACATAAATCACATTATTGATTCCAGTATTATACTGTTGTTTTTATTATTTTGTTATCACTCTCTGTAGAACATGGGGCTGAGTGCTGGGACCATTAAACTGAATACATGATGAATAAAGTATATGTCTTTTTAGCCAACACTTTATTCATATAGGTGATATCTATTATCTCTCATTTATTAGCAATATTCTTTAAGACCCTGTGTGAGCTTAGCATTGTGTCTCACACTGCAGTTAGCTAAGTGTTCATAAAATTATACTTGTTCTTAAGGAGCTTACGCTGAGTTGCAGGGTTTGGGAGTTGTCTCATGGAAAGAACATGACATTGAAAGTTTGTTAGCACCTGAATTCTTGGCTCAGCTGGTCTCCTCTAACACGTATCTGAATTTGGGAAAGTCTTTAAACCAGAAATCTCAGACTCACAGCCCAGTTACCTACTGAGTGAAACCACCCTGATTAAAATGTAATTAGGTAATGTTGAAAAACTAAATGAAAGTACAATACAACAGAGATGATGTTAATTTGTAGTTTTCTAAGTCAATATGCACTGGTGAATCCATTTCTATTTAAGTTTGACCCTAGTGTTTTAAACTCTCTAAGCCCCAGTTTCTCTCTGTCAAATGATACAAACCTTATATATTTCCTGCAGTATCACTTTTTTACTACACAAGATCCTGCATTCTTCTCACTTTTTGGGGGGTAAGAGGTAGAATAGAAAAATTAAAGCACATATCTGCCCTTTTAAAAGGCTACACACCAAGGAAGTAGGATGATTATCTTATTTCTAAGAAATGATTAACATAAAGTTTAGAAGAGGGAATAGTAATAAAAATTCACATTAACATAATACTTCCATATTGATATAAAATTAGAGTTTTCAGGTTCTTGCTTCACAATAATTGCATGACCTAAATAGCAGGAATATTATAATCTTATTGTGCAGCTAATGAAACAACAGGTCAAAGATTTCAATCCAGTCAGCAAGCATTTATTAAACATCTACTATGTGCCAGGCATTGTGCTAAATTCTAGGGATATAAAAAAAGGGAAAATAAAAGGGACCTGCCCTCAAGCAGCATACCTTCTAACAGGGAAGATAATATGCAAATAACTAAGTGCAACTAAGAGATATACTGGAAGAAGCTAGGGGAAGTCAGGAAATAGAGCTGAAGAGGAAGAGTATTTCAGGCATGAGAAACAGTCAAGGAAAATGTATATAGTGACTAGAATAAGGTCACATTTGAAATCAAGTATTCCTGATTCCATATCCTCTCTCTTACCTAGCTTCATAAAATAGACCCTGAAGACTAATGAGGACATAAGGTGATTTCTATTGAACAGTAAGCCATAGAAATATCAGACAGATAAAATGAGACAATTGATGAGAAGTGCTTTGGTACAATAAAAATGCCATGCCAATGTAAGATATCATTTCTTACATGTTAGAAATAAAATCTTACTAATTCCATTCTGATTAAAAACAGTAACAACCCTAGAGAAAAACAACAACAAAATGACAGCTGAAATGTCCCAAGCTGACAAAGTGTTACCTTCCCTGAAGGAACAGAGGCATTTTGAAGACATTTGCTGTACTTAAATCTTGTAAGTTTTCATGATTGTTGTCAGTAATGAATATTCATATTTCAGTTCTCTTTATAAAGGAAGGCATGAGTGTGGAATCAGGTACGATTTCCTTATTCTATGCATCAGGATATGATAGACATATCCCCCATGAAAGGAGTACTGCTTGTGTTTTAAATGTGGCATCCTTTGAACCTGTTTATGTAAAAAATCTAATCCCTCATCCCAGGGGATTATTGGGGGGGGGTGCTAGTGGTGTTATACTCGCTCACCCTTATTTAACATTATAGAGTCACAAAACTGTTTACATACATTATCTTCTTCAAGCAACCCTATGTAGCAGGAGCAATATTATTGAATCCATCTTAGAGATGAGGAAAATGAGGCTCCAAGAGCTTAAATGGTTTGCTTAAATAACACAGCAGTAAAAAGCTGCTCTGAATTTCAAACCCAGGTATTTTGATCTTGAGAAAAATAACACTGCCTCTCTAGAATGTCTAGATCCAGAGAAGGGAAGTAGTATTTACATACAATTTACTATATGTACTGTGCTGTGCGCTTCACAAACATTGTCTCCCTTGATCTTCACAACAATCATGAGAGGTAGATGCTTCCCCACCCCCCCCCCCCCCCCCCCCCCCCCCCCCCCCCGCCCCATTTTTCAATTAAGGAAACTGAAGTGTCTTGCCTAGGGTCATTCAGCTAGGAAGTGTCTGTGGCTAGATTTGAATTCAGGTCTTCCTGAATCCAGGCCCAATACTCCATCCACTGTAACAGCAGCTGCCCAGACAGTTGTCACATTTGTTTAAAAAGTGTCCTTGTTTAGAGATAATAAATTAACTTGTCTAAATTTTTTTTCCTTTAGCTTAGGAAAGTTTTCAAGGATGAGCAGCTTCAAATAGCTTTGTCATTGCTTCTAGCAGCTGTCACTATGTAAAGAAATGACTGACACTAAACAAAAGTGATATGTGCCTGAAGAACATTCTGACCTGACCAAGGAGAAGAAATGACACAAATGCTCATGGCACCAGGGAGGCAGAGTTCTAATTTCCATCAGGGCACCGAGAAAGTGGCTGGAATAGTCCTGCTCTAACTAACCTCACTTCACTCATTCATGTCACTAATAGATATCAGTACAGCTTAGGATAGAGATGCTATATAGCACTGCTTGTTCTCCTCTGTGGACTTAAGCATTAACCCTTGAAATCTCAATAAATGTGAAAGAAACAATAAGGCTTTCTTCTCTAACAGTAGGAGAGAGAAAGAGAGAGAGAAAGAGAGAGAGAGAGAGAGAGAGAGAGAGAGAGAGAGAGAAAAGTAGAGATTGAATGTGTGTTCACACAAGTGTGTATACTCACAATACATATATACATATATATATACATGCATACACATATATACAATATATGTAATTATATATATATATATAATACATATATAATTATTTAATACATGCTTATATAAGTATATACATGTGTAATCTAGACATACAATATGTGTATATGTATATATGCACACATATACATTTATATAGACAAATTTATATAAATACATATATACACATACAATACATACATTATATGTACATATAGTACATATATACATACATATTCATAATACATACCTATTAGTAATTGTCGGTAAACTCTTTATATAATCTGTTCAGTTCTGTGATTTCAAAGGTGTTGATTGTTTCCTTCTGAGGTATGGCATATCTCATCTAGGAAATAATAAAGAAGTAGAGATTAACAGGGAACATATGTGAATAAAAAAAGAAAGAATAATCAATGACAAAAATAAAGCTTAATAGGAGGAAATACTTTAGCTCAAATGAAATGAGTTTCTTAATCTAGTTGAAGGAGGAAAATGAGAAATCAGCAGGACCTATGGTTACTATTATGACTATTAATAATAACAGCAATAATTTACACAAAGCACCATAAGGGCCTAAAACATCAAGTGATTATTCCTTTCATCATAATTGCTATCAATAAGCAATGAAGCAAAATATGTAGCAATTATCTGATAGCTTAAAGAAAGTGCTAGGTTTCTCACTTACATCCATCAAATCTTAGAAAAGAGTAGAGAATAAAGACATTTTAGTGACATTGGTCTTAAACTTCCCTCTGTTTCTTAAGTAGATTGCTTAAGACTTTTAGAACTACATAAAGAAAATTTTTCAACAAGGAGGGAGAAATATTGCCCTCACTTCCATAAGAGTTGGTTACAATGGGGTGTGGTCCCCCTTTATGGATTTAGGTAGTGATGGCACGAGTGAAACCGTGACAGAAAACTACAAAGTAAGGCAGAAGGATGGTGGTCACTGCAAGAAGCATCTCCTCTGAGGAGGGCCTCCTGTAGTCAGTTATTGTTGTTCAGTCATATTTGATTCTTCATGACTCCATTGACTTGACCATGGGATTTTCTTGGAAAAGGTATTGGAGTAATTTGCCGTTTCCTTCTCCATTGTATCTTCATTTTATAGATAAGGAACTGAGGTAAATAAGGATTAAGTGACTTGCCCAGAATCATAATGAGAGTAATTGTCAAAGTCCCAGGGCTCAGGGACAAAGTTCTAATCACATCGTGCTAGTTACAGTTCTCTTCCAGGTTCCTTGTCTTATATCAACTGAGCAATATTTTTATATTAATGGGATAGATGCTACATAAATGTGATGGGTAAACAGTTTGCCCAGTGGTGGGAGAACTAATAGAAAGTATGGCATATCTGTGCTATGTTAAGCCTTGGGTAAAGCAGCAAACTCAGGTACTGCACAGAATTCACTTGCATAGATCACCAAAACTGCAAAGGCAGATAAGAGGGTTTTTTTTTATTTTTGTATACATATAATATATAGGCATATATATTATATATGTATTTTTATATATTTATTTAACTTCTGTTTGTATAGATAAATATAATTTTCTATTTTTGTATACATATTTGTGTCTAATAGTAGCCTTCTCTAGGGTGGGTTGGAGGGAGGGAGGGAGAAAAATAAATAAAAAGTGTACATCAGAGAACAAAAGAAAACTTAGAAGGAAGCACAGAAAAGCAGGGTAGCTTTGAAAATGATGTTTGGTATCGATTACATAATTTTTCAAAAAAAAAGTAAACAGTGGGAAATGGAAATCCATGGTTTTATATTGAATCTTCCTTTTATGTTATGCAGTGTACATTGAAATGTTTTCTCCTTTTTTTGTCTTTTTGTCTTTAAGTTCAAAATGAATGCACACATATACATACACACACACACACATATATAGGTATACATATATGTGTGTATATTAAAATACTTCTATTTATTAGTTTTTTTTCTCTGGACGTATATAACATCTTCCTTCATAGGTCCTTTGCAGTTGATTAGAGTATTTATTGTACTCAAAATGACTAAGTCATTCAAAGTTGTTCTTACAACAATATTGCTATTATTGTGTACAATGTTCTCTTGACTCCTCTCATTTCACTCTTTATTATTTCATGAAAGTTTTCCATGTTTCTCTAAAATCAACAAACTCATCATTTCTTATAATACAGTAGTATTCCACCACAATCATGTGCCATAAATTGTTTAGCCATTCCCTAATTGATGGTCATCTCCTAAGTTTCCAGTTCTTTGCCACAGGAAAGAGAGTTGATATAAATATTTTAGAATATATGTTCTTTTACATTTTCACTAAACACCTTGGGAAACAAAGCTAGCTAGGTCAAAGTGTATAGCCAGTTAAAGAAGGTTTGGAGCATAATTCCAGATTGCTCTCCAAAAATGGCTGGATCAGTTCACAATTCTACCAAAGTAAATGTGTCTTAATTTTTCCACAACCCTTCCAACATTTGTCATTTTCCCCTTCTATCATTTTAGCCAATCTCACAGGTGTAAATGATATCTCAAAGTTATCTTAATTTGCAAAAGTAACTCTTAAGACAATAAGTTGCAAAGAACATACTAGCCTGCATTATAGTAGAAATGTCTTTCTCACGCAGGAGTACCCTGAACCAATAAAATCATCTGGCCAGTCCCATTTCTATTATTTGTGTTACAAAAATCTGTTAAGAAAGGACAGATATCAGTCAGACATCTTAGGGGAAATTTAAATGCATAGTAATAAAATAGTGTTATATAGCAGATATAGATACTGGACTTGGAGCCTGGAAGATCTCTTTCCAAATTCTGCCTCAGTCACCAACTGTTTCATCCTGGTTAAATCACTTAGGTTTTCTGAGACTCAATTTCCTTATTTAAAATTAGATAACACCTATTGTAACTACATCAGACAGTGATGAAATTATAATGAGATCTTATATACAATTGTCACTTTTGGTACAGAATCCTGAAGCAACTTTAGACTCACACTAAACTCAATCCAGAATAAATCTACAAGGAAATCCTCAAGTTAAACCAAATTTAAATATGACTCAAATCTAGTGTATCTCCAACAGGAATAACAGAATCCCCAACTCCTGCATGGTACAAAATGGGTACCAGGGATGAATGCCAATGTACAGTGTGGGTATTGGCCAAGGGGGTCTTTATTCTACCCACTACAGAAAATTCATAAAACACAAGAGATACACAGGAATCCTTGAACAAATACAGAAAAATAAAACAAGCAAACTTCCCATTATATTCATTAGATCTCACCAGAAGGTAAATATAGCTCATTGGGGTTGCTGAAAAAAGAAATCCATTTCATCTTGAATCTGAATTGTCTGTGGAATTCATGACAACATCATGAAAGGTTGGCAAGGTCCAGATCATCTGCCCAAACATGCCATGACTGGTCCTTCAGCTGCAGATAGTCTTTTCTCTGCTGCAAATTATAAGATACTAAGGAAACCCTTTCCTTGTGGGAGTCAAGTACATTACTCTCAAACTCAGGAATTGTCAAAATTAGGAGCTCATAAACTTAAAATTATCTGCAAAATACCCTGTAAGGTTGAAAATGTCTGTTCTAAAAATGTCCATTCTCAGGGTTACTAGTCATTGATTTGTGCTTTGAAAAAGAAATACAAAAGAATAAGGCAACCAGGAATATTTATGCAAGCACAGATCACATACCATATACTCCACTTAAAATAAAATCCATTTTCTGTTCCTGGGAGGAAGAAATACCTCCCTTCTATTTTTGCATTCTTGTTTGCAAGTCTAGGAGAAAGAAAGCCCATGAAAAAGAAATGATTGGAGCGTACTGTAGAGAGGGCAGTTCCTCCAACAAAATGTTCTTCCCCTTTAGCCTTGCCAACTAATCTTCAGGAAGGTAGCCCAATCACTGGGAAAAATAAGAGGAGTTCCTTGAATCTTCTTAGCGCAAGGGCTATTGCATAGGCCCATCTCTATATACAGCTTCCCTTTCATTGCTTGTAATCTCAGAAGTGTGTCAAGCAAATTGATCAGGTACTCACCTGTCAATTCCCAGTACACATAACATTTTGTAAACTATAAGTCCTACATACTTCTCTTAGTTTTATTATTGGTTACTTCTAGTAATAACTTTCATTTTGTCATATTTTAAATTTCAGAATAAACTGTTTTGTCACCCATTCATTCATGTAGTCAACAAATAGTTTTTGAACACCTATATTAGGAAAGGTACCATATTAGTACTTTGGAGGGATAGAAAACTAAATGTCTCTGCCCTTAAGAAGCTTATAGTCAACTATGGAAATTAAACATGTACGCAAATAATTATTATTCAAGAGAATATATGATACAGTAAAAGTCATCAAAAAAGACCAAACACATTGCTAGAGAAATTTAGAAAAGGATTAATGATTTTATTTCCTAAATGAGGAAATATTTTAGTCAGCTTGTGAAGGATAAAGAAGAATTTAATATTCAAATATGATTAGACTTAGGGAGTAAGAATAAATGACAAGAGCAAAGTCACATGGGTGGGAAAGTGTAGGGAAGGATAAGGTGGTTCAGTTTGACTATTGTAGGGAAACAGTGGGGTGTAAGACTGGAAAAGGTAGGGCAGGGACAGTCAGGAAGAGTTAAGTGGTCTTGGATTTATTTGTTACCATGTGGGATTATCAAGGAAAGATGACACCTGTGTTGGATCTTAAAGAAAGAGAATGATAATAATGATGTAAAACATCAATAAAACTTCAAAAGAAAAATAGCAAAATAAAGGATTGAAGAAGAAACACTTGGGAGATATAAAAACAAGTTTGTTGTTGTTTTATTGTGTCTGACTCTTTGTGACCCAATGTGGTGTTTTCTTGGCAGAGATACTGAACTGGTTTTTCTTTTCTTTCTTCAGCTCATTTTACAGATGAGGAAAGGGAGATAAACTGTGTTAAATGACTTTCCCAGGGTCTGAGTCCAGATTTGAACTCAGGAAGACGAATCTTCCTGATTACAGTTCCAGCACAACATGCACTGGGCTGCCCAGATGTTCACAGACCACGGTTGGAAGCTATTAACTGTGTTTAAGGTAGAATGTGAAGATAACCTGAAACTAGGGTGGTTGCAATGAAAATGGAAACAAAGGGATAATTTTTTGGGATGTGGATACGATGATGGAGTTGGAGTTAGAAAATATGTATTTGATTATTGTTTCAAATACTTATTAGTTTCGTGATCCTGAGCAAGTCATTTAACTACTTCCAATCTCCATTTCCCTATCTTAAAATGAAGGTAATATTAAAGTTCTGGCTAATATTATTTTATTTTTGTTATTATAGACACAAAAGAATGTGAGGTAAAAGTCTATAGGACATAAAAATATAATGGAAGTGGGAGAACAAAGGAATGCAAAGAATTAGAGATGACATGGAGGTTTTAAAGAATTAACGAGAAAATTATGGAAGTATTTATTTGACAAGGAATGCTTCCTGTGAGCTATGAATCAATCATTCCACATTGATAGTGACATTCTCTGCTAGCCTTGGTGAGAGGTTGTGAAGGTAGACATTTTTTCCTCAAACCAAGTCAGTTGCCTGAGTTATAATATTCAAGGTAAGTCCACATATGGAGGCACAAGATGAAATATGTGCAAGAAAAGAAGCCTAGTCCCCTAAGCCCCACCAATAAGTGTTTGATGTGCATATTTATATCATTAAAAAGCATATGAAATATCACATCCCTCCATTTTGCTAACTACCAAGTGAAGAAAGGATTAGGCATTTGTGTACTTTTTAAAAGGCAGTTAATTTGCCTAACTGGTTCTCCTGCCAATTAACTTATTACCATTTCTATCATTGCTTTCCACATGAACAAAATCATAATGTAACTTCATAGAGAACCAGTCCTATTACTTAGAAAGGTTTTATATTTAGATTCATTAGAAGAGAGTTCTTTAAAAAATGAATGTTTGGAAGCCAAATGCTATATAATTATAATGACTATCCTTGGCCCTTGAGAAGGAATGAAATTCAACCTCCTCCATTAATTGAAGAGATGAGGGACTGTGGGTATGAAATAGCATAGAAGTTATAAAATATAGTTGCTATATAGATTGGTTTAGCTTAATGGTGTTTTTCTTTGTAATAAGGGAAGATTCGCAGGACTGTGGAGGGGAGTGACATCTGGAACTGACTAACATGAAAGCAACATGTATCAATAAAACAAAATAAATTCTGAGGTTAGTATAAATAAATTATTCTTAGTCTTTAAATATGGCATTTTGAGACTTTGGTCGAAACTATCACAACATCCATTCATCTACAGATAGTCCTAAGCAAATGTTTCTTGAATTTGTTGAACTAAATACACTTAGGTGTATGCTTCTTAAAATTTGACTATTTATTCTTTTATTAGACTATAAGCTCAATGAGGGCAAGAATGTTTTCTCATATAATCTTTGTGCTGCCTTTAGTTGGTTAGAGAAGCACCTTGCTATAGTGGATCATGTGCTTTCCTTGAGCCAAGAAGACTTGGCTTTCAATGCCACCTTGCATAGATATGTGAACTGGGGCAAATCACTTAATCTTTCTAAGCCTCAGTTTTCTCATCTGTGAAAGGGGGATAGTAACAGCACCTACCTCATAGAATTATTAAGAAAATCAAATGAGATTCATTGTGCAAAGCACTTGAAAAACCTCAAAGTGCTATATAAATACCATGTATTTGGCTAGCACAGTATTCTGTACATTGTAGATTATTTTTAAAATGTCCAAAATTAGAATAGAACTCTGGTTAAATGGTGCACTGGAATAAAAGAAGGAAAACAAAATTGCATTAACAAGGAGAAAGCAGAATGATGAATCAAAAAGGAATGAGCTCTCTTCTCTTCCCCAGAGGGAGATATTCAGAGTCTATCATGAAGATATCTGTCCCCAGGAGTGTTCCTCACTAATAAGAGACAGAGTTCAGTTTTAAAGGATCAGAAATGACTGTAATGTTCTATCTGTAGGGCCTGTCATCCTTGTTCAGTCACTTACTGGAGGTACAATCTTCTGGTTTTTGCCTTACTGGAAGTACAGGACATGATCATGGATAGCAAAAGACTCCCAGAAAAAATGGATGCCTCACAAGCTCTTGGACATCAAGAAGCCAGGATTATATAGAAAAAACAGCACCAACAATGAAAGTAGGGAGTAATGTAAAATCACCATAGCTGATCTCTTGTAGGCTTATCAGAAACATGTCTGTGGCCCACATCCATACATACTAGCACAATTTTACACAGAGCCGGAGCCTGTCTGATCAAGGTATATGGGCAGAGAAGACAATACAATACTACCTTATTGCTCACCTACTCAACCTGGGTAGATTACCCAAAGCTTATCTCCAGGGCACACTCTAAGCTCAGCTTCTACTGTGTTGAAACAGTTGTTACCACTCATCTTTAGTATATGACTCTAGCCAAGCCATTCCATCTTTGCTGGTTTCTCATTCTCATTTCTCATCCACAGTTTTGCAAACAATACTTGTTACTAATGTTACACCAAACTCCTCCACCCAGTCTCCCTGAGGAAAGAGACTATGCATCTTTTTTGCATAAAACATCTATCTTTTACTGAGGTATGCGCATCCTCATATATCTGTCCCTTGGGACTATTTACTTGCTTTCAGATAATATCACTGGCCTTTCTGTTTGCTACTGATTGTCTCATGTGCATCAATGCACTCCTATAACCCAATAAAAATGGGGGTTTATTGTTTATTTCGTTGTTGGAATCCTGAAGGAATCCTCATTTATCCCTGTTCCACATGAAGAGATGAACTTGTCTTTGCCAAGGCAAGTTGCACTGTATACTTTCTATATGATCCTTTTTGTACTTTATTATTTTTTCCAGCAGATTATTCCCCCCCATCCTATCATCCCTATTCTTTTACTAATCTTCAGTTTCTCCCAGGCTTTTGTCTGTCACTACTATTTACAAATAGGCCCATGTCTGTATCATGCTTAAAAATCCCTCATTTGATCTGACTATCCCCACTAGCTATCATCGTAGATGTCTTTTTCCTTTTGTGGCTAAACTGTTTCAGAAGGCTATCTACAATAGGTATCTCTATCTTCTTTGTTCTTTACATTCTTAGCAATTTGCAGTCAGTCTTCTGACCTCACCAGTTAAATGAAACTACTCTTTTCAAAGTTATGAACAATCTATTAATAACCAAATCAAATGATCTTTTCTCAGTCTTCCTTCTTCTTGATCTCTCTGCAGCCTTTGATGCTGTCAATCATTTCTCCTTTGTTTTCTCTTTAAGCTTTCATGAAACTACTCTGTCTTATTTCTCCTCCTGTCTGTCTGGCTGCTTTTTCCTCTGTCTCCTTTGCTAGATCTTTATTAATTCCACTCTTGTTAACAGTGAGGGTCCCCCCAAGACTCTATCCTGAGCTCTCTTCTCTTCTCCCTCCATGCTGTTTCACTTGGTGATCTCATTAGTTTCCATGGTTTCAATAATCATCTTTATGAGATAACTCAAATCTTATCCAACTTGAACCTCTATCCTGACTTCCTGTCTTGTATTTCCAACTCAGTTTTAGATATCTGAAGCTGAATATCCTACAGACATCTTAAAATCAATATGACAAAAACTGAATTCATTATTTCTCTCCCAAATTCTCACTTCTTTATAACTCACCTATTAATGCTGAGTGCCAATACCACTATAGTCACCCAAGGCTGCAATCTAGGTGTCATCTGAGACTTCAGACTCTCTCTCATCCTTTTCCCTACATCCAATCTGTTGCCAAATTCTGTTAGTTTTACCTTCATAACAATTCTTGTATATTCTGCACTATCTCCTCTAACACCATGGCATGAATTATTGTAATAGTTTTGCTGGTTATTCTACCTGTCTCAAGTCTCTCTCCCTTCAATCCAACCTCCATTCAGCTATCAATGTGATCCTAGTAAAATAGCATATCATACCACTATTTGGTAAACCACAATGGCTCCCTTTAGCCTCCAGAATCAAATATAATATCCTCTTCATTGATTTTAAAGCCTTGCATAACCTCACCCCACCCTATCTTTTCCTTCTCCTTACACCTTTCTCCTTTCTACATAATCTCAGATTCAAGGATACTAGCTTTCCTGCTGTTCCTCATAGATGATACTCCATCTCCTGACCCTTTTCAATAGCCATCCTCCCTGCCTGGAAAACTCTTCCTCCTCACCTTGGACTACATAGGCTTCCACAGACCACCAAAGGTTTCCCCAGTACAACATAAGATTGAGCTCCCCTCTTCTACAATTTTGCCATGATCCGCACTTTCATTTTGATTCTATATGTACCAAAGTCCACATCATTTGACAATATTCTTTGTGATGTATCCAGTTCTTTTGGATGCAAGTGACTATTTTGGTTACAGAGCTAAGTGTCACATTCATGAGAGATTGTCTACTATGATTTTTAAAAGGTCCTATAAGCCAAGGAAGGAAGAGAATCAAATAAAGAACTCTATGCAGAACTAACAAGCATTTTAGGAAACCACTTTTCTTTCAATGGAATGTTTTGTTATGGTGGCTCTTCATCAAAGCCACGACATTAACGCCATGCACCCAGTATGGAATTCACTGATAGTCGAGGTGAATTAATTTCCCTCTCTGGTTTTTCAATCAACTAACCAATAAATAAATGTTTGTTAAGCATCTATTACATTCAAGGCATGGTGTCAAACATTTCACATATTCTGCTAACAAGATATCATGAAGAATCTATATAAAAACATATAGCAACATGAATAACTATAGCAACAACGTGAAGAACTAACACTCTTATAAGGATTCAAGGTTTGCAAAGCACTAGAGAAAAAAAATAATCCTTACAACAAGCCTGAAAACTTGCTACTGTTATTATTTCCATATTTGCAAATGAAGAAACTGAGACTGAGAGGTTAAGTTACTTGCCCAGAGACATAAAAATAGTAAGTTTCTGAGGCAGGATTTGAACTCTGGTGTTTCTGACTTTGAATCCAGTACTCTATCCCACTTACCACCTCCTGCATGACCTAAATAGGTCCTCATAATGTTAAAATGAAGTTATACAGACTCTTCATGAAACATTCCTACTAGGACATCAGAGAAAGAACCAGGAAGGGGAATTAGTTTAATAACCACTACTGGTAAAATCTAAAATCCTAAATATATTAAATGTTTGTGATTTGTAAGTATTATCACTATATCCACAGAAAAAGACAGAACACTTCCTCAAAGGGAACATAGAGCAGTGGAAGTAAAAATTATGAAGAAGCAGTAGTTCTCCTAAGAAAAACTAAAAAGATCCCAGAGAGACCTGGCCTGAAGGACAGAGGTTTGGCCTGAGTGAAGTGCAAATACCTCTAGGCCAGCTCTGCAAAATCAACAAAGAATAAGCCCTGGGGGCAGCTGGGGTAGGGAGGCAGCCTCAGGTTTAGAAACTTTCATCTCGGGTACAATGTGGGAGTCTGACAGTTGAGGAAGGGAAGACTGACCTTTCCTTGTCAAGGGATGTTATGCACAGCTGGGTTGACCAGACACATCCAGGGCTGGGCTTCTTGCTGCAGGGGAGAAGGAGCTATCCCAAACCTGATGAGTGCAGTAGCAGAGGGGTGGAAATCCTGCTGGCTGTGGACACTTGCAGGGGAGCAGAGTCCCTAATTTCAGTTCCAGGGAAGAGAGGACAGCTGTACTTTGCAGCCACTGGAGGGACCACAGTGAGTAAGATCATTTGCAGGACAGCATGACCAGGGACTCTAGCTGTATGTGGCTTAGGAGTGGAAAGGAGAGCCTAAGATTGAACCCTGAGACAGACCTTAGAAAAATAATGGTAAGAAAGACCTGAGACTTGGGTCATTACTACCCATACCTGGGGACTAGAACTTGATCACACCAATAGCTACAAAAAATAACATAAAATAAAATGATAAATAAAAATGAGCAAGCAAAGGAGAAAGAACCCAACCATAAGTAGCTACTATGGGGATAGAAAAGATCTGGTTTTACATTCAGAAGAAGATAATGGAGCTCAATGGTCCCAAGCACAAAAACATTTCTTAGAACTTAAAAAGGAATTTAAAAATCAAATAAGTGAGATCAAGGAAAAAATAGGACAAAAAGCAATCCAAGAAAATCAAGAAAATTATGAAAAGAAAACCAACCAATTTGAAATAAAGAACCAAAAACTTAAGAAAGAAAATAATTCCTTGAAAACTGGATTTGGGCAAAGGGAAGCTGATGGCATTCTAAAACACAAAGAAATAATAAAACAAAATCAAAAGAATAAAAAAAAGATAATATGAAACATCTCATCAGACAAACAACTGATCTGCAGAACAGATTGAGGAGAAATAATATAAGAATAATCAGACTGCCTGAAAATTATGATAAAAAAAGAATCTTGATACAATATCACAAGAAATCCTTAAGGAAAATTATCCTGAAGTTCTGGAACAAGAAAACAAAGCAGAAATTGAAAAAAAAATCCACCAATCACCACTTGAAAGAGATACCAGGAGTAAAATTTACAGGAATATCATAGCCAAATTTCAAAGCTCCCAGGTTAAGGAGAAAATATTGGAAGTTAATAAGAAAAAAATTAAATATGGTGGGGTTACAATAAGGATTACATAAGACCTAGCAGTTAATATGTTGGAGGACCATACTATATTTCATAGAGCAAAAGAGTTTGCGCTGCAACCAAGGTTAACTTACCCAGCAAAGTTAAATATAATTCTAAATGAAAAATAAATGGACATTTAACAAATTGAAAGACTTTCAGGTATTTGTGACAAAAAGCTGAACTTCAGGGTGAATTTGAAATATAACATCCAGGTGAAATATAAAGTAAATATTAAGGACCAATTATGAGGGACTCAATAAGGTCAAGTAATTTTCTTCTTATATATGAAAATATTATCAGTTCTATTTTGACTGTCATTTGGTTAGTTTGAAAGAAAGATTTGGGCTCAGTTGAATATGATGGGGCAATTCTAAAAAAATAAAACCGTAAAGGGAGAGACAAAAAAGAGTAAATATCTCATACAAATGAGGCAAAAAAGGAAAGACTGATAGAGAAGAAGCTAGTAAGGGGAGGACAGGTAATGGCAAAATCTTATTCTCACCTGGAATTGGTTAAAGAGGGAACAACATATATATTTATGAAAGTCTTCTATATTCAGAAAGAAGAGGACAAAAACATAGGGTGGGAAGAGATAAGGTAGGGATTCTTGGATGAGTTGGTAGGTTAATGAACAGGAAGCAAAGTTGTGGGTAGAAGTAAAGCAGAGGAGTGAGGAGAGACAGGAATAGTGTGAGAAAGATAAGGAAAAATAGGACAGAGGGCAATATACAATAAGCAATTATAGCTTAGAATGTGATTGGGATGAATTTACCCATGAAATGGAACCTGATAGCAAATTGAAAATTTGAATTCAACAATATGTTGCTTGCAGGAAATGCTATGAAAATGAAAGATATATGCAAACATAAAATAAAGGTCAGGAGTAGACTTTATTATGTAAAAAAAAACAGGGGTAGTAATCAAGATTTCAGACAAAGTTAAAGCTAAAACAGATTTAATCAAAAGAGAAAAATAGGGAAACTACACTACATCTCAGCCATATTATTCAACATTATTTTAGACCATTTAAAATAACCAGAAGGTATAAAATACCTGAGAGTACACCTGTTAAAACAGACACAGGAACTATATGAATATAAACATAAAATGCTTTTTATACAAATAAAATTTGATCTAAATAATTGAAGTAATATTTATTGTTCATGGGTAGTTAAAGCTAATATGATAAAAAATGACAATGTTACCTAAGTAATCTATTTATGTAATGCCATCACAATTAAATTACTAAAATATTATGTTACTAAGTTAAAAATAATAATAACAAAATTAATTTAGGGGAACATAAAGTCAGAAACTTCAAAGAAACCAGGTGGAAAAAAGATGTAAAGGAAAAAGATCCAGTAGTATCATATCTTAAACCATACTATAAGGTGACAGCATTGTTGAAATATGAAATGGATAATTTTGATCTTTTAAATTAAAACTTTCTTGTATAGATAAAGCCTATGCACCAAGAATAGAAGCAATCCAGAAAATTACGGGAAAACTTTGATAGATAATCTCTCATATAGAATGGGATTGGATTGGTATATTACTGTGGTGTAGGAAGTGATGAAATGGTTGATTTAGAAAAGCATGGAAAGACTTGGATTTATGAAAGAGGATGTTATCCACCTTTAGAGAAACAGATGACAAGTAGAAATAAGCATAGCATAGTCTTACATATATGTGTGTGAGTGAATATTTATATATGTGTGCATGTTTATAGATATCTAAGTATATGTATAATAGATGCATATGTCTATATGTATATGTGTATAGGGGTGTGTGTGTGTGTGTGGTGTGTGTGTGTATAAACATCTGCATCTATATAGATATGTCTGCACTTAATTGTAGCCTTCTTTGCAGGGAGGAGGGAGGATAAAGTTAAAAGTGCACAGCAGAGGACAAAAAAAAAACCTACAAGGAAGCAAAGAAAAGCTGGACAGCTTTGAAATCACTGTTTAGTATTTATTTTATAGGTTTTCTTGAAATAGAAATTTATTGCTTTATATTGAATCCTGTCTTGTTCTGTTGTGTACATGGTAATTTTTTTCTTTTCTTATACTTAAGTTTAAAATAAATTTACAAACTTAAAAATATACTCCCCCCTACTTTTTTGTTACTCCTTGATTCAGTTTGCCTGAGTTTAAATCCTAATTTAGACACTTACTAGCTGTATGATCCTGGGCAAGTCATTTAACTTCTTCAGCTTTCTCATTTGTAAAATGAAGATAACGATATCACTTATTTCACAGGATTGTCAGGAAAAATTAGATTTGTATGCTTATATATCAATAGTTATAGGTATATAGATTTGTGTGAGTGAGTATTTACATGTGTATTTATGTATACATGCTGATGTTCTCAGATCAGGAGAAAGTATGCCTCTTGGAGACTAGCATTCCTGGGATAGAGTCCAAGTGTCCAATGGAGGAAAAGTGGGAAATGGGCATAATGACCAGACAAGAAACAGCTGGGTATGATAATATCTAGGAAGTGAGCAATAATGTTTCTTTATCATGACTCAGAAATTATTATTATTATTATGTTGTTGTTGTTGTGGTTGCTGTTGTCCTAGGCTTTCGAGTTTATATCCTTTCAAAAAAGTCAAATCATGTTCATGAATAGTGAAACCAAAGGATATAAATGCGCAGCTCTTAAATGAAGAAAACAAAGAAAGAAACACAAATTTATAAAGTACTTGCTATGTACCAGGAACTATGCTATGTGCTTTTAAATGATATCTAATTTAAATCTCCCAACAATCCTGGTAAATTGCTATTATTAGCTCCATTTTACAGTTGAGGAAACTGAAGCAGACCAAGAGAGTAAATGACTTACTCAGGATCACACATCTAGTAAGTTTCTGAGGCTGGATTTGAACTCAAGTCTTGACTTGAGGTTCAGTGCTTTCAACTACTGTGCCAACTAGATGCCTTAAGTAAATACAAGTATTCAACAACCTTATGAAAAAAAAAATCTCCCAAGTCACCAATAGGAGAAATGAAAATCAAAATAACTCTAAGATCCTACCTCATACCTACTAGGGTGTCAAAAATGACAAAAGAGAATAATAGTAAATGTTGATGAGGTTGTGGGAGCAAAGGTTCACAAATGTCTTGTTAGTAGAATCTTGAACTGATTCAACCATTCTGGAGAACAGTTGGGAACTATGCTCAAAAAGTCACCAAACTAGACATATGCTTGAACCCCAAAAGCACAATTATTAGGAAGTCAAGGAAAGAAGGAAATGCACTATTTGTCCAAGAATATTTAGAGTGGCAATTTTATTATGTCAAAGAACTGGAAGCAAAGTATATGCCTATCAAATGGGGAATGGTTAAATAAATTGTTCCCTATTAATGCTATGGAATTTTATTTTGCCATGAAAAATGAGGAATGTGATAGATAGATTTAGAGAAATTTAGAAAAGCCTATGTGAAGTATTGCAATGACCACCATTAAGTGTGGGAAAACAACTCTGAAAGACCTCAGGCTACTGGTGCAAGCTATTAACAATAATGACTACAAAAGTTAGATCTTCTTCCACTTGATAGAGAGGTGATTAACTAGAGATACAGGAAAAAAAGAGATGTATTATCAGATATTACATATGTTGGTTTGTTTTTATTGACTATACATATTTGTTTTAAGATAGAACTTCTACATAATAGAAAGAAGGAAAGTTATCAAGCTGTGATGGATATGAAAAATAACATCAACAAAGCATTTTAAAACTTTCATAGTGTTGAAATATTTGCATACATTAGATATATGTTAGAAATATAATTTTTATGCCATCCTCATCTTTATTTTTCCTTATGTTTTGATATGTTTGACACTATTGATCACTGGCATACTCACAATAGAAAGGAAAATTTATGACAAATTTTAAAATTACATATTTATCTATATATTATGTATGTATATTTATACATATATGTGTACATGTATATTTATATATATCTGGGTGAACAGTTTCTGAGAAATGTCATATCTGTGTTTAAATTCTAATAATTTTTGCCTACGTTTTGGTGCCTTGCATATATTCCAGATATGTGTGTAATCTATCTGACCCTGAGATTAATTCCAAGATGGTTGTCTGGGTCAGATAAATATGTTTCTCCACTTCTCAGTACAAGTCATGGAATTACAAACAAAATAGCATTCTCCTTAAGTGCCCTTGCTTATCATTTTAAATTATTAAATGTTATTTACAAATTGATCCACAAGGGTTGGTATGGTCATTGTTTATGAAATTTCAAATATTGAAATAGCTCTCTTTGTGGTGGCAAAGAAGTGGAAGCTGCAGGAATGGCCATCGATTGAGGAATGGCTGAACAATTTGTGGTATATTATTGTGACGGAATACTACTGTGCTATAAGAAATGATGAGCTTAGTGATCTTAGAAAAACATGGAAAGACTTGCATGAAATAATGGAGATAAATGAGCAGAACCAAGAGAACATTATATGCAGGAGAGATTCTTTTTCTACTCCCCACTCCTTTTCACCCAAGAAATTTTTATGCGACCTTGGGCATATAGGTATATAACATAGGTATATAAATCAAACACTTATTGATAATAAATCATAAATAAATTGATTTTAAAACAATTCTTTGATATACATAACATTTTACCGTCTATTAAAAATTAAAGCAAATTCGCATATGGATTGCATAAGATGGATGTGCTTATTTGTTTTTACATAAAGAATTAAACCTTGGTGGAATATTTGATACTGCATATTGTAGAGCATATTTGATGTTTTTAAGAGTTGATAAATATTGTGATTTTATAATCATCAATGCTGAGAATGCAGCTTTGCATAAATATGTGATACAGAATGGCAGAATTACATTTAAGGCCATTTCAGAAAATGTTGGAAATTCTGTCCTAATGCCAAACCAAAATTTATTCAACAATGCTTTGGAAATCAAGTCTTAAACCTGCATTGCTTGATAACTCAGCAAATTCTTCTTGAACTTTTAATGGCAGATGACTGACTTTTTTTATTTCAATTGAGTATAGTTTGTGAAACTAACTCAGTTTTTTAGCATCAAAATTTGAAGAGAAGCATTTCTGAGACTATGTATCCAGGCACTTCAGATGATCAATTATACACCCCAAAATTTAATGCTTGGAACGGTAATTTTTAATTATAAAATAATTTGTGGCTGTAAACATTTCCAAAGAACCATTTTCTGTCCTATTTTTCCATATGTTAACTTTTTTAAGTAAAATTTTCAAATTTATTTTTTAACAAATATGTTGGAGCAACATGTGTAAATCATCTAGTTTTCTTTTGAAAAAGTGAACAAATAACAGTTTCAAAAGCCATAATTCATTATGAAAAAAATGAACAAAATCAGATTTCTGCTCAGGCAAAAACTATAAAAACTTCATCTTTCAATTTCAATAACCTGTTTAAACTTCAACCTCTTAAGAGCCTCCTTACCTTTGTATGTAGTAATAAAATTTTGTAAATGGAGTCCTTGTCTTTCCAAAGGTTTGAAAACAAGTAACATGTTAAGGGCATGGCTTTTAATGAAGTTGATGATTTTGATAGTATCACAAAGCACAACATCTAACTTTGGTGATATTTTTTGGCTACTAGTGCCTCCTGATCAATCATGCAGGGAGTAAAAGTGATATATTCATTGCCACCAGCTTTGACTTTTGCTACAAATCCCACATTCTCACCCATCATTGCTCCAGCACCAATTGTACAGACTCCAATGCAATTTTTCCACTATAAGCTTTAATTTGGGAAAAATTCTACTTTAAGTACTTCTACTCCTCTTGTATGACCTTCCAAAAGGTGACAAAACAATAATTCTTCATGTATGCTTCCTTCATAAACATATCTTACATTAAGTAACAATTATACCATGTTAGAAGTATCAGTTGTTTCATCTAACTGAACTGCAAACTTTGGGCTTCCCTTAAGCCTGGTAATAAGCTGCTGGAATTGATCATTGCTAATTTCAGAAATTCTTTTGGAAACAGCATCATTCAGTAAAAGAATTTTATGAATTTCACCCCCATACTTTTTCCCATGAACTATTTCTGACATTTTAATAGCAGCAGGTAACAAGAGATCTTCTATCATGTAGGGCTTTTTAGTTTTTGCAATTAAATAAGACGTTTTATAAGATGCAAGTAAATACTTTTCTTTGACAGTAACAAATTTTTAAATCTTCATTTTTCTTTATTTGATGACTTAAAAAGTTGTTCAAAATATTCCTTTGGTTTATTGCTGTACTTTGCATGCTTGGTATTACTATGTCATTTTAGTTTGGTTGGTTTCATTCTCTTTACATCCAAAACTTCAATATAAAGTAAGCAAAGATATTTATCCATACCATCATCATTATTATAAGTAAATCCATATTGCAAAAATGATTGAACAATATTCTTATTTTTGTCAATTTAGGTGTACTATAATCAGATAGTGCAGACTCTGCCCCATTGTCATCAGCACTTTTATCTCTTTGGTCTAAATTTAGCTATTTATCCATAACTGAAAAATATTTTGTCCTAAAATATAAATAAAAGTTATCAATAATTTATCAAATAAATGCTAGATGTAGTGTATTAAATTACATTTATTTGTGCTTATTTTTTTAAAAAAGTAATGTTCATATTTTCATACAAATGCAATGATGATGGTGGAGAAATATTTTTTGTTTCATTTTTTAGTGTTTTTGTTTTGTTTTGTTTTTGTGTTTCGGTGAGGAAATTGGGGTTATGTGACTTGCCCAGAGTCACACAGCTAGTAAGTCTTATGGCTGGGTTTGAGCTCAGGTCCTCCTGACTCCAAGGCTGGTGCTCTATCCACTGTGCCATCAACTTGCCTCCATGGAGAAATATTACTAAAGAAATTTTGTCTACTTGCTGCAGTTAAACACTTATGTTTCTATAAAAGAAGGACATAACAACAATTTTTAAAATAAAACATTCCAACACAATACAATCCAAAGACAAACTGATTTGATACTTACATGCTGAGGAATGATGGTAGAAAAATATTAAATGTCTTTATTTTTCATAAATAAACTATTTTGCTTCCGTAAGAGCAGAAAATTGTGTATGTACAGCAAAACACTGCATTTTATAACCTACGGTAGTCTCAAATCTGAGCTGCAGTGTTTCTGGCAATGTTCATTGGTCATACATCATGGGCAAGCACTATAGAAACAGCTTGGTTTCGTGATACAATTGATTTTGAATTAATTTTTAGTTGTTGCATGTTCAGAAACATTTTACTGTTGCCAAATTTTTCACAACCCCCACATTAAGTTATGCGATCCCATGTGGGGTCATGACTCACAGTTTAAGGAGCATTGGTATACAGTAACAACAACAATGTTTTAAGAATGACTTTGAATGGATAAGTTATTTTGACTATTATAAATAACAAATTAATTATAAAAGACATGAAGAAAGATGTTGTCTTCATCCAGAGAAAAAAAATGGATAAATAGAAACATGTATAGGTTAATGTTTTATACCTCCTTCACTATTTTTTTCTTATGGTGGCCATTTCTAGGGTGGAGGTGGGGTGGAGAGAAGAAAAAAAGAAATTTACATGATCACTTTGTTGTATATTTTAAAGGAATATCAAGTTATACATAGTAGATTTGCAGTTTTATGTGCAATCATCTTTTTAATTATTTTATATTATGGAAATGCTTATTTTATTCCAGAAATTTAAAAAAAAGAGAAATTTCAAATATTGCTGGGCCAGCCTAAAAGACATCACTTGTTCTTTGTGTGGTGGCCAATCAAGTACAGGAGGCTGTCTCATTCATCTTAATCCCTATTTCTCACAAGAATATAAATTGTAATAAATACAGTTCAGCATAAATGTGAGCCCCTTGTATTACTCCTAGGAAGATGAAGCTTAAATATATCAGGAAGTGGCATTATGTCATCAGCTTTTGAGCCCAATGTAACAAATACTTAGTCTAATGCTATTTAGTGGCAAAGAAAAGTATACCTGCCTGAGACATGGATGGTCAGATATACTTCCCACTTTCCTGAATATAGGCTAATTAAGCTCACCTCTTTTGCTCATTTAGGCATAGATTTGTCCATAGAATTATGATATTCTGGGAAACAGATCTGTAGAGCCATTCTTTTTCTGGTGGAATAATGATTTGTTCCCACTTTAATAAATATGTTAACTTTTTTATCTTTATTTTAATGGGAGGTTTCTTGGGGAGTGGTTGGTGAGTGTTTTGTTTTGTTTTTGTTTTTTAAAGAAATGAATGCTAGGTAAAAACAAAAATTATTGAGAAAGGAAATGAAGAAAGAAATAATGTCTAGAATTTACATAGTATTTTAATATTTGTAAAGTAAATCATGGGGCAGCTAGGTGGTGCAGTGGATAAACTCCTGGACTTGGAATCAGAAATACTCACCTTCCTAGTTCAAATCTGGCCTCAGAGACTTACTAGTTGTGTGGCCCTAAATAAGTCATTTAACACTGTTTACCTCAATTTCTTCATATATAAAATGATTTGGAGAAGGAAATGGCAAACCATTCAAGTATCTTTGCCAAGAAAACCCCAGAGTGTTCATGAAGAACAATTGAAATGACTGCACAACAAAGATATATCACAAATATAACCTGGCTTAATCCTTGCTGTTAACCCATGAAGTAAATACTATTTGATCTCCATCTTGTAGATAGGGGGAATTTCAGCCTGAGGGAATTTAGTGCCTTGCCAAGGAGCACATAACTAATAAGTGTCTGAGGTAGATCTTTTTTATTCCAAGATCAGCAATCTATCCACTATTATGTAGCTTCCCCCTAAAAAAAAAAAAGGTCTAGGAAGCCATAGTAGTGGCTTTACAATTCATCATTTCAGTTAGCACTTTTAAGGGCTTATTCCTGGGATATAATCAACTCCAGCTGAAGGGCTCCCCATAATTAGGGTAAATTAAACCATATGCTTTCCTTATCAAGTTTCAGCAATGATCATTCTCTAACATTTACTATTTAATAGAATCATGTTCCTTCTATTTTTCTCCTTCTTGAGACCCTATGCCATTTTCTTGTGAGGAAAGACACAGAAGGGAATTTCTCAGGTGCACTGAGTTCTCATCATTTTTTATGAGAATTCCCTCCACATTCCCAACTGGATCCATTAATCCTGTCTTTCTGCTAACCCCTAGGACATGCACAATATTTTCTTCAGTACCAAGACAGTTTAGTAATTTCTTAGGTTCTAAAACAAAAGGCCTGCCTTTTACCAACTCCCCTGTTGCATGGAGTATGGAATTCTCCTATCTCTTTCTTTGAAAATTTTCTGATTTCCTCAAACTCTGGCCCTTCTGACTTCCATCCAACCTATCACTCAGGTTGATAGCAAAGTCAGGTTGATTATCATTACTAAACCCTGTAGTTCTGTATACTTTGTTAATTGATCCTTGAGATATTTAATCAACCCGCTCCTGAAGATCTCAATCAAAATATGTTATTCCCTAAAATAGATCAGAGCCTCTGAAATTAATTTATACATTCAATTTAAAATTTATCTGTCTTAATTACAACATCATGGATGTAATGGCCATTCCTCTGCAATACCCCCTGATTATTAGCATCCCTGCATCATTCCATTTCCTAAAAATGAGCTTGCCTTCTCCATTATCAGTGTCAATCATTTAAGTGATTCTCATTAAGCATCTACTTGTAGATGTCACCTAACCTCCTTGAACAAATGAAGTGCTGCATATTAAAAGTCAACTCACACTGGCCAAGGCCCAATGTCACCTTCCAGATTGTCATTGGAGAGTAGCACTCTACCTAACACAGAGTAGATACTTAATAAATGCTAGATGACATGTCTTGACTTCATAGTGGAATCTGGTTAAAAAGGAAACTATATTATGAATTAGGCAGGCACAGATAGTTGTCTGCAAGGACTATCATTTCTAACCCATCATACAGATAATTGTTGCTTGCAATTCTAGGAATTGTTCCCTGAACTTGTTCACTTCCTGTGTAAGAAAGATATGGGACAATGACTTCTTTAATAATGATCTGTCACAGAGGCAGTATAATAATAGAAGATAGAATGCAGAGCTTAAAGTCACAAAGACCTGGATTCAAAGCCCACTACTAACTAGATTTTTGATAATTACTAAGCCATTTGATTGTTGTGTACCTCAGGTATTTTCCTAGGATTTATCTGCTAAATCATAGATGGATTATAATTTGTTTTGGAAGGATTTCCAACACTGGCCAAATCACAGATATTTGAAATATTTGTATATTCTCATAACTATCTCACACACACAAAAATATGATCATTTGTTAGATAATCTTTCCCAGGGATGGAATATGGAGTTCAGTTGTGAGGTTGAGTTCTGAAACTCAATATTCAGGAAATGTTATCACAGCTCCAATTCCCTTTGGCATTTGTGTGTGTGTGCGTGTGTGTGTGTGTGTGTGTGTGTGTGTGTGTGTGTGTGTGTGTGTGTGACAATACTCTGGTATAAAGGAATCTCTCTCTGGAGGATGTTGAATTCCCCTATTGACTGCTGCTTTCTATGACTGGGTTCACAGTGCTATACTCCTACACAATGGGTGTGGCTGTCAACAGGTTAAGTCCTTTTCCAGGAGCCTGTTTATGTCTAAGGGAAAGCCTGTGGGCCAGCCAGAAACATAAGGGAAAACAACTCTTTAGTGAGTTGGAATGCTGAGAACAATGTGTAAAACAATGGACATCAGTCCAATGCAAAGCTTTATTAAAAGCAATGGGGAAGAGTGGGAATCCTAGAGAAAAGGGAACCTGATGCACAATTCAGGCACATACACTAACAGAGTATAACTTACGGAAGGGTTATGCTGCCTTGGAGAGCAAAGAGCAGAGGTCCATTCAGCATGAAGGGCATGCTGCAGAGAAAAGATGTGTTCCAAAGTGCCATTCTGAGAGTGTGGTTCCTTTACTCTGGCTTTTTTGGGAACTCCCTAGAGTTGGTTGATTTGCATATCAGAGTAAGGGCAAAATATCATTTTGTGGGTTTGCATATCACAGATAAAAACAAGCTGGTGATAGACACAATATTATTTGAGGAATACAGCTGTACTAACTTAAGTAATTATTGTCAGTATTTTTCCATGAGTACATGTTCTATAAGCTGACAGCCTCCCTTAAGGAGAGACCATCGTGACAGCCTCAAGACCATGAAGCCTAATCTTATAACAGGGATCTACACTGTGTCCTGGTTCCCAAGAAGTAACTGACTTTTGACTACGTAAAAATGAATAAACAAATAATGATAATAGCAACCTAGAGAAATCATGGCACAGAAATTCCTGCCTAACTGTTTTCCTAGCAGTCAATTGTATAATAGTACTTGGGAAAAGAATACAGGAAAATCTCAGATCACCACAGCTAAACTTTTCCAAGACTCAGAGGTGGGTCAGTATGAGCAAGGTAAACCAGGACTGAAATCTCAACTGAGGTTTGTGATGCCCATTTCTGGGGCATAACCTCAGATAAACTCTTGCAACACATACACACATGCATACATAATATTATGTATCTAAATATAATGTTAAAGGAATTTAATTAAGGATTACTGGGATAATTTTATCTCTTTAACACAGTAACATTGGAAGGATTTAATTTTTAAATGTTGTAATGTCATTTAGTGATACTTTGTAATTCAGATAGCAAGATTATTCAGACTTGAACTATGTTAGGCATTTAGGGTGGAGGGTAAGGAAATCATGAGAAAGAAAAAAAATTATAAAATTATAAAATCTTAGTGCCCTGCTATTGTGTTAGATAATCATATGGTAGTGTTTATTTATTTCCAATTCACTAAAAGTGTATTGTCTTGTAGTTGAATGT
Source organism: Phascolarctos cinereus (assembly GCF_003287225.1). Classification (NCBI taxonomy): domain Eukaryota; kingdom Metazoa; phylum Chordata; class Mammalia; order Diprotodontia; family Phascolarctidae; genus Phascolarctos; species Phascolarctos cinereus. The sequence continues at coordinate 105,826,923 of NW_027555625.1, forward strand.
GTCAGCAATACTTTGGTTTTGGCCTAGCTAAAAGGAATCAAACATCTATATAGAAAGCACAATATCTGCCACTATTTCACCTCTCATTAATCTGATTGCTAATATACTTGTACTTCAATAAACTTCACTCGGTTATATAAGATTATGTATGGGCTGTCTTTTCATTTCTCTGGAATGTGGGAAGAATAGTCACTTTTAGAAAACATATGCTACTAAATGGTAAGGAAGAGATAGGAAAGATCTATAGTTTCTCCATAATCTGACCATTAATCCCTCAAACCTAGGAGCGAGCCATCCTAGCTAAATACAATCTTCATTAGAAGACTAGCTACCTGTGTGGTTTTTTCCCCCCTTTCCCATGAACATTGCTGAAAATTGTCTATTAAGTTATAAAAGCATGCAGATCTTTACTGTGAGAAATATCATGATACTGAGAAAAAAATCATGGCTCTGTGTGATATAAGCACAATATTAAAGAAGCAGGGGAGGAAAACTAAAGAATGAACAAGTGCTATAAAAATGACGTTAGGAAGGCTAACCTCTTCAAATTTATGAAGTTGTGATAAACTTCGAGAATAAGTAAATGTTTTAGATAAAGTAGATTGAATATAAGAGGAACAAAGAAATTGTTTGCACTTCTTGAGATGGATAGAATAAGATGAATGGATGATAGAAAGAACGAATTGAGAAGCTAGTCACTTTTTATTTTGTCTCTTTCTTTTGGAAAGGAAAATAATCTTCACACATTGAGGGATGGAACAAAAGCTATTTACTGGCAGTGGAAAATTAAGATGAGTGAAGAGATAGGGAGAGAGAGAGAGATTGAGAGACTTCAAGGAGTTCAAGTTACCAAGTCCAAATGAGCCACATCCCAGGGCACTGAAAGAACATGCAGATGTGATTAAGGAAGTGATGATCTAGAACTTGTGGAAAGTAGGAGAGTTTCTATAGAGCTATAGACACACAATCATAATTTGATTTTCTTTTTTTCTTTTTAATTTATGGAATAAAACAAGTATTTCCATACGATAAAAAAGATTTATGCACATGAAGCTACAAATCTATTATGCACAACTTTCTATTCCTTTCAAATATACAATATTATCATGTAAATTTATTTTTCAATTTTTTTTCTTCCCACCCCTCTGTCCACTGCCCTACTGATGGCTACCACACAAATAGATATATGTATGCAGGTATACGTAGATCTGTATATATGTGTATGTATGTGTATATTTATATATGTATGTATGTAAAATTGTTCTAGACATATTTCTATTTTTTAGTTCTTTCTCTGGATGCAGATACCATCTTTCTTCATATGCTTTTTATATTTAATTTACATATTTATAATAGTAAAAACTACTTTTTTGCTCAAAGTTGTTCTTTTTTTTTGGCTAGGCAATGGGGTTAAGTGACTTGCCCAGGGTCACCCAGCTAGTGTTATGTGTCTGAGGCCGGATTTGTACTCAGGTACTCCTGAATTCAGGGCCAGAGCTCTATCCACTGCGCCACCTAGCTGCCCCTCAAAGTTGTTCTTAAAACAATATTCCTATTATTGCATACAATGTTCTCTTAGTTCTCCACATTTTGTTTTTCATTATTTCATGCAAGTCTTTCCATGATTTTTAAAATAATTGAGCTTATTATTTCTTACAGAACAGTAGTATCCCATTGTAATCATATACCATAACTTGTTCAGCCATTCCCCAATTGATGAACATCCCTGCAATTTCCAGTTCTTTGCCACCACAAAGAGAGCTATTATAAACATATGGGTTTCTTTTCAAAATAGATGGGTTCTTTTCATTTTTCCCTAATCATCTGTGGAAACAGTCCAAGTATTTATATTACTGGTTGAAAGGATATAGGTAGTTTAATAACACATTGGGCATAATTCCTGATTGCTCTGCAAAATGGTTAGATCAGTTCACAATTTCACCAACAATGAATTAGTATCCCAATTTTTCTACATATCCTCCAACATTTGTCACTTTTCCCTTCTATGGTGTTAGCCAATCTGGTAGGTATAAACTGATATCTCAAGGTTGTTTTAATTTGCATTTCTCTAATCAATAGTGATTTAGGACATTTTTATATGACTATAAATGGTATCAATTTCTTCATTGGAAAACTTCCTGTACATATCCTTTGGCCATTTATCAATTGGGGAATGTCTCATATTCTTGTAGATTTGACAAAGTTATTTATATATTTTATATATGAGATTTTCATCTGACAAACTATCTACAATCCCCCCCACCTTAATTTTCTGCTTTCCTTCTGTTCTTGGCTATTTGTTTTATTTGTACTGAACCTTTTTTGAGTTTAATGTAATCAAAATTATACGTTTTACACCTAACTTTGCTCTCTATATCTTGTTTATTCTTAAATTGTTTGCCTATCCATAAGTCTGATAAGTAATATGTTCCATGTTCTAACTTTCTTGTAAAATCTCTCTTTATATCTAGGTCACATATCTATTTTGACTTTATCTTGGTAAATGCTGTAGGACATTGGTCTGTATTCAGTTTCTGCCATACTGCTTTCCAGTTTTCCCAACAATTTTTTTAACCAAATAATGGATTCTTATTCTAAAATCTTAAGTCTTTCCATTTGTGAAATACTGCTGTAAAACCATATGTCCACTCTATTGTATTGATCTACCATTCTATTTCTTAGCCAATACCAGAGAGTTTTATAATCACTACCTTATAATACAGTTTAAGGTCTGGATTTTCAAAATATATCATCACATCATCTGCAAAATTAGATAGTTCTATTACCTCATTCCCTATTCTGATGCCTTCTATTTATTTTTCTTCTCTTCTTGTTATTGCTATGATTTCCAATACAATATTGAATAATATGGGTGACAGTGGGCATTCTTATTTCACACCCGATCTTACTAGCATGGGTTCTAGTTTATCCCCATTACAAATATTGCTTGGTGGTGGTTTTAGATTAATGCTTTTTATCACTTTAAGGAAAAAATATTCATACCAATTTATACCATTTACATCAATACTTTCAAATGTTTTTAATTAAAAAAGTGTTGAACTTTATCAAAAGCTTTTTTGTACATCTATTGATATAATCACATGATTTTTAAAACTTTTATTATTGATATAATCAATTATGGTAATAGTTTTGCTAATGTCATCCCTGCATTCCTGGTATAAATCCCACTTGATCATAATGTGTAATCTTGTAACATATTTGTGTAATCTTTCAGCTAGTATTTTATTTAGGATTTTTGCATCCATATTCATTAATGACATTGCTCTATAATGTTATTTTTCTGTTTTTACTCATCCTCATTTAGGTATTAGCATCTTATTTTCTTCTGAAAAGGAATTTTGTAGGATCCTTTCTTTACCTATTATTACAAATGATTTATTTAATATTGGAAATAGTTGATCTTTAAATGTTGAATAGAATTGACTTGTAAATCCATCTGGTCCTGGTGCTTTTCTGTTACAAAGCTCATTTATGACCTGTTCAGTTTCTTTTTTTCTAAACTAAGTCTATTTAGATATTCTATTTCCTCTTCTGCTAATCTAGGCAATTGATCTTTTTGTAAATATTCTTCCATTACACTCAAATTGTTATATTTATTGGCATATAATTGAGCAAAATAACCCCTTATAATTGCTTAAATTTCATGTTTGTTAGTGATATATTTGCTCTTTTCATTTTTGATACCAGTTTTCTTCTCTTTTTAAAATCAATTGTTTATCTATTTTCTTTGTTTTTTCCATAAAACCAACTCCTAGTTTTATCAAATACTTCAATTTTTTTAACTCACAATTTTATCAATCTCACCTTTAATTGTTAAAGTTTCTAATTTAATGTTTAATTGCAGATTTTTAATTTGTTCTTTTTCTAGTTATTTTTTAAAATTGTATACCCAATTCATTACTCTGCTCTTTCTCTGTTTTATTGATGTAAGCACTGAGAGATAAAAATTTTCCCCTAATCACTGCTTTTCCTGTATCCCATAAGTTTTGATGTGTTTTCTCATTATTGCCATTCTCTTTAAGAAATTATTGATTGTTTCTATAATTTATTCTTTAATCTACTCATTCTTTAAGATTAAGTTGTTTAATCTCCAATTAAGTTTTAATCCATTTTCCTGGGTACCTTATTAAATATAATTTATTGCATTATGATCTGAAAAGGGTACTTTAAATATTTCTGCTTTTAGCTATAAATTTGTTATGTACTGATATGTGGTCAATCTTTGTAAAGGTACCATGAACCACTAAGAAAAATGATGTATTTCCTTAAATTTCCATTCAATTCTCTCTAGATGTATCATATCTAATTTATCTAAAATTCTACCCATTTCCTTATCTTTTTTCTTGTTTATTCATTGTTAGATTTATCTGCTCCTCTATTATTATAGTACTACCATCTACCTCCATCTGTAATTCATTTGAACTTTCTTTTTTTTAATTTAATGTTCCTGCACCCATTCTCTCTCTCTCTCTCTCTCTCTCTCTCTCTCTCTCTCTCTCTCTCTCTCTCTCTCTCTCTCTCTCCTCTCTCTCTCTCTCTCTCTTTTGGCTAGGCAATGGGGTTGAGTGACTTGCCCAGGGTGACACAGCTAATAAGTATTAAGTGTCTGGTCTTACACTGGATATGAACTCAAGTCTTCCTGACTCCAGGGCTGGTGCTCTATCCACTGCATCACCTAGCTGTCCCTGATTTTTCTTTTGAGAAGCCAGATGCTATAGTATTTGGTGCACATAGGTTCACTGTTGATATTGCTTCATTGTCTGTGGTACCTTTCTTTCATCAAAATGAAGTTATCCTGTTTATCTCTTTTAATTAAATTTATTTTAGGTATAACTTTGAGATAATACTTACTATCCCTGCCTTTTCTGCATCTACTGAGGCATAATAAATTTTACTCTAACCATCCATTTTATTTTTTTTATTTTTTTATTAATTTATTTTGATTTATCAATGATCACTTCCTTATGCTTTTGAGTTTAAAATTTTTCTCCCCCTTCCTCCCCACCACACTCCTCAAGATGGTGCACAATATGATATAGGCTATATATATATATATATATACATATATATATATATATATATGTATATATATATATGTATATATATATATGTATAATATATATGTATATATATATGTATATATGTATATATATACATATACACACACACACACACACACACACACACACACACATTCTTATTAAACATATTTTCAGATTAGTGATGTTGTAAGTAAAAATTAGAACCAACAGGAGGAACCACCAGAAAGAGGAAACAAAAATCAACAGAAGAGAAAAAAATAGCAAATACTATGCTTTGATCTACATTCAAATTTCATAATCCTTTCTTTGGATGTGGATAGCATTTTCCATCATGAGGCCTTTGGAGAGATCTCTTACATCCTTGTATTGCTGGTAGAGGTTAAATTTATCAATATTAGACATCACACAACATGGTTGTAATTGTGTACAATATCCTCTTGCTTCTGCTCACTTCATTGAGCATCAGACCATACAAGTCTTTCCAGGTTTTTCTGAAGTCAGCCCGTTCATCATTTCTTATAGCACAATAGTATTCCATTACATTCATATACTACAAATTGCTTAGCCATTCCCCAATTAATGGGCATCCTCTCAATTTCCAATTCTTTGCCACCACAAAAAGAGCTGCTATGAATATTTTTGTATATGTGGGTCATTTTCCCATTTCTATGATCTCCTTGGAATATAGCCCTAGAAGTGCTATTGCTAGGTCAAAGGGTATGCACATTTTAATTTCTCTTTAGGCATAGTTCCAATTTGCTCTCCAAAATGGTTGGATCATTTCACAACTCCACCAACAATGCATTAGTGTTCCAATTTCCCCACATCTTCTCCAACATTTATCATTTTCCTTTTTTGTCATGTTGGCCAATCTGATAGGTGTGATGTGGTACCTCAGAGTTGTTTTGATTTGCATTTCTCCAATCAATAGTGATTTAGAGCATTTTTTTCATATGATTATAGATGCCTTTAATTTCTTCATCTGAAAACTGCCTGTACATATCCTTTGACCATTTATCAATTAGGGAATGCCTTGCCTTCTTATAAATTTGTCTTAATTCTCCATATATTTTAGAAATGAGGTCCTTATCAGAGAGACTGGTTGTAAAAATCCTTTCCCAATTTTCTACCTTCCTTGTAATCTTAGTTGCATTGGCTTTGTTTGTGCAAAAACTTTTCAATTAAATGTAATCAAAGTTATCCATTTTGCTTTTCGTAATGTTCTCTATCTCCTGTTTGGTCATGAATTCTTGTGTTCTCCATAGATCTTATAGGTAAACTATGCCTTGCTCTCCCAGTTTGCTTATAGTATCAGCCTTTATATCTAAATCATGAACCTATTTTGACCTTACTTTGGTATATGATGTGAGATTTTGGTCTATGCCTAGTTTCTGCCATATTCTTTTCCAGTTTTCCTAGCAGTTTTCTTTTTCAAAGAGTGGGTTCTTATATCAAAAGCTGGGGTCTTTGGGTTTATCAAATAATAGATTACTGTAGTCATGGACAGCTGTGTGTTGCATATTTAACCTATTCCACTGATCACCACTCTATTTCTCAGCCAATATCAAGCAGTTTTGATGATTTCTGCTTTATAATACAATTTAAGATCTGGAATGGGTAAGCCACCTTCCCCTGCATTTCTTTTCATTAGTTCCCTTGATATCTGGATGTTTTGTTCTTCCAAATGAATCCTGTTATTATTTTTCTAACTCTAAAAATATTTTTTTGGTAGTTTGATTGGTATAGCAATGAATAAGTAAATTAGCTTAGGTAGAATTGTCATTTTTATTATACTTCTAGCCATCTATTTTAACTGTGTGTATATATCATTCTTAAATGTGTTTCTTATAAATAACATATTGTTAGATTCTGATATTTAATCCATTCTGCTATCCATTTCTGTTTTTTGGGTGAGTTCATCCAATTTACATTCAAAGTTATAATTCCTATTTGCAGATTTTCCTCTGTCTTATTTTTTATTATTTTCCTTCTTACACTCTCTTTTCACCCTATCCCTATTACCTTATCTTCTCCCCTTCTCCTCTTATTCCTTATTTTGCCCAACTTCTAAAAGTCCCTCCCTAATCTCCCCCACCCTTCTAACCTTAATTTATGCAACCTACTAAAAATCCCTCCCTCACCCTGTCCCCCAGTTTTTTCACCTCTCTAGAAGTTTGGAAGACTTCTAAATCTCTTGAGATATACATTTCATTTCCCCTTCAACCCCGATGACAGTAAAGTTCCAACATTACCAGCCCTCCACCCACGCCTGTTTCCTCTATATTAGATCTGCCTTTCAGTTCAAATTTTATGAGATAATTGCTCCTTTTTACATTTTTCTGCCCAATTTTATTTTTAGAATCACCTCATCATACAGAACTCAGTCCAAACCTTCCTTTCAAACTAGCTTGGTAAAGTTTTAAGAACAGTGATAATGTTTTCATATATCATAAGTAAAGAGTTTGATTTTAATGAGTATCTTATAATTAATCTTTAATGATTTCCTAGGGCGGAGCCAAGATGGCAGAGTGAAAGCAGTGACTTGCTTGAGCTATCCCCCAAACCCGACCAAATACCTATAAAAAATGGCTCTAAACAAATTCTAAAGCAGCAGACCCCACAAAAAGACAGAGTGAACCAAATCTCCAGTCCAAGACATTCTGGATGATTGATCAGAAACGTATATCACATTGGGCGGGAAGAAGAGCGGTTTGGCATGGGCATGCAGCCCACAGCAAACCTGGAACAGGCCTGAGAGGACTGCATTGTGGGCAGCTGTGGTGGCTTCCAGACTCCTCAACCCACAAACACCAAATATAACTTAAAAGGTCAATGGGAAAAGTCTGTTTCTGCAGTGAGAGAGGAGCTAGGTCAGAGCCAGTTCCAGAGCATAGAGCACAGAGCATGAGCGCCAGGGCAATGGCTGAGTCCTGAGCTTCTGGCCCACAAACTCAGGGGGAGTCCAGTGGCTGATCAGAGAGGGATTGCAGGGATCCCTTTGCCCATGCTTGTATCTGGGTCACAGTTCTGGGTGGCAGTCCTGGGGCGAGGAGGAGTGTTAGCAGGGTGGAGCGTGTAGTGGCAGTGCAGAAAAAACCTTCCTCATAGTTCCAGGACAGAAAGGAGTGCTTGTGGTCACTAATAGACCACAGCACAGTCCAGGAAAGGAGTAAAGACCTCGCCTCTTATCATACCACCTTGCAAGAACTGAAAATTTACAGGTCCCTACAAGTATCTCTGAAAACAGCTGTATAAACCCCCAAAACTTGGGACAATACATTCTTCACATTGGAAGCAGACTCTTACCTTAACAAAGAGTTTAAAACTCAAATAATTGGCTGGAATCATGAGCAAGCAACTCAAAAAGTCAGACTATGTCATCTTACTTTGATGACAAAGAAGATCAAACATACAACCGGAAGAAGACAGCAAAGTCAAAGCTCCTACATCCAAAGCCTCCAAGAAAAATATGAATCAGTCCCAGGCATTGGAAGAGCTCAAAAGTGATTTTGAGAAGCAAGTAAAAGCAGTAGGGGAAAAACTGGGAAAAGAAATGAGGCTGATGCAAGAAAATCATGAAAAACAAGTCAACAGCTTGCTAATACTGAAGAAAATAGCACCTTAAAAAATAGCCTAACCCAAATGGCAAAAGAGGTCCAAAAGGCCAATGAGGAGAAGAATGCCCTAAAAAGCAAAATTGTCCAAATGGAAAAGGAAGTCCAAAAGATTACTGAAGAAAATGCTTCCTTAAAAATTAGAAGAGAACAATTGGAAGCTAGTGACTTTATGAGAAATCAAGACACTGTAAAACAAATCCAAAAGAATGAAAAAATAGAAGACAATGTGAAATATCTCATTTGAAAAATAACTGAGAGAGAACTTAAAAATTATTGTACTATCTGAAAGTCAGGATCAAAAAAAAGAGTGTAGACATCATCTTTCAAGAAATTATGAGGGAAAACTGCCCTGATATTTTAGAACCAGAGGGCAAAATAGAAATTGAAAGAATCCACCATTCTCCTCCTGAAAGAGATCCCCAAAGGAAAACTCCTAGGAATATTGTAGCCAAATTCCAGAGTTCCCAGGTCAAGAAGAAAATATTTCAAGCTGCCAGAAAGAAACAATTCAAGTATTGTGGAAACACAATCAGGATAACACAAGATTTAGCAGCTTCTACATTAAAGGACTGAAGGGCATGGAATATAATATTCCGGAGGGCAAAGGAGGTAGAATTACAACCAAAAATCACCTACCCAACAAAACTGAGTATAATCCTTCAGGGGAAAAAATTGTCATTCAGTGAAACAGAGGACTTTCAAGCATTCTTGATGAAAAGACCAGAGCTGAATAGAAAATTTGACTTTCAAACATAAGACTGAAGTGGAATATGAAGAGGTAAATAGGAAAGCAAAATCATAAGAGACTTATTAAGGTTGAACTGTTTACATTCTTGCATGGAAAGATGATATTCATAACTCATGAGACCTTTGTCAGTATTAGGGTAGTTGAAGCGGGAAAAATTATATGTATGTAGATAGACAGATAGACAGACAGACATAGATAGATAGATAGATAGATAGATAGATAGATAGATAGATAGATAGATAGACAGACAGACAGACAGACAGACAGACAGACAGACAGACAGATAGATAGATAGATAGATAGATAGATAGATAGATAGATAGATAGATAGAGGGCACAGAGTGAGTTGAAGATTAAGGGGTCATATCTGGAGAATAAAATTAAGGGATGAGAGAGGATTATACTAGGAGAAGAAGAAAGGGAGAGGTAGAATAGGGTAAATTATCTCACAAAAAAAACAGAAAAGAAAAGTCTCTCGCAGTGGAGGGGAAACAGGGGAAGGTGAGAGGGAATGAGTGAATCTTATTCTCATAGGATTTGGCTTAAGGAGGGAATAACATACACATTCAGTTGGGTATGCAAATCTGTCTTACCCTACAGGAAAATAGGGGGGAAGGGGACAAGAGGGCAGGGGGATGATAGAGAGGAGGGGAGATTAGGAAATGGGGTAGTCAGAAGCAAATACTTCTGAGGAGGGACAGGGTCAAAAGAAAGAATAGAATAAATGAGGGGGAAGGATAGGATTAAGGGAAATAGAGTCAGTTTTTCACAACATGTCTACTATGGAAGTGTTATGTATAACCTATATTGAGTTACTTGCCTTTTCAATGAGGGTGGATGGGAAGGGAGAAAGGGAGAAAATTTGGAACCCAAATTTTAAAAAACACATTTTTAAAAGAAATTTTTTCACATGCAACTGGGAAATAAGAAATACAGGAAATGGGGTACAGAAGTCTATCCTGCCCTACAGGAAAATAGAAGGGGAAAGGGATAAGAGAAGGGAGGAGAGAGATAGAAGAGAGGGCAGACAAGGGGAAGGGATATTCAGAATGTTTGCCATCTTGGGGTGGGGGAGGGGTGAGATGGGGTGAAAATTTGGAACTCAGAATCTTGTGGAAGTGAATGTTGAAAACTAAAAATAAACATATATATATATATGTATATGTATATGTATATATGTATGTGTATATATGTTATAGGTATATATATGTATATTGTGTGTGTGTGTGTGTGTGTGTGTGTGTATAAAGATTTCCTTATGTTTCTTCTGGATCTTTATAATTTTCCATTGAGTTCTGGTCTTTTTGTTAGAAATACCTAAAACCTTTTATTTTGTCAAATGTCCATCTTTTTTTTCCCCCAGGGTTATACTTAACTTTGCTGGGTAAGTTATTCTTGAATACAACCCAAGCTACTTTGCTCTTTGAAATATAATTGTCCAAGGCCTACAATCTTTTATGGCAGACCTGCTAGGTCTTGTGAAATCCTAAATGTTTTCTACAGTATTTAAATTGTCTGTATTCTTTTTGCTTACAATCTTTTCTCTTTATCCCAGACATTTTGAAAATTGGCTATGGCATTCCTTTAAGCTTTCTTCCTAGGATCTCTTTCAGGTGCTGATCAGTGTTTTTTTCCCCCCCATATCTATTTTACCCTCTTGTTCTAGAACTTTAGGAAAATTTTCCCTTAATGATTTCTTGTAATATTATAACAAAATTCTTTTTTTGATCATAAATTCTAGGTAGTCCAACAATTCTTATATTATCTCTATTCAATCTGTTTTCTATATCACTAGTTTTTGTAATGCGATGCTTCAGATTATCTTCTATATTTTTTCTAGTTTTATTATTTCTTGGTTTCTTATAATGCTATTTGATTCCGTTTGTCCAGCTCTAGTTTTTAAAGGGTTGTTTTCTTACTTAATATTTTGTATCTCTTTTTCCCCAATTGGTTAACTTGCTTTTCAAAATTTCCTAGGATTTTTTTCATTTGATTTTTAAATTCCTTTTTAAGTTCTTCCAATAAGTTCCTTTTGGGCTTGTGACTATTTGACATTATTCTTTCGGGTAGAAGTGACATTTTTTTAACCTCATTATTTTCCTCTGAATATGAACCCAGATAATTATGGTCAGATTCTTTTACCTTTGTTTACTTATTTTTCTTTTGTTTTATTTTATTTTTATAGCTTATTATTATTATTATTATTATTATTAAGTTTTAATCCCTATTGATGGGCAATCTTGCCCTGGGCTTCAGATCCTCTTTATTGCTGTTTAATTCTGTCCAGGGGCTCAATCTCAGGGACTCCTTTACTTCTCCCTTAATCCACATTTAGAGCTCCAGCCATGCTGTCCTGAAAATGTTCTTACTCCCTGTGATAGCACACTGACCAAATGTGTGTGCTCGCTCCTTCTTGCCCACGACCAAAGCCTGGGATCATGTCTGGTCAGTACCACTAATCCTGACTTCCAGAAACAGCCAAGGGTCCTTCAATCATTCCTCATTCAGCCTTCTGCTGTTCCCTAGATGAAAGTTTGCAAGGTAAAAGTTCTTGAGGTGAAATTTCTTGAGACTATTTTGAGGTGAAAATTGAGGCAAGTTTTCATTAAGCCTTGTCTGCCTTTGTCAGGGTCCACAATATTTTTTTTAATTCAGTGGAGTGAGCCTGGAGGTGTTTACCCTTCACTCAGGTCAAACCTCAGCCTCTGGAGTCTTCTCTGACGTCCTCTCAAATTGTCCTAGGAGGACAATGGCTTTATCCCATTATTTTTGCTGCTCTATGTTCATTTCATGGTGATTTTCTGTTGCTTTGTTCTGAAGGGCCTAGAAATTTCTGACCTACTCTGCTATCTTCCTAGCACACCTTTTAATAAAAAAAAAAAAGGAGATTCCTCAACCTACAAGCTGTTGAGATTGACTTTAATTCTCTGCCAGATTCTAAAATCTATTATTTAAGGAATTATTTAGGGTCACTTAGAAGGTGGAACAGTAATTATGAGAAAACATGAACTCATTAAGGAAAAGTCATGCTGAATGGACTTAATTTTTTTTGATGTGTTCACCAGAATATTAGATCAAAAAAATGCCATAGACATAACATACTTAAATATCAGCAAGGTATCTAACAGATTTTTTTAATGATATCCTTAAAAGAAAGTGATGGAGAAACATGAATTTGGATATTTTATGCTGAGGTGTATTTGGAGTGGACTAAATTCAATGAATAAAGATTATTCTCAGTTTCAAACAGAAGAAAAGTCTTTAGTAAGGTACCACAGGGCTCAGTTGGGGGGATGATTTTACCTAATTTTGTTTATCAATAATTTGGAAGAAATCAAGATATCATGCAGAATATGGTAAACTCACAAGAACAAGTAATTTTTTTTTGGATTTTTGAATTAATATCCAAATAGATATTAACAGACTGAAATCATGGGTCAAATCTAATAATGTGAAATTTAAAAGGAATGAAACTCAATATTTTTCTAATACATTAAGGTTTGTAAAGGACTTCACATACATTATCTCATTCTACCTTCACAATGACCTGTGACATAGATGTTAAATTTATTCTCATTTTAAATATGAGGAAATTGAGGCTTAGAGAAGTTAAATAATTGTTTTCAATGTCACATGGCTAATTAGCAAAATTTGAACTCAAGTCCAAGTGTAACACTACATCTATCATACCACATCAAGTCTCTTCCATTTATGTTTGGAATTGGCTCAAGAAGAGACATTGTAACCAAGAAGTAATTCATATCATTTGTTTTGTTTTGTTTTAGTGGAAGTCCATAGTATAATGTCACAGCCAAAATAGCTGAGGTGATCTGATGCTGAATTAATAAAATACTGACTAGTACAGGGAAAGGTGAAGTCTAGCTGGATTCAGTTATGCTTACTTTGGTCTTAAATATTAAATTAAATGGTTTACAAGCTTTTTGGAAAGGCTCTTATGAGCAAGACAGTCCATAGTGGTTCAACAAGCATG